>NC_141693.1:1349938850-1351285100 GCF_964263255.1 Lissotriton vulgaris | reverse complement strand
GGAAATAGCGGTTCGTAACGCAGGAGTATCGGGGATGTATTAATTTCCTGTGCGGTGTCTCCGCTTTGCTTGCAGCGGGTTGTAGCTTTTCCGCTGTGTTTCCGACAGCCGCAGTCGGTTTTTGGACGTCACCGTCTGCTTAGGGCGGTTTTTGTTGGCCCGCTACCGCCGCGGACGGTCTTTTTTGACAGTTGTTCCTAATTTGACTGCCGGCTTATCCGCCATACCGGCAGGCGGTTGTTTCCCACCTCCATGGCGGTCGGGGTGGTTTTCCGACTACCATCCTATTGGGGCCCTTAGTGTTGAATATGCAACAAACATCACGTTTGCATACCAAATAAAACCCCTAATAGGCCTGGCCTACGTGCCAGTCATAGATGTGGCTGAGCACTATAACATTTTACTAGAAAGTCTATTCTACAACCAAAACGAACAAAAATTATCCCCCCCTTTTACATTATTTTGAGGGCACCTGGGTGGGGAGACTACACAGATCAGGCCATAGAAGCCAACCTAAATTCCAAATTCCTTGGTGGAATGTATATCTACCAACCCTAAACCAAGAAGCCAAAACCAACAATGCAGTTTAGGGTTGGGATAATGCCTTCCTAGCTTCAACTGGCCGAACAACTCCTACCCTACACTAACTCTTAATGGCAATACAAAAAGAACAGCGTTTTCAAGAATTGAGAATGAAACAATCTGTACTACAATTAAAACCTAAAGTATCTAGACAGACTGCTCAAATGTACCAGTATTTACAACAAGTGCAACTTTATCCTTCAACAAGAGGGCTAGAGTACTTAAAAATGATTGCAAAAACTCTAATCTAAACCAAGAAACTATATTAATTAAAATACAGCCCAAACAAATTTAAAATACAAACAAATACTTTTTCTTTTATAAAATAAATAATTATTTTGTCTAATATATCCTAATTTTTTTTAAATATATAGACAAAATAATTACACAACAAAACAACAAAACAACAACAATATAAAAATAACAGATTTTCCCACCCACAATAAAATATAATTAAAAACACGTACCTTTTGCACTGCTGTAATACTAAAATCCAACTCCTCCAAAATAATCTTGGTAATGTCTAAAAATAGCAAACTTTGTCGCGTATGAACGGCGATTTGTACGGAAAACATCGCATATGAGCGAGCCACACAATCAAATACGAATCGAACCCCCCCGGAACGAAGCGCACGTGAACCCTGTATAAACGCCGCGTATGAGCGATCCACACAATCAAATACGAATCGAACCCCCTGAATGAAGTACATGCGAACCCCGGAAAAACGACGTGTATGAGCGAGCCACACAATCTAATATGATTTGAACTCCCCTGGACGAAGTGCACGCGAACCCATTAAAAAAGCACAAGGAGGGTGCAAACGACTCGCACAACACCACAAAGCATATCTCCTGTGTTCTAACCATTGGAAATGAATGTCCTGGCCAGACCTAAACAGGCAAACAGAGGGCCTAACTCAGATCCGCCGCTTATAACACACCCACCAAAAATTCAAACTAAGCCCCACCCACAAATGGACCAATAAAAAGGGCCCACACACACAAACCATGATCCTTTGCAACACACCCATTTTGCCACAGAGACAGACAACACACAAACAACTGTACACATCCACCTCACACATAACCCCCAATCACATTCAGAACCACACACCCCCATTCACATTCATACCCACACACCCACATCTATACACACCCTCACCCCCATCACATTCACCCCACACCATGTCCGCACAGAAGAATCCAAAGTTCACAAGGGAGGAGATGGAGATCCTTGTAGATGAAGTCATCAGAGTCGAGACACAGCTGTTTGATGCATTGGTCAGACAGACCAGCATAGCTGACAAAACACGCATGTGGGAGAGGATCGTCAATAGGGTGAATGCTGTTGCACCCATCAGACGCACCAGGAGGGATTGCCAGAACAGGTGGTACGATCTGCGGAGGATGGTGAAGAGGAAGATAAACGATGACTACCTACAGAGCCAAGGCACTGGAGGTGGTGGTCCCCGCAGACCAGTACAGTACCATCCCTGGGAGGAGAAGGTCATGACCCTGCTACCACCGGTGGGAGTACATGGCATTGAAGGAGTCGTAGAGCCTGGTGAGTATACAAGCAACTCATGTAAAATGGGGGTAATGGCATCTACACTCCAAGTACAAAAAATGCCTGCAACAAGCGCCAAGCGCCAGCTTCCCATAACTACAGGCAAAAACAATGCAAATGCCACTAACATGTGTGTACCCCATTGACAAACCAAGGCCATGCCATGTCCCATGCTACAGGAAGCACAGACCCAAGATTAGACGTCCAGTATTCTGGGAGGGTGGGTGTCACTAAATGCATTGTGGGACCCCAAATCAAACCCAATTCCCTGTGCGTCCACAGGGAGGGGCAAGGGGGGCTATTGGGCCCCCCTGGGTGACCAGTTTTTCTGGTGTCGGCCCAATCAGGGCTGGCCATAGTCCATCATGCATTACAAATAGTCCCATTGGCCCAGGTGCAGCGCCCTCCATTGGGTGGGAAGTGTGCAAGGGGCTTGCCCAGAATTGTGCAAGGCAGAGGGGAGGAAGGTGCAAGGCAGAGGGCCTGGAGGGTGCAAGGCAGAGGGGAGGAGGGTGCAAGGCAGAGGGCCTGAAGGGTGCAAGGCAAAGGGGAGGAGGGTGCAAGGCAGAGGGCCAGAAGGTTGCAAGGCGTAGGGTGAGAAGGGTGCAAGGTGGAGGGTGAGAAGGGTGCAAGGCAGAGGGCCCGAAGGGTGCAAGGCAGAGGGGAGGAGGGTGCAAGGCAGAGGGCCAGAAGGGTGCAAGGCAGAGGGGAGGAGAGTGCAAGGCAGAGGGCCTGAAGGGTGCAAGGCAGAGGGCCAGAAGGGAGCAAGGCGGAGGGTGTGAAGGGTGCAAAGCAGAGGGCCTGAAGGGTGCAAGCAGAAGGCCAGAAGGGTGCAAGGCGGAGGGTGAGAAAGGTGCAAGGCAGAGGGCCAGAAGGGTGCAAGGCAGAGGGCCAAAAGGGTGCAAGGCAGATGGCCAGAAGGGTGCAAGGCAGAGGGGAGGAGGGTGCAATGCAGAGGGCCTGAAGGGTGCAAGGGCAGAGCGGAGGAGGGTGCAAGGCAGAGGACCTGAAGGGTGCAAGGCAGAGGTCCAGAAGGGAGCAAGGTGGAGGGTGAGAAGGGTGCAAGGCAGAGGGCCAGAAGGGTGCAAGGCGGAGGGTGAGAAGGGTGCAAGGCAAAGGGCCAGAAGGGTGCAAGGCAGAGGGCCTGAAGGGTGCAAGGTAGAGGGGAGGAGAGTGCAAGGCAGAGGGCCAGAAGGGTGCAAGGCGGAGGGTGAGAAGGGTGCAAGGCAGAGGGCCAGAAGGGTGCAAGGCAGAGGGCCTGAAGGGTGCAAAACAGAGGGGAGAAGGGTGCAAGGCAGAGGGCCAGAAGGGTGCAAGGCCGAGGGTGAGAAGGGTACAAGGTAGTAGGCCTGAAGTGTGCAAGGCAGAGGGGAGGAGGGTGCAAGGCAGAGGGCCAGAAGGGTACAAGGCAGAGGGGAGGAGGGTGCAAGGCAGAGGGCCAGATGGGTGCTAGTCAGAGGAGAGGAGGGTGCAAGGGGGATGGTGATGAAGCTAAAAATCTGCCCACCCCTATAAACATCTCTGTGGATGCCAATGTCCAATTCCACCTATCCCATTTGGCCCAAGTACACACCGATGCACCATGCTCAATGCACATGGAGTGTGAATGCACTGACAAGTTAGCTGACACTGGGCCCTGGTGTAGGCAGCACAAGGCCCTCCTGTGACCAGGGCAAACACAAACACCAGGACAACAAGGTCAGATATCTTGGACAGGAACTCACAGCCACTGTCATGGCAGCATGCTCCATGGGGGGGACAGCAAAACCACGAGGGAGGCCCAGTGCCAACTCAGACTCCTACTACCACCACAGGCTGTCACACACACCCCTTACACAAATATACCCTCCTGGGACAGGCAATGGATATCCCCACAGTCACAATGGTCATGTAACACAACTAAACCAATTCAGATCTTATGAAGCATTCAAGCAACAAATGCACGTGCATTCACAAGCCACTTGTGCATCTTTCACGCTGCCGTTGCGTCACATCTGTGACACCGCGGCGGCACAAACGATGCACCATGGTGCTGGTAATTGACAAGGTGAGGCATCTGGGAGATGTGTCACGTTGTAAAGGCCTGCGCCACGAGTAGGTGTTCTGGTGCAGGGGGGGGAGGTGGGGAGGCGTTATGGCGCAGGCACGCCTTCCAAAAGTGGCTCTGTCACTTTTAAGCACATGCTGCGTCTAAACCCTGTGCATGGCTGATGCAGGCATAAGGAATGAAGCAACATTGTAAAAAAAGGGCCCCACAGACCATTGCTGTAGCTGTCTTGCTCTGGTGATGCTACTCCAGCAATGCGCCTACTTATACAGCACAGATGTGTGACGCAGCTGTCCCATTTTTTCCACCATGCTGCTCCACAATGTAAATGCGTTGCCTCTGTGCTGGCATAGCTGTGGTGCACAATAACAGGTGAATCCCTGCTGATATGCAGGGCTGTACCAGTTATAGTAAATATGCCCCCCCATGTCAATGACTCAGGAGCACATATCAATCGGACCCCACAACATACCCATCCACAAGTGAATATTGAGGACAATCCAAAGTATGGACAACTACCAGGTGGAACAGTGCCAACTACAATGTGTATGAGAAATGGATGTTGCATTAAATGGCATTAACATTAACTGTCTCTCACACCCACAGGGTAACGTGTGGAATCGAACCCATTGATAGGCAAGATGATTCACAGTCCCAGGCTCGGAAGGACCCTCATCCCACTGACAGTGACGCCTCTCACCACTCCATGGATGACCCTGACCTACCTGGCCCCTCTGGTGCCCCAAACCCTGCAGCACCTGGATCAGGTACACCTGCGCCAACCGCCACCACCATTCCAGCCACATCCCAGCAGACAGCTCGGAGCCCTGCCCACACTCAAGAACTGAGCCAGTCTGACAATGAGGGACAAGGTTCGACGGGCAACCATGAGGGGGCAGACAACACCACCACTGCCATCACTCAGGGGTCCCGTTGAGCCGGTGTACCCACAGCGGCAGGCCAGGCTCGTGTGGGTAGGTGTGGCGGGAGTGGCAGCAGGCAGAAGTGAGAACCAGACTAGGCAGCTGCAGGTCCCGGTATGTCTGAGCTCCGCAACATCATGGAGGCATACCGGCGGGACACCAGGGAGTTCAGCCAAGTAGTGGGGGCCCTCACAGAGATTAAAAACCCGCAGGCCAAGCAAAACACGCCAGTCAATAACAACACCAAGGACGGATCGAGGCAAGACTGGCTGAGCTCCTGGCGGTGCACAGGGAAATTAGCCATTCACTCCGTCGGATTGTTGACAACATGCAGCACCCTTTAGGCAGATACTGGACACATGTGTAAGATAAATAGTACAGATACTATGACGATTAACACATAAGAATTAGGTCGACACCGGTGGTGTGAAAGATATGTTGTTTTTATGGAGATCTTTCTTTTTTTTCAAAACATACAACGCCAGCCGACACGTGTTTCGTCAACAGGTAAACTTAGGGCTGTAGGTATGGTCAGGCAAGGGTGGAGATGCGGCGACAGACGGGTGCGTCTGTGCATGAAAGACCTGGGGTTCTCAGGTCGCGTTAACGCTCATCTCAAGGGTAATGGAGGGAGAACATGCAGCACCCTCCCTGTGTCACCAGGCAAGACACTTCAAGGCAAAGATGGCCACCAGGCACAGGGAGGGAGGAGGAGGAGGAATTGTCTGACAGAGCGTCCTGTGCATCATCAAGGCCTGTATATGAGGTCCCCCAAGGAAGGTGGGTCATCCACGGAAGACACACTGAGATGCAGTGGGCCATGTGCATCTCCCAGGACACCTGTCCTGGCACCTGGAGTCTGTGTGCAACAGCATCACCTCATTGACTGTCCTACTCTCCCACATGAACTTGCTGGTTGCAGTCTGACCAATGATGCCAAGCACTGTGGTCTGAACTCTGGTGACTCAAACTGCAAGGCATCACATCTCCCTTTGTGAACTTTGGATTCTCCCCCCCCTTTTTGTACAGCATCCATCACTAACTCACGTTTCCCGCACAAGAACGATAAATTTAAAAAAACACTGAAATTGATGTTGCAGACATTTACCATCATTTTACAACATAAGTGTGGGGATATGTCAAAGTATGCCACAGTGTGGAACAAACTCAAACCACCCATACACTGGGATCTGAGTCCGGTCGAGGACACACATAGGTAACAATGTATCATCATATACATACATGGAGCGCCATACTCACCAGTGATGGTTTCAATCTGCTGAGGGGGGTTTGCCATACTGCTCAGACAGACAGTTTTGGAAGAGTGTAATGAAGGTGTAGAGGTCATGGGTCATGTGGAGGTGCCCAGGGAGGGAGTAATAGGTCTGGATGTTGATGTGGGAGAACTATCTTCTGCATGCAGTTGTACTGTGGATGTGAAGAATGGTGCCTAGCGCAAGGTTGGCTGGATGGAGTTGGGGCAATGTGGTGTTGGATGGGAGACGTCCATGTTCGCGTTCGGGGCTTGGGTTGTGGAGTGCCTCCTGAGTGTGGCTCAGGAGTATGAAGGTGATCCTGCTGTTGAGAGTGAGCCTATTGTAGGTATCTCAGGTGGACGGTCATATGGCTGTGGCAGGGGATGTTGAGGATGAGGTGTGCTGATGCACCCTGAATGTGCACTAGTCCTCCTGGAGTCTGGGTGTTGTTCCTGCAAAGAGGGCCATGCTTTAGTAGAGCTGGCTGGTGTCGTGTACCTGGGTGACCGTCTGTCTTGACTAGGAGTGGATCTATCTGATGAACATTTGCTGCATGCGGAGGGACTTGCAGCATGACGTAAAGATGGGGTTGATTTGCATGGTTATTGTGAGCGAGGAGTGTACGATGAGCTCCTGCGTGGCCAATGTGTGCTTGTGTGCTGCCGAGGGTGCTGTGACACAAGGAGTTGACCCAGCTGTTATTGGACAGGCCTCAGATGATGAGCCCAGTCTTGTCCAAGTCCAGCCTCCTGTGGATGATGTTCCTCCATATGTCAATGCACCTCATGCCTTCTTGAAGGTTGGATCTGGGAGAGTCTGGGTCTTTGGTGAGGGTGAGGAGCAGCTGCGTGGCAATGGCAGAGGACATGATGATGAGGTTGTGTGCGCATGTGATGTTAGCAAGGGGGGTCGTGGAGACAATGTAGATCGTCACACTGAGCGATGAGGCCTGGGCCCGATGACCCCAGTGTACTGAGTGCCAAAGGGGGGAGGCGGACTCCTTGGGCCTTGCTGGTGAGGTACTTGAGGCTTTCATCCTGGGCCTTCCTCTGGATCCCAGTCTTGGAGATGTGTGATCTGACACCGTGGTACCACATGGTGTAGAATGCCGGATGAGAGGTCATTGGGGTGAGAGTGGTGTACTCACCATTGTTGAGCAGGGTCCAAAATGTTGTTGGTGGTGGCAATGAGGGCTGTTGCAATGGGGTGATTACTGTGGAAGATGGTCTGGTGCGGGTTGCATGGAGATGTTTTCTTGGAGTGAGATGGTCAGTTGCTTGTTGACTGTCTTCTTGATGACATTTGCCGGGTAGGGAAGCAGGGTGATGTTCCAGGAGATCCTGCGGTACTGCCGTATGTCGTGAAAGAAGGGCCTGGGTTCCTGCATGCCCACAGCTCCCATGGAAAGTGGCATACTCATAGGAGACATTCATTACGTCCCGGAGGTGGGCCTGAAGGATGGTGTATGCTGTGATTGAGATGTTGTGTGGGAAGGGTCCAGATGGAGAGCCGAAGTGGATGGTGAACATGAGCCAGGTGGTGTCTTTGCTGCTGACGGGAGTCGAGGACCTATGGGGGGGTATGTCCTGTGACAAATAGAGCTGTCTGCCTCTGTGTGGCGGGGCTGTTGTGTATGTCCACAAGCTTGCAGTGGTAGTAAGTTGCAAGGGATCCCCTCGTCCTTGCAAGGGTGGGATTTCTCTTGGATGGAGAGCTGGGGTCAGATAGTTCTCTCACAATGCCAATGAGGTCATTCATGTTGTGTGTGTTGGTGCCTAGGCCATACTTGAAGGTTGTCCTCTTGTCCGTGCCGATGATATGGTGATGTCTGTGTGTTGTGGATTTCAGGGCTGAAAGGTAACTGATGGTTGTTTGTTTTACAAGGTTTGCACATGAGTCTGGCTAGACCTGTGTGAGTCCAGTAGGTCTGCATTGTCCCGGTGGCTTAACTGTTGTTGTGCTTCAATGGAAAGTCCGCCAATGTGGGAAGAGTGTTGGGTCAGTCGCTGATCCAGTGTGTGCAGTTGCAGGGTGTGGCGGTGTCATTGGTTGAAGTGTCTGTGTGAGGGTGCCACACAGCTTGCTTGTGTTGACTTTGGTCATTCGTTCTTGGTGGATCTGTAACAGAGTGTGGTGCAGTGTGTTATTTTTTGGGCAATTGGATGCAAATGTTGATGTACCAATGCAGGATGGTGCTATGGTTGTCCTCCTGCCAGGAGTTGCTGTATCCCTGAACCATGTTGTCTGTGTAGGTGATGGCCTGCGTGCTGATGTAGTTGTCCAATGTCTGAGTACCAATCTGTAAAGCCGTTTCTCATCTCTGTGGTCTCAGTAAATTTAACACATTTTCATATGAAGCCTCTCTGCTCTAATTGCAGATGTGTAAATCTACTTACCCTACTGACCCCTTGCCTCCAACCTATACAACATCGTTGCTAAGGGTTCCAATCACCATTTGAGCTCCATCTGGAACCTTTCCCTCAAATTGGGCTCTAATCCGGATGTGTGGAGACACAAGTTCCTCCTGCCCATCTTAAGGAAAGCCAACGCAGATCCTGTATCTCCTTGCAATCATAGACCTAACTCTCACGTAACAGCTCCGCCCAAGCTTCAAGTGAACAATTCCTTGCAGCAACTGATGACCTTTGTTGAAGATAATAGCCTCCTTTATGACTCTCAATCCAGCTACAACCCCGGATATAGTACGGAGTCAGCCCTCATTGAAATTCCAGACTCCATGCTCAGGGCCGTTGACAAAGTTTCCAAGGCGGTGTTGGTGCTGTTAGACTTGTCTACAGCATTTGACACCGTCGTCCATCCCATTCTTCTGAACCTCCTTAAGACCATAGGCGTGGGTGGCTTCATGGTGAACTGTATATCGTCCTTACTATCTGGGTCCAGACCTATCCATCCATCTCCCAAGTCAAATCACTGAAGTGGGGCATGCCGCTGGTCTCTGCTCTGAGCCCTCTGTCTTGTAATATTTACTTAACCCCGCTGGCTACATCGATTGCCATGTCTGAAGTCAAAATCATACCATATGCTGATGAGCCTCAGCTGCTATTCACCTAGAATGCTGTGTGTGCCGTTAACTTTTGACACACTACAAACAAGTGTCTACATTATTGTGGCCTGGATGTGCCACAATTTCTGAGAACTTGATACAATTAACACAGAGTTCATATTTATTTAACCAACCTTCTCCCCTCTCTTCCAATCTGTGGTGGCCAGAGGAACTGGCCATTGCTCCGGCACACAAGGACTTGGTCAGGAATCTGGGAGTAAGATGGGACAATCAGCTATCCCTTGCCACACAGGTACAAGAGGCGGTGCCGCTTGCATTTGTAAGATTGAACTCATCAAGAGAGTTATACTTTATCTGCACATTGTAACCCGGAAAACAGAGCCTTACGCACTGATTACCTCCCATTTACACTATGTGAAAGTCTCATACGTATGTCTCACATTAGGCTTGCTCCGTATACTGCAGACGGGCAAAAATGCTGCTGCCTGCCTGGTATGTTGAGTCTCACTTTGACAACATATCTCCCCGTGTCAAAGACTACTCCATTGACTGCCATGGCTACACAAACAGAATTCAAGGCGCTTACACTTGCCTTCTGAGCACGAAAAGGCCGTGGTCCGGTCTACCTTAGGAGGAGACTGCGTCCCTAGTGTCAATCACGATCTCTACGTTCCAATGATAAGCACTTGCATATTAGTCCTTGATATGAGGAAGCGGAACGGAGACGCCGAATCGCGCAGTGACCCAACTCTGCACTCGACACAAAGAGGAAGCGTTTACCTCTTCTGACTAGGGTAAGAGCATACAATGCACCGGGATGGTAATTGTGAATCCCTTGTCAGTATTACGGTTTTAACTGACGGCAGTTCCTCTTGCCATAGGTGAGGACACCCCCCGGTCCTCCTAAAGTCGATGGACACAGCTAAATTGTCGCAGAATCCGCTTTATACACCCAATTAACTAGGGGTTGTATATACATGTACAGGATTAAGAAAACAGTCGCAGATGCACACATGGATGGCATCTTACACACCTGTGAGACACCATAAGATGCCCTGTTTGGAACATTAATTACCCTGACTACCCTGATTTCCACACGGGAATCTGACACCAGTCTGGTACAGAGGTTGCCCCTTTTCGTCCTGAAGAAGACCCGCAAGCTGAGGCTTCCACTAATCCCCCAAGCACTAAGCCCGGTCGAAACGTCGATGCCCCCCCTATACCCTCTTGGACCACTCATAACCCTAATCTGTATAAACGTGCTAAAAAGAAAATTCTTAATGTAAATGTACTATATGGTAATAGTATTTGTGGCCAAGATTTATTTGACTGGAATTAGCAAGCCAGTTCATGGTTTTTCTCCATGGTTTTAAAATGTCACGCACTTTTGTTCCATTTTATTCACCCCTCTAACTCTTGAGCACCCTTCCTTTTGCACGTTCTTTCGAGCATCCTCTCTATGTACCTAAAGTGATTAGACTCAAATTTGAAAAAGACAAAAAGACTATTTAAAGTTGGTAGAATAAAAAATTGTTGATTCTCCACTATGAGAATTTGGGTTGTTGCATTTTTTATTTAAATGTTTGTATTGAATACTTTGAGCAAATGAGTCTAGCTCATAATCTATGAACTCACAACTATAAGCTTGATTGAATCTCAAAATCAATTCCGGTCAAGGACCATTGTTTTCGATACCATACTATTCCCAGGTCAGGACTACTTTGGGTCACCCCATTTTTGATAATGGCTTAGGAAAATTGATGTCTGATGCCATCAGACCCAAAAGCCATAGAAATGCACATGTGGCATGGTGAGAGTGCACGTGAAACCATTCCCCATCTCAACACAGACCCATGCTAGATGCACCAACTGCAGATGCAGTTTACGTAACACAAACAACAAGCTCAAGGTTTGACATGACACACACCGGACATAGTCACATAGGGTCATGCTGAGCGTGAAATGTCAAGTGACAAAGTACCCCGGTCCCTGGCATCATGAGACAGGTGCCCATAGTGATGACTGTGCCATCCCAGTGTTGATGTGCTTGGCTACATCTGTATAATGGTATACATGTGACAAGTGTAAAGGTTATGTGTACCACATAGTCAACAATCACACATGACATGTGTCAACAGGTCAATTGTGCAACAAGATCAGATGCCCTGTGCTATATCACTACCTGCCACACCTAGGGCCTGCACATGTAAGTATGAAATGAAAAGAACTGGATACACATCCTTGTTTGACCTGTACCCCTACATCCCTGCCATGTGTGCGCCTCGTATCACTATTGTAATGGTGCCATGCGTGAGCATGTGAAATGCACCATACCTCTGCATTCACAAATGCGTGTGAAATGCACCGTGTGAAATGCACAGTACCCCTGCATTCACAAATGCGTGTGACACGCACTGTGTGAAACACACTGTACCCCTGCATTCACAAATGCGTGTGAAACACAGCGTACCCCTGCATTCACAAATGCTTGTGTAATGCACCATGTGAAACGCACCATACCCCTGCATTTACAAATGCGTGTGAAACGCACCATGTGAAACGCATCGTACCCTAGCATTGACTAGTGCGTGTGTGCGCATCGTCTCACTATTGTAATCGTGTCATATACGAACAAACCGTACCCCGACATTACGTGAGTGTGTGCGCATCATCTCACTATTGTAATCGTGCCATACGCGAACGAACCGTACCCCGAGTTTACGTGCGTGTGTGCGCATCGTCTCACTATTGTAATCTTGCCAGACGTGAACGAACCGTACCCCGACATTACGTGCATGTGTGTGCATCGTCTCACTATTGTAATCATGCCAGACGTGAACGAACTGTACCCCTACATTATGTGCGTGTGTGCGCATCATCTCACTATTGTAATCGTGCCATACGCGAACGAACCGTACCCCGACATTACATGCGTGTGTGCGCATCGTCTCACTATTGTAATTGTGCCAGACGCGAACCAACCGTACTCCGACATTACGTGCGTGTGTGCACATCGTCTCACTATTGTAATCGTGCCAGACGCGAACAAACCGTACCCCGACATTACGCGCATGTGTGCGCATCATCTCACTATTAAAATGGTACCATACACGACGTGAAACGCACCTTACATATGTGTGGATCTCAAAAAATACTTACGGGACACCTAGGGGACGAGTAGCCAGCCCTGAATGCAGGCTGGTTGTCATGGATACTGAGATTTGGGTGTGTGCTACAGGTGTCCTGCAAAAGTCAGTTGGGTAAAAATATACAATGTTGCAAAATTGTTTTGGAGCTGAAGCTCAAATTTTTAACCATGCAAATGTGTCACATAATGTGAAACGTAGGATGCAAAGTAATCTGGCCAATCACACTGTACTCCTGAGACTGAAAGCCCCTCAGAAGCACTGATTGAAGGCTGCATGTGGCTGTGAGAGAGCACTTGCCTGCACAACATTGGAGTGGACCACACTGCTGCTGTCTCTGCATTCCCTGGACTCTTATGTCGTGTACGATGGAGAGGGCACCAGCATTCACTGATGAGAAAAACCAGGCCCTGCTGGATGCCCTCCTACCACAGTACAGCAAGCTGTATGGGAGACCAGGGGAGCAGGTGAGTGCTGACTGCAGTAGCTTTGACTGTGCACCTGTTGTGTGAGTGTCACAAAAGGCATTGAGTATTGGTGGGACAGACATGCAATGTGGTTTTGAGAGTGTCCCAGGGGGTGTTCATGGTGGTGTCTCTCATGCAGAGCATGATGTAGTTCATGTGTGTTCACTCCTCACTTGCATTGTGCTTACTGTGACATTCACTGCATAGTGCATGACACATTCAGCAGTGCAAGACCTTGGTGACTTTATTCCCAAATGTCCCGAGGTTTAACAGTGTTCCCCCCAGAGTGACAGCTGACTGTACTCACAGATGTGTATGACTTGTGGAGACCTGTGGTGATATTGTACAAATGATGTGTTTAACCTCATGGACATTGCAGTGTGTGAATGTTCCCTGTCATCTGGGTGAGTGTATACGTGAAGTGTTGCACCACAGATGCATGGCGTTTGCAGCAGCTGTAGCCATCTGATGTGACTAGTAAGCATTGGTGTGCGTCTGACTTGAAACTTAGCTCGAAACCTGTGACACCTCTTAGTCAAGTGGCACATGTGCAAAGTGAGGGTTGTATCCACTGTTGTCAGTGACAGGCGAGTGATCTGTGCCAGGGTGTGTCTGTCTGGTTTGCTGAGGGTTGTTAAGTGGAGTAGGATATGTGACTGCTTACCACGTGCTGTCCCACACCCTGCAGTGGCATGTGTTCTCCAGTGTGTCCCATGATCAGTGTGTGTTGCATCTGTTACGCCATCTGTTGCCTTTCAATGCCATTTAGTGCATTGGTGTTTGCCCACAGGCCTAATTCACATGGACAATGATTCAAGTCCTGTCAGCATCCTATGCCCTGTTCACATTATCAATGGTGTGCAAGTGTCTGGGACATGGAGCAGGTGTAGTGATGTTGTTTTACTTTGTCTTCCTGACAGGTATCTGCCTACGAGAAGGGGGAGATCTGGCTGGAGATCGTCAGGGCTATCAGGACTGCGGGGGACCATCGCCGGCGGCTGCGCAACATACAGAAAAGGTGGCAGGACATCCGGTGCAGGACCCGGTGTATCGCCCGGGTCCAGCTGAAGATGGAGGCCCCACGCCGGCATGGTGGAAGAGGTTACCTCACCCACCCCATGCTCTGGGTCCTGGCAGTGGTTTTCCCAGACCTCGATAGGCAGTTGCAGGAGAGAAAGCATCAAGGAGGGGGTAGGTACATGGCTGTTTGTTGTGTTGTGTGTCACCTGCTTCTTGAGGTGCTCAGAAGCCTGGAAACACTCCCACAGTTGGGGTGTCTGGTCAGAAAGGTTATATCTGCAGTGTATTTTAAATTCCCCATATTCAGCTGGTGCACTTTTTCATACCTTCCCCTCCTTCACATGTGTCCCCTGGTCTGTGTGTATTCAAATATACACATGCTCATCTAGGGTGCAAGTTATTTAGACTGCACATTGATTAGCGCATCATGTGGGAGGGTGGTCTGTGACATGTGTTGGGACCTTGCCTGTGCCATGACCTGTGCACTGTGTTAGGGCTTCACATTTGTTTGCACTGATAATGAGTCTCAACATAGGAGTGTAAGGTTTCAACTGCACACCCTTGCAGCGTGCATGACCCATATTGTGTTGTCAGACATGATGTACATTATTTGGGAGATATGCATAGTGCCATGACGGTTCTTAATATAACAGTCAGCTCATTCCAGAACCCCGGATCAGTGTGCCCACCACAGTCCCCTGAGACACCCTGGCCTCCTAATCATGTGTGTCATTCAACACTGTGCCCATTCTATGTGGGTTCAGCATGGGCCTGCCTGAGTGGCATTGGTCCCTGGCATAGTTTGTATTTATCCTGTGTCTGCTACATGTTCCCACTTGACATGGATACAAAATTTGGCTTGTGCATACACTGGGCAGTGCCTGTGTGCCTATTCACAACAATATGTTGTTGGTTGTTTGTGACTAATATGTATTGGCAGCCCCACAAGGTGAGCTTGGGTTACCTTTTTAAATGTTGCTGCACAGTTTTTGTTACCCCGATTCTGAGTTCTCACTTCTTGAGCTGTATCTATCACATTGACTAAGGGATGGGGGTGTTGTGCAGGAGAGGTCTCATGGGCCTGCCTGATTTGGGCTTGGCAGTTGTGACGTGTGTGTGAGAAGTGGCTGGTCGATGTTTCACCATGCACTTCCCCTGTGATGGTGGACAGTGCTTTCATTTAGGGCTTGACAGCCTATGTCATTTGTTTCCAGACATGATTGTGCCTCATTCATTTTTGCCACATGCATGTAGTTCTAGTGCAACGTTGTTTTGTCTTATTGTGCACACTACTGTGTTGACATTTTGCCTGGGGATAAGGGTGTGTCCATGATGCAGCAATGAATTTGTTCTACACAATTGCAGGCCCATTAGCTTGAGCATTGTCCTGATTTGGGAAATGTGGGCCACTTCACATGACAGCCAGTGAGTCTTATGTGCTAGCAACTGTATGATCAGGTAATAGATGCCCCAGTGAGGACTGATACATTTCAAGTTGTCTCACATTGATGAATGTACCTTGGCACTCCCAACATTTGTTAAAAGTTGTTTATGTTTTGAATGTGTTCATATGAATAGTGTAGGTTACACTTATGTGCCTGCATGATAGTTGTCTCACAAGGTAGCACACACAAAACAACATTTGCAATTTTTTGGAAGAAGCAGGCAGCTTTTGAAGGAGGCCAGTGTTCGTGATTAATGTTGTGCCTTGATCTCCATATACATGTCCCCACAGTGGTCTTGAGTTCTTGAGACTCCTTTGTTGTCAATTGTACAAAGTAATGTGTGTCAAGCCATCAAGACCTCTGTTGGACCATGTATATTCATATTGCAAATCTGCTACACCATTTGTTTCTAACAGTATTTCATTTTAAAGTGTGCCAGCTGTTTCAATAATTAATTTGTCGATATTTGTTATGTGCATTTCCTTGTGAGAGATCTTTCATGCAGGCACATACGTGTTCTCTTCACAAGATGGCGAATTAACACATTCAATACATGTTGAATTCGTTAAGTATGGTGAGTCCCAAGATGCCAACAATTTGTGACATTATTTTTCACCCAAATGTACTTACAGAGCTCCAAGTGTGGTGTCACCTTGGGGAGTGAGGTGTGTTAGTTTGCAGTGAGGGGTACCACGTGTATTTATTTCTTTGTGAACTTGAGGTGGCATCACTTCATTGTATAGATCTGCTCTCCTGTAAACAAACAGAAGATATATGGCTGTACCACATTAGCTGGCCTACCGAAAACATCCACTGCACCACTAAAAGCCTGTCTCAACGCAGCGGCAAGACTCATCACAGGAACTAGGAAATTCGACCACATATCTCCTCACCTGAAGGCTCTAAACTGGTTACCTTATGATGCTAGAATTAAAATGAAGATGGCCTGCATCACACATAAAGCGGTCCACTACAACATGCCGAGGTACCTCGCCAAGAAAATTAAGATATCGGGAGGCAACAGAACAACAAGAAGCTCTAAAGAGCTGCTATTGCGGCCGGCATTCTTCCAGAAAAAAAAGACTTATGACCGAGCTTTTTCAGGAGCGGCCCCCAGAGTCTGGAATTCACTCCCTCCTTACATCAGGAGGATTCAAAATACCGCAGCTTTTAAAAGGGAACTGAAAAGCCACATGATGAGTAAATACCATATATAGAGATGCCCACAGACTTGTGATACGAACATTTCTGCCAAAAAGGACTGGAGTCACCACGAACACTTGGAAGACCAATAAGACAAACGACTGATGCCACTCAAGCATCGGCTCTACAACCTATTACTACCTCACTATTAGGTGATATCTATGCTATACCGTTCACCGGAAGATATCACCCTTACCTTGAACTTGTTAATATTTATGTTCGATGCATCCAACTATTACCTCACTACTCTTATGGCTTATTACGCCGATATTGACTTGTTAATAATATACAATACTACCTCATTGACTGCATGACTATGACACTACCTAAACATAGGCACTCCCTAATACTAACTACTTAGGCGTTAGGAATATATCTTACCTTAATCACCGTAGACAGCACATTACCTCCCACACCTGATTTGTTTTTGCTGCTACAATTGCTATTATAATGTCAACTGTTTAATTCTTCTATGTCTCTAGGTAATCCCCTTTCTAACCTCCCTGATAGCTCTCTGCCCTACCTCTATATATGTTTTGTTGCTATAAATGTTACCACTATGTCAATCTGTTTTCCATATGTTAAGCGCTCTGATACCCAAGGGGCATGTCCGCGCTATATAAAACACTATAAATAAATAAATAAATAAATAAATAAATAAAACTCTCATTCAAGTTGTGGCCTGGTGTGTTCTTTGGATCCATGTGTCCAAGTAGCATTGTGTCTATACCAACTGGGCAGTACTAGTCTCAAATATGTGCAGAGCTATCTGGCTGTTACTCATGATGCATGCCATGATTTGCAGTGTGACCAACTGATTTTGTGCTCATGTGTCAGACGTGTACAGGTGACTGATGCATTTTTTTTTCTTCTCCTTGCCCACAGCATCATCAACCGACACAGAAGGAGACATGAGGACGGACCAAGAGGAGGGACGCAGTCGCAGTGCCACCACAGCTGAGGATTCGGAGGGAGCCAGTGGCACGGAGGGTGAGGAGAGTCAGGCGGCCGGACCTTTGGAAGGCGACACTTCCTACCATGCGGACGGATCCGCCTCTGACTCCTAGGAGGATTCAGAAGCCATCTACCATCACGGTGTCTGTCTCCGCCTCCTCCAGACCCATCTCTACCCTCCCAGTTGCTAGGGTCCCTTCTGTCCGTGCTGCCCCCCCCATGTCTCCTTCTGCCCCGGCACTGCAACCCCTGCCCCTGTCTCCCCTGCTGCCCTCAGTGCCAAGTCTGTGGACTTACTCCGGCAGATTCAGGTTGGTCAGACATCAATGCTGACTGTCCTTCTCGGCCACACTTGAGTAATGACACAGTTGTTGTCATTCATGGAGGGCATGTCAGCTACGATGTCTGACCAACGTCGGATTCTATTGTCCATGGACTCCTCACTGACGGCAGCAGTTTCCCTCCTGCAGCAGTCTGTCCCCCCTTCTTTCGGACCCATCCACACCCCCCTCTCCCATGCCTGTCCAGAGCACATGCAGAACAACAAGATCACGCACACCAACAGACACAACCAGCACACCACCACACTGATCCATGGTTCTGGAATGATCCTTCATGGCACTAAGCGCAGATCTCCTGGCACGCAATCTCAGAGGGATGCAGGCACACCCACAGGCACTGGGGTCAGACGGCAGGCACGCAGTCACAAAGTCCGCAAGGCTCACAGCCCTCTACCTCTACTTCATTGTGTCCCCGGGTGCAGGTGGTGGTGTGGCTGAACTGGCAGCAGTGTGCAGCGCTGAGTTTCTTTCCACCTTTGGTGCTGCACAAGCCACTGAGGAGGATTCCTCCCCCCTTGCACCCACAACACCTACCCTTCCCACTACAGTCCCTGCGGTGCCTGACCCTGACCCAGATGATGCCCCCCACGGGTCACCAACCCTTTAAGTCTCATGTGCAGGCAGTTTTTGGGTCGACGTCCTCCCCAACGTCCCCCAACCAGACTTTAATGTGGACAGGCCATTGGCCTTGTTTTAGCCAGGACTCATTTTTTCACTAATTTTCCTTTGGAGCTGAATAAAGCATTTTATTTTTCATTCTAAACTATCGCATTTCAGGTACTTACTTTAAGTGCTGAGGGGCTAGGAGTTGGTGTCATGGTAATGTGTTGGGGTTCTGAAAGATGTCTATTTTATGATGGTAATGAGGTGGACCATGGTATCTATGTGCCATTACAATGTCTCTGCAATTAATCTTTGGTTGTGTGTGTTCAGTTTGGCTACAGACATTGTCCCAAGCAATGTTCCTTCCTCAGTGAAACATGAGATCTTCACTACAGACAGTTGCACAATTGTTGTGCTGACATGTGTGCAGATTTCCTATTTTGTTGACCGTTTCCTTCAGCAATGGCCATGCCTGCTCACAGATGACTATAGCTCATTAGTCTGTGCCACCCATGCTACTCACTGTACTTGTGTTTTAAGTATGTAGAAATGCCTTCATGAACCCATTCACCATTTTCCCCACTATGCAGATGTGTAATCACAGCCTACCCCAATGTTGGTAATTGTTATGCAGGGTATTTGTGCACATGACTCACAATTTTGTGCATTGTATCTGAGGGGTTTCAACCCTATTCCTTCCATGAGAGAGTACATGTTGGTGGTCTTACCAGCACCATGACATTCATATCAGCCCAGGGATGTACATGACAGTGTGTGTTCCCTTTCGCTCTCTTTGTTTGGTGGGCTGTTGCATGACTATACCCTATTGTGTCATGATGGTAGGGTGTGTAGGTTGCCTGCAACCTCCATGGGTGGGTATGCATGTGGAATCTGACATCACACCCACATGTGGTGTGTCACACAGTGTGTGACAGAAATCCATACTCTGTGGAGTGGGACACTGGTGTAAGTGATGTGTTGCCATGGCACTATCAGGAAACTCACAGGTTAGGGATATAAACACACACCAATGTAGTTGTGGCATGATGATGATAATTCCCCCCCTATATCCGAACTCTGCTGGGAGTCCTGTGCACCCACCCCTCTTATGTGTAGACACTGCTGAGAGTCATATCCACCCTCCCCTCATATGTGTGGATACTGCTGGGAGTCATATCCACCCACCCCCATACTGTAAGCCTAAGCTGGGAATCATATCCATCCACCCCTCATATGTCTGGACACTGTTGGGAGTCATATCCACCCACCCCTCATATGTGTGGACACTGCTCGGAGTCATATCCACCCTCCCCTCATATGTGTGGACACTGCTGGGAGTCATATCCACCCACCCCCATACTGTAGGCCTAAGCTGGGAGTCATATCCAACCCCCCCTCATATGTCTGAGCACTGTTGGGAGTCATATCCACCCTCCCCTCATATGTGTGGACACTGCTCGGAGTCATATCCACCCTCCCCTCATATGTCTGGACACTGCTGGGAGTCATATCCACCCATCCCTCATATGTCTGGACACTGCTGGGAGTCATATCCACCCACCCCATACTGTAGGCCTATGCTGGGAGTCCTCTGCGCCCACCCCTCGTATGTTTGGACACTGCTGGGAGCCATATCCACCCACCCCTCATATGTCTGGACACTGCTGGGAGTCATATCCACCCTCCCCTCATATGTCTGGACACTGCTGAGACTCATACCCGCCCACCCCTCATATGTCTGGACACTGCTGGGAGTCCTCTGCACCCACCCCTCATATGTTTGGACACTGCTGGAAGTCATATCCACCCACCCCCATACTGTACGCCTATGCTGGGAGTCCTATCCACCCACCCCTCATATGTGGGGACACTGCTGGGAGTCACATCCACCCTCCCCTCATATGTCTGGACACTGCTGGGAGTCGTATCTACCCACCCCCATACTGTAGGCCTATGCTGGGAGTCATATCCACTGACCCCTCATATGTCTGGACACTGCTGGGAGTCTTATCTGCCCTCCCCTCATATGTGTGGACACTGCTGGGAGTCATATCCACCCACCCCCATACTGTAGGCCTATACTGGGAGTCTTATCTACCCACCCCTCATATGTCTGGACACTGCTGGGAGTCACATCCACCCACCCACATACTGTAGGCCTATGCTAGGAGTCATATACACCCTCCCCTCATATGTCTGGACACTGCTGGGAGTCATATCCACCCAACCCTCATATGTCTGGACACTAATGGGAGGCATATCCACCCACCCCCATACTGTAGGCCTATGCTGGGAGTCCTCTGCACCCACCCCTCATATGTTTGGACACTGTTGGGAGTCATATCCACCCTCCCCTCATATGTCTGGACACTGCTGAGACTCATATCCACCCACCCCTCATATGTCTGGACACTGCTGGGAGTCCTCTGCACCCACCCCTCATATGTCTGGACACTGCTGGAAGTCATATCCACCCACCCCCATACTGTACGCCTATGCTGGGAGTCCTCTGCACCCACCCCTCATATGTCTGGACACTGCTGGGAGTCATATCCACCCACCCTCATATGCGGGGACACTGCTGTGAGTCATATCCAAACCTTTCCACATATGTGTGCACTCTGCTGGGAGTCATATCCACCCTCCCCTCGTATGTCTGGACACTGATGGGAGTCATATCCACCCACCCCTCATATGTCTGGACACTGCTGGGAGTCATATCCACCCACTCCCATAATGTAAGCCAATGCTGGGAGTCATATCCACCCACCCCTCATATGTCTGGACACTGCTGGGAGTCATATCTGCCCACCCCCATACTGTAGACCTAGGCTGGGAGTCCTCTGCACTCACCCCTCATATGTCTGGACCCCTCATATGTGGGGACACTGCTGGGAGTCATATCCACCCTCCCCACATTTGTGTGGACTCTGCTGGGAGTCATATCCACCCTCCCCTCGTATATCTGGACACTGCTGGGAGTCATATCCACACACTCCCATACTGTAAGCCAATGCTGGGAGTCATATCCACCCACCCCTCATATGTCTGGACACTGCTGGGAGTCATATCTACCTGCCCCCATACTATAGGCCTATGCTGGGAGTCATATCTGCCCACCACTCATTTGTCTGGACACTGATGGGAGTCATATCCACCCAACCCTCATAGGTCTGGACACTGCTGGGAGTCATATCCACCCACTCCCATAATGTAAGCCAATGCTGGGAGTCATATCCACCCACCCCTCATATGTCTGGACACTGCTGGGAGTCATATCTGCCCACCCCCATACTGTAGACCTAGGCTGGGAGTCCTCTGCACTCACCCCTCATATGTCTGGACCCCTCATATGTGGGGACACTGCTGGGAGTCATATCCACCCTCCCCACATTTGTGTGGACTCTGCTGGGAGTCATATCCACCCTCCCCTCGTATATCTGGACACTGCTGGGAGTCATATCCACACACTCCCATACTGTAAGCCAATGCTGGGAGTCATATCCACCCACCCCTCATATGTCTGGACACTGCTGGGAGTCATATCTACCTGCCCCCATACTATAGGCCTATGCTGGGAGTCATATCTGCCCACCACTCATTTGTCTGGACACTGATGGGAGTCATATCCACCCAACCCTCATAGGTCTGGACACTGCTGGGAGTCATATCCACCCACTCCCATACTATAGGAATATGCTTGGAGTCATATCCACCCACCCCTCATATGTGTGGACACTGCTGGGATTCATATCCAGCCACCCCTCATATGTCTGTACACTGCTGGGAGTCATATCCACCCATCCCCATACTGTAGGCCTATGCTGGGAGTCATATCCACCCACCCCTCATTTGTGTGGACACTGCTGGGAGTCATATCCACCCACCCCTTTACTATAGGCCTATGCTGGGAGTCCTCTGCGCCCACCCCTCATATGTCTGGACACTGCTGGGAGTCATATACACCCACCCCTCATATGTGTGGACACTGCTGGGAGTCATATTCACCCACCCATACTGTAGGCCTATGCTGGGAGTCATATCCACCCACCCCTCATATGTCTGGACACTGCTGGTAGTCATATCCACCCACCCATACTGTAGGCCTATGCTGGGAGTCATATCCACCCACCCCTCATATGTCTGGCCACTGCTGGAAGTCATATCCACCCACCCCCATACTGTAGGCCTATGCTGGGAGTCCTCTGCACCCACCCCTCATATGTTTGGACACTGCTCGGAGCCATATCCACCCTCCCCTCATATGTCTGGACACTGCTGGCAGTCATATCCACCCACCCCCATACTGTAGGCCTAAGCTGGGAGTCATATCCATCCCCCTCTTATGTCTGAGCACTGTTGGGAGTCATATCCACCCTCCCCTCATATGTGTGGACACTGTTTGGAGTCATATCCACCCTCCCCTCATATGTCTGGACACTGCTGGGAGTCATATCCACCCATCCCTCATATGTCTGGACACTGCTGGGAGTCATTTCCACCCACCCCCATACTGTAGGCCTATGCTGGGAGTCCTCTGCACCCACCCCTCATATGTTTGGACACTGCTGGGAGCCATATCCACCCACCCCTCATATGTCTGGACACTGCTGGGAGTCATATCCACCCTCCCCTCATATGTCTGGACACTGCTGAGACTCATACCCGCCCACCCCTCATATGTCTGGACACTGCTGGGAGTCCTCTGCACCCACCCCTCATATGTCTGGACACTGCTGAAAGTCATATCCACCCACCCCCATACTGTACGCCTATGCTGGGAGTCCTATCCACCCACCCCTCATATGTGGGGACACTGCTGGGAGTCATATCCACCCTCCCCTCATATGTCTGGACACTGCTGGGAGTCGTATCTACCCACCCCCATACTGTAGGCCTATGCTGGGAGTCATATCCACTGACCCCTCATATGTCTGGACACTGCTGGGAGTCATATCTGCCCTCCCCTCATATGTGTGGACACTGCTGGGAATCATATCCACCCACCCCATACTGTAGGCCTATGCTGGGAGTCATATCTACCCACCCCTCATATGTCTGGACACTGCTGGGAGTCACATCCACCCACCCACATACTGTAGGCCTATGCTAGGAGTCATATACACCCTCCCCTCATATGTCTGGACACTGCTGGGAGTCATATCCACCCACCCCTCATATGTCTGGACACTGCTGGGAGGCATATCCACCCACCCCCATACTGTAGGCCTATGCTGGGAGTCCTCTGCACCCACCCCTCATATGTTTGGACACTGCTGGGAGTCATATCCACCCACCACTCATATGTGTGGACACTGCTGGGAGTCATATCCACCCTCCCCTCATATGTCTGGACACTACTGAGACTCATATCCACCCACCCCTCATCTGTCTGGACACTGCTGGGAGTCCTCTGCACCCACCCCTCATATGTCTGGACACTGCTGGAAGTCATATACACCCACCCCCATACTGTACGCCTATGCTGGGAGTCCTCTGCACCCACCCCTCATATGTCTGGACACTGCTGGGAGTCATATCCACCCACCCCTCATATGTGGGGACACTGCTGTGAGTCATATGCTAGCTTGCTTTTAATCTTTTTTTAACTTTGATTGTGCTTCTGCGCCGTGCGCTAGCCTGTAAATATCCTTTTCCTCCTGTTCTTCCGCTTAGTGGGAATTGAGGGAGCTACTTACCCGCATTTAACAAGCTGCACACCCACATTTGTGGGGTAGAAGGGACTCGGGGGCACTGTTTACTCCTCGCGCCGATTGGAGAGCGCCATTTTGGATTGGGGGAAGCTCTCTCTTGTGGGAGTGCCATCTTTGCTGAGGGAGAGCCACTCGCCCTGCCAGGACCCACGCATAGGAGGTGGAGGTACTATAAGTAGCACCTCCTTCTTTGCCTTGTTAGATCTTAATCCCTGCACTCGCGCTGCACTCGCGCTGCAAACAGAACTGCTAGCTTGCTTTTAATCTTTTTTTAACTTTGATTGTGTTTCTGCGCCGTGCGCTAGCCTGTAAATATCCTTTTCCTCCTGTTCTTCCGCTTAGTGGGAATTGAGGGAGCTACTTACCCGCATTTAACAAGCTGCACACCCACACTTGTGGGGTAGAAGGGACTCGGGGGCACTGTTTACTCCTCGCGCCGATTGGAGAGCGCCATTTTGGATTGGGGGAAGCTCTCTCTTGTGGGAGCGCCATCTTTGCTGAGGGAGAGCCACTCGCCCTGCCAGGACCCACGTGACCTTTTGGTCAGGCTTCTTAACATGGCGGCTGGACAGGCGCGCAGCGACGGCGCGCAGCGGACGCGCCGTAGACGCGCCGGAGGTTCGCCAGAGGTAACCCCGTTTGCGCCCGTTCGCGTAACGGACGCGCAAGGGGCCGCTGCCTCTGGCCACTTGCACTCTTCCCCTCTGGCCTACTCTCATTCAGACCTGTGTGCTCTGAAACCACCGGGTGACCCCTCGACACTCGGATCCTTTTCCCGCTCGCCGCCCCAGCCACTTATATGTGGTTTGCTTAATGTGCGTTCACTCTGCAAGCACCACACGGAGATCGCCTTTTTGGTTGAATCCTCCGGGTTGGATGTGTTGTTTATGACGGAGACTTGGACTCGGGAGGACTGCCTAGTTGAACTAGGCCTGGCTTGTCCCCCGGGTTTCAAAATTATTCACACTCCGCGCCCACTGAATCGTGGCGGCGGAATTGGTATCATCTTCCGCGAACAGTTGGATGTTTCCCAGCTTAAAATCAGCGAAGTCTTGGGTTTTGAGCTCATGGGCTTCTCGTTCAGTAACCCAGAGAGAACGCTGTTATCTGGCGTGTTATGTTACAGACCGCCGGGCTCGGCCTCTTCGCTGCCGGAGTTCCTGGACTTAGTGTATGATCTTTCTAATACTCATTCTAATCTGCTCGTCCTGGGAGATTTTAATCTCTGGCAGGGGGGTCCTTCAGATGGAGCGTTTACTTCACTCTGCCAAGCTTTGGCCGACATCCATCTGCAACAACTGGTTGGCTCCTCGACTCATAGGGGCGGTCATATGCTCGACCTTATTTTCGCAGGCGCCCACTTAGCGGCGATCATTGACATCCTTGTCCAATGCTGGACGGATCACGCGCTGGTGGTCTTCTCCCTATGCCTTGGGAATAACCCCCCGGAGGTTGCAGGGGTAGGACTCTCGCAAGTGGGTCGACCGTGGTCCAAACTGCTCAGTCTAGCCCCTCTGCCCCCTTTGATATCTGCCAGTTTTGACCTGAGGAACTCAGTGGAAGACAGCTACTCCTCCTTCTGCCGGTCTATTACCGAGTCACTCGATAACATCGTGCCACTTCGGAAAGCAAGAGCGAGGGTGAATCGGGCCTTTCCTTGGTATACGGTGGAGTTACAACACCTGAAGCTGAGCTGCAAACGGGCAGAGAGAGCATGGAGAAGGGAGTATTCCCCCTCGGCTAAAGCCTTGTTTAGACTTGCACTGAGAGGTTATAAGGAGCAGATCAAGCAGGCTAAGGCGACCTTTATACAAACGTCCTTATTACAGGCGCCTAATAAATCCCAAGCCCTGTTTAAAATTGTTAAGGACTTGTCCCACCCGGTCTGTGCGGCTAACTCAGTGCGGGCCGCTCAGGCTTTATGCGACTCGCTGGCGTTGGCTTTTGAGGAGAAGACCGCCAAGATCCTGGCTGGCCTAACACTTCCTGCAACTGAGGAGGCCTGCCCTGCTAGCCTCGCGGACAGGGGGCGTGGATCCCCGGGTAGCTCACCCAGTCGACCCCAGCAGGTCGTGGTGGGAGCTCCGGGGGAGCAGCCCAGCCGACCCCAGACGGTCACTGGCGCTTTCGATCTGGGAGCCCCGGGTAGCTCACCCAGTCGACCCCAGCAGGTCGTGGTGGGAGCTCCGGGGGAGCAGCCCAGCCGACCCCAGACGGTCACTGGCGCTTTCGATCTGGGAGCTCCGGGCAGCTCACCCAGTCGACCCCAGCCGGTTGGTGTGGGAGCTCCGGGGGAGCAGCCCAGCCGACCCCAGATGGTCACTGGCGCTTTCGATCTGGGAGCTCCGGGCAGCTCACCCAGTCGACCCCAGCCGGTTGGTGTGGGAGCTCCGGGGGAGCAGTCCAGTCGACCCCAGACGCACACTGGAGTCTCTGATCTGGGAGCTCCGGGCTGCTCACCCAGTCGACCCCAGACGGCCGTCTTGGCATCTGGGTCGGGGGACTTGAGCACCTCACCCAGTCCACCACGGTTGAACTCTTTCCCCCTCCCGTCCTTTGAAGAATTTTGTAAAACGGCTTTCACGGTGTCATCTGGTTCCCCGCTTGACCCACTGCCCCCCAAATTTTGGAAAACTTTTCATGAAGAATTGTTCCCGCCTTTGTTTTCAATCTGTCTGCAATCTCTGAAATCGGCGTCTGTCCCAGATTTCTGGAAGCTAGCAGTGGTGTCGCCTCTGCTAAAAAAGCCAACCTTGGATCCAGCCGGCCTTTCCAACTATAGGCCGATCTCCTTACTTCCCTTTCCTATTAAGATCTTGGAGAAGTGGGTAACTCGCTCTCTTTCCGGCTACCTGGAACATATTGGGTGGTTCGATGAGGACCAGTTTGGCTTCCGACCTGGTCATGGGACGGAGACCGCACTTGTGACCGTGCTGGACAATCTGCGTTCGCGTGTCGACAGTGGTCGGGCAGCCTTTTTGGTGCTGCTCGACATGTCGGCCGCGTTCGACACGGTCTGCCATCGGACCCTGGCTCGGAGGCTGGAAGAGTGCGGGATTTGCGAGGGGGCCAGAGATTGGCTGATTTTATATCTTGAGGGCAGGCAACAGCTGGTGTCACTTCCGCCTTTCAGCTCGGAGCCAAGGAAAATCGGACAGGGGGTGCCACAGGGCTCGGCCATCAGCCCGATATTGTTCAACCTGTACCTTCGTCCACTTGTCCAGCTAATAAAATCTTTTGGGGTCTCGGCATTTAATTATGCCGATGACACTCAGCTGGTGTTTTCCTTGGAAGGGAACAATGCGATTTCGCTGAGCACCTTCCATCGCTGTATGGCAGCCACAGCGGAGTGGCTTCGAGCAAATTCTTTGCAATTCAATAGCTCGAAGACGGAGGTGCTCCACTGTTCCACTGATCGGATCCCGCGGGCTCTACCCACCGACTTCTGGCCTAGCACTTTTTCCGAACCAGTGTTGGCATCGGAGTCAGCTCGTAATTTAGGGGTCATGTTTGGCCCTAACTTACAATTAGACCTACATGTCAATAAAACCACGGGAACATGTATGATGCTGCTCCGTATGCTACGCAGAGTTTTGCCTCTGCTCCCCGCCCAGTCCAGGCCGGAAATAGTCCGTGGGACTATTTTAAGCCGGCTTGATTATTGTAATGGTCTTCTCCTGGGGGCCCCAAAAAACTTGATAGGGAAGCTGCAGAGGGTGCAGAATATGGCTGCTAAACTGGCCCTCTCACGACCCAGATCTAGCTCTTCTACTCTTGCGCTTCGTGATCTGCATTGGCTCCCGGTAGATCTACGGGTCCAATTTAAAGCGGCCTGTTTGGTGTTTAGAGAGGTACACCTCCTGGGCCCTATCCCGTTACAAAACATGTTTGCATGGTATTCTGCCCCACGGCTTTTGCGGTCGTCATCGGCTCACCTTCTGGTGGTGCCTAGGTTTCAAAGAGTGAGGATGGGCGGCCGCTCATTTAGAGTGGCGGCAGCCAAATTGTGGAATTCTCTCCCACTCACTCTTAGGAGCTACCAGGACTATCTTCCGTTCAGGAAGGCTTTAAAGACCTATCTCTTCCCCAAGTAATGGTTGTGCGTCTGTGCTTGTTTAGTGTGGGGGTTCTCTGATCAAAGCGCCAGGATGCCCTCTGGGTGACAGGTCTGCGCTCTATAAGTATGCTAAATAAATAAATAAATAAATAAATAAATAAATATCCAAACCTCTCCACATATGTGTGCACTCTGCTGGGAGTCATAAGCACCCTCCCCTCGTATGTCTGGACACTGATGGGAGTCATATCCACCCACCCCTCATATGTCTGGACACTGCTGGGAGTCATATCCACCCACTCCCATACTGTAAGCCAATGCTGGGAGTCATATCCACCCACCCCTCATATGTCTGGACACTGCTGGGAGTCATATCTGCCCACCCCCATACTGTAGACCAAGGCTGGGAGTCCTCTGCACTCACCCCTCATATGTCTGGACCCCTCATATGTGGGGACACTGCTGGGAGTCATATCCACCCTCCCCACATTTGTGTGGACTCTGCTGGGATTCCTATCCACTTTGACACAAAAAATTGCCGCCCCACTTATTCCATTAGCCCTTGGTTATAGGCAACACATCAACTTTGATTAGATATGTTAGGTATTTTATTTACCTTTGTTTTCAATTCTTTTTTTGAAAAAATCATAACATCTCATGACAGAGAAGGAACACTGCACGTGTAACATATAAATACATCAACTGTAATACAACATTAACCAAATGAAAAAATCACGAAGTGAGACATACAAAACAACTGTACCAATTTCGGACTGTTCAAAAAAAGGCAGGTTAACTTTACAAGCCTCAATGACCAACAATGGACGAATTCTTAAGAACAGTATTAGACAGAATCACATTAGCAGGAGATATCACAGTGCACAAATGACATGAGTATAAAGCTTTCAATGAATCATGAATTGCATCTCCTTTCATGCCGACGCGTTTCGAACTCCAAACAGTAGTTATGGGTTCTCTTCAGGGCTTTGTCATTTTCTGTCTGTACATATATAAAAGAAAGGTAACAGTGTGTAAGTGTGATTGACTATGGCCTCCTTGTTTTATACTGCTAGTAGTATACCACATATAAATCCCATAGTACCTTGTTTGTAGCTGTGGTTATCCTATGGGAGTTTGTGCATCTTTGGAACTGCCGTCTACAAAGTAATTAAAATCAAATTGTCATTTCCAAGTAGCGTTCAACGCTCGCTCAGCGGTAACCTCCTACCAAAACACTGCAGGACGTACCTTTCACTATTTTTTGGTCCGTGTATGGGCCGTCCCTATGGTGCGGTGAAGTTTTTCAGACCTAGTGGGAAGGCGGAGGTCGGGTTACTATCATTGTGCTTCTATCGTAATCTGTCTGGGTATGAAAGATTGTAGAAACAATCCTACCTTATTCGCGTTCACCGCGAGCTTAGGGAGCCGCCGGCTCCGTTGTCAACCGTTTGCACTCGAGTTCTATTTTGTTTGGACGGATCCCGTGTTAAGTCCCGTGTTGTCCTCTCGAGTCGCGCACTGTTAGCAAAATAGGGAATTAGGTTTGTGTCCCTGTGGCGGGAAGCATATGTGTCTACAACCCTCTGTCCCGCTCACCTTGTTTGCCGCGACTTGCTCTCACACTGACTCCGTTCGCTATGGAAGGCGGCAGCCTGGTTGCCTAGTGACTAAAAGCAAACCCAGGACAGTTGGTGTTCTGGGATATGTAGTTCCATGGGAGTGCGCCAATTCACAGCAGATTACGAAAGCATTATTCTGACATCCCCGATTTTCTACCCTTCAGTCAAGGGGGTCACAACACCCCCCGTGGAGCCCCACGCAATTATGGCATTATAGCCTAGACACTTCAGAGAGAGAGTTTAATCTTGCAGAAACGAGTTGCATGTTTTTCATAATCTGTCACCTCCGAGCAGTTTCTCCGTATCCGAAGCAGCTGCCCGTAGGGCAGATTGTCTCTCAAGCTTCTCGGATGTGCACTCCGGTGGTGGAGGATAGTATTTTTGTCCGTCTTCTTTCGAAAAAGAGAAGACTTCAAAAGCCCATTGTGAGAAGTTGGCCTGATATGTAGTGTTTCCAATTCTGGAACCACTGGGTATCAGTCCAAACAAACCCCAAAGATGTCAGGTTGTAAGTCAACCTTGTAGACAAGCTATCCTAGTGGTAGCATGGACTAAGCAGCCTTAAAGGCTTAACTTAAGAGGTCGTGTTAAGCGAGCTTGTTTTACCACATACAATCCTGTAATCAAATGAAAGGACACCACACAAGTATATATTGTAAAAATATATGTATTTATTTCTAAATTACTCCCCAGTACTCTTTATGAGGAAAGGGGCACAAGCGTTAAATCAAAAGCACTGTTAAACATATAAAGTTGGCACAATTATGGCTGAGGGCGGGGGGCCACTCAGACCATATACTAAAAAAATGGTATAAGTAACACTTATCGAGCAATGGTTAGGCCTAGGGCCTAGAGATTCGCTGGGAGCAGTCAGGACAAGCAATGAAGAAGTCGGGAGTAGCCCACAGGATACGGGTGCAGCACGGAAAGTGCGGCGCGCACCAATGTAATGTCAATGGTGCGTAAAAGTTAGTTAAAGTGAATTAAATGGTACTTCCGCTGAACCTAGGAACACAAAACTTTAGACACAGACCCTAGAGGTGTGTACCAGTGTAAAGACACCGGCGTTGCAAAGTTACCTCACCCACAGGCCGTGGGTGCACAGGGTCGAAGTGGCGTCGGGTTCTGTCACGCAGGTTCTTGGTGCTTGGAGCTGTTGCAGCTGCAGGCGCTGTGAAGCAGAAGTGTCCGGTGCGATCCAAGGGTGGATCGAAGTAGAAAAGTACCTGAAAGCAGAGGGGACAGAGTCTGGGTCACTCAGCAGTGACCAGGGTGGAACCAGGACGGAACCAGGCAATGTCGGGCGCAATCAGGCGGTTGTCGATAGGCTTCTCTCCGCTGTCACGTGGGCTCTGGGGCATCTGCGACGTCCAGGAGCAGGTCACGATCTGTCCCACGTAGGCTCTCGCCGTCAGCACCGTCGGCTTCAAGATTGCAGCAAACAGCACTTGGCAAAAGCAATCCACGCAGAACCGGGAGATTGCTTATCACTCGAACCAGGAGGGTCAGAGTGGGTGCTCCTTTTCACAGGAGCTGGTGCAGATCTGGAGCAACCAGAAAAGCAAGTCGGATTTCAAGTTTCGTCGGCACAGGGGCCACAAGCCAGCTGGCAAGTGACCGGGCCAACGCGTCGAGCACACACAGGCAGAAGGGCCCCACGCAGCACTCGTCGAGTGTGGAGGGGTGAGCTTTGGTGCAAGTGGAGCTCGGGGCTGGGGCTTCTCAAACCCCGGTGTACAGCTTCGAGGGTCACTCGTGGGCTGCACGGTCAGCGTCTCGTGGCCTTTTCAAGATGGCGTGCCCCACGCTTCCGGTCGCCTCCACGGGTCTCAGCTCTGCAGGGACTGTGGATCGGGCAGGTAGAAGGCAGGCAAGCTTGATCTCGTCGATCTCTGTCGCTCGAGTTCCGGCGGGAACTGCAACAAAGCAAGGGTCGAGGGCTGGATGGTGCCTGTTTGCACAGGGTGGTCACTCCTTGACCACAAGGGAGATTCTTCAGTCTTCTCACGTCGTGTAGAAAGTCGAAGGGTCCAGATTTCGTTTCTTATGTTTCTTCAGGATGATCTGAAGTCCGTTGGGACTGCTCCCCCTCTTATTCGAATCTAGGGGGTTGGACATCCTGCTAGGTCCCCTCCTATGGGTGGGACCCAGGAAGGGGGTGGTTACACCCCTCTCCTTTGATCCTGGCCGCGCTGGGACAGGGGCTGGGAGGCCCCAGAACCGGTTTGGCCGGATCCTGCAAGGGGCAGCCTTGTGCTCCCCAGGCAGTGTCTGGTTTCTTTGAAACCTCCCTACTCCAATCCACTATCTCCTGTCTGGGGTGGTTTGACACCGCCCTGTGACAGGAAACTCTTTGTCCAGGCCTCCTCTGCCGGGTTTCGGTCAGCAGCAGGAGGCCAGACCCGTGTCTGTGGCAGGGGCATCCATTTTGTGGATCTGAGGCTCATTTTAAATCAACCGCGTTTCAGTAAAGTAACATGTCTTCTCCCTCTAGAAGGGTGGAATGCTACCCCCGTCGCCAGAACTGGCGAGGGGGTAGTATTCCAATTCGTATGACACCTTACACGACATGTTTTGATAAAGCCAAACCAAAGTTGCTATATAACCGCGAGGATTATAAGGCGCTTAAGAGTATATGGTATGGCATTATCCCGGATCAGCTTAGGGAGTTGTTCCCGACAGCTGCAGACAGGCTCAGCTCATGCCAGAGCTCCATCTCACATAAAACCACGCACTCTGCCTCCAGGATTGATGAGGCCTTCCATAGGAGCGGCTCACAGGTTATATATGTGTCCAGATATAGGGTTAGATATAGGTATAATATATCTAAGCAAGGGGTGATTACACCCACTTGCCCCAGCTGAGTGATCAGCCAGTTGTGTCAATTTAAGAACCAGCCAGGGGTGGCAAAAGCTATGCTTCAGCCCCTGGTAGGCCTTGGTGGCACCTATGCCCTGAGCACCTATAGTGCTCTGTACAGGGGCTGATAAGGTGACCCAAGCCAATCTAGTTATGCACCTAGGGTACATGGAGTCCATTTTACAGAGAGAGCAGATAGCCTGGGGCCCTGATTAGCAGGGAACCAGGCCAACTAAGTCGAAAACCAGCTAAACACAGGGCAAAAAAATCTGGGGTAACCATAGTCAGGTAGCCACCTTCCTACATAACCCCCCCCCAAACGAAAGGAGATAAGGCTATCCTTGGCCAGGTAAGCCTTTATTGCCTGAGTGGCCATATAAGGAAGTACCTGCACTAGCATGGGTACCCCCTGTCTCATGGTCCACTAAGCAGTCCCTCACCCTAGGGGTATTAGAGGGTCTCCACCATAGGGAATCACTACCTTGGGTGTGTTTATGCAAAGTTAAAGGCTGGTTTGGATATGGAGTATTGAAGTGAGGCCCCACTATTTTTGGGCTCAACTTCCTCCAATTATCTTCCACCATGTGTGCCTTTCTTTCTTCAACTGAGTTGCACTGAGCTCTCAGGGTCAACCTCTGGCTACCTAAAGCTGGAGGCTGGGTCCCTCTGTTTGGCTTGCTGGAGGGACAGTTCAGGTTTGGGCCCTTTGGGTCCCAGGTTTGGCTGTGCCCAACAGAATCCATCTGTGGGAGGTCCCTAACTGTTTTTAAGGGGGCTCCCTCAGGAGTTTTTAAAGTTTTCACCTTACTAGGCCTACTAGTTTTGGTGCCCCTAATCTGTTGATGGGGGTGCTTTATTTGACAGGGGGCCCTCTGGGTCTCACTGTCCTTCTTGTCCTCTGCAGCCCTGGGCTGACTGAGGCAAGGTAGAGAGGGGCAGGTTACCTGCTCCAGACTGGATCCCACCTGAGAAGGGTCCACTGCCATCAGAGGCTCTGTCAGGCCAGGCCTAACAACCTCTGGGGCAGTTCCTTCATCAGGGGTAAGATCAGTTCCCTGAGGAGGCTGATCCTGTCCTACTGTCTGGTGAGGGGGAGATTTCTCTTCCTCCTCCATGCTCTCAGTTTGGGTGGAGTGATCCATCATTTCAGGCTTCACAACACACATATCGGTTTGAGTTTGGGCTGTGGCCATCACAGCCCCACCAACCTTTTCAGGAGGAGACTCAGTTTGGGTTTCTGCTGTTATCATAACAGCTTTGCTATTCTGCTTTGGAAGAGCTTCTGTTAAAGATGGGGCAGAGAGTTGCTCAGCCCTACCAACCTTTTCAGGGAGGACATCTTGGATTGGGGCTATAGCCAGTACAGCCCCACTAACCTTTCCATTGGAATTTACCATTCTAGAATGGATTTCCTGTTCAACCTCAGCCCAGGCTGAGATTTCCAAATCATTACCCAGTAGACAGTCTACAGGCAAGTTTGGTGACACTGCCACTCTCTTTGGGCCAGTGACACCTCCCCAGCTGAGGCTTACTACTGCCATGGGATGATTTGTTTGGATGCCATCAATGTTTGTTACCTGGTATGTGGCACCTGGTAAAAGTTGCTTAGAGGGGACTATACAGTCAGCCACCATGGTGATGCTAGCCCCTGTGTCTCTAAAAGCTTCAACTTTCAAACCATTGATGATGGGTTCTTGTCTATATTTGCTCAAGGTATTTGGGCAAACAGAGAAGTTGGCAAACCCCATGCCAGTCTCATGAACAAGATTATTTGGGGATGGGGACCTGGATAGGCCAGGGTCCCCTTGGGCTCCAAAAGTAAACCCACCCAGATTCCTGGGTGTGCTCCCACTTCCTGGGGAATTACTGCTGACAGTAACAGGAGGTGTTGGAGCTGGCTTTGGAGGTATGTTTTCTTTATTGCCATTCTTGGTACAACAGCTGTCTGTTTTGTAATGCCCAACCTGTTTACAGGCATGGCAATAAGGCTTTTTCTCTGTTGAAGAAGTGTCTTGGGACCCACCCCCCTTCTTGGAGTTTTGGGGCCCTGGGGAAGTGTTTTCTTTACCTTTGTCCCCACCCTTATCTTGAGGCTTGGTAGACTCCTTCTTCTGGTTATTGTCCTGATTCTTAGGCCTAATCCTGGTTCTGACCCACTTATCTGCCCTCTTTCCCAATTCTTGGGGAGAGGTCAAATCTGAGTCCACCAGGTGCTGGTGTAAGAGCTGGTTCTGACAATTACTAAGGATCTGCTCCCTCATAATCAAATTATACAATCCTGTGAAGTCATGTACTTTGCTGCCATTCAGCCAACCCTCCAGAGCCTTAGTTGCACAATCAACAAAATCAGTCCAGTCCTGAGTCTGTGTCTTCTGGGTATCTCTGAACTTTAACCTGTACTGTTCAGTGGTTAAGCCAAACCCATCTATTAGAACACTCTTCAGGACTTTGTAATTGCTGGCATCCTCATGTCTGACAGTGAGGAGCCTATCTCTCCCTTTCTCTGAAAAGGAGTACCATAAGATTGCTGCCCACTGTTCCTCAGGAACCTGCTGTACCATGCAGGCTCTCTCTAGAGCAGTCATCCATTTGTGGATGTCATCCCCTTCCTGATAGGGGGGCACAATCTTTGTCAGGTTTCTACTATCATAGGACCTGGGTTTTTCTTTAGGAACTTTGCTGCCACCAGTGGCATCTAAGCCACACAATTTTCTTTCTCTTGCTAAAGCAAGTTTAGCTTGAGCCAAGGCTACCTCTTCCCTTTCTATTTGGAGTTGGACAGCCCTCATCCTGGCCCTATGCTCTTTTCTCTGGGAGGAAGTCATTCCTCTTTGAGATTCTCTTGAGGCACTAGAAAGGTGAGAGTCCCCTGATAGAGATCTCTCCCTCCTATTACCTGGGAGAATTTGGTTATGAGATCTGGGGTGGTGCTGGCCCCCCCCATTCCCATGTAGGTCCAAGTTGGCCTGGTTAAGGCTGGCAACCTGCACCTGGTTTCCCCTCTGATCCTGATCTTCAGGCTCTTCTAAATCAGAGCCTTCCTCTTCCTCTTCCTCCTCCACTACATCATCATCTGGAAGATCCTCATTCTCAGGGGAGTTTATCCCTTCACCTGCACCTAAGGGAGTCTGACTCACCTTATCTAGATCATCCTTTTCTAGGAGAGCTATTAGGGAAGGAATGGTAGGGCCTCTGCCCTTTTTTAGCCCCCTAGCTGTGCACAAGGCACTCAGGTCTTTGTGGCTAAGGTTGTCATATCTGGATGTTGTCCCTATAGGATCAACTTCTACAGGAGCAGAGCCTGAGGCTCTATCTGCATCAGACATGACTGCTAGTGAGGTGTAAGTGGTGCACTTACCTACACTAAGTGGTTTCCTACTGTACCTTGCTAGTGAGTTGTAGTCAGGGTGTGCTAATCCCTTTAATCTACAACTACTAAGTTCAGTAGAACTTAATATGCTAAGCTTTTGATTTATATGTACCTAGAGGTACTTGATGTGATCTTTCAATTTGATAAAGATTGCAATGGTAAAACAAACAGCAAGCTCAAATCCGCACCGCTGCACACCAATGTGAGAAGTTGGCCTGATATGTAGTGTTTCCAATTCTGGAACCACTGGGTATCAGTCCAAACAAACCCCAAAGATGTCAGGTTGTAAGTCAACCTTGTAGACAAGCTATCCTAGTGGTAGCATGGACTAAGCAGCCTTAAAGGCTTAACTTAAGAGGTCGTGTTAAGCGAGCTTGTTTTACCACATACAATCCTGTAATCAAATGAAAGGACACCACACAAGTATATATTGTAAAAATATATGTATTTATTTCTAAATTACTCCCCAGTACTCTTTATGAGGAAAGGGGCACAAGCGTTAAATCAAAAGCACTGTTAAACATATAAAGTTGGCACAATTATGGCTGAGGGCGGGGGGCCACTCAGACCATATACTAAAAAAATGGTATAAGTAACACTTATCGAGCAATGGTTAGGCCTAGGGCCTAGAGATTCGCTGGGAGCAGTCAGGACAAGCAATGAAGAAGTCGGGAGTAGCCCACAGGATACGGGTGCAGCACGGAAAGTGCGGCGCGCACCAATGTAATGTCAATGGTGCGTAAAAGTTAGTTAAAGTGAATTAAATGGTACTTCCGCTGAACCTAGGAACACAAAACTTTAGACACAGACCCTAGAGGTGTGTACCAGTGTAAAGACACCGGCGTTGCAAAGTTACCTCACCCACAGGCCGTGGGTGCACAGGGTCGAAGTGGCGTCGGGTTCTGTCACGCAGGTTCTTGGTGCTTGGAGCTGTTGCAGCTGCAGGCGCTGTGAAGCAGAAGTGTCCGGTGCGATCCAAGGGTGGATCGAAGTAGAAAAGTACCTGAAAGCAGAGGGGACAGAGTCTGGGTCACTCAGCAGTGACCAGGGTGGAACCAGGACGGAACCAGGCAATGTCGGGCGCAATCAGGCGGTTGTCGATAGGCTTCTCTCCGCTGTCACGTGGGCTCTGGGGCATCTGCGACGTCCAGGAGCAGGTCACGATCTGTCCCACGTAGGCTCTCGCCGTCAGCACCGTCGGCTTCAAGATTGCAGCAAACAGCACTTGGCAAAAGCAATCCACGCAGAACCGGGAGATTGCTTATCACTCGAACCAGGAGGGTCAGAGTGGGTGCTCCTTTTCACAGGAGCTGGTGCAGATCTGGAGCAACCAGAAAAGCAAGTCGGATTTCAAGTTTCGTCGGCACAGGGGCCACAAGCCAGCTGGCAAGTGACCGGGCCAACGCGTCGAGCACACACAGGCAGAAGGGCCCCACGCAGCACTCGTCGAGTGTGGAGGGGTGAGCTTTGGTGCAAGTGGAGCTCGGGGCTGGGGCTTCTCAAACCCCGGTGTACAGCTTCGAGGGTCACTCGTGGGCTGCACGGTCAGCGTCTCGTGGCCTTTTCAAGATGGCGTGCCCCACGCTTCCGGTCGCCTCCACGGGTCTCAGCTCTGCAGGGACTGTGGATCGGGCAGGTAGAAGGCAGGCAAGCTTGATCTCGTCGATCTCTGTCGCTCGAGTTCCGGCGGGAACTGCAACAAAGCAAGGGTCGAGGGCTGGATGGTGCCTGTTTGCACAGGGTGGTCACTCCTTGACCACAAGGGAGATTCTTCAGTCTTCTCACGTCGTGTAGAAAGTCGAAGGGTCCAGATTTCGTTTCTTATGTTTCTTCAGGATGATCTGAAGTCCGTTGGGACTGCTCCCCCTCTTATTCGAATCTAGGGGGTTGGACATCCTGCTAGGTCCCCTCCTATGGGTGGGACCCAGGAAGGGGGTGGTTACACCCCTCTCCTTTGATCCTGGCCGCGCTGGGACAGGGGCTGGGAGGCCCCAGAACCGGTTTGGCCGGATCCTGCAAGGGGCAGCCTTGTGCTCCCCAGGCAGTGTCTGGTTTCTTTGAAACCTCCCTACTCCAATCCACTATCTCCTGTCTGGGGTGGTTTGACACCGCCCTGTGACAGGAAACTCTTTGTCCAGGCCTCCTCTGCCGGGTTTCGGTCAGCAGCAGGAGGCCAGACCCGTGTCTGTGGCAGGGGCATCCATTTTGTGGATCTGAGGCTCATTTTAAATCAACCGCGTTTCAGTAAAGTAACATGTCTTCTCCCTCTAGAAGGGTGGAATGCTACCCCCGTCGCCAGAACTGGCGAGGGGGTAGTATTCCAATTCGTATGACACCTTACACGACATGTTTTGATAAAGCCAAACCAAAGTTGCTATATAACCGCGAGGATTATAAGGCGCTTAAGAGTATATGGTATGGCATTATCCCGGATCAGCTTAGGGAGTTGTTCCCGACAGCTGCAGACAGGCTCAGCTCATGCCAGAGCTCCATCTCACATAAAACCACGCACTCTGCCTCCAGGATTGATGAGGCCTTCCATAGGAGTGGCTCACAGGTTATATATGTGTCCAGATATAGGGTTAGATATAGGTATACTATATCTAAGCAAGGGGTGATTACACCCACTTGCCCCAGCTGAGTGATCAGCCAGTTGTGTCAATTTAAGAACCAGCCAGGGGTGGCAAAAGCTATGCTTCAGCCCCTGGTAGGCCTTGGTGGCACCTATGCCCTGAGCACCTATAGTGCTCTGTACAGGGGCTGATAAGGTGACCCAAGCCAATCTAGTTATGCACCTAGGGTACATGGAGTCCATTTTACAGAGAGAGCAGATAGCCTGGGGCCCTGATTAGCAGGGAACCAGGCCAACTAAGTCGAAAACCAGCTAAACACAGGGCAAAAAAATCTGGGGTAACCATAGTCAGGTAGCCACCTTCCTACACCCATCCTTGCAACTTATCTCTAGGTCTAAAAATGTCATTTTCTCATTGTTGGACTCCAGTGAAAACTTAATGTCGCGATGTCTCCCATTAATCCAAAGGTGGAAGTCCACCAACTCTGCGCGGCTCCCCTGCCACAGGAGCCACACGTCGTCGATGTACCTCAACCATTGTTTAATGTGTTTACTGAAGGGGTTGTTGGAGTACACAAATCTATTCTCATACTCCGCCATGTAGAGTATGGCCATCTCCGGCGCATACGGACAGCCCATGGCCGTACCTTTGATCTGCATAAAATATTGGTCATTAAACCTGAAATAGTTCTTTTTAAGCGTTAATTCAGCCAATTTCAGGATGAACGAGGTGGGGACCTGGTGGGGCCTGTCTCTTTTCTCAAGGTATAGTTCCAGCACTTCTAGTGCTTCATCCTGGGGAATTTGGGTGTACAAGGACGTTACGTCCATTGTCACCATAAATTCCGTCATTGGGTCAAATTGTGTTCCCTCAACTTTTAGTAAAAAATCGGTGGTATCCTTCAGATACGACTTTACATCACCGATGAAGGGCTTCAAAAAGAAATCGATATATTTCGAGAGGGGTTCCAAACATGACTCACACCCGGAGACAATTGGTCGTCCTGGGGGCTCCTCCGGGTTCTTGTGGATTTTGGGTAAAAAATATAAAATCGGCGTTCTGGGAAATTTCTTTATCAAAAAGTCGCTTTCTTTTGGTCCCACAAATCCATCTTCCACACCACATCTTATTATTTCACATATTTGTCCCTGGATGGCCCGCATCGGGTCCTCTGGGAGTTCTCTGTACCATTCGAGGTTGTTAACCTGTGTCGCACCTTCCTTAAGATATTTATTTATCCTTGGACCAGATCACCACCGCTCCGCCCTTGTCCGCGGGTTTGATAATGACCGACGGGTCACATTTCAAGTTTTTAATGGCTATGCGTTGGCCTTTAGTGATGTTTGGTTTAGTATATTTCTTATTCTTCTCTAGTTTATTGATTGCTGAAAGCATTACCTGTTCAAACGCCACCACCTGCTTCGGAATATTTTGGTAAGGGACAAAAGTGGACTTATTCCTCAAGCCTGTTACCTCTGTGTCCGTGCTTGGTGGTTTATTTGCAAAAAAGGCTCGCAGCCTCAGGCAGCCTCAGGCAGAGAGGTCGCTCCCAGTGTCTCCTGCAGGCATCTGGTATTAATCGCGCTGCACTGCTTAACTTGCCTTTAAAAACGCTCTCTCATTGCCTGCTGTGTTTATTATATCGTAGCGCTGCTGTGTTTATCTGCCATTTCCTTGTGTGCTTTATATCCTAGCGCCGCTCCGCTTGGACTGGTCAAACTGCGCAATCTGATTTTGTTTTTGCCACATTTCGCCAGCTGTGTAGATTATTTTGCGCTCTGCCTCGCTAGCGCTTGATTGTGTAATTGCCCTCTGCTGTTGTAGCCCTCTTAGCGCATTTGTCTCCAGCGCTCCGCTCTGCTCCCCCCTCCGCCTCCATTTTGTTTGTTGTTGTCCTCGTGTGCCCGCCCCGCCTCCCAGCTGAGACGCCCTCCCACAGAGTACAGATAGCGCTCCTCTCCCTACACTCGTTGTGACTCGCTCCTCGCCTCAGGCAGAGAGGTCGCTCCCAGTGTCTCCTGCAGGCATCTGGTATTAATCGCGCTGCACTGCTTAACTTGCCTTTAAAAACGCTCTCTCATTGCCTGCTGTGTTTATTATATCGTAGCGCTGCTGTGTTTATCTGCCATTTCCTTGTGTGCTTTATATCCTAGCGCCGCTCCGCTTGGACTGGTCAAACTGCGCAATCTGATTTTGTTTTTGCCACATTTCGCCAGCTGTGTAGATTATTTTGCGCTCTGCCTCGCTAGCGCTTGATTGTGTAATTGCCCTCTGCTGTTGTAGCCCTCTTAGCGCATTTGTCTCCAGCGCTCCGCTCTGCTCCCCCCTCCGCCTCCATTTTGTTTGTTGTTGTCCTCGTGTGCCCGCCCCGCCTCCCAGCTGAGACGCCCTCCCACAGAGTACAGATAGCGCTCCTCTCCCTACACTCGTTGTGACTCGCTCCTCGCCTCAGGCAGAGAGGTCGCTCCCAGTGTCTCCTGCAGGCATCTGGTATTAATCGCGCTGCACTGCTTAACTTGCCTTTAAAAACGCTCTCTCATTGCCTGCTGTGTTTATTATATCGTAGCGCTGCTGTGTTTATCTGCCATTTCCTTGTGTGCTTTATATCCTAGCGCCGCTCCGCTTGGACTGGTCAAACTGCGCAATCTGATTTTGTTTTTGCCACATTTCGCCAGCTGTGTAGATTATTTTGCGCTCTGCCTCGCTAGCGCTTGATTGTGTAATTGCCCTCTGCTGTTGTAGCCCTCTTAGCACATTTGTCTCCAGCGCTCCGCTCTGCTCCCCCCTCCGCCTCCATTTTGTTTGTTGTTGTCCTCGTGTGCCCGCCCCGCCTCCCAGCTGAGACGCCCTCGCCCCTCCCCCTCCACTATCCATATATGACAGGAGTTCCCGCGCCCGTCCGTGCCTGGACCGCGCCCAGCGCCAGACCCCCTGCCCCTCGCGCTGCCCAGCCCCCCCGCGTTACCTACGATGCCGCCACCCTCCTAGCCCTCAACCCCGGTCGCTCCCCCAACTGCGTCCAAGCCGCTCCTGGACACACCCATGGACCTTTCTCCTGCTTCTCCTGCAAATTCATCGGCACCGACAACATCTCCGCTACGACCACATCACAGATTCTTGACCCCAACCACCTACAATGCATCCTCCTCAACACCCGCTCGGTCCACAGACACGCCATTGACCTATGGAATCTACTAGACACCATCTCTCCAGACGTCGCCTTCCTAACGGAAACTTGGATGAACGCTTCCTCCGCCCCTGACATCGCCATCGCTATCCCTGATGACTATAAAATCACACGCAAGGACCGCACCGACCATACAGGAGGAGGAATCGCTATCGTCCATAAGAAATCCATCCGCATCTCTACCAGCTCCGACGCCAACCTCGCTAACTCCGAACACCTTCACTTCCAGATCCACATCGACCCCAAGACAACTCTTAGAGGCACCCTCCTCTACAGACCACCAGGACCCCGCGCAAAATTCAGTGAAGACATTACGGACTTCATCACCCCACACGCACTCCCTTCCAAAGACTACATCCTTCTGGGAGACCTCAACTTTCACCTTGAAAAGATCAACGACCGCAACACCGCCACCCTCTTAGACAACCTCGCCAACCTCGGACTTAAACAACTGGTCACTTCCCCCACCCACATCGCAGGTCACACACTCGACCCCATCTTCACCTCCAGCAACCATGTCTCCTTCAACCACACTACGGATCTCCTCTGGACTGACCACAGCTGCGTTCACTTCACCTACAACAAGCCGAAACCCATCATCCACCTCCAACCAACTCTACAAAGAAACTGGAACAAAATCACCACGGATCAGATCTCCACATCGCTCCTTCGAACCTCCCCAGCCCTCTCTTCTAACGCCAACGAAGCCGCCTCCAACCTCACCCTTTGGTTATCCAACACCGCCGACACCTTAGCACCACTGAAAAAACGTCAACACAAACTTGGCAACAAGAAGGCCTCATGGTTCAACGACAATCTCAAGAAGTCCAAGAAACTGTGCCGCTCCCTTGAAAAGGCCTGGAAAAAAGACCCATCCACCAGCAACAAGGACGCCTTCAAAAGCGCCACCCGTACTCACCACCAACTGATCCGAAAAGCCAAGAAAACAGCATTCAAGGATCGACTTGACAACAACGCCCACAACAGCAAGGAACTTTTTAACATCGTCAAGGAATTTTCCAACCCCTCGGCCAACTCCAACGACATCACCCCCTCTCAAACCCTCTGCGACTCCCTAGCCTCTTTTTTCCACAACAAGATTGCTGACATCCACAACAGCTTTGACAACCAACCCGGAAGCCAACCCACCCTACCATCTGCTGACCATCTTCCCCCCGTAAACACCCTTAACGCCTGGAACCCAATCTCCACTGAGGACACCATCCGCCTGATGAATTCCATCCACTCTGGATCCCCCACAGACCCATGCCCTCACCACATCTTCAACAAAGCAGACTCAGTCATAGCTCCGCACCTCCGAGACGTCATCAACTGCTCCTTCAACTCCGCTACCTTCCCAGAAGACTGGAAACACGCTGAACTCACCGCCCTTCTGAAAAAACCAACAGCAGACCCCACCGAACTCAAAAACTACCGCCCCATCTCGCTTCTTCCATTCCCGGCCAAAGTCATCGAGAAAGCCGTCAACAACCAGCTCGCCGCCTTCCTCGAAGCCAACAAATCCCTCGACCCCTCACAATCTGGCTTCCGAGCCAAACACAGCACTGAGACCGCCCTCATCGCAGCAACAGACGTCATTCGAACTCTACTGGACAATGGAGACACAGTCGCCCTCATCCTCCTCGACCTCTCTGCAGCCTTCGACACAGTCTGCCACAGCACCCTCTTACAACGCCTCAGAAACATCGGAATCCAAGGAAAAGCACTGGAATGGATCACCTCGTTCCTCACCGGAAGAACCCAGAGAGTCCGCCTCCCACCATTCAAGTCCGAGGCCTCTGAAGTCATCTGCGGCGTACCTCAAGGATCCTCACTCAGTCCCACCCTCTTCAACGTATACATGAGCCCCCTCGCGGCCATCGCCCGCCAACACAACCTCAACATCATATCTTACGCGGATGACACTCAACTGATCCTTTCTCTCACCAAGGACCCCAGCACCGCCAAAACTAACCTACACGAAGGAATGAAAGAAGTCGCCGAATGGATGAAACAAAGCCGTCTGAAACTGAACTCAGACAAAACAGAAGTCCTCATCTTAGGTACATCCCCCTCTGCATGGGACGACTCCTGGTGGCCGGAAGCCCTCGGAAAAGCACCCATCCCGACTGACCACGCACGAAACCTTGGCGTCATCCTGGATTCTTCACTCTCAATGAACAGACAAGTCAGCGCCGTATCCTCTTCCTGCTTTAACATTCTTCGCATGCTCAGAAAAACATTTCGCTGGATCCCCTACGAAACAAGGAAAACAGTCACCCACGCTCTAGTCACGAGCCGACTGGACTACGGAAACACCCTCTACGCAGGTACCACCGCTAAACTCCAGAAGAAACTACAACGAATCCAAAACGCCTCAGCCAGGCTCATATTAGACATCCCACGCAACGAACACATCTCTGGTCACCTTAAAGACCTCCACTGGCTACCCGTCAATAAGAGGATCACTTTCCGACTGCTTACCCACGCACACAAATCACTCTACGACATCGGACCAGATTGCCTCAACTCTCGACTGTCCTTCTACACCCCCTCCCGCCAACTTCGCTCTTCTAGCCTAGCCTTCGCCACTGTACCTCGCATCAACAAGACCACCATGGGAGGCAGATCCTTTTCATACCTGGCTGCCAAAACATGGAACTCACTCCCCGCTTACCTTCGCCTCACCCAGAATCACCCAGCATTCAGAAAGCAGCTTAAAACGTGGATATTTGACAAATAATCATCCTCCCCTTCCTAAGCGCCTTGAAACCCTCTGGGTATGTAGTGCGCTATACAAATTTTATGACTTGACTTGACTTGACGTGTCTAGTTTGAGTCTGGTGAAGTCTGTTCTCTGACTGGGGACAAACTTCAAACCAAGGTTAAGGACAGCTTCCTCGTCTTTAGTAAGTACTTTGGTGGAAAGGTTCACTATTGTAGATGGTGTGGAATCTAGGACTTGTAAAAGTTCCTGCGGGTGCGCATTTCCCATTGTGGCTTGAACCGAGTTTTTGCCTGTGGGCCTTTGTCTAAAAAAGGCGCTTTCTTGTTTGAATTATTCCCTCTCTCCTCAGGTCCTGATGAGTTAGAGGAGGATGATGTATCAGAGAATGTTTTGTATCGGTTTCTTGATCGACCCTGGAAATTGTATAGGGCTCCACGTGACTATACAATCACTAAAGGCCAACGCATAGCCATTAAAAACTTGAAATGTGACCCGTCGGTCATTATCAAACCCGCGGACAAGGGCGGAGCGGTGGTGATCTGGTCCAAGGATAAATATCTTAAGGAAGGTGCGACACAGGTTAACAACCTCGAATGGTACAGAGAACTCCCAGAGGACCCGATGCGGGCCATCCAGGGACAAATATGTGAAATAATAAGATGTGGTGTGGAAGATGGATTTGTGGGACCAAAAGAAAGCGACTTTTTGATAAAGAAATTTCACAGAACGCCGATTTTATATTTTTTACCCAAAATCAACAAGAACCCGGAGGAGCCCCCAGGACGACCAATTGTCTCCGGGTGTGAGTCATGTTTGGAACCCCTCTCGAAATATATCGATTTCTTTTTGAAGCCCTTCATCGGTGATGTAAAGTCGTATCTGAAGGATACCACCGATTTTTTACTAAAAGTTGAGGGAACACAATTTGACCCAATGACGGAATTTATGGTGACAATGGACGTAACGTCCTTGTACACCCAAATTCCCCAGGATGAAGCACTAGAAGTGCTGGAACTATACCTTGAGAAAAGAGACAGGCCCCACCAGGTCCCCACCTTGTTCATCCTGAAATTGGCTGAATTAACGCTTAAAAAGAACTATTTCAGGTTTAATGACCAATATTTTATGCAGATCAAAGGTACGGCCATGGGCTGTCCGTATGCGCCGGAGATGGCCATACTCTACATGGCGGAGTATGAGAATAGATTTGTGTACTCCAACAACCCCTTCAGTAAACACATTAAACAATGGTTGAGGTACATCGACGACGTGTGGCTCCTGTGGCAGGGGAGCCGCGCAGAGTTGGTGGACTTCCACCTTTGGATTAATGGGAGACATCGCGACATTACGTTTTCACTGGAGTCCAACAATGAGAAAATGACATTTTTAGACCTAGAGATAAGTTGCAAGGATGGGCTTTTGAAGTCTTCTCTTTTTCGAAAGAAGACGGACAAAAATACTATCCTCCACCACCGGAGTGCACATCCGAGAAGCTTGAGAGACAATCTGCCCTACGGGCAGCTGCTTCGGATACGGAGAAACTGCTCGGAGGTGACAGATTATGAAAAACATGCAACTCGTTTCTGCAAGATTAAACTCTCTCTCTGAAGTGTCTAGGCTATAATGCCATAATTGCGTGGGGCTCCACGGGGGGTGTTGTGACCCCCTTGACTGAAGGGTAGAAAATCGGGGATGTCAGAATAATGCTTTCGTAATCTGCTGTGAATTGGCGCACTCCCATGGAACTACATATCCCAGAACACCAACTGTCCTGGGTTTGCTTTTAGTCACTAGGCAACCAGGCTGCCGCCTTCCATAGCGAACGGAGTCAGTGTGAGAGCAAGTCGCGGCAAACAAGGTGAGCGGGACAGAGGGTTGTAGACACATATGCTTCCCGCCACAGGGACACAAACCTAATTCCCTATTTTGCTAACAGTGCGCGACTCGAGAGGACAACACGGGACTTAACACGGGATCCGTCCAAACAAAATAGAACTCGAGTGCAAACGGTTGACAACGGAGCCGGCGGCTCCCTAAGCTCGCGGTGAACGCGAATAAGGTAGGATTGTTTCTACAATCTTTCATACCCAGACAGATTACGATAGAAGCACAATGATAGTAACCTGACCTCCGCCTTCCCCCTAGGTCTGAAAAACTTCACCGCACCATAGGGACGGCCCATACACGGACCAAAAAATAGTGAAAGGTACGTCCTGCAGTGTTTTGGTAGGAGGTTACCGCTGAGCGAGCGTTGAACGCTACTTGGAAATGACAATTTGATTTTAATTACTTTGTAGACGGCAGTTCCAAAGATGCACAAACTCCCATAGGATAACCACAGCTACAAACAAGGTACTATGGGATTTATATGTGGTATACTACTAGCAGTATAAAACAAGGAGGCCATAGTCAATCACACTTACACACTGTTACCTTTCTTTTATATATGTACAGACAGAAAATGACAAAGCCCTGAAGAGAACCCATAACTACTGTTTGGAGTTCGAAACGCGTCGGCATGAAAGGAGATGCAATTCATGATCATTGAAAGCTTTATACTCATGTCATTTGTGCACTGTGATATCTCCTGCTAATGTGATTCTGTCTAATACTGTTCTTAAGAATTCGTCCATTGTTGGTCATTGAGGTTTGTAAAGTTAACCTGCCTTTTTTTGAACAGTCCGAAATTGGTACAGTTGTTTTGTATGTCTCACTTCGTGATTTTTTCATTTGGTTAATGTTGTATTACAGTTGATGTATTTATATGTTACACGTGCAGTGTTCCTTCTCTGTCATGAGATGTTATGATTTTTTCAAAAAAAGAATTGAAAACAAAGGTAAATAAAATACCTAACATATCTAATCAAAGTTGATGTGTTGCCTATAACCAAGGGCTAATGGAATAAGTGGGGCGGCAATTTTTTGTGTCAAAGTATTTAATAAGGTCCAGCCTTCCCCATTTCCCAAGGACCTAACTCCTTTTTCTTGTAAAAAGGGATTCCTATCCAGCCACCCCTCATATGTCTGTACACTGCTGGGAGTCATATCCACCCATTCCCATACTGTAGGCCTATGCTGGGAGTCATATCCACCCACCCCTCATTTGTGTGGACACTGCTGGGAGTCATATCCACCGACCCCCTTACTATAGGCCTATGCTGGGAGTCCTCTGCGCCCACCCCTCATATGTCTGGACACTGCTGGGAGTCATATCCACCCACCCCTCATATGTGTGGACACTGCTGGGAGTCATATCCACCCTCCCCTCATATGTCTGGACACAGCTGAGAGTCATATTCACCCACCCCTCATATGTCTGGACACTGCTGGTAGTCATATCCACCCACCCATACTGTAGGCCTATGCTGGGAGTCATATCCACCCACCCCTCATATGTCTGGCCACTGCTGGAAGTCATATCCACCCACCCCCATACTGTAGGCCTATGCTGGGAGTCCTCTGCACCCACCCCTCATATGTTTGGACACTGCTCGGAGCCATATCCACCCTCCCCTCATATGTCTGGACACTGCTGGCAGTCATATCCACCCACCCCCATACTGTAGGCCTAAGCTGGGAGTCATATCCATCCCCCCTCTTATGCCTGAGCACTGTTGGGAGTCATATCCACCCTCCCCTCATATGTGTGGAGACTGTTTGGAGTCATATCCACCCTCCCCTCATATGTCTGGACACTGCTGGGAGTCATATCCACCCATCCAACATATGTCTGGACACTGCTGGGAGTCATATCCACCCCCCCTCCATACTGTAGGCCTATGCTGGGAGTCCTCTGCACCCACCCCTCATATGTTTGGACACTGCTGGGAGCCATATCCACCCACCCCTCATATGTCTGGACACTGCTGGGAGTCATATCCACCCTCCCCTCATATGTCTGGGCACTGCTGAGACTCATACCCGCCCACCCCTCATATGTCTGGACACTGCTGGGAGTCCTCTGCAACCACCCCTCATATGTCTGGACACTGCTGGAAGTCATATCCACCCACCCCCATACTGTACGCCTATGCTGGGAGTCCTATCCACCCAACCCTCATATGTGGGGACACTGCTGGGAGTCATATCCACCCTCCCCTCATATGTCTGGACACTGCTGGGAGTCGTATCTACCCACCCCCATACTGTAGGCCAATGCTGGGAGTCATATCCACTGACCCCTCATATGTCTGGACACTGCTGGGAGTCATATCTGCCCTCCCCTCATATGTGTGGACACTGCTGGGAGTCATATCCACCCACCCCAATACTGTAGGCCTATGCTGGGAGTCATATCTACCCACCCCTCATATGTCTGGACACTGCTGGGAGTCACATCCACCCACCCACATACTGTAGGCCTATGCTAGGAGTCATATACACCCTCCCCTCATATGTCTGGACACTGCTGGGAGTCATATCCACCCACCCCTCATATGTCTGGACACTGCTGGGAGGCATATCCACCCACCCCCATACTGTAGGCCTATGCTGGGAGTCCTCTGCACCCACCCCTCATATGTTTGGACACTGCTGGGAGTCATATCCACCCACCACTCATATGTGTGGACACTGCTGGGAGTCATATCCACCCTCCCCTCATATGTCTGGACACTGCTGAGACTCATATCCACCCACCCCTCATCTGTCTGGACACTGCTGGGAGTCCTCTGCACCCACCCCTCATATGTCTGGACACTGCTGGAAGTCATATCACCCACCCCCATACTGTACGCCTATGCTGGGAGTCCTCTGCACCCACCCCTCATATGTGGGGACACTGCTGGGAGTCATATCCACCCTCCCCTCATATGTCTGGACACTGCTGGGAGTCGTATCTACCCACCCCCATACTGTAGGCCAATGCTGGGAGTCATATCCACTGACCCCTCATATGTCTGGACACTGCTGGGAGTCATATCTGCCCTCCCCTCATATGTGTGGACACTGCTGGGAGTCATATCCACCCACCCCCATACTGTAGGCCTATGCTGGGAGTCATATCTACCCACCCCTCATATGTCTGGACACTGCTGGGAGTCACATCCACCCACCCACATACTGTAGGCCTATGCTAGGAGTCATATACACCCTCCCCTCATATGTCTGGACACTGCTGGGAGTCATATCCACCCACCCCTCATATGTCTGGACACTGCTGGGAGACATATCCACCCACCCCCATACTGTAGGCCTATGCTGGGAGTCCTCTGCACCCACCCCTCATATGTTTGGACACTGCTGGGAGTCATATCCACCCACCACTCATATGTGTGGACACTGCTGGGAGTCATATCCACCCTCCCCTCATATGTCTGGACACTGCTGAGACTCATATCCACCCACCCCTCATCTGTCTGGACACTGCTGGGAGTCCTCTGCACCCACCCCTCATATGTCTGGACACTGCTGGAAGTCATATCACCCACCCCCATACTGTACGCCTATGCTGGGAGTCCTCTGCACCCACCCCTCATATGTCTGGACACTGCTGGGAGTCATATCCACCCACCCCTCATATGTGGGGACACTGCTGTGAGTCATATCCAAACATCTCCACATATGTGTGCACTCTGCTGGGAGTCATATCCACCCTCCCCTCGTATGTCTGGACACTGATGGGAGTCATATCCACCCACCCCTCATATGTCTGGACACTGCTGGGAGTCATATCCACCCACTCCCATACTGTAAGCCAATGCTGGGAGTCATATCCACCCACCCCTCATATGTCTGGACACTGCTGGGAGTCATATCTGCCCACCCCATACTGTAGACCTAGGCTGGGAGTCCTCTGCACTCACCCCTCATATGTCTGGACCCCTCATATGTGGGGACACTGCTGGGAGTCATAGCCACCCTCCCCACATTTGTGTGGACTCTGCTGGGAGTCATATCCACCTTCCCCTCGTATATCTGGACACTGCTGGGAGTCATATCCACACACTCCTATACTGTAAGCCAATGCTGGGAGTCATATCCACCCACCCCTCATATGTCTGGACACTGCTGGGAGTCATATCTACCCACCCCCATACTATAGGCCTATACTGGGAGTCATATCTGCCCACCCCTCATTTGTCTGGACACTGATGGGAGTCATATCCACCCAACCCTCATAGGTCTGGACACTGCTGGGAGTCATATCCACCCACCCCCATACTATAGGAATATGCTGGGAGTCATATCCACCCACCCCTCATATGTGTGGACACTGCTGGGATTCATATCCAGCCACCCCTCATATGTCTGTACACTGCTGGGAGTCATATCCACCCACCCCCATACTGTAGGCCTATGCTGGGAGTCATATCCACCCACCCCTCACATGTCTGGACACAGCTGGGAGTCATATCTACCCACCCCCATACTGTAGGCCTATGCTGGGAGTCGCCTGCACCCACCCCTCATTTGTGTGGACACTGCTGGGAGTCATATCCACCCACCCCCTTACTATAGGCCTATGCTGGGAGTCCTCTGCGCCCACCCCTCATATGTCTGGACAATGCTGGGAGTCATATCCACCCACCCCTCATATGTGTGGACACTGCTGGGAGTCATATCCACCCTCCCCTCATATGTCTGGACACAGCTGGGAGTCATATTCACCCACCCCTCATATGTCTGGACACTGCTGGTAGTCATATCCACCCACCCCATACTGTAGGCCTATGCTGGGAGTTATATCCACCCACCCCTCATATGTCTGAACACTGCTGGGAGCTAAATCCACCAACCCACATACTGTAGGCTTATGCTGGAAGTCATATCCACCCACCCCTCATATGTCTGGCCACTGCTGGAAGTCATATCCACCCACCCCCATACTGTAGGCCTATGCTGGGAGTCCTCTGCACCCACCCCTCATATGTGGGGACACTGCTGGGAGTCACATCCACCCTCCCCTCATATGTCTGGACACTGCTGGGAGTCGTATCTACCCACCCCCATACTGTAGGCCTATGCTGGGAGTCATATCCACTGACCCCTCATATGTCTGGACACTGCTGGGAGTCTTATCTGCCCTCCCCTCATATGTGTGGACACTGCTGCGAGTCATATCCACCCACCCCCATACTGTAGGCCTATGCTGGGAGTCTTATCTACCCACCCCTCATATGTCTGGACACTGCTGGGAGTCACATCCACCCACCCACATACTGTAGGCCTATGCTAGGAGTCATATACACCCTCCCCTCATATGTCTGGACACTGCTGGGAGTCATATCCACCCACCCCTCATATGTCTGGACACTGCTGGGAGGCATATCCACCCACCCCCATACTGTAGGCCTATGCTGGGAGTCTTCTGCACCCACCCCTCATATGTTTGGACACTGCTGGGAGTCATATCCACCCACCCCTCATATGTGTGGACACTGCTGGGAGTCATATCCACCCTCCCCTCATATGTCTGCACACTGCTGAGACTCATATCCACCCACCCCTCATATGTCTGGACACTGCTGGGAGTCCTCTGCACCCACCCCTCATATGTCTGGACACTGCTGGAAGTCATATCCACCCACCCCCATACTGTACGCCTATGCTGGGAGTCCTCTGCACCCACCCCTCATATGTCTGGACACTGCTGGGAGTCATATCCACCCACCCTCATATGCGGGGACACTGCTGTGAGTCATATCCAAACCTTTCCACATATGTGTGCACTCTGCTGGGAGTCATATCCACCCTCCCCTCGTATGTCTGGACACTGATGGGAGTCATATCCACCCACCCCTCATATGTCTGGACACTGCTGGGAGTCATATCCACCCACTCCCATAATGTAAGCCAATGCTGGGAGTCATATCCACCCACCCCTCATATGTCTGGACACTGCTGGGAGTCACATCCACCCACCCACATACTGTAGGCCTATGCTAGGAGTCATATACACCCTCCCCTCATATGTCTGGACACTGCTGGGAGTCATATCCACCCACCCCTCATATGTCTGGACACTGCTGGGAGGAATATCCACCCACCCCCATACTGTAGGCCTATGCTGGGAGTCCTCTGCACCCACCCCTCATATATTTGGACACTGCTGGGAGTCATATCCACCCACCACTCATATGTGTGGACACTGCTGGGAGTCATATCCACCCTCCCCTCATATGTCTGGACACTGCTGAGACTCATATCCACCCACCCCTCATCTGCCTGGACACTGCTGGGAGTCCTCTGCACCCACCCCTCATATGTCTGGACACTGCTGGAAGTCATATCACCCACCCCCATACTGTACGCCTATGCTGGGAGTCCTCTGCACCCACCCCTCATATGTGGGGACACTGCTGGGAGTCATATCCACCCTCCCCTCATATGTCTGGACACTGCTGGGAGTCGTATCTACCCACCCCCATACTGTAGGCCAATGCTGGGAGTCATATCCACTGACCCCTCATATGTCTGGACACTGCTGGGAGTCATATCTGCCCTCCCCTCATATGTGTGGACACTGCTGGGAGTCATATCCACCCACCCCCATACTGTAGGCCTATGCTGGGAGTCATATCTACCCACCCCTCATATGTCTGGACACTGCTGGGAGTCACATCCACCCACCCACATACTGTAGGCCTATGCTAGGAGTCATATACACCCTCCCCTCATATGTCTGGACACTGCTGGGAGTCATATCCACCCACCCCTCATATGTCTGGACACTGCTGGGAGGCATATCCACCCACCCCCATACTGTAGGCCTATGCTGGGAGTCCTCTGCACCCACCCCTCATATGTTTGGACACTGCTGGGAGTCATATCCACCCACCACTCATATGTGTGGACACTGCTGGGAGTCATATCCACCCTCCCCTCATATGTCTGGACACTGATGAGACTCATATCCACCCACCCCTCATCTGTCTGGACACTGCTGGGAGTCCTCTGCACCCACCCCTCATATGTCTGGACACTGCTGGAAGTCATATCACCCACCCCCATACTGTACGCCTATGCTGGGAGTCCTCTGCACCCACCCCTCATATGTCTGGACACTGCTGGGAGTCATATCCACCCACCTCTCATATGTGGGGACACTGCTGTGAGTCATATCCAAACCTCTCCACATATGTGTGCACTCTGCTGGGAGTCATATCCACCCTCCCCTCGTATGTCTGGACACTGATGGGAGTCATATCCACCCACCCCTCATATGTCTGGACACTGCTGGGAGTCATATCCACCCACTCCCATACTGTAAGCCAATGCTGGGAGTCATATCCACCCACCCCTCATATGTCTGGACACTGCTGGGAGTCATATCTGCCCACCCCCATACTGTAGACCTAGGCTGGGAGTCCTCTGCACTCACCCCTCATATGTCTGGACCCCTCATATGTGGGGACACTGCTGGGAGTCATATCCACCCTCCCCACATTTGTGTGGACTCTGCTGGGAGTCATATCCACCTTCCCCTCGTATATCTGGACACTGCTGGGAGTCATATCCACACACTCCTATACTGTAAGCCAATGCTGGGAGTCATATCCACCCACCCCTCATATGTCTGGACACTGCTGGGAGTCATATCTACCCACCCCCATACTATAGGCCTATACTGGGAGTCATATCTGCCCACCCCTCATTTGTCTGGACACTGATGGGAGTCATATCCACCCAACCCTCATAGGTCTGGACACTGCTGGGAGTCATATCCACCCACCCCCATACTATAGGAATATGCTGGGAGTCATATCCACCCACCCCTCATATGTGTGGACACTGCTGGGATTCATATCCAGCCACCCCTCATATGTCTGTACACTGCTGGGAGTCATATCCACCCACCCCCATACTGTAGGCCTATGCTGGGAGTCATATCCACCCACCCCTCACATGTCTGGACACAGCTGGGAGTCATATCTACCCACCCCCATACTGTAGGCCTATGCTGGGAGTCGCCTGCACCCACCCCTCATTTGTGTGGACACTGCTGGGAGTCATATCCACCCACCCCCTTACTATAGGCCTATGCTGGGAGTCCTCTGCGCCCACCCCTCATATGTCTGGACAATGCTGGGAGTCATATCCACCCACCCCTCATATGTGTGGACACTGCTGGGAGTCATATCCACCCTCCCCTCATATGTCTGGACACAGCTGGGAGTCATATTCACCCACCCCTCATATGTCTGGACACTGCTGGTAGTCATATCCACCCACCCCATACTGTAGGCCTATGCTGGGAGTTATATCCACCCACCCCTCATATGTCTGAACACTGCTGGGAGCTAAATCCACCAACCCACATACTGTAGGCTTATGCTGGAAGTCATATCCACCCACCCCTCATATGTCTGGCCACTGCTGGAAGTCATATCCACCCACCCCCATACTGTAGGCCTATGCTGGGAGTCCTCTGCACCCACCCCTCATATGTGGGGACACTGCTGGGAGTCACATCCACCCTCCCCTCATATGTCTGGACACTGCTGGGAGTCGTATCTACCCACCCCCATACTGTAGGCCTATGCTGGGAGTCATATCCACTGACCCCTCATATGTCTGGACACTGCTGGGAGTCTTATCTGCCCTCCCCTCATATGTGTGGGCACTGCTGCGAGTCATATCCACCCACCCCCATACTGTAGGCCTATGCTGGGAGTCTTATCTACCCACCCCTCATATGTCTGGACACTGCTGGGAGTCACATCCACCCACCCACATACTGTAGGCCTATGCTAGGAGTCATATACACCCTCCCCTCATATGTCTGGACACTGCTGGGAGTCATATCCACCCACCCCTCATATGTCTGGACACTGCTGGGAGGCATATCCACCCACCCCCATACTGTAGGCCTATGCTGGGAGTCTTCTGCACCCACCCCTCATATGTTTGGACACTGCTGGGAGTCATATCCACCCACCCCTCATATGTGTGGACACTGCTGGGAGTCATATCCACCCTCCCCTCATATGTCTGCACACTGCTGAGACTCATATCCACCCACCCCTCATATGTCTGGACACTGCTGGGAGTCCTCTGCACCCACCCCTCATATGTCTGGACACTGCTGGAAGTCATATCCACCCACCCCCATACTGTACGCCTATGCTGGGAGTCCTCTGCACCCACCCCTCATATGTCTGGACACTGCTGGGAGTCATATCCACCCACCCTCATATGCGGGGACACTGCTGTGAGTCATATCCAAACCTTTCCACATATGTGTGCACTCTGCTGGGAGTCATATCCACCCTCCCCTCGTATGTCTGGACACTGATGGGAGTCATATCCACCCACCCCTCATATGTCTGGACACTGCTGGGAGTCATATCCACCCACTCCCATAATGTAAGCCAATGCTGGGAGTCATATCCACCCACCCCTCATATGTCTGGACACTGCTGGGAGTCACATCCACCCACCCACATACTGTAGGCCTATGCTAGGAGTCATATACACCCTCCCCTCATATGTCTGGACACTGCTGGGAGTCATATCCACCCACCCCTCATATGTCTGGACACTGCTGGGAGGAATATCCACCCACCCCCATACTGTAGGCCTATGCTGGGAGTCCTCTGCACCCACCCCTCATATATTTGGACACTGCTGGGAGTCATATCCACCCACCACTCATATGTGTGGACACTGCTGGGAGTCATATCCACCCTCCCCTCATATGTCTGGACACTGCTGAGACTCATATCCACCCACCCCTCATCTGCCTGGACACTGCTGGGAGTCCTCTGCACCCACCCCTCATATGTCTGGACACTGCTGGAAGTCATATCACCCACCCCCATACTGTACGCCTATGCTGGGAGTCCTCTGCACCCACCCCTCATATGTGGGGACACTGCTGGGAGTCATATCCACCCTCCCCTCATATGTCTGGACACTGCTGGGAGTCGTATCTACCCACCCCCATACTGTAGGCCAATGCTGGGAGTCATATCCACTGACCCCTCATATGTCTGGACACTGCTGGGAGTCATATCTGCCCTCCCCTCATATGTGTGGACACTGCTGGGAGTCATATCCACCCACCCCCATACTGTAGGCCTATGCTGGGAGTCATATCTACCCACCCCTCATATGTCTGGACACTGCTGGGAGTCACATCCACCCACCCACATACTGTAGGCCTATGCTAGGAGTCATATACACCCTCCCCTCATATGTCTGGACACTGCTGGGAGTCATATCCACCCACCCCTCATATGTCTGGACACTGCTGGGAGGCATATCCACCCACCCCCATACTGTAGGCCTATGCTGGGAGTCCTCTGCACCCACCCCTCATATGTTTGGACACTGCTGGGAGTCATATCCACCCACCACTCATATGTGTGGACACTGCTGGGAGTCATATCCACCCTCCCCTCATATGTCTGGACACTGATGAGACTCATATCCACCCACCCCTCATCTGTCTGGACACTGCTGGGAGTCCTCTGCACCCACCCCTCATATGTCTGGACACTGCTGGAAGTCATATCACCCACCCCCATACTGTACGCCTATGCTGGGAGTCCTCTGCACCCACCCCTCATATGTCTGGACACTGCTGGGAGTCATATCCACCCACCTCTCATATGTGGGGACACTGCTGTGAGTCATATCCAAACCTCTCCACATATGTGTGCACTCTGCTGGGAGTCATATCCACCCTCCCCTCGTATGTCTGGACACTGATGGGAGTCATATCCACCCACCCCTCATATGTCTGGACACTGCTGGGAGTCATATCCACCCACTCCCATACTGTAAGCCAATGCTGGGAGTCATATCCACCCACCCCTCATATGTCTGGACACTGCTGGGAGTCATATCTGCCCACCCCCATACTGTAGACCTAGGCTGGAAGTCCTCTGCACTCACCCCTCATATGTCTGGACCCCTCATATGTGGGGACACTGCTGGGAGTCATATCCACCCTCCCCACATTTGTGTGGACTCTGCTGGGAGTCATATCCACCCTCCCCTCGTATATCTGGACACTGCTGGGAGTCATATCCACACACTCCTATACTGTAAGCCAATGCTGGGAGTCATATCCACCCACCCCTCATATGTCTGGACACTGCTGGGAGTCATATCTACCCACCCCCATACTATAGGCCTATGCTGGGAGTCATATCTGCCCACCCCTCATTTGTCTGGACACTGATGGGAGTCATATCCACCCAACCCTCATAGGTCTGGACACTGCTGGGAGTCATATCCACCCACCCCCATACTATAGGAATATGCTGGGAGTCATATCCACCCACCCCTCATATGTGTGGACACTGCTGGGATTCATATCCAGCCACCCCTCATATGTCTGTACACTGCTGGGAGTCATATCCACCCACCCCCATACTGTAGGCCTATGCTGGGAGTCATATCCACCCACCCCTCACATGTCTGGACACAGCTGGGAGTCATATCTACCCACCCCCATACTGTAGGCCTATGCTGGGAGTCGCCTGCACCCACCCCTCATTTGTGTGGACACTGCTGGGAGTCATATCCACCCACCCCCTTACTATAGGCCTATGCTGGGAGTCCTCTGCGCCCACCCCTCATATGTCTGGACAATGCTGGGAGTCATATCCACCCACCCCTCATATGTGTGGACACTGCTGGGAGTCATATCCACCCTCCCCTCATATGTCTGGACACAGCTGGGAGTCATATTCACCCACCCCTCATATGTCTGGACACTGCTGGTAGTCATATCCACCCACCCCATACTGTAGGCCTATGCTGGGAGTTATATCCACCCACCCCTCATATGTCTGAACACTGCTGGGAGCTAAATCCACCAACCCACATACTGTAGGCTTATGCTGGAAGTCATATCCACCCACCCCTCATATGTCTTGCCACTGCTGGAAGTCATATCCACCCACTCCCATACTGTAGGCCTATGCTGGGAGTCCTCTGCACCCACCCCTCATATGTGGGGACACTGCTGGGAGTCACATCCACCCTCCCCTCATATGTCTGGACACTGCTGGGAGTCGTATCTACCCACCCCCATACTGTAGGCCTATGCTGGGAGTCATATCCACTGACCCCTCATATGTCTGGACACTGCTGGGAGTCTTATCTGCCCTCCCCTCATATGTGTGGACACTGCTGCGAGTCATATCCACCCACCCCCATACTGTAGGCCTATGCTGGGAGTCTTATCTACCCACCCCTCATATGTCTGGACACTGCTGGGAGTCACATCCACCCACCCACATACTGTAGGCCTATGCTAGGAGTCATATACACCCTCCCCTCATATGTCTGGACACTGCTGGGAGTCATATCCACCCACCACTCATATGTCTGGACACTGCTGGGAGGCATATCCACCCACCCCCATACTGTAGGCCTATGCTGGGAGTCTTCTGCACCCACCCCTCATATGTTTGGACACTGCTGGGAGTCATATCCACCCACCCCTCATATGTGTGGACACTGCTGGGAGTCATATCCACCCTCCCCTCATATGTCTGGACACTGCTGAGACTCATATCCACCCACCCCTCATATGTCTGGACACTGCTGGGAGTCCTCTGCACCCACCCCTCATATGTCTGGACACTGCTGGAAGTCATATCCACCCACCCCCATACTGTACGCCTATGCTGGGAGTCCTCTGCACCCACCCCTCATATGTCTGGACACTGCTGGGAGTCATATCCACCCACCCTCATATGCGGGGACACTGCTGTGAGTCATATCCAAACCTTTCCACATATGTGTGCACTCTGCTGGGAGTCATATCCACCCTCCCCTCGTATGTCTGGACACTGATGGGAGTCATATCCACCCACCCCTCATATGTCTGGACACTGCTGGGAGTCATATCCACCCACTCCCATAATGTAAGCCAATGCTGGGAGTCATATCCACCCACCCCTCATATGTCTGGACACTGCTGGGAGTCATATCCACCCTCCCCTCATATGTCTGGACACTGATGAGACTCATATCCACCCACCCCTCATCTGTCTGGACACTGCTGGGAGTCCTCTGCACCCACCCCTCATATGTCTGGACACTGCTGGAAGTCATATCACCCACCCCCATACTGTACGCCTATGCTGGGAGTCCTCTGCACCCACCCCTCATATGTCTGGACACTGCTGGGAGTCATATCCACCCACCCCTCATATGTGGGGACACTGCTGTGAGTCATATCCAAACCTCTCCACATATGTGTGCACTCTGCTGGGAGTCATATCCACCCTCCCCTCGTATGTCTGGACACTGATGGGAGTCATATCCACCCACCCCTCATATGTCTGGACACTGCTGGGAGTCATATCCACCCACTCCCATACTGTAAGCCAATGCTGGGAGTCATATCCACCCACCCCTCATATGTCTGGACACTGCTGGGAGTCATATCTGCCCACCCCCATACTGTAGACCTAGGCTGGGAGTCCTCTGCACTCACCCCTCATATGTCTGGACCCCTCATATGTGGGGACACTGCTGGGAGTCATATCCACCCTCCCCACATTTGTGTGGACTCTGCTGGGAGTCATATCCACCCTCCCCTCGTATATCTGGACACTGCTGGGAGTCATATCCACACACTCCCATACTTTAAGCCAATGCTGGGAGTCATATCCACCCACCCCTCATATGTCTGGACACTGCTGGGAGTCATATCTACCCACCCCTATACTATAGGCCTATGCTGGGAGTCATATCTGCCCACCACTCATTTGTCTGGACACTGATGGGAGTCATATCCACCCAACCCTCATAGGTCTGGACACTGCTGGGAGTCATATCCACCCACCCCCATACTATAGGAATATGCTGGGAGTCAAATCCACCCACCCCTCATATGTGTGGACACTGCTGGGATTCATATCCAGCCACGCCTCATATGTCTGTACACTGCTGGGAGTCATATCCACCCATCCCCATACTGTAGGCCTATGTTGGGAGTCATATCCACCCACCCCTCATTTGTGTGGACACTGCTGGGAGTCATATCCACCCACCCCCTTACTATAGGCCTATGCTGGGAGTCCTCTGCGCCCACCCCTCATATGTCTGGACACTGCTGGGAGTCATATCCACCCACCCCTCATATGTGTGGACACTGCTGGGAGTCATATCCACCCTCCCCTCATATGTCTGGACACAGCTGGGAGTCATATTCACCCACCCCTCATATGTCTGGACACTGCTGGTAGTCATATCCACCCACCCATACTGTAGGCCTATGCTGGGAGTCATATCCACCCACCCCTCATATGTCTGGCCACTGCTGGAAGTCATATCCACCCACCCCCATACTGTAGGCCTATGCTGGGAGTCCTCTGCACCCACCCCTCATATGTTTGGACACTGCTCGGAGCCATATCCACCCTCCCCTCATATGTCTGGACACTGCTGGCAGTCATATCCACCCACCCCCATACTGTAGGCCTAAGCTGGGAGTCATATCCATCCCCCCTCTTATGTCTGAGCACTGTTGGGAGTCATATCCACCCTCCCCTCATATGTGTGGACACTGTTTGGAGTCATATCCACCCTCCCCTCATATGTCTGGACACTGCTGGGAGTCATATCCACCCATCCCTCATATGTCTGGACACTGCTGGGAGTCATATCCACCCACCCCCATACTGTAGGCCTATGCTGGGAGTCCTCTGCACCCACCCCTCATATGTTTGGACACTGCTGGGAGCCATATCCACCCACCCCTCATATGTCTGGACACTGCTGGGAGTCATATCCACCCTCCCCTCATATGTCTGGACACTGCTGAGACTCATACCCGCCCACCCCTCATATGTCTGGACACTGCTGGGAGTCCTCTGCACCCACCCCTCATATGTCTGGACACTGCTGGAAGTCATATCCACCCACCCCCATACTGTACGCCTATGCTGGGAGTCCTATCCACCCACCCCTCATATGTGGGGACACTGCTGGGAGTCATATCCACCCTCCTCTCATATGTCTGGACACTGCTGGGAGTCGTATCTACCCACCCCCATACTGTAGGCCTATGCTGGGAGTCATATCCACTGACCCCTCATATGTCTGGACACTGCTGGGAGTCATATCTGCCCTCCCCTCATATGTGTGGACACTGCTGGGAGTCATATCCACCCACCCCCATACTGTAGGCCTATGCTGGGAGTCATATCTACCCACCCCTCATATGTCTGGACACTGCTGGGAGTCACATCCACCCACCCACATACTGTAGGCCTATGCTAGGAGTCATATACAACCTCCCCTCATATGTCTGGACACTGCCGGGAGTCATATCCACCCACCCCTCATATGTCTGGACACTGCTGGGAGGCATATCCACCCACCCCCATACTGTAGGCCTATGCTGGGAGTCCTCTGCACCCACCCCTCATATGTTTGGACACTGGTGGGAGTCATCCAAGGACTCACTTTGCCCCAATTAGTTAAAGGCCCTACGCACAAGGCAGGTCACACACTTGATCAGATTTTTTCTAATCATCCTGGCATCTCTGTCCATCCTCCGCTTCCCCTAACATGGTCTGACCATTTCCTCATCCCCTTTTTGATCACCATGCCTCCCCTTCCCCCTCCCTCCTCTCTCAATAGAGATAGAGGTCGTAAATGGCCCATGGTTACCTGCGAGGCCTTTAATTCCCAATTTCAGTATAAATTTAATCAGTTGGAAGATCTGGATAAGGAAACAGCAAGATACAACTCTGCCCTCACCTCTGCCCTGGACGCTATTGCCCCCCTCACTCCCCTAGCGTCTGCCAGATCCCGTCCTTCGGCCCCTTGGTTCACCCCTCTACTACGGGAAGAAAAGAGTAAATGCAAAAGGCTGGAACGCAAATGGCGCCAGAACTACGATCCAGTGGCAAAACTGGCATATAAATCTGCGCTTAACAAATTTCAAACACTCAAACGCTCCGCAATGAGAACCCATTTTTCAAACCTCATTCAAAAGTCTCAGAACTCTTCCAAAACCCTCTTCACTATTGTAAAGGATTTTGTCACCCCTATGGCCACTAAGACACAATGCATTCCCACCCAAGACCTATGCAATGGACTCTCCGACTTCTTTCAGGACAAAATCGTTAAACTCGCCTCCTCTTTTGTTTCTGTCTCTCCCCACACGTCTTCAGATGTTCCTCACCCCACACACTGCTCCTTTAACTCCTTTAGCGAGCTAACATCTGACTTAGCCTTATCACTACTTCACAAAGTCAAGTCTGGCTCACCTTTAGACCCAGTACCAGCCAAAGTGATGGGCAATCTCGCTCCCGTTCTTATTAATCCCCTCCTTACCATCTGGAATTCCTCCCTGACCCAGGGCCTATTTCCTTCAGTTTGGAAACACGCCAGGCTACTTCCCATCTTGAAGAAACCCAATGCGGACCCCTCCCAATTCTGCAGCTACCGTCCCATCTCGCTCTTACCTAAACCCGCTAAGGTGCTGGAGAAAGTGGTTCAGCAACAACTGGCCCAGTTTTTGGAGACAAACAAGCTGCTTCATGATTCTCAATCCGGTTTTCGGACCGGCTACAGCACGGAGACTGCGCTGTTGGAAGTCTCCGAGACAATCAGGGAATCAGTGGATAGGGGTGAGGAGGCCATGTTGGTCCTCCTTGACCTATCCGCTGCATTCGACACGGTCTCCCATGTCATTCTTACAGCTCGACTGCAACAACTGGGGATCGATGGCACAGTCCTTGCATGGATCAAGTCCTTTCTGTCCGGACGGACACAAAGGGTTTTGCTTCCCCCATATCAATCTGAAGACAAACCCCTCTTGTGTGGTGTGCCTCAAGGCTCAGCTTTGAGCCCGTTATTATTTAACGTTTATCTGGCCCCCCTTGCTGAGGTGGTTGTGGCGTGTGGAGTCAGAGTGGTCTCATATGCTGATGATACACAGCTTGTTTTTTCATTCAGAGACCATTCTGACTCCCTCTTCTCCAACTTTCGAAACTGCCTCAGCAACATTTGTACCTGGATGGCTGCGAACCATCTGGCCCTCAATACTGATAAAACAGAGGTTCTCTTTTTCAGTCAGAAATCTACTCCCCCAGCAACTTTATGGTGGCCCTCTGTCCTCAACCCTCCACCCATACCAGTGCAATCTGCCCGCAACCTTGGCTTCATATTTGACAACACCTTATCTGGGAAGACCCAAGTCAATAAAGTTGCGGCAGCCTGTTTTGCTAAACTACGTATGATCAGGAAGATCTTTCCTTATCTCCCCCAGTCATCTCGAAAAACTGTGGTCCAGGCACTTATCATGGCACACCTTGATTATGCCAACAGCCTCTATGCCGGTGCCCCCCAATATCTTATTGACCGTCTTCAAATTGTCCAAAACGCGGCAGCTAGGCTCATCGGTAACATCCCTCCCCGCAACTCGGTCAGAGCCTACCGTGAAGAGCTGCACTGGCTTCCCATTGCCCGTCGCATTGACTTCAAGGTTCTGATCCTGACCTTCAGGGCAATTAGGGGCACTGGCCCTGGCTATTTGAGCAAAAGGCTCAGGATATCCTCGTCAGTAAGGCATTTGAGATCCAACAGTCTTCATCTTCTGATCGTCCCCAGATTCAGGCTCTCGCATACTGGCGGCAGAACTTTCACCGTGACAGCCGCCAAGCTCTGGAATAGCCTGCCAGTAGACCTTAGGTTCGCCGAATCTGAACAAATCTTTCGCCGCAAACTGAAAACATGGCTGTTTTCTAAGCATTAATCAACTAGATCTTTCAGCTCTGCTTTCTGACTATGATATGAACTTGGCAACCCTCTCAGTGAAAAATAGGTAGTCCTAGCGCCGGGACACCCCCGCCGGAGGTAGCCGCGCGCTCTATAAGCTTCACAATAAATAAATAAATAAATAAATATCCACCCACCACTCATATGTGTGGACACTGCTGGGAGTCATATCCACCCTCCCCTCATATGTCTGGACACTGCTGAGACTCATATCCACCCACCCCTCATCTGTCTGGACACTGCTGGGAGTCCTCTGCACCCACCCCTCATATGTCTGGACACTGCTGGAAGTCATATCACCCACCCCCATACTGTACGCCTATGCTGGGAGTCCTCTGCACCCACCCCTCATATGTCTGGACACTGCTGGGAGTCATATCCACCCACCCCTCATATGTGGGGACACTGCTGTGAGTCATATCCAAACCTCTCCACATATGTGTGCACTCTGCTGGGAGTCATATCCACCCTCCCCTCGTATGTCTGGACACTGATGGGAGTCATATCCACCCACCCCTCATATGTCTGGACACTGCTGGGAGTCATATCTGCCCACCCCATACTGTAGACCTAGGCTGGGAGTCCTCTGCACTCACCCCTCATATGTCTGGACCCCTCATATGTGGGGACACTGCTGGGAGTCATAGCCACCCTCCCCACATTTGTGTGGACTCTGCTGGGAGTCATATCCACCTTCCCCTCGTATATCTGGACACTGCTGGGAGTCATATCCACACACTCCTATACTGTAAGCCAATGCTGGGAGTCATATCCACCCACCCCTCATATGTCTGGACACTGCTGGGAGTCATATCTACCCACCCCCATACTATAGGCCTATACTGGGAGTCATATCTGCCCACCCCTCATTTGTCTGGACACTGATGGGAGTCATATCCACCCAACCCTCATAGGTCTGGACACTGCTGGGAGTCATATCCACCCACCCCCATACTATAGGAATATGCTGGGAGTCATATCCACCCACCCCTCATATGTGTGGACACTGCTGGGATTCATATCCAGCCACCCCTCATATGTCTGTACACTGCTGGGAGTCATATCCACCCACCCCCATACTGTAGGCCTATGCTGGGAGTCATATCCACCCACCCCTCACATGTCTGGACACAGCTGGGAGTCATATCTACCCACCCCCATACTGTAGGCCTATGCTGGGAGTCGCCTGCACCCACCCCTCATTTGTGTGGACACTGCTGGGAGTCATATCCACCCACCCCCTTACTATAGGCCTATGCTGGGAGTCCTCTGCGCCCACCCCTCATATGTCTGGACAATGCTGGGAGTCATATCCACCCACCCCTCATATGTGTGGACACTGCTGGGAGTCATATCCACCCTCCCCTCATATGTCTGGACACAGCTGGGAGTCATATTCACCCACCCCTCATATGTCTGGACACTGCTGGTAGTCATATCCACCCACCCCATACTGTAGGCCTATGCTGGGAGTTATATCCACCCACCCCTCATATGTCTGAACACTGCTGGGAGCTAAATCCACCAACCCACATACTGTAGGCTTATGCTGGAAGTCATATCCACCCACCCCTCATATGTCTGGCCACTGCTGGAAGTCATATCCACCCACCCCCATACTGTAGGCCTATGCTGGGAGTCCTCTGCACCCACCCCTCATATGTGGGGACACTGCTGGGAGACACATCCACCCTCCCCTCATATGTCTGGACACTGCTGGGAGTCGTATCTACCCACCCCCATACTGTAGGCCTATGCTGGGAGTCATATCCACTGACCCCTCATATGTCTGGACACTGCTGGGAGTCTTATCTGCCCTCCCCTCATATGTGTGGACACTGCTGCGAGTCATATCCACCCACCCCCATACTGTAGGCCTATGCTGGGAGTCTTATCTACCCACCCCTCATATGTCTGGACACTGCTGGGAGTCACATCCACCCACCCACATACTGTAGGCCTATGCTAGGAGTCATATACACCCTCCCCTCATATGTCTGGACACTGCTGGGAGTCATATCCACCCACCCCTCATATGTCTGGACACTGCTGGGAGGCATATCCACCCACCCCCATACTGTAGGCCTATGCTGGGAGTCTTCTGCACCCACCCCTCATATGTTTGGACACTGCTGGGAGTCATATCCACCCACCCCTCATATGTGTGGACACTGCTGGGAGTCATATCCACCCTCCCCTCATATGTCTGCACACTGCTGAGACTCATATCCACCCACCCCTCATATGTCTGGACACTGCTGGGAGTCCTCTGCACCCACCCCTCATATGTCTGGACACTGCTGGAAGTCATATCCACCCACCCCCATACTGTACGCCTATGCTGGGAGTCCTCTGCACCCACCCCTCATATGTCTGGACACTGCTGGGAGTCATATCCACCCACCCTCATATGCGGGGACACTGCTGTGAGTCATATCCAAACCTTTCCACATATGTGTGCACTCTGCTGGGAGTCATATCCACCCTCCCCTCGTATGTCTGGACACTGATGGGAGTCATATCCACCCACCCCTCATATGTCTGGACACTGCTGGGAGTCATATCCACCCACTCCCATAATGTAAGCCAATGCTGGGAGTCATATCCACCCACCCCTCATATGTCTGGACACTGCTGGGAGTCACATCCACCCACCCACATACTGTAGGCCTATGCTAGGAGTCATATACACCCTCCCCTCATATGTCTGGACACTGCTGGGAGTCATATCCACCCACCCCTCATATGTCTGGACACTGCTGGGAGGAATATCCACCCACCCCCATACTGTAGGCCTATGCTGGGAGTCCTCTGCACCCACCCCTCATATATTTGGACACTGCTGGGAGTCATATCCACCCACCACTCATATGTGTGGACACTGCTGGGAGTCATATCCACCCTCCCCTCATATGTCTGGACACTGCTGAGACTCATATCCACCCACCCCTCATCTGCCTGGACACTGCTGGGAGTCCTCTGCACCCACCCCTCATATGTCTGGACACTGCTGGAAGTCATATCACCCACCCCCATACTGTACGCCTATGCTGGGAGTCCTCTGCACCCACCCCTCATATGTGGGGACACTGCTGGGAGTCATATCCACCCTCCCCTCATATGTCTGGACACTGCTGGGAGTCGTATCTACCCACCCCCATACTGTAGGCCAATGCTGGGAGTCATATCCACTGACCCCTCATATGTCTGGACACTGCTGGGAGTCATATCTGCCCTCCCCTCATATGTGTGGACACTGCTGGGAGTCATATCCACCCACCCCCATACTGTAGGCCTATGCTGGGAGTCATATCTACCCACCCCTCATATGTCTGGACACTGCTGGGAGTCACATCCACCCACCCACATACTGTAGGCCTATGCTAGGAGTCATATACCCCCTCCCCTCATATGTCTGGACACTGCTGGGAGTCATATCCACCCACCCCTCATATGTCTGGACACTGCTGGGAGGCATATCCACCCACCCCCATACTGTAGGCCTATGCTGGGAGTCCTCTGCACCCACCCCTCATATGTTTGGACACTGCTGGGAGTCATATCCACCCACCACTCATATGTGTGGACACTGCTGGGAGTCATATCCACCCTCCCCTCATATGTCTGGACACTGATGAGCCTCATATCCACCCACCCCTCATCTGTCTGGACACTGCTGGGAGTCCTCTGCACCCACCCCTCATATGTCTGGACACTGCTGGAAGTCATATCACCCACCCCCATACTGTACGCCTATGCTGGGAGTCCTCTGCACCCACCCCTCATATGTCTGGACACTGCTGGGAGTCATATCCACCCACCCCTCATATGTGGGGACACTGCTGTGAGTCATATCCAAACCTCTCCGCATATGTGTGCACTCTGCTGGGAGTCATATCCACCCTCCCCTCGTATGTCTGGACACTGATGGGAGTCATATCCACCCACCCCTCATATGTCTGGACACTGCTGGGAGTCATATCCACCCACTCCCATACTGTAAGCCAATGCTGGGAGTCATATCCACCCACCCCTCATATGTCTGGACACTGCTGGGAGTCATATCTGCCCACCCCCATACTGTAGACCTAGGCTGGGAGTCCTCTGCACTCACCCCTCATATGTCTGGACCCCTCATATGTGGGGACACTGCTGGGAGTCATATCCACCCTCCCCACATTTGTGTGGACTCTGCTGGGAGTCATATCCACCCTCCCCTCGTATATCTGGACACTGCTGGGAGTCATATCCACACACTCCTATACTGTAAGCCAATGCTGGGAGTCATATCCACCCACCCCTCATATGTCTGGACACTGCTGGGAGTCATATCTACCCACCCCCATACTATAGGCCTATGCTGGGAGTCATATCTGCCCACCCCTCATTTGTCTGGACACTGATGGGAGTCATATCCACCCAACCCTCATAGGTCTGGACACTGCTGGGAGTCATATCCACCCACCCCCATACTATAGGAATATGCTGGGAGTCATATCCACCCACCCCTCATATGTGTGGACACTGCTGGGATTCATATCCAGCCACCCCTCATATGTCTGTACACTGCTGGGAGTCATATCCACCCACCCCCATACTGTAGGCCTATGCTGGGAGTCATATCCACCCACCCCTCACATGTCTGGACACAGCTGGGAGTCATATCTACCCACCCCCATACTGTAGGCCTATGCTGGGAGTCGCCTGCACCCACCCCTCATTTGTGTGGACACTGCTGGGAGTCATATCCACCCACCCCCTTACTATAGGCCTATGCTGGGAGTCCTCTGCGCCCACCCCTCATATGTCTGGACAATGCTGGGAGTCATATCCACCCACCCCTCATATGTGTGGACACTGCTGGGAGTCATATCCACCCTCCCCTCATATGTCTGGACACAGCTGGGAGTCATATTCACCCACCCCTCATATGTCTGGACACTGCTGGTAGTCATATCCACCCACCCCATACTGTAGGCCTATGCTGGGAGTTATATCCACCCACCCCTCATATGTCTGAACACTGCTGGGAGCTAAATCCACCAACCCACATACTGTAGGCTTATGCTGGAAGTCATATCCACCCACCCCTCATATGTCTGGCCACTGCTGGAAGTCATATCCACCCACTCCCATACTGTAGGCCTATGCTGGGAGTCCTCTGCACCCACCCCTCATATGTGGGGACACTGCTGGGAGTCACATCCACCCTCCCCTCATATGTCTGGACACTGCTGGGAGTCGTATCTACCCACCCCCATACTGTAGGCCTATGCTGGGAGTCATATCCACTGACCCCTCATATGTCTGGACACTGCTGGGAGTCTTATCTGCCCTCCCCTCATATGTGTGGACACTGCTGCGAGTCATATCCACCCACCCCCATACTGTAGGCCTATGCTGGGAGTCTTATCTACCCACCCCTCATATGTCTGGACACTGCTGGGAGTCACATCCACCCACCCACATACTGTAGGCCTATGCTAGGAGTCATATACACCCTCCCCTCATATGTCTGGACACTGCTGGGAGTCATATCCACCCACCCCTCATATGTCTGGACACTGCTGGGAGGCATATCCACCCACCCCCATACTGTAGGCCTATGCTGGGAGTCTTCTGCACCCACCCCTCATATGTTTGGACACTGCTGGGAGTCATATCCACCCACCCCTCATATGTGTGGACACTGCTGGGAGTCATATCCACCCTCCCCTCATATGTCTGGACACTGCTGAGACTCATATCCACCCACCCCTCATATGTCTGGACACTGCTGGGAGTCCTCTGCACCCACCCCTCATATGTCTGGACACTGCTGGAAGTCATATCCACCCACCCCCATACTGTACGCCTATGCTGGGAGTCCTCTGCACCCACCCCTCATATGTCTGGACACTGCTGGGAGTCATATCCACCCACCCTCATATGCGGGGACACTGCTGTGAGTCATATCCAAACCTTTCCACATATGTGTGCACTCTGCTGGGAGTCATATCCACCCTCCCCTCGTATGTCTGGACACTGATGGGAGTCATATCCACCCACCCCTCATATGTCTGGACACTGCTGGGAGTCATATCCACCCACTCCCATAATGTAAGCCAATGCTGGGAGTCATATCCACCCACCCCTCATATGTCTGGACACTGCTGGGAGTCATATCTGCCCACCCCCATACTGTAGACCTAGGCTGGGAGTCCTCTGCACTCACCCCTCATATGTCTGGACCCCTCATATGTGGGGACACTGCTGGGAGTCATATCCACCCTCCCCACATTTGTGTGGACTCTGCTGGGAGTCATATCCACCCTCCCCTCGTATATCTGGACACTGCTGGGAGTCATATCCACACACTCCCATACTTTAAGCCAATGCTGGGAGTCATATCCACCCACCCCTCATATGTCTGGACACTGCTGGGAGTCATATCTACCCACCCCTATACTATAGGCCTATGCTGGGAGTCATATCTGCCAAAAACTCATTTGTCTGGACACTGATGGGAGTCATATCCACCCAACCCTCATAGGTCTGGACACTGCTGGGAGTCATATCCACCCACCCCCATACTATAGGAATATGCTGTGAGTCAAATCCACCCACCCCTCATATGTGTGGACACTGCTGGGATTCATATCCAGCCCCGCCTCATATGTCTGTACACTGCTGGGAGTCATATCCACCCATCCCCATACTGTAGGCCTATGTTGGGAGTCATATCCACCCACCCCTCATTTGTGTGGACACTGCTGGGAGTCATATCCACCCACCCCCTTACTATAGGCCTATGCTGGGAGTCCTCTGCGCCCACCCCTCATATGTCTGGACACTGCTGGGAGTCATATCCACCCACCCCTCATATGTGTGGACACTGCTGGGAGTCATATCCACCCTCCCCTCATATGTCTGGACACAGCTGGGAGTCATATTCACCCACCCCTCATATGTCTGGACACTGCTGGTAGTCATATCCACCCACCCATACTGTAGGCCTATGCTGGGAGTCATATCCACCCACCCCTCATATGTCTGGCCACTGCTGGAAGTCATATCCACCCACCCCCATACTGTAGGCCTATGCTGGGAGTCCTCTGCACCCACCCCTCATATGTTTGGACACTGCTCGGAGCCATATCCACCCTCCCCTCATATGTCTGGACACTGCTGGCAGTCATATCCACCCACCCCCATACTGTAGGCCTAAGCTGGGAGTCATATCCATCCCCCCTCTTATGTCTGAGCACTGTTGGGAGTCATATCCACCCTCCCCTCATATGTGTGGACACTGTTTGGAGTCATATCCACCCTCCCCTCATATGTCTGGACACTGCTGGGAGTCATATCCACCCATCCCTCATATGTCTGGACACTGCTGGGAGTCATATCCACCCACCCCCATACTGTAGGCCTATGCTGGGAGTCCTCTGCACCCACCCCTCATATGTTTGGACACTGCTGGGAGCCATATCCACCCACCCCTCATATGTCTGGACACTGCTGGGAGTCATATCCACCCTCCCCTCATATGTCTGGACACTGCTGAGACTCATACCCGCCCACCCCTCATATGTCTGGACACTGCTGGGAGTCCTCTGCACCCACCCCTCATATGTCTGGACACTGCTGGAAGTCATATCCACCCACCCCCATACTGTACGCCTATGCTGGGAGTCCTATCCACCCACCCCTCATATGTGGGGACACTGCTGGGAGTCATATCCACCCTCCTCTCATATGTCTGGACACTGCTGGGAGTCGTATCTACCCACCCCCATACTGTAGGCCTATGCTGGGAGTCATATCCACTGACCCCTCATATGTCTGGACACTGCTGGGAGTCATATCTGCCCTCCCCTCATATGTGTGGACACTGCTGGGAGTCATATCCACCCACCCCCATACTGTAGGCCTATGCTGGGAGTCATATCTACCCACCCCTCATATGTCTGGACACTGCTGGGAGTCACATCCACCCACCCACATACTGTAGGCCTATGCTAGGAGTCATATACAACCTCCCCTCATATGTCTGGACACTGCTGGGAGTCATATCCACCCACCCCTCATATGTCTGGACACTGCTGGGAGGCATATCCACCCACCCCCATACTGTAGGCCTATGCTGGGAGTCCTCTGCACCCACCCCTCATATGTTTGGACACTGGTGGGAGTCATATCCACCCACCACTCATATGTGTGGACACTGCTGGGAGTCATATCCACCCTCCCCTCATATGTCTGGACACTGCTGAGACTCATATCCACCCACCCCTCATCTGTCTGGACACTGCTGGGAGTCCTCTGCACCCACCCCTCATATGTCTGGACACTGCTGGAAGTCATATCCACCCACCCCCATACTGTACGCCTATGCTGGGAGTCCTCTGCACCCACCCCTCATATGTCTGGACACTGCTGGGAGTCATATCCACCCACCCCTCATATGTGGGGACACTGCTGTGAGTCATATCCAAACCTCTCCACATATGTGTGCACTCTGCTGGGAGTCATATCCACCCTCCCCTCGTATGTCTGGACACTGATGGGAGTCATATCCACCCACTCCCATACTGTAAGCCAATGCTGGGAGTCATATCCACCCACCCCTCATATGTCTGGACACTGCTGGGAGTCATATCTGCCCACCCCCATACTGTAGACCTAGGCTGGGAGTCCTCTGCACTCACCCCTCATATGTCTGGACCCCTCATATGTGGGGACACTGCTGGGAGTCACATCCACCCTCCCCACATTTGTGTGGACTCTGCTGGGATTCATATCCAGCCACCCCTCATATGTCTGTACACTGCTGGGAGTCGTATCCACCCATCCCCATACTGTAGGCCTATGCTGGGAGTCATATCCACCCACCCCTCATTTGTGTGGACACTGCTGGGAGTCATATCCACCCACCCCCTTACTATAGGCCTATGCTGGGAGTCCTCTGCGCCCACCCCTCATATGTCTGGACACTGCTGGGAGTCATATCCACCCACCCCTCATATGTGTGGACACTGCTGGGAGTCATATCCACCCTCCCCTCATATGTCTGGACACAGCTGGGAGTCATATTCACCCACCCCTCATATGTCTGGACACTGCTGGTAGTCATATCCACCCACCCATACTGTAGGCCTATGCTGGGAGTCATATCCACCCACCCCTCATATGTCTGGCCACTGCTGGAAGTCATATCCACCCACCCCCATACTGTAGGCCTATGCTGGGAGTCCTCTGCACCCACCCCTCATATGTTTGGACACTGCTCGGAGCCATATCCACCCTCCCCTCATATGTCTGGACACTGCTGGCAGTCATATCCACCCACCCCCATAATGTAGGCCTAAGCTGGGAGTCATATCCACCCCCCCTCTTATGTCTGAGCACTGTTGGGAGTCATATCCACCCTCCCCTCATATGTGTGGACACTGTTTGGAGTCATATCCACCCTCCCCTCATATGTCTGGACACTTCTGGGAGTCATATCCACCCATCCCTCATATGTCTGGACACTGCTGGGAGTCATATCCACCCACCCCCATACTGTAGGCCTATGCTGGGAGTCCTAGGCACCCACCCCTCATATGTTTGGACACTGCTGGGAGCCATATCCACCCACCCCTCATATGTCTGGACACTGCTGGGAGTCATATCCACCCTCCCCTCATATGTCTGGACACTGCTGAGACTCATACTCGCCCACCCCTCATATGTCTGGACACTGCTAGGAGTCCTCTGCACCCACCCCTCATATGTCTGGACACTGCTGGAAGTCATATTCACCCACCCCCATACTGTACGCCTATGCTGGGAGTCCTATCCACCCACCCCTCATATGTGGGGACACTGCTGGGAGTCATATCCACCCTCCCCTCATATGTCTGGACACTGCTGGGAGTCGTATCTACCCACCCCCATACTGTAGGCCTATGCTGGGAGTCATATCCACTGACCCCTCATATGTCTGGACACTGCTGGGAGTCATATCTGCCCTCCCCTCATATGTGTGGACACTGCTGGGAGTCATATCCACCCACCCCCATACTGTAGGCCTATGCTGGGAGTCATATCTACCCACCCCTCACATGTCTGGACACTGCTGGGAGTCACATCCACCCACCCACATACTGTAGGCCTATGCTAGGAGTCATATACACCCTCCCCTCATATGTCTGGACACTGCTGGGAGTCATATCCACCCACCCCTCATATGTCTGGACACTGCTGGGAGGCATATCCACCCACCCCCATACTATAGGCCTATGCTGGGAGTCCTCTGCACCCACCCCTCATATGTTTGGACACTGCTGGGAGTCATATCCACCCACCACTCATATGTGTGGACACTGCTGGGAGTCATATCCACCCTCCCCTCATATGTCTTGACACTGCTGAGACTCATATCCACCCACCCCTCATCTGTCTGGACACTGCTGGGAGTCCTCTGCACCCACCCCTCATATGTCTGGACACTGCTGGAAGTCATATCCACCCACCCCCATACTGTACGCCTATGCTGGGAGTCCTCTGCACCCACCCCTCATATGTCTGGACACTGCTGGGAGTCATATCCACTCACCCCTCATATGTGGGGACACTGCTGTGAGTCATATCCAAACCTCTCCACATATGTGTGCACTCTGCTGGGAGTCATATCCACCCTCCCCTCGTATGTCTGGACACTGATGGGAGTCATATCCACCCACCCCTCATATGTCTGGACACTGCTGGGAGTCATATCCACCCACTCCCATACTGTAAGCCAATGCTGGGAGTCATATCCACCCACCCCTCATATGTCTGGACACTGCTGGGAGTCATATCTGCCCACCCCCATACTGTAGACCTAGGCTGGGAGTCCTCTGCACTCACCCCTCATATGTCTGGACCCCTCATATGTGGGGACACTGCTGGGAGTCATATCCACCCTCCCCACATTTGTGTGGACTCTGCTGGGAGTCATATCCACCCTCCCCTCGTATATCTGGACACTGCTGGGAGTCATATCCACACACTCCTATACTGTAAGCCAATGCTGGGAGTCATATCCACCCACCCCTCATATGTCTGGACACTGCTGGGAGTCATATCTGCCCACCCCTCATTTGTCTGGACACTGATGGGAGTCATATCCACCCAACCCTCATAGGTCTGGACACTGCTGGGAGTCATATCCACCCACCCCCATACTATAGGAATATGCTGGGAGTCATATCCACCCACCCCTCATATGTGTGGACACTGCTGGGATTCATATCCAGCCACCCCTCATATGTCTGTACACTGCTGGGAGTCATATCCACCCACCCCATACTGTAGGCCTATGCTGGGAGTCATATCCACCCACCCCTCACATGTCTGGACACAGCTGGGAGTCATATCTACCCACCCCCATACTGTAGGCCTATGCTGGGAGTCGCCTGCACCCACCCCTCATTTGTGTGGACACTGCTGGGAGTCATATCCACCCACCCCCTTACTATAGGCCTATGCTGGGAGTCCTCTGCGCCCACCCCTCATATGTCTGGACAATGCTGGGAGTCATATCCACCCACCCCTCATATGTGTGGACACTGCTGGGAGTCATATCCACCCTCCCCTCATATGTCTGGACACAGCTGGGAGTCATATTCACCCACCCCTCATATGTCTGGACACTGCTGGTAGTCATATCCACCCACCCATACTGTAGGCCTATTCTGGGAGTTATATCCACCCACCCCTCATATGTCTGAACACTGCTGGGAGCTATATCCACCAACCCACATACTGTAGGCTTATGCTTGAAGTCATATCCACCCACCCCTCATATGTCTGGCCACTGCTGGAAGTCATATCCACCCACCCCCATACTGTAGGCCTATGCTGGGAGTCCTCTGCACCCACCCCTCATATGTTTGAACACTGCTCGGAGCCATATCCACCCTCCCCTCATATGTCTGGACACTGCTGGCAGTCATATCCACCCACCCCCATACTGTAGGCCTATGCTGGGAGTCATATCCACCCACCCCTCATATTTTTGAACACTGCTGGGAGTCATATCCACCAATCCCCATACTGTAGGCCTATGCTGGAAGTCATATCCACCCACCCCTCATATGTCTGGCCACTGCTGGGAGTCATATCCACCCACCCCCATACTGTAGGCCTATGCTGGGAGTCCTCTGCACCCTCCCCTCATATGTCTGGACACTGCTGGGAATCATACCCGCCCACCCCTCATATGTCTGGACACTGCTGGGAGTCCTCTGCACCCACCCCCATACTGTAGGCCTATGCTGGGAGTTCTCTGCATCCACCCTAATATGTCTGGACACTGCTGGGAGTCCTATCCACCCACCCCTCATATGTGGGGACACTGCTGGGAGTCATATCCATCCTCCCTTCATATGTTTGGACACTGCTGGGAGTCATATCTTCCCATCCCCATACTGTAGGTCTATGCTGGGAGTCGTATCCACTGACCCCTCATATGTCTGGACACTGCTGGGAGTCATATCTGCCCTCCCCTCATATGTGTGGACACTGCTGGGAGTCATGTCCACCCACCCCCATACTGTAGGCCTATGCTGAGAGTCATATCCACCCACCCCTCACATGTCTGGACACAGCTGGGAGTCATTTCTACCCACCCCCATACTGTAGGCCTATGCTGGGAGTCGCCTGCACCCAACCCTCATTTGTGTGGACACTGCTGGGAGTCATATCCACCCACCCCCTTACTATAGGCCTATGCTGGGAGTCCTCTGCGCCCACCCCTCATATGTCTGGACACTGCTGGGAGTCATATCCACCCACCCCTCATATGTGTGGACACTGCTGGGAGTCATATCCACCCTCCCCTCATATGTCTGGACACAGCTGGGAGTCATATTCACCCACCCCTCATATGTCTGGACACTGCTGGTAGTCATATCCACCCACCCCATACTGTAGGCCTATGCTGGGAGTCATATCCACCCACCCCTCATATGTCTGAACACTGCTGGGAGTCATATCCACCAACCCACATACTGTAGGCCTATGCTGGAAGTCATATCCACCCACCCCTCATATGTCTGGCCACTGCTGGAAGTCATATCCACCCACCCCCATACTGTAGGCCTATGCTGGGAGTCCTCTGCACCCACCCCTCATATGTTTGGACACTGCTCAGAGCCATATCCACCCTCCCCTCATTTGTCTGGACACTGCTGGCAGTCATATCCACCCACCCCCATACGGTAGGCCTAAGCTGGGAGTCATATCCATCCCCCCCTCATATGTCTCAGCACTGTTGGGAGTCATATCCACCCTCACCTCATATGTGTGGACACTGTTCGGAGTCATATCCACCCTCCCCTCATATGTCTGGACAATGCTGGGAGTCATATCCACCCATCCCTCATATGTCTGGACACTGCTGGGAGTCATATCCACCCACCCCCATACTGTAGGCCTATGCTAGGAGTCCTCTGCACCCACCCCTCATATGTTTGGACACTGCTGGGAGTCATATCTGCCCTCCCCTCATATGTGTGGACACTGCTGGGAGTCATATCCTCCCACCCCCATACTGTAGGCCTATGCTGGGAGTCATATCCACCCACCCCTCATATGTCTGGACACTGCTGGGAGGCATATCCACCCACCCCCATACTGTAGGCCTATGCTGGGAGTCCTCTGCTCCCACCCCTCATATGTTTGGACACTGCTGGGAGTCATATCCACCCACCCCTCATATGTGTGGACACTGCTGGGAGTCATATCCACCCTGCCCTCATATGTCTGGACACTGCTGAGACTCATATCCACCCACCCCTCATCTGTCTGGACACTGCTGGGAGTCCTCTGCACCCACCCCTCATATGTCTGGAAACTGCTGGAAGTCATATCCACCCACCCCCATACTGTACGCCTATGCTGGGAGTCCTCTGCACCCACCCCTCATATGTCTGGACACTGCTGAGAGACATATCCACCCACCCCTCATATGTGGGGACACTGCTGTGAGTCATATCCAAACCTCTCCACATATGTGTGCACTCTGCTGGGAGTCATATCCACCCTCCCCTCGTATGTCTGGACACTGATGGGAGTCATATCCACCCACCCCTCATATGTCTGGACACTGCTGGGAGTCATATCTGCCCACCCCCATACTGTAGACCTAGGCTGGGAGTCCTCTGCACTCACCCCTCATATGTCTGGACCCCTCATATGTGGGGACACTGCTGGGAGTCATATCCACCCTACCCACATTTGTGTGGACTCTGCTGGGAGTCATATCCACCCTCCCCTCGTATATCTGGACACTGCTGGGAGTCATATCCACACACTCCCATACTGTAAGCCAATGCTGGGAGTCATATCCACCCACCCCTCATATGTCTGGACACTGCTGGGAGTCATATCTACCCACCCCCATACTATAGGCCTATGCTGGAAGTCATATCTGCCCACCCCTCATTTGTCTGGACACTGCTGGGAGTCATATCCACCCACCCCCTTTCTATAGGCCTATGCTGGGAGTCCTCTGCGCCCACCCCTCATATGTCTGGACACTGCTGGGAGTCATATCCACCCACCCCTCATATGTGTAGACACTGCTGGGAGTCATATCCACCCTCCCCTCATATGTCTGGACACAGCTGGGAGTCATATTCACCCACCCCTCATATGTCTGGACACTGCTGGTAGTCATATCCACCCACCCCATACTGTAGGCCTATGCTGGGAGTCATATCCACCCACCCCTCATATGTCTGAACACTGCTGAGAGCCATATCCACCAACTAACATACTGTAGGCCTATGCTGTAAGTCATATCCACCCACCCCTCATATGTCTGGCCACTGCTGGAAGTCATATCCACCCACCCCCATACTGTAGGCCTATGCTGGGAGTCCTCTGAACCCACCCCTCATATGTTTGGACACTGCTCGGAGCCATATCCACGCTCCCCTCATATGTCTGGACACTGCTGGCAGTCATATCCACCCACCCCCATACTGTAGGCCTATGCTGGGAGTCATATCCACCCACCCCTCATATTTTTGAACACTGCTGGGAGTCATATCCACCAATCCCCATACTGTAGGCCTATGCTGGAAGTCATATCCACCCACCCCTCATATGTCTGGCCACTGCTGGGAGTCGTATCCACCCACCCCCATACTGTAGGCCTATGCTGGGAGTCCTCTGCACCCTCCCCTCATATGTCTGGACACTGCTGGGAGTCCTCTGCACCCACCCCCATACTGTAGGCCTATGCTGGGAGTTCTCTGCATCCACCCTAATATGTCTGGACACTGCTGGGAGTCCTACCCACCCACCCCTCATATGTGGGGACACTGCTGGGAGTCATATCCATCCTCCCCTCATATGTCTGGACACTGCTGGGAGTCATATCTACCCATCCCCATACTGTAGGTCTATGCTGGGAGTCGTATCCACTGACCCCTCATATGTCTGGACACTGCTGGGAGTCCTATCTGCCCTCCCCTCATATGTGTGGACACTGCTGGGAGTCATGTCCACCCACCCCCATACTGTAGGCCTATGCTGGGAGTCATATCTACCCACCCCTCATATGTCTGGACACTGCTGGGAGTCATATCTACCCACCCCCATACTATAGGCCTATGATGGGAGTCATATCTGCCCACCCCTCATTTGTCTGAACACTGATGGGAGTCATATCCACCCAACCCTCATAGGTCTGAACATTGCTGGGAGCCATATCCAACCACCCCCATACTATAGGAATATGCTGGGAGTCATATCCACCCACCCCTCATATGTGTCGACACTGCGGGGATTCATATCCAACCACCCCTCATATGTCTGTGCACTGCTGGGAGTCATATCCACCCCCCCCCCCATACTGTAGGCCTATGCTGGGAGTCATATCCACCCACCCCTCACATGTCTAGACACAGCTGGGAGTCATATCTACCCACCCCCATACTGTAGGCCTATGCTGGGAGTCGCCTGCACCCACCCCTCATTTGAGTGGGCACTGCTGGGAGTCAAATCCACCCTCCCCTCATATGTCTGGACACTGCTGGGAGTCATATCCACCCACCCCTTACTGTAGGCCTATGCTGGGAGTCCTCTGCGCCCACCCCTCATATGTCTGGACACTGCTGGGAGTCATATCCACCCACCCCTCATATGTGTGGACACTGCTGGGAGTCATATCCACCCTCCCCTCATATGTCTGGACACAGCTGGGAGTCATATCCACCCACCCCTCATATGTCTGGACACTGCTGGCAGTCATATCCACCAATCCCCATACTGTAGGCCTATGCAGGAAGTCATATCCACCCACCCCTCATATGTCTGGCCACTGCTGGGAGTCATATCCACCCACCCCCATACTGTAGGCCTTTGCTGGGAGTCCTCTGCACCCTCCCCTCATATGTCTGGACACTGCTGGGAATTATACCCGCCCACCCCTCATATGTCTGGACACTGCTGGGAGTCCTCTGCACCCACCCCCATACTGTAGGCCTATGCTGGGAGTTCACTGCATCCACCCTAATATGTCTGGACACTGCTGGGAGTCATATCCACCCACCCCCTTACTGTAGGCCTATGCTGGGAGTCCTCTGGGCCCACCCCTCATATGTCTGGACACTGCTGGGAGTCATATCCACCCACCCCTCATATGTGTGGACACTGCTGGGAGTCATATCCACCCACCCCTCATATGTCTGGACACTGCTGGGAGTCCTCTGCACCCACCCTCATACTGTAGGCCTATGCTGGGAGTTCACTGCATCCACCCTAATATATCTGGACACTGCTGGGAGTCATATCCACCCTCCCCTCATATGTCTGGACACTGATGGGAGTCATATCTACCCATCCCCATACTGTAGGTCTATGCTGGGAGTCGTATCCACTGACCCCTCATATGTCTGGACACTGCTGGGAGTCATATCTGCCCTCCCCTCATATGTGTGGACACTGCTGGGAGTCATGTCCACCCACCCCCATACTGTAGGCCTATGCTGGGAGTCATATCTACCCACCCCTCATATGTCTGGACACTGCTGGGAGTCATATCTACCCACCCCCATACTATAGGCCTATGCTGGGAGTCATATCTGCCCACCCCTCATTTGTCTGGACACTGATGGGAGTCATATCCACCCAATCCTCATAGGTCTGAACATTGCTGGGAGTCATATCCACCCACCCCCATACTATAGGAATATGCTGGGAGTCATATCCACCCACCTCTCATATGTGTGGACACTGCGGGGATTCATATCCAGCCACCCCTCATATGTCTATACACTGCTGGGAGTCATATCCACCCACCCCCATACTGTAGGCCTATGCTAGGAGTCATATCCACCCACCCTCACATGTCTGGACACAGCTGGGAGTCATATCTACCCACCCCCATACTTTAGGCCTATGCTGGGAGTCGCCTGCACCCACCCCTCATATGTCTGGCCACTGCTGGAAGTCATATCCACCAATCCCCATACTGTAGGCCTATGCTGGAAGTCATATCCACCCACCCCTCATATGTCTGGCCACTGCTGGGAGTCATATCCACCCACCCCCATACTGTAGGCCTATGCTGGGAGTCCTCTGCACCCTCCCCTCATATGTCTGGACACTGCTGGGAATCATACCCGCCCACCCCTCATATGTCTGGACACTGCTGGGAGTCCTCTGCACCCACCCCCATACTGTAGGCCTATGCTGGGAGTTCACTGCATCCACCCTAATATGTCTGGACACTGCTGGGAGTCATATCCACCCATCCCCTTACTGTAGGCCTATGCTGGGAGTCCTCTGCGCCCACCCCTCATATGTCTGGACACTGCTGGGAGTCCTCTGCACCCACCCCATACTGTAGGCCTATGCTGGGAGTTCACTGCATCCACCCTAATATATCTGGACACTGCTGGGAGTCATATCCACCTACCCCCTTACTGTAGGCCTATGCTGGGAGTCCTCTGCGCCCACCCCTCATATGTCTGGACACTGCTGGGAGTCATATCCACCCACCCCTTGTTAGAAATGGGATCCTGGCTGGCCAAGACTCGCGTCAAGGTCAGTCAGGGATCACCATTCCTAAGGTCAGGGCAAGGGAGTTACACGCCAAGATAACCCCTACTCGCCCTCTAGGTAACGTGGCGCGAGCAGCAAGGCAAAACTTGGAGGCGATATGAGTTAAGTATTTGCGCACGAACCCCAGCAACAACACCCAAGGCCCACCACAAAGGAAACTCCACACAAGGTTATGTAAAAATAGACTTTGTATTCCAATAAACATACATTAGATAAAACACACACTTTACATTGTGCCAGAGGCACGGGCAGAATTTACAGGGGATATTTACAAGACAGGGCCACCTGGACCACTGTCAGGAATCAGCACTTTTAGAATTAACACTTTTTAGAAATAGCACTTAGAATGTAAAATTACATTAGCACAAAATAGCACACAACCAGTAATCACTGGTAACCAGGACCTCACTAGCACCACCTGTACTAGGGAGAAAACAACCACCTACATATCACCATACCTGTAGGGGTGTAAGAACATAACACATGATGCAATGCATAACATTCATTCAGAGGTGTAACAATAACAATTGCGCCAAACTCACGTAAGTCACCACCTGTGACTGTCCCTAGGCCCTCTGGCCTTGTTGGGGCTAGAACGCCCTGTGTCCCAAAGTCAGGGTCCTAAACGGAGCAGTTGCCCACAAAGTGCTGGGCAACTGGTTCAGGGAAAGTTAGGGCAACGTTGGAGCCTCTCTGGGCTCAAGAACCACCACTGTGGCACTGCGGAGCCTCTCTGGGCTCCTGGACAAGGAATGGTGCCCTGAGCCTCTCTCAGGCTCTTCACAAGAATGGGCAATGAGCCTCTCTGGGCTCACAACGCAAAAGGCTGGAGCCTCTCTGGGCTCCAAAACGAGGGAATGGCACCCTCAGAGCCTCTCTGGGCTCAAAGAACAAATGGCCCCCAGGAGCCTCTCTGGGCTCCTCAACAAGGAGGTGGGCGTCGGGGCCCCTCACGGGGGACCCTCGAACACATGGGGGCGCTTCGGTGGAGTCCCCCCTCTGGGGACTCAGGACGACAAATGGCAGCAAGAGCCTCTCTGGCTCGGGTTGGAGTCCCCCTCTTGGGGACTCGAATTGCCAAGAAATGCCCCCTAAGAGCCTCTCTGGCTCTAAACACAAGGGCGCAAGGTCGCGCTGCTGAGGGGGCAGGGGGGGGGGGCGGACACCGACAACGTGTCCCGGCGCCCCTCCCTTCGCTTCTGGCAACACTCACCGGCTCTGGCCTCCAGCGGAGGCGGGTCTCTCCCTCTGGTCCCGGGGCTCTCCTTTCCACTCGGGGAGTCTCGGGGATCCGGCCGGCAGCTTCTCTCTTCCTGGCTCGGCTGCGGAGGCGGGACTTCCGGTCGGCCTCTCCTGGGCCGCGCTGGGATTGGCTGGCCGCCTCACCACTTCTGGGTCGCCGCGGGCAGCGCGGCGGCTCGCTTTTAGGCAGGCAGGCGGGCTCCCATGTGATCCGAGGAGTGGGCTTCCTCGTGGATCAACAAAAACGGGCAAAACAACGCGGAAATGAGCGGGGAGGCACCCGCGCCGCCAAATCGCCACACACGGAAATCAGATGCCGGGTGGGCACCGGCTGTGCTCTCAAAGCGCTAGCAGCGCTAGAAACGAAGGACAGGCGCTCCCAAGCGCCTCCAGGACAAAATACAGCGCTCACAGCGCTAGGGGCAAAATCAAGCGCTTTCAAGCGCTAGGCAGGCGATTCCAGCGCTCCCCAGCGCTGAAGGGCAGAGAGCAGCGCTCTCAGGCTGCAGGCAAGGAGTCCTCAGTGCTCCCCAGCACTGGAGGACAGGACAAGGCTCCAGCAGGGGCTGGAGGCAGGCAGGGGGGCAAGGCTGGGCCAGAGCCAGCACACTGGGTCTCCAGGCAGGGAGACTCTCCAAGTGGCGGTCCTCCTGGCCCCAGCAGCAGCAACAGCCCCCTCTGGCAGGATCCAAAAGCAGAACAGTTTCAGTGGGGACACAGCCCCATTTTTATACACCTAAATCCTTTGTTTGGAGGTGCAGGGTGGGGGAGAAACCAGTCGCAGCTGGTTTGGGAGTACCCTTGATGGCCCAACCACCCCTTTCTTTCACTGGCAGGGCTAGGGACATCAGTCACATCACAGGGGGGCGGAGCCAGCATTGTCTGGGGAAAACCCAGCCTCATTCAGGCCACAGGTACACTCCTCCCCAGCCATCAGCATGCTAATCTCCCACTCACCACCGGGCAGACCCATCCAGCCTTCCTGGAGCCAGGCTCACCAGCCTGCTCCAGCCAATCACACGCCAGACACATTTTATATTAATATGCCAACTCCTAGAAGTGGCACTTCTTCATATGACACACTTATGCAACACACACCATTGCGAAGCATTCACTCTCACGAGTTCGCACATATCAGATTCGAACCTGTACACCCCACGCATCAGGAACTACCAGGGACACATACATTCCCCATGCATTCCTATGGGAGAGCAGGCCTATCTCATCACATGCACTCCGAGTGCGCACGCACTTTCCACTGGGACACAGTGAAAGTGCGCAGAACCCAAAAATCACCATCACCAGGTCACCATTACAAGAAAAAAGTCTAGGGGTGAACCTGCCATAAGGGCCAAGTCCAACACAACCCCCTTCCAGCCAAAACGCAGGGTAGAACAATCACCACTGTGATGGACTTCCCTGCTTGGGGCGATAGAACACGGACGCGGGCCCGCAACTGCAGGGACACCCTCCTGTTCTACGCCACAGTGAACCCATGGGATTCCTTCTCAACACACTGTCTGGACCAACTGGGCTACCCCACTGGTACTCCCAAGCTGTCCGCGGCCAGGACCAGGCCCTGGGCCACCCAGGTGCCACCGGTCCTTGCCAATTCGCAGAGCGGGGGGTAGTAACCCCTGGTACATAGTAGCCATTCTCCACTCTTCCTGTCTGGAAGACAGGACTAGACTGCCACTGGTTCTCCAGCCTAGGGCCTACAACCTCAGGCGGACCAGGAGTCTCAGGGAAGGCTCTCCTCCCCCTACCTCTTCTAGGGTTCCTCCTCCTCCTACGAGGGGTACCCTTACAACGCCACTTCAACCCAGGGTTTAACCCCTCAGGTTGCACCGGGGTCAGAGGTGGGCTTTCCCACCCTCTGCACCCCCTTCCAGAGGTCTGCCCTCTCCCAACTGGAGAAGTTCCTCTGGAAGAAGAACCGGTCAGGACACTGGTTACAGTCGTCCTACCCTTCAGGTCAGGCTGAATCTAAACCTGGCCTCCCAACCTCCGGTCTAAAACCGTTGGTGGAATAATTGCCTGGCACTCCAGGACTTCTGGGGACTCACACGCAATCCCCCTGAGGCTGACACATGACCCATGTGTCGTGTGACTGTCTGCCTGGCGCAGATCTCCCGCCTCCTGTCCACCTGACAGTGCGCAAAGATCCCCCAGCACAGAAGTGGCGCCACCCGGGTCCCCCCAAGAAGATCTAGCCCAACTGGCTAGTCCCTGGTCCACGGGTGCATCTACTGGGAAACTCATCCCCCAATCACTCCTCACTTCGGACTTCTGTGCACTCCCTCCTGGAGTAGCACTGCCGGACACTGGAACCCCTGGAGCTCTAGTTACAGACGCTCCAGGTTCCCTAGACACTAGTAGATCCTCCTCAAGTGTAATAACAGGACAGCCTAGGTCCCTAACCTGGTGTTCCCTCAAGAAACCACCCAGGTTCTGAGATAGGGCTTCGGGCCTCTGGGGACTCTCAGCCTCCCACTGACTCCTGCTCCACTGAGCCAGGTAGTCAGCCCCTCCACCTCTCTCACTATACTGGGACCTAGCTGGGCGACACTGAGCCTCACCAACCACGCTGGGCTGGAAGATACCTATACCACTACTGTTGGACTCACTCACTAGGGACTCTAAAGAACCTCTGGCCCTCTCCCAGCGGTCTGCTTCCTCTGCAAGATCGTATGGTTCAGACAATCCACACCCTACTAGGTGTTGGCGCAATCCTGGATAAACAACACTGAGCAACTGCTCTCTGAGAAACATATCAAACAATATGTCCCAATCACATTTCGTGGGCTCCCGTACCCAATCACACAGGGCTCCACAACAGTAATCCACAAAATCTTCCCAAGACTGATGAGACGGTTTCCTAAGGTTCCTAAACCTCAACCTATTCTCCTCCTCTGGGGAAACAGGAACCATACTCGGGGAACTGGGAGTGGGATTTCCTACACTGAAATCTATATAGCTGCCACCACTGGACTCAACCCTCCCCGGGGAATCCAGACAATCAACACTGCGCGCAGGGGATAGTCTACCCTCCAGAGCTACTTTGCCTCTGGTGGAGGCCCTCTCAGCCTCCTCTATCCTTTCCTGCGCTAAGACCCTCTCAGTCTCTAGCTGTTGCTTCTTAACCTCCAGCTGTTGCTTTCTAACGCCCAGCTGTGCCATAGCCTGGGCATGCTCTAACTTGAGCTTCTCTAAAGCCAGCTGGTGCTCCCTTTCTCTCCTCCTATCCTCCAACTCCTCTGGGGACAGGGAAAGGGATGAGGCGCTGCCTCCTACGCTGGACCCAGCAAGGGACTCCCTATCTATGGGGTCCTCACTATCTGCTGGCGTCCCTGTGCTGTCATATTCTTCCTCCTCTTCTGAATCTTCAGGGCTCCCCACAGACCCACCACCCTCATGGCGTGAAGCCCGGGCCCTTTCCTCACTGCGCGCAAGATCCCACTGACCCTTTTGCCATAGGATCAGGCTGCTCCTAAGTTCAGACTGAGTATCTGACTCATCCACTCCTATGCCTCTCTCTCCACAGAACCTTACCAGATCACACATACTGTACCCAAACAGATCACAGAAATCAAAAACTGGTTCCATTTTGGCGGACGTTCTAGTGAAAAGATTACACAGGGAACCTAGGGGTCTGAGCTTACACAGGAGTACACAATTCACAAAGGTTCAGCAAGTTCCCTCTCCCAGAGAACTCACACTCACTTGCCTAGTGCCACACACCATTCATTCACACACAACCCCCCCCTCGGACTGGTAAGGCAGTTTCTACCACCCCTGATTCCTCAACCTGACCACATGTGACACAGGTACCAAACTCTGGGCGCGGGGCAGGGGAACAAATGTACTTGACACAATTGCACAATGATACCTTCAGGAGAAGAAAATAATGGAACTTCAAAAACAATAATCCCCTAAAATGTGGTCATCTAAAATGCAGAGTTTTGTAATGTGGCCAGTTGCCACTGTGGTACAACACAAACACAAATTCTCATCCTCACCGCTTGCCGCCAATGTTAGAAATGGGATCCTGGCTGGCCAAGACTCGCGTCAAGGTCAGTCAGGGATCACCATTCCTAAGGTCAGGGCAAGGGAGTTACATGCCAAGATAACCCCTACTCGCCCTCTAGGTAACGTGGCGCGAGCAGCAAGGCAAAACTTGGAGGCGATATGAGTTAAGTATTTGCGCACGCACCCCAGCAACAACACCCAAGGCCCACCACAAAGGAAACTCCACACAAGGTTATGTAAAAATAGCCTTTGTATTCCAATAAACATACATTAGATAAAACACACACTTTACGTTGTGCCAGAGGCACGGGCAGAATTTACAGGGGATATTTACAAGACAGGGCCACCTGGACCACTGTCAGGAATCAGCACTTTTAGAAGTAACACTTTTTAGAAATAGCACTTAGAATGTAAAATTACATTAGCACAAAACCAGTAATCACTGGTAACCAGGACCTCACTAGCACCACCTGTACTAGGGAGAAAACAACCACCTACATATCACCATACCTGTAGGGGTGTAAGAACATAACACATGATGCAATGCATAACATTCATTCAGAGGTGTAACAATAACAATTGCGCTAAACTCACGTAAGTCACCACCTGTGACTGTCCCTAGGCCCTCTGGCCTTGTTGGGGCTAGGACGCCCTGTGTCCCAAAGCCAGGGTCCTAAACGGAGCAGTTGCCCACAAAGTGCTGGGCAACTGGTTCAGGGAAAGTTAGGGCAACGTTGGAGCCTCTCTGGGCTCAAGAACCACCACTGTGGCACTGCGGAGCCTCTCTGGGCTCCTGGACAAGGAATGGTGCCCTGAGCCTCTCTCAGGCACTTCACAAGAATGGGCAATGAGCCTCTCTGGGCTCACAACGCAAAAGGCTGGAGCCTCTCTGGGCTCCAAAACGAGGGAATGGCACCCTCAGAGCCTCTCTGGGCTCAAAGAACAAATGGCCCCCAGGAGCCTCTCTGGGCTCCTCAACAAGGAGGTGGGCGTCGGGGCCCCTCACGGGGGACCCTCGAACACGTGGGGGCGCTTCGGTGGAGTCCCCCCTCTGGGGACTCAGGACGACAAATGGCAGCAAGAGCCTCTCTGGCTCGGGTTGGAGTCCCCCTCTTGGGGACTCGAATTGCCCAGAAATGCCCCCTAAGAGCCTCTCTGGCTCTAAACACAAGGGCGCGAGGTCGCGCTGCTGAGGGGGCAGGGGGGGGGGGGGGGGGGCGGACACCGACAACGTGTCCCGGCGCCCCTCCCTTCGCTTCTGGCAACACTCACCGGCTCTGGCCTCCAGCGGAGGCGGGTCTCTCCCTCTGGTCCCGGGGCTCTCCTTTCCACTCGGGGAGCCTCGGGGATCCGGCCGGCAGCTTCTCTCTTCCTGGCTCGGCTGCGGAGGTGGGACTTCCAGTCGGCCTCTCCTGGGCCGCGCTGGGATTGGCTGGCCGCCTCACCACTTCCGGGTCGCCGCGGGCAGCGCGGCGGCTCGCTTTTAGGCAGGCAGGCGGGCTCCCATGTGATCCGAGGAGTGGGCTCCCTCGTGGATCAACAAAAACGGGCAAAACAACGCAACAATGAGCGGGGTGGCACCCGCGCCGCCAAATCGCCACACACGGAAATCAGATGCCGGGTGGGCACCGGCTGTGCTCTCAAAGCGCTAGCAGCGCTAGAAACGAAGGACAGGCGCTCCCAAGCGCCTCCAGGACAAAATACAGCGCTCACAGCGCTAGGGGCAAAATCAAGCGCTTTCAAGCGCTAGGCAGGCGATTCCAGCGCTCCCCAGCGCTGAAGGGCAGAGAGCAGCGCTCTCAGGCTGCAGGCAAGGAGTCCTCAGTGCTCCCCAGCACTGGAGGACAGGACAAGGCTCCAGCAGGGGCTGGAGGCAGGCAGGGGGGCAAGGCTGGGCCAGAGCCAGCACACTGGGTCTCCAGGCAGGGAGACTCTCCAAGTGGCGGTCCTCCTGGCCCCAGCAGCAGCAACAGCCCCCTCTGGCAGGATCCAAAAGCAGAACAGTTTCAGTGGGGACACAGCCCCATTTTTATACACCTAAATCCTTTGTTTGGAGGTGCAGGGTGGGGGAGAAACCAGTCGCAGCTGGTTTGGGAGTACCCTTGATGGCCCAACCACCCCTTTCTTTCACTGGCAGGGCTAGGGACATCAGTCACACCACAGGGGGGCGGAGCCAGCATTGTCTGGGGAAAACCCAGCCTCATTCAGGCCACAGGTACACTCCTCCCCAGCCATCAGCATGCTAATCTCCCACTCACCACCGGGCAGACCCATCCAGCCTTCCTGGAGCCAGGCTCACCAGCCTGCTCCAGCCAATCACACGCCAGACACATTTTATATTAATATGCCAACTCCTAGAAGTGGCACTTCTTCATATGACACACTTATGCAACACACACCATTGCGAAGCATTCACTCTCACGAGTTCGCACATATCAGATTCGAACCTGTACACCCCACGCATCAGGAACTACCAGGGACACATACATTCCCCATGCATTCCTATGGGAGAGCAGGCCTATCTCATCACATGCACTCCGAGTGCGCACGCACTTTCCACTGGGACACAGTGAAAGTGCGCAGAACCCAAAAATCACCATCACCAGGTCACCATTACAAGAAAAAAGTCTAGGGGTGAACCTGCCATAAGGGCCAAGTCCAACACAACCCCCTTCCAGCCAAAACGCAGGGTAGAACAATCACCACTGTGATGGACTTCCCTGCTTGGGGCGATAGAACACGGACGCGGGCCCGCAACTGCAGGGACACCCTCCTGTTCTACGCCACAGTGAACCCATGGGATTCCTTCTCAACACACTGTCTGGACCAACTGGGCTACCCCACTGGTACTCCCAAGCTGTCCGCGGCCAGGACCAGGCCCTGGGCCACCCAGGTGCCACCGGTCCTTGCCAATTCGCAGAGCGGGGGGTAGTAACCCCTGGTACATAGTAGCCATTCTCCACTCTTCCTGTCTGGAAGACAGGACTAGACTGCCACTGGTTCTCCAGCCTAGGGCCTACAACCTCAGGCGGACCAGGAGTCTCAGGGAAGGCTCTCCTCCCCCTACCTCTTCTAGGGTTCCTCCTCCTCCTACGAGGGGTACCCTTACAACGCCACTTCAACCCAGGGTTTAACCCCTCAGGTTGCACCGGGGTCAGAGGTGGGCTTTCCCACCCTCTGCACCCCCTTCCAGAGGTCTGCCCTCTCCCAACTGGAGAAGTTCCTCTGGAAGAAGAACCGGTCAGGACACTGGTTACAGTCGTCCTACCCTTCAGGTCAGGCTGAATCTGAACCTGGCCTCCCAACCTCCGGTCTAAAACCGTTGGTGGAATAATTGCCTGGCACTCCAGGACTTCTGGGGACTCACACGCAATCCCCCTGAGGCTGACACATGACCCATGTGTCGTGTGACTGTCTGCCTGGCGCAGATCTCCCGCCTCCTGTCCACCTGACAGTGCGCAAAGATCCCCCAGCACAGAAGTGGCGCCACCCGGGTCCCCCCAAGAAGATCTAGCCCAACTGGCTAGTCCCTGGTCCACGGGTGCATCTACTGGGAAACTCATCCCCCAATCACTCCTCACTTCGGACTTCTGTGCACTCCCTCCTGGAGTAGCACTGCCGGACACTGGAACCCCTGGAGCTCTAGTTACAGACGCTCCAGGTTCCCTAGACACTAGTAGATCCTCCTCAAGTGTAATAACAGGACAGCCTAGGTCCCTAACCTGGTGTTCCCTCAAGAAACCACCCAGGTTCTGAGATAGGGCTTCGGGCCTCTGGGGACTCTCAGCCTCCCACTGACTCCTGCTCCACTGAGCCAGGTAGTCAGCCCCTCCACCTCTCTCACTATACTGGGACCTAGCTGGGCGACACTGAGCCTCACCAACCACGCTGGGCTGGAAGATACCTATACCACTACTGTTGGACTCACTCACTAGGGACTCTAAAGAACCTCTGGCCCTCTCCCAGCGGTCTGCTTCCTCTGCAAGATCGTATGGTTCAGACAATCCACACCCTACTAGGTGTTGGCGCAATCCTGGATAAACAACACTGAGCAACTGCTCTCTGAGAAACATATCAAACAATATGTCCCAATCACATTTCGTGGGCTCCCGTACCCAATCACACAGGGCTCCACAACAGTAATCCACAAAATCTTCCCAAGACTGATGAGACGGTTTCCTAAGGTTCCTAAACCTCAACCTATTCTCCTCCTCTGGGGAAACAGGAACCATACTCGGGGAACTGGGAGTGGGATTTCCTACACTGAAATCTATATAGCTGCCACCACTGGACTCAACCCTCCCCGGGGAATCCAGACAATCAACACTGCGCGCAGGGGATAGTCTACCCTCCAGAGCTACTTTGCCTCTGGTGGAGGCCCTCTCAGCCTCCTCTATCCTTTCCTGCGCTAAGACCCTCTCAGTCTCTAGCTGTTGCTTCTTAACCTCCAGCTGTTGCTTTCTAACGCCCAGCTGTGCCATAGCCTGGGCATGCTCTAACTTGAGCTTCTCTAAAGCCAGCTGGTGCTCCCTTTCTCTCCTCCTATCCTCCAACTCCTCTGGGGACAGGGAAAGGGATGAGGCGCTGCCTCCTACGCTGGACCCAGCAAGGGACTCCCTATCTATGGGGTCCTCACTATCTGCTGGCGTCCCTGTGCTGTCATATTCTTCCTCCTCTTCTGAATCTTCAGGGCTCCCCACAGACCCACCACCCTCATGGCGTGAAGCCCGGGCCCTTTCCTCACTGCGCGCAAGATCCCACTGACCCTTTTGCCATAGGATCAGGCTGCTCCTAAGTTCAGACTGAGTATCTGACTCATCCACTCCTATGCCTCTCTCTCCACAGAACCTTACCAGATCACACATACTGTACCCAAACAGATCACAGAAATCAAAAACTGGTTCCATTTTGGCGGACGTTCTAGTGAAAAGATTACACAGGGAACCTAGGGGTCTGAGCTTACACAGGAGTACACAATTCACAAAGGTTCAGCAAGTTCCCTCTCCCAGAGAACTCACACTCACTTGCCTAGTGCCACACACCATTCATTCACACACAACCCCCCCCTCGGACTGGTAAGGCAGTTTCTACCACCCCTGATTCCTCAACCTGACCACATGTGACACAGGTACCAAACTCTGGGCGCGGGGCAGGGGAACAAATGTACTTGACACAATTGCACAATGATACCTTCAGGAGAAGAAAATAATGGAACTTCAAAAACAATAATCCCCTAAAATGTGGTCATCTAAAATGCAGAGTTTTGTAATGTGGCCAGTTGCCACTGTGGTACAACACAAACACAAATTCTCATCCTCACCGCTTGCCGCCAATGTTAGAAATGGGATCCTGGCTGGCCAAGACTCGCGTCAAGGTCAGTCAGGGATCACCATTCCTAAGGTCAGGGCAAGGGAGTTACATGCCAAGATAACCCCTACTCGCCCTCTAGGTAACGTGGCGCGAGCAGCAAGGCAAAACTTGGAGGCGATATGAGTTAAGTATTTGCGCACGCACCCCAGCAACAACACCCAAGGCCCACCACAAAGGAAACTCCACACAAGGTTATGTAAAAATAGCCTTTGTATTCCAATAAACATACATTAGATAAAACACACACTTTACGTTGTGCCAGAGGCACGGGCAGAATTTACAGGGGATATTTACAAGACAGGGCCACCTGGACCACTGTCAGGAATCAGCACTTTTAGAAGTAACACTTTTTAGAAATAGCACTTAGAATGTAAAATTACATTAGCACAAAACCGGTAATCACTGGTAACCAGGACCTCACTAGCACCACCTGTACTAGGGAGAAAACAACCACCTACATATCACCATACCTGTAGGGGTGTAAGAACATAACACATGATGCAATGCATAACATTCATTCAGAGGTGTAACAATAACAATTGCGCTAAACTCACGTAAGTCACCACCTGTGACTGTCCCTAGGCCCTCTGGCCTTGTTGGGGCTAGGACGCCCTGTGTCCCAAAGCCAGGGTCCTAAACGGAGCAGTTGCCCACAAAGTGCTGGGCAACTGGTTCAGGGAAAGTTAGGGCAACGTTGGAGCCTCTCTGGGCTCAAGAACCACCACTGTGGCACTGCGGAGCCTCTCTGGGCTCCTGGACAAGGAATGGTGCCCTGAGCCTCTCTCAGGCTCTTCACAAGAATGGGCAATGAGCCTCTCTGGGCTCACAACGCAAAAGGCTGGAGCCTCTCTGGGCTCCAAAACGAGGGAATGGCACCCTCAGAGCCTCTCTGGGCTCAAAGAACAAATGGCCCCCAGGAGCCTCTCTGGGCTCCTCAACAAGGAGGTGGGCGTCGGGGCCCCTCACGGGGGACCCTCGAACACGTGGGGGCGCTTCGGTGGAGTCCCCCCTCTGGGGACTCAGGACGACAAATGGCAGCAAGAGCCTCTCTGGCTCGGGTTGGAGTCCCCCTCTTGGGGACTCGAATTGCCCAGAAATGCCCCCTAAGAGCCTCTCTGGCTCTAAACACAAGGGCGCGAGGTCGCGCTGCTGAGGGGGCAGGGGGGGGGGGGGGGGGGGGGGGCGGACACCGACAACGTGTCCCGGCGCCCCTCCCTTCGCTTCTGGCAACACTCACCGGCTCTGGCCTCCAGCGGAAAGGGTCTCTCCCTCTGGTCCCGGGGCTCTCCTTTCCACTCGGGGAGCCTCGGGGATCCGGCCGGCAGCTTCTCTCTTCCTGGCTCGGCTGCGGAGGTGGGACTTCCAGTCGGCCTCTCCTGGGCCGCGCTGGGATTGGCTGGCCGCCTCACCACTTCCGGGTCGCCGCGGGCAGCGCGGCGGCTCGCTTTTAGGCAGGCAGGCGGGCTCCCATGTGATCCGAGGAGTGGGCTCCCTCGTGGATCAACAAAAACGGGCAAAACAACGCGGCAATGAGCGGGGTGGCACCCGCGCCGCCAAATCGCCACACACGGAAATCAGATGCCGGGTGGGCACCGGCTGTGCTCTCAAAGCGCTAGCAGCGCTAGAAACGAAGGACAGGCGCTCCCAAGCGCCTCCAGGACAAAATACAGCGCTCACAGCGCTAGGGGCAAAATCAAGCGCTTTCAAGCGCTAGGCAGGCGATTCCAGCGCTCCCCAGCGCTGAAGGGCAGAGAGCAGCGCTCTCAGGCTGCAGGCAAGGAGTCCTCAGTGCTCCCCAGCACTGGAGGACAGGACAAGGCTCCAGCAGGGGCTGGAGGCAGGCAGGGGGGCAAGGCTGGGCCAGAGCCAGCACACTGGGTCTCCAGGCAGGGAGACTCTCCAAGTGGCGGTCCTCCTGGCCCCAGCAGCAGCAACAGCCCCCTCTGGCAGGATCCAAAAGCAGAACAGTTTCAGTGGGGACACAGCCCCATTTTTATACACCTAAATCCTTTGTTTGGAGGTGCAGGGTGGGGGAGAAACCAGTCGCAGCTGGTTTGGGAGTACCCTTGATGGCCCAACCACCCCTTTCTTTCACTGGCAGGGCTAGGGACATCAGTCACACCACAGGGGGGCGGAGCCAGCATTGTCTGGGGAAAACCCAGCCTCATTCAGGCCACAGGTACACTCCTCCCCAGCCATCAGCATGCTAATCTCCCACTCACCACCGGGCAGACCCATCCAGCCTTCCTGGAGCCAGGCTCACCAGCCTGCTCCAGCCAATCACACGCCAGACACATTTTATATTAATATGCCAACTCCTAGAAGTGGCACTTCTACATATGACACACTCATGCAACACACACCATTGCGAAGCATTCACTCTCACGAGTTCGCACATATCAGATTCGAACCTGTACACCCCACGCATCAGGAACTACCAGGGACACATACATTCCCCATGCATTCCTATGGGAGGGCAGGCCTATCTCATCACATGCACTCCGAGTGCGCACGCACTTTCCACTGGGACACAGTGAAAGTGCGCAGACCCCAAAAATCACCATCACCAGGTCACCATTACAAGAAAAAAGTCTAGGGGTGAACCTGCCATAAGGGCCAAGTCCAACACCCCTCATATGTGTGGGCACTGCTGGGAGTCATATCCACCCTCCCCTCATATGTCTGGACACAGCTGGGAGTCATATCCACCCACCCCTCATATGTCTGGACACTGCTGGCAGTCATATCCACCCACCCCCATACTGTAGGCCTATGCTGGGAGTCATATCCACCCACCCCTCATATGTCTGGACACTGCTGGCAGTCATATCCACCAATCCCCATACTGTAGGCCTATGCAGGAAGTCATATCCACCCACCCCTCATATGTCTGGCCACTGCTGGGAGTCATATCCACCCACCCCCATACTGTAGGCCTTTGCTGGGAGTCCTCTGCACCCTCCCCTCATATGTCTGGACACTGCTGGGAATTATACCCGCCCACCCCTCATATGTCTGGACACTGCTGGGAGTCCTCTGCACCCACCCCCATACTGTAGGCCTATGCTGGGAGTTCACTGCATCCACCCTAATATGTCTGGACACTGCTGGGAGTCATATCCACCCACCCCCTTACTGTAGGCCTTTGCTGGGAGTCCTCTGCGCCCACCCCTCATATGTCTGGACACTGCTGGGAGTCATATCCACCCACCCCTCATATGTGTGGACACTGCTGGGAGTCATATCCACCCACCCCTCATATGTCTGGACACTGCTGGGAGTCCTCTGCACCCACCCCCATACTGTAGGCCTATGCTGGGAGTTCACTGCATCCACCCTAATATATCTGGACACTGCTGGGAGTCATATCCACCCTCCCCTCATATGTCTGGACACTGATGGGAGTCATATCTACCCATCCCCATACTGTAGGTCTATGCTGGGAGTCGTATCTGTGAGAAGTTGGCCTGATATGTAGTGTTTCCAATTCTGGAACCACTGGGTATCAGTCCAAACAAACCCCAAAGATGTCAGGTTGTAAGTCAACCTTGTAGACAAGCTATCCTAGTGGTAGCATGGACTAAGCAGCCTTAAAGGCTTAACTTAAGAGGTCGTGTTAAGCGAGCTGTTTTACCACATACAATCCTGTAATCAAATGAAAGGACACCACACAAGTATATATTTATAAAAATATATGTATTTATTTCTAAATTACTCCCCAGTACTCTTTATGAGGAAAGGGGCACAAGCGTTAAATCAAAAAGCACTGTTACACATATAAAGTTGCACAATTATGGATGAGGGCGGGTGGCCACTCAAACCATATACTAAAAAAGTGGTATAAGTAACACTTCTCGAGCAGTGGTTAGGCCTAGGGCCTAGAGATTCGCTGGGAGCAGTCAGGACTAGCAATGCTGAAGTCGGGAGTAGCCCACAGGAGACGGGTGCAGCACGGAAAGTGCGGCTCGCACCAATGCAATGTCAATGGTGCGTAAAAGTCAGTTAAAGTGAATTAAAAGATACTTCCGCTGAACCTAGGAACACAAAACTTTAGACACAGACCCTAGAGGTGTGTACCAGTGTAAGGACACCGGCGTTGCAAAGTTACCTCACCCACAGGCCGTGGGTGCACAGGGTCGAAGTGGCGTCGGGTTCTGTCACGCAGGTTCTTGGTGCTTGAAGCTGTTGCAGCTGCAGGCGCTGTGAAGCAGAAGTGTCCGGTGCGATCCAAGGGTGGATCGAAGTAGAAAAGTACCTGAAAGCAGAGGGGACAGAGTCTGGGTCACTCAGCAGTGACCAGGGTGGAACCAGGACGGAACCAGGCAATGTCGGGCGCAATCAGGCGGTTGTCGATAGGCTTCTCTCCGCTGTCACGTGGGCTCTGGGGCATCTGCGACGTCCAGGAGCAGGTCACGATCTGTCCCACGTAGGCTCTCGCCGTCAGCACCGTCGGCTTCAAGATTGCAGCAAACAGCACTTGGCAAAAGCAATCCACGCAGAACCGGGAGATTGCTTATCACTCGAACCAGGAGAGTCAGAGTGGGGGCTCCTTTTTACAGGAGCTGGTGCAGATCTGGAGCAACCAGAAAAGCGAGTCGTATTTCAAGTTTCGTCGGCACAGGGGCCACAAGCCAGCTGGCAAGTGACCGGGCCAACGCGTCGAGCACACACAGGCAGAAGGGCCCCACGCAGCACTCGTCGAGTGTGGAGGGGTGAGCTTTGGTGCAAGTGGAGCTCGGGGCTGGGGCTTCTCAAACCCCGGTGTACAGCTTCGAGGGTCACTCGTGGGCTGCACGGTCAGCGTCTCGTGGCCTTTTCAAGATGGCGTGCCCCACGCTTCCGGTCGCCTCCACGGGTCTCAGCTCTGCAGGGACTGTGGATCGGGCAGGTAGAAGGCAGGCAAGCTTGATCTCGTCGATCTCTGTCGCTCGAGTTCCGGCGGGAACTGCAACAAAGCAAGGGTCGAGGGCTGGATGGTGCCTGTTTGCACAGGGTGGTCACTCCTTGACCACAAGGGAGATTCTTCAGTCTTCTCACGTCGTGTAGAAAGTCGAAGGGTCCAGATTTCGTTTCTTATGTTTCTTCAGGATGATCTGAGGTCCGTTGGGACTGCTCCCCCTCTTATTCGAATCTAGGGGGTTGGACATCCTGCTAGGTCCCCTCCTATGGGTGGGACCCAGGAAGGGGGTGGTTACACCCCTCTCCTTTGATCCTGGCCGCGCTGGGACAGGGGCTGGGAGGCCCCAGAACCGGTTTGGCCGGATCCTGCAAGGGGCAGCCTTGTGCTCCCCAGGCAGTGTCTGGTTTCTTTGAAACCTCCCTACTCCAATCCACTATCTCCTGTCTGGGGTGGTTTGACACCGCCCTGTGACAGGAAACTCTTTGTCCAAGCCTCCTCTGCCGGGTTTCGGTCAGCAGCAGGAGGCCAGACCCGTGTCTGTGGCAGGGGCATCCATTTTGTGGATCTGAGGCTCATTTTAAATCAACCGCGTTTCAGTAAAGTAACATGTCTTCTCCCTCTAGAAGGGTGGAATGCTACCCCCGTCGCCAGAACTGGCGAGGGGGTAGTATTCCAATTCGTATGACACCTTACACGACATGTTTTGATAAAGCCAAACCAAAGTTGCTATATAACCGCGAGGATTATAAGGCGCTTAAGAGTATATGGTATGGCATTATCCCGGATCAGCTTAGGGAATTGGTCCCGACCGCTGCAGACAGGCTCAGCTCATGCTAGAGCACCATCTCACATTAAACCACGCACTCTGCCTCCAGGATTGATGAGGCCTTCCATAGGAGTGGCTTACAGGCTATATATGTGTCCAGATATAGGTTTAGATATAGGTATACTATATCTAAGCAAGGGGTGATTACACCCACTTGCCCCAGCTGAGTGATCAGCCAGTTGTGTCAATTTAGATAGCCAGCCAGGGGTGGCAAAAGATATGCTGCAGCCCCTGGTAGGCCTTGGATGCACCTATGCCCTGGGCACCTATAGTGCTCTGTACAGGGGCTGATAAGGTGACCCAAGCCAATCTAGTTATGCACCTAGGGTACATGGAATCCATTTTACAGAGAGAGCAGATAGCCTGGGGCCCTGATTAGCAGGGAACCAGGCCAACTAAGTCGAAAACCAGCTAAACACAAGGCAAAAAATCTGGGGTAACCATAGTCAGGTAGCCGCCTTCCTACATAACCCCCCCCCAAACGAAAGGAGATAAGGCTATCCTTGTCCAGGTAAGCCTTTATTGCCTGAGTGGCCATATAAGGAAGTACCTGCACTAGCATGGGTACCCCCTGTCTCATGGTCCACTAAGCAGTCCCTCACCCTAGGGGTATTAGAGGGTCTCCACCATAGGGAATCACTACCTTGGGTGTGTTTATGCAAAGTTAAAGGCTGGTTTAGATATGGAGTATTGAAGTGAGGCTCCACTAATTTTGGGCTCAACTTCCTCCAATTATCTTCCACCATGTGGGCCTTTCTTTCTTCAACTGAGTTGCACTGAGCTCTCAGGGTCAACCTCTGGCTACCTAAAGCTGGAGGCTGGGTCCCTCTGTTTGGCTTGCTGGAGGGACAGTTCAGGTTTGGGCCCTTTGGGTCCCAGGTTTGGCTGTGCCCAACAGAATCCATCTGTGGGAGGTCCCTAACTGTTTTTAAGGGGGCTCCCTCAGGAGTTTTTAAAGTTTTCACCTTACTAGGCCTACTAGTTTTGGTGCCCCTAATCTGTGGATGGGGATGCTTTATTTGACAGGGGGCCCTCTGGGTCTCACTGTCCTCCTTGCCCTCTGTAGCCCTGGGCTGACTAAGGCAAGGTAGAGAGGGGCAGGTTACCTGCTCCAGACTGGATCCCACCTGAGAAGGGTCCACTGCCATCAGAGGCTCTGTCAGGCCAGGCCTAACAACCTCTGGGGCAGTTCCTTCATCAGGGGTAAGATCAGGTCCCTGAGGAGGCTGATCCTGTCCTAATGTCTGGTGAGGGGGAGATTTCTCTTCCTCCTCCATGCTCTCAGTTTGGGTGGAGTGATCCATCATTTCAGGCTTCACAACACACATATCTGTTTGAGTTTGGGCTGTGGCCATCACAGCCCCACCAACCTTTTCAGGAGGAGACTCAGTTTGGGTTTCTGCTGTTATCATAACAGCTTTGCTATTCTGTCTTGGACGAGCTTCTGGTAAAGATGGGGCAGAGAGTTGCTCAGCCCTACCAACCTTTTCAGGAAGGACATCTTGAATTGGGGCTATAGCCAGTACAGCCCCACTAACCTTTCCATTGGAATTTACCATTCTAGAATGGATTTCCTGTTCAACCTCAGCCCAGGCTGAGATTTCCAAATCATTACCCAGTAGACAGTCTACAGGCAAGTTTGGTGACACTGCCACTCTCTTTGGGCCAATGACACCTCCCCAGCTGAGACTTACTACTGCCATGGGATGATTTGTTTGGATGCCATCAATGTTTGTTACCTGGTATGTGGCACCTGGTAAAAGTTGCTTAGAGGGGACTATACAGTCAGCCACCATGGTGATGCTAGCCCCTGTGTCTCTAAAAGCTTCAACTTTCAAACCATTGATGATAGGTTCTTGTCTATATTTGCTCAAGGTATTTGGGCAAACAGAGAAGTTGGCAAACCCCATGCCAGTCTCATAGACAAGATCATTTGGGGATGGGGACCTGGATAGGCCAGGGTCCCCTTGGGCTCCAAAAGTAAACCCACCCAGATTCCTGGGTGTGCTCCCACTTCCTGGGGGATTACTGCTGACAGTAACAGGAGGTGTTGGAGCTGGCTTTGGAGGTATGTTTTCTTTATTGCCATTCTTGGGACAACAGCTGTCTGTTTTGTAATGCCCAACCTGTTTACAGGCATGGCAATAAGGCTTTTTCTCTGTTGAAGAAGTGTCTTGGGACCCACCCCCCTTCTTGGAGTTTTGGGGCCCTGGGGAAGTGTTTTCTTTACTTTTATCCCCACCCTTATCTTGAGGCTTGGTAGACTCCTTCTTCTGGTTATTGTCCTGATTCTTAGGCCTAATCCTGGTTCTGACCCACTTATCTGCCCTCTTTCCCAATTCTTGGGGAGAGGTCAAATCTGAGTCCACCAGGTGCTGGTGTAAGAGCTGGTTCTGACAATTACTAAGGATCTGCTCCCTCATAATCAAATTATACAATCCTGTGAAGTCATGTACTTTGCTGCCATTCAGCCAACCCTCCAGAGCCTTAGTTGCACAATCAACAAAATCAGTCCAGTCCTGAGTCTGTGTCTTCTGGGTATCTCTGAACTTTAACCTGTACTGTTCAGTGGTTAAGCCAAACCCATCTATCAGAACACTCTTCAGGACTTTGTAATTGCTGGCATCCTCATGTCTGACAGTGAGGAGCCTATCCCTCCCTTTCTCTGAAAAGGAGTACCATAAGATTGCTGCCCACTGTTCCTCAGGAACCTGCTGTACCATGCAGGCTCTCTCCAGAGCAGTCATCCATTTGTGGATGTCATCCCCTTCCTGATAGGGGGGCACAATCTTTGTCAGGTTTCTACTATCATAGGACCTGGGTTTCTCTTTAGGAATTTTTCTGCCACCAGTGGCATCTAAGCCACACAATTTTCTTTCTCTTGCTAAAGCAAGTTTAGCTTGAGCCAAGGCTACCTCTTCCCTTTCTATTTGGAGTTGGACAGCCCTCATCCTGGCCCTATGCTCTTTTCTCTGGGAGGAAGTCATCCCTCTTTGAGATTCTCTTGAGGCACTAGAAAGGTGAGAGTCCCTTGATAGAGATCTCTCCCTCCTATTACCTGGGAGAATTTGGTTATGAGATCTGGGGAGGTGCTGGCCCTCTCCATTCCCATGTAGGTCCAAGTTGGCCTGGTTAAGCCTGGCAACCTGTACCTGGTTTCCCCTCTGATCCTGATCTTCAGGCTCTTCTACATCAGAGCCTTCCTCTTCCTCCTCCTCTTCTTCTGGAAGATTCTCATTCTCAGGGGAGTTTATCCCTTCACCTGATTCTAAGGGAGCCTGACTCACCTTATCTAGGTCATCCTTTTCTAGGAGAGCTATTAGGGAAGGAATGGTAGGGCCTCTGCCCTTTTTTAGCCCCCTGGCTGTGCACAAGGCACTCAGGTCTTTGTGGCTAAGGTTGTCATATCTGGATGTTGTCCCTATAGGATCAACTTCTACAGGAGCAGAGCCTGAGGCTCTACCTGTATCAGACATGACTGCTAGTGAGGTGTAAGTGGTGCACTTACCTACACTAAGTGGTTTCCTACTGTACCTTGCTAGTGAGTTGTAGTCAGGGTGTGCTAATCCCTTTAATCTACAACTACTAAGTTCAGTAGAACTTAATATGCTAAGCTTTTGATTTATATGTACCTAGAGGTACTTGATGTGATCTTTCAATTTGATAAAGATTGCAATGGTAAAACAAACAGCAAGCTCAAATCCGCACCGCTGCACACCAATGTGAGAAGTTGGCCTGATATGTAGTGTTTCCAATTCTGGAACCACTGGGTATCAGTCCAAACAAACCCCAAAGATGTCAGGTTGTAAGTCAACCTTGTAGACAAGCTATCCTAGTGGTAGCATGGACTAAGCAGCCTTAAAGGCTTAACTTAAGAGGTCGTGTTAAGCGAGCTGTTTTACCACATACAATCCTGTAATCAAATGAAAGGACACCACACAAGTATATATTTATAAAAATATATGTATTTATTTCTAAATTACTCCCCAGTACTCTTTATGAGGAAAGGGGCACAAGCGTTAAATCAAAAAGCACTGTTACACATATAAAGTTGCACAATTATGGATGAGGGCGGGTGGCCACTCAAACCATATACTAAAAAAGTGGTATAAGTAACACTTCTCGAGCAGTGGTTAGGCCTAGGGCCTAGAGATTCGCTGGGAGCAGTCAGGACTAGCAATGCTGAAGTCGGGAGTAGCCCACAGGAGACGGGTGCAGCACGGAAAGTGCGGCTCGCACCAATGCAATGTCAATGGTGCGTAAAAGTCAGTTAAAGTGAATTAAAAGATACTTCCGCTGAACCTAGGAACACAAAACTTTAGACACAGACCCTAGAGGTGTGTACCAGTGTAAGGACACCGGCGTTGCAAAGTTACCTCACCCACAGGCCGTGAGTGCACAGGGTCGAAGTGGCGTCGGGTTCTGTCACGCAGGTTCTTGGTGCTTGAAGCTGTTGCAGCTGCAGGCGCTGTGAAGCAGAAGTGTCCGGTGCGATCCAAGGGTGGATCGAAGTAGAAAAGTACCTGAAAGCAGAGGGGACAGAGTCTGGGTCACTCAGCAGTGACCAGGGTGGAACCAGGACGGAACCAGGCAATGTCGGGCGCAATCAGGCGGTTGTCGATAGGCTTCTCTCCGCTGTCACGTGGGCTCTGGGGCATCTGCGACGTCCAGGAGCAGGTCACGATCTGTCCCACGTAGGCTCTCGCCGTCAGCACCGTCGGCTTCAAGATTGCAGCAAACAGCACTTGGCAAAAGCAATCCACGCAGAACCGGGAGATTGCTTATCACTCGAACCAGGAGAGTCAGAGTGGGGGCTCCTTTTTACAGGAGCTGGTGCAGATCTGGAGCAACCAGAAAAGCGAGTCGTATTTCAAGTTTCGTCGGCACAGGGGCCACAAGCCAGCTGGCAAGTGACCGGGCCAACGCGTCGAGCACACACAGGCAGAAGGGCCCCACGCAGCACTCGTCGAGTGTGGAGGGGTGAGCTTTGGTGCAAGTGGAGATCGGGGCTGGGGCTTCTCAAACCCCGGTGTACAGCTTCGAGGGTCACTCGTGGGCTGCACGGTCAGCGTCTCGTGGCCTTTTCAAGATGGCGTGCCCCACGCTTCCGGTCGCCTCCACGGGTCTCAGCTCTGCAGGGACTGTGGATCGGGCAGGTAGAAGGCAGGCAAGCTTGATCTCGTCGATCTCTGTCACTCGAGTTCCGGCGGGAACTGCAACAAAGCAAGGGTCGAGGGCTGGATGGTGCCTGTTTGCACAGGGTGGTCACTCCTTGACCACAAGGGAGATTCTTCAGTCTTCTCACGTCGTGTAGAAAGTCGAAGGGTCCAGATTTCGTTTCTTATGTTTCTTCAGGATGATCTGAGGTCTGTTGGGACTGCTCCCCCTCTTATTCGAATCTAGGGGGTTGGACATCCTGCTAGGTCCCCTCCTATGGGTGGGACCCAGGAAGGGGGTGGTTACACCCCTCTCCTTTGATCCTGGCCGCGCTGGGACAGGGGCTGGGAGGCCCCAGAACCGGTTTGGCCGGATCCTGCAAGGGGCAGCCTTGTGCTCCCCAGGCAGTGTCTGGTTTCTTTGAAACCTCCCTACTCCAATCCACTATCTCCTGTCTGGGGTGGTTTGACACCGCCCTGTGACAGGAAACTCTTTGTCCAGGCCTCCTCTGCCGGGTTTCGGTCAGCAGCAGGAGGCCAGACCCGTGTCTGTGGCAGGGGCATCCATTTTGTGGATCTGAGGCTCATTTTAAATCAACCGCGTTTCAGTAAAGTAACATGTCTTCTCCCTCTAGAAGGGTGGAATGCTACCCCCGTCGCCAGAACTGGCGAGGGGGTAGTATTCCAATTCGTATGACACCTTACACGACATGTTTTGATAAAGCCAAACCAAAGTTGCTATATAACCGCGAGGATTATAAGGCGCTTAAGAGTATATGGTATGGCATTATCCCGGATCAGCTTAGGGAATTGGTCCCGACCGCTGCAGACAGGCTCAGCTCATGCTAGAGCACCATCTCACATTAAACCACGCACTCTGCCTCCAGGATTGATGAGGCCTTCCATAGGAGTGGCTTACAGGCTATATATGTGTCCAGATATAGGTTTAGATATAGGTATACTATATCTAAGCAAGGGGTGATTACACCCACTTGCCCCAGCTGAGTGATCAGCCAGTTGTGTCAATTTAGATAGCCAGCCAGGGGTGGCAAAAGATATGCTGCAGCCCCTGGTAGGCCTTGGATGCACCTATGCCCTGGGCACCTATAGTGCTCTGTACAGGGGCTGATAAGGTGACCCAAGCCAATCTAGTTATGCACCTAGGGTACATGGAATCCATTTTACAGAGAGAGCAGATAGCCTGGGGCCCTGATTAGCAGGGAACCAGGCCAACTAAGTCGAAAACCAGCTAAACACAAGGCAAAAAATCTGGGGTAACCATAGTCAGGTAGCCGCCTTCCTACAGTATCCACTGACCCCTCATATGTCTGGACACTGCTGGGAGTCATATCTGCCCTCCCCTCATATGTGTGGACACTGCTGGGAGTCATGTCCACCCACCCCCATACTGTAGGCCTATGCTGGGAGTCATATCTACCCACCCCTCATATGTCTGGACACTGCTGGGAGTCATATCTACCCACCCCCATACTATAGGCCTATGCTGGGAGTCATATCTGCCCACCCCTCATTTGTCTGGACACTGATGGGAGTCATATCCACCCAATCCTCATAGGTCTGAACATTGCTGGGAGTCATATCCACCCACCCCCATACTATAGGAATATGCTGGGAGTCATATCCACCCACCTCTCATATGTGTGGACACTGCGGGGATTCATATCCAGCCACCCCTCATATGTCTATACACTGCTGGGAGTCATATCCACCCACCCCCATACTGTAGGCCTATGCTAGGAGTCATATCCACCCACCCCTCACATGTCTGGACACAGCTGGGAGTCATATCTACCCACCCCCATACTGTAGGCCTATGCTGGGAGTCGCCTGCACCCACCCCTCATATGTCTGGCCACTGCTGGAAGTCATATCCACCAATCCCCATACTGTAGGCCTATGCTGGAAGTCATATCCACCCACCCCTCATATGTCTGGCCACTGCTGGGAGTCATATCCACCCACCCCCATACTGTAGGCCTATGCTGGGAGTCCTCTGCACCCTCCCCTCATATGTCTGGACACTGCTGGGAATCATACCCGCCCACCCCTCATATGTCTGGACACTGCTGGGAGTCCTCTGCACCCACCCCCATACTGTAGGCCTATGCTGGGAGTTCACTGCATCCACCCTAATATGTCTGGACACTGCTGGGAGTCATATCCACCCACCCCCTTACTGTAGGCCTATGCTGGGAGTCCTCTGCGCCCACCCCTCATATGTCTGGACACTGCTGGGAGTCCTCTGCACCCACCCCATACTGTAGGCCTATGCTGGGAGTTCACTGCATCCACCCTAATATATCTGGACACTGCTGGGAGTCATATCCACCTACCCCCTTACTGTAGGCCTATGCTGGGAGTCCTCTGCGCCCACCCCTCATATGTCTGGACACTGCTGGGAGTCATATCCACCCACCCCTTGTTAGAAATGGGATCCTGGCTGGCCAAGACTCGCGTCAAGGTCAGTCAGGGATCACCATTCCTAAGGTCAGGGCAAGGGAGTTACACGCCAAGATAACCCCTACTCGCCCTCTAGGTAACGTGGCGCGAGCAGCAAGGCAAAACTTGGAGGCGATATGAGTTAAGTATTTGCGCACGCACCCCAGCAACAACACCCAAGGCCCACCACAAAGGAAACTCCACACAAGGTTATGTAAAAATAGCCTTTGTATTCCAATAAACATACATTAGATAAAACACACACTTTACGTTGTGCCAGAGGCACGGGCAGAATTTACAGGGGATATTTACAAGACAGGGCCACCTGGACCACTGTCAGGAATCAGCACTTTTAGAAGTAACACTTTTTAGAAATAGCACTTAGAATGTAAAATTACATTAGCACAAAACCAGTAATCACTGGTAACCAGGACCTCACTAGCACCACCTGTACTAGGGAGAAAACAACCACCTACATATCACCATACCTGTAGGGGTGTAAGAACATAACACATGATGCAATGCATAACATTCATTCAGAGGTGTAACAATAACAATTGCGCCAAACTCACGTAAGTCACCACCTGTGACTGTCCCTAGGCCCTCTGGCCTTGTTGGGGCTAGGACGCCCTGTGTCCCAAAGCCAGGGTCCTAAACGGAGCAGTTGCCCACAAAGTGCTGGGCAACTGGTTCAGGGAAAGTTAGGGCAACGTTGGAGCCTCTCTGGGCTCAAGAACCACCACTGTGGCACTGCGGAGCCTCTCTGGGCTCCTGGACAAGGAATGGTGCCCTGAGCCTCTCTCAGGCTCTTCACAAGAATGGGCAATGAGCCTCTCTGGGCTCACAACGCAAAAGGCTGGAGCCTCTCTGGGCTCCAAAACGAGGGAATGGCACCCTCAGAGCCTCTCTGGGCTCAAAGAACAAATGGCCCCCAGGAGCCTCTCTGGGCTCCTCAACAAGGAGGTGGGCGTCGGGGCCCCTCACGGGGGACCCTCGAACACGTGGGGGCGCTTCGGTGGAGTCCCCCCTCTGGGGACTCAGGACGACAAATGGCAGCAAGAGCCTCTCTGGCTCGGGTTGGAGTCCCCCTCTTGGGGACTCGAATTGCCCAGAAATGCCCCCTAAGAGCCTCTCTGGCTCTAAACACAAGGGCGCGAGGTCGCGCTGCTGAGGGGGCAGGGGGGGGGGCGGACACCGACAACGTGTCCCGGCGCCCCTCCCTTCGCTTCTGGCAACACTCACCGGCTCTGGCCTCCAGCGGAGGCGGGTCTCTCCCTCTGGTCCCGGGGCTCTCCTTTCCACTCGGGGAGCCTCGGGGATCCGGCCGGCAGCTTCTCTCTTCCTGGCTCGGCTGCGGAGGCGGGACTTCCAGTCGGCCTCTCCTGGGCCGCGCTGGGATTGGCTGGCCGCCTCACCACTTCCGGGTCACCGCGGGCAGCGCGGCGGCTCGCTTTTAGGCAGGCAGGCGGGCTCCCATGTGATCCGAGGAGTGGGCTCCCTCGTGGATCAACAAAAACGGGCAAAACAACGCGGCAATGAGCGGGGTGGCACCCGCGCCGCCAAATCGCCACACACGGAAATCAGATGCCGGGTGGGCACCGGCTGTGCTCTCAAAGCGCTAGCAGCGCTAGAAACGAAGGACAGGCGCTCCCAAGCGCCTCCAGGACAAAATACAGCGCTCACAGCGCTAGGGGCAAAATCAAGCGCTTTCAAGCGCTAGGCAGGCGATTCCAGCGCTCCCCAGCGCTGAAGGGCAGAGAGCAGCGCTCTCAGGCTGCAGGCAAGGAGTCCTCAGTGCTCCCCAGCACTGGAGGACAGGACAAGGCTCCAGCAGGGGCTGGAGGCAGGCAGGGGGGCAAGGCTGGGCCAGAGCCAGCACACTGGGTCTCCAGGCAGGGAGACTCTCCAAGTGGCGGTCCTCCTGGCCCCAGCAGCAGCAACAGCCCCCTCTGGCAGGATCCAAAAGCAGAACAGTTTCAGTGGGGACACAGCCCCATTTTTATACACCTAAATCCTTTGTTTGGAGGTGCAGGGTGGGGGAGAAACCAGTCGCAGCTGGTTTGGGAGTACCCTTGATGGCCCAACCACCCCTTTCTTTCACTGGCAGGGCTAGGGACATCAGTCACACCACAGGGGGGCGGAGCCAGCATTGTCTGGGGAAAACCCAGCCTCATTCAGGCCACAGGTACACTCCTCCCCAGCCATCAGCATGCTAATCTCCCACTCACCACCGGGCAGACCCATCCAGCCTTCCTGGAGCCAGGCTCACCAGCCTGCTCCAGCCAATCACACGCCAGACACATTTTATATTAATATGCCAACTCCTAGAAGTGGCACTTCTACATATGACACACTCATGCAACACACACCATTGCGAAGCATTCACTCTCACGAGTTCGCACATATCAGATTCGAACCTGTACACCCCACGCATCAGGAACTACCAGGGACACATACATTCCCCATGCATTCCTATGGGAGGGCAGGCCTATCTCATCACATGCAGTCCGAGTGCGCACGCACTTTCCACTGGGACACAGTGAAAGTGCGCAGACCCCAAAAATCACCATCACCAGGTCACCATTACAAGAAAAAAGTCTAGGGGTGAACCTGCCATAAGGGCCAAGTCCAACACCCCTCATATGTGTGGGCACTGCTGGGAGTCATATCCACCCTCCCCTCATATGTCTGGACACAGCTGGGAGTCATATCCACCCACCCCTCATATGTCTGGACACTGCTGGCAGTCATATCCACCCACCCCCATACTGTAGGCCTATGCTGGAAGTCATATCCACCCACCCCTCATATGTCTGGCCACTGCTGGAAGTCATATCCACCCACCCTCATACTGTAGGCCTATGCTGGGAGTCCTCTGCCCCCACCCCTCATATGTTTGGACACTGCTCGGAGCCATATCCACCCTCCCCTCATATGTCTGGACACTGCTGGCAGTCATATCCACCCACCCCCATACTGTAGGCCTATGCTGGGAGTCATATCCACCCACCCCTCATATGTCTGAACACTGCTGGGAGTCATATCCACCAATCCCCATACTGTAGGCCTATGCTGGAAGTCATATCCACCCACCCCTCATATGTCTGGCCACTGCTGGGAGTCATATCCACCCACCCCCATACTGTAGGCCAATGCTGGGAGTCCTCTGCACCCACCCCTCATATGTCTGAACACTGCTGGGAGTCCTCTGCACCCACCCCCATACTGTAGGCCTATGCTGGGAGTTCTCTGCATCCACCCTAATATGTCTGGACACTGCTGGGAGTCCTATCCACCCACCCCTCATATGTGGGTACACTGCTGGGAGTCATATCCACCCTCCCCTCATATGTCTGGACACTGCTGGGAGTCATATCTACCCATCCCCATACTGTAGGCCTATGCTGGGAGTCATATCCACTGACCCCTCATATGTCTGGACACTGCTGGGAGTCATATCTGCCCACCCCTCATTTGTCTGGACACTGATGGGAGTCATATAAACCCAACCCTCATAGGTCTGGACACTGCTGGGAGTCATATCCACCCACCCCCATACTATAGGAATATGCTGGGAGTCATATCCACCCACCCCTCATATGTGTGGACACTGCTGGGATTCATATCCAGCCACCCCTCATATGTCTGTACACTGCTGGGAGTCATATCCACCCACCCCCATACTGTAGGCCTATGCTGGGAGTCATATCCACCCACCCCTCACATGTCTGGACATAGCTGGGAGTCATATCTACCCACCCCCATACTGTAGGCCTATGCTGGGAGTCGTCTGCACCCACCCCTCATTTGTGTGGGCACTGCTGGGAGTCAAATCCACCCTCTCCTCATATGTCTGGACACTGCTGGGAGTCATATCCACCCACCCCCTTACTGTAAGCCTATGCTGGGAGTCCTCTGCGCCCACCCCTCATATGTCTGGACACTGCTGGGAGTCATATCCACCCACCCCTCATATGTGTGGACACTGCTGGGAGTCATATCCACCCTCCCCTCAAATGTCTGGACACAGCTGGGAGTCATATCCACCCACCCCTCATATGTCTGGACACTGCTGGCAGTCCTATCCACCCACCCCCATACTGTAGGCCTATGCTGGGAGTCATATCTACCCACCCTCATATGTCTGAGCACTGCTGGGAGTCATATCCACCAGCCCCCATACTGTAGGCCTATGCTGGAAGTCATATCCACCCACCCTCATATGTCTGGCCACTGCTGGAAGTCATATCCACCCACCCCCATACTGTAGGCCTATGCTGGGAGTCCTCTGCACCCACCCCTCATATGTTTGGACACTGCTCGGAGCCATATCCACCCTCCCCTCATATGTCTGGACACTGCTGGCAGTCATATCCACCCACCCCCATACTGTAGGCCTATGCTGGGAGTCATATCCACCCACCCCTCATATGTCTGAACACTGCTGGAAGTCATATCCACCAATCCCCATACTGTAGGCCTATGCTGGAAGTCATATCCACCCACCCCTCATATGTCTGGCCACTGCTGGGAGTCATATCCACCCACCCCCATACTGTAGGCCTATGCTGGGAGTCCTCTGCACCCTCCCCTCATATGTCTGGACACTGCTGGGAATCATACCCGCCCACCTCTCATATGTCTGGACACTGCTGGGAGTCCTCTGCACCCACCCCCATACTGTAGGCCTATGCTGGGAGTCCTCTGCATCCACCCTAATATTTTCCGGACACTGCTGGGAGTCCTATCCAACCACCCCTCATATGTGGGGACACTGCTGGGAGTCATATCCACCCTCCCCTCATATGTCTGGACACTACTGGGAGTCATATCTACCCATCCCCATACTGTAGGCCTATGCTGGGAGTCATATCCATTGACCCCTTATATGTCTGGACACTGCTGGGAGTCATATCTGCCCTCCCCTTATATGTGTGGACACTGCTGGGAGTCATATCCACCCACCCCCATACTGTAGGCCTATGCTGGGAGTCATATCTACCCACCCCTCATATGTCTGGACACTGCTGGGAGTCACATCCACCCACCCTCATACTGTAGGCCTATGCTAGGAGTCATATACACCCTCCCCCCATATGTCTGGACAATGCTGGGAGTCATATCCACCCACCCCTCATATGTCTGGACACTGCTGGCAGTCATATCCACCCACCCCCATACTGTAGGCCTATGCTGGGAGTCATATCCACCCTCTCCACATATGTGTGCACTCTGCTGGAAGTCATATCCACCCTCCCCTCGTATGTCTGGACACTGCTGGGAGTCATATCCACCCACTCCCATACTGTAGGCCTATGCTAGGAGTCATATCCACCCACCCCTCATATGTCTGGACACTGCTGGGAGTAATATCCACCCACCCCAATACTGTAGACCTATGCTGGAAGTCCTCTGCACTCACCCCTCATATGTCTGGACACTGCTGGGAGTCATATCCACCCACCCTCATATGTGGGGACACTGCTGGGAGTCATATCCACCCACCTCACATTTGTGTGGACTCTGCTGGGAGTCACATCCACCCTCCCCTCGCATATCTGGACACTGCTGAGAGTCATATTCACCCACTCCTATTCTGTAAGCCAATGCTGGGAGTCATATCCACCCACCCCTCATAAGTCTGGACACTGCTGGGAGTCATATCCACCCACCCCCATACTGTAGGCCTATGCTGGGAGTCATATCCACCCACCCCTCATTTGTCTGGACACTGATGGGAGTCATATCCACCCACGCCTCATATGTGTGGAAACTGCTGCGAGTCATATCCACCCTCCCCTCATAGGTCTGGACACTGCTGGGAGTCATATCCACCCACTTCCATACTATAGGAATATGCTGGGAGTCATATCCACCCACCCCTCATATGTGTGGACACTGCTGGGAGTCATATCCACCCTCCCCTCATATGTGTGGATACTGCTGGGAGTCATATCCACCCACCCCATATTGCAGGCCTATACTGGGAGTCATATCCACCCACCCCTCATATGTCTGTACACTGCTGGGAGTCATATCCACCCACCCCCATACTGTAGGCCTATACTAGGAGTCATATGCACCCACCCCCCACATGTCTGGACACAGCTGGGAGTCATATCTACCCACCCCTATACTGTAGGCCTATGCTGGGAGTCCCCTGCACCGGCTGCAGCTGTTGTTGTTGTCCACTTTTCTCAATTTTCTGCAACGATTGGGTTCTGCTTTGAAACAGAGAGAAGTCAATTTCAACATCACTGCTCATCAGCCTTGCCGGAATTAGACTGGCTGCCCCCATGACAGGCATGGGCTTGGGTCTAGATTGGGGTTGGTCCGGTGAGTTGAGGGGCTGCTCCCAGCTTGCTCCCCAGAGGTGGGTGCAGCAGGCACAGTTTTTGTCGCCACAAACGATCTGGGTTGACATCCCAGTGGTAGTGGCAAGCTCCTTTTTCATCTCACTGCCCACTTTTTTGGAAGCACCTTTCTTTGGGGCCACATTGAACCTGTCAGTTAGCAGTGGAACTTTGCTTCACAAGTTGAAGAGATGTCTGTGATGTGTGGGTCACGTGTCACGTCGTGCACAAGCCTTCTTTCTGGCAGTACTGTGGGAGATGCTGTCTCCTGCGCACCTAAAAGAAAAGAAGCAATTAGGACATTAGTGAGACGTGGCATTGTTGCAGTTCAATTAGTAGTACAAACAAACACAATATACCTTAGTGTGGTCACTGGTAACTCTTATTATGACTATTTAACAATACAGTGTAGTTATTCGTAAAACGCAAAACCACACCAACAGAAAAAAACTTTTATTGTGACCGACTGTACAATCAGGAATGATTAAAGAGGGTAAAAACAACAACAACATACCGATGTAACTGTCTCCTCTTTGTGCATCATGTGACGTCAATCAGGTGGGATGTGGCTCAGGGAGGTTCAGCTGACAAATGACAATGGAAGGAATACTCCTTAGACAATGATTGCTGTTGTGCACCTATAGCAGACATGGGGTTGATTGATGCCAGATGTAGCCAAAATTATATGAACAAAAAAGCTGACAAAATAGAAATAAATATATAATTTACCAGTTATATTTTTTTTAAATGAACATAACAAAATTATAAATAAGTGAAGTTATCCTCAAAGCTATAATAATAAGTTATTAAAATCCTATCTCATTGCTGAACTATCCATGCAAGCCTATGACAAAGAGCCACACTGTATGTATGCAAAAAATGGCTACCAGCCAGTGCCACATAGTCATCAACAACAACAACACTGAGCAGGAAGACAATGGGATCAAAGATAAGACATGCTGCCCTATGGGGAAAGCATACTGTCTGCCTACACAAAATGGTCACCGACCACATGGTTACAAGACAACACATGCATGCCTATGGGAAATGAACACTGGCCAGCTAGTTGTAACAAAAATGGCCACCAGCCACATGGTCACAACAATAGGCAGGAGGGAGAGGCCTGGCAAACAAAGAACACGTGCAGGCCCATGTACACTGACTGTAAACAAAACAGCCCCAGGCTACATGGCATGTGGAACAAAGGCAAATAATGGACTATGGCAAACACACACACACACTGGCTAGTAACCAAACAAAGGAGGCATGGTAAAACAGAGAACACAGCATTAACTCAGCAATGCCAAAAAAGAAAATTAATAGGACAACAACACACATCCTCCAAAAAAGGCATTACCATATCTACATACTCTTTGAAGGAGAAAGAAAACTTGAAATACTTTAAAAAAGCATATTTTTTATTTTAATCCAGTACCACCCATACCCCAATGTTTCATCCAACAGACACATAAACAGTTGTTTCATGCACAGATAACTAGTTCTAAGCCTAATGGCTGGAAGGCCATTGGCAGACTAGGTCACAGAGTGAATTAAAGTAAAAGAATATTGCACATGTATTAGAAAACATGGAGAAAATGTTCTAAACTCTGCAACATTTTTCCGGTACAAAATAAGACAAATTACATGCATAACAACAACAACAACAACCAGCAAAGAGGCATGGCCACAAACAAAGAACAATTGTAAAGCTATGGCAAACACACTCTGACTGCCTACGCAAAATGGCTGCCAGCTGCATGGTCACAATAAGAAGCAGGAGGACTAGAAAATAAAGAACACATGCAGGCCTATGGTAAAAGTAGACTGTCTGGAAACACAAAATTCCTGCTAGCCAATTGGTCACAACAATAAGCAAGAAGGCATGGGGAACAAACTAAGACAAACACATACAGGCCTATAGGCTGGCTACAAAAAATGTCCGCTAGCCACATGGTCACAATAACAACAACCAGCAAGAAGGAATGACCACAGCAAAGAAGACATGCAGGCTTATGGCAAAAGCACACTGACTGGATACAAAAAATGGCCACCAGCCGCATGGTCACAAGAAACAGGAGGACTGGAAGACAAAGAATAGATGCAGGCCTATGGACACTGACTATACAAAATGGCCCCTGAAAACATGGCATGTCGAACAAAGTGGTGGCCTATGGCAAACACACACTGACACTGGCCAGACAAAGGAGGCATGGGGGAACACAACATTAATTCAGCAATGCAAAAACAAAAATTAACAGACCTAAAACAATTTTTTTATAGCATACATCCTTCAAAGGCATTACCCCACCTATACACTGTTTGCAGAAAAAAAAATATGAAGTACCCCACAAAATACATATTTTGTATTGGAATCCTAACCCATTCATTGCCTAACTTGTTGTTTCATGCAACCATGACTAGCACTGGGCCGACTGGCTGGAAGGCTCATTGACAGACTAGGCTACAGAATGAATTAAATCAATATTGCAAAAGTATTAAAAAACATGGAGAAAATGTAGTAAACTATGCAACATTTTCCCTTATAAAGAAATAAACTGAAACGCAAAGAAATAACTCGCACCCTACTAAAACAACAGGCCACCCACCACAATAAATTTAAAAAATCTGTTAAAAGTACAAATACATCCAGGTGCATGGACCCAGTCAAACAAATGACACCAGTTTTTCAACTTACTTGTGAAATCACAAATACAAAGTCCTTAAATCCAGTAGGAGATGCAGCAGACACAAAGAGTGATCCTTCCAGCTCCAAATCCTAATGAAAAGTGACCAGAAGATGGATAAAGCACTGGGAGTAGCCTTCTGGACAGGAACAGTAAGCTGGAGACTCTAGGTAAATTCCTTCCAGTTGGAAAAAAGGTTACAAAAAAAGAAAATTTCTCCTCACACACAATGAAAAACAACCCCAAATGTCCATTCAAGGAGGTTTTTAACTCTAATTCATTTTTTTTGAAGATTTTGATGTTTTTCAAGGAAAGAATCTTTCCCAGATTGCAGCCATGCTAGAGCCTGTGCATTCATGCCACGCTAGATCCTGTGCATTCAGGATCGCGTATGGCAGAAAACATCTGCCGAAAGTGGTTGGCACCCATGAATTACATGTTGCTGACTGCAAAATCTTGCTGGACCATGCGTCCGGCTAACAAATCTTGTGGCGCCCGCGAACGGCTCTGAAAATCTCATAGGTGATCGTGAGCGCACGACAAGTCTCTCCCGCACGTGCAAAAGGACATTTTGAGCATACTAAAATAACAAAAACTCCTCTCCATTGCGTAGTGCAAAATTTATCGGTATCTCTGTGTTCTCTGCGGAATGCAGAGTTGCAGAATTCTGCAAGCAAAGCTTTATGCGAAGGCTTAGATATGATGGCCATACAGTCCAATTTTCAGCATGTCAGTCCTGAACTGCAAGATTATATTTAGAGGATACACGTTTTCAATGAGGTATTTCTGATATTTTCACACTACTATATAAAAGTGAACTTAACATTTATTAAGCTGTTGAACATGTTATGGAACAGGAACTGGCTTCACTAGTAAAAAAGCTCAAGATATTGTTGAAAAGGTGCACAACAAAAATGACAATTTAGGGGTTTATTTACAAGCATGTTGCGCTTCCGGTGCATCCATTTTTTATGATGCTCTGGTAGTGCAGAATGCAGACCCATTTTTTTGAGGCAACACAGAGGCACGCAAAGCCTCTTTATGTGGCTTTTCATGGATTCGTAGATTTGGTTTAAGACAACACTGCGCAACTCACTTCGTTGCCTTACACTGCATCAGAGAGGCATTAATTGGGCATTGCTATGGGTGTTCCCATGCAACACCCACTTGATTTTGATGCATTCCCATATTTACAAGGATCTCTAAACCTAGGAATTCGTCAAAACTGTATGCCTCCTTCTGTTTTCTCTTTTCTTTGTCCGCTTACGGCTATTAATATTTGTTCTCCTCTTCTTTATTGTGGTTTGGTGAGGAGAAGAGCCTGGTGATATATTTTTTGAGGTTTCTTTTGTTTTTTGTTTGGTCATGTTTAACCCCTTTGATGGGCTTTTTGACTTTAATTTATTGAAGATTGGACAATATGCTATGGTCTGTATTTTTGTATTGGACTCTTTTGGGTCCTTGAAAAGTTTCCTTAATGAGTATGTAGTGTAGTTCCTATTTTCCCAATAGGCCCTGCGCATTGGAATAACATAAACAATAGTATGGACGTAGAAGTGCGGATCTTCCAGGTCTCCACTGACTATGCTAAACTTAATTGGGTTTGTTACCAACTAGCTCAGAGGTCACTGGAAACTTTCTTGACTGAATAGGAAGTGATCAGCTTCCCTGGTACAGACAAGAAGGGATTCAGTTTTCCAACAACCGCATAAACATGACAACTTTGCTCCTTAGAATAAGAGTCAATCTCTAGAGTCGTGTGAAACAATAGACAGTTATTTTACTCAGTCAGTTGTGCAGATTACTTTCACCAAGATGCAGAGAAATAGAGAGACGGGCGTTTTCAATAAAAAGGTAGTATTTATTGAACAGTCTTTCTTCTCGTGCAAGAGAAATGAATTGCCACAATTGCAAGACTAGTTATTATAAAAAGTGTGTACAGTAAAATGAGGATTGCGAAATATTACTGTAAAAGCATTGATATGGTTTCTTAGCCATACAATGGTTAAAATGAATAAAATATATACATTCATATATACATTCTGCTAACGTACTCAACTGGCGCTTCTAACTACGCCTACCCCAGTGTACCTGACCTAAGCCTAATACTTGGGAGGGAGTAAGTAAGTAGCAGTTTTAGTTAAGTTGGTTTTGCCAAGGTTTGCTTCAAGAATTCTCTCTAAGGGTTTAGTCAACACCATACCTCTGAAATAGAATGTTGGAGGTCTTGTATCTCCTTCCAAGACTCGATATCCAGTCACTCGCAAGAGTAGGCTGGAAACGCCGGAGCTGGATTTTCTCGGCAGGAGAAAAGACAACGTCTCTCTCAGCTCGTCGAGGAGGAGGAGGGGCAGCGTCCGTGGGCAGCTTGTATCTGCTGGGCTCTGCAGGGGACAGCTGTTCTGCTCCTATGTTCACCACACCATCGCTATCATCGATGTCGCTGAGGCAGAGTTTGCTTAAGGCAACGTTGGTAATATTTATACCTGAAAGGTGCCATGTTTGACGTAAGTTTTTGGACATAAGACGTCAATAAAGATGTCACTAGGAAGTGATCGTCTCTCAGTGCTCATTAGAGTTCTATTACTAATCAAAACATAGCAAGCGGGGCTTTCCCAGGTTGCTGAGTTTTTATCTTGTTGAAGAACTCGGAGTGTAATCTAGGAATCTTAGATAGTGGCTTCTGCTGTGTCATTTGCTCTAATGAGCTGCAGAGGAAGTTGCAGAGGAAGAGATTCTGAAATGTGGCTCTGATTGTGTTAGGCCAGAGACGAGTTTCTGAAATATCACTCTTGATCGTTTATGCCATTATAGGGGTACAAATGGGTTATAGCCGTACAGGGGCATAAGGTCACAGTATTGATTGGGGTCCTAGATTAGAACGCGACAAGTAGATTTGATTATTTGTATTCTTTTCGTTTTTTCCTTTTTGTTTGCAACAACCGGTTTGAGTGGCCATGCCGACCTTTGTCGGGAGATCTTCTACTGTTGGTGGTGGTAGTTGCGTTACGGCAAATTTGCCCTCATATGGTCTTTCTTCGGCTTCTCCAGGTTGCAGTAATTTTAAATGCTGTTTTCTCCTTTTTTTCTTGACCATATGTTTTAACATTCCTATTTGTGTGTCCAGCATCTGGTCAGAGTTTTCCAAGATGTTCCCTAGATGATATAGAACAGATTCCAAGATTCTTTCCAATGCAACAAGGGCTTTGGACACCGGCGTTCTTTCGTGGGAAGGATCAATGGATTTTAAGAATAGGAAATCCGGGGTTTGTGAGAAAGAATCTTGTGGGTCAAATTGTTTTATCGGAGTGCTGTTCTGGATTTTGGATTGCTCCTTGCACAGTATTGCACAGAGGAATGTTAAGCCAGTAGAAATACTTTTATTCTCCATCTATCTTTGACAGCTAGCTTCATGGTGATGACGTCCTTGAATGATCCCAGTACCTGTTTCCATTGCTTGTTGATTTCTTCCTGCACTGGTCTCATGAGCAGTCAACAGCTGGAAATTCAAGAAATGCAAGACACCATCCTCCCCAGGAACAATTTGTATATTCTGACTGAAATGGACTTTTTTCTTGAGTCCGCACTAACCAGCAACCTAAGCCAGCAATTCAATCCTTTGTAGGAAAGGCCTTGCACACCTTTGTGTCCATAGTCGCTCCTAGGAATGTGATTTGGGTGCTCAGGACAAGACACAATTTCTCTCTGTTTAGTTTGTGGCCTAATTTCTTGAAATGTTGGCGGCAAGCTTGTGTTGAAGAATGAGCATCCTGGAAAGATTGAGCCTTTATCAGCCATTGGTCAAAATATGGGAGAAATCCAGAGCCCCTAACTTCTCAGGTGTGCTGTCACCGGAGCCATACATTTTGTAAATAATCTTGGGGCAGACTTTAAGCCAAAAGGGGGGACTTTGAATTGGTAGTGACATCCAGCCACTTCAAATCTTCAACTTTTGTTATTATGTAAATTCTACCTGCATTTTAGATGTTTTAACCTAAATCCACTATTTAAAAAATACAACGTGAATACAACCCTTGCTGCTATCAAACTACTTTTTACTTTAACCCCTTAAGTGCTGCTGACGGCCAATGGTCGTCAGCAGCGCTACCTCCCCAGTGCTGCGCACGACCATTGAACGTCCATTCAGCACTAGTTCTAATGGACAGCGCAGCACTGGGGAGAAATGTTTACACGCAGCTAAGGTGTTAAATGACCCAGTGATATGCTTTTATGTTGCGTTATATATTCAAAGAGCAATTGATGTGAGGAAAAGTATCTATGAATTGATTTTATGTGTAATTAACTGGATCATTCATGTACAATTGATTGTCGTTTTTGTTTTTATTTCTCATGTGTCTTTTACCTGTTTTGCTTTTCTGGTTGTTGTACAAACTGAATAAAGCTTGCTGAACGGAACTGACTTTGGTTTTAAAAATGGTGGTGTAAGTGTTGTACGACACAGTGTTCCTTTTAATAATTAAAAAGATGAGCATCCAGTCACAGACTGTGAAGTGTTTTTTAATTGCATACTATACTTCTTAAAAATTGTAATTGATCTTTTTCCCAAATTATATGGGGTAACAAACAACTACTTACTCTTATGTAAACCTTCATCAAGTGTCAACTCATCCACTACTTGATTAAAATGCCTCAATGACTCATCAATATTTCTGATTGGCAGCCAATCTTCTATTACATTTCCCTACTGTTTGTAATAGAATATATTTCTCAAAAGCAAACATCCACTCTTCCAGTAACAATTCCTTCTCCTAATGGAATCGCATCAAATACAGCCGCAACATATTCATTTTCATTGTCCATAACACACTCATTACCTTCACGCAATGGTACTCTTGATAAACAGTCCCAGCAATAAGGCACCAGGCTCTGACAGAGTACGGATGGACCTTTGTAAGAGTAAAACCGAGTTCTGGGACCCCTGCTGACCAATGCCATCAATGCAATCTGTATGTCAAGCCTACCTTAATCATGGGGATCAGCTACAATGGTTCCTGTGTTAAAAAAGGGTAAATGCTGGGGTCCTGGTTGCTACCGTTTACACTGATCTAGGATAGGGCAATAGAAAAGACTAATTGTGCAGGGTATGCAACTATCATTGCAGAGGTAGTAAATCAATTGATACCAATAGTAAGGGTATGCAATAAGAGAATAAAAAGGGACCAGCTATGTCGAACTTCAAACCAACAATGGTTTGACAAGGAGTGTGCAGTTGCTAGGAAGGAGCTAAGGAAAATAGGAAGGACTATGCAATCAGATGGTCAAGCAAAGCTAGAAAATATCTACTGCTATAAGAAAAGGGAATATGAAGCTCTGGTGATGTGAAAGAAGTGAGTTGAATTTAGATGTGATGATTAGGACATTTCAGGAAAAGGATTTGAGAAAATTCTGGAAATTGATCCGGAAGGGATATGGTATGGTTGTCACTCTGGCAAGATGCCTGGTGTCAGAAGCAGATTGGGCACCCTTCTTAACTAAAATGTGTAAGTTAATTGATACACTGGTGAAGAAGGGCTAGCCAATTGTGGGTGTGGAAGCTTTAGAGTAATTCGCTATTCAATCCATAGACAAGCTGATAATTTCCTTAAATTTACCGAAGGCAGCAGGACCAGATAACCTGTCAGCAATCGTAATTAAATCAAATCACTTATTTGGGCAGGATACTTCTCCAAAGTTTTCATTCACATTCATAAGACCAGGATAATCCCTACGAGTTGGAAGGGTGCAATAATTAAACCTATGCATAAAAAGGTGCTAAGGACGACCCCGGGAATTACCAGTTGATAAGTCTGTTGCATGTAGGTGCGAAGCTGTACTCCAAAGTAATATTAAGGGCTTTAAAGAATTGTATAGAAGTAAACAGAATTATTCCAATAGAGCAGGGAGGCTTTAAAGCTGGGCACTCTACCATAGACTATTGTTTCAGTTTATGGGCTTGGGGAAGAAGGAAAAAGAAACAACAGCAAACTTATTCTTTTGCTTTGTTGATTTCAGCTCAGCATTCAATTTGGTCGATCAAAGTATACTTTGGGTGAAATTAATATTTGAGGGTATTCCTAATTGCTTAACCCCTTCTGTGCTCATGACGGCGGGGAGCCGTCATGACACACAGTGGGCGTGTGCTCATGACGGCTCCCGGCCGTCATGAGCACACGCCCCAGAAATCCCTATGGTGCGGGCACCAGAGAGATTCCCTTTTTACATAAAGAGCCTTGGGAGCTGGGTAAGACCTTCCCCAGCTCCCGAGGCCCCCCTGTTTCAGTGAAATGACAGTTTGTTTTTTTTTAGCTAAATTTGAGATTTGCAGGGGATCCTGAGTAGGGAAACATTGGGGGATCCACGCAAGCCATACCCCATTGGACTCCCCAGGGTCTCTAGTTTTCAGAAATGTGTAGGTTTCCGTAGATGGTGGCCGAGCCCGGGGCCAAAAAACCAGGTCCCCCCCAAAACCAGGTACTTTTGTTATAGGTAATTCTGAAGTCCCCACAGTACGATTTCCTGTTGCAGCCACTATGCCTACCCACACAAGTAAGGTACCATTTTTATCGGGAGACCTGGGGAAACGCTGGGTGGTATGAAATTTGTGTCAGCCCAGTAATCCTAGAACTTTCCGACACAGAAATGTGAGAACAAATTGAATTTCTCAACAAAATTTGAGGTTTGCAGGGGATTCTGGGTAGGGAAAAGCTATACCTTGTTGGACTCCCCCGGGTGCCTAGTTTTCAGACATGTGTGAGTTTGGTAGATTTACCTTGATGGCCACCGAGCCCGGGGCCAAAATCCCATGGGACCCCCCTTGCAAAACCAGGTTGTTTGGTGATAGGTAATTTTGATGTTGCCTAAATAGGTTTTAGGCCCTTGCCTGTCGCGGGTACTTCACCCACCCACACAAGTGAGGTACCATTTTTCTCAGAAGTCTTTGGGGAACGCAGGGTGGGTAGAATTTTGTGGATCCACACAAAGTCCAGAACTTTCCAACACAGAAATGTGAGGAAAATTAGTTTTGCTTTACCAATTGTTAGGTTTGCAAGGGATTCTGGGTAACAGAACCTAGTGACAGACAGACAAGTCACCCCATCCTGGATTTCCCTGGGTGTCTAGTTTTCAGAAATGTATAGGTTTTATCAGGTTTCCCTAGGTGCTGGCAGAGCTAGGGTTCAAAATCAAAGTCTGTTTTCACTGTGAAAATGAGGTGTGTCCACGTTGCGTTTTGGGCCGTTTCCCAGGGTCAGAGCTATTCCTAACAGCATCAGAATCGGGCCCTATGTAGGGCGGTCCCCATCCCAATTAGGGTCACGTCCGCCCGCCAATCCTAATCAGCCCCTAACTAAACTCAGGGAAGGGGCTGGCGAATTAAACAATAAAAATTACTATTCCAACTACAAACTAGCTAAAATCTGGGAAAGTGCTGGATAATAAACCATTGCAAATTATGATTCCAACTACAAACTAACTAAACTCAGGGAAAGTGCTGGATAATAAATCTTACAAAATGAACCTCGAAGAAATTACTATTCCAACGCTAAACTAAATATATTCTGAGAAAGAACCCAAAAATGTAAACATTTCAAAAAGCAAAAATATACATGCCACCCTTTTCATTGCGTGGAAAGGCTGACAGGGAGGCACATCCTAATCCCTATGGTGGTGCCTGGTAGGCACTGCCACAATTTTGGGGATTGCAAGGCCTCCGCAGCACTGCCACAGACCCGCCAACCATTATAATACGGCTGGATGGAAATGGGCTCGTGATGGCGTTTGGCTGGCCGCTGACAGCCTGTTGGTGGAGAGTTCATCGTAATCAGCCCCCTGTGATGCAAAATATTGTTGCAGAAATATCATGATTTCAAACATATCATGGACATATCAAAGGTAATTATATTGCTTTTGGTCTTATTTTTAATATTGTTGTAAAATATATCATTTACAAAAATTTCCTTTTACAGCTGTGGCAGAGAATTGAAATTTGCCTAGCTTACGTAATGGTAAGTTTCGATTCTATTAAGGACACAGAGGCGAGGATTATGCTTTTCTTTCTCTGCTCTTTATTCGGAATACAAAAGACAGCAGCCTCAGAAAAGCTTCCAACAAAAAAATGCTTACCTACCAAAACATGTAGACAAGCATTTCACAGAAAACGTAATAAGTCTCTTTTGCAACAACAACTCCCATCAGTCCATCGCAGTAGTCCATAACATTAGTCCTTCCACCATGTTAATCCACGTAAGATAGGGAGTCCCTTCTCTCTCTTCCTCCTCTTTCTTCGCGCAAATTATGCTCACATCTCATTGGTCTTGTTTGGCACCATCATTTCCTAGCAGAAAAACATGACAGCGTAAGCGTTGTAAAAATAAACTACACACTTACGATCATCATTAATAAACAACACCATCTAGCACTTAACATAGTATAGAGTCAGATTGTAAAACTGATTACTTACATACATACGGGTGAGATCTCACTCGAAGATGCCATGGGAGGGATAATCCTCGCCTCCGTGTCCTTAATAGAATTGAAACTTACCGTTACGTAAGCTAGGCAAATTTTGATTCTATGGCAGAACCGGAGACTCAGATTATGCTAGTTCAAAGCTTACTCACCACCAAATGAGCAATATCCACCACTGGTTTAAAATAAAACCTCTTAAACGTGGAATCTGAGGACCAGCCTGCAGCCCGCATCAGGTCCTCTAAACAAGCTCCTACAGAGAAAGCCTTAGAGGCCATGGTCCCCCTGGCAGAGTGTGCTCCATAATGCTTGGTATCTATGCCTGCCTCTTGCATCACCCAGCGCACCCAACCGGCTATGGTGGGGGAAGACACTGCATTGTGTGGTTTTCGCAAGGCAGTAAACAATTGTCGTTCGCCCGGAGGGCGAATATCGAGAGTCATATCCTCATATGCTTTCAGACATTGAACAACAAACAACTTAGGAACATCCACAAAAGCCGGGTATGAAATAGTTCTTGATGCAGATTTTGTGCAACGCCCCACGGTGAAGGTAACTCCGTCCGGGGAAAAAACTCATGCTGAGATGTCCAAAGCGCGCACTTCTGACACTCTCCGACAAGAAACCAAACATAAAAGCACAGCCAACTTGGCCGAGAGTTCCTTCAAAGACAGTTAATTATTGGCTTGCCAAGATAAGAAAAGGTTCAGGACCACATTGACGTCCCAAAGGATCGAATAACGAGGTTCTGGGGGTAATGACAACCGAATTCCTCGTAAAAGTCTACAAACAAAAGGGTGTTCCCCAACCGGCACCTCCTCCACCGGATGATAAGCCACTGAAATCGCTGAATGCATTGCGTTAATCGTTCGGTATGCAAGGCCATCTGTGGCCAGTTCCGCCAAAAAATTCAGAATGGGAACGACTCCGCAACCAGGGGATCCAAGTCCCGTCGAAGACACCAATGCACCCACTTAGTCCAAGCTGATTAGTAGCGCTTTGCCGTACTGGTTGTCCAGGCCTTTGACAAAAGGCCCTCAGCCGATCTCGAAAGGCCCGGGAGCGACCAACGTCTCCGGAAAGCCTCCATGCCATTAGGTGGAGAGAGCCCTGAACGATGAGACGATGCGGCTCCCAATCCAGATTGAGCTGCAGGTGAGGAAACCGGAGGAGTAGGATTGGAGAATCCTAAGAAAGTTCCAGAAGAACCGGAAACTAAACTTGGTACCTCCAGAGCAGCGTCACCAACACCAGCTCCACCTTTTGACGGCGAACCTGGGACGCCGTCCGCATCACCATCGAAAAGGGGGGAAACGCAAAGGGCCTCTCCAGACTCCAATCTTGGAGGAATGAGTCTGTGGCTTCCGCTAGAGGGTCCGGACTTCAACTGAAGAATCTCGGAAGCTGACGATCTAAGCGAGACGCAAACAGGTCCACTGAGAAAGGGCCCCACAGATCGTTCAGCCACTGAAAAACCTGAACGTCCAACATCCACTGACTGGAGTCCTGGAGGTGTCTGGAGTGCCAGTCCGCCACCTGATTGACTTGGCCCGGTAAATACTCCGCCGTCACAGACACATGATGAGCCAGACAGTAATCCCAGAACTCTTTTGCTAGATTCGCCAGAGCTCGAGATCGAGGACCTCCTAGATAGTTGACGTATCGAACCGCTGAGACATTGTCCATCTTCAACAGTACACAGTACTTCGCTGAATCTCTGGTTCAGCAGCGTACTGCGAAAGAACCCGCCAGAAGCTCCAAGCAGTTGATGTGCAACTTTTGTTCTTCTGACGACCAGGTGCCGCCTTTGGAGAATTCCCCGCAGCGCCCACCCCAACACGACCTGCTGGCGTCGGACTCGATTACCAGATCTGGGACTGACCCGAAGATCGCCCGACCGTTCCAGGCCTCCATGTGGGACAGCCACCACGACATTTTCTCCTTCACCTCCTCCGTGAGAGGAACAACTGATCGTAAGACATGCTCCTCCGGAGATGATGCGCCTTGAGGCGCTGGAGCGCCCTGTAATGAAGGGGCTCTGGGCAGATAGCCTGAATGGAAGAGGACAGGAGTCCCACCACCCTGGCAATCTGCCGTAAAGACGTCTGGGTCTTTGCAATTGTCTGCCACAGGACATGTCGGATCTTGGACATTTTCCTCGATGGAAGACTGAGTGATGCCTCGACTGAGTCTATAACAAACCCCAGGAAAATCACCCTTTGACACGGTACGAGGACCGATTTCTCGCTGTTGATGATAAACCCTAGCCTCTGTAACAGGGCAACTGTCTGCTGAAGTTGAGAACTCAAGTTCTCGGGGCATTGCGCCATCAGAAGGATGTTGTCCATATAGACGATCATCCGTATACCCTGCCCCCGCAGGTATTCCACCGCTGGGTGCAACACTTTCCTGAAACACCATGGGGCTGATGAAAGCCCGATTGGAAGGACAGCAAATTTGAACACCCGATCCCTCCAGAAAAACTGCAGGAAACGGCGATGAGGAGGGTGAATGGGAACCACAAGGTAAGCATCCTTGAGGTCCAACCGCACCATTCAATCTTGTGGGAGGAGGACATCCCGGAGGAGGTGTATCCCCTCCATCTCGAAATGCCGATAAAGCAACCACCCGTTGAATTCTTTGAGATTGATTACCGGACGCCTGCCCCCATCGGGTTCGTCCACCAAAAAAGATTGCTGAGGAACCCCGCGGGATGTCGAGTTGATTGGCGAATGGCCCCTTTGCGAAGGAGCTCTGAGACCTCTTCTTCTGTAAACTGAGCATCGGACACTGAAAAAATTATAGGACAAGGGGCACTTACCTGTGTGGGCTGATCGTAAAATTCTATATGGAATCCGCGTACGGTTTGTAAGACCCACGCTTCCGCAGTGAGCTCTGCCCACTCCTTCTGAAAGGCCGCTAGCCGACCGCCAATTTGAACTTGTTCTGCAGGGATAACACTCACCGTTAGAATTATTAGGTCCAGTGTTTTTTCTTTAGCCTCGATCACTGAAGCGTTGCCCTCTTGTGGGGTAGAAATTGTTGAAATTGGCTGAGGTGTTATACTGGCCTCGCCCGGAACCTTGCCCTCTATTGTTAGCATTCTGACCACCACGGCCGGTCGTGCGGCCCCTACTACCACCGGCCCCTTGGGAAAAACGCTGCTGGAAAACCCTCTTTATGCTGGACTGGGCTTTATCCATGGAAGTAAAAGTTGATACAAATGTTCCCAACTCCTTTATGAAAGGCTCCCCAAAAAGGCCTCCCTGGGCCACTGCCCCTGCCTCCGAAGAGGCCAGGTCTCCCAATTTTGGGTCTAGTTTCATCAAAAGTGATCTCCTGTGTTCAGTCGATAGGGCGCAATTGGCGTTCCCTAGAAAAATTATCACCCTTTGCGCCCAGTTCGAAAGGACGTCGAGAGAAATGACGGATCCGGTCACCTTCGCCTCCTCCTCCATGTCAAGGATCTTCGTGATAGGCCCAACCGCGTCTAACAGATTATCCTGGCATGACCGCCAGGAGCGGTCAATGCCCTTATGATCCTTCATGAATTTCGCCAGGAAGGTGGCCGTTTTGGGGTCTAATTCAGGTGTCAGGGCCACCTTACCTTCCAGCATGGGCCTCGGACATTCCCCACGCAGGCACCCTCTAGCTTCTTTTTCCAAAGGCTTGCCCAGTCTGCGGATCACGGATGGATAATTTCATCCCGATCCAACATGCCTGAACTGTCCCGAGGCAACTCGGCGGCCGAACTCGAGGGACACCAAGAGCACACTGACTCCTCATCCTCATCTGTATCTGGGGTGTCCCCCCTGGAGATGGAGGAGCCGTCCCCGAAGCTACCGAGGGCTCAGTGGCTGAGGGCGGTGCAGTGGGGGGGGGTCGCCTTTGCCAAGAAGGCATCACGCAGACGCTCAAAGGTCCCTCTGGCCTTCCTTGGACAACCCCTCCCTGCAGGGCTTTTTCGGGGCAGGGGGACCCTCTCCTGAGGGGCCTGGGAGGACCAATGTTTCCCCCCCCTGAGCGTGCGCAAGTTTGGCTCACTCCTCAACAATGCGAGCTGAAAGATGCTCTTCAATGGGGCCCACCACCTCGGGGATGCAGCGGTAAATAGAGCTGTCAACCACGTTATAGAATTCCTCTTCATTCAGATAGGACTGGGAATCATCCTCATAGTAACTCTCCTGCTCCAAGATAGCTAATGGGATGAACTTAAGGGATCCCTAATTACTACCCAACCAGCGTGGGAGGCAATCAAATATGGGCAGACCAAAGGACTGCAATGTTTTTTAGGAGCCAGTAACCGGCCAATACAGGGTGCACCAGACCCCCCAAAGCACGCTAACCCTCCAAAAAAAGGACCGGGTCTGCCCACCTCATAGCGCGCTACCACACACCGGCAAGGCTGAGTGCTGATCTGCCCGCAGGCGTTCAACGCTGTTTACCTGCAATACAGACCCCAACAGGGGCGCTCAAATTAAGTTTTGGGGGAAAATACAGACCCGGAAAACCGGGCGTTCAGCGAGGCGGCAAGGGCAAGGCTCCGGCTCGGCAAAACTCCTCAGCGCAGCTCCTCTCTGTGAGGAGAAACTGCGCTGCGGAGCAACGAGAAGGAACAGCGCCCTTTAGCGGGTGTCTGCGCACCGCACTCGAAAGCTTGGTGAAATAGGAACCAAAATCGCTCCCGCTGCTCAAACGGGGCTCTGTGGAATAAAATCACAATACCAGAGCCCCCCCGCCCCCAAAACAGCATTACCCTCAAGAAAGAACCACTTAGCAACATAACCGGGAGAGTAATAGAAAATCACTTAACTGGCTGTGTGAGCAGCGGAGAAAGAGGAGGAAGAGAGAGAAGTGACTTCCTATCTTACGTGGATTCACATGGTGGAAGGACTAATGTTATCCAGTATTGGGGTATCTTTCATAGATTCACATGCCTGAATCATTCCCCGTCGCCGAGGCGGGAGTCCCACGGTAAATAAAAAAGCAGTGCCAAAAGCACATTATAGTAGTAGGCCCTAGAAAAGGCCTGAGGCCTAGATTGTAGTAGCCTATCTACCTCATTATGCTAAAAATACCAAAGTCTTTGCACAAACCAATCAGCTTACAGCACCCTCTAGAACCCTCTCTGCAGAGCAAGTTCTCCTCAGATTTTCACGGTACGTCGTGTGGAAGGGAGTCTCCCTGAATCTTGACTCCGTTTTTCTTCAGAGCTTCAGGATGTCTGACAAGAAGGCCTTGTTTAGACCTTGTAGAACCTGCGAAAAGAAAGGGGTCCAAGTTGATGACCAACATAAGGACTATATTTATTGTCTCTACCCTAAACATGAGGCAAAACATTGTAAAATATGCCACACCTTCCCTTCAAAAACCTTAAGGGATAGGGAGGCCAGAGTCCTTTTGTGGATGAAATCCTCTTCTACGGATGGCGATGACAAGGCTTCTACCTCCAGCAAAAGGGCGAGGTCTAAAGAGGATGATTCAAGTGAGGGGAGAAAGCATGCTAAAACCTCCCACTCCACTTCAGGCTCTTCTCAGAGATCTCCACATTCTGTCTCTGGAGCCTCAGCCACCAAAGATTCTTCAAAGAAAACTGTGAGTAAGAGCTCTGCTGTCTCCTCACCAGTGTCTACTATCTCTACTTCGACCTCTTCTTCTATGGCTATGATTTCCACCACAGCTATCACTTCTCCTATTGTTTCTACGAGAATATGCATTGTGACTAAGAAGCCTCTCGTAGACGACCCGTCGATGACGACATCATCGTCAACGAAGCTTTCGTCGACTAAGAAGATCCCGTCGACGAAGTCATTGATGCCACCGTTGACGACTGTCTCGTCGACGAAGAAGCGTACCCCGTCGACGACATCGACGACGAGTCCGTCGACGGCTGCCCCGTCGATGTCGAGCCCGTCGACGGTTCTCCCGCCGACGATAGCTCCATCGACGTCGAGCCCATCGACGACGGTCCCGTCGACGGCAATTCCATCGACGACGATTCCTTCTTTGTCGACCTCGTTGACGATGATCCTCCCGTCGACGATGACATCTTTACAGTTAGCGACTGCACCATTGTCACCGGTGCCATCAAGACCAATGGATTCAGCTTTGGTTAAGCCTATCGCTGTGAAGCAGACTTTTTCTACCCCACTTTCAACAAAGAACTTTCAACTGGTATCTTACCAGAGGCAACAAGGTTCTTATATGTCACCTCTTATATGTGACCGCTTATGCCCTCTCATCTTCTAGAATCTTACTCTGATGAGGAGGAAGAAGAATTTGATGGGGACGATAATGAGGGAGCTTTTGGAGTAGCTCGCCATCCATCCGAACTCATTATTAAGTGGCAGGATGAGGATGAGGACGATACTTATCCAGGACACTATTACCAGGAAGACATTGTAGCGCCTCATTCTACGGAACAGCAAAGACGGTCTAAGGCTTCAGAGGTCACTCATTTACCGCCTAACCTTATTCAGGATTTACAGGGTATGCTGGCAGATTATAAACAGCGTTTTCCGCCGCAAATGCCTCAATCTGTTGCTCCGGTTCCTCCGCCTCAAGTTCCACCACGTTCTCCGCTTGTAGACGCTCCGCAACCTGAGTTGCCTGGACACTTCTTTGGAGGAATAAGTAGAGGAAGGAGAGTTATCTAACGTGCCTCCAGCGGATCCATGGGATGACTACGTTATCCCCATGCCATCCCCCCCTACGCCTCAACATTCAGACTCACCACCTGAAGATATAGGGGGATTCCACAATCTTATGCAGAGAGCAGCAAATAGATTTAAGCTCCCGGTGACGGTGGAGCAAACGGAATGTTTTCTTCACGATTTCAAGGAAGAAACTAGGAAGGTGTCTAGAGCCAATCCGATTATTGACTACATCCGGCAAGAGTGCATCAAGGTGATGAAAAATCCCCCTTCGGTGCCTGCTGTGTTACCACGAATTGAAAAGAAATATCGTGCCCCACTAGGTAGTCCTGCATGCCTCGTTGGTCATCCGCGTCCGGATTTAGTTATTTAAGAGACCACAAAACAAGGGTCAAAGAACCCAGCCACCCCTATTTCTACACCACCTGATAAGGAGGGGCGCCGTTTGGACCTTATTGGTAAAAAATTCTTCACGATGGCTGCGGCTTCCATCAGAGTGGCAAATTCATTGGCAATTATAGGGTGCTATGATCGCCAAATGTGGTCCGAAATGGCTGGTTTCATAGATCTGATTCCGGAGGACGAAAGACATGAAGCTCGTAAGATTCTAATGGAAGGAGAACGCGCAGCTGCGGAATCTATTGACTGTGCATTGGATGTTGCAAACACAAATTTCAGACAGTTGGCAGGAGCGGCGGTCTTGAGACGTCAAGGGTGGTTGAAGGCCACTACCTTTAGGCCAGAGGTTCAATTAAAAATACTGGACATGGCATATCACGGAGAGTCCCTGTTTGGGAAACATATCGATGAGCCTCTCCAAGTGATTAAAACAGACACTGATACTGCGAGATCACTGGGCTCATTTCAGTACAAAAGAGGGTCCTTCAGAGGCGCAAGAGGACGTGGTTACTCGTTCAGAGGAAATTATTATTAACAAGGCAGGCAATACCAGCAGTAATATCGTCAGAACTATCAATCCTCTTATCGCCAGTCAGGATCAACTGGTTTCTCTTGCCAAGGAGGAAGAAAGCGCACAAATAATCCACGCCGAGACACGCACAAAAAACAGCGAGGTCAGTAGGGCGTCAGCCCCAGTTCCCTACCTTCCCTTGGGCGTGAAGATATCTGCCTTCCAACAACAATGGCAACAGATAACTACCGATCGATGGGTGTTGGACCTAGTCCAGCATGGTCACACTCTGGAGTTTATCAACAAACCTCCAACAACTCCGCCCAGGGGTCCCCCTCCCCCTCGTCTTCACTTATTGTTCAAGGAGGTTCAAATAATGCTTCTCAAGAATGCTGTGGAAAAGGTTCCAATCCATCAGTGAAGGACAGGTTTCTATTCCCGTTTTTTCCTCATAAAGAAGAAATCAGGGGAATGGCGACCGATCCTAGATCTGCGCAATCTCAACAGATATCTCAAGAAGCAGGGTTTCCGAATGTTCACTCTTTCAGATATTCTCAACTGCCTCAACGAGGGAGATTATATGGCTTCCTTGGACATGGAAGATGCTTACTTCCACATCCCAATCCACCCAAAACATCAAAAATATCTCTGTTTCACTGTATCTGGCGCCCATTACCAGTTCAAAGTCCTTCCATTTGGCCTCAAGTCGGCTCCAAGGATTTTTACAAAGTGTCTGGCTCCTGTAGCGGCAGCTCTTCGATCATCAGAAGTCCAGGTTTTCCCGTACTTGGACGACTGGCTAGTCAAGGGTCCATCGAAGGCCAAAGTAAAGTCCGACATTGCAGTATGCAGCACTCTCTTTGCATCGCTAGGCCTCACGATCAACAAGAGCAAATCTCAATTGATTCCTAAACAGAACATACTGTTCCTAGGAGCTTGTCTGGACACAGTAAGATGCAAGGCATTCTTGTCTCGAGAGCGTCAACTCCGGCTACAAACTTTGGCCATAAAGCTATCAAGAAAAAAGTCACTTTCAGTTCACCTATTCGCATCCCTTCTGGGGATGTGCTCTTCAGCCATCAATCTCATTCCATTAGCATGGCTCAAGATGCGGCCTTTACAGGAATGACAGCAAGCAACGGGCTCTTTCGAGGACACCATCACAGTCACCACCCGAATGGTGGAGGCCCTGCAATAGGGGACTCAATTGAGCAATCTTAAACAGGGGCTCACGTTCTTGCAAACTCCTCCAGATTTCATTCTGACGACAGATGCGTCCATGGAGGGCTGGGGTGGTGCTCTTCAAGACTTACAGGTGCAAGGCAAATGGTCTCAACAACACAGAAAAAATGCCACATCAACAGTCTAGAGCTGAAAGCCATCTTACTTTCTCTTCAAGCGTTCCTTCCCAGGTTAGCAGGGTCCTCGGTCCTGGTCAGAACGGACAATACCACCAGCATGTTTTATATAAACAAGCAGGGAGGGACAAGATCAGCAACATTGTCCAAGGAGGCCCAAGAGCTATGGGAATGGTTAACAGTACACAACATAACTCAGAGCACGCGGAGGTCTTTACAACACCTTAGCGGACAAACTAAGCAGGTCCTCATCAGATTGCCACGAATGGGAACTAGACAACAACCAACTGAGCAAGGTGTTTCAAAGGTGGGGCAAGCCAATGTTGGATCTATTTGCAACACAAAAAAGCACGAAATGCTGGTATTACGCCAGCAGATACCCTCAACAGGGATCAAGGGGGAATGCCCTGTCCATGCGATGGTCAGGGATTTATGCTTACGCCTTTCCTCCGATCCCGTTGATTCCACAAGTGTTACGCAAGATGAAGTTGGAGAGTTGCCACCTTCTCCTAATTGCTCCCAGATGGCCTTGCCAGTATTGGTTTCAAGAGCTCATGCTACTATCACAGGAGCCACCGATCAGGCTTTTGATAACTCCAGCACTACTGTCACGCAACAAGGGTCAGATACTTCACCCAGACCCTCAATCACTGAAATTGCACGCATGGCTCCTAACTTCTTAGAATTTCAACATCTCCAAATTCCTCAAGACTGCCGAGACATTCTCAAGAAAGCAAGAGCCCAGAGCACATTAAAGACGTATCATCTCAAGTGGAAGCGTTTCTGCGCTTGGTGTACGTCAAACTCTTTACACCCTATTGAAGCTCAAGCAGAAAAAATACTGCCTTATTTATTGCATTTGGCTCGCTCTGGTCTTTCTTTCTCCTCAATAAAGGTCCACTTAGCGGCTTTACCAGGTACAGGAAAGTGGATAACACTCCATTGCTATGCTCTTCATTGCTAATAAAACAGTTAATGAGAGGTCGTTTCCGGGCTTATCCTCCAGTAAAGCCTTAGCCACCAGAATGGGAGCTTAACACAGTCCTCTCACAGCTGATGAAACACCCGTTCGAACCAATTCACAAAGCTGATCTAAAATTCCTGACATGGAAGGTTGCTTTACTGTTAGCACTAACTTCCGCCAGAAGAGTGGGAGAAATTCAAGCATTCACTATAAAGGAACTCTTTTTACATTTCTCCCAGGAGTATGTCACTCTTCAGACGAATCCAACCTTCATACCGAAAATGCCTTCTCAATTCCATCTAAATGAACCTGTAAAACTGAAAGTTTTCTTTACAAATCCTACAACTCCGCCGGAAAGAACATTACATTCTTTAGACATTAAGCGATGCTTAAAGTTTTATCTTCAGAGAACCAAAAACTTGAGAAAATCAGATCAACTATTCGTGGCGTATGGCCAGACTACATTGGGAAAAGCTGTCACTAAAGCCACAATTTCCAGATGGATAGCCTCCGCTATTCATTTCTGCCACATCAAGGCTAACCGACCACTGACAAGGTCTGTTCGATCTCATTCCACAAGGGCTGCGACAGCGTCTGCAGTTTTGTTTGCAGGAGTGACGCTTGAGAACATTTGCCGTACTGCGACATGGAAGAATGTCCACACGATTACAAGACATTACCACCTGCAATCAGCAAATCAGGATGATGCGGCAGTGGGCCAAGCTGTTTTACGTCACCTGTTTCCATAAGCGATATATTCAGGTACCAATATTTGCCTATTCCATGTGTTGTGAATACAATTCAGTATCTTTTTGATGTAATATACAGGCATTTGTTAATGTATTATTTATTAATATTGTGCTAATATTATTTTCTGTGGAAAACTGCATGATTTCTATTTTGAAGTTGGACATGACCTATTAATAGATTATTTACTATGTGATTTTTGGTTGTTATACATAAATTTATGGGGGTGCACCACAATAAGTCTCCCACCATCCGCAACCAACTTTTGCCAGGCTTACTGCTCGCTATTCTGATTCAGTAGAACAAGGGGAGCTTGGCCCTTAGGGGACAAGTGAGAAGGCTGGGCCTAAATTTAGGGAACAAACAAGTGTGCCTCTCACTATTTGATAGAAGCCAAAAATCAGGGCGTTTGAAGACGCTATTTGTCGTATTCAACACGGTATTTTTATTTTTACCATTAACTTAATAATTTGTCAAAAGTTTGTCGCAGACAACATATGATCAGCAGAAAAGAACTGTAAAACACGACAGTTTTTACACAACGTTTGTATCAATCATTGCAACACATTGTCAAACTTAAACATAGACCTGAATGCGGTCAACAGATAGAGACATAAAACATGTATAACAAAGTACAGAGTGCAACACATAATATTTGTATCAGTGCAAAATTTGGTTAAAGCAAAAGCATGGTGAATGAGAGAAAGGATTAGAAAAGATTAGAAAAAGGAACGCGAGTGAATTCAAAACTCAATATTATCATCAGCAATAGCTTGGGTTTAAATTGTCCTTTTCTAATTCGCCGACGCGTTTCGAATCCGGAAATTAACTGTCGGGATTCTCATCAGGGCAAAGTTTATCTATCTGTAAATTTAAGCAAAGGGGGAGGTTTTAGTGTCATGTATTGACGTGAGGACGACTCTCCTTGTATTGTGACATTCATATTGACATACCGCTTTTTAAGGGAAGCAGGTTCCAGTCTGGGGTTGCGGGTGCAGACTCAAAAGTGGGTCCAAAACTGAGGCGCCTACAATTAGAATTCTAATTGTAGGCGCCTCAGTTTTGGACCCACTTTTGAGTCTGCACCCGCAACCCCAGACTGGAACCTGCTTCCCTTAAAAAGCGGTATGTCAATATGAATGTCACAATACAAGGAGAGTCGTCCTCACGTCAATACATGACACTAAAACCTCCCCCTTTGCTTAAATTTACAGATAGATAAACTTTGCCCTGATGAGAATCCCGACAGTTAATTTCCGGATTCGAAACGCGTCGGCGAATTAGAAAAGGACAATTTAAACCCAAGCTATTGCTGATGATAATATTGAGTTTTGAATTCACTCGCGTTCCTTTTTCTAATCTTTTCTAATCCTTTCTCTCATTCACCATGCTTTTGCTTTAACCAAATTTTGCACTGATACAAATATTATGTGTTGCACTCTGTACTTTGTTATACATGTTTTATGTCTCTATCTGTTGACCGCATTCAGGTCTATGTTTAAGTTTGACAATGTGTTGCAATGATTGATACAAACGTTGTGTAAAAACTGTCGTGTTTTACAGTTCTTTTCTGCTGATCATATGTTGTCTGCGACAAACTTTTGACAAATTATTAAGTTAATGGTAAAAATAAAAATACCGTGTTGAATACGACAAATAGCGTCTTCAAACGCCCTGATTTTTGGCTTCTATCAAATAGTGAGAGGCACACTTGTTTGTTCCCGCTATTCTGATTCAGGCATGTGAATCTATGAAAGATACCCCAATACTGGATAAGAAAACAAGTTACTTAGCTGTAACTTCAGTTATCCAGTATTGGTATCTTTCATAGATTCACATGCACCCACCCTCCTCCCCGGAGAGTCAGGTATCTAGATTTGGGATAGTTGTTCCCCACTTGTGCTACAAAAATCTGAGGAGAACTGGCTCTGCAGAGAGGGTTTTAGAGGGTGCTGTAAGCTGATTGGTTGGTGCAAAGACTTTGGTCTTTTTAGCATAATGAGCTACTACAATCTAGGCCTCAGGCCTTTTCTAGGGCCTACTACTATAATGTGCTTTTGGCACTGCTTTTTTATTTACAGTGGAACTACCGCCTCGGTGACGGGGAATGATTCAGGCATGTGAATCTATGAAAGATACCAATGCTGGATAACTGAAGTTACAGGTAAGTAACTTGTTTTCTTTTGGACTACTGCGATGGACTGATGGGAGTTGCAGTTGCAAAAGAGCCTTATTACGTTTTCTGTGAAATGCTTGTCTACATGTTTTGGTATATAAGCATTTTTTTGTTGGAAGCTTTTCTGAGGCTGCTGTGTTTTGTATTACGAATGAAGAGTGGAGAAAGAAAAGCATAATCTGAGCCTCCAGTCCTGCCATAGAATTGTATTGGAGGAGAAGTTCAGATTAGAATTCCCCCTACATGCAGCAATGCCTCATACGGTGAGAGTGAAAGCAAGTCCAAGAAAGAAGGGAAATGAGAGAACTTATGATTGGGACGAGAACTGTGAAACCCCTCAGCTGGGAGGAGTCAGTCCTGGTCAGAAACGCTGTGGCCACATTGGTGCAGAAGTTACCAGCATCAACAAGGGAGCCACCACAGAGAATCGACAGAGATAAAGCATGTAGTAGCAGGATTCGAGGAAGTAGCATAGAGAACTACCGTAGTCGGGACTGGGTCACAATCCACTCCACCATCTCACAGAAATAGATGAGCTGCAGGGCCTGCATGGGTCAGTCCTGTATTTGCTGGGTGACACATGCACCTCCACTCTCGTGCCACGTGCTGTCACTGACTCAATGGTCTGAAGAAGAACCCACCTTAACAGTGTTGGCAAATAACATGCCTTACAGCTTCCTAAACGATACGGGGACACCAAATCATGTCTAAGGTAGGGGTTGTCTCGCTATCCAAAGACATTGACACACATGAGTTCTCGGACAAGGTCATAAGGGTCTCCTTCGCAAAACCCCTGTAGATACACATGGGAGGCAGTTGCCTAAAGGGACAGCTGCTGTATCACCCCTCATCCCCAGCTAATCTCTTGGGGAGAGACTTAATAGCCAAACTCAACATGACTAATCATTTCTCAGAATACGGGGAAATGACCGGTTCAACCCCTGGGGTTAACCCATCAAGACTCATGTATTTACCCTGCACCCATCACACAGACAGGCATATGAGAGTGGTGCCCACAGACCTGATAGCCTTCCCTAACGATGTCCTCACAATCATTGCTAATGCACTGGAACTGTTGGGTTGGAATCTACAGCTGTCCTGCAACTTTGTGTTCCGCAGAGGGTAACCATGATATGGAACCCCAAGAGGATGCGCTGCTTTGCTTGAAGGCCATTGAGCTATGGCACAACCAAAGGGTCCTGCTGGCCACTGACCAAGGGACAGCAATGTGGGCATGTATCACCTTTGTTATGCCAAGTCTCAGTATATGGAAGGTAACTGATAGCCAGCTGTTCAGAGAGTGTCCAGGGTCCTCAGAAATCCTCTGCACCCAGTCAATTCAGGTCTGGGTGAAACTGCGGAGTGGGGCTCCGCTGCCTACGGTGGTATTAGTAACATGGCAGGAGCAAAACATGTCAGCAGTACCACTACAGTTATGGGCAAAGGGATCCTATGACATGGGGTTCATCAATACCACCAATCCAGTAAGAATAACTCTGCACAAAAGGGGCCATCTTACCCCAGAAATGCCAGTATATGTCCTCCAAGGAGACTGATGAGGGCATAGCACCCATAATCCAAACACTACTTGATCAGGAGCCCCTCCATGTGGTGTTGTCCTCCTGCTATTCACTTATATTCCCAGTCAAAAAGAGAAAGGGAGGGGCCTGGCGCCTAATAAAAAAACCTGCCACTCAATAACATTGTGGTCCCACTATTCCCTGTAGTGTCAAACTCCTCCACCATACCAACAATCATAACTGAACCTGCCCAACATTTATCAGTGATAGAAATCAAGAATGCATTCTTTAGTATTCTGCTGCACCCTGACAGTACCTCACTACATTCACTTTCCAAGGGGTTTAGCTGCTATACCGGAGGCTACTGCAACGGTATTGTGAGTCCCCCAGTATCTTCAATCGAATACTGAGGAAGACCTTGCCAACTTCCAATCAAACAGGACCCTGATACAGTACCCTGATTACATCTTAATATGCAGTACCACAGAGGACCTATGTCAGCAGGATATGATACAAGAGAGGGCATAAAGTGTAGAAGGGGCAAGGACTCAGATTCACGTATTCCTACAAATCATATGCCCCCTGAAGCTTGGGTGACCCACTATTCGGCCCAATTTTGTGTTGAGAACTCTGAACCCCCTTTTAAATTGGGTGAGGTGCCCTTGCCACCTATTTGTGGGGAGAAACTCATTTTCTCAAAAACCAAGGTAGAGCTAGCACTTGGCTTGACCCAGCGGGGGAAAGCACCAGGGATGGATTTAATCCCTGCTGACTTGTTCAAAGCCAACCCCGCCCTTTGGGTGCCCTACATAACAAAGATCGCAAATGCAATAGCTAAAGGGGCTAGAATCCCCAAGTCGTGGAAGGGGGCGGAGATACTTCCAATCCACAAAAAAGGCGACAGGTCTAATCCGGGCAATTATCGCCCGATTAGTCTCATTGACTCCCTCCAAAAAATCATTGCACGTATTGTTTTGGGCAGAGTTCAAGGCTGGATTGAACTAGAGGATATCCTATCTCCCATGCAAGCGGGCTTCAGATCGGGTACGAGCACCATCGGCCAGGTGTTCAGATTCTGTCTGATCTACTGGAAGGTGGTCTTGCTCGGCGGTGGAACCATCTTTGCCGCGTTTATTGACCTGAAGTCCGCTTTTGATCTAGTGCCGAGGGATAAATTGTGGTGTGTCCTGAGGGACTTAGGATTACCAAAGGAACTACTTGATCTGATAGTTAAAATGCATGAGGACAACTATGCAAGGGTGAGGTGGGGAGGCCAGGGACAAGTGATGGAACCCTTCCCCGTGACACGCGGTGTCCGTCAGGGGTGTGTCCTGGCGCCAACACTCTTCCTGTTATTTATTGATCAAGTAGTTAAATTCTTTGCAGAAACTCCCACTGACGCCCCTTTGCTGGCAGGGACAAGGTTCCCAATGCTCATCTTTGCAGACGACACTCTACTCCTCTCAAAAACACGCAGTTGTCTGCAGCGGACGCTGGACCGCTTCGAGGAGTTCTGTGCCATCAATGACCTTAAGGTAAATGTGGGCAAAACCAAGTTTATGGTTCTCAACAGGAGCCATTCTGTCCGGAGCTCTGTAAGTATGAGTGGAGTCAACTTGGAACAAGTTGAGACCATGACGTACTTGGGGGTTACCCTGGACCGTTGTTTGGGATGGAAAGACCAAGTTGGTGCCCAACAGCTTAAATTTGCCCGACTTAATGGCTGTCTTTTGAGTGAGCAAAGGAGATCAATTACAAAACGGGTCACCCCAGCGTTAAAGATTTACGATACTAAGATCAACACTGCAATCCTATATGGTGCAGATCTCTGGGGATACATGGATCTCTCAAGCCTATTCAGAATTCAGTGTAAGTTCCTACGGAGCTTGATAGGGCTACCCCAATCATCCTCTTCCATACCCCTCTGCCTGGATCTGGGGTGCAACCCAATTAGTGAGATGGCAAGATTTAGACTGGTGGCCTTTTGGAGGCGTATATGGACCTCCCCCGACCTTACCCTTTTTGCGAAGGAATTGGCTGAAGTTAGGTCAATTGGGGGTTCTGGAAGAATTCCATGGCTACAAACGGTAAAAACCATTCTGGTCGAAATGGGATTGGAACAGCTGTGGATATCTCCGAGTACCAACGCCTTTCCCTCCAAACAGGAATTCAAGGCATTGTACGGGGCCTCGGTCCGTCAATTGCTAGTGACTGCTTCCAGCTCTGCTAGTCTAACGGGAAGGTTTCTGACCATTAAGTTGGATCCCTCCCGTGAGACCTATTGGGATATTATCACCAAACCGCTGGATAAGAAACTTTACCACCAGTTTCGGGTAGGAGCTCTGCCACTGAATTCTTTCACAAAAAATTGGGTTAACAGAGTAGTTGGTGTCCAGGTCATAAAGAAACCGAGGGTCATTTTTTGTTTGCCTGCCCGATTTACTTAGCGCCACGAACAAAATGGTTAATACCTCTGTTTCAGCGCCTCCCTTTCAGAAGATCCTCTGAGGCTATCTGGGTTTTAAAAACGAATACCTCAGAGGTGATCGTGGTGAGCATAGCCAAATTTCTAGGGTGGGCTTGGGCCATCAGGGCAAGAAGCAGACACAACCTTCAATAGGGCTTCCCAATTTGTTCACCAAAGCTTAACCGTTTTTTTCCTAAATACAGGAAAATGTATATTGTATTAGGAATGGTTTTGCTTATTTTTGTCCTTCTTTAAACTTTTAAATATGTTTTGGTCAGGTTTGTCTTTGTATTTCTTGGATGTTTAATAACTTTTTAACCTCAAAAATGTTTTTTAGTCTAGTTATAATGAATGATGTCAACGGTGCTGCTATTTTAAAATGCCATTACAAATGAACATTGCTAAGCTGTTCAAAAACCCAAATGTCTTAAATATGTTTTAAATGCTGTCTTTTATGATTCTGATATCGAAATAAAGACTCTAAAACCTGAAACCTGAACCTGAACCTGAAGTGTAGAAGGGACATATGTAGTATGTGCAAAAGGAGGTTTTTTATCTGTGCCACCTGATATCAGCGGTCATTTGGCGCATCACCCCAGAACATGCAGGTTCTATCAATGCTATGCCACCACCAAAAATGAAAAAGGGTATGGAAAAGGTTTTAGAACTATGTAAATACATCCAAGAGTGGGTCTTTGACTACAAGACACTTGTTGCCCACTTACTTGAAGCCATGAAAAAGGCAAAGGAAGACCATGAGGAGCTAGCATGGACACCTGAGATGCATGAAGCCTTCGGGAACCTCAAAACAGATATAACACATTCCCCTGTGTTAGGAACACCGGACTATAAGAAGGAATTCTTCTTAGTAAGCCAAAACGACGGGCATATATGTCAGCCATTCTAAGACAAAAGTACCCTTTGGGACACAAACACTTGTGTTAGATTAGATCTGTTAATGCTCATGTTTTAGTTATCATTTGCTACCCTATTTTCTTTGCTTAGTTTCATTTCTGAAATGTTAGGTTTAGTTTCAGTAATGAGTAGACTGTTCATGAAAGCGCTTACCTTTCTCCCACTTGTCTGGTGGTGGGCCCAAGGTGAAACGACCTTGGATTCTGCTAGGTTGCGTAAAATACGAAAACCAAAACCTTTTTTTTGTATTTCACTGTCCAGCTGCATCTGCCTAGAAATACCACTGTGGGCATTTCTTTGACCAGCTATGAAATGTACATAATGTATCTCTATGCTTGCTGTTTTTTTAGTTCTCTCTGCAGCACTCTTGTGGACTGTACAGATGGGCTCCACTCTGAGTCTATATGAATAAACAGTTGTTGGTTTATATTCTCCACTGTCTGACCGACCAGAAGGCTGAAAGGTGGTTATCAGTGACCCAGGTGGCCCCAAGAGGTCACTTACTTCACTTGTTTACTACAGCGGGCTCTTAGTCTCAGTTAAGCAGGGTTATTTCCCATGCAAACAAGCTCTGGCAGTAGCAGCCTTTGCATTGGCAAAAGCACCTTTATTGTGATGGGGCGCCACAGGCACTGTATGCAAAGCACTCAGTGTTTGCGGTAATACAAAAGAGGAAGAGCATGCTGACTATTCAGCGGTTTCTGGCTATTAGCTAATGCTCTCCAGACCATCATCAAAAATAATGCTGTGCCATCCAGTGAACCAAGCCACCTTCCTAGCTCATGTGGTTCAGGAGGGGCAGGAGATCTATGACTGTGCCACATACACCTTCGAGGGGATTAGCCCACCCGAGGCTGAGGCACTGTGCATTGAGGGTACCTCCATGATCGATTAAGAGACCGGAGTAAGACACACAGGAGCACCGCACCAGTAGCGACCAGTTATAGCCACACGCCCTCGGGAACAACAATTTCACCTTACAGTTTACCCTCCACCCCCACCTCTCAGTACAAGCAGCATACCTGACATATTTGATCCAAGTCCTTACCCAAAGCAGGGGGGAAACAGTAAAACTCTATTCCACATTGGCCTATTTCACCACCATGATACACTCTAACATAGGAAGTTGGAAAAGGTGAGGGTTCCTAAAATAAGACGGCACACCCGTCATGAACACTGGCCTCCTAGAATTACCAATCAATGCACTGACCTTTCCTATCCTGGTGCGATTCACTAGCTGATCAGTTGCAAAAAGGGCAGCTTATGGAACGATCAAAACGACCAAGGTGCTTCCTTTACAACAGGTACCAGAGAAAAAACCCCGGCAGCAGAAGCCCTATAGGAAGATAGCAGGGTTGTACTTTAGGGAGCTACAGGAAACAGCATTTCCTGATGAGCAGGAGTGATGGGTAGCCGGAAGATTCATGCAGACTGCAGATGAACTCAAATTCCGACATACACCCTTCCTTCATGCCTCAGAGCCTAGTTCACATAGCATTGCCCCAATTACACTTACCAGCACAATCAGAAAAAGACAACATGATATTGGAATTCAGACACTACTGATTTATCCCCTACCTTTCTGAAAAGGTGATTGATTACTCATCAACTTTATCAACATGATTGATTGATGTGCTAACTACAGATACCTAATTAAAGAAGTCTGCCCCTACCATAGGTGGATTGAAGCATCGTATGCATTGCGATGCCAAAGCATCAGCAACATTCTTTGCCATGGAAGTAATACCCAGATGGGGTTTCCAAGCTTCAGACAACGGAAAGCACTTTATTAACTCCATGTTCAATCACATCTGCACCCTTTTAGGAATAACACATAAACTGGCCTCTGCATATCAACCCCAAAGCAACTGCATCACCGAGAGGCTATTCAGCCTATTGAAAACAAAACAAGCAAGATCTGTGCCAGCCCTAATAAGAAAAGGCTCCATTGTCTGCCTCAAGTCTTGTTTGCACTGAGAAACCAACCCAGCAGTGAACACCACCTCACACCACTCCAGAATGTGACTGATAGATTGATGGGGATCCCCATCCCAAAAACCAGGACCAAGTTGAGCTCTTAAGCGCTAAGGGACAAATCGCACGTGTACCTCCCTGAACTTAGCCAGATTCCTATCTATACAGGTCCACCACAGAAACTTTCAGTGCACCCTCACCAAGCTACAATACAAAGCACCTCAAACCGGACAGAAAGTCTACATCCACAACTTCGTAAGGAAGTAGAAGCGAGTCAAATTTGGAGGGCCCTACCAAACAGCCTTCACAACACCAACCACCCTCAAAGTGAAAGGGAAAAATGCATGGGCCCAGCTGTCTCACATATAGCTGAAGCCTTCCACGACAAACACCCCATGAACTGTACCATGACCTTTTGCCCCAAGCTTTTTGACTAAAGAAACTCCCAATTGCCAGAGGATCACCAACACGTCACCTGGATCTAGTCCCAAGACTTGCAATGTTTAATGAGTTATGTATTGTTGCACTTCTGTGTTCCCTCTGTTTGCTATGGGTTTTTCCTCATCCATTCATCATCAAAGCATCCTAGAGGATTCCTGAAAGCATCCTACAGGATTCCTGAGGCGGAAAGCCGGGAATCATAGTTTAGCTGTTTTTAACTGCACTTGTTTTACATTTTACCACACTTCTGTTGCTCTGTTCGCACAACTCCACATTCATCCCCGCAGCCGATTAGGTGCTGCTCGGGGACTCAAGAGGGATTTCCCCGCTCACTACGCCAGGCGCCATCTTGAGGGGAATCTGGGTCGGCGGGCTAGTTGTTTGTGCACAACCTGCCCTCATAGTATAAAATTACCTCACCGGCTCGTACGCGCAGCGGACACCCGCGCAGCGGGCACGCCAAAGGCAAGCCCGTTTGTGCCCGTCTGTGCCAGACCGAGCCGGGAGGTGGAAAACGCTGTACAATGTGCACCTGAGGCATTATCTGCGGCCCTTCTTTCATATATACGGGAGAAGCACTACATGAGATAAGAACCATGCCTTATGGCAGGCAAGAGCTGACTAACACCTGTTTCACTAAATTCCCTGTGGTATTAGAAGGCCCTGTCACATTTAAAACTTGTACTTTTCAGTGTTTTCCAGGTATGGCTCGCTCTAACGATTGTTCTAATGACCTCTTTCAAACACATAAAAGAAAACAAGTTACTTACCTGTAACTACGGTCATCCAGTATTGGTATCTTTCATAGATTCACATGCCTGAATCATTCCCCGTCGCCGAGGCGTGAGTCCCACAGTAAATAAAAAAAGCAGTGCCAAAGGTAAATAACATGAGTAGGCCCAAAAGAAAAGGCCTGAGGCCTGGATCTTCGTAGCCTATCTACATCATTATGCTAAAAGAACCAAAAATTTGGTCACAGCCCATCAGCTATCGGCACCCTCTAGAACCCTCTCTGCAGAGCCAGTTCTCCTCAGATTTTTGTTAGCACAAGCGTGAAATAAGTATCCCAAAACAGAGAACTGACACTCTGGGAAGGAGGGTGGGAGCATGTGAATCTATGAAAGATACCAATACTGGATAACCATAGTTACAGGTAAGTAACTTGTTTTCTTATCCAGTATTGGGGTATCTTTCATAGATTCACATGACTGAATCAGAGTAGCAAGCAGTATACCAAGTATACAGTCGGTTGCGGATGGTGGGAGACTTGTGCTGATAAACTCCCAGTTGCATCCATGATTTGTTAACAGAGGCTTGAAAATGCAAACCTTCAAAGTTAAAACATGAGTTATAAGAACTAAAGAGACATGCATAGTAATGTCCATACATGGATATGTGAGCCTTATAGACATATTATATATACGAAAATACATATAAATATAAAGAACGTGTTATAATCACATAACCTTATGTATAACATGAATAATGACAATCATAGATAATATTTAAAAAGCCAAAGGGTACCAGAAACTGGTGTCAAAGAAAAAGGTGACATAGGACAGCCTGTGTAACTGCCGAATTCTCTTGACATGTAGACTGAAGGCAGTAATGTCTTGTGAAAGTGTGGACATTTGTCCATGTCGCAGCACAACATATTTTCCGGAGTTACTCCAGCAAACAAAGCTATCGACGTTGATACTGTTCTTGTCGAATGAGCTTTGACTTTCCTCTGCAAAAGTTTGTTAGCCTTGTCATGGCAGAAATGAATAGCAGATGCCAGCCATCTGGCTATTGTTGCCTTTGTTACAGCATTTGCAGGAGTTGCTTGACCATAAGCCACATCTGGTTGGATCGTCTCATATCCTTAGTTTTCTGTAGGTATCATTTTAAACAGCGTTCAACATCCAGCAAGTGTATTGCTCTTTCAGCTAGAGTGGATGGATCCGGAAAGAAGGTTTTTAATCTTACCGGTTCGTTCAAGTGAAATTGTGTTGGCACCCTAGGAATGAAGCTGGGATTTGTTCAAAGGGTTACATAGTCCCGAGCAAAATGTAAAAAGGCTTTCCTTTATAGTGAAAGCTTGGATTTCACTAACCCTTTTTTGCCGAGGTAAGAGCCAGTAAATGGGCAACCTTCCAAGTGAGGAATTTGAGATCAGCTTTATGGATCGGCTCAAATGGACGCTTCATTAACTACGCTAGCAGTGCTGAGTTCCCACTCTGGAGGGGTGCTCGCACTGGAGGGAAGGCTCGGAAAAGTCCTTTCATAAACTGTTTGGCAAGTGAAGAAGAGCAGAGAAAAGGAAATTCCTGATTCTGGAAAGAGCAGTAAGATGTACTTTGACCGATGAAAAAGTAAGCCCAGACTTGGCTAGAAAAAGCAGATAATGGAGAACTTGTTCTGCAGGAGCTGTAATTGAGTGAATATTATTCGCCTCACACCAACAGCAAAATCGCTTCCATTTGAGGAGATAAGTCTTGACTGTGCTTTGGGTACGAGATTTAGCCAATATTTCACAACAGTCCTTTGAAATGTTGAGGTCCTTGAACTCTAAGAAAGGAGAAGCTGTGCGTGCAAGTGGAGTAACTGTGGGTCCGGATGAACCATTTGGCCTCCGTCCCTTGACAACATCGTAGGCATCTGCAGTAGGCGAATGGGCTTGGCTGGAGACAATAGTAGAAGTTCTTGGAACCATTATTGTCTTGGCCAACAGGGTGCAATCAGAATTAGATGGCAACCTTCCAGCTTCGTCTTGCGGAGCACCTTCGGAACCAATGGTATTGGGGGAAAAGCGTGCACACAAATCCCTGACCATTGCATGGACTGGGCATTCCCTCTTGATCCCTGTGGAGGGAACCTGCTGGCATAATATCGGCATTCCTTGTTCTCTCTCATTGGAAATAGATCCAGTGCTGGTTTGACCCAAGCTTGGAACACTGGGTTCGCCTGTTGCTTTTCCAGCTTCGACTCGTGACAGTCTGACTGAGACGGGCTCAGGGTACTGTGGAGAGCCCTGACGTGTTCAGCTCTCAGGGCATCTTGTGGAATGTGACGCCTTCCCACAATTCCTGAGCCTCTTGCGAGAGTGTAGCTGACTTAGTTCCTCCTTGTTTATTGATATAATACCTGCTGATGGTATTGTCGGTCTGGACTAGCACAGAGGAAACCACAATCCTCAGGAGGAATGCTTGGAGAGACAGAAAAACGTTGTGGAGCTCAAGCCTGTTGGTCTGCCGTTATTTTTGTCTTTGAGATCATCTTCCTTGAATTCTGCAACTCTTGCAGATGACATCCCCATCCTTCAATGGGGGCATCAGTCGTTAAAACTAAATCTGGAATGGTCTGTTGGAATGTGAGACCCTGGGTTATATTCTCTGTCTGCGACCATCAATGTAGAGAATTTATTATGCATGGCGTGACCTTAATGGTATTGTCTAACGAACCCATGGTTTGTTGCCATTGAAGTTGCAGTTCCTCTTGAAGAGGTCTCATTTTGAGCCATGCTAAGGGTATGAGATGTATCGCTGAAGAGCACATCCTCAGGAGCGAAGCAAACATTCGAACTGAAACTGACCTTTTTTTAAATTAACCTTGCCAATTTTGAAGACGCAGCTGGAGGTAGTGTGACAAGAATGCATTGCTGTGGACCATGTCTAACCTTGCTCCGAGAAAAGACATTACTTGGAGAGGACGTAACTGTGATTTGCTGTCGTTAAGAATCAGCCACAGAGAAGAGAAAAGATGGGTACATTCTACTGTGGAAATCTTGGTTTCGTGTTCTGAAGGACCTTTGAGCAGCCAATCATCTAGATAAGGAAATACTTGTATTCCTCAAGATCTCAATGCTGCTGCCACTGGTGCCAAGTACTTTGTGAAGGTTCTTGGTGCCGAGTTCAGCCCAAACGGGAGCACTTTGAACTTAAAATGGGCGCCAGCCACTTGAAAGCGAAGATATTTGTGCTGTTTGGGAAGGATAGGTATGTGGACCTACGCATCTAACCTATCCAGAGAAGCCATAAAATATCCTTTGTTTAAACAACTCAAATCTTGTGAAGATGAGGGGGAGGGGGACCCCTGGGAGGAGTAGTAGGTGGCTGTTTGATGAATTCCAGGGAGTGGCCATTGGTTACAGGGTCTAGAACCCATTGGTCTGATGTAATTTCCTGTCACTTGTGAACAAAAGTTGAAATCTTGAGGCCCATGGATAAGGAGGCTAAAATGGTTGGCACCCTGTGGAGATCACGGCTTCCTGTTAGTGTCTCGGCCTTGATACTGTGATCTCTTTCGACCACCCTGACGGGAGAAACTAGTACGTAGACTATCGACGGTATGATGTCTGGCTGTAAGGCTGTACTGGGATTGATACTGCTTATTCTGTTGGTTTTGGTGTATCCTCCTCTTGATGATAAACCACATCCTCTCGTTCCTGTGAAAGATCCGCACCTGTATTGAAGGGTGCTTAATGATCGTGCAGTATCTGTGTCAGTTTTTATAGCTAAGAGGACTTCATCAAATTGTTTACCACACCAAAAACTCTCCATCATAGGCCATGCCTAGAATCTTTGTGCCCCTCAGGTCTGAAAGTAGTGGCTTTAAGCCATCCCTGGCGTCTAAGCACTGCAGCCCCTGCTAGCTGACGGAGGTTGGTGTTCACAATGTCTAAGGCGCACTCTATAATTTCTGATGCGGCACGTTCTCCTTCCAACAGAATCTTTATTGCTTCCTGCCTTTGGTCCTCAGAAATGAGGTCAATGAGACTCGTCATGACTGACCACATTTGACGGTCATAACAGCCGGTTATGGCTAGAGGTTTGGCAGCTCTAATAGAGGTCGCTGCCAAAGTATAGAATTTTTTGCCTATAAGGTCCAGACGACGTCCTTCCTTGTCAGGCGGTGTGGTGATAGGCGTTGCAGAATTTTAGATTGTTGTTGGGCGGCCTGTGAAATTACTGAATCTGGCCGAACGGTGGCCTATCAGACAGGATGGGCTGTTAGCAGGTGCACATTATTTCTTTTCTATGCACGGAAGTACTGCTGGAATAGACTTAGTCTATTACAGGTACCACTCTCGTGATCTTCCTGGATTCTTCCTTGAAATCATGAAGGAAATATTCTGTCTATTCGACTGTAACTGGCAGTTGAAATCTAGCTGCTGCCCGCTGCATTAAAAAATGTACAGGATGCTGTCATAGATGAGGCCATCGTAGACAATCTCATCATAGACATGCTGTCGTAGACATGGTTATGAAGGCAAGGTTATTCCAGGCCAGAACGTCGTCATAGATTACCGTCATGACCAACCATCATAGATGAGGCTGTCATAGACGACAGTCATAGACAATGCCATCTTAGATGAGGCAATCATAGGTGAGGGCATCCGTAGATGAGGCAATCATAGATGAGGCCATTCATGGATGGGGCCATTCGTCGATGGGGCCATTGGTAGATGGGGCCATTGGTAGATGAGGCCATTGGTAGATGAGGCCATTGGTGGATGAGGCCATTGGTGGATGAGGCCATTGGTAGATGAGGCCATACATAGATGATGAGGCTGTCATAGACGACAGTCATAGACAATACCATCATAGATGAGGTTAAAATAGGTGATGTCATCCGTAGATGAGGCAATCATAGATGAGGTAATCGTATGATGGCCATCCGTGGATGAGGCCATTCATAGATGAAGCCATTTGTAGTTGAGGCAATTCATAGATGAGGCCATACGTAGATGAGGCTTAATTGATAAGGCTGTCATAGACGACCGTCGTAGATGAGGTTGTCTTCGAGCGGAGGCTGTCCTAGGCAATGCCATTGTAGATGAGACCATCATAGACAAGTCTGTTATAGACGATCGTCGTAAATGAGGCTGTCGTCGACGACCGTCGTAATTGAGGCAGTCGTTGGCCACCGTCGTAGATGAGGTCGTCGTCGACGACCGTCGTAGAGGAGGCCGTCGTTGACGACCGTCGTAGATGAGGCCGTCGTTGACGACCGTTGTGAATGAGGCCGTCGTCGACGACCGTTGTGAATGAGGCCATCGTCGACGACCGTCGTAGATGAGACCGTCGTCGACGACCGTCGTAGATGAGACCGTCGTTAGTGAGGCAGTAATAGTAGACATGGAGTTTTGTTATAGACTCCTAATGTCAGGTTAAGAGGATTTCCCTGATGTAGTGTCAGGGATGAAAAGGGAGTTGTAGGATCAGCCTCTGAGGAAGTTTTTTCCAATTACCTCTCTGTGAGCAGTGCCTTATAAAGACTCAAGGTGAGTCTTCATGACTTTTATGCGCGCCCTCTGGAGGCTCCTGGCGCGACTTCTCCCTTTGACCTCTCCAACGAGGTGAAGGAATCCTCATTGTCCTCATCAGAAGTGGCAGATTAAAGTCTCTGTAGTCCCAATATTAGCCTCATCTCTCAGAACGTGAGAGTTATTGAGGAAAAGGTTAGACATATTTGGTAGTCTATTACCTTGTTTTCTGCCAATATGCCATATTACTGCCTTAATAGGGTCAGAGAAATGAAGTATGATCTTGAAAGAAGTAAAAGCTGAAGAAACTGAGCAGAGCTCAGGGAGACTCCCTTCACACACAATGTGCGGTGAAAATCTGAGGAGAACTGGCTCTGCAGAGAGGGTTCTAGAGGGTGCTGATAGCTAATTGGTTGTGACCAAATTTTTGGTTCTTTTAGCATAATGATGTAGATAGGCTACTAAGATCTAGGCCTCAGGCCTTTTCTTTTGGGCCTACTACTGTTATTTACCTTTGGCACTGCTTTTTTATTTACCGTGGAACTCCCCAACAACACCCGAAAAAGTCGAAAAACACTCAAAAATCACCACAATCCAATGCCATCGATGCCATCAATGATGTATAAATTCAAGACACCCCATAGAAAGAATAGGTCCATGCACCACTCACTACACCTGGGCCTACTGGCTAGTGAGGTTTTACAGGCACCCCAAAATTAAAAATAAAATCAACATATAACAGTGACCTAAAATTCCATGACATAAATGAGAATTAAGTTTAAAAAAAAATCACAGAAACAGTTGTATCATGCACCCAATACTAACCCTGGGCCTACTGGATACTGTGGCTACCCACAATATATATTTTGTTAAAGTTGTGAAAAAAGTCTTAGAACTGTAGTTGCCTCAACTCATTAGAATCACAGGAGCTCTGTGATTCATTAGCAAATTTTTTTCAAAATAAAATTTCCTTCATCTATGCCAACTTTTCCATCACGAGTACAAATCACATCAGATCTACCATGGATCAGGATGTCTTTAGGACATCTCCCGCTTGTCATCTTAAGCAGTTTGAAACTATTTCGCTGGAGGATATAAGTAAACTATTATTGGCAGCTAAATCTGGATCACCGGGTGACATATTGTTGTACATGAAGACACTGGTAGCCAGGTTGTAAGTTCTTTAAGTCTTCTTTATTAATCCATGTCAAGTAGTATCAAACAAGGATCAACCATGTAACAGCTCTTAACCCAGCTCTCATATATCCTACACCAGCCCCACCAGGAGCAGCCTGCCTAGCTGCTCAGCCCATCTCCAACTGCCACCACTCATCCACACAGGCAACCAGGCATTCCATTCATCACAGTGACACCAACATTCCGTCACCATCTCTCACTCTGGCTGAGCAGCTAGGAGGACCAAGGCTGATTCACATATGAATGTAAACCTTAGGATATAACACATATGTTCTCCAAACATTATGACCCTTCTTTCCCCCGTCTGTGCTCTGAAAATTCAGAATATTTTAAATTCTTCTATCTCAACGGGCTCAATTCCGGTTGCATGGAAAGAAGCTTATGTTCTGCCAATTCTTACGAAACTTACAGCCGAACCTCAGGTTTTAAGCAATTACAGACCGATATCTTTGCTGGGCAATATATTGGAAACTGTAATAAATAAACAACTCAGCTACTATCTAGAATCCAACGGCATTCTTGACCCCTCACAGTCAGGCCGGGTTTTAGTACCGAGATGGAAAGTGGGTGAAACTATGTAAGCCAAACTTCAAGTTATCCAAAATACTGCGGCGAGGATGGTCCTAAACCATCCCCCAGGATCTCCATCACTCCCCGTGCTCAGAGAGCTTCACTGGCTTTCAGTGAAAAAAAGATCTTTTTTTAAGATCTGTTGCCTCACTTTTAAAGCAATCAACGGAATCGGTCCTGGCTATCTGCAACATCTTAGGTCAAACTCGCTGGCACTCTTGAAGATTCCCCGTATCCGTCATAGCTGCACAGGTGGCAAAGCTTTTTCATATATTGCTCCCAAGTATTGGAATTTGTTACCAGAGGCCTTGCTTAAATCCACCTCCTATTTGGTTTTTAGAAAACAACTTAAAGCTTTTTTGTTTTAATTCTGGGTTTCTGATACTGCTGCCCGTTATTGAATCTTCTCTTTGGTTATCCTCTAGGTAAGCACTGAGATGCCCCTGGGTGAGTCATGCGCTATATAAGAGTCCATCAACAATATAACAAAAAAGCACTGCAGAGTCTGATGGACACTACCGGCAAGGTATCACAGCAATGGGGTGAACAGATATACGTGGTTAGAAGGGAAGGAGTAACCCTTCATTTTATGGAAACTTACACTGTATTCCTTGTGTTCCCGAAGAAAAGGAACCATCCCACTAGGAATGAATGAGAACTGTGGTACAGTGCTGTACATTCAGGACATGCAATGAGGCACTGCCATGCTGATGGCTACCTACTGGCAGTGTGGTGAGAATGCTTACACACATCTCATCCCCGGATGGCATAGCCACTGCTCCCTCATCGCCATCCATACCCTGACCCTGGTTACTCTTGTAGAAGAACTGTCAGAGTTGCACCAACAACTTCCAAGAAGAAGATGGTTTTGTTATATCAGGCTTGAGATAAAAGAACTGTAGAATATTTTGGTTTGCACACAAATCAATGCAGCGGAATCCATACACTTCTTCACAGTGTAAACAAAAGTGAAAGCCCGCTGGTTGACGATAACCAGGTGTAAGATGCTCAAGATGATGAGCAGCACTGAGCTTGGCCTTGATGCGATCAAGGAAGAACTGAGAGCCATCTGCATGATGGTGATGAAACATCAATATGTGTTGGACTTAATGACCGAAATGAAGGGAGGGGTGTGTTCCTGTTGCACGTTTATCCCAGGTAATGACCTGGGTAATGGAACTCTGACTCTTGAAATCCAAGCACTGCATCATTTATAAAGATACATGCGTGTGGAAGGATGTGCCCCAGAGCAGGCATAGTATGTAAACTGGTTTGCCTGGCTCTCCCAGTAGCTGACAGGACTGTGCATTTCACTGTTCCCCGTTCTCATATTTGTATTGTTCTTGTGTGGTTTCCTACAAATGGGGGTTTCCTGCTGTAAAAATGTAGTCCTGAAATTAGGTAGAATGCAAGTAACGAGGAAAATGATATTGATCAAAACTGAAGGAAAGCATGTCCTCAATAATGTGATTGTCATGAAGTCTAATTTAGATAATGCCATTGAAAATTCAACTACAGGGGGGGGAAGTTGATATTGATTAAAACAATGCCAATGCTTATAATTGCACACTTACTAATTGGTGGGTCACAGGTGGGGTGGCATGTATACCTGGCAGACAAATATGCAATCAGGAAACTCGCTTCCAGCCCCCAGATAAACACAGCTACACCACAGTGGTCCAGGGAAATTACCCCCAATCAAGCACACGTGGCCCAAGGGGTGCACACATTCCCAAAACACCATAAAGTCAGATGACACATGGAGTTATGAACACGCTGTCTACCAGGATACGATTCAGAAAAGGGGGTGGAAGCTTGTTTCCTTCCCAGTAAAAGAATTGGCTTGGTAGTTTGGTCTGCCCTGTTCCCATGATGCACTGGGCCAGGGACAGACTAATTTGCATGTAGCCAGGTTCTGAGCTGGGATGGTGCAGTGAGCTAAAAAACGGTGGATCAAGCCCTGATCTGTTGACTGGGTATGAGTGTTCTGTTTAATTCAGATACTCTGTCCATCACCACCCCCTTTTCTGAATCGTTTTGTCCACCACAAGCGTGGAAGGGTATACTCAGATGTGAGTCCCTTGCTCATTGCACCATCAGGATTCAAGCAAGCTGGGCCGACGACGGCTGTAATGCCAGAAACCGGTCCCCGGAAGCTTGTTTGCTTCCCAGTAAAAGAATTGGCTTGGTAGTTTGGTCTGCCCTGTTCCCATGATGCACTGGGCCAGGGACAGACTAATTTGAAAGTAGCCAGGTTCTGAGCTGGGATGGTGCAGTGAGCTAAAAAACGGTGATGGAGCAAGCCCGGATCTGTTGACTGGGTATGAGTGTTCTGTTTAATTCAGATACTCTGTCCATCACCACCCCCTTTTCTGAATCGTTTTGTCCACCATAAGCGTGGAAGGGTATACTCAGATGTGAGTCCCTTGCTCATTGCACGTTCAGGATTCAAGCAAGCCGGGCCGAAGACGGCTGTAATGCCAGAAACCGGTCCCCGGAAGCTTGTTTCCTTCCCAGTAAAAGAATTGGCTTGGTAGTTTGGTCTGCCCTGTTCCCATGATGCACTGGGCCAGGGACAGACTAATTTGCATGTAGCCAGGTTCTGAGCTGGGATGGTGCAGTGAGCTAAAAAACGGTGATGGATCAAGCCCTGATCTGTTGACTGGGTATGAGTGTTCTGTTTAATTCAGATACTCTGTCCATCACCACCCCCTTTTCTGAATCGTCTACCAGGATACAGCAGACAAAGTGCACGCAGTGACCATGCACCCCTAATGCCGGACATCTGCACACATTACCCACTGGTCCACAATGAGTCCACGCCAGGTTGAGGCCCACCTGCATTTGTTATCAGGGACCTTTGAACTTAATTTGGTGTCATCAAGATTTGAGTAAGGTGGGCTTTCCTTTTCTGTTGGTGAGACGTTTGTTTTACTTACATCTTAACAATACAGAATTGGTTTTAGGGAGGTAGTGAGGTTTTAGTTTTAAGTTTAACCCATAGGTGTTGTTTAGCTTTTATATCTGTGTGTTTATTTCATTTTTAAATCTGCTTGTGAAGCTGCCTCATTATTTTCTTGAAGCCTTCCTTCTGGCTTTTAATCATGCAGGTCGGCAGATTAATTTTATTGCAATTGTTCAATTTTTCTGGATGAAAATTGTAAGGTTGTGCTCTTTTAATAGACTTCACTGAATGATTTTTATATTTTTATGGGGTATTTTGTTTTATGGTATATTTTTATGGCTACTTTGTGTAATGTAATCAATATTTGTGTTATTTTCGGTTAAGCATATGATCACAATATTTTTTAAATCAATATTATTTTGTGATATTTTTCCACGATATTCTGTCATGGAACCTCTTTAGAAGTATATTTGTGTGGTGAATTGAGATTTAAAGGATTAAAGGCAGTAGGTAAAACTTTTGAAGAGAAAAACCTGGTTGGTGTATCTGGCCCATGCCCCATCACAGTCACAGTCAACCTGCACTTAGGTCCTATCTCTGCTGTGCCCATCAAATCTCATTGGCACTTTATGCTCCTTCTCGGTATTCCTACTTAAAACTTAAAAATATTCACATCGCTGGTTCCCCTTATTGGATTTTTATCCATTTGGTGTAATTTATTAAATTTTACTATATTTTTCAAATTTTTAATAGCTTTTTGGCTTTTATACTTTTTTTGTACTGCATTAATACTTTATACAATATTATAAGTTAAACCTGTATGCCATAGCTCCTAGGGGGTTGGTTGAGCTCAGGTTAATTTAGTGACTTTGAGGGTTCATCCTGACAAGAGTTGGGATTATTTCTTGGGGGATAGTAGTCATCTACTTCCGATAATAATATAATTTCTTACACAAATCAAAATACTATCTCTACTAACAGGCCTTATCAATGATTCTCACAGTGCAGATCTACACTCATGAATTGTTAGAAAGGTTCACCAACACCAAAACATTTGCCTACCAGGAGATTCCATATAAAGAAGAACCTCTCTGCAGGCTCCAAGAGTAATAATAATCTACCATTAAATGCCTCTTGACTTTACCATAGCCTTTTCACAATCCTTAAGCAAGGCTTACTTCCTGTATTTCAAGTTTTCATAATAAACAATCAGACCTATATATAGTCTTTACCATTGGCTTATCACCATAACCGAAACAAGTCTACTGTACTGAGTGTAAGCTTTCAGCAAAGCAACCATCCAGCATACAATCATAAAAGTACAAATATATACAAAATTACAGTTGACAAAGCTAAATACTTTTTCTTCTAAAAGGGCCTAAGTGGATTATTTTAGTGCATATCTCATACCCTCATGGTTTGTTCGGGTAAATCATCATTTCAAAACCGTTTCCTAACACAGTAATTTGAGAAATTCCATGTGACAAAATATGTGCCTACAGGTTTTAGCACAGTTCAATTACAATCCAGCCTTAAAAACATGTAATCTTTAAGGACATGCTTTTCACTATAAGTAGGCCAGGTATACTGTCATTGTTATAAGGTTTTATAATAGACAGATCAAACCTATAAAACCTGGTACGGCTTTCCTAAATGAACTAAGAAAGCCTTTACCCTTCTCCATTGGCTTTACACCTTACCCAGCACAGGCTTATTGAATTGCACCAACTGGCAACTATCTTGCATACTGCTACAAAGTTACAAATATTTTTTTTAAACTCCAGCTTGCAAAACAATAAACAATAGTGCCTAACATTCATCACTGTGAAACCTCCCCGGTTTGGTCAGTGTGAGGGGCCAATTTCAAAATGCTTGCCTACTATTGTAAACTGTGAGATTGCATGCTACCAGATATTTGTCTACAGCCTGTAACTGAATGTGATAACAACCACATGTTGAAGGCTTACTGGCTTTAAAAAATGCCTTTCACAATTAATGACCAAGTTACTTACTTTCAGTAACGCTTTATCTGGTAGAGACTCCATCTATCCACAGATTCCATGCCTTAGAATATTCCACAGCTGTCAGACTCGATCTGGTCTTTTCCAAGCAGTACCCCTGTACACCAGTTGGTGGCATTGGTCAGCTGTGCATCAGTCATGACAGACGATATGTGTGCAGTGCCTATATATGTGCCACCCCAGTGCACTGATATCAGATTATTTTCATGACATTTCCATGCAAAAGCACAGAGCCACAACAAAATGCTGATGGACCTGTATGCAGACACTAAGGACCTACAGGGGCCGTTTCCTATTTGGAAAAGAGTTAGTTTGCAGAAGTGGGTTAGATGAGAGGGTCAGTAAGGTATCTGCAGCTAGATAGGGTCACTACCACATAAAACATTAGAGAAGGCAAGTAACTTGTTTATTTGATAAGGACTTATAGCCGCTGTTTCCTTACCTTACAATGGATACCAGAGCAAAACCTCTCCATAGTTGGGTTTGCGAACTTGAATCAGACTAGGATATCCTGGAGACCCAAATGGGCGAAATGCCCATCACAACTGACTGTCCAGACAGTGATCCTAGTGGAAAATGTGCATAGAGGCCCACGTCTAAGCCTGACAGATGTTCAGGGCAGGGGATCCATGTGCGAATGAAATCATCGCTGCCTAGTCTTTGGCAGAACGAGCCTGCAAACCCTCAGAGGGTAGTAGTAGATCTTAATGCAGAGTACGGTCCATAGATGGTCTGTTTCTGCACAGCCGTCGATTGCTTTGCCCTGGTGAACTCAAAGAAGAGCTGATTGTCCACCTGGTGTTCCTTCGCACGATCAAAGCTGAACAATAATGCTCTTTTTGGCCCAGTTGATGGAAGCTCTCCCCCTTCTTTGGAAGCGTGAGGCAGAGCAAAGAAGGTCAGCTGTGTGATGGTCTGGCTGACGTAGAAGAGTGGCCTCACTTTCAGCAAGACAGAGGCACGTGTTCTCAGAACCAGTTTGGAAAACATGTAGAATATGGAGGGTGCATGGATAGTGCTTCCAATTCACTAAGCCTCCTTGCAAATCTAATGGCCACTAGAAAGGCAGTTTTAATGGTCACTAGACGCAGAGCGCAGTAATGAATAGGCTCCAAGGGTGAGCACATCAAGAGCTTAAAGACTAGGGGCCTGGCTGCTAGAATGACAACACAGACTTTGGAACAGAGATGAAAGACTGTCAGTTGCCACCACTCAATCTCCATGCAAGACGGCATAGAGTTCACAGAGTTGGATGCCCTGTTGCTGTGATAGGAGATCTTCCTGAGAAGGCAGCCTGACCAGGGGAGTGGTTCCTATGCACAGAGACTCAGAATTCTATATTCTCTGTGCCCAATCCAGAATCACAAGGATAACATGGGCTCACTTGTTCTTTACCTTCTTGAGATCTCTGGGCAGGAGTAGTGAATGAATGAATGACTGGTATTTATAAAGCACACCGCTTCTCCAGCAGGAGTGTCCTGGCGTTAAAGGTTCACACATGACTGTACGAAGGACAATTTCTCTCCTAAAAAGCCATGTTTTTAGCAGTTTCTTGAAATTAATCAGATCTGTGGAAGGTTTCAGGGCCACAGGAAGTTTATTCCATGTTTGAGCCCCCAGGAGGCTAAAGGTTTTACCACCCCTGCGTACTAGGCGTACCTTAGGGACACATGCAACAACAGCAGAGGATGATCTAAGTGCTCATGTAGGTGCGTAGTGGCAGACACGTCTCCTGAGGTAGCCGGCCCCCTTACCGTGGAGGGCTTTAAAAAATGTTACCATGGCCTTAAATTGTATCGGCTCCCTTACCTTGAACCAGTGTAGGGCCTTGAGATAAGGAGCCATGTGGGACCTAGGTTTTAAACAGAGAATCGCCCTATCCGCTGAATTTTGCGCCGCCTGAAGGTGCTGCAGGAGGTAGTCCAGTAGGCCCAGGTAAAGGACATTCGCATAGTCCAATCTGGACGTAATCAATGCCTAGACTAAATCTTTCTGGAATTCAGTGGGAGGAGCAGGAGAAATTTTCTCAGCATCCAAAGTAGGCTAAAGCAGTTCCCCACTAGGGCCAGAACTTGGGAGCGCATAGAGAGGACATTGTCAATGTAGATTTCCAAAGTCTTCACTGTGGATTGGGCAACGCTAGGGGGAGAGAATTCCTCCAGCCACCATTGTCTCCAGTCATTCACCGAAGATAGGCCGAAAAAAGACAATTTCTGATTTATCAGAATTGCACTGGAGTAGATTCTCCTTTAGACAACTGACGACCTCTGTGAGACAAGATCTAATCACGCCTCTGTTAAAGTCTGGGTCTTTAGCAGGAGAAAATCAGCTGAATATCATCAGCACATGAAATTATCTTAGCGCATAGGCCTCCACCAGTGGTGCCAGACGGAACATGTACAAATTAAAAAGTGTTGGGCTCAGAGAAGAGCCATGAGGGACTCCCACCTGCATACTGGGCATGGGAAATGAAAAATGGGGAGTATTAGTAGAAAGGCGTACATGAGGATGGAATTCCACTCAAGACTGATAGCGTCTTCAAAGAAGAGTAGCCGTGGAAACTACAGCGTGCATAAGTGTTGAGAATGCACATTCTCTGCGGTGGCAATCAGATCTAACCAAGGTCCTCTCCAGTTGCAGAAAAGATCTTGCATCACCTCAGGGTTGAGACGCCATTTGTGATCCATGAGGCTTTGATTGCTCACTTTGTCCGCGCTGGCATTCAGAGATTCTGCCAGGTGTGATGAGGAAAATGTCCTGAGATCCCAGCCATGTCCGTGAGGCCTCTTGACATCTGCAATGAGGGAAATGTTACATATGAAATTGTCCTAACATCCCAGCCATGTCCAAGAGGACTCCTGGCACAGAGTCCATGATTGTCCTCTGTCCTGCCTGTTGCAATACCAGATGGTGGTGGTATTGTTCATTAACATCCATGGCCCATGGGGACATTGTCGTTTTTCACTAACTTAGCATGAGCACATTGCAGCTTGCCTACTGCTTTGCACGCATTACTACACATCTTTATTTTTTGCAATAATTTCAGTGGTTGCTTTGACATGAGAACTCATTTTTGTGTTCGCTTTCTGCATGTTCCTAAGATTTTGACTGAACAATATGTGCAAGTTCGAACCTCAATGCCCCTTATTTTTTTGTTCTGGCCAGACCTTAGCCCTTAGACAAAACATACTGATGCAGATGTTGTTTGGACAGCATCAGGGATGTGGAATTCCTATAGCCCGACGCCCAGGATATATTGTTTGGGTTCAAGGGCAACAAGTTTTAATGTGCATTCTGTCCTTGGGACAAGCAGGCCCAATCCCCTGCAGCACAAACCCCTTGGCTGCCAGTTTGCAGTACCACATTAAGGATCAGGGAAGGGCACTGCCTGCAGTTAAGTTAATATTCCTGTGCATATGTTAATGCTGTTCAAACTTGTATTTATGGTTCATTAATTGAGAGCCTTTGTTATTAGGCTAAGCGCTCTCAGTAAATGTAAGTTCTGTCTGCACTACTGGCAGTGGTTCCAGTATAAAAATGTGGAACCACGATTTCAAAGTTTAGCAATATGAGGCTATGCATAATGCTCCCAAAATGCTCTGTGATTAGATGCAAATATTTGCAGAAGCTTGAAAGCAAGATTAATGATTCTTTGCTTTCAACATAAAATGTTCCAAAAAAATTAAAGTAGGAAAACATTTGTTTTGCTAAACTACTGTAAAGTTTCAGGTACCATTTCTTTGCAGCATCATTTAGTAACATGTGTTGATGCAGACTAGTATTTCCCCAAAATATTCATATTAGAAAATCAGTGTAACCAGTTTCAATAAGATTTTGGGAAGCATACAAGTAAACAAGCATTGGTAAGGCCAGTAGGTCTGAAATGGTGGTCTCCTTTTTAGTTTTGGGAACGTGTAAAGCCTTCTTGATGTGAGAGCTGCCAGACCCTCACCATTATAACAAACATTGGCAAAAGCAAAAAAAATTCGTTTCCAAAATGCACACACTGCCTCATTAATTACTGGCAATGAACAAAGATACTTTGTGTGCCAATATGCTCCTTGTGATAGAGCAGAATGCTGTCACTCACCATGAAGTCAGCCGATACAGAGAGAAATTTTAATAAACACAAAAGGTCATGGTTAACGCCTGACTAAATTAGGAGCCCAATTATTAGAAAGTCTCAAAAGTGCCCCCTTGGTATATGTCCTTGCATTAAGGGCAGCTATATGGCTTTTCGTGAATTCACAAGAATTTACAGCAGTAGGGCAAGAAATAGTACTCCTAGAAAATATTTGTGAACTGCATTTTTGCATGAGCAAATATGCATGTGTAGATTTGCTCATGTGAAAACCTGAGTGTTTGCAAGTTTATTTTCCCTCCAACCACTTTTTTCCCAACTCTGGAAGAAGGTTTACGCCTGCCTTTGTCAGGAGTAAATTTCCAACATTTCTCAGCATTGGAAAACATGCAAGTTAGTAGGTGTGCAGAGACTCAAAAGGACATTCCAACCTTGGAACTATTGTTTACCACTACCTTCAGTCCCAGTATGTAGGTCTGCGGAAACGTAGCAACATAAAAGGATTGCTAGTATTCAAACACTAATATGGTATGAGCTCTGGCATAATCAGAGAGGCTATATAAGAGCTCTTTTATAATGAGATTGCTACCATAATTTGTCGCCGCACAACATGGCACCAAAGGGACAAGTGGATTGTGTTACAGGACAAGTAGATTCAGGGAGCGACCTGCCCCATGGACAAGTAGATATTTTAATAAATTACACACCCCTGAGCATACTTGGATTTTTAGTAGGGTACAAAAATAGGTGACACACACTTCGAGAGGGACCTTTCCAGGGAGATAGGTGAGAGAGCACCTATGATGTAAATGATGTAAATCTACCATCTATAGGCTAAGGTATGGGGTCTGCTGGGAAAGCCCAGAGATCTTCTATTAAATAACAATACTTCTTAGCAAGGGGAGGGTGGTTAGGCATATATAGTCCTTTCTCCATTGTCTTGTTTGTTGTGACACGTATAATGCATCTTAGAAGACGTTAGTTAAAATAAATATTTTAAACTATTCTGTGTCTATCAGATCTTATTGTGGGCAAATACAATAGAGCGAGTGAAAGGGTGTGTCTTAATACTGCAATTCCTGAGAGACCTGGGAGTGTTGTGTTCTGGAAAATCATTTGCTTCTCTGTGAGTGAGTAGGAGAGAAATTGAGACACTATAGCTAGTCGTTCCCGGGTCTGTGGGTACTAAGGTGGTAGGAAGACCCAGTCCTTATACACCAAGTTCCAATATTCCTGTGCATAGTTCTGCATTTGTGCAGAATCCCTGCAACATGGTGCCACCAACGTTTGGTCTGGTACTTATTCACAGGACCCCTGTGTAGTGCTTGTGCTTGTCCATAATATCCTCTCACCGGTTTCCAGAGACATCCGTGGTGTGACAGAATTAGCCTCCTATATTTGTGTTTTACAGGTTTTTTAAGCTTGGAATTTAAAGGGTTTTGTTTTTCTTTCTGACCCTGTTTTGGTCTACAGTTCTATAATTTTTCATTTTTAATATGGCATTCGCTATTGCCGGGGCTGATTTTATTTTTGTTGTCGAGACGGATGCAGCTTACCCCTTCAAAGCTTTTTACTCTTGGGTTACATTCCCAGCAGTGGATGGGAATTATATTTTCTTTTAATGAATATACAGCAGCCGCGGTTCCATGGAATATCGCCATTGTGCATTACTTGGTTTAATGGTGCCCTTCATCATCCTGTTTCAGTGGCCTGTTTAGGCCCCTTCTCCGTTCATGGATCCACTTGGCCGGTTTTGGCTGGTTTCACTGGACATCCGAATTATCTTCATGTTACACACACAGAGCTACATCAGTTACATACATCATTAATTTATATACACAGAAGTTGCATACAATTTATGTCACCTAAAATTGAAGTGGCTCTGGCTGGAGCCACTCCTCAGCCACCTGGACATGACGGTGGTCTTGTCATTAGTCCCTTTATGATGAATTCGGTGATGGATAAACGTCCTCAGAATAGAGATGATTTGCCATATTTGTTGGCAGAAGAATTTGAGCAACTCTTGACTGTTTTTCCACATACTACTCCTGTTGAGAAGCATAGGATCCTGATAATGAGTCTACTGAGCGGTATTGTTCCAGCTTTGGCTGATTGCCCCACCTGGGGACAGTGTTTGTTGTGGTGTACACACTGTGCTTTGGCACTCCCTCCATGAGCGTTCTACCAAGCGTTCTGAAGAAGGTTCAAGATGAACACGAGGCTGGTCCAGCCCTGGAATTGGGGATGAGAATAGTGGGCATGTTCCCTATTGTCTCCGATATGATTCTGGCCAAAGTCAAAGATGGGGTGGTTAGCTTGTAAGTGCACCAATGCTTCTCGGCGGTGGCGGATGTTGACCGGCAGCACTAATTGCAGATTATTATTGAGGATGTGTATACATCATTGGGTTGCAATAGTTTGGGAGTAATATTTTTTGCTCAGGTACGGAATAAGTATACTCCTGAAAAGGAGAGTCGTCCAGTCTTTCCTAAACAGGCTTGGAACACAAATCAGCTGCAGCAACAGCAGAAGCCTGGCTCTTGTGCTGGTTGGCCACCACCTGACGCTTCTGAACATATATGATTTGCGCGACTGCTCTAAAATCAAGACACCGGAAAGGTTCAAGGTTCCTGATCCTCATTCGCCTTGTTCCTTTCAGGAATCGTCGGATCAACAATTCGGCAGAGGAGGGCTCAGGATTGCAGAGAAGGCGACTCTGCACAAATGAGACACAACCCGAAGCACCAGTTTGATCTAAAAGTCAAGCAGGGGGAACCACCTCAATATCGTGCCCCATTTCAGAAGAAAAAAGTTGCCACTTTGACTGCAAAGTATGCCTCTGACTGGCAGAACCCTGGTCCTCGAAAGGAGCTGGTTGGTAACCCTCCTGGACTGCTCAACATAGGTTACCATAGTGCAGCAGCACTCCACCAGCGTCTGGAGGCGAAAGACTGAAACTCAAGTCTCTCCTCCAGATAGACTTTATGAAGTGACCCTCCAAATTGAAGGTGATATTAAACGCCCAGTTAAAGCAGTGTTTTGGGAAACTTCCCTTCTTCTTATGATATTTTATTGGCGGAGGTTGATTGGCCTCCCCCTTTTCTCTTGACTTCCTCTAGAGTGGAAGATATGTTTTTTTACCAAGTTTTTCACAATTTGTTCCTGATGACGATAAAATGGCTTATGCCTCAAATTGGGTTTTAGCCTTATCACCGACACAGGCAAGTTGGGATGGGGGTTCTCCAGTTCATGTGATTCCTTAGCATGCTACATCGAGCTCCAACCACAGTATCAAATCAAATGAGACACAAAAGCATCCGTAACTGACATCTTGACCCATTTGGAATATCAGGGTGTGATCCAACCCTGTGTTTTATCAATGAATAATCCTCTTTGTCCCATATTGAAACCAGATGGTTCATATTGTCTTGTTTTAGATTGCAGACATTTAACCAATCATGTTCAAACCTTTGAGGTTCAGAACACACATAACTCTGCATTAGTGAATAACATGTTCAAAAAAAGTACAAGACCACTTTGGATATTTCCAATGGATTTTTCAGTCATTCTCTGGCTCCTGAGAGCTGCAATTTGATGGCATTTAGTGCGTTGGGCAATCAGCGCTGATATGCAAGATTGCCTATGGGATATAAAAATAGCCCTGGTGTGTTTGCGGCATGCATAGTGTCCCCTTTGCATGAGATCGACACTGATGACTTCTTGTATGTCGATGACATATATTGGACGGATGCCAGTCGCGGCTGGTGACATTTGAAATAGGCGGGGCGTAAAATTGGCGGTGGCTGGACAATAATAACAGACTCGGACTGACTGCCTCATAATAATAAAAATAAATGTAAAAAAAAACTTACCTTGGCTTGGCTTCCCGCTCTGGCTCTCGACTTGAGTCCTGTCCCGAGGGGCGAGACTGCAGACTCCCGCGCGTCATCCTGGATTTTTTTGAATGCCTCGTCGTCACCAGAGTCGTCACTGAAGGCTGCAGGCAGCCTCCCTCCCCCCCATTGCAGCCGGCGCTGATTGGTTCGGCCGGCTGCCCTAAACACGTCATTCCTCTTAGTCTGCATGCTGCAGAACGGAGAGTGGGAGGAGGCTTGGGGGAGCGGCTTGCCCACTGTTGCTAATACTGTCCGTTTGGACAGCCTCTCAGGCTGTCCAAACAGTCCGTATTCACAACAGTGGGCAAGCCACTCCCCCAAACCACTCCCCCCTGCCCTGAGGCTCGAGCTCGAGGAAGTTTGCGGACTGATTTCTCGCCGTGCGAGAAGGGCAGGCAGAAACAAATGGTAGTTATAAATAAATAACTACCATTTGTTTCTGCCTTCTTCTCGCACAGCGAGAAAACAGGGGGGGCGGCGCCCAAACGCCCCCACGGTAAAACCGCCATTGACGGATGCCGACTTACAACCGCATATCTAGGTTGTGGACCGCATTGGCACACATTTTGCTAATTTTAGTTACAAATTCAATTTTGCTAAGTCTCATATCGCCTTCTTGGTGGTTCTTTCTCTTCGTTACTAACTCAACAATGAAGGTAGGGGGATGGCCCCCCACTTTCTGGAGAAATGTGCTCAATTGCAACCTCCATCTACTCTTAAAAAATTGCAATATTTGCTGTTTTTTTTTATATTTTGGGAGGACATACATTCCTGATTATGCCAAGCGTATCAAACCTCAGTACTCATTGATACAACCTTCTTTGTCTGCTTCCTGTTGGCTTCCTGAACATACAGAAATTCTTCAGTCTCTGCAGTCTGATCTACTTGCGACCAACTTCTTTTAACATGTGACAATTCCACGAATTTGGTGATAAGGTTTGTACCAGGTGCATTAAGCTTCACTTACTTGACATTGAATGAGGGGGACACGGTCCCCATTGCTTATAAAACGCATTTGTACACTTTGGCAGAGATGCGTTTCTCTTCTACAGAAAAAATGTTTGTCCAGATGGTGATTCTTAAAAAACGCTCTCTGGCTCAGGGTAAACACATTTTCATGGTCTTGCCAGTACCTGCTTTAGAAGCAGTTATGAAGCCTAGTGCTCTAAATTCTAAAGCCATTGTATCCACGTTGGATACAATGGGCTAGTTCTTTGATGTCGGCTGATGTCAACTTTATCTTTGATGCATCTTTACAGACGCAGGAGTTTTTACAGTATGAACATGTTCATCCCCCTTCTTTATCATTACTCCCACTTGATTAGTACGAATGCATTATTTACAGTGAGGGATCTGCGTAGCCGGCCATTGGTTCTAAGCATGCTTATTCGGCTGCCTGCGTGAATGTCGTGGGACAGATTGTTGATAGAGATTTTAAATCATCCTATGTGCACATGCACTCTCTTGGTGATTGCACAGCTCGATTGGCAGAGCTACGTGCTTGGTTTTGCTAGTCCTGATGTTCCTACTCTTGTGGTGTGTGATTCGTTTTACTGTGTAGAATCGTTCAAAGACAAACTTGATCTTCTGGAAACAAAACGATTTTCATGATTCTAAAGGTAGCGCAATTAAGCATAACATGCTTTGGATTAAAGTGGTTGCTCTTAAGGAGCGCTTGCCACTCACACGTTATCCATACTTTGGTGACATCAACGTAAGGGAGTACACCCTGTTGGTAATTCACTGGCTGATGAGGCAGCCAACTATGTATCAGCCACTTGTTCAGTAGCAGCTGTCACTAGGTCTATGACTAAAATTGATGATTACATTCTAGCAGTGTTTGCTGCTACGTAGAAGGGAACAGAGTATTCCCAAGGTTTCCCTTCATGTTACACATACCACTTGTTGTCTGATCATCTTACATTTGTGACTATTCCGTCTGTTGGGGATCGGCTGATGTCCAACAAGGACCACAGACTTTCTTTGATTATTGTCGCTCCTCAAGACATGGCTTCTGCACATGCCGCAGTAACTGCGACAATTTCATTCTTACAGGAAAGTTTCTGTTGGCGTGGTTCATATTAACAGGCACGTAAATATGTTCTTTCTTGTAACATTTGGCCACAAATTAAACCTTCTTCTGTTGCACATCCAACCCACACTCAACTTGATATCTCTAATTAGCAGTTTGGTTGCATTTATCCTGCTCACTGCGGTCCTTTGACATATGACACTGCTTTTAAACAAATTTTGATTACAGTGGATTTGTGCACTAGATTCCTTTGGGTTTGGTTGCAATGTGGTGCTGACTCTCGAACTGCCATTAAAGATTTGCGTGTCTTTGTCGGGACGTTTGCCTGTGACACTTTCCATTCTGACCAAGGTCCTGTGTTTGCTTCTAAGGCTTACCAGGATGCGATAAAGCCTCTGGGTGTGCTGGTGCAATTTTCATCTCCATATTGGCCTGAAGACAATTCTATTGTGAAAAGCATGAACCCTGACCTAAAGCAATCTTTGACAGTGTGAGTCTTAGGTACTGGCAGGGGTTGGCTGACTCATCTCTATGAAGTCCAACTTCCACTAAATAATCTCCTTAGAAGCTCTCTGGATGAACGAACCCCATACGAAATGCTCTTTGGCATTAAAATGTTTGTGCCAGACCTTGATGGTCTAGAGGTTGTGGCGGCTGCCACAACCTTTGACATAGATAATCATTGTGCTATGTTACACAATCTACAAAATGCTCGTGATTTACAAGCAAGAGCCCAGTTGCCCTCTTCCATGGATCTGGCAGTCCTGATTCCTGTTTCTGGCTGGTATCCTAAAGTTGGAGATCTGGTCCGAGAAAAGCTGGAGAACAAAAAAGAATATGGTCCATCCTACTGTGCACCGGTCAGAGTCCTTGGTTTGAAAAGCACCCGTACTCTGATCCTGCCTCCTTTGCCTGCATGTAAGGAGAATCATTACATTTCAATCAAAAATGTCAAGCTACACCATATGGCTGATAGTGAATAGTATCTCCCTAAGCATTCCACATTGAAATCTTTCACTGAATCTGATGGCATCTGTTTCTTCGACTACTCCCTGATAGATGCGAGTACAGCCACTCACCTGATATCCAGGCCCGTCTGCAGGGAGATGAAAATTCCTCAACCCGCCCAGAACACCTCAGTACTACTGAATTACATAGGATCCCTGGCAGGTGTTCAGAGAGGGAAGGGGATTTAGACGTGCGAAAAAGAGAAGAGAAAGACACTGCCACGTTCCACCACCTGGGCCAGCCAGGATCCAGGTTCTGGGTTTTGCAGACGTAGCGCTTGTCTAACCAAGGAACAAGAATGGTGGTTAACAAGAGGGGGAACCCAAGAATACCCCACTACCATGCGGACTTCCTTTGTGGCCTCAAGAATTACCTCTATCAGTGTTGCTGTGAACACTTTGCTCAATAATAATCTCTCATCTCTAGTACATAAATAACTTGTGTAGGAAGAAAACAACTGGGTCTTTCACGACTCTGGTACACTCTCAAAACCTAAAATGAGTGTGATGTCTTTAATCTTATGCACTGTCAGGACAAATTACTAATCAAATGCCTGACCAGACTAATAGAAAGCCAAATGTCATCAACATCCAAAACCCAGTAGAAAAGTAATGCCAACTCAAGGGCATCATGATAGAAGCAAGCCGTGGGTTAGGAACAACTCAATGTCATCATTAAGCCTTAAGCATGCAACACATACTAAAAGGAATCAAGAAATGCGCACTTAGCTTCTCTGTGTTCTGTATTCTGCCATGATGCGGTTCTTCATTGGAGCCGGCTCAAAGGAAGCTTTCAGCTGACTCAGGGAAACTCTGGAAAAGGTGATGATGCTGCGGAGGATGCTTGTCCAAGGCATGCGACCCTCGCAATGTTGGTGCGACGACAAAGAAAGAAAGCCAAGCGATGCGCGTTGAGGGGCATGGCTATTATTATAGCCAATCATTGGGCATAGCCAGGTGTGTTGTAGCAATCTGCTCGGCAACGTTGCTCAGCCACGTGACCAGCCGCCGGCATGCCCAGCTTCATGTGTTGCCCTGGAAATCGGAAAACAAAGCTGATGCACGTTTTCTGTAATGCACTTCGGTTCTCATAGATAAATGTCAGCATAAGTAAAAGTACACGGCCTCAGAATACTTCCAACTGTAAGTAATAAGCATTCGCAAAGATTCCGGTCATAAGCTGTCAATCTGACATACAACAAACGTTGACAAAGCTACTGTACCCAACATATAGGCATTGGTAAAGGCTATCATAGTTTTAGGTACACATTGCAACATGATTGATGTGGAAGCCATGGGGGTGTTGACAGATGACACAAGTTACCATGGTCCCTGTGTGATGTGTATTCCTGACACTCCCCAGCAAAGCAAAGGGGAGATGGAAACTTTAATTGATTTATTGCCTGTTTTTCCTTCTACATACACATCTGCAGATATTGAGTATGCTTCTTCTCCAGTTGAAGTCATAATTGATATTCCTGAGAGTGCCATACCTGAAATATTGGTTGCGGCACATCCCACACTGTTTCAGCTGGGATCCAGTGGTTAATATTTGGACCGTACCAGCTTTTCCTCTTTCACATCTTCCTCGTCATCTACTGTGGCAAAGCCCCTATCCGTACCAGTGTTTTCCTCTCCTGGTTCAAAAAGACTTACTTGATCCCGCCCTGGACATATATTTGGACGATGCTTATGATAATATTCCTCTTAATGTGGATCGGATTTGTGGCTGCATTTTTCCTACTCATTAATGGTCATTATTTACCTGAACGCTCTGCTGTGAACTTTGTTAATGGAGTTCTGGCACCTCAGACGTCGTTCCATATAATGAAAAGAGACCAAGTCCTTGAAAATATATCAGCTTTCCCTGTTATTGATGGCATTGTCTGGGATAAAGTATCATATGAAAACCATGGCCCATCCAAAACTTTGAACATTCCATACGTCTTCCGCATTTTCTTAAGAGATGTAGTTTTGGCTGACATACATTCAGATAGATGACTGGGATGTTCATTCATTGGTCTCTGATTTAAAATATTACGCTGCTTTTGACACTGAAGATTTGTATTTGGATTCAGCTAATTAGGCCTATTTATTCTGTTATCAACATTATGGCCATCATTTTTTACATAAGACCAAAACCTAGAGACCCTTTTTTAATTATACCCAATGGGAGCATTGCCCAACATCGTTTTAGGGAGTACAAAGTAAATTTGTGTATTTTTCTCGTCACGATCTGTTTGACCCACAGTCCTATTTTTTAAATTGAAGATGCCGCCCCAAACTCAATTTATGTTGACACACACTAAATTAGTTTTTTCCATTTCCTTCAGGAATGATTTGTCTGTGAAGGGCTATGAGTATTGGAAGGACACAATTGATTTAAAATCCATTTTGGGTACTAGAGATTGGCCAGTGCAAGGCACTGAAGCATTGTGCATGTCTGATACCGTCACAAATGTTATTCTTGAATGACAGGGTACAACAGACTACTTGCTTTGGTTTAGCCACAGACAAAAATCTAAATATTCCCTCCATACCATTATTGTCTTCATATTATACATGGCAAACACGTACTTATTTAAAAATGGCACACTTAACTCTTCCAATATTGATCCCTTGGGATGGTTAGTGTGACTGACAACTTCAAATGCATGTCAATAATGTTTTTGGAATACTACAAAAGGTTTTACTCAAAGTAGATCTGATTCACGCTTCCCATATTCGTATATAGTTACCACATATTCAGTGGGTAAATTATGTCAGCAAAAGTTGGAACATTCCACACTGTCGTCTGTGAAACAATACCTTTCTCATTTGTCAGGTGACATAGATTTGGCTGATTTTTTTTTAGGTCCAAAGTCCCCTCCAACAAAATGTCTTATTTATTCCACATATAATAATGATTGTGGAAACTGTCACAGATGGAAGCTGCGGTGCGTCTCCACCAAATTAACCAGGCAAATTTGGAACAATTCCTTGCAGTGGTGGATAAAAGCGGTAATACATTGTATTTTTGTATATATTCTTTAATACACTGTCTTCCTGTGTATATATACTTTAGATAATATTGTATCATCCATCATTGACATTGTTCAACATGAAGTGTCTGTTGTGTATCATGGTCAAAATCAATTACGTTCTTTAATGCAGTTTGCTTGGACATTGCCAACAGTCAAAAATGAAAAAGTGCCATGGGATTATTTGAATGCTTCTGCGCTGTTTTGCCATTTAATTTGATTGCTAAACAGAAATTAATGTCCATGAAAGATCCCACATACACATTATTCCATATTGAATGATTACCGTTACAGTTACCGTTTTCGGTAGCCGAGACTGATTCAGCTGTGTGGTTAATACATGGGGTTATTTCACTGCCTATCTCACTTTTTCAGTACACAGCATGCATGAAACATCATCCCGTTGGGAGAATATAAACTTCTCGGCAATAATTCAAAAAGAGCAGCAGAGCAGCAGCGGGCCTTCAGATGCCACACCTTAGTCCCAGTTCAATGAGTAAGTAGGAGAGTTTCGTGCACACAGTCCCTGAGTCAGCTGCTGAGTGACACAACAGAGCTTCAGATCACTTGGATATTTGGAAGTTTGGTTGGGGGTGCACGTAGTCAGAAAAGAGTCCAAGAAAAGTAATGTTTATGTGCAAAAAGTGTCTTGTTTATTCAAATTCTTTTTGTTTTTCAAAGAGTTTCACATTTGTTAACATACATCAGCCAACGCGTTTCTCTCCCTCACTGGGAGCTTCCTCAGGGCAATTGGATTTATGACGAGCCTTCATAGGTCAGTCTTCTATGAGTGACTGACAGCAAAATTTGTTGAAGAGAAGTCAGTTCTTGATTACAAGGGATCCAGATTAATGCCGCCCCGTAATTCTTCCTATGCATACGTAGGTTGTCACGCGGGTCCCTGACGTTACCACCCGACACGCCGCTCGGAAGACTCTTTGATACTGAAATCCGGTTCGTATATATAGGACCGGGTTGGTGACAACCTACGTATGCATAGGAAGAATTACGGGGCGGCATTATTCTGGATCCCTTGAAATCAAGAACTGACTTCTCTTAAACAAATTTTGATGAACTGTTGCCTGAGAAGAAATACGTTTCTCTGCACGGTCTAAAAGGCAATAGTAAAACGCCGAGCCAAAGACCTCGGCTGGTTGACACCTACCCTTACCCGGGCAAAGAACACTTACGTCCGTTCAGATTTCCAATCCACTACAAGTACTTTAAATTGTGAAGGCTCGTCATGAATCCAATTGCCCTGAGGAAGCTCCCAGTGAGGGAGAGAAACGAGTTGGCTGATGTATGTTAACAAATGTGGAACTATTTGAAAAACAAAAAGAATTTGAATAAACAAGACACTTTTTGCACATAAACATTACTTTTCTTGGACTCTTTTCTGACTACGTGCACCCCCAACCAAACTTCCAAATATTCTCGGCAATAATAGCATTCACAAATTATGGTTGTTACCTTTCACCTACAGATGTCAGCACACAGATAAGGAAGTTTTCCTTACAGGGGAGGACTGTGATTCCACAGTAGGACATTCCCCAGTCTGTAAACAAGTTAAGCTTCACAGAGCCTGTAAAGTTTCGGCCCCTAATCTGGCTTGTATTTTTTAGCGGTTCCCCTGTCCCGGCTATTATTCCCATATTAACATTGCTTTCTAACAGTAGTTATCCTATTTTGAATAACCATGATTGCTGTGGTTTGAGAGCTAAAGAACGGTGATGGATTAAACCCAGATTGTTGACTGGGTGTGAGTGTTTGATTGGTTCAGATGCTCCGTCCATCACCACCCTCTTTTGTACCGCTTTGCTCGCCATAAGTTGCCAGGGTATGCTCAGACGTGAGTACATTGCTCACTTTGCCACTGGATTCAAGCAAGCCGGGCTGAAGACGGCTGGAATTCCAGAAACTGGTCCTAGGAAGCTTGTTTCAGGTCCAGGGAAGGCATGGCTTAGCAGTTCGGGCTGAACTGTTCCCATGAGGCACAGGGTCAGACTGATTTGCGTATGGCCATGTCTGAACTGGGGTGGCAGAGTGGGCTAATGAAGGGTGATGGATTAAACCCAGATCTGTTGACTGGGTGTGAGTGTTTGATTGGTTCAGATGCTCCGTCCATCACCACCCCCCTTTGTACCGCGTGGTTTGAGAGCTGGTATTCCGTACATAGTAAACGTTACTCAATGAGTTACATGTTGCAGCAATGTCCTATTCCCACCCTGCATGGGATTGTAGATAGTTCCCTTTGGCCTTCCATTCCAACTTTGAAAACAGATTTCAACAAGCTAAGTAGACTCCAAGAGCTATTGGTTCAACAAGAAGTCGCTCTCACATCAGCTTGAGAGATCTTGGAATTGCAGGTGGCAAGAACGACCAGTGAAATACACTTACTGCAAAACACAAATCTCCCACACCATTTTGGAGAATGAATACACCAAATATTTAATGCGTCTGATACTGAGGGCCTTCCTCAGTTTTTTAAACTCATGGGATTCTGCCTTGTTTCTTCCTTTCAGACTATTTTTGGAGTAATACCAGCCTTTATTCATTCTATTTTTTCTAGCGCCTTCGGAGGGCTTCTCCTGGTGCTCCTGTTGATTTGAGGCAGGCTGGTTCTCCTATTATTGCTCTGCAATGGATGCTCAATTTGTGGAACTGCCAAACACGGTCAAGTTGCACCTGGGGAGAGGATGTAGCCTTACCGTTAGAGCGGTCAACCTCGAAGCTGGGGAACCGGGTTCGAGTCTCTGGAACGATGCTCAACAACCTGTGATTCTGGGCAAATCACGTAATCTCCTCGTGCCTAACAAAAATGATTGTGTCCATCCGTAGCGAAACTGGTACTCATGTAAAGCGCCCTGATACCCGTTGTCTCGGGTCGTTTGCTCTATATAAAACTCTAAAAAAACAAGCATTGGCTTAGCCAATAGGTCGCGCCTGTGGGATATTTTAAGTGTTTAGCTAGAGCTACTGGCTTTGCCAATATTTTAAGCTGTGTTTTAGAGCTTTGTGACTGCTGTGCAATCCTTAAAATCAATGTTGTTTCGCCAACAATTGAAACTAAAAAGAAAACACTAAAAGTTTAAAGCATGCATCTTAATGCTGCTTCCATTTTCATAAAACTGAGCAATAAGAGCATGTTTGCCTCTTTAACCATATCGAAATATTCACGCTGCTAAAAGCACAATGTAAATAGGTTGATTCTACTGTCAGCCTTTTTCTGTAACTACTAATGTAACCAAATATGTTGTAGATTAACACCCATTAGAGAACCAATCAGTGGAAGTTTAAAGCTTTTGAGGGGTGGACAGCTTTTTTTTTTATTTTTACATATAGCCAAATAATGCATTATGCAAATATACGCTGAAAATAATGAGCCCATTTTGGAAAATTCATTATACGGAAAATGAGAGGATCTATCATATTTCCAGGAAGAATTACTTCGGCGTCACAAGGCACTTATTGTTCTTAGCCTCTAATAAAAGAGAGAGGGACCCCAAGACCAAAGGGATAGGGTTCCACAATTGACACAAGTCAAGAAATTAATTCCCTTTGGGCGAATTAACATCAATACACGGGTACTTATAGACAGACAATAAACTCACCAATACAGAAAAGTAACAAGGAAGCAATGATAAAAATGAGAAATTCAAAACACGTGAAAACACTATAGTAAAATTAAATCTCAGTACAATTTATTAACATACATTATATTGATTAAAAATTGGGAAACATACACAGGATGGAACAATAATAAATAAAAAACATTCCAATAAAAAAGGAGCTACAGGAAAAAAGGACTAAACTCAAATAAGACAGTTATTTTGAATTTTCCTTAATTTCTTAATCCAAATTCACTCCTTGAGCATCGACGCGTTTCGGCGGTATAGACAATATATGACCGCCTTCATCAGGGTATATGTATACCTGTTTCCCAATATTTCTGTGAATTTAAATAAGATTTGTCTAAGTTATAGTTGATAGACACAACAAATCATATTAAACAAAGCATATTTATAAAAAACATAATGTAGGCATCCCACTCTATCTTTGAACACACATAATAACATTGCTTCCAAAATTACAAAATTACAAAACATTAAACAATTACATATAGTTTAGATCACAAACAAGTCTACATAGTAGGCAATACCTTTCAATTCATAACATCGATATATTATACACATATGTAATCTTTCTTAAAAGATCCACCCACAGAGGCTAGGAACATATAGCCAGGACCAAAAAATGCCATTGGGAAATGTACACAAATGACTAATCCTTAAAGCTGAGGTGGTAATAATAGAGAACATGATGCATCACCTACCTCGGGCATAAAATAAATGTTTCAGTACGTCATAAGGGGTTTACTTCCTCCTTATCCTTTGCATAAGATATTCGTCCAGCGAATTATCCTCTTAGTATGTATCGTATTCCTGAGTATAACATAGATAGATAAATATCTAATTTAATAATTACGAAGACCAGTATTTTATTCGATGAAAGTTTCGGGCAGATATCATATATGCAAACAAAGTTGACCACAATATGGTTGTATAAGTTAGTGGCGCTAGCCAAAGGAAAGGCCAGCCTAATATGAAGATGTCAAGGCACCTGATTAACATGATCCGCATCTGCCTATATCGATTATCAAACATGTGCTCCACTTTAAAGATATAACAATATGCACTTAACAGCTCCTAAAAAAGATGCCCACAACGCAACTAGCGTATTTTATCATAGAGCAAACACTTATGCATCTCTATCTATTAATCTCAAAACAGCAATGGTATGAAAAAATGGGTTCACTATGTACACAAAAGAACCCACATAAATATGCGTGGAACAGGGAGTAATACACCTCTGTAAGTAAAGCTAGACCTGCTCAAATATTCGGATATATACTCGTTCACATCAGTGTCTTTTTACTAATAGGACCATAGTCCCATATATGATATTGTGCCAAGTACTACTAGTGATAATGAGTCCATTCGGCGTTCTACTTACTAATTTAAAAGAATGGCGGAAGCATAGTCCTAATTTCACATTCAGTAGCACGTCCAGCAGTATAGCTGAAAGCTGTAAATAAGCGGAAATGTCATCAGTTGCTACATAAAAAGCAGCTACTACAAAATTTGAATTCCTGGGTATACTTACATAAAGTTTTAAGTAGTATGAACCCAGTACGCGGTAAAGCAGCAATGCGCTCAAATCTAGTTAAAGGTAGGTACAAGCCGTAAATCCTTGAATGGTTCTGGTAGACGGGTTAAAACCATGAACCTAAGACTTATTTTCTCTTTGCTTGTCCTGTAAGGTAAGCAAACAAAAAGAGAACTGTATCAGAAGCGTGTAAAGCACTTGGCTACACGTTTCCATAGCTAACGACGGGGGCCAATCCTTACCTCATTTATTGGATAAACAAACATCCCGCGTAAACACTCCGGTCTTTCTGGCGTCCAACAGCACACAAGTTGTTTGCTGTCACTTATATACTGCTAAGAAAACTCTGCGTTCGCCGTGATGTAAGTGACAAACGCGAAAGTAATAAATACAAAAGACGGACTGTCATAGGTGCTTGTAACAGTTCGTATAGCTAAGCACGAAATAGATATAGATAACGGACTTACAAAATACCTGCAGAGATATAAATGAAACAAGACGGACTTTCATTACTGCCTGCAACGGTTCGCATAACCGAACGAGGAATGGATATAAAAAGCGGACCCTCGAAACGCCCACAGAGACACTACAGGTCCTCAATGGATAGCAAATTAGCGTAAGGGCAGCCATCAGTAAATGAATGTATTCCCATAACGAAAAGATATTTTAACATATTGCAAATTAAGGGCAACTGTCCTCTATTCTGATACCAACATACTTAAATGAATGGTATTAGATCATGATATTGCGACCAAAAAGATGTTAGCAAAATACGAAATTGGGTTACCATTATTAAAATAATAAGGCTCTTCTATTAGTCAATACTTTTATCATATTTGAATGTGGAATGACGTAAATCCCACATGACCTCGCAAAAAGATATTAGTAAATGTCACAATCCTCCCTACATATACAATGGTAGAGAGGGTGATGCAGTCCTGAAGGAAAAGGTTTTTATATGCAAAAGTACTTAATACCATAAAAGGTGCATATTCGTATTGGATGCATATTCATATTAAATATACAGAGTATAACTCGAATTTCTAATAGGCTTGAATTTCTAATAGGCTTGTATGTGTAGAATGATATCTAAAAAGCTATAACCTACGTTTCCCATATAGAATAGATCTTCTGATGGGGGAACTATCTTAGTGAAAGATTATAGCAAAAATAATAATGCTACCAAAAAAGATTCTGGCCAACAGAATTCTGATAAGAAGGGCTACTAGGAGCACAGATGAATTATACTGCTCCAATAATACGCTCCCATTCTTCTCTTGAATTGAGGCCCCTTTTCACTGTGTCGAGGTAGGAAATGTACCACTGCTCCCTCTCCTTCCTTCTTGAGACAATATTACCACCTTTTTTGTCTATCCTGATCTTTTCCAAAATGAACCAGCCAAATTCAGATTCTTTGTGTCCCTTTTCTAAGAAATGGGCAACAATTGGTGCAGTGATTTTTTTGGTCTTCACAGCTGACCTATGTTCCTGAAGCCGCGTGCGTACCTCTCTGCCCGTCTCTCTCACATAGCAGAGGCCGCACGGACATCTAAGAACATATATCACATTTTTGCTTTTACAGTTGTTATGCGTCTTACATACTACTGTCTTGGTGTTACAAACAATTTCTGATCCCACAATGCACTGCGAACAAATGTTGCACATGCCACATTTCGTGGTTCCAGTGACCCTAGTGCCATCAATTGTTCTTTGGCTTTCGACAGATTCTTCTTTATAAGTGTGAACAAGCAAGTCACGCAGGTTTTTATTCTTTTTGAATGCAAAGAGAGGTTTCTCTAAGGCTAACTCTTCCTCATGATTGAGGATGTGCCAATGCCTGTTGACAGCATTTTTTATCGTATTGCTCATATTGGAGAATTTGCTAACAAAGACCACTTTGTTCAGAGGTTCCTTATCTTTTGGTTTACTGTGAACCAAAGCATCACGGTCGTAAAACCGTGCTCTTTTCATTGAATGAGAGAGAAGCTTTTTCGGATATCCCCTATCCTTGAATTTTGTTCTCAGGTTTTCAGCATGTTTGTAATAATCTTTTAAATCAGAACAGTTTCTCCGGAGACGGAGAAACTGGCTAAACGGGATACTCTCCCTTTGTGATTTTGGGTGGAAGCTAGAGAAATGTAGCAGTGTATTTTTGGCCATAGGTTTCGTGAACAATTCAACTGCCAAAACTCCATTACAGTTTTTAATACATATGTCAAGAAATTCAACTTTGGAGGTACTGTGTGTGGATGTGAATCTAAGATTAGGATCCCCTAAGTTAATCCAGAGAAGGAATTCCTCCAGAAGTTCCATTGATCCTTCCCAAATAAAGAAAATATCGTCAATGTAGCGGTACCAGCCCGCTACATTTTCGAAAAAAGGGGCCATCTCGTTATCAATGTGTCTGGTCTCAAAAATGCCAACGTACAGGCAGGCCAGACTGGGGGCACATGTAGCCCCCATGCTGGTCCCCTTAAGCTGCCTGAAATATTCATTCTTAAATAGGAACACATTGTTGGTGAGGATGAGTCTGACACAATCAACAATGAACTCTTTATTGGCACCACCTAGGTCCTGGCCAGAAAGAAGTTCATCTATCACCTCTACAGTGTCCATCTGGGGGATATTGGTGTATAGAGACTCAATGTCTAGTGTAACCAGACATTGAGTCTCCTCACAGAAAGGGATGCCCTCCACCAAGGAGATGATGTGCGCTGAATCTCGTACATATGATTTAAGGTTGCAGACAAGAGGTCGTAAGAAATGGTCAACATATTTACTGACCGGTTCTAATAGTGAGTCAATGCTGCTCACTATAGGTCGCATTGGCGGGTTCAATCTATCCTTATGCATTTTAGGTAAGCCATAAATGGCTGGTGTTTTAGGTTCTAAATTGTTAAGAAAGCAAAATTCATCTTCACAGATAAAACCAGCCTCCCTGGCCTCTGTGAGCAATGATAAGCAATCTCTTGCCACTTGTTTCAGACTTGCTTCAGTAGTGCGAGCGTAGTGTTCACCGACATTAAGTAATCTGAGCATCCTATGCTCATAATCACTTGTGTCGAAGACCACCACCCCGCCCCCCTTGTCTGCTGGCTTGATAGTAAGGGATCCATCCAATAAAGGAGGTAAGGATTGGCCCCCGTCGTTAGCTATGGAAACGTGTAGCCAAGTGCTTTACACGCTTCTGATACGGTTCTCTTTTTGTTTGCTTACCTTACAGGACAAGCAAAGAGAAAATAAGTCTTAGGTTCATGGTTTTAACCCGTCTACCAGAACCATTCAAGGATTTACGGCTTGTACCTACCTTTAACTAGATTTGAGCGCATTGCTGCTTTACCGCGTACTGGGTTCATACTACTTAAAACTTTATGTAAGTATACCCAGGAATTCAAATTTTGTAGTAGCTGCTTTTTATGTAGCAACTGATGACATTTCCGCTTATTTACAGCTTTCAGCTATACTGCTGGACGTGCTACTGAATGTGAAATTAGGACTATGCTTCCGCCATTCTTTTAAATGAGTAAGTAGAACGCCGAATGGACTCATTATCACTAGTAGTACTTGGCACAATATCATATATGGGACTATGGTCCTATTAGTAAAAAGACACTGATGTGAACGAGTATATAGCCGAATATTTGAGCAGGTCTAGCTTTACTTACAGAGGTGTATTACTCCCTGTTCCACGCATATTTATGTGGGTTCTTTTGTGTACATAGTGAACCCATTTTTTCATACCATTGCTGTTTTGAGATTAATAGATAGAGATGCATAAGTGTTTGCTCTATGATAAAATACGCTAGTTGCGTTGTGGGCATCTTTTTTAGGAGCTGTTAAGTGCATGTTGTTATATCTTTAAAGTGGAGCACATGTTTGATAATCGATATAGGCAGATGCGGATCATGTTAATCAGGTGCCTTGACATCTTCATATTAGGCTGGCCTTTACTTTGGCTAGCGCCACTAACTTATACAACCATATTGTGGTCAACTTTGTTTGCATATATAATATCTGCCAGAAACTCTCATCGAATAAAATAACTGGTCTTCGTAATTATTAAATTAGATATTTATCTATCTATGTTATACTCAGGAATACGATACATACTAAGAGGATAATTCGCTGGACGAATATCTTATGCAAAGAATAAGGAAGAAGTATACCCCTTATGACGTACTGAAAAATGTATTTAAGCCCTAGGTAGGTGATGCATCATGTTCTCTATTATGACCACCTCAGCTTTAAGGATGTCATTTGTGTACATTTCCCAATGGCATTTTTTTGGTCCTGGCTATATGTTCCTAGCCTCTGTGGGTGGATCTTTTAAGAAAGATTACATATGTGTATAATATATCGATGTTATGAATTGAAAGGTATTGCCTACTATGTAGACTTGTTTGTGATCTAAACTATATGTAATTGTTTAATGTTTTGTAATTTTGTAATTTTGGAAGCAATGTTATTATGTGTGTTCAAAGATAGAGTAGGATGCCTACATTATGTTTTTTTTAATATGCTTTGTTTAATATGATTTGTTGTGTCTATCAACTATAACTTAGACCAATCTTATTTAAATTCACAGAAATATTGGGAAACAGGTATACATATACCCTGATGAAGGCGGTCATATATTGTCTATATCGCCGAAACGCGTCGATGCTCAAGGAGTGAATTTGGATTAAGAAATGAAGGAAAATTCAAAATAACTGTCTTATTTGAGTTTAGTCCTTTTTTCCTGTAGCTCCTTTTTTATTGGAATGTTTTTTATTTATTATTGTTCCGTCCTGTGTATGTTTCCCAATTTTTAATCAATATAATGTATGTTAATAAATTGTACTGAGATTTAATTTTACTATAGTGTTTTCACGTGTTTTGAATTTCTAATTTTTATCATTGCTTCCTTGTTACTTTTCTGTATTGGTGAGTTTATTGTCTGTCTATAAGTACCCGTGTATTGATGTTAATTCGCCCAAAGGGAATTAATTTCTTGACTAATTGTTCTTAGCCCAGCTGTCCCCGGTTTCAGAAGACTAAGCATATGAATGTCTTAATTAGACTGACTGTGCAGGTAGTTATACACCTGGGGACGCAGGCCTATGTCTCCTGAAAGATTATCAGCAATCAGGACAGACTTCTTACCTGGGGAGAGACGGCGGAACAAGGGGGTGCCAAAAGTGTGGGGGACGGGGCAGAGTGTAGTGGGAAGAGGGGAGGGAGAGAAGCAAAGAAGGGCGAGCAAAGGAGATGTGGGTGAGAGAGACTGCTGAGTGGGGACAAACAGGCAGAGAGAGAACAGAAACAAAGCACAGAGGAGCGACACAAGATAAGTAGGAAAAAAGGTAAAGCAAAAAGGTAGTGTGAGAGAGGTAGGTGATAGAGGTGAGAGAGGAATGAAAGGAGAGGAATACTGATTGGGAGGGAAAGAGAGAAATTGGCGGGGCATAGAAAGACTGTAAGAAAGAGAGTTACCCTGGGTTTCACGAAGGGTTGTGGCAGGTAGAGCGAGAGACGGAGAAGAGGCCAGCAGAGAATGGAGTAACGCCATAGGTAGGGGGCACTTATAGGAAGGTATGAGTTAGGAGACAGGCACAGTGATAGAGTGAGAGAGAGAGAGAGAGAGAGAGAGAGAGAGCGGACTGAGATTGGCAAGACTAAGGTAAATAGGAAGAGAGAAAGAGGACATGAAACCATTAAGCAAGAAAATATGGGCAGTAAAGGTGACAGGCTTGTCGGGTGAGGGGCTAGCTAAATATCCAGAAAGGAGTGGCAGGAAAGAAGATGCACAGGCAAATAGGCAGGGAGGGAGCCATGCAAGCCTAGATTGAGGGAAAGCCTGATAGACAGGGGAGGAGAGCCACAAAACTCACAGAAAAGTAACAATGGACAGATTAAAGGAGAGGCATGAGGGATCAGTGATTGGGTGTGAGATAAGTGAGGGAGTGAGACCGACGAGGAGAAAAGGAAGGGCATGCCCATTGGAGGCAGAGGCTGAACACTAACAGGAATAGATGCAGTTGACAGGGACGGTGAGAAGTGCGCACAGAGTGAGAGGGTTTATTTAGAGGCGTATTATACAAAGGCAAAGAGAAAGGCATAAAGTTAGAGGGACAGACGCACATGCTAATAGCGCGGGGGTTATACACAGATTGAGACCAGGCAAAGTACAGACAGGAACAGAGGGAAAGAGACAGACAGAATGGCAGTGTATGGAGAGAGGTTTTGATGTGGAGACAGTGCAAAAGAGGGACTCTGGTGGATATAGGACGGGGCAGAGAGGAGCAGTGGTTTCTATAGACCACTGCTGTTCAATCCTTCCACATAAAGGCTGTCAGAATAACCTAAAAATGTTTAGTGCACATGAACAACCAACAAAAATGTTAAAATCTCGGAATTAGGATAATTGAATAACATTATTGCTGCTACAAATTGGAATTAGGATGCTGCATCCAAAAACAGATGTGGACACAGCCACTCCCTCTCTTTCATCACATTGGCAGTTCTGACAGTGGGAACCCCCTATCTCTACAAAACCCAGAAAGATGTACACTATATTCTTACGTGGCAGAGTCTGAGAAGAATACGACCATCACTTCCGATATAGCACATACATGTGCATAAAAATACAGAACATTCAGTCATTCAAATGAAAACAAGTTACTTACCTGTAACTACGGTTATCCAGTATTGGTATCTTTCATAGATTCACATGCCTGAATCATTCCCAGTCGCCGAAGCGGGAGTCCCATGGTAATAATGTATACAAAAGCAGTGCCTTCGAAAAGATTTGCAGTAGGCTAACAAGACTACAGGCCCCAAAAGGCCCAAAACTTAGCAGCGTATCTACCTCATTATATGAAAAGAACTGAAAGTAGTTCCAACCAATTAGCTGTCAGCACCCTCTAGAACCTTCCCAGCAGAGGCAGTTCTCCTCAGATTTTCCCGGCACAAGTGAGAAATACGTATCCCTAATAGAGAACTGTTCTGACGGGGAGGAGGGTGGGTGCATGTGAATCTATGAAGGTAAACAACGTTTACCACGAAGTTTTTAGCACGCAGTACCTTTACCACGCGGCCGTTACAACGCAAGTCGTTACCACGACTTGCGCTGGAGGGCGCTGTGGGATAAGGTATTTTATAAATTTATATTCCAACACCTTCCCTACTGTTATGGGGACTGGTGTTGGAATATAAAATTATAAAAACCCTAAATCCGCGCCCTCCAACGCAAGTCGTGGTAACGACTTGCGTTGTAGCGGCCGCGTGGTAAAGGTACGAGTAGTTACAACCTGCGTTGTAACAACGTACATCCATCTAGGAAAGATACAAATACTGGATAACCGTAGTTACAGGTAAGTAACTTGTTTTTTTATTCAGTATTGGGGTATATTTCATAGATTGACATGCCTGAATCAGAATAGCAAGCAGTAAACCCATATCTGTCGTTTGCGGAATGTGGGAGACAAAGCGTAATTCTACATATCCTCCACTCATCCGGAAGGTTGTAGAGCACTAGAAATGTAAATATACATAAATGCAGAAACCTTCTGAAAAGAAATAATTATATTCAGATAACATAGTTCATATTAAAAACAGCATTTGACAAGCAAAACATTGCAGTGTATTATGCATACTCTTATGTCATGAATATAATGTGAGAGACCTTAAAAAGTCTAACCTTAATGAAGAAGATGCTGTAGTACTGCTTGTCCCACTGCTGTATCATCCTGTGATGCCGATTGCAAGCAGTAATGCTTTGTAAATGTATGGACACTTTTCCATGTAGCAGCTCGGCAAATGTCCTCCAGCGTGACACCAGCAAATAAGGCTGTTGACGCCATCATCATTCTTTTGGAATGTGCTTTTACCTTTCTGACTAAAGGTCTGTTAGCTTTTTCGTGACAGAATTGTATCACTGAAGATAACCATCTAGCTATCGTTTCTTTCGTCACGGCTTGTCCCAGCCTGTCTTGACCATAAGCAATAAATACCTGGTTAGATTTTCTTATGTCTTTAGTTCTCTGAAGATAGAACTTTAGACATCATTTCACATCAAGAGAGTGCAGGGCCTTTTCTGCCTGTGTGACTGGATCTGGGAAAAAAGTCTTTAACTTTACCGGCTGGTTTAAATGAAATTGAGATGGTACTTTAGGAATGAAGTTTGGATTTGTTCTCAGGGTGACATAGTCGTTAAAGAAATGAAGGAAAGGTTCTGAAATTGTGAAAGCGTGAATTTCACTAACCCTCCGGGCGGAAGTGAGAGCTAGTAAAATAGCCACTTTCCAGGTTAAAAACTTTAGTTCAGCTTTGTGAATAGGTTTGAAGGGCCTCCTCATTAACTGGGACAAAACGATATTGAGATCCCATTCAGGAGGTGGAGGTCGAATTGGAGGAAAGGCTCGAAACAATCCTTTGAGAAATTGCTTTATCAGTGAGGAACAGCATAGTGATGGCTTGTTCGAACTTTTTCTGAATCTGAATATAGCGGCAAGATGTACTTTGATAGGAGAGAATACTAGACCTGCTTCAGCTAACAATAGCAAGTAAGGAAGGATATTGTCAGGTGGAGCCTGGAGCGGATGGATATTATTTGCTTCACACCAACAACAGAAGCGTCTCCATTTAAAATAGTACATTCTGATAGTACTCTGAGCACGAGCTTCAGACAGAATTGCTCTACAGTCTGCAGAAATCTTGAGATCCTTAAACTCTAAGAAGTCAGGAGCCAGGCGTGCAAGTGAAGCAATTGTGGATCCGGGTGTAGAATCTGACCTCCTTCCCTTGTCAACATTGAAAGTGTCAATTGGAGACGAATTGGAGGCTGCTGAGATAGCATGAGCAGGTCTTGGAATCAGTACTGCCTTGGCCAGCGAGGAGCCATGAGGAGAAGAGTGCAATGCTCCCTCTTCATCTTTTGCAGTATCCTCGGTATTAAAAGAATCGGGGGAAAAGCGTATGCATAGATTCCTGACCATCTCATGAACAGGGCATTCCTTCTTGACCCCTGTTGAGGAAATCTGCTGGCGTAATTAAGACACTTGCTGTTCTGTTGCATCGCAAACAGATCTACAGTTGGCGTGCCCCATCTTCGAAAGATCCTGTCCACCTGTTCTTGTTCAATTTCCCATTCGTGGCAACCCGCGAGAGATCTGCTGAGGTTGTCGGCTAGAGAGTTTTGAAACCATTTTACATGCTCCGCTCTGAGGGTTATGCCGTGTTGTATAACCCACTCTCACATCTCTTGAGCTTCCTGCGAAAGAGAGAGAGATCTTGTCCCCCCTTGCTTGTTGATGTAAAACATGCTGGTGGTATTGTCCGTACGCACCAGCACTGAGGAATTTACAATTCTCGACAGGAAGGCTTGCAGAGAAAGGAAAATGGCTCTTAATTCGAGATTGTTGATGTGTTTCTGCCGATATTGGTGAGACCATCATCCTTGAATTTGGAGGTCCTGGAGATGACCTCCCCATCCTTCCATAGATGCGTCCGTGGTCAGGATGAAGTCCGGAAGGGTTTAAAGAAACGTGAGGCCCGGTGACAGATTGTTTTCTCTTGACCACCATTGAAGAGCTTGCCTCATTCTGGATGTCACTATTTGTTGCCATTGTTGGTGCAATTCTTCTTGCAGCGGCCTCATCCTGAGTCTTGCTAATGGGACTAGACTGATCGCTGAAGAGCACATCCCTAGAAAAGATGCATATGTTCAGACAGAAAGTCACTTTTTTGTTGAGATTAGTCTTGCCAGTTTTTGAAGTTTGTTCTGTCGTTCCTGAGACAAGAACGCCTTACACTGTTGGGTGTCCAGTGAAGCTCCCAGAAAGGTTAACACTTGGAGGGGTTGCAATTGTGACTTCTTTGCATTGAGAGTGAGCCCTAGGATTGAGAATAGACGACGGGAGCTTCTGACAGCTTGTCTTGTAGCCTGTTTTGATGGTCCTTTGAGCAGCCAGTCATCGAGGTATGGGAAGATTTGTATTCCCTGAGACCTCAGTGCTGCAGAAACTGGGGCTAAACATTTTGTAAATATTCTTGGTGCCGATTTCAGCCCGAATGGGAGCACTTTGAATAGGGATATGGAAGTAAGCATCTTCCAAGTCCAGAGAAGCCATAAAATCCCCTTTGTTGAGACAATTGAGCACATCTGCCAATGTCACCATGCGAAAACTTTGTTTCTTCAAGAATTAGTTTAGTTTGTGCAAATCCAGCATCGGGCGCCACTCTCCCGAGTTTTTCTTTATGAGGAAGAAGTGAGAGTAGAATCCTTTTCCTTTTTGCGATATGGAAACCTTCTCTATTGCATTCTGGCGAAACATGTTTAAGGCTTCTTTGAACAGTAAGTCAAGACGATGGGTAGGGGGGCCCTTGGGCGGGGTCGTAGGCGGTTTCTTTAAGAACTCCAGAGTGTGTCCTTTTTCCACTAGGTCGAGGATCCACTGATCCGATGTGATGTTCCGCCATTGTTGGTAAAAGGCGGAGATCTTCGCGCCCACAGGGAGGGGAGGATGTTGGACTGGCATCCGGCATAGCTCATTGGCGTTTGTTGGAATCCCGGCCTTGATTATTTGATCTTCGTCTTCCTCCCTGCCGAGAGAAATTGCTGGAAGTAGATTGCCTGTATGAAGATTGGTAATACGGCTGTTTGTACTGAGAGTGATATTGCCTGTTCTGCTGATTGTGGTAATTTCCCCTGGAAGAAAAACCACAACCCCTTGCTCCTCTAAAAGAGCCTCTATTATATTGCAGGGTACCAAGTGATTTTGCGGTGTCGGTATCAGTCTTGATGGTAAGTAAGGCGTCATCTATGTGCTTACCGAAGAGCAAGTCCCCGTCGTAAGCCATATCAAGGATCTTTGTTTGCCTTTCCGGTCTGAAGGAGGTTGCTCTGAGCCAGCCCTGGTGTCTGAGGACTGCAGCACCCACTAACTGTCGAAAGTTAGTGTTTGCGATGTCTAGGGCGCAGTCTATTATCTCTGATGCCGCCCTCTCTCCTTCAAGCACTATCTTATGTGCTTTCTGCTGATGATCTTCCGGTATCAAATCTATGAATTCCGACAAATCTGACCACATCTGTCGGTCATAGCGGGCAAGAATTGCAAGAGAATTCGCTGCCTTGATGGAAGATGCAGCATAGGTGGAAAACTTTTTTCCTATTAGGTCCAATCTCCTGCCCTCTTTGTTAGGTGGCTTTGAGATTGGAGTGGATGGATTTTTGGACCTCTGTTGAGCAGCTTGGGATATTACAGAGTCCGGACGTGGGTGGCCCACCAGACAAGATGGAGTTTCTGGCGGTTCTCTATTCTTCTTCTCAATACGAGGAAGGATTGCAGGGATAGAAGCTGGCGTCTTCATAATCTTAAGACCTTCCTTCCAAATGAAATCTATAACGGGTATAGCCCTGGTGATCTTCCTATACCCCTCTTTGAAGTTGTGTAAAAAGTAGTCCGACTGCTCAAAAGTAACTGGCAGTTCAAATCTTGTAGCAGCCCTTTGCATGATATTGTGAAAGCTGCCAATGTCCTCCGGTGGAGAATCCGAGGGTTGCGCCAAAGGAGGTGAAGGCATGGGGATAATGTATTCATCCCACGGATCTTCAGGTGTGTTGTCATTAGGCAGCTCGCCTTCCTCTCTTCCATCTTCATCCGATCCGAAGAGGAAGTATCCTGGGTGGGGTCCACAGTGTGTCTTGGCGACACCGGAGCCTGCGGTGTTGGAGGCATGGGTACGTCCGCTGGTACCAAAGGTGCAGCTGGCGTGGGCGGTGTAGGCGGGAGCCTTTGGCAATAGTCTGCCAACATGGCCTGTAAGTCCTGAACCAAAGAAGGAGGGAGATGACTTGTCTCCTCCGAACGTGGAGCTCTGTATGGTTGTCTATAGACAGGTGTAGACAAATTCTCCTGATAGAAATGCTCCTGCATATCCTCTTCTTCATCCTCTTCCTGACATTTTATTCGTAATTCTGATGGATGGCGTGCAATTCCAAAGGGACCTTCTTCGTCTCCATCATCCTCATCCGATTCCTCCTCCTCTACATATGTTTACAAAATGTGCAATGGTAGTACCGGGGAAATATTAGAGTAGTCCTGCCTATGATAGGTCTTCAACTGGAAGTGAGTGTATGCCATAGGTGAGGCATGAGACACTTGCGGTAGAGTAGGCCAGGTTCTTGCAGGGGGAGTCTTGGTAACAACTGGACTCTTTGTTGATTTATGGCTCATTGATGGAATTCAATACATAAACTACTTAAGGCAGATAATCAGTCTTATAAGAGGAACAAAAACACCTCTAAATGCTCAAAAGTAATGTTCACCACACTCAGATAGTTTGCCCAGCACTTGGTATGAAAGTGAATTCCATCAGCCCACCCTTTTGGCGGAGCCTCGTCATCTGGAAATCCAAGGGAGTAGGGTCTGTGTAGCCAATGTAGCTCTAAGGCTAATAGTGTTGGATACCTGACCTCATACCCCAGGTGTTCTCGGCCAAAGTGCTTTCCAAAATATATCAGAGCTGGTGGTGTGCAGTGCTAGTGTAAACGTGAAGGATAAAAATGACTATGAGGGCAAAAAATATGTTTATTAAGGATCGTCCAAATGCCATGAATAAAAACAACCAGATAGTATAAAACAAAATAAACTATCTCTTGGCAACAGATGAGGTCGACATGTTTCAGCCTCTATGGCTGTGTAGCCCGGCTTTCTTCAGGACCTAATAGATAGAAAAACGCTACTGCAAAGATAAATAACACACTGTGTGTAGAGTTATCAATAATTAGTGAAATGTTTCATGCACAAGAATGAGTAAATATGTGGTCAACTACCACCCTACCAGACCTGGATGGTATATATGTGTAGGTAAGAGTTTACTCTTCTGTTCCCAATTTGCTTTGGGAGTATAGCTCACCTCACCCGGCACCGGCTCGGTGGTTGAGGCCCGCTCTATCCGTCGGTACCCCTTCTCGGTCTTCAAGCCCGAGAAGGGGTACCGACGGACAGAGAGGGGCCTCAACCACCGAGCCATTGACTTGGACGTCGATGGGGCTTTCGTCGACGATGGCTTCGTCGACGATGGAAATGTCGTCGATGGAATGGTCGTCGATGATTTTTTTGATCAAATTGAAGAAATGTCCTTAGTCCCAGAAGATTTCCTTGAAGAAACCTTGGCTGACACAATAGGTGAAGTAATAGCAGAAGTAGACACTAGTATTAGCCTGGGCTTTACTCACTGTTTAAGACGCTGAAGATCCTGAAGGCGGAGAAGATGGAGATTCAAGAGGAGGAGACGATGACCTCCTTGTGGGTTCTGAAGCTCTATGAGAGGATTTGTGATGTTTTTTCCTCTCAGGAGAAGAGCTGTCTCTGAATCTGGCTCTTTTGCTGGAAGTAGAAGCGCTGTCCTCATCAACCTTAGAAGATGACTGAGCCATAGAAGAACCCTTGCCTCCCTGTCCATGATGGTCTTGGCAGGGAAGGTGCGACAAATCCTGCAATCCTTCACAATGTGATTGGGATGCAGACAGTAGATGCAGTCTTTATGCTGATCATCTACATGGACCCTCTTTTTATCACAAGTCCTGCAGGCCTTGAAAAGGGCTTTCTTCTCAGACATTCTGATGAGAAAAGTGGAAGACTCCCTTCCACACGACGTGCGGTGAAAATTTGAGGAAACTGCCTCTGCTGGGAAGGCTCTAGAGGGTGCTGACAGCTGATTGGTTGGAACTACTTTCAGTTCTTTTCATATAATGAGGTAGATAGGCTGCTAAGTTTTGGGCCTTTTGGGGCCTGTAGTCTTGTCAGCCTACTCTCAATGTTTTCTACGGTACTGCTTTTGTATATATTATTACAGTGGGATTCCCGCCTCAGCGACTGGGAATGATTCAGGCATGTGAATCTATGAAAGATATCCCAATACTGGATAAGCGAACTTTCACTTTGTATAGTGATACAAACTCATCCAGATATTTAAACATTGCACCATTCACAACGGTCCAAGTTAGACAGTATCTAAAGAATAGCTTTTGTCTTTCTTCAAGGGACGGTTTGGGATGGGTAAGGGTGTGCAGTGTTGGTCAAGGCCTGTTAGAGGATGGTATAGGGGTTAAGTTGACCTTTTATGAGGCCTAGCAACCTTACAGAACTCCCCAGTGTAGTCACAAGCTTATGGAACATCCCAGTATGTTTTATGGAAGAATTCCAATTTTATTTTAGTCAAATGACAAAGGAAGATACTAAAACGATATCTTCCTGATAGCGGTCTACCTCAATTGTCCACAGACCACAGTCCAATCCGCAGGGTCAAAGCGTTGGATCGATTGCATCTGTTGAATATTAGACTCACATAGTTCTAATGATATATAATGCATTTATTAGAGTTGGTTTAACAAAGATCATGGGTATCTCCATCCTGTGGGAAACACATCTTGGTATATAACTCTCAGACTAAGGATACCCTGTATTCTTCTTTGAACTGGATGACATTATAATGACGATAGATAACATAAGAAATAACATAAATAGGATCCTATTCCGTAACTATTGATTTGGAATTCTAGTTAATAAATACAATTAAAGACTCCAAAGGTAGAATTGGTGTATACAAATATTCTATCTTAAAAGTGTGTGGTGCTAATCTCTAATAGACTGGAGTTACCACCTCAGTACAGAGAGCATTTTCAATTATTATACACTTTACACTGAACGGGCCACACTATACAAAACAGAGATGTCTTCATAACGCATTTTAAAGACAGGACTTCGAAGCATCGTGCAGAAATTCAAGACGCAATACTACTATTAAGAAAGGGGTTGTTTACTAACATAAATCCTGAGGAAAGGCGTCAAGTTATAGACCTCAAGCACTAAACACTTGCAAATTACCAAATGCATCATTAGTATTGCCAAGAGAGTGCAAAAGTGCAAGTGCTTGGTGTGCAGTTGGGCCGCTTGGTGAACACTTTAGAAGCCGGGGCGTGCACCGAAGAACTGGAAACCAGCATGGCTAAGTGGGGAAGTAATCACAAGTCCGCCTCCAGCTCAGCAAAAAGAAATGTGAACATTGGAAATCAAATTCCCAACCTATATGCCGAATTTATTGTTCCCGCCGGGACCGGGGAAAATGCCTCCAGCCAGGTTGTCCAGGATGGCGACCGGATGAATGTGTAAGCTGCAGCCGAGGCAAATGTATAAAAGAACAAACACACCACTTCGAGAAATCGAAAGACAAAAAGCCATAGAACACATCGTGCACAATCTTTGCAAAATCAAAACAATTAGATGAGGAAGTGCATGTTTTGTATGCAAAGTCTAAGGAGATGCAGGAAACTAAAAAGAAGAATGTGTGTGCCAAACAAACATAGGCAAAAGTGAAATCTTTATAACAAAAGGTAGAGGCAGACTTTTGGTGCGCATGCATACGATGTATGGCATCGCGCGCATGCAAGAGTCTAGGTCAGGTAAAATAGAGTGCGAATGCTGCCAGCCAATCAGAGGGCAAAAAAAGCATTTACAAACTCAATAGGACTCGTATGTATGCGAGCCCTATTTTATTGTAAATGAAACTGCGGTCGTCCAAGAAGGCAGAAACGGGAGTGGGTGGGGGGGTTGTGGTGGGCAGAGAAGTGACAGACTGCGGGAGGGAACTGGGGAGGCAGGGAAACAAAACAGTTTTAAAGGTAAAGGAGCTGATAGCTATGGAAGGAGAAAAATGACTACATGGCCATCAGGATGCAGGATTAAGTTGAGGAAAACCAATCAGATTGCAGCATTTAGGAATTCGGCAATCAAAAAGATAGGTTGAAAGTGGACAGAGCTTACCCCACTATACTGTATACAGCATCTCTTGACGAGACAGCGCATGCGCTGCCTAGGCGAGACCTAAAGAGAAAACTGTACCGTGATCAAAGGCAGGAGCTCTTTGGTTCCATGACAGTGGAGTCTTTTGCCATTGACTACTGGCTGACCTTGCGTTATGCCTACTTCACCTGCATGCAACCAGTGTTCCCCTGCCTCCAGTGCCCTTTCCAATGGACATTGGATTTCTGCCTATCCAATATCACACACGCTGCCCTGGAATGTGATCTATTAATGGGTCCGTTGAAGGTCCAGGACCAGGAATGTGCAATGGGTAGGCATTTGATCCTCTGTTTGGCCCAACGGCATACTTGAGTTCCTCTGCTCTTGTGCAGTGCCTCATAGACCGCAGTTTAATCGAGGTTAACGTAGGTTGCCCCGACATGCTCCTGACAACTTCTGGATATGAGGGGCATGGGTGTCCTGTTCGACCTACTCAACTGGCAGGCATATCTTTTTACAATGGAAGGGACAGACAACATTCTGGACTTCATTGCATTCCGCTTTCCCCGCAACATTTTTGTCTCTGATGACTAATCATGAATAGATACCATTTTTTGAGCGCCCAATTTGGCAACATTTTGGGGGGAAATTAGAAGTTTGCAATACATACATTTTTGGGGGGCTTCATAATTACACCAATTGGACTTCGACTAAGAGCTTTACATTTGAGTTTTGCTTTTTACATAGGACTAACGCCCTGACCAAGTGGAGGGTGTCACATGGCCCATGGGGACACAGTGTCGTTTTTCACTAACTTAGCATGAGTACGTTCCAACTTGCCTGCTGCTTTGCAAACATTACTACAAATCTTTATTTTTTGCAACATTTTGAATGGCTGCTTTCATATGAGAGCTCATCGCTGTGTTAGTTCTCTGCATATTCCTTGGATTTTGGCTGAACATAATGTGCAAGGTCAAACAACAATGTCCCTTGTTAGTTAGTTCTGGCCAGACCTTAGCCCTTATACAAAACATACTGATGCAGCTGTTGTTTGGACAGCATACTTGTGGTTTTAGTGGGGTACACAAATAGGTGATACAAACTTGGAAAGAGACTTTTATACGGAGAAGAGCGATCACCTTGTACTTTAAGAATATTGGGTGTAAAACATTTTTAGAACAGCTAAGATCAATGTACAGTCAAGCTAAATATGCAAAATATAATTTTTTACTCCTAGGCCACATTTACAAATACCATCTGGTTGGATCAGGGCTGCTTTTATTTTACTATCGATCTTCCATGGATTTAAGCCCACCCGAACCTTCAAGATTTCCTATCTTAGCCATTTATTGGGTAACAGATCCAAATAAGGGAACCGCACCTCCTTTTCCCATTCATTATTTACCCAATTAACTGATTTTTTTGGCTTCAGGTACTCCAAGTCTTGTGATCTAGAATATTCAAGCCCTAGGTCTCTAAGCATTTTCTTGGTAAAGACTAAATCCAATGAAGGTTGCTCGAGGTTCAATTTTAAGTGCGCAGCTACTAACTGTAGGGTTTTCCTCACTTCCTCTGCCCAATGTAAGCTGCTTGTCTGTATTTCCTCTCTGCACCAAATTGAGACCTTCTGTTCCCCACCAGGCGCCTGCCGGTTCCAAAATCTTAGCAATGACATTTGTGACTTTACATCCCATGCCGTCAGTCCTACCTCCAATCTGATTGCTTGCAACATGGAACCGTTAGGTAAAGACAACAGCATTTTAAGTATCTTTCCTTCTTCCTGGTCCCACCCCCTTTTACCACTCAGATAGAGCACTTCTGCGCCATAAAGAACTTGTGGGGTGATCATAGCTTCAAATGCCCTTAGTATCGGTCTGTGAGACATGTCACCATAATCTTTGTTACATTTTTTCAATCCACAGACTGATGAAGACGCCTTTGAAATTTTTGCCACCACGTGGGTATTCCACTTTAATGCACTGTCAAACCAAAGGCCTAGATATTTATATTTGCTTACTACATCTAATTTGTCCGGACCCAAAAACCAATTAAATTTTTTTACCCTCTTTCCAAAACATAGGATCTTTGTTTTCTCCATATTCACAGTTAAAAACTTTTTATCACAATACTTTTTAAAAACGTTTAATTTCCTTTGGAGGCCCATTTCGATTTGGTCCAAGATCACTAGATCATCAGCATATAAAAGGCATGACACTTTATTACAGTTCATGCGCGGGCTCGCACTCTTTTCAAGTTCCAAAACTGCAGGAAGATCTGCTAAGAAAATTGAGAAAAGCAAGGGTGCCAATACGCACCCTTGTCTCAAGCCGTTCTTTACAGGAATTTTCTGGGTTAATGATCCCTTTGAATCTCTAATGACCTGGGCCCAATTATCGCTATGTAATTCTTTTAAAATATTCAATATGCCCTCCGGCATTGCGTAGTTTTCTAGCACTTCACATAGGCTACTTCGGTCCACTGAGTCGAAAGCCGCCCGGAAATCGACATAACAGCAAAATAATTTGCCATTTTGTTCTATCGATTTCCTGGCTAATGCCCACAGGGCAAAACAATGATCAATCGAGGAGTGACCTTCTTTAAACCCACCCTGTTCTACTGGCACGATTGACCAAAGTTCCACCCATGCTTTTAGCTTACCGAGAATTATCTTAGCAAAGATCTTTTCTCCTATATCTAATAGGTTAATTAGCCTATAGTTCTTGGGGGCAAGTACTTCCCCTTTCTTGTGTAGCGGACTTATTATTGCACCCTTCCAGTTTAAGGGTAATTCCCCTTGCTCTAATATTAATGCAAAAATTCTTTAGAAGAATTCCGCCCACCAGGGCTGATTTGAATTTAGTATCAGGGCAGGCATATCATCTGGGCCCGCAGCTCTTGTTAAATTTAATGTCCTGATTATCCTACGGACATTTGATGCTGAGCAATCTTGTTTTAAATCCTCTACTAGGCCTCTCCAATCCTTTGATACCAAATTATCAGTCCTCCTCCCAGGGGCATACAATTTCTGTATATACTCTATCCACACGTCCTCCTCCACTACGCAAATCATTGGGGTAATCGAAGGTTCCGTAGCTGACTGTATTAGCTTCCAGAATTGCCGTATATTTTTAGTTTTGATAGTTTCCAGTAATTTACCCCAACAAGATTCTTTATGAATCCTTTTTGCATTTCGGATTAACATAGTATATTCTCTCTTTATTTTTACTACGTTTTCCGCCTTTGCTTGCACAAATTCTTTGCGTAAGCTACGCTCTTCTCTCCTAACTTCCCTTTTTTTAATTAAACAGTCCTGATTAAACCATGTTTCTTTCTTAATTTGAGCACTTCCCTTATTCTTCTGGTCACTTGCAAGGGGCCTTAATTCTATACTTATGCTTTCCACTACTTGTTTTATTTTTTCCACAAACCAGGATAAGTTTTGGCCCCTCAAGCTGCCTAACTGAACCTTATTTTGCAGGCTTGTTAACCTCTCTATGGATTTTTCAGATAACGGAGTGGTCATCCGCTTCGGATATTCCATCTCTTGAATGATAACTCTGTCACAAGCCAAGTGTTGTACTATTCTCAATTCTAGCTTTATTAAATGGTGATCACTACATTCCATGGGGTTAATGCTAAAATCTTTAACTAACTCGAAATTCCAAGCTGGCATAAACACGTAGTCTATTGGGCAATTGTGCGCCCCATATTTAAAAGTTTTCTTTGCCGGGCGGTCTTGAGTTACCCTACCATTTAGACAAAAGAAACTTTTTATGGCTAAATAATTACCCAATTTAGCCGCATCAGTTGAAGTTTTAAAACTTTTAAAACTTAAAAACTCAGCTTTTTTTTTATCTCATATGCCTCTAGAATTTCTGAGTGCCACCGGTCAGACAATTTTGGATTTAGTTTATGATTAAAATCACCCAATAACACAATCAAATCATTCCCATACTTATCACAAAGTGCATCCATATCATTCTTAAAATGTAACAATTCAACCCCATATTCCTTCGATGAGCTCCATTACATATACACATTTAGGATCAACATATATTTATATTTCTTGTCAGCATATGTCGTTTGGATTCTACAGGCAAAAAGCCACTTACACCTTACAGATAACAGAGAGGTCTTAGATATTAACGTTGTTGATATCATTGTCAACAAGCCACCTGCAGGACGACCAGAGTTATATTTTACTGCTGGACGGTGGACTTGTCGAAACCCTTCCACTACTGGAGGTGCACCACAGAGCCAGGTCTCTTGTATACAGATTATTTTGTTCTTTTTGGCGAGTTCTTTCACGGCTTCATGTTTTAAGTGCGTTCCTAGGCCATTTATATTCCAAGATACCATTTGTGTGCTCGGTGGCTGCCCCCTTACCTATTCTACATCGCTTAAAGGGCCATTCATTACTGAATCCTCCCTATAACTGTATGAGGGTCCTGCTGGGCTTGAAGTATTACTCCAATTCTTCCATGCCTCCACCATGTCTGAATTGTTTATTACTATATTGAAGTTTTCTCTCCCTTCCTCCATTTCCTTACCTGGGAGCTTCACTTGTCTCTTTCCTAGCCCAGCGTGGTACCTTAGGAAAGGTTTCTGCTGGGGCGCCTGAAACACAAACGCTAACTCTTCTTTGGACACTAATCTAATCCCCTCTTTTCGGATTTCCTGCTCTGCATTTACTATTGCAGATGTGACCAAACCCGAATAAAGCTGTACCTTGGTGACCTCCTTGCCATCCCCAGTTAGTTATTTGGAATCCCACCTGTCTAAGGTCTCGTGAGCCTATTCCATTTAGATTTGGGCAATGGGCAAAAACATTGAGTAGGTGTGCTCTATTTAAATTCCCACTCTTTTTAAATTTTTTGCCACCCCTTCCCAATTTCATTAGTTCGAAATAAAGCCACTTATTCCCTATATCAGCCGCTTCTTCCGACTTTGTCACCCCCTGATAATATTGTGTGTTTAGTCTAGGTACCTCTTCCATGCTACTTTCCCGGTAAACATTATTTTTATTTTTGATGGGGGGCATCCGGGCCGGTACCTTTACTAATTTTGTGGCTAAATGACTTTTATTTTTTCTCACTTTGTCCTGATGAATTTGCTTCCTACTATACTTCTCTTTTTTTACTGGAGAGCTGGCCCATTTCTCAGGATTTGTTTCTTTATGTTCCTTCGTTATTTTATGCGATTGTATCTTAGGCTCTTGTGTTACCACTTCTATTTGCTCCTTCCTCACCTTTCTTTTTTTCGTCGCACTTAGATTAACCTTTCTTTGAACCACACTCCCTGCTACTCTTACTTGTTTTGCGTGGCCATAATTCATGTATTCGCCTCTTCTTTTTACCAACATTGGCCACCTTGACACATAGACTTCGTAAACTTCAGTATGAGCTTCATCAACCTGGCTTACTAATGGGGGATCAACTATTCTACCTTCCCACTCACTCTTTTGTCCCATAGCCACTGGAACTAAAACTGGTTTTAACAGTGAAGGCATTTGTCCTCTAATTCCCTGTAATTCCCCTCAATTTTAGAGAGGTAAATATTTTGACTTTTCAGGATATCATGGTTTAGCATTGTTATTTCTAGCAGTCCTTGTAGCGATTTTTGCACCATTAAAATCATTTCTAACATTGAAAATGCAGGGGATTCTGAGACCTCCAAGTTTACGTCCATCGACCGATTTTCACCCTTTGTGTCACTATTTTTGTCCAGACCTTCCCGGTCATTGACTCCCCCCAAAACCTGCTTTTCAGTTCCATCTGGACTTCCATCTGGGTTCTGGGCAGAATCATCATATTGATTACGGGCCAGATTGTCTTCCTCATCCTCTTCCTACGTCTGTTGTATTAATCTTGGGGAGGAAGAAAGTCGCGGTGACATTAGTTTACCCTTTTGGCCTGTCAAAGACTGGACTGATCAGTTGACCAGATCTATGGAGTCTACCAAATGTTCTTCAAAGATTAAGGAGGATCCCCCTTTCCATGATTCCTCCATTTCTTCAGTTACCATGGTTTTAGCAGGAGAGAAAACACATTTAATATGCTTTCCCACGAACTCCTTAATTGTACTTGATGCTACACTCCCCTTACTTCCTCCATGTTGTACTTCTTTGGGAGCTTTGGGATCTTTGGGACTTTTTCCTTTTTTCTTTGGGGGCCTTTTGATTTTTCCTTTGCCCTTGGGGATAACGGGCTCTCTTGGGCATCCTGTTGATTACCACCATTCGCGTTCTTTGTTGTTCCTAATGTACTTTTATTTTTCCGTGGAGCCATTTTACTCCTTAGGTGCTTCCCTCAAGCACTTCAGAGTAGAGTCAACTTTTATTAGTTATTAATTAATTATTTAAAAAGAACAAAACTTAATATTTCACTTGTCTCTGTTGTGCCTTCTTTCTTGTACTTGCCCTCGTGCCCGTGCCCTTTTCTGCTTCTCTTTTATTGAATAGTCCTAACTTAATTCACAATGTGTAAGGTTTTTCCTTCTCTCACAGTCTCGATTCTTTACTTTTTGATTATTATGAGGCTGAAAAGTCACTCCAGTGTCACTCCAAAATCACTCCAAATGCTCCAAAATCACTCCAAATGCTATGCTCCTGCTTCCTTACCCCCTCTTCCGCCCCTCGGTAACACAGAAAGGCTCTGGTGGGGGCTTAGGAGCTTTACTATCTGCAAGAATCTACCTGACTGTGTCTGTGAATCGTCAGGATACTGTCAGGGCAGACGGGGTAAATGAGGCAACGATCCTGTTCTTAGGCTCTCTCTAACAAGCTCACGGACACCAAGCTTCTCACTTGCTGGAGAGGAGTCCGCCACTAACCCAATTGTGGTTCATCAGCTAACAGTGAAAATGTTTTGCAATTCCCTACGATAACTGGACCAGGTCACAGAGATTTCCCAAATGCTCAACCCACTGGAATTTCAGGTCCTACTGCAGAGCCCACATTTGCCAGAACACATGTGACCAGCAGGATGCAGGAGGCGAGAAAGCCCAGTTGCCTTCAGGGCCAGGCCCACCAAAATCCATGATAGAGGCTGAAACATCGTAGTCAAAGGCTGAATATCCTGCATGCGCCATTCCAGAGAATAGGCCAGAAACTGCAGTGTGTCCAGAATAGCTACAATGAAAAGTAGCATCTGAGAGGCTGTCAGGTGTAACTACAGCACATTGACAGTAAACCCCAGCAAATGCAAGTACTCCATAGTCTGGGGGTGAGAGACCACTGCTGGGGTGAGCCCGCCTTCAACAGCCACTCATGGTGGAGGAAGACTGGAAACCCCATGAACTCCACAGATGAGCTGCAACCACCACCATTACCTTGGTGAACACCAAAGGGGTGCTGGTGAGGCCAAAGGGGTGCAGAGCAAACTGAAAGTGTCTTGGCTCACTGGAAGGAAAAAGTTGAGGGGGTGCAGGCCTAAAATAGGGCAGAGTCCGCCATCGTTGTAGGGCACCAGAAAGTAGCAGGAATAGCAACCACAGCCTACTTGTGATGACAGCAACCTATCCATGGCTCCCATGGCCTAAAGAGCTTGTACTTACTGACAGAGCAGGGAGAGGTACTCCTCTGTTGTTCTGAGGATGGCGGTGTGGGCAGTGGGGTTTCTGTAAATCGAAGAATGCAATCTAAACAATTTGGGGCACTCAGTTGTCCAATGTTAAGGACTGCCAATGGGGCAGGTGGTGCTGGATCCTGCTGCCCACTGGTTGCCCTTGGTGGTGTGAGGGCAAACTTAAGGGGTTTGGGGGCTTCAGCTGCCTGGGTTGGCAGGCTTGAGTCCCACGAGGCTTGTGGGAGTTGTATCCACAATCATGAAAGGACTGGTATGGCTGTTGCCCTTGGTGGCCAGGTGTGAATGGACGTGGCTGGTAGCTCGTACTGCATCCACGAAATAGGCAAAGTGCTGAATGGGGCTACAATAGGGCCATGGAGTGACCCAGTGGCTTGGCAGTGGCCCTGCTGTCCTTAATACGTAGGGAAAATCTGTCTCATCACCGAACAGGTGGGTGCCATTGAAGTGCAAGACCATAAGGGATGCCAGAAGCAAGTAGATCTCTGCCAGGCGTGGCATCTGAGTGCCAGTGATGACGCAGCTCTGTCTAGTGAGTCAGTTGATTTCAGTCCACATCATATGATGAACCCTGCCATGGGAAACAGCCTGGGTCAGGGTGCACCGGGCTCCTCTCAGACCATGGGCAGCACTTGCAAACCAAATCCTAAACTGTGTAGGTATATTGGCCCACGAGGCATGCAGTGTTCACAGACTGCAGTGCAGGGCTGGTGGAAGAGAAAGTCAATTTGCCAAATGTATAGAGCCTTTTGAATTCCCTATCTGGTGGTGTGGTAGGGAACGCGCCAGGGTTGAATTTAGAGGTAGAGGCCTGGACAACCAGGCTCTACAGGGTGGGGTACTGGATGAGGGAAGCAGGGTCCCAAACAGAGGGACAGTAGCACAACCCAATTGTCCTACTCCTGTACAGGACTTGGCCCATACACCTAGCAGAACAACGGTAAGGGCTCATTAAAAGAGAGAAGAAGTTCTGTGCAGTGACTCCTGGCTGAAGTACCTCTGTCAAGATGTTCATCTTGACTGCCACCGAGGGTAGCGTAAGGTCCAGGACTTCAGACCCCCTCCTCACCACCATGGTAAGGGAAGCCCCTTCCTCCATAGCCACACTAGGAGGAGAGACCAAGCCAGTGTCTGGCAAGGTATCCAAATCACATGCATCTGCCAATTCCTTCTACCAGTTGTCTTTGGGATCTTCCAAGGGCTTATGGTAGCTGAAATGATCCTCAGATCCACTCCCCCAAGCGTCCTCCTCACAGGGTTTGTCAAAGAAAGTGGCTTTAACTTGGAATGTCGAGTTCTGACTGGCGGTGGAGTCAATGTTGGATGCACATCAGAGTCGGGTATGATAATGAGATCAGCGCTGCTGCAGGGCGTCGTTCTATTCTGCAGCAGACATAGAAAGAGGGCTATGCCTCTGAGGACTGTTTTTATGCAGGAAGGTGCACCTTCCTGCACAAAAACAATCCTGCATGGAACGCAGGCACCCTTGCACCATGGTGCCAGGGTGCCTGCATTGAAGCTAGACTGCCAAAACGGTGCCAGCACATGCTAGGCTGCTAAAAGGGTGCCAGTGCAGTGGAAAAGGGAGGAATACACCATATGCCTTAAATACGGTGCATTCCTGCCCTTTCCATATCACGGACGGTTGCGTACCAAGTTAACTTGCTGTATTTAAATAGGCCTCTAAATGTCCCTGTTAGTCAGATGCAGACTGCACCCAGGCTACACACCACAACCATGGCTTTAAACATTAACATTAACCTTGCACCCAACTTTTACTCTATTCGGATGAACACAATTCAAAGTGAGGGAAAATTACACTCTACAGACACGCGTTATAAGCGTAGATTTACACAGCCAAAATCATGCTTGCAAAAGCTTGGGCACAATCATGTTTGCGCCGGGACGGGTTTATGCCCAACAGGGAATGATGGCCTAAGAGTATTGTAGTGACTATGGTTGGAGTTTGTATGATTCCTCCCCCCCCGATCCTAGATATGCTCATCCCCCCGGGTTTTTCTATCATCAAGAAAGATAGAATTGACCAAAAAGGCAGAGGCGTGGCCATCATCCACAACAATAACCTATTGGTGTCTGAAACCGAGAACTTCATATATAACTCTTTCGAATGCCTTACCGCCATCATCAAAACCACCAACAATAACCCAGTGCACTTCCACCTGCTATACCACCCCCCAGGCAACTCTGTCACTTTTACAGAACACCTATCTGACCTAATCGCCCACTGCTCGCTCCAAGATTCCAACAATATCATTCTAGGCAACCTTAACCTTCACTGGAATGATAGGAACAGTGCTCCTGTACAAAGCTTAAATGACCTTCTCCTCTCCAACAACCTCACCCAACACTTTTCTCAAGAAACCCACAACAAAGGAGCAATCCTGGATGCCATCATCGCCAATCATGATGCAATCTCCATAGACCACATGCTGCCTGTCGACTGGTCAGACCATCACCTTATCCTATTTCACCTCCCTCTTCAGACCATGCCTCTACCCTCCATCTCTAACCCACCCTCATGGTCGAGAAACGTATCGCAGATCAACACAGATGAGTTACAAGAGAAAATATCCTCCCGCCTGCCCATCCCCCCGGTAGGCCTCTCCACAGAAGAACTCACAGCCCACTACAATGTTACCATGTCCTCCATCCTTGATGAACTAGCCCCCTTGAAACTGAAAAAATCCAGGAACATTCCCTCCAGATCCTGGTTCATCAAGGACATTATTGAGGAAAGAAGGCAACTCAGAGCCTCTGAACGCCTCTGGAGAAAAGACCCCTCCTCCAACCATTACGAAGAACTCAGAGCAGCAAGAAGAAAGTACAAGCTCCACATCAACAACGAAAAATCCAACTTTTTTTGCACTGCGCTGGATCAAACCAAAAACAGACCAAGAGAACTCTTTGACATCATCAAAAAACAAACATCTAAGCCGACGAATAGCCTCGTCCAGCCTTCAAAAACCCTATGCGCCAACTTCGCCAACTTCTTCAACGAAAAAATCAACTTGATCGAACTCTCTCTGGACCTTAACCTTCTTTCCCCAGAAAAAAAACAACAAGCAAAATCTCCTCAAAAATAAATCCAGCAGCAACCTGGTCCTCCTTTGACCCTGTCTCAGAATCGGAGGTCCTCAATCTTATCTCCTCCTCCAAGCCATCCTCTCACAACCTCGATCCCATTCCCGCTGAAATGGTCAAAGAGCAGAAACTCTCCCTAGCTCCACTTTGGTGGGAAGTCATAACAGTTCGCTAAAAACTGGTTTAATTCCAGACTGTCTTAAAGTCGGCCAAGTAACTCCTCTTCTGAAAAAAACAGGCCTAGACTAGACCGACCTGAACAATTTCCGTCCCATCTCCAATCTCCCTTTCCTTGGCAAAGTCCTCGAAAATGTGTCCTTCGTCAACTGAACAAACACATTGACAACATAAACCTGCTCGACCAACACCAATCTGGTTTCAGAAAAGGATACAGCACCGAAACTGCAATCCTCAACATCATGGACGACATCTTAAACTCCCTCGACGCTGACCACTGCTGTCTCCTATCCTCCTAGACTTGTCTGCTGCATTTGACACTGTAGACCACAGTCTTCTCATCAAAGCTCTCAATGAACGGGCTGACGCAGAGAAAGTGGTCCTTCAGTGGTTCTCCTCCTTCTTCCAAAACCGCTCACAAAGAGTAAAAATCTGTGCCTCCGAACTCGTTCCCGTCAATAGAGGAGTTCCTCAAGGCTCCATTCTCTCCCCTCAACTGTTCAACATATATACGGAACCTCTCGCCTCCATTCTGAAAAAAGCGAATATCCCCTTTCATCTCTATGCAGATGATACACAGATCTACTTGGAAACCTCCTCCCTCAACGACATTCAAAGACTCAACAATACCCTCAATGAAGTCCAAGAATGGCTACCAAAGAACCACCTCAAACTTAATCAGGGGCAAAACTGAGATCCTCCTCATCTCTAACAAGGAAGAAAACCCGCAAATCGTTGAATGGTTGAAAGCTATTGATGGCCTCAACGGAAATCTCATCCTGGCTACCTCAGTCAAATCACTGGGAATCACCCTTGACCACAAACTCTCCATGTCCAATCACATCAAGAACTCCACCAAGAGCGCCTTCCTCAATCTGAAGCTCCTTAACAAATTCAAACCCCACATCCCCTCCTCCGACCTCAAGCGAGCAACCCAAGCCCTGGTGTTGTCCAGACTGGACTATGGGAACGCAGTTCTCTCCAGGACTGCTCCCTCTCACCTAGCCCCACTCTAAACCACCCTCAATGCTGCAGCTAGAATGGTCACCGGAATCAAGAAATTTGACCACATTTCTCCTGCGCTCAGAGATCTGAAGTGGTTACCAGTTGAAATGCAGGTCAGTTTCAGAACTGCCTGCCTCACACACAAAGCCCTGCACACATGGAAACCGGAATACTGAGCCTCCAAACTCAAGAAAGCCAGTCAAGCAAGAAACCTCAGGAATTCCAACTCTCTCCTCCTCATTCCCTTAAAAACGCGTAAACAAAAGACTGGTGTCCGCTCTTTTGCAGGAAACGCCCCAAAAATCTGGAACGCCATCCCAATCAACATCAGAACCACCCCCTCCTTTCCAAAATTCAAAAGCCTCCTTAAAACTCTCTACCTCAACCGTGCCTTCCCGAATGCAATTACGTGATGCCCTTGCCTCCTCCTGGTTGCCTCCCGTCAGTGCAACGGGTAGCCACCAGTCATTGCACAGCCACTTCCTACCTCTTCCATATCTCAGCCCCCCCAGCTGACACCACGAAACAAACTTCTCCAACACCAGTCGTGCCTTCCTAGGACTTTGATACTACCTCCTGACCCCTCCTCCTCTATGCCTCGCTTGAGGCTCCCTCGACCCCTCTACCTCAATCGGCTCACCGCGAAGACCCAAGAGAACTGTAAAGACTCCTTTTGAACATTTTCTCCCTCAATCGGCCTACCCCTGACCCTCAGTTGAACTCTGTAATGCTTCCATTTGAACTTTTTCTGTATCTCTCCTTCCTTGCCCTTACCCTGTATTTTTGTCTCTTCCTCATCATGTTGTAAAGCCCTCCGATACCCTCGGGTCTGGCCAGCGCTATAGAAGACTTCCAAAATAAAAAAATAAATAAGTTTCAATTGGCAGTTTGGAAATTCAAAAAAAATAAAGGTGAATTTAAAATGATGTGTAGATGATTTATTGATTTTTTTATATGTTTTATATTTTTCATTAAGAACATGATATACATATTATGATCTGAACAAGCATAAAAAACATTTGAACACGGATACAATAGCTTCTTCTTTTCGTAAAAAAAATAGGCCTATTGTAAATAATTGATATAAAATCAATAATGGTTTCAGCATGTCAATGTGCAAAAAAGGTAATAAAGTGCAGTGGCGAGAAAAAGTGCTTGAGCTTTATATAACAAACTGCTAATATTTTTATATCAAAAGCGAGTGATATTATCCCTCTTTTTAAATTTCTAGGTTACTTAAAAACTTCCAATATTTGTTAAATTTGCTGATAGCTCCCGCCCGTCTTCCATACGCTTTTTCGAAATCTCGTGTCCTTTTCATTTTATTGAACCATTTCAAATGGGAGGGAACATCTCTGGATTTCCAATTTTGAAGAATTAAAGAATTGGCTACAGTACAAGAAATAAAGAGAAACGCTTCTTCGGCCTCCGTTAAAAATGTTGTATCTCTACATAGCCGAACAGGGCAGCATCAGCCTTGGGCGCGACTCTCTTCCCGATTTCCTGATCTAAGTCTAAAAGAATTGCCTCCCATAAGGATCTCAACCTTGGACATGTAAAAAAAATATGGTGCCAACTCCACTCACCATCGCCTGGCAGCTGAAGAACCTACTTTTCGCATTCAAGTATCTTTTTGCAAATGCTTCCGGAGTTAGGTTGGCCAGCCATCGTGATAGGAAGGCCATCCTTATGAAGTTAGCTGCACGCAGTGATTTACCTCCTAGGTGTCATAAGACTTCCCATTCTTTTGTGGAAAAAGTACATTGTGTCTCACAGACTATTTTTTCCAAGTGATTCTCTATCAAGGGTGGTTGGCCCTGGTCCTGAAGCAAACAATACCAATTCCATACACTGTTTAATTTGGCCCCATAGAGAGCTACTACATATTTATTGGGAGTATCAATAATGCCAGAAGTGTTTTTAAAAAAATGAACAATTTGTAGGTATTCAAAAAAGGCATGTTTCCTTAGAGTCCCAGCCTTTCTCACTACCTCCTGCCAGGAGATCACCACATCTTGAATAAAGAAATATCTTAATTCCCCTAACCCACAACCTTCCCAATAGTTCATATGGCTTAGTCGAATCTGGAGGCCGAGACTATTACATTCTCCCAATCTCAAGTACTGTAAGCAATCCTATTTCCTGGGTCATTTTATCAATAAAGAAACTATCTCTACTGCACTTAGATCCCCGCAAGCCCGCCACTAGGTCTTAAAATGCGGCCTCATAATAAGTTCTTAAATGAGGTAGGGCTAGACCCGCCTGTGCAGTAGACAATTGTAATGTGGTCAATTTAACCCTAGAAACTTTCAGCCTGATTCATCATTGGGCCGTTTTGCGAGTCTGAAATAGCGATTCATAAGGAATCGCTATTCTAGACTCGCAAAACGGTTTTCATGTAGGAATCGCAAAAAAAAATGCGATTCCTACACATTCCTTATTTGCGATTAGCAAATTGCTAATCGCAAATAAGGAAAAACTCCCCATTCATTCCTATGGGCCAAAAGGCCTCAAGAAATTTGACCACATTTCTCCTGCGCTCAGAGATCTGAAATGGTTACCAGTTGAAATGCAGGTCAGTTTCAGAACTGCCTGCCTCACACACAAAGCCCTGCACACATGGAAACCGGAATACTGAGCCTCCAAACTCAAGAAAGCCAGCCAAGCAAGAAACCTCAGGAATTCCAACTCTCTCCTCCCCATTCCCTTAAAAACGCGTAAACAAAAGACTGGTGTCCGCTCTTTTGCAGGAAATGCCCTAAAAATCTGGAACGCCATCCCAATCAACATCAGAACCACCCCCTCCTTTCCAAAATTCAAAAGCCTCCTTAAAACTCTCTACCTCAACCGTGCCTTCCCGAATGCAATTACGTGATGCCCTTGCCTCCTTTCAGCCTGATTCATCATTGGGCCGTTTTGCGAGTCTGAAATAGCGATTCATAAGGAATCGCTATTCTAGACTCGCAAAACGGTATTCATGTAGGAATCGCAAGAAAAAATGCGATTCCTACACATTCCTTACTGACTGGGTTGCCGATGCACTCAAATCACAGTATACAGATTGTTATGTAACAATACAACATATAGTATAGAACACAAAGTGACAGAAGTCTTTAACAGAAACTCCAGTGGAAAGGTAAACCGTGGAGTCTTTTAATGAAGTATACAGCCAGCTGGCCAAAAGGCCCATAGGAATGAATGGGGAGTAATCCTTATTTGCGATTAGCAATTTGCTAATCGCAAATAAGATAGCGAATTGAAGGATGCCAGGGGTGTCCAAAGGACACCCTGTAGCACCCCTTAAATGCACATTTGAACAGGTGTTGCGCACACACATGTCCAAAGTACATGTGTGTGTGTAACATGCAAAAGAAAAAAATGCACTAAAGTGCTTTTTACTCTTTTTTCGCAATTTACCACCAAGTCAGACTTGGGGGTAAATTGCGACCAAATATTGCGATTTCGCAATTTCTAATTGGTTGATGAATTGCATTTAAGGAATCTCTATTAGAGATTCTTTAAATCCAATTCCTCGCAAATATGCGATTTCGGTAATAGCGATTTTTGCATTTGGGATGATGAATCCCAAATGCAAAAATCGCGCTCGCAAAGGGCCAGATCTGGCCCTTTGCGAGCGCAATTACCTTTGATGAATCAGGCTGTTTCTTCCCCCAGACGAATTCTCTAATCAGAGTTTCAATTTCTTTAAAAAAAGGCACATTTATTTTTATTGGGACATTAATAAAAAGAAATAAGAGTAACAGAAGTATGGACATTTTAATTAATGAAACTCTTCCCACCAAGGTTAGAGGGAGTAAAAGCCACTGTTCTAAGAGTCTTCTAATTTTTTCTTTCATCCTTAAATAATTCAATGTATATAACTGTTGGTATTGGTTGGTCACATAGATCCCCAGATATCTAATTGGGTCTGACTTTGCGGCTTGTGCCCTCAGACAAGATGGAGACAAATTTAGATCTGTGTTGAGGGCTAAAACTTCTGTTTTATTAGAGTTTATTTTATAGCCCCAAATTAGCTTAAAAATCCTAAATTCCCTCAAAACTACTTCTAAATTATCTTTACTGGGCTGCAGGTATAAAATAATATCACCTGCAAAAAGTTTTAACCTTGCCATACCAGCGATTGAAGGTTGAATAGCAGCATTTCTTTTGCATTTTAATTACCAAAGGTTCAATAAAAAAGGTAAAAAGCAGTGGCGAAAGAGGACAGCCTTGCCTTGTCCCCCGGTTTATTTTTACAATGCCTGCACGTTTCAAATGTATTACTACCTGAGCCGAAGCCCCCTGATATGTGTAGATGATTGACAATAAATGTAAAGTGTTCTAGTGAGATAACAATGCAAAGTAGCAATTCGTTTTGTTCTTCGTAGTACTTTAATCTAAAGACAACAGTAAAAACTTATTTTCAAGCAAATAAAAACATTTATAAACTGTAATTTGATACTTACAAAGCACCTCGAGCAATTAAGGAAACAACAAAATTATAATCCTTTATATAGTTTTCAACCTTTGTGTAAGTAAAGTTTATGGGATCATCTCTTTCAGCAGCATTTTTATCAGCATAAACATGTATCACTCCATCTCTCATTATAACTTGATACTCAAGGTTTTCCGGCAGATTATCTGTTCTGTAAGGATCTTCTCCCTCTTTGATGCGAGATGGGAAAGCTAATAAAAAAAAAACAAGAAATAAATGAATGAAGCTAACCGCAAAATTAGTAAAACCTTTGTCATTTTCATAGATTCTAATAATATTTTGTCGTGAAAACAAAAACATACAAAAAATACAATATTATGTTTAAATAGGATATTAAATGTAAAAATATATATGCAATAAATACTCATCCTAAGTTGCAATGTAAAGCCCTCTGTCTTGCACGCGCTTAATGAAACTTAAAGTATTTGTTTGTCATGAATATTTCTGTCAAGGGTGTTTCATTTCAGGTGTTCATTTTTGTTCTACCACACATGTTTTTGGCACAATTTATGAATCAATAAACCTGTGAACTAGGCCACTGATTTATGTGTAGCTCAAAAGCCACGTTTGCATTCTGTATGAGATGAATCAACTTTTATCCTTGTGTCGTGACAATGGCAGCTTTTTTTTTAGCTTGGAATACCTGAGTAGATTTCCATATCACCCCAAACAAATTGCGACCTTTCCAGAGAAAAGGAAAACAAGTAGGTGTTGTTCTCCCCTACCTCTGAGTTCCACATACAAGTATGATCGAGTGTTTAGAATCTGATAAACTTGCCAGAGAATCGCTTGTTCTTACAAGGAAATGGGGAGAAGACCACCACCTCGAACCCCAAGAATCCATGCAAACATAAACTTCATAATGATTAGTATGCATTGTATGCTATTCTTCGGCAATGTGATAATAATTACAAAATATTGCTGGGTCTTGAAAGACAGGTGTGATGACATAAAGGACTGATCACAACTCAATAAAATGTGGATCAGCTATCCAGGAGAACAGGGAAGGTGACATGCACTTTCCAGGCATGGGCTGGAGGAGAGTGAGAACTTAAAGGTCCGAATTGTATGCGCTCATAGGTTAAGAGCCTCATGACTGGTGATTGGCGGGACATTGTAGCAAAACGTACAGCCTCAGCAACAAAGGATAGGAAATTGAGGATGCCTGTCTAGCTGAAAATGCGCCTTTTGAACTGTAAATACCAGGACCTATCATAGAGCATGCTGAATAGGAGGGAAGCAATGCAGGATATCACAAGAGAATTGAGGAAAAGGCAGTGGATTTAAGATATATGTAATGGAGGCTAGATAAAATCTTAGTCATTGAGTTTACCCAAACCTGGCCATATGGTACTCTTGGAATGTTAGGGGGCTGAATTTCCCAGTAGAATGCAATAAAATAGGACAGGCACTATTGCTAGACTCCCCAGATGTGATCTACTTACAGGAGGCGCACTGCCTACTCTAAGACACCAGGCTCATGGAGTAAAAGCTCTACCTAAACCAAATATATGCTTCCATAAAATAAAAATGTTTATAGAATACCAGTAGCGTGCTGTAGAGACTTTTACAATTTAACCAAAGGAGGCAGGTGCATCATTATAACAGGAAAATAGAGGACAGGGAGCTGGCTCAGCTGGTATCATACGCCCCAAAAACTAACTAAGACAGGTTTATCTTATCCGTATTAAGATAGGGAAACCATGTGAAGGAGAACTAGTGTGGCTGGGAGACTTTAACATTTTTACTTGCCTTCCACTAACAGGCACCCAAATGGTAGGTTCTAAAGTCTGGGGAATGTAAAAAATTATGATTTGAATGCTCTCAGAGTAAAGCAATGCAAACACTCTGTTAGAAATGGGGATCTCTGGTTGGCTAAGACTTACGCCAAAGCTAGGCAGAGACCACCACTCTAGTCAGGGAAATGGAGTTACTCGCCAAAGATAACCCGTGCTCACCTCCTTGGTAGCCTGGCACGAGCAGTTAGGCTTATCCCGGTGGTGATGTGTAAAGCATTTGCACAATACACAGAGCAACAACATACTAGGCACACCACAAAAGGAACTCCACACAAGGTTATATATAAAAATAGCCTTTGTATTATCATAAAACACATTAGATGGTAATCACACAATATACACTGTGCCAACAGGCACTGGGAAATATTTACAGGGGATTATTTACACAGGACAGGGCAACGTGGGCCACTGTCAGAATTATCACTTGGTAAAAATAGTAAAAGTCAGAACATAAATCGTAGTAGGGAATAAATCAAACCTAGATCACAGTAGAGAATACAATAATACATAACACAGTATGCAAAACCTCATAATCATAAAATCACATCTATAAGCATAAATCAGGGTGCAAAAAAACATAGCATATACATTGCATTTCCTAGCACCTATATAAATCACACTAGGGCCTGGAGCCCTTCAAACCTAATAGTCCCCCGGGCCAACTGGTCATCTCTAAGGGGCTCAAATGCCCTCTATCCAAAGTCAGGTCACGCTGTCAATGCAGCAACAGTCAAGGGTGTGCAATGTGCGCAGGCCAAAACGTAGCTGCTGGCACTAAGTGCTGCGCAGCTGTGAAAGAAAAGATGGGGCGAAGGAGTGCGTCTCACTCCTGTATTCAAAACAGGTCCCCTAAAAGAAAGACCTAAATGGTGCAGCTGCCCACTACTTGCTGGGCAGCTGATAATGGTCAAATGGGACTTGGGCTCTCAATGGCCCTTGAAACAAATGTGCCCAACGATGGAGCCATCTGGCTCTAAAAATAAAAATGTCCCCATGGAGCACACGGGCTCCTGAAATAACTATGCGCCAATAAAGAAGAAGAAGAACATGCCCCCAGGCACTGTGGAGCGCACTGGCGCTTTAAATAAATATGCATATGGTGGAGCCACTTAGGCTCTCACACCAACCCATGCCTGCCTCGTTGGAGCCACGTAGGCTCTAAAATACTGGGGCGAAATGTTGGAGCCACCTAGGTTCTAGGAATAATGATGCCCCCTGAACAATAAGGCATGGGCCCCCCTGGGCCCGGATAGACAATTATGGCCACATTGGAGCAGGCCGCAACGGCAGGTCCGCTCATGGTAACATCAAAAAGATACTGGCCATGTGTCCCGCCCAGCCCTCACTCACCGGGACTGACAGGGAGCACCTTCAGTCACTGGCGATCTTCCGCGGGCCTGCCTCCCCTTCAGACAGGTGGGGATGGGCTGAACAGCAGCGGGTGGAGCCCATGAGGCTCAGTAGCCTCTCGTTCCTCTGGGGCTCCGGTCGCTCTCGGCTCGCTTCACCATGGAGACTGCGAGGCTCCGGACGGACCCCCGGTGGCGGGGCAGGACTTCTCTCCCCGCTCCACCCAACACCAGGCAGAGACGCCGGGCTTCCGGGTCGCCATGCTTGATTGCGGCGGCCCCGTCAGAGATTTCCACAGGCGGGGTGGGCACCCGCTGAGTCAATAAGCGTGGTGGCACCCGCAGGATACGCAGAACGGCACCAGTATGCTGGGTGGACACCCGCGGCTTTCACTGAAAAAGGAACACATCGGCACCTGCAATTTCAATAAAAATAAGCAGGGTGGGAACTCACCGATCCAAACAAAAGCACCATAAAGAGGAGTAGGCTCCCACTATGTGAAATAAGGCAAAGCGGGGTGGGCACCCGCCATCTAAGCATAAAGGGGGGAATCCATGGGCCCCAGCAAGGGCTGCAGTGTGGTGCTGCGCAGCCCCCAGGGTCTCCTCTCCTTCAGGGAAAGTCGAGGACAAAGCGCTCACAGGGCGCTAGGAGCAGAGCACAAGGTCCTTGTAGGATCAAGGAAAAAGCAAAAAGGACCCAGGGCATAGCTGGGCCCAGGGAAGCAGCCCTCCTGGCAAGTCCTCCTGGGCCCCAGCAGCAGCACACCCTGCAGGAATCAAGATCCAAGAGTAGAACAACATCATGGGGTCACAGCCCCTTCTTTTATACAGCATTTCCCTTTGTTCTAACAGTGTAGGGCATGGGAGAGCCAGATACAACTGGTTCAGGGAGCTGTTGAGCACTTTTTTGGCTCAGCTCCTTTCTCCCTTTCTCAGGACAGGCCAGGTGGAGCCAGCATTGTGGAGGGAAGGCACAGCCCTATTCAGGTCCCAGGTGCAACTCCTCCCTCCCATCTACATGCAGATTTCCCTATTCACCACCGGGCAGACTCATCCTGGCTCCTGGAGCCAGCCACACCATCCAGCACCTGTCAATCACAAGCCAGACAGGCCATTCACATCACACGGCACACAGAAATGCCAACTTCTAAAAGTGGCATTTCTAAAATAACCACAATAAATCTACGCACACTATTGCGCAGCATTTATTCTCACGAGTTTGCACATACTAACTTAACCCTACACTCCTCTCATATCAGGAATTATCATGGGCACACATATCCCCCATGCATTCCTATGAGAAGGCAGGCCCATCTCACCACATGCACTCAGAGTGCGCACGCACTTTACACTGGGCCACGGTGCTAAAGTGCGCAGAGTCCTAAAATCACTACCACCATGCCAGAGGCTTAAGGCAAAAAGTTTAGGGGTGAACCTGCTAAAAAGGCCTAAGTCCAACACACTCATACCCAAAACATTAAGCCCATTACTATTCACAGACGTCCTTTTAAAGTTACTGTTGCCATAAAGGCCCGAAAACACTTGTAAAGGTATTCCAGCCTAGCCTTGGAGTAAGTTCGGTACCACACATGGTCGCTCACAGGTAATGCAAACACACTGCCATAGAAAATAACAGGTGTGGGGTCTTAAAATAACAGCCCGTATGAAATAATGGTAGAATACATTATTATTTTCAATTTTCAATTACATATATATTTTTAAGTGTAAAAAGTAATATTTAATTCATTTTTCTAAATTAAAAACATTAACATTTAACTTTTTTGCTTAAATATAATAAAAAACATGTTTAAAGTTTAATATAAAATGTAATTTAACTAACATTGATTACACCAATAAGTTCTAATAAATAAAATGTACTAGATATTAATACAATTTGGAAAATATAGTCATGGTGGTTAAAATTATTTTTTACAAATAATAATTAGAAATTAAGTTACTATGTTGTATTTTTTTAACTTCATGAATTCATTTGCTGTAATATTCAACTTTTTTAGTTCTAGGTTAATAATAATATTTTAGGCAAGGTTACATTTTTATTTTATATTAAAATATGCTTCATATTTATTTTAATTATATTTACCATAGGGAGATGTCTGCCCCAGAGGTAAATACTTCCACCTATGTGTGGAACATTACTAGTAGCAAATTCACAATTTTATACCATGTTTTAGCAGGTTTTACCCCCAGTTTTGAGGTAAAGTTTACCCCTAGTAGTACATTTACCCTTTGGAAATGGTGAGAATAGTTGATACTAGTTGCAGTCATAAGTTTACAAATGAGTAAATCCACATATGTAAACGTAAACTTACATTTGTGTATAGGCATCCATATGTGTTTACTTTGTACTGAGACACCTGACATCTAAAAGGAGCATAAGAAAAAACTGCAAGAACAAGTAGAGGCAATAATACTGTTTAGCCTAAATTGAAATCCTCTTTTTTAAATATTATATTTTTCTAGTAGGATTCAATGTATGTGGTGTCAGTTATGGTTAAACAAAATGGAATCCACTCAGAAAGGTGGTCGTGATCCCTAAAGTGATGGGGAGCACACAGTGTTGTTTAAATGCCCCTCACACACCAACAGGCCCCTTGGTGTCATGCTTCATCATCGGGGCCTTCGCACCCCTCTACGGAATGCGGCGTGCTACGACTTACGGCTACGTAGGAGCACTTGGTAGTGAACTATGTGAGGGTGTGTATTTAGGGAAGATATGTGAGTTAGTGAGGTGAGGTGAAAAAAGTGAGGTTAAAAAATACCTGGCTCGTGGGAAAAAATTATTTATTATGTCCTCGGCTGGTATTATTAAAAAGGTGCAAGGTGAGGTTGATAATATACGTATTAGGGTATATCAACCTAAAAGTGTCAACATGTTTCGGGGTACAACGACCCCTTCTTCAGGACAAGGATATGCACATTATCCTCACCTTACTCACATGGGATGTCAAAGTGTATTCTACAAAAAATGAACTAAGTGAAATGTACCTATCAATGTTATTTAATGGATGAGTTCAGTTGCGCCCAATTGGCGTTGAAGATAACTTATAGTTCAAGGTTAGGAGACCTCATGAGCCTTAGCGTGGTATTGGGGGATTCTACCCTCACTGCTTAGTTAAGCAACGGTTGCATCAGCGTTGAGGGGAAGGCAGGCGATTTGGCTATGCAGTAACCGTTGCTTAACTAAGCAGTGAGGAAGGAATCCCCCAATACCACGCTAAGGCTCATGAGGTCTCCTAACCTTGAACTAAAAGTTATCTTCAACGCCAATTGTGCGCAACTGAACTCATCCATTAAATAACATTGATAGGTACATTTCACCTAGTTCATTTTTTGTAGAATACACTTTGACATCCCATGTGAGTAAGGTGAGGATAATGTGCATATCCTTGTCCTGAAGAAGGGGTCGTTGTACCCCGAAACATGTTGACACTTTTAGGTTGATATACCCTAATACGTATATTATCAACCTCACCTTACACCTTTTTAATAATACCAGCCGAGGACATAATAAATAATTTTTTCCCACGAGCCAGGTATTTTTTAACCTCACTTTTTTCACCTCACCTCACTAACTCACATCTCTTCCCTAAACACACACCCTCACATAGTTCACTACCAAGTGCTCCTACGTAGCCGTAAGTCGTAGCACGCCGCATTCCGTAGAGGGGTGCGAAGGCCTCGATGATGAAGCATGACACCAAGGGGCCTGTTGGTGTGTGAGGGGCATTTAAACAACACTGTGTGCTCCCTATCACTTTAGGGATCACAACCACCTTTCTGAGTGGATTCCATTTTGTTTAACCATATCGCCATGGGAGACCGAATCCACTTGTCTCTCTCTCTCCCCCCTCTTTGTTGTATTTATGTGGTGTCAGTTACTCACCTTCTTGTGTGTGGGAGGCAAACAGGGAGTCGCAGGTTTCCCTATGTCTATAGAAGCTGTTAAATGTTATTAGTAGCACACAGTGTACTCCTCCGCCCCGGAGCATGCACATGAATATGCCACACAAATAGCTCTGGATTGTATGACTTTATTCCTCAGCATACAATCACATACACTGCACAGTCATAACTGGTAATAACCACACCTCCCAGAAAGTTACGCAATTACTCAGAACTGCAAGGGTCTTAATACACATAGACTCACAACACTACATCTCCCCCTTTGTTAAATAAACTGTCCAAACAACAGTTACATCATATTTCTTAAATAAGTTGTTGAGGTGCTCACACTAGTCGGTCAGATCGAGTGGCATGAAGTGGTTGATATGGACTCTGTTTGTGAACTGATGGTACAGGATTTTATGTTTTATCCAGACTGTGAGGCCAGATCTCCTTGTTCATAATTGCAGGAGCTGACTATCATAGAGGCAGGTGCTCAAAGTGTGATGAGCCCCCTGTGATGGATTTTCCAGAACGATGGGCCGTCATCAGGTATACTTTGCATGTCACAACCCTCAGAGGATCGACATCAAATGGAGCGTGTGTTTTCTGCTTTCTTTTCTGCTTGACCAGGACCAAGTCACCCTCCTTGAACACTGTTTCCTGGGCTCATTGACACCAATCGGCCTATGTTTCCATTTTGCATTTTTGAGCAGTGTCTGTGACATGAAACTTACCAGCATTCAAGGATCGGTCTATTGTCCACTGTGGTAGTTTGGTTCCGATGGCTCTCTAAAATAGCAAGGTGGCAGGACTTTCACTGGTTGTGGAATGAGGAGTTGAATGATACACACAGAGGGCTTGATTTAACTCGTTCACTTTCATTGATGCTTGTTGAATTCCCCATTTGCATGCACCCATGAATCCTTGCACAACATCATTTGCTTAGGGCCACAGAGGTGTACTCTTTTGATGCTGGAGACTTAGTATAACTAGACATTCCTTGAATTCTTTGCCATTTAAGAGTCGGCTCCTGTCTGATTTGAGACCAGCAGGGATTGCCACACTGCAAAAATTTTAACCAGCCGCTCGAGACCTATCCATAAGTAGTTGATGATAACTTCTCTACTAGTAGAAAGCATGAATACTCATCAGTGACTACCATGAGATGATGTTGTTTCCTAGGGGCCCAAAGAAATCAACTTCAACTCTTTTCCATGCCTATGCAGAAAGGTCATGCATTGACAATGGATTTTGAGTCACTTTGGGGGATATGCAGTTGCAAAGATGGAACTCATTTAGTTCCCTCTCAACTCGATCATCTAAGTGCTGGAACCACACTCGTTCTCTTAGGACTACAATGCCATTATGTCCTTCACGGGCTGGTTCAATGACCTTTGTCTTAGGCTCTCAGGTATGGCAATTCTCTAGTCTCTCAATGCAACACCTTCCCTGGCCCAGGCAGTTCATCCTGTACATTTTTTTTTATTCGACATTGTCAGCAAAAGGTAGAACACTCTTCTTCCAGGATTGAGTTGAAATTATGTCTTTGAGGATAAGAATGTTCTTGTCATCATTAGTAGCAGCAAGAATCTGTTCAGTTGATAGGTCCGCTGGCAATGAAGTAAATGTACTCCTCAGCTGTTTTAGATGTAGAACTGTGAAAGTGTAGCGGTACTCATGAAAAATAATCAGCATGGTTCTGATCTTTACCCAGCTTGTGTACAGTTGCATAGTGGTACTCTTGCAGTCTCAAACCCCATCTCTCAATGAGAGAGGGCAGCTTGGTTTTTGGATTTCCAAAAATGGTGAGCAGTGCTTGATGATCTTTAATTATACTGAAATGTTTCCTATATAGAAGCACATGGTAATGTTTGCAGGCCCACATTACAACCAGACTCTCTTTCTCTGGCTGAGGATAGGTATGTTCTGTGTCAGATAGCCTTCGACTGGCATAGGCCACAATGTGTCGCTGGATTTGGATGACCATTATGTCAAACAAGGATTGCATCTAGCCCCACAGGACTCACATCCACTGTGATCTCAGTCCCTAATTTGGGGCAAAAATAAACCATCTGAGTTGCATTCTTAATGGCATGTTTTATTTTTTCAAGCTTTGATCACATTCAGCAGAACATTGGTATGGGACATTCCATTTTATCAAGTCTCTCAATGGGGCACTCACAGTAGCACAGTCACAAATGTACCTTAAGCAATAACTGGCCACAGAAGGATCGTAACATAGGGACATCTTGTGGGGGCGAGTAGCTGACAGTGCTTTCACTTTATCAGGGTCAGGAGTCATTCAACTATCAAAAATTATGTGTCCAAAGAATTTTTGTTTGGTCTTGTGAAACTCACACTTTGCTGCGTTCAGAGTGAGACATGCATCATCAAGTAACTGGCACACTTGTGTAAAGAGCCTTGTCATGCTCCTCTTGCGTTGCTACAAATACCAGTATGTCATCACTGAAATTAAAAGCATGCATAACGGGGTTTCTGAGACCATTCGATGCCAGGTAGACAAAGGGGAAACAGAGGCACTCATCCTATTGGATTTGAGTGCCGTTTCGACACTGTTTCCCATTTCACCCTTCTTACTGCCATAAAATTCATCGGCATCAGTGGCTCAGCCCTCGGTTGGGTAGCCAGCTATCTTTCTGACCGTACGTTCCAAGTTTTCTCCCCTTCCTCAGCCTCTAAAACTCATCACTCCACCCGTGGTGTCCCTCAGGGCTCTATTTTGAGCCCTTTATTCTTTAACCTATATGTTAGACCCCTCGCCACCATTGCAGAGCAAGCCGGACTTGTCATCTATTCCTACGCCGATGATACTCAGATCATCTTTTCACTCTCTACAGGTCAAAATTCCTCCACTTCATCTCTTCACTCTGGTCTTAATAACATAGCTAGTTGGATGCACGACAACAAATTAAAATTAAATGGGGACAAGACCATCATCTCATGGTAGTCCCCCATACCACACTCTGGGGTCCCCATCATTGGCCACAGCAGTTGGGCTCCCTACCCGTTCCCTCCAAGACAGCTCGCAACCTAGGCATCGTATTTGATGATTTGATGATCAGCTGTCAATGAGGCAACATGTGATCAAGGTCTCGGCCACCTGAGTTACCATCATCAAGTGGCTGATAAAGATCATATGGATGCTTTCCCATGACACCCAGAGAACCGTAGTCCAGGCGTTAATTACTTCTCGGCTGGACTATGGGAATGTCCTTTTTCTGGGTGCATGCAAGGAGGTGACGCGTAAACTTCAGACAGTTCAAAATATGGCAGTTCGATTACTCTGTAATCTTCCCAGAACCTCTCCCACCTCGGCCTCTCTGCGCAGCCTTCATTGGCTCCGCATTGAAAACCGTTCTAAATTCAAGGCCCTTTGTTTCATGCATCGCATTAAGTCAGGCATTGCCCCTTTCTACTTAAGAACTCTGGTTCATCAACACTGTCCCTCCCGTACTCTCCGTTCATCAACCCATGAAAGATATCAGGTCCCTCGCATCAGGAGAGCCAGAATGGGCGGTCGCTCATTCGCTTACTTGGCCCCTTCCCTGTGGCATGCATTACCTCTCTCCCTACGTTCTGAATCCTGCTATCTTGGGTTCCGTAGAGATCTTAAGACCTGGTTATTCAATCTTTAGACCCTATAGATTCCTTAGAGACCTTTTCTGCAATTAACTGTCCTCTCTTTTCTGGTAAGCGCTGGGAAACCTCCGGGTAGCTGCGCGCTGTATAAAATTAAATATAATAATAATAATAATAATAATAATAACAGGCTGAATTATTTGACGTATTTCATCCTGAAATATTTCTGCAGCTAATGGCACTCCAAACCTCACCCTTTTGTATCTGAACAAACCAACATGAGTCAAAAAAAGTAGTGATGCACCTGCAGTTCTCTCCTGAGTCGAGTTGATGGTATCCCTTATTCAGATCGAGATAGGAGAAGATTTTGGCACCATTGAAATGCATGATCATGTCTATTATTTTTGGACCAGTACATCTTTCTCTCTTGATTACTTTGTTGGCCTAGTGCTCATCAACACAGATGCGCACTGTGTCCAATAATTCCCATTTTTGTCTCAACAGCTTCTTGCAAGTGGAAAGTGACTCTCAGGTGCTGCTGGGCAACAGGGAGAACATCCTCATTGATGTGAAGTTGCACTTTCATCACCTTAAGCCTGCTTAGGCCATGAAAAAACGATGGGAACTGCCTCACAACTTCAGTTTGATTGTTGAGGTTTTAACAGAGAGATATCAGTCCCATGTCAGCAGAGGTGGTAAAACTAAGTAGGCATGTACTAGAGGAAGAACCTTTAAGGACGAGAATTGGTGTTTGCACAGATACTTTTTTATGTTTCATTGTCGCTATGAATGACCTTAGACTCTGCAACGGTTTAGAAGCAACCCACATGAATACTTTCGTGTTTGACGGGTTGAAGTGTGGCACAGTCAAGTCATAGCATAGCATTTATATAGCGCACTACGTACCCAGAGGGTTTCAAGGCGCTTAGGAGGGGAGGAGGATTATTTGTCAAATATCCACGTTTTAAGCTGCTTTCTGAACGCTAGGTGATTCTGGGTGAGGCGAAGGTAAGCGGGGAGTGAGTTCCATGTTTTGGCAGCCAGGTATGAGAAGGATCTGCCTCCCATGGTGGTCTTGTTGATGAGAGGTACAGTGGCGAAGGCTTGGTTGGAAGAGCGAAGTTGTCGGGAGGGGGTGTAAAAGGACAGTCGAGAGTTGAGGCAATCTGGTCCGATGTCGTAGAGTGATTTGTGTGCGTGGGTAAGCAGTCGGAAGGTAATCCTCTTATCGACGGGTAGCCAGTGGAGGTCTTTAAGGTGACCAGAGATGTGTTCGTTGCATGGGATGTCTAGTATGAGCCTGGCTGAGGCGTTTTGGATTCGTTGTAGTTTCTTCCGGAGTTTAGCGGTGGTACCTGCGTAGAGGGTGTTTCCGTAGTCCAGTCGGCTCGTGACTAGAGCGTGGGTGACTGTTTTCCTTGTTTCGGAGGGGATCCAGCGAAATGTTTTTCTGAGCATGCGAAGAATGTTAAAGCAGGAAGAGGATACGGCGCTGACTTGTTTGTTCATTGAGAGTGAAGAATCCAGGATGACGCCAAGGTTCCGTGCGTGGTCTGTCGGGATGGGTGCATTTCCGAGGGCTTCCGGCCACCAGGAGTTGTCCCATGCAGAGGGGGATTTACCTAAGATGAGGACTTCTGTTTTGTCTGAGTTCAGTTTCAGACGGCTTTGTTTCATCCATTCGGCGACTTCTTTCATTCCTTCGTGTAGGTTGGTTTTGGCGGTGCTGGGGTCCTTGGTGAGAGATAGGATCAGTTGAGTGTCATCCGCGTAAGAGATGATGTTGAGGTTGTGTTGGCGGGCGATGGCCGCGAGGGGGCTCATGTATACGTTGAAGAGGGTGGGACTGAGTGAGGATCCTTGTGGAACGCCGCAGATGACTTCGGTGGCCTCGGACTTGAAAGGTGGGAGGCGGACTCTCTGGGTTCTTCCGGTGAGGAACGAAGTGATCCAATCCAGTGCCTTTCCTTGGATTCCGATGTCTCTGAGGCGTTGTAAAAGGGTGCTGTGGCAGACTGTGTCGAAGGCTGCAGAGAGGTCGAGGAGGATGAGGGCGACTGTGTCTCCATTGTCCAGCAGAGTTCAAATGTCGTCTGTTGCTGCGATGAGGGCGGTCTCAGTGCTGTGTTTGGCTCGGAAGCCAGATTGTGAGGGGTCGAGGGAGTTGTTGGCTTCGAGGAAGGCGGCGAGTTGGTTGTTGACGGCTTTCTCGATGACTTTGGCCGGGAATGGAAGAAGCGAAATGGGGCGGTAGTTTTTGAGTTCGGTGGGGTCTGCTGTTGGTTTTTTCAGAAGGGCGGTGAGTTCAGCGTGTTTCCAGTCTTCTGGGAAGGTAGCGGAGTTGAAGGAGCAGTTGATGACGTCTCGGAGGTGCGGAGCTATGACGGAGTCTGCTTTGTTGAAGATGTGGTGAGGGCATGGGTCTGTGGGGGATCCAGAGTGGATGGAGTTCATCAGGCGGATGGTGTCCTCAGTGGAGATTGGCATCCAGGCGTTAAGGGTGTTGACGGGGGGAAGATGGTCAGCTGGTGGTAGGGTGGGTTGGCTTCCGGGTTGGTTGTCAGAGCTGTTGTGGATGTCAGCAATCTTGTTGTGGAAAAAAGAGGCTAGGGAATCGCAAAGGGTTTGAGAGGGGGTGATGTCGTTGGAGTTGGCCGAGGGGTTGGAGAATTCCTTGACGATGTTGAAAAGTTCCTTGCTGTTGTGGGCGTTATTGTCAAGTCGATCTTTGAATGCTGTTTTCTTGGCTTTTCGGATCAGTTGGTGGTGAGTGCGGATGGCGCTTTTGAAGGCGTCCTTGTTGTTGGTGGATGGGTCTTTTTTCCAGGCCTTTTCAAGGGAGCGGCATAGTTTCTTGGACTTCTTGAGGTCGTCGTTGAACCATGCGGCCTTCTTGATGCCAAGTTTGTGTTGACGTTTTTTCAGTGGTGCTAAGGTGTCGGCGGTTTTGGATAACCAAAGGGAGAGGTTGGAGGCGGCTTCGTTGGCGTTAGAAGAGAGGGCTGGGGAGGTTTGAAGGAGCGATGTGGAGATCTGTTCTGTGGTGATTTTGTTCCAGTTTCTTTGTAGAGTTGGTTGGAGGTGGATGATGGGTTTCGGCTTGTTGTAGGTGAAGTGAACGCAGCTGTGGTCAGTCCAGAGGAGATCCGTAGTGTGGCTGAAGGAGACATGGTTGCTGGAGGTGAAGATGGGGTCGAGAGTGTGACCTGCGATGTGGGTGGGGGAAGTGACCAGTTGTTTAAGTCCGAGGTTGTCGAGGTTGTCTAAGAGGGTGGCGGTGTTGCGGTCGCTGATCTTTTCAAGGTGAAAGTTGAGGTCTCCCAGAAGGATGTAGTCTTTGGAGGGGAGCGCGTGTGGGGTGATGAAGTCCGTGATGTCTTCACTGAATTTTGCGCGTGGGCCTGGTGGTCTGTAGAGGAGGGTGCCTCTGAGTGTGGTCTTGGGGTCGATGTGGATCTGGAAGTGAAGGTGTTCGGAGTTGGCGAGGTTGACGTCAGAGCTGGTTGAGATGCGGATTGATTTCTTGTGGACGATAGCGATTCCACCTCCTGTATGGTCGGTGCGGTCCTTGCGTGTGATCTTATAGTCATCAGGGATGGCGATTGCGATGTCAGGGGCGGAGGAAGCGTTCATCCATGTTTCCGTTAGGAAGGCGACGTCAGGAGAGATGGTGTCTAGTAGGTTCCAGAGGTCAATGGCGTGCCTATGGACCGAGCGGGTGTTGAGAAGGATGCATTCTAGGTGGTTGGGGTCGGGAATCTGTGTTGTGGTCGTAGCGGAGATGTTGTCGGTGCTGCTGAATTTGCAGGAGTAGCAGGAGAAAGGTCCATGGGTGCGTCCAGGAGCGGCTTGGACGCAGGTGGGGGCGCGGCCGGGGTTAAGGGCTAGGAGGGTGGCGGCATCGTAGGTAATGCGGGGGGGGTGGGAGGCGAGAGGGGCAGGGGGACTGGCGCTGGGCGCGGTCCAGGCGCGGACGGGCGTAGACGGGCTTACCTTTGGCGCACCTTCGGCGAGGCCGTAGCGCGTGGACGCTGCGCGTGGGGACATTGGCCATAAATGGATGGTGGAGGGGGCGGAGCGTGGGAGGGTCAGCTGGGGGGCGGGATCAAGGTGTGGGAGGTGGTGTGGGACGTCACAGCAGACAAAATGGCAGCAACAACAACAACTAATGCTGCGAGGGGCACGTCGAAATTGGCCAAGATGGAACGTTCAGGGGACAAATAAAGCACAAGTTTCTAGTGGTACAAAGCGCTAAGGAAACGATGGGGGCGCTATGGAATGTGCAAGCAATTAATACACAGAGCCCAGAGCGAGGGATTTAAAAACGGCAGGAAGCGAGGTAAAGCCCACAGCAACAATACACAGTCAGTAAGGTGAGCCCAAGCCCCGCAGTGCGCTACGTAGTTGTAAAAGCGCAGATTACACTCAGCAGTGTCTTATAGCAAAGCAAAGCACAAATTACACTTAGCAGTTTCTTATAGCGAGGCAAAGCGCCAATTACATTCAGCAGTGTTCTATAGCACAAGCAAAGCGCCAAATACCCTCAGCTGTTTTCTAAGCAAAGCGCCAATTACATTCAGCAGTGTTCTATAGCAAAAAGAAAAGCGCCAAATACACTCGGCTGTTTTCAAAGCAAAGCGCCAAATACACTCGGCTGTTTTCAAAGCAAAGCGCCAAATACACTCGGCTGTTTTCAAGGTACAGCAAATCGCCAAATATACTCAGCAGTTTTCAATAGCAAAAGAGGCCCACAGCGTCTAGCAGGGCGCAACGAGGAGGTACTTAGCAGAATTGAAGCGCTATGTCAGGGCTCGAATGAGGAGGAGGTGAAGTGAGCGACCGCTTCTATCGAGGATATGGCGGTCACAGCTCTCCGATGGGATACGGTCGGTGAGTAGCTACAGTGAGTGGGAGGGTCAGCTGGGGGGCGGGATCAAGGTGTGGGAGGTGGTGTGGGACGTCACAGCAGACAAAATGGCAGCAACAACAACAACTAATGCTGCGAGGGGCACGTCGAAATTGGCCAAGATGGAACGTTCAGGGGACAAATAAAGCACAAGTTTCTAGTGGTACAAAGCGCTAAGGAAACGATGGGGGCGCTATGGAATGTGCAAGCAATTAATACACAGAGCCCAGAGCGAGGGATTTAAAAACGGCAGGAAGCGAGGTAAAGCCCACAGCAACAATACACAGTCAGTAAGGTGAGCCCAAGCCCCGCAGTGCGCTACGTAGTTGTAAAAGCGCAGATTACACTCAGCAGTGTCTTATAGCAAAGCAAAGCACAAATTACACTTAGCAGTTTCTTATAGCGAGGCAAAGCGCCAATTACATTCAGCAGTGTTCTATAGCACAAGCAAAGCGCCAAATACCCTCAGCTGTTTTCTAAGCAAAGCGCCAATTACATTCAGCAGTGTTCTATAGCAAAAAGAAAAGCGCCAAATACACTCGGCTGTTTTCAAAGCAAAGCGCCAAATACACTCGGCTGTTTTCAAAGCAAAGCGCCAAATACACTCGGCTGTTTTCAAGGTACAGCAAATCGCCAAATATACTCAGCAGTTTTCAATAGCAAAAGAGGCCCACAGCGTCTAGCAGGGCGCAACGAGGAGGTACTTAGCAGAATTGAAGCGCTATGTCAGGGCTCGAATGAGGAGGAGGTGAAGTGAGCGACCGCTTCTATCGAGGATATGGCGGTCACAGCTCTCCGATGGGATACGGTCGGTGAGTAGCTACAGTGAGTGGGAGGGTCAGCTGGGGGGCGGGATCAAGGTGTGGGAGGTGGTGTGGGACGTCACAGCAGACAAAATGGCAGCAACAACAACAACTAATGCTGCGAGGGGCACGTCGAAATTGGCCAAGATGGAACGTTCAGGGGACAAATAAAGCACAAGTTTCTAGTGGTACAAAGCGCTAAGGAAACGATGGGGGCGCTATGGAATGTGCAAGCAATTAATACACAGAGCCCAGAGCGAGGGATTTAAAAACGGCAGGAAGCGAGGTAAAGCCCACAGCAACAATACACAGTCAGTAAGGTGAGCCCAAGCCCCGCAGTGCGCTACGTAGTTGTAAAAGCGCAGATTACACTCAGCAGTGTCTTATAGCAAAGCAAAGCACAAATTACACTTAGCAGTTTCTTATAGCGAGGCAAAGCGCCAATTACATTCAGCAGTGTTCTATAGCACAAGCAAAGCGCCAAATACCCTCAGCTGTTTTCTAAGCAAAGCGCCAATTACATTCAGCAGTGTTCTATAGCAAAAAGAAAAGCGCCAAATACACTCGGCTGTTTTCAAAGCAAAGCGCCAAATACACTCGGCTGTTTTCAAAGCAAAGCGCCAAATACACTCGGCTGTTTTCAAGGTACAGCAAATCGCCAAATATACTCAGCAGTTTTCAATAGCAAAAGAGGCCCACAGCGTCTAGCAGGGCGCAACGAGGAGGTACTTAGCAGAATTGAAGCGCTATGTCAGGGCTCGAATGAGGAGGAGGTGAAGTGAGCGACCGCTTCTATCGAGGATATGGCGGTCACAGCTCTCCGATGGGATACGGTCGGTGAGTAGCTACAGTGAGTGGGAGGGTCAGCTGGGGGGCGGGATCAAGGTGTGGGAGGTGGTGTGGGACGTCACAGCAGACAAAATGGCAGCAACAACAACAACTAATGCTGCGAGGGGCACGTCGAAATTGGCCAAGATGGAACGTTCAGGGGACAAATAAAGCACAAGTTTCTAGTGGTACAAAGCGCTAAGGAAACGATGGGGGCGCTATGGAATGTGCAAGCAATTAATACACAGAGCCCAGAGCGAGGGATTTAAAAACGGCAGGAAGCGAGGTAAAGCCCACAGCAATAATACACAGTCAGTAAGGTGAGCCCAAGCCCCGCAGTGCGCTACGTAGTTGTAAAAGCGCAGATTACACTCAGCAGTGTCTTATAGCAAAGCAAAGCACAAATTACACTTAGCAGTTTCTTATAGCGAGGCAAAGCGCCAATTACATTCAGCAGTGTTCTATAGCACAAGCAAAGCGCCAAATACCCTCAGCTGTTTTCTAAGCAAAGCGCCAATTACATTCAGCAGGGTTCTATAGCAAAAAGCAAAGCGCCAAATACACTCGGCTGTTTTCAAAGCAAAGCGCCAAATACACTCGGCTGTTTTCAAAGCAAAGCGCCAAATACACTCGGCTGTTTTCAAGGTACAGCAAATCGCCAAATATACTCAGCAGTTTTCAATAGCAAAAGAGGCCCACAGCGTCTAGCAGGGCGCAACGAGGAGGTACTTAGCAGAATTGAAGCGCTATGTCAGGGCTCGAATGAGGAGGAGGTGAAGTGAGCGACCGCTTCTATCGAGGATATGGCGATAGGCTGTTGAACCTTTCGACTGGTATGATGTTAATTCACCCATCATTGTCTACAATACAAGTTACAGGACAGCTGTTGACCTTTATTGTAATCTTGGGGCAATGTCCAAATGAATTCTGCTGTTTTGTTTGGTGATTTGCCTTTATCATTTGTTCTTCCTTGTAAGCAGCAAAACCAACATTTGCTTGTCATTCCTTGGTTGATGCAGCATCTTCATTGATGCTCGATAATGATGTTGATGAGCCTTTGTTGTATGAACTTGATGATGATCAACTTTGGTTTCTACTGGTCATAATTGTTGTTGCCTTTTGGCTTTGGGGATGTGGGGACAATACTTCTGGGAACTTCTGACATCTATTTTTTTTCAAGCTGCGATGTAGTTAGTTTCTCTTTTGATATGCAAACCGTTTTCTTACCACAAACCTTGTAAGTTTGTCCCATGGCTGGACAATTGCCTTCATGTGTAAATGAAAAACCCCCATAAGAAACACAACCACATCTGCTTTGTAGATGTTGACTTGTATTCATCTACCTTATGCATAATTTTCAAGACCAACTCTGTTTCATATTTCCCTGTTCCAGCTTTCTTACTGCAGCTTGTCGATCTGCTCTTTCTATGGCCCTAGCAGTCATTAGTACTTTCACTAAGCTGAGCGTCTCTCTCAACATGCATCTTCTGAAGGAGTCTGAAAGACAACCATTGATGACTCAGAGATGTATGGCTTCTTCATCATTAAATTCACTAAACTTGCAGTGTTTGATAAGCGCATCAAGTCTTTCAACAAACTCATCCAATGTTTTACCAGCTTGCTGTCATGCTTGATTGAAAATGTATCTCTCAGGTTTGACATTCAGCATCAGATTGAACTTGGCTTCCAACGCTTCCTTGATTAGACAGTATGATACTTCTTAAGATCTGATATTTTCTACAGCTATTTTTTTTTACTCTGGCAAGGTTCTTCAAATAAGTAGTGATTTTCCTATCTCTACTTCTTCTAGGGTATCTATGAAGTCATCTAACGAATCCATCTATGCAGTCCACCTGGCACCAATATTCTGCGTCTTGGCTGTGTTGTTTGGTGGTGATGGTGGTTTCAGAAACACAGTGGCATCGTACTTCACACCCTTTTCTTCTGCCATCGAGAGCATATGCTGTTCAGGCGACAGTAGCTGTTCTTCTGGGCCAGCATCTTCAGCCATCACTGGCTGTGTGCTTGTGCTTGGATCGTCATAACGGATTGGAGGTAGTAAGGTGCCATCTTCTTTCTTGACAGAAAGTAATGGTTTCACCGCTCATACTTATTTTTCGCTGCCTTTAGCTTTTTGCATAGTACCTTGTTATCGCGGCCTTTAGCATTTCACTTTGCATCAATGATGGCTTTGTGTTTTGATATGCCAAAATATCTCTTCTTTTGGTCTTACCAGTCGGCTTGTGGCAGGCTTTTTGAATATGCTCCTTCACCGGGCCTTCAACTTCATCAAGGGCTGTATAAGGGCTGGAGCTACGATTCCACACATGCAGACTTTGAAACACTTCTCATCGATTTGGGTGAAGGTGGCAGGCACAAGCATTTGAAACTCTCAGGGAGAGCAGACTTGTTTCTTCATGGCACAGATCCCCTACCAGTTGCAGCATCCACCCCAGACCAGGAACATGCGATTGAATACACCAGACACGGAGCTCTGGATTGTACGTCTTTATTGCTCAGCCTACAATCCCACACTGCTCTCTGATGACATCATAACCATTAATAACCACATCTTAACACCGCCAAAAAGTTACGCAATTGCTCTGTTGATTCCACCCAGAACCGCAAGGGTACTAGCACACATGTTCTCATGACACTACACACAGCTCCTATTTATAGCAGGCAGGCTGTAAGTTTAAAATAACTACGGGCCAGATGTAGGTAACTTCCATTTAGCGAGTCCTTAATAGCGATTTTTACCGAATCGCTTTTAAGGACTCGCTAAATGGAATGTAGGTAGGAATCGCAAAAATATTAGCGATTCCTTAACATTCCTTAATAACAAATCGGTAATTGAGATTCGTTATTAAGGAATACATAGCCATTCATTCCTGTGGGCTAGGAGGCCCATAAGAATGAATGGAAAGTTATTCACTATTAGCGATTCAGTATTACCGAATTGCTAATAGTGGGAGCTATTTCAAGGGTGCCACGGTGTCCTTTGGACACCATGTTGCACCCCAGAAATGTGCATGTGTGCACATGTGGCACATATACATGCCCTAAGGGCATGGATGTGTGCCACATGGCCCATTTAAAAAAACAAAAAAGTGCTTTTTTAAAGGAAATCGCTACTTACCACCAACTTGAAGTTGGTGGTAATTAGCGATTCCTTAAGGCTAAAGTGCACTATTTTTAGTGCTACGTACATTGCATTTAAGGAATAGGTATTTCCGATTCCTTAAATGCAAGAGCAAAATAAGGAATCGCTATTTTGTGATTCCTTATTTTGCAAGTAGGTTTCAACTCACCTACATTGCACTCAGCCAAATACCGGTCGGTAACGCAGAAACTTAACAAATTTTGGCGTTACCGACCGGTATTTAGCCACCTACATCTGGCCCTACATTGGTATTCTTGTTGTATAGTTGTGCAATACCCCTGCTAAAGCTGAAGGCATTCAATTCAGAGTTAAAAGTGACCACATGCCTCCCAGGAAGTGGATTTTGTTAACACCTCATTAACTAGGGAGAGTACATAGTATGTGTCTTTCCGTTCTATGCATTTCTCTAGTGGAGTTTGCTCCCTTAAAATTCCAAGTTGCAGCCAAAAACGGAAAACAATGTTTTTTTATAAAAGCTTCACAGGAATATTAGTTTGTTACTTTGCATCCCATTAACTGCGGACTCCTGACAAGATAATTTTGCAAAGCTCAACTGCAACCACTGCTGATTATCATCAAGTAAATAGTATATTTCCTTTTAGCTGATGTAACAGAAGTAGTGTCAGTTTTGCACACCTACAAACATTTCATCCAATTGGAGCAAAATAAAGCACAAAAAAAAGAATTCATTTAGAAGTCTGAGTTTCAGGCAGAGTCCCCTTTTGAAAACACACATAAACTACGACATTCAATGCGCAAACACAAACTATGTTAACATGAATTAAGGTCTTTAATAGATATTTAACATTGTCAACACACATTCTGAAGCTGATAACATGGAGTTGGGTATAATGGATTTTGCTTTGCATTCTAGCACTATCAATTCAAGATATGTTTTCTCTTAGGTTTGTGTGGCAAGACACTGCTCAGAGTAAGATCCCCTCCACCATTAGGATGACAGTGCAAAGGATACCCGGCAGCACAAGGAGCAGTTGGTGAGCTTCAGAACGCAGGTTTGAAATCACTGTCTTACTCCTCTTAGCACAAGAGGAGAGGGAAAAAGGAATACCTGGCTCCAGGATATGATCATTTCAGGAAACAGCAGCGGAACAATCAGATCCAATGCTGTTTAGTACATTTACAAATGCTGATTAGCCAATGCCACTTTCTTCATTAGTATGAATAGGAAAAAGAGGGCAATCTTATTCAAAGTTTAAGCAGGTTTTCAAACACTGCAATGAAAATTAGGAGGGTAGACAAGAGAATATGATAGCTATTTGACATGATAGCTAGAGGGGCAGCTCTAAGCTCATGCAGCCCTGGGCAGGGAGCATAGGTAGGGGGCCCCGAAAGAGGGGGTCCGGGCGGGGCGGAACGCAGAGGCCAGTGAACATGGGGGGTCAGGGTGTTTGGAAGTGAAACAGAGCCGGAGGCCTCCAAATCCCTGCCAGGGGTCGCCACACAAATATGTATCCATCCTCAGAGGATTATTATATTAAGGATATATATTGGCGTGGTGGCCCCTGGGGTTTGGTGACCCTGTGCAGGTGCACAGTTTGCACATGCCTAAGGCCGCCCCTGATAGCTAACAAAGACGTATTTCACCCTACAGAGATCCTTTGTGTAAAGGTTTGTAATAAAGTTGCTGTGGGAGAAGACATCATTTTGAAAAAGTTTACGAAATGTTTTGATTTAATGTGATAACCAGAAATTACCTCTGAAAAAAGAAGAGCTAGTCAGTAGTGAATCTTTACTCTGATGTACAGCTCTTCGGTCTATAACTTGGAGTTCGCTCACCATCCTACCTGACATGAGGGCAATCAGGAAGGCAACCTTGCTGGGAAGCATAGCTGCTGTAGTTGCTCTGCTCTGTAGTTTTGCTCAAGAGCTCATAAAAAGTGGCAAACCGTGAGTCACAGCCCAGGTACAGGGTTCTGCAGAGCACCGTGCACAGAGCCCTATTTCTGTGACCGACTGCAACACGTGACACTTACTCAGCATGCTAGGCTCAATGTATATTTTTTGACCTGATTCGCATTGCCACTCTTCCTCGGTTAGTTTAGTGCTCTCTTTTAATGACCCAGTATAGTTTTTTTGTGTATTAGCCACTGTTCACATTTGCCACTCAACATCAGGAATAATGGGATACGGTGATGTCACTCTGAGCAACACTTACTCAGCATGCTAGGCTCAATGTACATTTTTGACCTGATTCGCATTGCCACTCTTCCTCGGTTAGTTTAGTGCTCTCTTTTAATGACCCAGTATAGTTTTTTTGTGTATTAGCCACTGTTCACTTTTGCCACTCAACATCAGGAATAATGGGATACGGTGATGTCACTCTGAGCAGCAACTCCTGATTTGTAAAGGGATGTGGCGTCTGTTTCCCAGTTCGTGAGACACTTTTCAGTTTAGGAGGAAAAGTAGAAAACGAGGTATTATAGCCTCGGAAGCAAGCTACTTCTGTCCCCAGAGTACACTAATGCTGGGTGCTACCATCCCTATTCAACAGGGACAAGATAGCAAACAAGAAGAAAGATCTATCAGATCACCTACATTCCTTTAAACACTTAAATAGCTTCCATGAGGCCTTCTTCAAGAGTGCTAGACCCTTGCACCCCGCATGCACTCTATCCAGGAGGCTCTTCAAGAGTGTGTTTCTGGCAATGCGATTGACCTTGACAGTGCTCTATTTTCAAGAAAGCCTCCTGCAAAGGACATGACAACTGACATGGAGGAATTCTGCAGATGCTTCTGACAAGTACACTGGGACCTTCAGACCTAGGCAACCAGCTCTGGACGGCTAGCGTTTCCATGGAGAGGTTGAGTAGGGCAGCTACCCTTCTGATATGTTTGAGCCAGATTATTTGTTTCACCCAAGATCGTCAGGGTGGATCTCGATGTCCAAGGTTGTGTCCTATGTGGATAATAAGATTAGGAAATCCCTGGGCACTGCTTATGACCTCACATATTACATCACTCAGGACTTGTTCAATGACATCATTGATGACACCAGGACAAATTACTGGACGTCCTAGACTCCCTTACTGTGATTAAGGACATGGTCGTGTATTCTGGAAGTCTGGTAGCCCCAGACATCCTCTCAACATGGATCCAGAGAGCACTATATCTACTGGGTAGCTCTAACTGTGCATTAACCAGAGAGCAAAAGTGTTCACTTTTTTTACTCCAAGCTGGGGGACCTAGCATAATCTGGGTACAGGGATGTCTCTTTGAAGATCTGTTCCTAAAGGAACTAGGCAAGTCCCTGGCAGCATACACACTCCTCTTGAAAAAGCCCAGGTTTCAATTAAGAAAGGCTTCAGCACTAAGGCTTGAAGTTGGAGGGGGTGGATGTGAAGTAGAGGCTATGGCTGACAACACCTTAAGAGTTTCAGAGAATTATTCTCTTCAAGGTGATGGTCATGGGCGAGGCAATAGATGCGCAGCCACTGCATTAGGAGGAGGTTCAGGTAAAATGACCACATTGTAAGGCTGGATGCTTACTCTTGTTGAACCACAAGTGAGCTCAGGTGACACTGGAAGTTTTCCACTGAGTTTTCAATTGCCCCAACACAGGTCTTCTAAGGGGAGAAAGAATCCCTCATAGACAAGGAGGTGGGTAAGAAGCTATGAAAAGGTGCCATCAAGGAGACAAGCCTCCACCAAAATGGGTTTCTGAGCAAAATGTTCTTTTCGAGAAAAAAGATAAAGACTACAAATTTGTGATCAAGTAAAGGAATGTATCAGAATATTAGGATTGGATTACAGCAGAGGACCCCGGATCACTAGTGAGGGCGGACCAAGCCTCCACCAAGTGCGAGCAGTAGATAAGCTGTAAATATTCTCCAGGCCTACTAGGAGTAACACTCAGGAATCACAAAAGGATGAAATTTCATGACACCACCGGGAAGGAAGGAGCCTAGTAGAGCGCAGACAACTGACATTCAAAGGTCAAAATGCAGAAAACATATAAACCAGTTGGTGTATCAGTTGAGGAGAGTGAGCACCTCCTTTAAATAATAATGACAACCGTTGAAGGGTGAACCACGAAAGTCACTAAATAAACTTGAGCATTACCCTGTGGTAGCTTTGCACAAAACTGTGGAATGGAATGGATGGAATGGAATGAGATTTTTAAAGCGCATGGCTGCCCAAGAGCGTCCCAGCGCTGACTGAAAATCCATGTAGTCAGGTCAGGCGGAAACAAGGAGAAGATCAGGCTTAACTTAGAGAAGATTTGTAAACATGTATGCAGTACACAAAAAGTAGTAAAGTGAAAACATAACTCAAGAAGAATTTCAAACCAATTCAGAAAAAATAGAGAATATTTAAAGTAAAGGAATGACACAAGAACACCAAAAAGTCTAATCAGTAAAGCCAGAGATATAAGTCTTTAATGATCAGGTTATATATAGCACCAAGGGGCGAGGCCAAGATGGCAAAGTAATCATAAGCTCTCTACTCGAGGTCCGTCTCCGCCGGGCCTCATAACATCTACAGAGCACCCCTATCCCCTTCTTAGCGGCACCTGCGCCTCCACCAAGCGGGGGGATGCCGAAAGCAGGGAAGAGGTATCACCTGCCACGACCCAACACCTTCCCTTGCAACGGGGATTGGAACCCGGGCCGCCATCTTGGGCAGCCGCTGGTGCCAGAGGCTTCTTGTGGGACAAGCTAAGCACAGCCAGAAGACTCAGGGCTCTGCCCTGCCGATCCCGATTGACGACCGACTCTACCCCTTCAGCGCCATCCAGGAGTCACGGAACCAGTGGTGCCAGTTGCCAGAGCTGCTCCTGGAGAGTACGTAGGAGACGCTGGTCTGTGTCCGGTATCCCGGGTACTCCTTGATGCAGGAGGCTTTTATGGAACGGGCCGGGCACAGTCAGTGGTGTTGGTGACCTGATTTGGTGTGCCGGGGGGCATGCCGTTGAGATCCCGGCCTCATCCAAAAGGTACTGGGGTCCCGGTGCAGCCTGGTGGAGTCACCCCGAAGGCATCTAACTGAGGCACTGGCCGGGATTCATGGTGGCGGAAGGCTGGAGCATTGGAGCAAGGTACACTTCTCAGCCAGACCGCTGACCTCGGAGCCGACGGAGTTATCATCATAGTGCCGCAAAACTAGCTGAGCCCGGGGCCACTGTGGATCGCCTGAGGCGCAGTCTAAATGGATGGCAGACACTGAAGGACTTCACTTCTTTGATTTGACTGTGACCAGACTGCCAGTAAGGAGTCGTCGTGTGGGGAGGCGGCTGTGGTTCTTGACTGGGGCCTGAGGAGGGAGGGGCTTGTGGAGTTACCGGCGCTATACCACTTAAGGGTCTTGAAGTAGAAAGGTTGACCTTGGTGGACCCATAACGTCTTGTGGGGTGCTACACCGGGAGACATTTGAAGGACATTGAGAAGCTCCTGGGCGGCACAGTGAGTATGGTCCCACACAGTTGTACCTTCAGACGCTTAAGCAGAGGCATTCCAGGATAAGCCAGTGTGGAATCCAGTGCACCCCCCATAGAGTAATAATAAGAGGGGACATCTGTCGCTGGTCGCCTTACCCGGAGGCACTGCCTGGGGCCAACTACATGTGGTGATTAGCGAGAGCCTAACAGAAGTGATCTATGTGGTTGCAGGCCCACCCTTGCCAGGAACGAGCAACCCGGTTGATGGTCTGGGCCTGGTCGGTGATAGCAGCCTCGACCTGTTCGGTATAGCACTTCTTTGTTATGGCCTACAGTCAAGATGCCATAGATTGGGACCTGGCTTTGTGGTCTAATTGACCATGGACACCGGCCAGCAGTGTCCGCCTGCATTGCTGTTTGGGACCCTCGGGCTGCCCCAACAGCAGAATACTTAGTGGAGGACGGATTTGCACCATGCACAGAGGACTACATAGTGTTGCCACTGATAGTGGCTCTAATGCATACATACCAGGAGCTGCCTGCTGCATCGCTTATTCCCCTGCGGGGCTACTTTTTTTACAGGCTTCCCTAGCCCAGACTCACTTGCCTGAGGCAGACTGGGGGTGGTGATGGCACCGACGCTGCGGTGACCCGTGGATTTTCGGAATCCCTGTTCTCCTCTCTTTGGGAGGGTATCCTGAGGGTGAAAACAGACTTGCAGTCCACTTTGAGAGAAGTTTGACGTGATATCAGTGTGGTTGGAGAAACGGTGGCCATGCTGCAAGGAAGAACGGTGTCCATAAAGGAGGAATTTACGCTGCTTCAACAAGAAGTTATCTGTTTGCAGGACCAGCAAATTGTCCTCCAATCGCATGTAGAAGACCTAGATTATAGATCGCGGCTGAACAAAATTCGTATCCGGGTGGTCCCAACCAGAGCAGAAGGAGCTGATGTAGAAGGCTACGCACAGGTCTTGTTTAACACGGTAATGGGCACTCCTGGGTAAGAGGTGATCAAAGTGGACCGTTGCCATGGAGTGGGCCCCCCTCATCAACCTAACGCCCCCTGCAGATATTTTAGCCTGCGTACAGGACTTTAAAGTGAAGGATCCATTTCATTTTGAAAGCGGCACGATCCACCCAATAGCTACAATTTAGAGACCACTCCCCACAATTATTTCAGGTCCTAGCGGCAAGTACACTACAGAAGAGGATAAACTTTCGACCTGTGACAAATCACTTGCCGTCAACAGGAATAGCTTAATCTTGGGGTTACCCTTTCATCCTCATCTTTATGGGGCAAACTTCATCAGCTTCGCTCCCTAGTGGAGACATGCAAACTTCTTAACCTAACCCTAACCAAGCATTGCAGAGCTCCCCTTCTGGATGGGGGGCCCACTTGGCTGTCGTCACGGTTCCAGGACTGAGTGCAGATTGGACCATCTGTGCCAGGATCCAGCTACCATCACCAAGGAGAGGTCGGCGGTGATTCGCTCACTCTCTGGTGCTGAGGTTGATGTTGCTGGTCCCCCCAGCTAAAGACTCCTGGGGCGAAAGAGATCTTTGCAGTGATGTGCCTGGTGGGTACGGTGCCAGCTAAACCATAATATTGGCAAGTGTCTTGTGCCTTCTTTGTTAACCCCATGTGTTTGGATTTCCCGTCACTGATGAACTTTGAGCACTCTTTGTTACTCCATTTTTTCATTTATTTTTTGTAATATTGGGGTTGTTATTGTGTTGTTTGGGGTTCCCCTCCAGCAAGCCAATTCCTCAGCACTCTTTCATTTTGCCTATTTCTAGCAGATTATCCCGTACTTCACGAAGCCTGTTCTGTCTCCTGTGGGTTTTGCTTAGCACAGCCTTGGCCTGTCAAGGTCTGTTAGTGCTTACATGACTGCTGAGACTAAAATAGTTAGCTTGAATGTGCAAGGCCTTAATAACCCTACCAAGAGTAAAGCGGTTTTATCTTTGTTAGAGCATTCCTCAGGGGGGTTTGTTTGATTCAGGAGACTCACCTACTCCCAAAAGATACACACAGAATGCATGCTAGCGAGTTCCTGCAGCAATTCTGGTCACTTTTGGTCCTCCGGGAATGGCAAGGGGTGTGGCCATTTTGTTCTCCAACCACTTTTCCGGTACTGTCCTGGGGCCTATGGCTGAAATCAAGGGTCGCTTACTGACCCCTAGGGAATGAATAGATACATTTTATTTTACGTGACTTTGATCTGATTCCCCAATGAACACCCCTGAAATGTAGTAATGAATGGAGAGCTAGACCGCTCTGGCCAGAGGGTTCTTAGTATGGTGCTCTGTCTGTGGGCAGCCTGGAATGGTTGGGAAAGATTGTGGATTGCGTGATGAGTGGCGAGCCTTACACCCTGGGGAAGAGGACTACATCTACTTCTCCGCGGCTCAGAAGATCTATACCCAGTTGGATCATTTCCTAGCTTCCCCTTCCACCTGGGAACGTGTTTGAACCTCTACTATTGAGGCTCGATCGCTCTCAGACCACGCACTCATATTATTATCATTATATGTTTCTCCTTCCAACAATAGGGCTCCTCAGTGGTGCTATGCTCTTGTCTAGCGACAACGAAGGCACTGAGGATTACCATGACGATAGCACCACAGTTTTGTCCTCAGTGTGGGAGGCACTGAAGTTAGTAGCCTGGGATGCTCTTATAGCTAGGGCTGTGTATGATAATAAAATTAGGAAAGATAAGAGGGTGGAGCTTGACCTAAAGTTAAGGCAACTGGAGGCTATCCATAAACACTCAGGTGCTCTGCGGATCTGGAGACTACTTGAAAGAAGGCGGCTCTACCTCAAATGCTTGGATTTAGACAGGGCTGAATATGCGATAATACGTCTGAGCATTAATACTACGTAGGGGCCATATGTTTGCGCATTGCCTCCGCAGTAAACAGCAGACACAAGCGGCTAAAAGAATCTGCGGCCTAGCGGGAGCAGAGGGGTATTGAAGCTACCAGTATTGCTGATATCTTTTTGGGCTTATTACTCAGATCTGTATGCACAGGAAGCCTCAATCTCTGTGGAACTGCTAGCCTACCAAGACGCTGCCGCGATATCCCCCTAGCAGCTTGCGACGCTGCCGTCCTAAATGAGCCTATCCACCTCGAGGAAGTTGTCTTGGCCATTGTGCGTTTGAAACCCCTTAAAGAGCCTTGTCCAGGTGGGTTCAGTGCTGCCTTCTACAAGATCTTTTGCCCGGAGCTAGCCCCTAAACTCACTCGACTGTTCAATTACTTCGCCGAGACACGCACACTTACTGAAAAGATGCTCCAAGACGTGATTACAGACATACCAAAACCCAGTAAAGACCCCAAACTCGGTAGGTCTTACTGCCCAATCTCCCTGAATATAGGATGCTAAGTTGTTTGCCTGTGTTTTAGCCTAGCATCTCAATTCCCTGATGCTTGGCCTTATGTAACCAGACCAAGCAGAATTTATCCCAGGTCGACAGTTTGGCAACACCAAGCACCTCTGCCATTTGCTAGATAAGAAAACAAGTTACTTACCTGTAACTTCAGTTATCCAGTATTGGAATCTTTCATAGATTCACATGCCTGAATCATTCCCCGTCGCCAAGGCGGGAGTCCCACGGTATATAAAAAAGCAGTGCCAAAGGTAAACTATAGTAGTAGTATGCCTAAGAGAAAGGCCTGAGGCCTTAACTGTAGTAGCCTATCTACCTCATTATGCCAAAAGGACTAAACCTTTTGCCCAACCAATCAGCTTGCAGCACCCTCTAGAACCCTCTCTGCAGAGCCAGTTCTCCTCAGATTTTCACAGCACGTCGTGTAGAAGGGAGTCTCCCTGAGTTTCTAACTCAGTTTTTTCTTCAGGATGTCTGAAAAGAAGGCCTTGTTTAGACCTTGCAGAACATGCGACAAGAAAAGAGTCCATGTTGATGATCAACATAAGGACTGTATTTATTGCCTCTACCCAAAGCATGAGGCAAAAAATTGTAAGTTCTGCTGCTCCTTCCCTTCTAAAACCTTAAGGGATAGGGAGGCCAGAGTCCTATTATGGCTCAAATCTTCTTCTGCTGATGATGATGACAAAGCTTCGACCTCCAGTAAGAGAGAAAGGTCTCAAGATGGTTCATCAAGTAAAGGGGAGAAAACATATCAAAACCTCCCACTCCACTTCTGGTTCTTCTCAGAGATCTCCATCATCTTTCTCTGAAGCATCAACACTCAAGGACTCTACGGCCGTCCCGCCGACGAAGAAGTCAAGTCCGTCGACGACAAGTTCGTCAACGACGGTCCCGTCGACAATGATCCCGTCGACGTCGAGTCTGTCGAGGAGAGTGCAGTCGACATCGAGTCCATCAACGATAATTCCGCCGACGTCGAATCTGTCGACGATGGTTCCATCGACGAATCCAGCGACGATGACTACCATCAGGAGCCCCTTGACAGCAACTCAGTCTCCACTGTCTCCATTGTCTACCGTACCACCGACGACAATGGACACTGCTTCTACAAAGCCTCCAGTAGCAATACAATCATTTTCTACGCCTGGCTCCTCAAAGGCTTTCCAACTGAGGTCATTCCAAACACAAGAATTTTCATAAATTTTATATACCGTGGGACTCCCGCCTCAGCGACGGGGAATGATTCAGGCATGTGAATCTATGAAAATACCCCAATACTGGATAAAGTCTAACGATCCTGCGGGGAGACGCTGAGAAGGCTTTTGACAGGGTGCCTTGTCCCTATTTGTAACTCTTAAACGCTTTGCTTTCAAAGCAGGATCGCGAGCATCTATAGCTCACCCTGTACTTCAATGGGGTCAGATCTACCAATTTCCACATTGGACAGGGCACAAGACAGGGGTGCCCTCTCTCACTGTTAGACCTGGCCTCGTGGCGTGGCCCTCCCTGACCTATAGCGCCCGACAATCCCCCTACCCGCCATCTATCCTCCCGGTGCCGGACGCCCCTACACCCCATCACACCCGAAGGCCTCCGGTAACCCTTCCCTCATCCCTAAAATGGCCGACCCCGGCCCCAGCGAAACCTAGGCCCTAGACACGCGATGCCCGGCTGGGGGGTAGAGGACTTCCTGTGAGTGAGATAGGGAGGAGCAGTTTCCTTCACACCTCTGGCCTCCACTCGGAAGACTGGTTTCGATCGCCCCTCCGGCCTCCCTGAGGGCTAGCCCCACGCCCTGCTGGGTGTCTGGAATCCCCTGGACCCAATTTCAAAGGATCAAAGGGCCGGGTGGCAGGGAACCCCGACAAGCAGCCCCCAGGCTCCAGACCCCGGCCTGCAAGGGCCCCGGACTTCAAAGGGAAGCAGGACTATACAAGGGGTGCTCTGGAACTCTCTGGCAGTTGAATCCTGGACGAAGAGAGCCCTGCTGACCTGGTCGCGGCTCGACGATCATTGAAGAAGAACGCTACCTGAACTTTGGAATCTTGGCGAGCACTGCTGACATCGTTGTGGCTCAAGCTTGGCAGAGACGAACATCTGCCTGTAACCATCTGAGCCCTGCTGACGTGGTCGCGGCTCCCTTGAACTCTGAGAAGGTACAGAGCAGGAATATCGCCGCAAAAATATCGCCTAACATAAATATCGCCGCAAAAATATCTACAGGAAGAAATATCGATGACAAAAATATCGTCTGACCAAAATATCGACAGACAGGTAAGTAATATCGTTAACATTAATATAGTTGTAATAAATATCGTTTACAAAAACATAGTTTACAATAATATCGTTTTTTAAATAATTATAAGTAATGTAGTGTTTTTAATGATTATTTTTAGTCAAAGTAGTATTTTTAGTAGTATATTATTATTTAATAATGTATTTTCAGTTGAATTTAGTATTAATAGTTCCGTAGCGGGTTGTGGGTTTATAGGGGAGTAGGGTGGGAAGTAATTTAAATATAATGAAATAATACATTAATTAATGTTTTAAATGAATATAAATAGTGTAATAAATAATAGTTAATTAATTTCAATTAGTTAATTGAATAATAAATATGTAATTAATTATGTTAATTTTTTAATTATTTTTAGGTGTGTGTACAGGATTTTTTTAGTGAAAATGTTTTTGGGTAAAGGGGTATTTTTAGGGTTCAGGGTCAGTTTTCAGTTTTTGGGTAAAGGGGTATTTTTAGGGTTCAGGGTCAGTTTTCAGTTTTTGGGTAAAGGGGTATTTTTAGGGTTCAGGGTCAGTTTTCAGTTTTTAGGTAAAGGGGTATTTTTAGGGTTCAGGGTCAGTTTTCAGTTTTTGGGTAAAGGGGTATTTTTAGGGTTCAGGGTCAGTTTTCAGTTTTTGGGTAAAGGGGTATTTTTAGGGTTCAGGGTCAGTTTTCAGTTTTTGGGTAAAGGGGTATTTTTAGGGTTCAGGGTCAGTTTTTAGTTTTTGGGTAAAGGAGTATTTTTAGGGTTCAGGGTCAGTTTTTAGGTTTTTGGGTAAAGGGGTATTTTTTGGGTTCAGGGTCAGTTTTCAGTTTTTGGGTAAAGGGGTTTTTAAATATAATGAAATAATAGATTAATTAATGTTTTAAATAAATATAAATAGTGTAATAAATAATAGTTAATTAATTTTAATTAGTTAATTGAATAATAATTATGTCATTAATTATGTTAATTTTTTAATTAATTTTAGGTGTGTGTACAGGATTTTTTTAGTGAAAATGTTTTTGGGTAAAGGGGTATTTTTAGGGTTCAGGGTCAGTTTTGGGTTTTTGGGTAAAGGGGTATTTTAATTATATATATGTATTATTGTTGTTATATAAAGTAATGTGTAAAATTAATTTATATGTCCACATTTATTAAGTTTATAATTAAAAAGTGTAGTAAATTTGTTTGAAATAGTTATAAAATAAAAGTAATGTAATGTATTTTGTTAATAGTACTTATATTTATTTATTATTTAATGTAATTTTAATTATTTTAAAAAGTCGATATTTTTTACATCTATATTAATTACAACGATATTTTGGAGTCGATATTTATGTACTTACCTGTTTAAGTATAGGGTGTCGATATTTTTGTAAACGATATTTTTGCAACGATATTTATGTCAGCTATATTTTTGTTATCGATATTTTAACACCCTACCCTCTGAGAACACCTGAACAACTCAACTGGAGCCCTGCTGATTGAATCGCGGCTCCCCAAAGACCGAAGGACCCTCCGTTCATTCCTGCTCGAGCCCTGCTGACTTGGTCGCGGCTCGGAGAGTATTCTGGTCCGGCTGGACCCTTGACCTTACCGTATCCCCCGGCTCGAGGATTGGGAGCCGTGCGCCGGATACGCTTTGCACTGACCTTAGGTACTAAGACTGTCCCGCTACCCACACCCTTGCAACCAAGACTTTATGAACCTTTCGAGCTGAATGTAAATATTTGACCACGTGTAGATCATAAAGATCCTAATACTTCTGTTGGATAAAGAATCTGTTCTTCAGTAAGCTACCTTGTGGTGTCCCTTTGTCGAGTGGTTAGAGCTCCACGCGTGTGCGTTCCTAGATACTAGACTCTTCCCCTGTAGGGTCTCCTGCCAGTGCTCAGCAGCGTTCCTAGGAGAGGTGGGTCACGGGGTGGTCGGAAGACGTCTTCTGGGCCCCCCTGGGATCGCCCCTTTTAATATCATTATAAACAACACATACTACTCCTTACACCAGGAGGAAATCCTGCCTTGCAGCTTTGCCCTCTTACTCAGGAGATTAAATAATTGCTTCACAGGAGAGTGCCCAAAAGATTGGGAGGGGAGAACCACCCCTTAGCCTGTGCGGCAGCATTTACAGCAAGCTGTTCCAGCGCATGCCAGGAACCACCACCCAAATGATCTCAAAGGTGGAAATACCCCTGCATCCAATTCCCGTGCCCCTCTCGAGGCGCAGGAATGGCATTCAGCCATGCGAAGCCTCGCACGGTCCACCGGTCCCATTGTGTCCAGCAAGAGGGTCCTCCCAGGGACTCTAGTGAGAAAAGAGTCCAAGCAGGGAGGCCCCGTCTTCGAGGCTCCAGTGAGAGAGGAGTCAGGCGAGAAAGGCAAGTCGGAAGGTACTTGGCCGGCAGGAGGTGTGAAAGCATCAAGATCAACAAATCCAAAGAAAGACCTCTCGTGCCGCAGTCGTCTCCAACAACCAACAAGCGTTGTCATCCACCGGACTCGGAACACCTGCAAGACACCTCAAGGGTCACACCTATTCTGCTCCAGATACCCCATGTGTTGAACATTGTACATAAACGCCAACGCAGCAGGACCAGGACGATCTGTGATACACCGCTGAGGTGAAGCTCATCTGACTGACTTTGTGGTCCAGAACTTTTAACATCTCCCAGCTGGTCGCCTGAAGAGAATCCGTTGGGGCTGCACATTTTTGTTGTTTTGAATTCTTGCAGGTTGGACATTCACTTTTCTTTTCATTAAACTTTGGGAGGGATGTAGTGTCCTGCTAAGACACAGACTAGTTGTTTGAAATTGCCCTACACTGTACACCCACCCACCACAGACGTCACCGGTCAGGTGACGCTGCCTCAATAAAAGTGGCTGAGCGCACGTGCTCTGGGCCAGAGTTACAATCCCCTAACTGTTGTCTGTGTCACTCATTATTCCAGCATGTGGGCCTAGGGCCCCATCACCCCACTCACCACAATTAAGCGCGGACCCCGGGAAACACATCTGAAATGGTGTCAGGGTAGTAGGCAAAGAGGGCACTACTCGGAGGTGATGCAGCACACCGGACCCCTGAGGATCCCAAACACTGGGAGACTGCCTCCTCTGCCCTCTTATGACACTAGGGCGGCCGCCCTCTTAGCGGGTCTCCTTTGTGGACCCCGGGCAGCCAGCAATTCAGCTGCCTGGTTTCTTTTTCGGACATCAAGCATTCAAGCTCTGTCTCTCCTTAGCCTGCCTCTCCCTCCCCAAGTCAGCACCCACCCTCTCCTATGAGGCAGCAGTAGGCTCGCACACAATTGATACAAGTAGTTACTTTAAGGCGCAAAAGGAAATCGCCTTAGGGTAACTACTTGTGCCATTATTGACCGAGCCCCGGGCCCACAGTGGTTTTTGTCTGTAGGGCCGTCAATATATTAGAGCTTGAGAAAGCGCTTGCAATGACGGCCATGTTTAAAAGGCGAGAGGACAGTTGCTGATCGGCTGAAGCTCCGACTCCTGTGCTCAAAGTTGTGAAAAGCAAGAAGGGGTCGTGCCTGCCTGCTCCCCCAGCTTGAACTAGGTGATAACCACTGCTAGTCTGTCAGTTTGCGCACTTGTGTTATTTCCAGGTATAGCTTGTCACATTTGTGATGCTTTTAAATCACGAACCGCTGTACAAATGTTATAGTTCTCACATATAGTGGGATAATTTTTTTAAGGATTTCAACCTGAATGTTTTCTTTTATTATTTGCACCATTTTTCACTAGAGTTTTCAGCTATTTCCTTGATACCGGTAACACGCACACAACCGTGGCCAGCATAAAGGTTCCGTAAATGTCTCTGTAGCTGTATTTGGCAATTGCTTTTCCCTTCATTAGGAACACATTGAAAATTTGTTGGTAATTTTTTACATGGTCGCATTAAAGTCTTGCACCGGTTTCGCCATGCAATAATTTGATTTTATGTAGCGCTCGCTGGTGCAGTTTTCTGTTTTGTACCGCTGTAGAAAACATATTTCTATTGCACCAAACGTAATGGTATTTCATCACCTCAATAGGACAAATGCGTGAGGCGGTTCTGCCAGTATTTGAGTATTTGATGTGCAGGTTATGGAGTGAGCTTTCTAATTATTTTGATTTAGTTAGATCAATATCTGTTGTCTTCCTGCCTGTCTGTCTCTCTGACTGCCTGTCTCTCCATCTATCTGTCTCTATCTATCTTTCTCTCTATCTCTCTCTCTATCTATCTATCTCTCTCTTTATCTCTTTATCTATCTGTCTCTCTATCTCTTTATCTGTCTCTCTATCTCTTTATTATAGGTGTGTATATTTATATCTATCTATATCTTTTAAGGAACCCCAGAAATCTATGCAAGCCTTAGACTTTCAGGCATATTCTATTCTACTAACCTACTCTTTCCCCTTGTCCCTGTAGATTGTCTACTTTATTATACTTTAAAGCATAGGTCTTCAAACTGTGGGGCGTGGCGCAGCATCCCTTCGGGGGGGAGCGCACTTCACCCCACCACTTCACCTTCCATTGTTGCGAGTCGTGTGTCTCAGCCCGAGCGGCTGCAGCTCCATCTCCAGCAGCTGGGGGCTCGACTGAGAGTGTTCAAGTTCAAGTTTAAGATTTGTATAGCGCACTACTCACCCAGAGGGTCTCAAGGCGATTGAGGGGGGGGTACTTTACTTATCGAATATCCAAGTTTTTTTTAGTTGTTTTCTGAAGGAGAAGTGGTTCTGTGTAAGGCGGAGGTGGGTGGGGAGAGAATTCCAGGTTTTGGCCGCTAAGTAGGAGAAGGATCTTCCCCCCATGGTGGATCTATGGATGCGTGGGATTGCGGCGAGGGCTTGATTGGACGATCGAAGTTGACGGGTGGGGGTGTAAAAGGACAGGCGCGTGTTGAGGCATTCGGGTCCTAGGTCGTAGAGGGCTTTGTGTGCGTGGGTGAGGAGACGGAACGTTATTCTCTTGTTGACGGGGAGCCAGTGGAGGTCTTTCAGGTCGCCGGAAATGTGAGCTTGGTGGGGGATGTCTAGTATAAGTCTGGCTGAGGCGTTTTGGATGCGTCAGAGTTTTTTCTGTAGTTTGGCTGAGGTTCCGGCGTAAAGGGTGTTTCCGTAGTCTAGTCGGCTTGTGACCAGTGCGTGGGTGACCGTCTTTCTAATTTCGGTGGGGATCCAACGGAAGATTTTTTTGAGCATGCGTAGGATGTTGAAGCATGATGATGAGACGGCGTTGACTTGTCTGGTCATCGAGAGGGAGGAGTCCAGGACGAAGCCCAGGTTACGTGCGTGGTCCGTAGGTATGGGTGCGTTTCCTAGGGCCGGTGGCCACCATGAGTCGTCCCAGGCGGAGGGGGATGATCCTAAGATGAGGACTTCTGTTTTGTCCGAGTTCAGTTTTAAACAGCTGTTATTCATCCACTCGGCTACTTCTTTCATCCCTTCGTGTAGGTTGGTTTTTGCGGTGTTTGGGTCTTTGGTGAGGGAGAGGATCAGCTGGGTGTCGTCTGCGTAGGAGATGATGTTGAGGTTGTGTTGGCGCGCGATGGATGCGAGGGGACTCATGTATACGTTGAAGAGGGTGGGACTGAGTGATGATCCTTGTGGTATGCCGCAGATGACTTCGGTGGCCTCTGATCTAAAAGGAGGGAGGCGGACTCTCTGGGTTCTTCCGTCGAGGAACGAGATGATCCAGTCCAATGCTTTTCCTTGTAGTCCGACGTTGCTGAGGCGTTGTATAAGGGTGCTATGACAGACTGTATCGAAGGCTGCGGAGAGGTCCAGTAGGATGAGGGCAGCTGTTTCTCCGTTGTCCAGTAGTGTTCGAATGTCATCTGTTGCTGCGATGAGGGCGGTCTCGGTACTGTGTCTGGCTCGGAAGCCGGACTGTGAAGGGTCGAGGGATTTGTTGGATTCGAGGAAGGCGGCCAGCTGACTGTTGACGGCTTTCTCAATAACTTTGACAGGGAATGGGAGGAGCGAGATGGGGCGGTAGTTTTTAAGTTCAGTGGGGTCTGCTGTGGGTTTCTTCAAAAGGGCGCTGAGTTCTGGAGAGTGTCTGGAGTCACAGGTCACAGGTCAGAGGCCAGAGGTGCAACAGTATGGAGGGGGGGGTAATTTTTCCAGTAATAGGAAGAGTTGACATGCAGGGGCTCTAAGAAGGCGTGAAAAAACCCAAAGCCTCGTTAACTCGAAATGGTCTTTTAAAGACCTGTGAAGTACTCGGTGCGGCTGGCAGCTCCAAAACTGTCTGTGTGTGGGCCCGGGAAGCTGTCTCATCCCGGGCTGACACACATGACAAAGCCCTTTGAGCCCTATGGTCGTTGCACACCTGATGTGAAGGCATTTGTATCCCCCAGGTCTTAGTCAAAAGTCCCTTTAGGGGCGGCACCCTTATCTGGTTAAAATTAGGTATGGGCGTAAAATCTGTTTCTCGGGCAAATTTTGGGATTTTTGGCAATTTCGTGTTCCGCGAATCGCGCGAATTTGCCCAAAAATCCGCAAATTCGCACGGTTACAAATTATTTTGCTTGGTCGCGCTTAAAAAATACAATACCGCGCGTGCGGCGTTGACTTACCGTGATTCTGAGTCCGCTGAGTTGTTTTTCTCCCAGTTTGCGTGTGCTGCGCCATTTTCGATCTTGCTGCGTGATCGCGCGAGAGTTTTTCAAACGCAATTACGTTATCGCGGCTTGCCATCTTGCACAGCGAGAGTTTGACAACGCGAGTACGTCATAAAGGCCCGCGATCACGCATTGCGGGAGTAAACAATACCGAACACGTAGATGCCGCGAGCAGCTGACTTCCGGCGGGAGATTTGAACAGCTCGCGTTCCCGAAATTGAAAAAAATTGCAATTCTGCACAAGAAATCCACTGCAGGAAGCATAAACCTTGTGAAAATGATGATTTTGATCAGAATAAGTCCTCAGATTGATATTTGGCTGCACTTTTTGGTGCAAGAGTCCATTTTTTGGGGTGGGGTGGGAGGAAGGAAGTGCCCCAGAGTCTTCTTGTTCCTGTCCAGCAGGCTCCTCCCAGTGCTTTGTCCGTGTCCTGTTCACTTTTGATTTGGGTCTGGAGCTGGAAGGATTACTTTTTGTGGCTGCTGCTGGATATTTGTATTTGAGGACTTTTTGGACTTTGGAGTTTGAATCACTTTTGGACTTGAGATTTTACAAGTAAGTTGGTGTTGTTTGTTTGGGGCATTGCAGTTGAGGCAACTACAGTTCTAAGACTTTTTTCACAACTTTAACAAAATATATATTGTGGGTAGCCACAGTATCCAGTAGGCCCAGGGTTAGTATTGGGTGCATGATACAACTGTTTCTGTGATTTTTTTTTAAACTTAATTCTCATTTATGTCATGGAATTTTAGGTCACTGTTATATGTTGATTTTATTTTTAATTTTGGGGTGCCTGTAAAACCTCACTAGCCAGTAGGCCCAGGTGTAGTGAGTGGTGCATGGACCTAGTCTTTCTATGGGGTGTCTTGAATTTATACATCATTGATGGCATCGATGGCATTGGATTGTGGTGATTTTTGAGTGTTTTTCGACTTTTTCGGGTGTTGTTGGGGCCTGGCCATATGGGTGGGGGCCATTTTGAGGCCTGGGACAGGCAGGGCCTGGCCATGTGGTGGGGGTCAAGGGGCCATTTTGAAGCCAGGCAGTGTGCTCAGGCCTGCACCCAGTTTGCCTTGCTTTTGCTTTCAACCATTATGCCCAGGGGTACTCAGTGGTGCATGGGCCTAGTCTTTCTGTGGGGTGTCTTGAATTTAAACATCATTGAGGGCATGGATGGCATTGGATTGTGGTGATTTTTGAGTGTGTTTTGACTTTTTGGCGTGTTGTTGGGGCCTGGCCATGTGGGAGGGGGCAATTTTGAGGCGTGGGACAGGCAGGGCCTGGCCATGTGGTGGAGGTCAAGGGGCCATTTTGAAGGCAAGCAGTGTGCTCAGGCCTGCACCCAGTTTGCCTTGCTTTCAACCATTATGCCCAGGGGTACTCAGTGGTGCTTGGGCCTAGTCTTTCTGTGGGGTGTCTTGAATTTAAACATCATTGAGGGCATGGATGGCATTGGTTTGTGGTGATTTTCGAGTGTTTTTCGACTTTATGGGGTTTTGTTGGGGCCTGGCCATGTGGGTGGGAGCCATTTTGAGGCCTGGGACAGGCAGGGCCTGGCCATGTGGTGGGGGTCAAGGGGCCATTTTGAAGCCAGGCAATGTCCTCAGGTCTGCACCCAGTTTGCCTTGCTTTCAACCATTATGCCCAGGGGTACTCAGTGGTGCATGGGCCTAGTCTTTCTGTGGGGTGTCTTGAATTTAAACATCATTGAGGGCATGGATGGCATTGGATTGTGGTGATTTTTGAGTGTTTTTTTACTTTTTGGGGCGTTGTTGGAGCCTGGACATGTGGGTGGGGGCCATTTTGAGGCCTGGGACAGGCAGGGCCTGGCCATGTGGTGGTGGTCAAGGGGCAATTTTGAAACCAGGCAGTGTGCTCAGGCCTGCACCCAGTTTGCCTTGCTTTCAACCATTATGCCCAGGGGTACTCAGTGGTGCATGGGCCTAGTCTTTTGTGGGGTGTCTTGAATTTAAATGCAGTGTTTGATTTGTGCTCAACCTTGTCTTTACGGCGAGACTTGCTATTTATACTTAATTTACGGGTGCTGCTGAGGTAACGCCTTGCGTCCAGGGCGTCTCATGAAATTAATTGGATATGTGGTTCCAGCTAACAGTTGGTCCCATCCTTCCGCGCACACCTTCTTGTACCTTTATACACTCTACCGGACTAACTCTTGAATTTAAACATCATTGAGGGCATGGATGGCTTTGGATTGTGGTGATTTTGAGTGTTTTTTTGACTTTTTGGGGTGTTGTTGGGGCCTGGCCATGTGGGTGGGGGTCAGTTTGAGGCCTGGGACAGGCAGGGCCTGGCCATGTGGTGGGGGTCAAGGGGCCATTTTGAAGGCAGGCAGTGTACTCAGGCCTGCATCCAGTTTGCCTTGATTGTAACCATTATGCTCAGGGGTATTCAGGGGTACATGGGACTAGTCTTTCTGTGGGGTGTCTTGAATTTAAACATCATTGAGGGCATGGATGGCATTGGATTGTGGTGATTTTTGAGTGTTTTTCGACTTTTTGGGGCGTTGCTGGGGCCTGGACATGTGGGTGGGGGCCATTTTGAGGCCTGGAACAGGCAGGGCCTTGCCATGTGATGGGGGTCAAGGGGCCATTTTAAAGCCAGGTAGTGTGCTCAGGCCTGCACCCAGTTTGCCTTGATTCCAACCATTATGCCCAGGGGTACTCAGTGGTGCATGGGCCTAGTCTTTCTGTTGGGTGTCTTGAATTTAAACATCATTGAGGGCATGAATGGCATTGGATTGTGGTGATTTTTTAGTGTTTTTCGACTTTTTGGGGCGTTGTTGGTGCCTGGACATGTGGGTGGGGGCCATTTGGAGGCCTGGGACAGGCAGGGCCTTGCCATGTGGTGGGGGTCAAGTGGCCATTTTGAAGCCAGGCAGGGTGCTCAGGCCTGTACCCAGTATGCCTTGATTTCAACCATTATGCCCAGGAGTACTCAGTGGTGCATGGGCCTAGTCTTTCTGTGGGGTGTCTTGAATTTAAACATCATTGAGGGCATGGGTGGCATTGGATTGTGGTGATTTTTGAGTGTTTTTCGACTTTTTGGGGCGTTGTTGGGGCCTGGACATGTGGGTGGGGGCCATTTTGAGGCCTGGGACAGGCAGGGCCTGGCCATGTGGTGGGCGTCAAGGGGCCATTTTGATACCAGGCAGTGTGCTCAGGCCTGCACCCAGTTTGCCTTGCTTTCAACCATTATGCCCAGGGGTACTCAGTGGTGCATGGGCCTAGTCTTTCTGTGGGGTGTCTTGAATTTAAACATCATTGAGGGCATGGATGTCATTGGATTGTGGTGATTTTTGTGTGGTTTTCGACTTTGTGGGTGTTGTTGGGGCCTGGCCATGTGGGTGGGGGCCATTATGAGGCTGGGACAAGCAGGGCCTGGTCAAGTGGTGGGGGTCAAGGGGCCATTTTGAAGCCAGGCAGTGTGCTCAGGCCTGCACCCAGTTTGCCTTGCTTTCAACCCTTATGCCCAGGGTAACTCAGTGGTGCATGGGCCTAGTCTTTCTGTGGGGTGTCTTGAATTTAAATATCATTGAGGGCATGGATGGCATTGGATGGGGCGTGGCTAGCAGCCGATGCGGATGGTCGCAGCCTAGCGAGGCTCCCGACCCTCTGCCCTGAAATCCGACTTAAATCCTGTCTAAGACCCGGGATCCCCGCGAAACTCGGGTCGATCCCAAATACAACACTCAGGTCTGCTCCGGCTCGAGTGGCGAGCCAGGGAAACTACCGTAGCGGGCACGCTTTGCGGTGAAGTGCCCGAGTCACCGGAGCACAAGATGGCGGCACCCTGAAAGCGGCAGCCGAGGACTAGCGGCGGATCCACCCCCGGCGCCTGGCTGTGCAGGAGACCGAGACATTTGGTGGCTGGGGGGGCAGCTGAATCTGCCTGGAGCACTGACGGGGCCTGATCTCCGCGAGACTGAAGTGTACCTCGGGTGCGGGTGCGGCCCCGACGAGGCTCCGCCCCGCCCGGGGGTGGAATAAATTACACCCCGGCTTGAGGCCTGCTGTGCCCGCGGGAGCGGTCCCGTCCCGAGGCCCAGCTGGGCGTGAGGAACCGCCCGTCCGGAGGAGGGCCCGGTGGCGACTGCTACCGCACCATGAGCCGAGATCTCCGAGAGTGCCGGCCAGGAGGCTGGGTGAGTCCCCACGAGACCCGTGGGATCCTAACTTTACACCCCGGCTCCGGGGCCTGGTACTTTGGTGGGTGCGGCTCCGCCTCCAACTAAATTGCTGTGCGACTGAGGTGGGCCTGTGAGGAGTTGAATGAGGGATGCGGGGCCCAGCAATTGAATTTACATCGCCGACCCCCATCCCAATGTGACCGGCGTGGGACCCAGAGCGCAGACTAGACCGAGGAAGACCTGCTCTGCCGGTGGGAGCACTACTGTCACCTCGGCCTCAGCGACCATCATCATCCCGGCGCACATCGTGGGGCACCTGAAGGGCTCGCCTGCCTGCCCCAGGGGGTGAGCCTCTGCAGGGGCTCCTGGGGGATGGATGGGGGCGTTTTTTAGCTCACTGCACCATCCCAGCTCAGAACTTGGCTATATGCAAATTAGTCTGACCCTGGCCCAGTGCATCATGGGAACAGGGCAGACCAAACTACCAAGCCAATTCTTATACTGGGAAGGAAACAAGCTTCTGGGGACCGGTTTCTGGCATTTCAGCCGTCTTCGGCCCGGCTTGCTTGAATCCTGATGGTGCAATGAGCAAGGGACTCACATCTGAGTATACCCTTCCACGCTTATGGTGAACAAAAATGATTCAGAAAAGGGGGTTCAGAAAAGGGGGGTGGTGATGAACAGAGTGTCTGAATAAAGCAGACCACTCTTACCCAGTCTAAAGATCAGGGCTTGATCCATCACCGTTTTTTAGCTCACTGCACCATCCCAGCTCAGAACTTGGCTATAAGCAAATTAGTCTGACCCTGGCCCAGTGCATCATGGGAACAGGGCAGACCAAACTACCAAGCCAATTCTTATACTGGGAAGAAAACAAGCTTTCGGGGACCGGTTTCTGGCATTTCAGCCGTCTTCGGCCCGGCTTGCTTGAATCCTGAATGTGCAATGAGCAAGGGACTCACATCTGAGTATACCCTTCCACGCTTATGGTGGACAAAAATGATTCAGAAAAGGGGGTGGTGATGAACAGAGTGTCTGAATAAAGCAGACCACTCTTACCCAGTCCAAAGATCAGGGCTTGATCCATCACCGTTTTTTAGCTCACTGCACCATCCCAGCTCAGAACTTGGCTATATGCAAATTAGTCTGACCCTGGCCCAGTGCATCATGGGAACAGGGCAGACCAAACTACCAAGCCAATTCTTATACTGGGAAGGAAACAAGCTTCCGGGGACCGGTTTCTGGCATTTCAGCTGTCTTCGGCCCGGCTTGCTTGAATCCTAATGGTGCAATGAGCAAGGCGAGGAGACACAAAATCCACTCCTACCTGGTTCGTAGAGGGGTGCACATAGCGTTCCTACAAGAGACCCACCTAACGAGAAAAGAGGGGATAGCGCTACAGCGTAGATGGAGGGGTCACCTGTTTTACACCACATACTCTGCTTTTACTAGGGGGGTATTAATATGGGTGAGAGCGGGAGTTCCTTTCCAAGCTACTAGACATACGGAGGACCCGGAGGGGAGATTTGTAGCGGTTGAAGGGCTACTTAGAGGTCGACACATTGTGCTTAGTAGCATCTACGCGCCAAATGTAGATCAGGCAGCCTATCTTGCAAAGCTATCCAGAGTACTGGCCACCTACTTCACAGGTAATATGTTGATGGGGGGGGGATTTCAACTCCATAGAAGATACAACACTAGACAGATCACACCCTCCACTACATACATCCCCAGTGCACATGTTGGCGAGGTGCAGAATGGAATGGCAGGGGAAGTGGGACCTGACGGACAGCTGGCACGCGCAACATCCGACAGAGCGAGATTATTCGTTCTACTCTAGCATACACGACCTTCATGTCCGCCTTGATACCTTCCTCTGCTCCCAAACAATACTCCCGGCAGTGGTCCGCACTGAATACTTAACGTGCACAATATCTGACCACAACCCTATCCTCCTGTCGCTAGACTGGATGAACACACCATCAAAGATCCCGACGTGGCGGCTTCGCCCGGACACGGACACGCTGGATGATCCGCCCTTCCGTGAGGAACTAGAGAATCGGATTACTAATTATTTCATGGAAAACGAGGGTACCGCTTCCCCCAGGGCAGTGGAGTGGGATGCATTTAAAGTTGTGGTACGGGGGCATTGCATAGGGAACTTTGCTGGGGCTCGCAGGTCACTGGTGGAGGGCCTAGACCAGGCTGAACGTAAATTGAGGGAGGCGGAACAGGAACGCCCTGGTCGTCCTGAGCTGCAGGGGAGAGTCAGTGAGGCGCGTGAGGCAGTGGCTGTGGAGGTAGAGCGCCTTCGTAGCTTTCATCATAAAACATACCACTGGCTGCGATGGCTCGACGGGGGACGCATTGCAGTGGGTTAGAAGTTAATGGGACCCACCATTTCATTTCCCTGTACGCAGATGACTTCTCCTCTTCTTAGAGGATGCTGAGGGAGCTGTGGACGGTGTGAAAAGCCTATTAGAGCGGTTCGGCGACATATCGGGACTACGGGTTAACTGGTCGAAAACCTGCCTCTTCCCGATGAGGAAGGAGGAGATGCACCCCCTGACCAACCCGGAGCTTCGGTGGGAGCCTAGATGTTTAAGCTACCTAGGAGTGTACAAATATCACGAGCCCGCGGATCTTCTCAACGGTAGTATAGGTCACTGTATCCGCGCATTACAGGGCAGTATGACCTTTTGGGCCACCCTGCCCCTCTCAATGACGGGACGGGTTTCACTCCTAAAAATGATAGCCCTACCGCTTCTACTATATTTCTTCCGGACCCTCCCTGTATGGATACCTGGAGCGATCTTCAGGCGGTTGAGGTCAATGGTTGTTTACTTTTTATGGGGTTCGGGCAGACGTCGAATAGCATTAGCGACGCTGACCCGCCTGAAGGACGAGGGTGGCCTAGCGGTCCCGGACTTCGAGCTCTACTACCTGGCGGCCCAGTTACCGTTCTTTACACAGGAGGTTGCAAGGGTCTACCGCGGTCTGGAGCAGGAGAGGGAAAACGGCATCCCCCGTCACATACTGGCATACATTACCATGCAGCAAAAATTGAGGCTTAGTGGGCTGACCCAGGAAGAACGAACACTGCATTTGTGCTGGAATCGCATGCAAACGAGAATTGGGCCCAGGCACCCGTATGCACCTGAGATCCCGCTGGGCATGTTGACAGCTCTCCCACATGGTGAAGACTGGTCGAGACTACGCCTATGGGAGGATGCAGGGCTGCAGGTGGTGGGGGATCTTTACGATGACGGGGTATTGGCCCCGTACCAGACATTGCAGGAGAGATACGACCTCCCGAGGGGGGATTACTTAATGCATGCGGCGGTGGTGAGGGCCATGCAGGCGCACTGGGGAGAGGGACTGATGGAGCCCGCGACAACGCTGGTGTGCCAATATACAATGATGGCGGCAGGAACGTTTAAAGCAGTCACATGCCTTTATTCCAGGATGCACACAGACACCCTCCTACCACTCACGTCACTGAAGCATAAATGGGAAGCAGACCTACAATTAGACATCCCAGACACGACGTGGTCCCAACTAGTGCGGAGAGCTAGGAAGAGCACCAGAAACGCGCGTTTCCAGCTAATACACCTTTATATCCTTCACTGGGCCTACCTTACCCCGAGTAAAATAGCAGCGTACTTTGGCGCAGTGGACGCAGCATGTCCCAGATGTAACCAGCTGGGAGCGGACCTAGTACATATGCTGAGGGGCTGTCCCCGGCTACAAGAGTACTGGGGGGAAATAGGTGCACTCTGAATGAAGTAGCGGACAGGGAATTGCAGTATGATAGCACGGTCACTATTCTACACTAGTTCCCGCACACACGTAGGAACAAACTATCTAGCAAATTCATTGACATGGGTCTAATTATTGCAAAGAGAGAGCTGACCAAGGGTTGGAAATCGAAGGTAGGTCCGACACACCGGAGGTGGTTGAATGAATTCTTGAAGTGGGCAACGGCGGAGAGCACGATCAGATATCAACTGGCCCGCCATAACTCGGACGAGAAAGCGCAGGACGCTGCAATGGCGTGGGAAATGCTAGTCCAGGCATTGAGGGATAGCACAGTAGACGAAGACGGAGGAGGGGAGGAGGAGGGGCAGGAGACCCCAGAGGAGGTAGTCACGGCCCCGGCACCAACACCAGACACACACGCGTTATAGAAACACGAAGCTCCGTAGGCCCACTGTACACACACATATCCTAGCGCCAGGCACAGTTCTAGTCACTGGGGAGGGAGGGGGGGAGGGAGGGAAGGGTTGCATCCTGGGATCCTGTAGCGACACATGCCCGACTTCCGGTGAACATTAGTGGGTGCGGGGAGAAAATACAAAAGCAGAGGGCCCCATATACCTACTGCAGCAGACACCCAGTCACGAGTGTGAACTACAAAAGACTAACGCCGCCCAGCCTCCGGGATGTGGGCTAAATGGCTGTGTAAGTGGTTAACTGGGATGGGATGAGAGAACAACTCTGCACTCAGGGCTCCTGTATTCAGTAAATACGCTGTAATTGACTCTGCAATAAAAATTGTTTAACAAAAAAAATGGATGGCATTGGATTGTGGTGATTTTTGTGTGCTTTTCGACTTTTTGGGGTGTATAACTGATGTTCCTCTGGCTTGCATTGCTTTTAGGTGCACAAGAGAACCACCAGTGCCAGGAGGATGTCCTGCAGCGGTGTGTGCAGCACAACGTCACGCGATGTCATGTGTGGCCACAGACAAGACAACTCTGCAACTTGTGCAACTGCGGCCTGCTGTTCTGACATCTGAAGAAGATGGCCCCAAAGAAAGGTGGCCGTAGCGTCTCAGCGAAAAAAGTTGCCAGTGCCACTGCCAGTAAGAGGGATCAGAAGAAGCAAGTGGCACCACCTACCAAGGAGACTGGTGTGGCCACCAACACCTTTTTGGGAAAAAAAAAAAACTACGCCTGCAGCAGCAGCAGCAGCGCTGTCCGTCGGGGACCAAGCTGGAGGCAGCACCTCCGCTTCATTGGGCTCAGTGCCACCATGTCAAGTTAGGTCGAAGAACATGAGTGCTGCTGTGGCAGCCACTTTGGTTGTTCAATCACCATCGACCGGTGATCTTGGCTCATCACAAGAAAGTACCATCCAATCAACGCCGGGTGTAACTTAGCTGACGAGTGTTCAACAACCATAGCCGCAACGACAACCACAGGTGCAACTAGTACAAGCATAAGTACATGGGCAAGGAGAGGCGCAAGGAGAGGCGCATGGACAGGAGCATGGAGAGGTGGAACTAGAGGTTCATGGAGCGGCACAACTGCCTACAACGCTTGTTCCACCAGAAGTAGGGGCACATCAGGAAATTGATATTCAAGCGTTATCATCCGAGGAAGCCACTCCTCCTGAGGATGATCCTTTGTCTTCCAGATCCCCAGCAAGACAAAGGTCAAGGAGGGCTACTACTACTACAAGTTCTTCTTGAAGCCCCCTTCATTCTGATGACCTTTATCCTGATTGGAACCCACAAATGCAGTCTGAGAGTGAGGCACGCAATGAGCCGACAAAGGTAGCTAAGCCTAAAAGGAAGGTTCCCGCAAGGCTTCGACTTATGTGTGATGATGACGAACAAGAAGTGGTGTCTTCTGCTGCTGATGAACAGTCTGACGACGACCCAGTCATCACAGTAGTCACTCCAGCCCCAGCGGGAATACAGCAGACAAACATTTTGACCCTATCCCGAATGGCTGCTGAGCGGGATATGGGCGGTGTGGCACTGGTACCACCACCAACGCAGTTACCTACAACACCAACACGACCTACAGCTTCCATCTTTTTTAGTTAGAAGGGCCGGCATGGACCTCCATCCAGCTCGACCTCAAGTAGTGGTGCTGTAAGTGAACAACAGAAACAAATTCAGCCACGCCGTCCTTCACTTCATCTGGCATTGAAAGTCAAAGTAGCACCTCCTACACCAGCAGACATCACCAGTCCCCAGTTTGGGACTTCTTCACTGTTAGCGCAAAGGCGGAAAACATGGCCGTTTGTTCGATTTGTAAAGTATCCGTTAGTCGAGGGTAAGCTTGGTACCAGAGAGGTCATCTCAAAAAACACCACCCTATCCAGTGGTATACGCACCTAAGTAAGATCGAGGAAGCCCAACAAAGAGGAACTGATCCAAATGTATCCATTCACATTGCATCTGATGATGACGAGGGGCTGATTGTGCAGGGGGGAAGTCAAGAATCGAGCAACATTTTTTCTGGTACACCCAGTACCCCTGGCTGCAGCACTGCAGTGGTAGTGCCCACACCCTCTACCCCTGCAACATGTATGAGGCACAATAAGAGTCTGGGACAGACACCAATGCAAAAAAGTCCATCAATGAGCCTAACTGGTTTGAAGTCTGCATCATCATCATCATCATCATCATCATCACGTAAAATGGTCCAGCCCACCATTAGAAGCATGTTTTGGTCGGAGGCGCCATTTGAACACAACCACCCAATGATACGTCTGTATAACGCAAAGCTGGCTAAAATGCTAGTGCTGGACCTTCTCCCTTTTTCTTTTGTGAAAGGGGTGGGGTTTCTAGAATTAGTGGCAACAGTTTGCCCTAAATGGAAGGTTCCTAGCCGGTCCTATTTTGCCAGAGTTGCAGTTCCAGCACTACATCAAGATGTGCTGTAGGTTATTGGGGTAGATTTGCAGAAGAGTGTTGTTCACACTATCCACTTGACAACAGACATGTGGACTAGTTGCCAAGCCCTTGATTACATGTGCATCACTGCACACTGGGCCTCTTTTGCAGGGGTTAGAGACAAGTCAAGTGCAGTTGTTGACCTGGACACACTTTTTCTAGCTACACGGAAACATGAAACCAAGAAATTGCATAGTTGGTTATGTTTTCCACGGATAATGGCAGTAATATAGTTAAGGCCATGCAGCAAGGTGACTATTTCAGAGTGGAAAACAAAGGTTAAGGAGGGTCAAGGGGACTATATTTATAGACCTACCAAACTCAATACCCCTAATCAAACTGCAACGAACAAGAAGAGTTGGGAGGTCTATTAAACAACGTAGCTGAGTCTATGTGGTCCTACTGAAGTGACCCTTTTGGATTGCACTGAACCAGACCCAATGGTCACATGACACGAATATATGTTAGATATCCTATCAGCCCACCCATCTGGCGGAGCCTCGTCATGTAGGACGTCTAACCAGGGTGGTGAGTCCAAGCCCAGATGTATTGGCCAGACAACACACACTACTGGTTCATCTTATAAAGGTGTCCGTGCCACAGAGTGGTGCTGAAAAAGTGCAGTGCAAAACAGGGAGTGAAGACTAGGTGATCTTAAAATGACGGTTGAGGCAAAGAAAAATGTTTTTATTAAAGATATTCACCAAGACGCCAGGTTAAAAAGGAAGTGTAGAACAGTGTGAAAAAATCACTGTGATGCTTTGCTGTGTTATGGATTAGGCCAACATGTTTCTGCCGAAGGTGAAACTACACCGGCATTCTTCAGGGCCAGATACAAAAAGATGTTGCTACTGCAAAGGTACACTCAGACAACTTGTACAAAGTGAAACAAAAGAAGAAAAGGACAGACCAAATTGTTTGTTAAAGAACTGTCCAGACCACTGGTGTGGTCTTGTAGACCATCCTACCATATCCTCCAGACCAGAAGTTGATGGAGGAAGAAATCCTGTGAAAATGGAAACAAAAAAGACAACAAATGTTGTTCGTTCTAAATTCATAATGAACTAATCACAATATCAGGACCACTAAATAGACTCAGCTGGGCTGGTCCCTATTAGGACAGCCCCTCATTATAAAGGTTTCATATTCAAGTAAACCACCAGTCATTGCTGAACATTAATTTCAAACAGAATGTAAAGCACTTACCCAGCAATATGTGGGAGTCGAGCCTCACCTCACCCGGCAACGGCTCGGAGATTGAGGCCCCGCTCTGTGCACAGAACATAAAAATATAACGTGTCATCCTGAGTTGACTCGGGGATCTGTAGTCAATGTCAGGTTGTACAATCTGTGCATATAAAAACTGGTTGTGTGACTGTCCTCACCGAACGCTGCCCCATGGAGAACAAGGAAAAGGAATGACTAAAGGACAAAGTTAGTGTCCAGTCACTGGCTAACATAATCAACCAGGAATGAGCACCTATATTTATCTAGTGCCTATGGTTGTACAGTCAGTTAAACACACCCACCCTCACTGAGTCAAAGAATAGATGTAAATTATATGGCTCAGGGATGGCTGTATCAGGGTAATGGGCCTCAGTAAAAGAACCCAGGCACTGTGCTCATCTAGAAGAGTACATAAAGTAAACTGAGCCTGGACCTATCCCCCTACTCTGTTGGTGAAGAAGGAGTTAATGAAGAGCTCAATTTAAAGGTATAGCAAAAAATAGCATCTGCCTAGAAGGAATTCACCTAAAAGTAAGCAATGCATGAGAAAGGGGGCACAGCTAGACCACAGAACCTAGCGGTGCGCATCACGATCTGAGCTACTCACCTCTCCGTCGGTACCTCTAGGCTGACACCTAAGCCGAAGGGGAGGCAACGAGGAGAGGTGAGGCTCATATATTTATACTCCGTCTCATTGGGTAATCGGCAGCAGCTGAGCTCCTATCGCTGCTGCCGCTATTACAATGTACTGACCTATGCGCATGCGCGGCAAGATGACACTGCACCACGTTGTGTGCTCACTAACGGGCATGCGCGATGATGTATAACCCGCTACTGCATGCGGGCGCCGGATCTAAAGCAGCGCACGCGTAGAGGAAGGTGGACCAGTCTCAAGTGTAATTCGGAATCGTCCATAATGTGCGCATGCTCAGTTATGTGTAAACCGTACACATTACCAAAAGGAAACATTAAACAAGTGGAGGACATAACGGTAGAGGAAGGTGGATCAGTCTCAAGTGTAATTCGGAATCGTCCATAATGTGCGCATGCTCAGTTATGTGTAAACCGTACACATTACCAAAAAGGAAACATTAAACAAGCGGAGGACATAACGGTACTCCATTAGAATACCCCCTACCGCCCGCAACTATCAAACGAGGGATTCTTAAATGGCGGCCACATTGATGAAACGGTGAATTCCAGCTCTCAATACGAGCGTGGCCATATATGTTCATGTCCCTGCAATGAAACAAAGCATCCTACGGGGACAGTGAACACCAAATTAATGTGCCTATATTGGCAGTGGTGTAAATGGCATCAAGCCACAGTTGTGCAGTATGCTGTGTAAATGTAGAGACAATGGGTGTGCTGGTATTGAATGTGTCGGGGGCACGAAATGCCAGGATCATCATCCCTATATAGCGGATAGGTCTAAAACGCGGTAGATGTTATCTCTGTGAGGTAAAGGGGTTCCAGCATATAACAATGATCGCTGGCTATACCCAAGGGCAAATTTACAAGGGGCATAGAAAATGCAGCAAACAGAGTCTATCCTAATGCTGTTGGCATGTGGAAGTGGGAATAACACTTTTCTGACATGTGCTACACTATATCTAGTCTCTGCAGTGGGTCTGCATCATGTGAAGTATAAGTGAAGCCAACTGATAGTGTAATGAGTCATTGATAGGGGATGGCGTCCCCGGAGGATTCCAGCTGCTCAGATGGACACCCAAGGTATATTATCATTTAACCCTAAGATGTCAGTTTTTAATTTGAAAATCCAGCGTTGTTCCTTGATGAAAAGAAACCTTGAGATGTCTGTTATATGCGGTGGGATGAATGGTTGTTCCAGAACAACCCACCTAAGGTCATCAGCTTTGTGCTTTTTGATCAGAAAGTGGTTTGTTAAACAGGTGGACTGTTTATTACACCGTATTGTGCTCTTATGCTCGCTGATACGGGACTTCACTTTCCTGGTGGTATGTCCAATATAAGCCAGACCACACGGGCACGTGATCTTATAGATCACTCTCTCAGAGTTGCAGTTGGTATGATTCAACAACTTCCACGGTCTAGCAGTTCCGATATCGATGGAGAGTGTCTTACAGGTCTGCGGACACGACGTGCAGTTACCACAGGGGTGGTGCCCTTGAACCGGAGTGGTATTCCAAATGGTGTCAAGGGTGGTGGTAATTTCCTTCCTTCGTGTCCGTGGTCTTGTGTGGACCAGTGTATCCCTGATGCTAGATCCTCGTTTGAAGGCAAACAGGGGCCTGGGTATTGCACCAGAAACCGTACTTAAGATTTTCCAATGCTTCAAGACTGTTTTCTTAACCATGTTGGATCTGGTGCTGAAGGTATGTACCATCGTGATCCTATCGGAAGGTGTCTTCCTGTGTCGATGTTCGATCAGTGCCTCACGATTGTTGTTGAAGGCTCTCTTGTTAGCCCGACGTATCAATTGATTAGGGTAGTGCCGCTCCTTCAGGTTGCATGCTAATTCCCTCGCATGTTGTTCATATAGCTGGTTAGAAGAGCAGTTTCGCCGAACCCTTATAAATTGGCCCACTGGCAAATTGTCACGTAGTGACTGTGGATGGAAACTCCGGTATGACAAAAGGGAATTACGAGCCATGGGTTTCTTGTACAATCGGCTCTGAAGCCCTCCCTCTTCAGGAAAAATTAGGAGATCCAGAAATGGTAGCTGCTCTTTACTATACTCCACAGTGAAACAGAGATATTGGTTCCTGTTCAGCCACGTATGGAAGTCGGTGATCTCATCACAGGTGCCTCTCCATATGACGATGATATCATCTATGTATCGGCGCCAAAGCAACACCTTACAAAAGTAAGGGTTGCTGTTGTTCAGGACATGATCTTGCTCGAACTGATGCATATAGAGGTTCGCTAGACTAGGGGCGAAAACACTCCCCATTGATGTCCCCGAGACTTGGAGATAAAGGTCATCCTGGTACTGGAAATAATTCTCCATCATAGCCAGTCTGGCACACTCCATGATGAAAGGTATCGGAGTGATGGTTTCTGGTGGTTTAGATTCCAGTAGATGTCTTATGCAATCAAGGGTCTCTTGCTGCGGGATGCATGTATACAGAGACTCAACGTCGAAACTCACCAATAGGTCCGTCTCGACGCTGAACTCAGTCTCTGCAAGGAGACGAAGGACATCACCAGTGTCCTGCAGATACGTGGGTGTCTCTTTAACCAGAGGTTTCAAAAAAACATCCACAAATGTTGAAAGCGGCTCAAGTAGAGACCCGATTCCCGAGATTATGGGGCGACCCAGAGGTGGTCTCTTCTCCTTGTGTATCTTAGGGAGGCAATAGAAGTAAGGGACCACCGGATGGGCCGTGATCAAATACCTTGCTTCTTGAGATGTAATCCATCCCTCACAGGATGCTTCTTCAACGAGACTCTTAATATCATTGGAAAGCCTCGTGGTCGGGTCTTCAGTGAGTCGACGATAGGCCTTCACATTGCTCAGTTGTTGTAAGCACTCTCTGTGGTAGGTGTCTGTGTCCTGTATAACAACGGCACCGCCTTTGTCGGCGGGCTTAATGGTGATACTGGTGTCCTTAGACAGGGTAGTGAGTGCCAGTTTCTCTGTTTTAGTCATGTTGGAAAAGGACTTATTATTTTCGCGGTCTGCATTCATGATGTCATGAGTGACAGCCTGCTCGAAGGCAATGACCCTTGCTGGCACTTGGTGACTGAGAGGTGTGAATGTGGATTTCGGTTTTAGGCCAGTATTGTGATCCATAGGGTCCACCGAATCATTACTTTCGTTGGTTTGTTTGAAGAAAAAATGTAAGCGGACCTTCCTATAGAAGGATTCCAACTCGCACCTCAAATTGAAAGGGTCTCCTTCATTTGTAGGGACAAATCCAAGTCCTTTATTCAAAACTGAGGTCTCCATAGGCGTGAGTGTGCGGCTGCTGAGGTTCACTACCAAGTCGCTGTCTCCTTCTAAGATTGTTCCCCTCTGTTGTTTGCGGGGTCTGGTGCCCAATTCACTGACTGTTGACCTCTCTTTCTCCCCCGACTCCTGCCTCGGCCCTGCCATAAAAAAGACTGGTCGTAGTAGAAGTTAGGGTTTGGTGGGTAGTTAGGCATTTGATGACCCATGGGGGGTCCCATAGGGGGTTGGTGATAGCCCCAAGGTGCAGGGGGCCACCAAGGCCCTGGACTTGGATAGTATTGAGCTGCGCGGCCCCTGTTAGATCTTCTCTGGGGACCCCTACCTCGCCCTCTGTTAGATAAGCCTCTGTTTGACTCACCTTGGTCACTAGACCCTGATTCAGAGCCTGAGGAAGAGTAGTTGGATCCGTATCTCTTACCTCTAGAATTGTACACAGGGGCTACATAGGAGTCACTCATGTAAGGGTATGTAGTTTCCATTGAGAAGCGTGCAAGGTCTTTCTTAAACTTCTCAACTTTAGTAGCGAGGATGTTATCATAATACTCTTTATTTGTTTTGTTGGTTTCATCCAAGGTCTTTTTGAATGGTACTGACCTAATAGCTGCATTAATTTGGCCTTCGAGGACCTGGATTTCAACCAAAAGAGCATCGGCTGTCTTCTTAGCAGTCTTAATAATCAGGATCAGCCAATCACGTGTGCAGCGCCACGCTATAAGTGCCCAATCCCTCAGGAAACCCTTGTCTGTTAAAAAGAGACGTGGTGTATTGGTCACTATTAAGCCAGAAGGTGCACATTTACCATGCAAGTATTCATTCATGATTATGCCATGTATTGTAGTGCGGGAATGGTTTTTCTTCATGTTTAATAAAGTTACCCAATCATCCTCTGTTGTAGTGGTGGTAGTAGTGGATGTTGAGGCCAAACTGTCTAGAATACTGGGGTTGTCAGTCAGGAGTGTGTTGAGATCTTCATCGTCAAAAGCCAACCCTCCAAAGTCAGCCATGGTATGCGATCGGAGTGGGACAGAACAATCAAACAGTGAGCGAAGGTAGACAACACAAATCTCGTGTCGTCAAAAAATATATATAAAAGACCCGCAGTGGAAGCTGCTCAGAACTGGAAAACAAAGGTTAAGGAGGGTCAAGGGGACTATATTTATAGACCTACCAAACTCAATACCCCTAATCAAACTGCAACGAACAAGAAGAGTTGGGAGGTCTATTAAACAACGTAGCTGAGTCTATGTGGTCCTACTGAAGTGACCTTTTTGGATTGCACTGAACCAGACCCAATGGTCACATGACACGAATATATGTTAGATATCCTATCAGCCCACCCATCTGGCGGAGCCTCCTCATGTAGGACGTCTAACCAGGGTGGTGAGTCCAAGCCCAGATGTATTGGCCAGACAACACACACTACTGGTTCATCTTATAAAGGTGTCCGTGCCACAGAGTGGTGCTGAAAAAGTGCAGTGCAAAACAGGGAGTGAAGACTAGGTGATCTTAAAATGACGGTCGAGGCAAAGAAAAATGTTTTTATTAAAGATATTCACCAAGACGCCAGGTTAAAAAGGAAGTGTAGAACAGTGTGAAAAAATCACTGTGATGCTTTGCTGTGTTATGGATTAGGCCAACATGTTTCTGCCGAAGGTGAAACTACACCGGCATTCTTCAGGGCCAGATACAAAAAGATGTTGCTACTGCAAAGGTACACTCAGACAACTTGTACAAAGTGAAACAAAAGAAGAAAAGGACAGACCAAATTGTTTGTTAAAGAACTGTCCAGACCACTGGTGTGGTCTTGTAGACCATCCTACCATATCCTCCAGACCAGAAGTTGATGGAGGAAGAAATCCTGTGAAAATGGAAACAAAAAAGACAACAAATGTTGTTCGTTCTAAATTCATAATGAACTAATCACAATATCAGGACCACTAAATAGACTCAGCTGGGCTGGTCCCTATTAGGACAGCCCCTCATTATAAAGGTTTCATATTCAAGTAAACCACCAGTCATTGCTGAACATTAATTTCAAACAGAATGTAAAGGACTTACCCAGCAATATGTGGGAGTCGAGCCTCACCTCACCCGGCAACGGCTCGGAGATTGAGGCCCCGCTCTGTGCACAGAACATAAAAATATAACGTGTCATCCTGAGTTGACTCGGGAATCTGTAGTCAATGTCAGGTTGTACAATCTGTGCATATAAAAACTGGTTGTGTGACTGTCCTCACCGAACGCTGCCCCATGGAGAACAAGGAAAAGGAATGACTAAAGGACAAAGTTAGTGTCCAGTCACTGGCTAACATAATCAACCAGGAATGAGCACCTATATTTATCTAGTGCCTATGGTTGTACAGTCAGTTAAACACACCCACCCTCACTGAGTCAAAGAATAGATGTAAATTATATGGCTCAGGGATGGCTGTATCAGGGTAATGGGCCTCAGTAAAAGGACCCAGGCACTGTGCTCATCTAGAAGAGTACATAAAGTAAACTGAGCCTGGACCTATCCCCCTACTCTGTTGGTGAAGAAGGAGTTAATGAAGAGCTCAATTTAAAGGTATAGCAAAAAATAGCATCTGCCTAGAAGGAATTCACCTAAAAGTAAGCAATGCATGAGAAAGGGGGCACAGCTAGACCACAGAACCTAGCGGTGCGCATCACGATCTGAGCTACTCACCTCTCCGTCGGTACCTCTAGGCTGACACCTAAGCCGAAGGGGAGGCAACGAGGAGAGGTGAGGCTCATATATTTATGAGTGTACCTTTGCAGTAGCAACATCTTTTTGTATCTGGCCCTGAAGAATGCCGGTGTAGTTTCACCTTCGGCAGAAACATGTTGGCCTAATCCATAACACAGCAAAGCATCACAGTGATTTTTTCACACTGTTCTACACTTCCTTTTTAACCTGGCGTCTTGGTGAATATCTTTAATAAAAACATTTTTCTTTGCCTCGACCGTCATTTTAAGATCACCTAGTCTTCACTCCCTGTTTTGCACTGCACTTTTTCAGCACCACTCTGTGGCACGGACACCTTTATAAGATGAACGAGTAGTGTGTGTTGTCTGGCCAATACATCTGGGCTTGGACTCACCACCCTGGTTAGACGTCCTACATGACGAGGCTCCGCCAGATGGGTGGGCTGATAGGATATCTAACATATATTCGTGTCATGTGACCATTGGGTCTGGTTCAGTGCAATCCAAAAGGGTCACTTCAGTAGGACCACATAGACTCAGCTACGTTGTTTAGTAGACCTCCCAACTCTTCTTGTTCGTTGCGACTATTTCAGAGTGCCGTGTTTGGTGCACAGTATTAACATCGTGGTGCAAGATTTCTTGAAAAATGAAAACACAGTTAGGAAGTTACTGACCACCTGCCGAAGAATCTGCACACATTTCAGCCATTCTTTTATGGGGAGGAGCATTCAACATGAAAGTAAAGTGCCAGTCAAAGGACTCATCCAGGAGGTGGCAACACGTTGGAACTCAACCTTTTACATGCTTGAGTGTCTGTCTGAGCAGTGCATCGTAATCAATGAGCATGTCTTTCGACTAGGTTCTACTATGAAAAACATGAGGCTAGAGTTGGAGGAACGGAAGCTAGTTAAAAGCCTGACAGACATGCTTGGTCCATTTGAGGTCTTCACGCGTGAAGTCAGCAGGGAGGACTGTTCTTTGGGCAAAGCTATCCCATTGTTGGTCATGCTAGAGCACCAACTGAAGGCGGTGTCTTCAACGTTCAGAGATGCTGGTGAAAAAAAGCAAGACGCATATCAGTTGGCGGAGAGCTTATTAAGCCGCCTAGTTGCCAATGAAAGGCTTAAAAACATACATACAGAACAACATTACATTTGTGCCACTATTCTGGATCCACGGTACAAAAAGGCGGTGGCCAGCAAAGTATTCATTCCGTTTGATGAAGCAGATGTTTCAAAGTATAAACATTGGCTAGCTGTGTCAGCCACTCGGTTCGAAAAAGATGGGCAGAAAATTCAAGGAGCCGGCAGAAGTCCAACTGAATCAGCAGGCCATCCGGTGTCAAGTTCCACTTCTGAATCTGTGGGCGAAGGGAGTCACTTTCCCTCACAGCCGTTAACGACACCAGCAGCAACTGTATCATCATCCTCACCTGCACCAGGCCCAGCCATAATATTGTCAGAAGCGGATTGGCTAACTCATCAAGGGTTTGCTCGTTCTAGTGTTGCAAAGGCCAACAGATGGTAAGGAAAGTGGAGCAACCATGGAGAACCTGAGTCGATGGTGCAGGCCTATCTGGATGACCCAACAGAGGTCTTTGTTAATAAGAACCCATTGCTGTATTGGTACAAGAAAATGGCTCTATGGCCACTGATCACCAACCTGGCTGTAAATTATTTGTCTTGCCCACTTGCAAGCGTGTCTTCTGAACATGTTTTCAGTGCTGCTGGTGCCATTGTAACTTCAAAAAGGACCCGCCTCTCGGCCAAAAATGTGGAGAGGTTAACACTGATCAAGATGAATCAGCACTTCATACCACCAGATTACAAAGTACGTGAATGCTCGCAGGAAGAAGAGGACACCGACTTAGGTGACGGAAGTTCTTCTCTGTTACCTGACCTACTCCTGTCTCAATTCATGGAGTTTGAGGACGAGCTCTACTTCCCTGACACCGAGCCCTGAAAATGACTTCCTTTTTTTGTCCTTATTCACTTTTATTCTGTGTCTTTCTTTGTTTTGCAACTTTTACCACAACAAAACTCTAATCACCTAATCACAACAAGTCCATCAGCAGCACTGTCTTCATTTTATATTCCTTATTGATTTGAAGGTGCCGCAGTCTGCATTCCTGAGGTTCACAAGTTCACAACTCATTCATGCTCCTCTATACTCCTCCTCCAGACTCCCCCTATCCATTTCCCTCAAGGCAGATGGATGGATTACGACGCGTCCCCCCAAGTGGGACTGAAATTACTGACTGACTACATGCTTGCTGATTGCTGACAGACTTACTTCTGATATTGACAGGAGAGGCTGCCCTGTGGGCCCTCACTTTCCGAAGAAGATGCGGACAAAAAGTAGAACAGGTAATGAATAATTGAGATGATGGCATGCAGCGGACAGCAATGGCTGTCTGGCTCTGATGAAACCAATTGCTGTTTGTTTTTTGTGCATGAAATGATGAATCATATGTCTTGTCTTAGTTATTATTTAATCTTTTACATAGTAATTGTAACTCATGTCAACTACTCTGTTTTTTTACCTTGTTTAATTCAAATTGTACTTCAAATTCAGGGGCCACTATGTTGCATTTCACAATATGCAAAATGTCCTTGGAGTGGACTCACTTTCCAATATACCATGATGATTGATTAAATAATATATCTTTTTTCTTTACAGTCACTGGGATGGATGGATCATCAGTGTCGGTTGGGTTTACGGAACAATTATGGCCAATTCGTGAGTGGCAAACAGGTAAACCAGTCTACAACAACTACTACAGCAGAACTACATGTCTGTCTATTCGTGGTATGTACTGGTCGAGAGCGAGGCAGTGTACTGTTGTTTTTATGCCAGGTAGAGTCCACTCCAGACAGCAGTTCATGTAAAATTGGGGCTATGTGGCTTGCTGCATACAATTAGATATGCTTTGTCTGTCTGACAAAGAGCCTAGGTATGCTACATCAGGTTGCTTCACTCAGTGGTGCCTGCCTTGACCGTCTGCATCGCACTGCCTCAAGCTGGGGCCAAACATCCGCTATGTTTGCAAAATTTGCTGTTTTTCGGTATTTTGCAAATCTCGCGAAATTACCGAAAAATCTCAAATTCTTGAGCGGAACAGATTTTTGGCCCATGCTTGCGGCAGGGCCAGGCAGACGGTCAAGGCAGGCACCACTGAGTGAAGCATCCTCCTGATGTAGCATAACTAGGCTCTTTGACACAGACAGACAAAGCATATCTAGGGTTTAGTGTTCAGTGCAATTTACTAGGGTTTTTGGGTTTAAGTTGGTATGGTTCACGCTGAGTCTAGGGCGGGGGGCCCGATGCAGGCTCGTTCATAATGATGTTGGCAAGGTTTTAGGGGGGTTTGGTGTTCTTTGGTCTAGAATTGGCAGAATTTTGGCCTTTTGGGTGTTTTGCGGGCGCGTGTGTTTGGGTGAAAACTAAGTGAAAACTAGTCGTAGACCTTCTTCTTCTTCTTCTTTTTCTTCAAAGAGCGCAGTGGTTCGATTTTGTTCTGCCTTGCTGAGATTCTTGTGAATCGCTGGAACAAGTGACTGTCCAGGTAAGTTTCAAGAGGACCGAAGTAGTGGAAGTGCTGAAAACAACAATGTTTTGTGAACAGCGCAATTTGCCATGTTTTGAATATACCAGTATTGCGTGTTTTTGGGGGCTGTTTGGGGGTGTTCTAGATTAGTGCGGGTGCGTCGGGGGGCTGGGAGCACCGCTGGGATAGTCTAATTTTGATTGCGAATGGATTGAAGAAATCCATGGTGGAAAAGGGGGGTTTGGGCCTAGTTGCAGACAGCGTTTTGGCACAATTTGAACTGAGGCCTAGCAGTATTGCGTTTTTTGGGGGGCTGTTTGGGGGTGTTCTAGATTTGTGGGGGTGGGTCTGGGGGTCTGGGAGCACTGCTGGGATAGCATAATTTTGATTGCAAGTGATTTGAAGAAAATCCATGGTGGGAAAGAGGAGTTAGGGCCAAGCTGCAGAGCGCGTTTGGACCGATGTTGACTGGTGGCGGTTGCATTTTTGCTTTTTGCCTGTTTGGGGGTGTTCTGATTTTTTGCGGGTGGCTGCAGGGGTCTGGGGGCATAGCTGGGAAGGTCTAATATCGGAATCAAGTGTTTTGGACCAAATCCATGGTGAAAACGTTTTTCCATTTTTGCTCACTTGCCTGTTTTTGGGGTGCTGTTTGGGGGGCTTCTATGTTATTGGGGGTGGGTGTTTGGGGTCTGGGAGCACTGCTGGCCCAGTCTAATGTTGATTGCATTTGTTTTTCAGGAAATCCATGGTGGAAAAGGGGAGTTAGGGCCTAGCTGCACAGCGTATTTGGACTGAATTGAAGGTAGTAGGCCCATTTTTGCTTTTTGGTTGTTTGGGGGGTTAAACTTGTTTCCGCCTGGGTTGACGTGTCTGGGGGCATTGCTATGAAGGTCTAATACCGAATAAAAGTGGTTTGGAGAATATCGGAGGTGAAAAAGTTTTTAACTTTTCAGAGTTTTCGCTCACTTTCGTGTTTTTGGGGGCCTGCTTGGGGGGGATTCCTGGTGTTTGTGGGTGGGTTTTAGGGTCTTGGATCAACGCTGGGTATGGATACTTTTGATTGCAAGAGGTTTGAAGAAAATCCATGGTGGCAAAGAGGAGTTAGGGCCTAGCTGCAGAGCGCACACTGAGTGATCTGGGAAATATCCAGAAATATGTCAAAGTGCCCATTTTTCCATTTTTGCTTTTTGGCTGTTTGGGGGAGGTAAACTTGTTTTCGCCTGGGTTGACGGGTCTGGGGGCATTGCTGTCAAGGTCTAATTCTGGATAAAAGTGGTTTGGAGAAAATCGGAGGTGAAAAAGTTTTTCCATTTTTAGGAATTTCGCTCACTTTAGCATTTTCGGGGGGCTGTTTGGGGGGGTTCCTGGTGTTTGTGGATGGGTTTTGGGGTCTTGGAGCAACGCTGGGTATAGATACTTTTGATTGCAAGAGATTTGACAGAAATCCATGGTGGCAAAGGGGAGTTAGGGCCTAGCTGCAGAGCGCGCACGGAGTGATTTTGGAAGTAGGGCAGAATATTTCTAAGTCCCCGTTTTTGTACTTTTGCAGAAATATGTCAAAGTGCCCATTTTTCCATTTTTGCTTTTTGCCTGTTTGGGGGTGTTAAACTTGTTTCCACCTGGGTTGACGGGTCTGGGGGCATTGCTGTGAAGGTCTAATACCGGATAAAACTGTTTTGGATAAAATCGGAGGTGAAAAAGTTTTTAACTTTTCAGAGTTTACGCTCACTTTCGTGTTTTTGGGGGCCTGCTTGGGGGGGGGTTCCTGGTGTTTGTGGATGGGTTTTGGGGTCTTGGAGCAACGCTGGGTATGGATACCTTTGAATGCAAGTGGTTTGAAGAACATCCATGGTGGCAAAGGGAAGTTAGGGCCTAGCTGCAGAGCGCGCACGTAGTGATTTGGGAATGAGGCCTAAATTATTCTGTCTCACTTTTTCCGGTTTTGCTTTTTGGCTGTTTGGGGGTGTTAAACTTGTTTTCGCCTGGGTTGACGGGTCTGGGGGCATTGCTGGGAAGGTCTAATACCGGATAAAAGTGTTTTGGAGACAATCCATGGTGAAAAAGTTTTTCACTTTTCAGAGTTTTCGCTCACTTTCGTATTTTCGGGGGCCTGGTGTTTGGGGAGGTTTGGGGGGTCTTGGAGCAACGCTGGGCATGCCTAGTTTTGGCTGCAAGTGGTTTGAAGAAAATACATGGTGGGAAAGGGGCGATTTGGCCTAGTTGAAGAAAGCGTTTGACACTATTTTTAACTTAGGGCTCGTTAGGGTTAGCAATGTAAATGTAAATGTCAAGGTATTTGTAGAGCGCACTGTCACCAAGCGGTTTCCTGGCGCTATTACTCATACCACTGAGGAACCCATCCTGGCTTTCCCTGTGAAGTGTCCACTCCTGGGCACCCCCAGGGTGAAGCCAGGCATCCTAGCGCTGTTGGGGCCGGTGTGGAGGTTAAGCAAGCTATTGCCCAGAGTTGCAGCGTGGGGCCCATGATTAGAATAGGCACTGAGGCGAGAATTGTCAGGTCTGAGGAAATTGAGCCCAAGACCCGCCGAGGCGGGAATTGAACCCTGGTCCCGGGCCAGAGCTCTGCATCAGGGTCTGCCGCTCTAACCATTGAGCCACACTCCTCCAGTATTGCATGTGTTTGGGGGTGTTCGAGATTTTGGCAACTGGGTTCTGGGGTCTACTCTTGGAGCACTTGTCGAGAAATGTCTAATTTTGGTTGCAAGTGGTTCGAAGAAAATCCATGGTGGAAAAGGGGGGATTTGGGCATACTTTACTTTCAAAGTAAGCATGGGCAGAAAATCCGTTCCGCTCGCGGATTTTCGGTAAATTCGCAATCCGCGAGATTCGCGAATTTCCCGCAAAATCCGCGAGCGGAACGGATTGGGTCAAAAGTTCAAGCTGACTTTTGTAACTCTTTTAGAATGGCGCCAGCAAGCTGCCAGAGCCATTCTAAAATAGTTACAAAAGTCAGCTTCAACAGGAAGCTCTAATAGATAAAGTAAAGCAGGTGCTCGAGTTGAAGCTCAAATTCAGTTACACAATCATTAATCACCCCAAACTTGGGGTGATTAATGATTGTGTAACTTAATTTGACCTTCAACTCAAACACCTGCTTTACTTTATCTATTAGTGCTTCCTGTTGAAGCTCTTTGTAGCTATTTAGAATGGCGCTGGCAGCTTGCCGGTGCAATTCTAAGTGGGGCTGAGGGCAGAAGGGCACAAAAGTGGGACAGAGGGCAGAAGGGGACAAAAAATGAGTGGGGCAGAGGGCAGAAGGGCACAGAAACGAGTGGTACAGAGGGCAGAAGGGCATAATAAACGAGAGGGTGGCAGTGATTAACCAGGCAAAAAAAAAACCTGCGAACACGCAAAGCGCCCCGCGAACACCCGCGAACACGCAAAGCGCCCCGCAAACACGCAAAAATGAAAAAATCCGCAAATTCGCACGAATTCGGGAATTTTGCGGATTCCGAATTCACAAATCCGCAAATTTGCGGATCGCAAATTCACAAAATTTGCCCATGCTTATTTCAAAGTACGTTTTGTCACCATTTTCCACTAGGCCTCAGACAGGTAGCAGTATTGCACGTTTTTTGGGGTCTGATTGGGGGCTTCTGCATTTTAGCGACTGGGTTTAAGGTTCTGGGAGCACTGCTGGGAAGGTCTAATTTTGTTCTAAAATCGCAGATTACAGTACACCTAGCTTGAGGGGAAAGATCCGCAAAATTCGCCCATACTTATTTATCCTTGCACTACACAGCGTACGTACCTTATATTTTTTTCTCAGTGGTGTTTTAATATCACTTCCTGTTTTTCCATCAACATTTACAGAGCAGCTTTCACCCTGTGCAATGGGAAAAAGGATGAAGTCAGGCTTCACATTAGCGAGCCGCTATTCAGCATCCGCCAGGCAGGCAGTGGACAGGGTGTCTTTTGGTCATCAACATTGATCGACGGAGCGTCAGATGAAATGGATGAGTACCGCAAATAAGAGGAATGGCTGGATGCATGCAACTTCCCAAATTCAACAGGACAAGTACAACAACATACAGTAACAGTATCCATTCATTTCTACTTATCTTTTAAGTAATGTTATTGCTATGAACTTCTATGAGTGTGACTCTGCATTTCTTTGCTCTTTGCTTCTAAATTCATCCCTCCAGCAGCCATTGTATAGTTTTACTTTGCTATTTGTCAAACTAAGTTAATGAACAAAGTGTTTCTCTGAGTGCAGAGATAGGCAAGTGAAAACGCATAATTACTGCAGCCCAGTACTGTCGCATTCTTTCATTCATTAGAAAGTACTACTTAGTTTAACTAACCTAACCATCCATTTAGCAATCAACTTCATGCCTGCAGTAGTTCATGCACTTCCTTTATGTCCCTTAAAAGATTTATGGATATCTTCGTATCCAAAGATTTGTTTATCTTCATTTGTTGTTTGTCCATGCTGTGTTTTTTTCCTCTCTAAACAAAACTTTCCCAAAAAACCCCATTCCCATCCAATTTCCAAACCCTAACCCTCTTCCGCCGGGACGTGTGGTTTTCATTGATGTGTGAGTAAATGACAGCAATAATTCCACACACTTGCTGGCGAGGATAAGGTCATAGCAACTGAACATGAATTACATTTCAAGGCTGGTGAAGGAATCTGAGGATATATTCTTACTCAGCTTGACACAGACCCATGACTATTTGCAAATCAAAGCAGATTTTCATGGACACCATCAACTGGATTGATCATGAAGAACATCCTCCTCCTACACGTGGCAAATGATTACGCTGCTGTGTCCTTCACCTTCAGTACTATTTCTTGTAGTAGTAGCCAAAAATTCAACTCAAGTAGTAGTTATACTTTCAATACTTTAGCATTTGTAAGGCTACATTATGGCACTGTTCTAGTGTACTGTCACGTGCTATAGTATCTATCGTACCGTTCTAATGCTCTGCTCAGGCCAATCAAGGTTTCATTTTCTTTTTTTCATATGCTGCAACTGCCACTGCGTACCACCATAGTACCACTAGTACCACCGCAATGATGCCATTTCATCTGCCCAGGATTGCCAACCTTAACTGCCATTTGCCATGCAGCCAGCCCTGTGCCTAGCCCTATTTTCAAACACAAATTACAGGTAAGATAAGCGTTTGTGGGGAGGAAGAATAATGGAGTGGTAGGAGAGACGAGAGACTGACGGTAGTACTAGTAAAGTCCTAGGACAATTGAATTCACAAACTCTGGGAGAGGCACTTACTTTTGTAAACATTTGGGCAATTACTTACACAATTTGAATCAAGAAGCCACTTAAGTTTCAGGAAAACAAACTTACAGTTAAACCACCCCCCCCTCCAGCCTCAACTGCAGTAAAAACATGTATGCTATGTTTAAGTTGAAAGTAATAATTATTGATATCCCTATCAAAAAAAAACTATCCTGCAAGACCCGACCCACCCCCCTACCTAACCCCAAAGAATGTCTGTGAAATAAAAAATCCCCAAAGTCCAAAAAACCCAACTCCCAATTCCCATACCCCAAAAGTCTTTAAAAAGGGGGCAAGGGACAGTCTCTCCTCCTCTAATGCCGCCGGCGGTGTACTTTTTTGGCCAGGTGGTCATGCTCCTTGCGGAGGTTCTTGAGCAGGATATTAATTTTCTTCTGTTCCTGCTCAAGGTAGGACACCCTGAGGGTTAGGCGGTGCACGCGTGCCTTGCACTTGCTGTGGGGGGCAGCTGAATTTTTGGCTGCTTGGCGGTGGCGGGAGGCTGCGGTACCACAGCTCCTTACCGCTGGAGGCCTGCGCTGACTGGCTGACCCAGGGAGCGTGGAGGATGATGCAGCTGTCGCTGTGGATGTTGTGGAGGTCGACTGCGTGTCCTCCTCCTTCTGGGCCACCAGCCGCCGATATTCGGCGACAGTCGCCTCCAGTTTCCGTTGCCATGCCCGTCTAGCCAGCTCCTTCCGTGACAGTTTTGAAGGAGCATCTATATGAAGAAAGAAAAACATAGTCTGTAACCAATGCTCTTTAAGATTAACACAAAATAATTCAGCAGAAAGTTGTGTCACAGTAGAACTAGCAACTTGCAAGCACAGTACATAACACTTGTGGCCTTTATCTATCTAACCTCCCACTTCTTCAGCCTTGCTCTAACATTAGTGGGAGTTTCAGGAATCAATTCTACGAGCACTATGGACTCACTACATTAGAGTCGACTATGACAGTACACCAGTCTTATTCTTCTTCTCTCTTGTTTAGCGAAATTGGTACGTAAACTTCTGGAAGCCGGCATAATGCCAGCGCAGTCAACTTGCACCCGAGAAAAACAGACGCACGCCATGCCATGATGACACAGGCTTGCGTTACTGTACCATTCCAGTACATGCAGGTGGTGAAGCTCTTACTTTTCTATTATGGGTGGCACTGAGAATACTCTGTTACAAGGGCTACTGCTTAATAAATTTAACTTTCACCCTACAGTGCCAATGACTACTAGAAAAGGAAAATGAAGAAGATAAATAATATGATTATCTATCCTTTCACAGGATATGTATTTGATTACATATGGGATGACTTTATGTGCTTTGTTTTTTATTGAGTGAACACTGATAGGCCACACATGAATGACAGAGTTGTATTAAAATTATTAACAGAGGTAAAGAGTGGCCCCCGTAATCGCGGTATATATGCTATGCTTGCAATACAAACTACTGCTACTATTCATGGTAGTATTCGGAAAAATTACAACTTCTTTTCCTTGCCTTTCCTACACTGGAACGGACGTGCGCGGTGCGGTGTTACATGCTCTTCAAAGTAACACTTAGTTCATCCAGTAACCGTCTACTCTCTCTACATACACATATGCTATCTATGAGTCAGATAGTACCATGATCAAGGCATCCATCCATTCAAAGTAAATGTCAATCATTCTTCTTAATGTCTCAACTGGACAAACCTTACTTTTTCTCACGGGAAAACAACATTTTCATTTTATTTTGGAAACCGCAAGCCATGCATCCGTGCTTGACTTGCATTTGAATTTCAACCAAAGGATATATTGCGCACACATACAGTTTGTGTTTCACCCACCCAGGCAGTCCTCTTCCCTTTCTCCTTCCACCCATCCTTGCTTCATCCTTCAACCGGCCATGCATCATATTCTCAGCCACCTCGGGCAGCATTCAAAAACACGTATCATTCTTTGCCAGTCATCATTACTTTTAACTCGCTCGTCCTTCCACACTTACTTACACCCTTCTTTCCCTTCATCCCATCCATCAAGTTCATCTCTGATTTGACTTGGATTTTTGAAAAAACTTTCACAGCTGAGTTGAAGTCAATTTTGAGGAGGCTACTACCTGGTTGATAAAAACTTAGTTCTAAATTTGTAAGTCTTCTTAACAGTATAGTATACTTGTACTGTACAACATATACACCCATGCAGAGAGCACACTCTGCAGTCTGCAATCTCAATAAGTAAGGAATATAATAGCTTACCACTGTCCGCCACTACCGTGGCATCCCCCACAGCAGTTTCCGCTGGCTGTTGCACCGCCTCCGTCCCAGGAGTGCCCACCTCCGCGCTGGCCCCGGCACCATGTCTGGTTGTGCCGATGTTCCGCCTAGAAAAAACATTTCAGATTCTTAGATGCGAAGCTGGACTTTTCAAGCTAGCCATTAGTCCCCAGTTTACTTTGTCAGGCCTTTTAATCTACCGCCCTCCTGGGAATTCCAATGCCTGGACGACGTCTTTTGCAGACACCACTGCTCACTTATCCTTGAAGGCTGCCAATTTTACCATCCTTGGCGATCTTAACCTTCATTTGGATGATGTTCTATGTAATGTCAGTAAACTGTTTTTATCCGAACTAGAAGCTCTTAACATTCTGCTACGCAATTCAGGGCCTACACACTCTGCAGGGCATTTATTGGACCCCGTTCTTTCTAATATCCTATTTGAATGCTGTCCTTCCGCCCGTCCCCTGGAATGATCGGACCATTATGCCGTACATTTTGCCCTACCCCGGGCTAAAATCCTGACTAAAGACAATAGCAGTAAAGATGTGCTTATACGCCGGTGGAGTAAGTTCGATGTAACCGATTTTAATACGCATCTGATGGATACGCTTCCAAACACCGACATGTCTTTATCTGTGTTGAATACTGAAGTATCCAAATGGTTGAGCTCTGCCGTCGATGAACTCCTCCGTTTAACTTCTAAGCACTCCACATCTCACCGACCTCCTGCACCTTGGTTCTCGGACGATTTAAAGCGTATGAGATCCAACTGTAAGGCCTTTGAAAGGAAATGGAGACGTTCTTACTCCGCCACTCGTACAGTGGCCTACATGAAGGTCCTTAGAGATTACCATAACCAGTGTAAAATGGCCAGAGCTGCCTATGTTACTAATACGGTTACCAATGCTCAAAACTGTCCTCGTACCCTTTTTTCTATTGTGAAAAAATTAGCAGGAGCAGACTTGGTACCGGCCCCCTCTGCCCTAGATGAGACTCAATGTAATTCAATTGCCAAATTTTTTATAACAAAAGTAGAACGTATCTACGACTCATTGAGTTCTCCTATCTCTGATGATGCGCTGTTGCCAGAGCCAGCATTGACCCTCGACTATTCGCCCTCTCCAACGGCTAAATACACTAATTGGTCACTCTTTGATGATGCCTCTTTTTCTTCCTGCCTGAACAGCATCAAATCTGGCTCCCCACGTGATCCGGTACATGCCAAATTTTTAAAACTGCTTGATCTTGGTCCACGTCATGTACTAATGCAACTTCTCAACTCCTCATTATCTGAGTCACATGTCCCACAGGAGTGGAAGCATGCTATGATTGTTCCATTACTGAAAAAGGCTGGAGCTGATTGCTAACTTATCCAACTTCAGACCAATCTCATTGCTTCCGGTTCTCTCAAAGATCCTGGAAAGGCATATCAATATACAATTAGCCCAACTTGTCGAGAGCTCGGGATTTTTACATCCGTCCCAGTCAGGCTTTAGAGCACATCATTCGACCGAAACCACACTCCTAGGAGTCACCGAGAGTTTGCGACACAGTGTCGATCGCGGAGAGACATCCGCTCTCAGTCTTCTCGATCTGAGCGCGGCGTTTGACACTGTGTCTCATTCCACCCTTCTTGCGACTCTTCAGTCCCTGGGATTGGAGGGTGCTGCACTAGCCTGGATAGCCTCTTTTCTAAGAGGTCGCACTTTCCACGTTTTCTCTGCCTCTGCCTCCTCTACAATTTGTTCATCGCGTACGGCGTTCCCCAGGGGTCCGTACTTAGTCCTTTATTATTTAATATCTATGTGAGACCCCTGGCCACCATTGTGGAGAAAGCCTGTCTCGTTCTATACTCTTACGCCGATGAAACACAAATTATCTTTTCTCTCTCTAATAAAGAGTGCAATGATGTCTCCGCTTTAAAAGAATGTTTGACTCGAGTATCCGATTGGATGAAGTGCAACTTTCTGAAATTAAACGGTGAAAAGACCGAGGTTGTGATATTGGGCAAGGGTAAGGATCTTTGGGGCCCCCACCATTGGCCCAAGGATATGGGACCCACCCCTCAGCCCACTACCGTAGTACGCAATCTCGGGTTTCTCATTGATGAGAAACTCACAATGAGACAGCAGGCCGTGAAGGTGGCCTCCATTTGCTTTGCCACCTTAAGATGGCTTCAAAAAATCCTTTGGATGTTGCCCTTCTCCACTCAAAGAACTGTAGTCTAGGCGTTGGTTGTGTCCCGCCTGGATTACGGCAACGTCCTTTATCTTGGAGCCGACTTGACAACCATAAAAAAACTCCAGGTAGTCTAGAATGCGGCTGCCCGGCTTCTCTGCAATGTTCCCAGGAGAACATCTGCCTCTCCCGCACTTTTTGACCGTCACTGGCTCAAAATCCCGAGCCGAATCAAATTCAAAGCCCTCTGTCACGTCTTCAAAATTAAACAAGGCATAGCCCCCAAATATCTCCAGGCTCTCACCCAGGCCTATAAGCCAAGCCGAACTCTTCGATCATCAGGGAATGGCGATTTTTCCGTTCCCAGATTTAGGCTAGCAAAGATGGGAGGCCGCTCTTTTGCCCATTTGGGTCCTACATTTTGGAATGCCCTTCCTGTGACCCTGAAGACAGAAACCAATCTTTTTCGTTTCTGCAAGGGACTTAAAACTTGGCTTTTTCAGCAGTGATCTGTGGTTCCCTTTCAGTAAAGTTAGAATGCAAGTTCTTCTTCTTTAGTCTGTCCCTGAGCGCCGGGGAACCCACTGTGGGTAGCTGCGCGCTTTACAAGTTTAAATAAATAAATAAATAGATGCCATATACACCACTCCCTAGTATTTTGTCTAGGAATGAAAAAATGTCACTACGACTACACAAACAAATTGAATAATTTGTGACTGTCTAGTCAAAACTAAAAATTGCCCTTTCTTCAGGGAAAGGTGTTGTCTTGCTACACTTTTTGGCGAAAAGAAGGAGTCAGGTCCTGGTCGGGACTGAGGGGGGCTGGACCATACTATAATGAAGGAAAAATAGAGAGTGCCCACACCTCAAAAAATGAACAACTTATTCAAAGAAGCACGTGTAACTGAATGACACATGTGAAGGTACATTTATTTATACCAGCAACTCATGTTGTTTATGGATTTTTCAACAAAATATTTTAGAAAGCAGAAAAAGAGGGATAAACCCAAACAATCAACACAGTGATTAAACTAATACAAACAGTTATTGACAGTGGTGAACAACAATAATCAATGAAAAACATGAAAATACAGAGCAACAATATTAGAATTAGAACATTTGATGATTCATAGTTCCATATAAATGTCAAATTTGACGCGTTTCAGGTTCGAGCAGAACGTAATCGAACCCTCATCAGGGCTTTGTGAATTGTCTGTGGTTATCAGGCTCAGGAGTACTGATCACTGGACAGGGGGCGGTACCTCAAAGGTTTTAGTTCTCTATGTGCACCGTCCGGCGCCTCTTAGAGGGAGGAGATCGAGGTAAAAAGACTTTATATCCTTGCGTTATTTCGTATTCGGAAAATGATTTCCCTCTAAGCTGAAATTGTCGTGGTGATTCTACCTGGGTTTGCAGCGAGAGTCGTGGCGGCCCAGGGATCGGGAAGACGGTCTTTATATTGCTTTAAATCCGTGAACGAGGCGCGCTGTTACCGTTACGGTAACGTTGGGCATTCACCCTGAAGCCTCACATGTGGAGACTGACTGTCCACGGACAGCGCGCCTCGTTCACGGATTTAAAGCAATATAAAGACCGTCTTCCCGATCCCTGGGCCGCCACGACTCTCGCTGCAAACCCAGGTAGAATCACCACGACAATTTCAGCTTAGAGGGAAATCGTTTTCCGAATACGAAATAACGCAAGGATATAAAGTCTTTTTACCTCGATCTCCTCCCTCTAAGAGGCGCCGGACGGTGCACATAGAGAACTAAAACCTTTGAGGTACCGCCCCCTGTCCAGTGATCAGTACTCCTGAGCCTGATAACCACAGACAATTCACAAAGCCCTGATGAGGGTTCGATTACGTTCTGCTCGAACCTGAAACGCGTCAAATTTGACATTTATATGGAACTATGAATCATCAAATGTTCTAATTCTAATATTGTTGCTCTGTATTTTCATGTTTTTCATTGATTATTGTTGTTCACCACTGTCAATAACTGTTTGTATTAGTTTAATCACTGTGTTGATTGTTTGGGTTTATCCCTCTTTTTCTGCTTTCTAAAATATTTTGTTGAAAAATCCATAAACAACATGAGTTGCTGGTATAAATAAATGTACCTTCACATGTGTCATTCAGTTACACGTGCTTCTTTGAATAAGTTGTTCATTTTTTGAGGTGTGGGCACTCTCTATTTTTGCTACACTTTTTGGCACAACTGATGAATGCTTGCTTTTTAACACGCACCATTTTTCTCATAACAGACAGAAGCTTCCCTTCTAAGAACAAGAGCAAGATCAGATCATCATCACTGGGACGGAGTCAGCAACGATTCAGCACCACAAAGAAGATTTGAAGTTCCAACCAGGTGAGGGCTCGCCCACAATTAATGTGTGAAACCACTAAGCACTTTTCCATTTTCAATCCACCGTTTATGTTGTATGATGAATTTGATTTTAATAAATGTTTTTACTTTTAATAAAGCTTTAAAACCTACATAGACTCTGTGGTTTTTTGCCATGAGTGAGTGAGCGAAAGGGTTTGCAATTTGCAAGCATGAGTCCGTGGCTCTGACATTTCTGGACTCTGACTCCGTAGTCTTAAGTCCTGGGTTGGATAATCATCATTGGGGATCAATCATCGATGAATTAGGGAGCTAAATGACTATGGCACACTAGCTAGTCAGTAAGGAGATTGGGGGTTCAAATTCTGTTATGACTGAGGTATGTGGAAAGTCTAACCGTGCCTATTATAATTGATAAACAATGCACTATTTAGTGTCCATAGTTCTGTTTGTGCAGAATTGTCCCTGCAACAATAGTAGTATGGATTGTCCTCCTATCCAATCAAAAAGTAAACTAGTATCTTATTCTTTCTTGGTGGTCATTGGCATTTTATTGTTGGGAATTGTCAAAGTATAAACATTTAGAAGACTTCAAAAGACATTATAGACAACCCAGAGGACTGCACTCAGTGCATAGAGATATTGCTGAATAGAATGGAAGTTTCGTTTAACACCTTTTGCCAACTGTGCAAGCTTAGTTAGCTACACAGACAGATTCATAATAATAATCTAGTAGTACCACAGGGAGTCATGGTAGAGGCAGGATAAGAATTTGGAAACAGTCTACAAGAAGATCAAAGACGATTTAGAAAAAATCAAATGAAGAACGTTAGTAAAAAATAAGTACTCTAAAAGATAGGGAAGTATAATTATTAATATTAACATGAAAACTTACTGGGGCCAGCAGAGGAGCCCTCGCCGGACCGATCCTGGCCTTCCTGTTCCTGCTCCGCCGGCGCCGCTACCTCCTCCTCTGTCCTCTTGCCCCTGGGGGGAGCTGATGTACAACATGAAAGAAAGACCCAAACATGGATGATTGTTGTCAACCAAATCAAACATTTCAAAAGAACAAGAACAAATTATTTCGAGGAAATAGCAAATAGACAACAATTGCTTACATTTATTGACCTATCTGATGTGGTCTACTAGGATATTAGTATTACTGGATTCGCGGACCGTAGACTTGGAAAGTTATGTAACTCACTAAACCAACTACAAAAAGGTTCAACTAGGACTAGCAGGCAGCACTCCGCAGCACGCAAAGTGACAAACAAAGTCCATCGTGATTGCAGACCAGTGAGAACACTAAAAAGTATGTTTTCTACTACATAACCAGTCATTAAAATACTCAAACTATCAATCCACCACCACTATCTCTTCTTAGTGGCAGGTGTACAAAGGAAGGACTGGACTTGAGTCTCTAGGGGCAGTTTTACAAGTCCCTTGCGGCTCTTTTGCTCCATCGTTGCGTGACTTTTGTGACGCAGCGGCAGTGAAAAAGAGGCGCCATGGTGCGGGGTATATTAACAACGTGACGCATCTGGGAGATGCATCACGTTGTAAAGCCCTGCGCCATCAGGGGGCGTTCGGGCGCAAGGGAGGGCGTTCCTGCGCAGGAACACATCCTAAAAGTGGCTGAGTGAAAACTACAAGATTTCACTCAGTCATTTTCAGGCCAATGCTGCGTCACTCAAAAGCCTGCACCTGCTTGAAGCAGACGTAAACTTGATGCAGCATTTGGGAGATAGGGCACCCCAGAGCATTGCTGGAGCTGCGTTGTGGTTGCGATGCAACTCATGCAACTCCAGCAATGCGCCGCCTTTAGGGCACAGATGCGTGACGCTTCTGTGTCATTTTTGCCCCATGGGTGGTGGAGGCGTGGCGCACAATTACTGGCGCATCCCTGCTAATTTGCAGGGATGCGCCAGTAATTGTAAATCTGCCCCTTAGTGTCTAGCATTGCGCAGTTCTGTAAAGTACACTCATACATAATTACTCAGGCCAATGAAATGAGCACAAAATCGAAAACAAATAAGCATAGTAGCACCGCCACTGAGCAGGAGAGCAGTGCACCTGAAATGCAATCACAGAAGATTTTGAAACATAATTTACCTACAATGTAATCGGCAGCATTATTGCTCTTCGGAAAAAACAAAATGTGCGATATGATAACACATAGAGCAGGAGAAAACAGAGTAGTGTTTAAATAGCTACTACTACTCACCAAGCCCGGGGATCTCGACGCCTAGCAGGTCGAGCAGGTCGTGTTCACGGTCCAGGAGGTCGGACCACCGGTGCCTGGCCTGGTTGTAGGTGCGCCAGACCCGAGAGTGTTTGTACATGGCCCGGCACACCTTCTCCCACAGCTTCCGACGCTCCCGGAGCCCGCTAGCGATCCTGCCGCCTGCCGCGATTGTCTTGGGGAGGCGGCACTGCACATAATAAACCAGTGCGCCCACCTCCTTCGCGCTGAAGATCTCCCGGGCTGTGACTTGCTCCCCCCTCAATCGCCCGCATAGGAGCCGGGAACGGGGTGCGGGACCCTTCCCCTTGTCAGGCTGCTTCCCGGCTCCCTTTGCCATGGTCTGGACAGGAAGGTAAATAATAAATAGGAAATAGAATAGGGAAAAGTGAAGAAAAGAAAAGAGTTTAACAAAAGTGGTTTTAAATTAACCAAAAGTAGAAGAAAACACAAAATATAGATCTAGAAAAATAGAGGGATAGATAATAAGTAAAAAAGATTTTTAAAAAACTTCAAACAAACAAAGGATGGCAAAGATTGAAGCTGGATAGAAAAAGCATGCCCAGAACCATAGCAATGAATGAAAAACAAGATGGAAATACGCAATGCGCACAAGATGGCCGCGCCTATGTATGACCGCATGGGTAACTTCGCGGTCGGTGCGCCTCAAAAAACCCCACGAACACGGAAAACATTTTTTTTGCATGAATTCGCAAATTTTGCGGATCGCGAATTCGCTGTCGCGCGAATTCGCGGACCACGAATTTGCACATTTCGCCCATACTTATTCAAAATACACCACTGGGCCTAGCACAACTGAAACTTGTCAAAAGAGTATGCCTTTGTTTGGGTTTTTGTCTGATCTCTGATCCACACTTTGGGGAACCTCCTGCACCCACAGGGTGTGTCCGAACTGCGACCCTTTGCAAGTCGAAACTGGTCAGACAGGAGGTCCTGTATGTTTTTTAAGGCCTTTGACATGGCTGCCGCCACTGATTCAGATACTGTCAATTCTCACATGATGATAAAATCCGTGTCCATAACATATCTCACTGTTGTGTCCTGTCTCATGTACCCGTGCTCTTCAGCCATGTCTGCCTGGAGGTGAATGACAAAGGGGGACTACAGATTATCAGTATTTAGCAATGCAATCAGACCCCACGGCCATAGCTGCTGTTGAAACTTGCTGGGAGGGCAGAGATTGAAATGGGACAGTTCCCAGGGGAGATTGCCACTAGAGCTCTGCTCGAGCCATGTGACTTCTAAAACCGGAAGCATGACAACACCTGGCCGTACTCCACATAATCATGGATTTTTCAATTGTGTCAGAAAGCATGTTTTGTGGAACTTCTTTTTCTGATATCTTCTTTAGGGGCAAGGATGTGGCACAACAGCCAGAGCTGATGACTCTAGAACTTGGAAACCAGGTTCAATTGTTGATGTCTGCTCAACATCCTCTGATTCTGGGAAAATCACTTAATTTCCCTGTGCTTACAAAAAATGAATGTGTGCTTGTGTAATGTAAAAGATGCTCCTGTAAAGCGCTCCAATACCTTTAGGTCATGTTCGGGCTATATAAAACTGCAAAAAATATATTACAAAATGTTGTGAGCACTCCTGTTTCAAGGCACTGCTCAAGACTGGAAGTGGAGCTCAACCTAAGTATGGCAGAAGCAAGAATCCATTCACACATTGTCTCTGTGGAGAAAAAATGCACTCCCACACATGTGTTTTGAGAGTATTTTGCTAATCGATCCTAAATTTTGTTTTATGTGAAAAATAAAGCACTAATGTAATTTTTGGTGCAAATATTTTTCTTGGAGACTTTTCATTTGAACTTTAGAATAAGCACATGGACTACCAAAACTTCAGTTTACTGAACACTCTATCTTTATTTAATATTATTTGCCCTTTACGACTTGGGCTCCGCAGGAGGAAATGGCCATCAATGATTCAGAGTGCCAGCTTCCAGAACTTTTTCGTCAGGTGGTGGTGGCAGTGGGGGGGCTCGATGTGTAAAAAGGTTTAGATGGGGGGGCTCGGCAGACAAAAGTTTGAAGACCTCTGCTTCAAAGTATGTGTGTTTGCAAATTTACCATATTTCAATGTTTTCCCGTAGCAAAACCATTTAACCACGTGGAGAAAAGCCTCTATCTACTGAATATGAAAATAAAGGAGTGTTTGGGGCTTTGTCTACCCAGTTTGCCCACTTAGGTTCTGCCCTTTTTTATAGGGCAGAGTTAGCTTTGCAAAATGGGTAGAAAATTCCCTGGTTAATGTTTGTGAATGAATATCCATCACATGAACGTTCCCAATGACCAACTTCTTACCCCTAAGATGGAAACGCGCATAATTCCTATACTTTGACTTTGGAAAATCCACAGTTTATTTTGTCTTTATGATACTGGGTGACTTTTAAGTGGAACTGGTGGCAGTTGCATGCTGTTTTCTTAAGGATTAAGGGTTGCATGAGCCCTGGAGTGTCACAGGGCGCAGATCAGGCAATACAGCAGCTGGTGATGCACATTTGGCAGTGGATAGTTTAACTCTTTGTGTTTGCAGATGGAGGGAGCTTGTGAACAGAATTTCTATATTTGAATTCATCAGGAATTCAGTACTTGTGTATTGTATTTATTTGTTCCTTAACTTGCTTATTTAGCTATCTCTTCCTTTCCGTGTTTTTTTGCCCCCTTGCATTGTTTCTCGTTTCTCTTTTGCATGCCTTCTTTGGCTTCTCCTTGCATTCCTGACACTTTTCAGATTTTCATGACCACTCTTTCTGGCTTTCTCACACACTTCAGCTTTCATGACTCACCCCCATTGGCTTCCCCAATGCCCCTGTTGCTTTTGCAACCCACCTCCCCTTATTACTTTCTGGAAGCACTTCTTACTTTCTAGACTTTACTCTTACTTTTCCTCTTCATCCTTTTACTTCCCCTGTAACTCCTTTTCCGTTCCCTGTGACTTTTTTTCCTTTTCTGGTCCCCACTTTGTTTTTCACATGGCCTAAATTATTTTTTGTATGTCTTAGATTGGCTTTTTGTTTTGCTCCCCATTTGGAATTTGGCTTGCACCCGATTTTGCTTAATTCTTCCATTTATTATGGCTTTTCTTTCTTGCTGGCGCCCCCTTTCAGTTCTCTCTTTGCCACTTTCTTTTCTGCCTCTGTGTTTGCATTATCTCTGCCCTTTTTGTTGATTATTCACTACTATCTTGATCTGCTCAAGCTTTGAAGAAAACTGTTAAAATTCTAGATTGCTGCTTATATTGTTAGTTCACTCATCTTTTTTTTCTTCTTCTTTTTGTTTTGCAGCCAGTGCATTTTGGCTCATACACTTCTTTTTTAGGTGACACCTGCCGGACAGACAGTGCATGTGCTGTATGTTGCAAGGCATATTGCTGATTACAAAAAACACAGGGGGAGGAGCACACATTGCTTATCCTTGGTTAACTTTCCTTGTCATTCTCATTTACCTGATTAGTATTGCCTCTTCACCATCACTGTGAATGGCTGACATCTTAGTTTCCATTCCTTGCATTTCAAGTGCTACTTTTTTCTTTTGTGTCGAGCGATCCATGAGAGTGCACGTGTTTTCCGGCTGTCTCCTTCATGTACTACTTCCGCCTGCTTTGCTCTCCGTCACCTTCCCTTCCCTGTGGAGTTCACCCACATGTTTCTCCTCATTTCCTTCTCCAACCTCCACCCTCTGTGTTTCTTATCCGTCGCTCCTGCCCTCCCCTTGTTGCTTAACTTGACCCTCCTTCTCGGTATTGTTTTCGTATCAGTTTCCCTTCCTTCCCTCATTTTGCTTTCGCATTTGTCCCTCTCACCCTTTCCTGTGTTGCTTTCACATTTGTTACCAGTACCCTTCACCTTGTTTGTCTTGCCCCCCATTACTTCTGTCTACTCCCTTCTTCAGTTTCTCCTTCTAGCCAGTGGATCAATTTAAACACCTCAAAAACTCTGTGTTTCCCAACCCTCTCCTTTCTATATTTCAAAAAGAATGCTTCTGAGGGCCCCTTTTCTGCTTCCACTGATGGGGCAGTTAAAATAGTCCTTGTAGTGATAATGGAAATCAGATGGCTCATTGGTGTGTTTGGCTGGGGCTCACTTGCGGAGCTGATCAGATTTAGATTGAATTCCTGCACTTCCAGTATCGTCTGCTGATCATGCATTTGCAAGATTGTATTAGATTTGCTTCCCATGGCAGCTCCCAAGGCCCACCGAGCCAATGATAGCAAAACCCGGTCCTCAAATATGCAGCTGTTATAGGATGTTTATGATTGCAATTGTATTTGCATTTTTCAAATGAATGGAAAAGCTTGCTTCAAATAGGGAATACGAAGAAACAGAAATTGGCCGAAAGAGATGTAAAAAATCAGTACACATAAAGGTTATTCTACTAAACAATGATAAAGGAATATAACAGCCATTAGCTCCTGCAGTATAATCAGACAATCTAGCCGGCATAAAACAACCGTGCATGCCAGCCAGTGTGTAAAGTGTTGCAATGCACAATACACACTGTAGGAGTGCTTGTGCCTGTGCTGTAGAGTAAGGCTTCAGAACAGGTGGGTGTGTCAAGAACACAAATAGGTAACATTTTGACATGTGTGAAAAGTTGACACGAAAAGTGGGTTTGTAATCTGTATGCCGTATATGTGGAATTTGTGCAAGACGATTTTCCTTCTTTGACCTCTAGTATGAGACTCCACATTGTGACCCAGAGTTGTTATCCAAAACAAATTCTTCATATTTGGTTTAATCTAGGAGTAAAGTCCAATTGAGAGGATATCAGTGGAGTTGTTCAACATCTGTTTACATCAACATCTGTTTACATCATTAGTAATATTTAGGGTTTATTGTCTCTTGTCCACAGTACCAAATGGTTTCTTATAGAGCAGTACCATCCTGGCTTGTGTTAATGTGAGCGTATGAGTAATCGAAAGTGTGTAACATGTTTTACTACACAAAGATTGTGTGAGTGACTGGATGAATAAATGTATAAAAGTTGTGTTGCTTAACGCTTTGTGTGGACTATATACAACAGCGCAGCACCCATTTCACAATGTAGCACTTTAACTTGTAGCTCCGAAGTGTCATCTCCCTGTGAGGTGCCCTCCCTTCCACCACCAAATACAGACTGCCTATTCTACGCTCCTCCCACACCTGCTGCCGGGTTAGGGAGACTGGGCCAAAAAAATATGCAATACGCCTGCACACAGAAAACATTATTTGTCTCTGTTTCTGCTGAACAATTACAGTTTATGGTGGTAACGTCAGGGTTCTGTTTTGGACTCTGGCACTAACATACATAACCAAACATTTCATGTAATAATATAAGGGCGGTTATGTCGTTTGATCAAAACTCCCAATCCATCTAACACACGTTCCAAAAAGATTCAGATACCCACAACCATTCATACATTCCAGACACATTCACACCAAATGCATATCACAATTCAGTGGCCAGATCATGGGCGATGAGATAAATCCTGAGACAGTCTCCCAAGGACACCTGGGGGACTGGATGATCAGACGTCAGGACAGACTAGTAGCGCCAACGCGCGTTTCGGTGCTCGGCCAAGACTAGGGTCGCACCTTCATCAGGGCACACGGAAGAAATGGAACGAGGTGACCAACCGCAAACAATCTCAAAAGCTACACACCAAGGCGTGCCTAGGTTCCAAAGCAGATATTCTGAATCAGGGTCATAGATAGTATTAAAAGATGTACCAAAGCCTATTGAATAGGACAAAGGCACTCCAAGTCTTAGGGGTAAGACGCAGAATGGTTGTGGTTATCTGAATCCTTTTGGAACGTGTGTTAGATGGAATGGGAGTTTTGATAAAACGACATAACTGCCCTTATATTACTATGTGAAATGTTTGGTTATGTATGTTATTACTTTCTTTAACCCCTTCGAAGCTTGTGACGGAACGGTTCCATCATGAGCGTCGGTTGGGCTGTGCTGGTGACGGAACCGTTCCGTCATGACCAAGCCCGTTTTGGGTCCAACACCTGTTTTGTTTGCAAATTCCGCCCTAAGTGCGCTGGGGATGCTCAGACGTGGGTCCCAGGCACTCCACACCACTGGAGTCAAGCTAGCCGGGCTGATGAGAGGTGTTACCTCGAAACCGGTCCGGTCCTCGGATGCTTGATTCCGTTCTGGGAAGGACATGGCTTTTGTAGTTCGGACTGGACTGTTCCCATGGGGCACAGGGTCAGAGCTGATTTGCATATCGCCATTGTCTAACCCAGGGTGGTGTGGAGTGCAAAAAAACGATGGATTTGGGGCCAGATCTTTGGACTGGGGTGAATGTGTGACATTGATCCACATTCGGTCCATCACCTGTTTTGTTTGTGTTTTGGAATCTTCAGCACAGTGCGAAAATTCGTGCCGCGCTGAAGTGGTTAAGAAAAAATATATGTCTATTGAAAAGAAATGAAATAAAAAATATATTTGTCTTATAAACTCGTTTCCTCGAATTGCTTCTGGTTTCAGTGAATCTACCACTGCTAGTTTAATGAAGGGACCCTAGCTGGGCCTTTGGTGTTAAAAAGGGCAGTCCGTTTTGTCGTTCTGTTTTTTGTGTTGCATTCCCCTGCTGGTCTGCCCTTAATCAGTTTTCTCAGGGGGCCCCTCTTTGCTTATTGGTACTAAGAAAAGAAAGAACAAGCATTGGCATAGCCAATAGGTCTCGCCTTTGGGACCTTCTAAGTATTTAGTTATGCAGAACAATATCATTGGGAGAACAACATCCACTGTTGCATAGCTAAACCCTTATAAGGTCCCAAAGGCAAGACCTATTGGCCATGCCAATGCTTGTTATTTTTTGTTCTTGGGGGAAACCGGGCTAGTGCCAGGAGGGTCAAGGGTGAGTGGCAGGCCATGGGGGTAATGGGTGAGTGCCAGAGAGGTGAGGAGTGAGTGCCAGGGAGATGACGTAAGAGTCAGGAGGGTCAAGGGTGAGTGCTAGGGAGGGGAAGGGTGAGTGCCAGGGGTGAGAGGTAGCTGCCAGGCCAGGGGGGTGAAGGGCTAGTGCCACGGAGGTAAAGGTTGAGTGCCAGGTCAGCGGGATGAAGGGTGAGTGCCAGGGAGATGAAGGTTGAGTGCCATGGAGGTGAGATGTAAGATTCAGGAGGGTCAAGGGCGAGTGCCAGGAAGGGGAAGGGTGAGTGCAAGGGGTGAAGAGTAGCTGCCAGGCCAGGGGGATGAAGGGCTTGTGCCATGAAGGTGATGGGTGAGTGCCAAGGGGGCGAGTAGTGAATGCCAGGAGGGACATGGGAGAGTGTCAGGGAGGTGACAGTTGAGTGTCATGCAGAGTCAATGCTGAGTGCCAGAGAGGGAGAAGGGTGAGTGCAAGGTGTGAGGAGTGACTGCCAGGCCTGAGGGGTGAAGGGTGAGTGCCAACGAGGTGAGTGACAGACTGCAAACAATAGTGAGCTGGGGTCTAGAAGGAGGTGTGGACATCATCACCTCGTGTGTGCCAGGCTGGAACGCACCAGTGCAAAGCCAGACTTGGGTGAATGCAAGAACCTCTGAAAGGCGGGTGCCAGGTCACTCGTAACCTTAGTACAGGACCGGGGTGCACAGGAGAGAGTAATATCTTCAAACAAGAAACTATTCAAAATCCTAAATACTCCACTTTATGGTCTTGCAACCTTATGTGGAAAATAATTAGAACATGAATGGGCTTCCGTAGCGGACTTGCAGCTTGTTGCGACAACTTTTTGAGATAAAGTTTGCATTGCAAATAAGTCAAAGCTAACACAATTTGAATTAGTTAAGGTAAGATTCGCAATGAACTAGAGACAAGTTAAAAAGCACCCCAGAATTGCACCAAGGATACAGAATAATAAAAATGGGGGCAATATTGATCTCCTTTTCACAAAAGATTGCCAAAAAAAGGGTGTTGTGGAGGACTCTGATTCTGATGGAATCAGAATTTTTAAAAGAGTCGATATTTCATAAAACCTTTTGTTGTGGTTGTGTGTGTGGTTGTGGTTCTGTGTCTTTGTGGGTGGTTGTGGTTGAGTGTGTGTGGTTGTGTGTGTGTTTGGTTGTCTGTGTGTGGTTGTGTGTGGTTGTTGGTGTGGTTGTGAGTGTGGTTGTGGTTGTGTGTGTGGTTGTGTGTGTGGTTGGGTGTGCTTGTGTGTGTGTTTGTGGTTGTGTGTGGTGGTTGGTTGTGGTTGTGTGGGTGTGGTTGTGGGTGTGGTTGTGGGTGTATTTGCGGTTGTGTGTGTGGTTTTGTGTGTGTGGTTGTGTGTGTCATTGTGTGTATGGTTGTGTGTGTGTCATTGTGTGTATTTGGTTGTGTGTGTGGTTGTGGGTGTTTGTGTGTGTGGTTCTGGGTGTGTGTGGTTGTGTGTGTGGTGGTGTGTGCAGTTGTGTGGTTATGGGTGTGGTTGTGAGTGTGCTTGTGTGTATGTGGTTGTGTGTGTGCTTGTGTGTGTGCATGTGTAGGTGCTTGTGTGTGTGTGGTTGTGTGTGTGTTTGTGTGTGTTTGTTTGTGTGTGTGGTTGTGGGTCTTTGTATGTGTGGTTGTGTGTGTGTGTGGTTGTGTGTATGTGGTTGTGTGTGTGGTTGTGTGTTGGGTTGTGTGTGTGGTTGTGTGTGTGCTTGTGTGTGTGTGCTTGTGTGTGTGTGGTTGTGTGTATGTGTGTTTGTGTGTGTGGTTGTGGGTCGTTGTATGTGTGGTTGTGTGTGTGTGGTTGTGTGTATGGTTGTGTGTTTGGTTGTGTGTGTGGTTGTGTGTGGTTGTGGGTGTTTGTGTGTGGTTGTGTGTGGTTGTGTTAGTGTGTGTGTGGTTGTGTGTGTGGAGTTGTGTGGTTGTGTGTGTGTGGTTGTGTGTGTGGTCTGTGTTTCTGCTGTTGTGTGCATGTGTGTGTGGTTGTGTGTGTAGTTGTGTGTGTGTGGTTGTGTGTGTGTGGTTGTGTGTGTGTGGGTGGTTGTGTGTGGGTGTTTGTGGTTGTGGGTGTGGTTGTGTGTGGTTGTTTTTGTGTGTGTTTGTGTGTGTGTGCGTGGTTGTCTGTGTGGTTGTGTGTGTTTGTGGTTGTGTTTGTGTGTGTGAATTTGTGTGTGTGTTTGTGGATGTGTGTGGTTGTGTGTGTGGTTGTGTGTGGTTGTATGTGTGTGGTTGTGGTTGTATGTGTGGTGATATGTGTGGTTGTGTGGGTGTGGTTGTGTGTGTAGTTGTGTGTGTGTAGTTGTGTGGTTGTGTGTGTGTGGTTGTGTGTATGGTTGTGTGTGCGGTTGTGTGTGTGTGTGGTGTTGTGTGTGTGTGTGTGAATGTGTGTGTGGTTGTGGGTGTTGTGTGTGTGGTTGTGTGTGGGCATTTGATTGTGTGTGTGTGGTTGTGTGTTTGTGGTTGTGCGTGTGGTTGTGTGTGTGGTTGTGGTTGTGTGTTGTGTATGGTGTGGTTGTGTTTGTGGTTGTGTGTGTTTGTGTGTGGTTGTGTGTGTGGTTGTGTGTGTTTGTGGTTGTTTGTGTGGTTGTGTGTGTGTGGTTGTGTGTGTGGTTGTGTGCGTGTGATTGTGTGTGTGTGGTGTTGTGTGTGTGTGTTTTTGCTTGTGTGTGATTGTGTGTGTGGTTGTGTTTGTGGTTGTGTGTGTTTGTGTGTGGTTGTGGTTGTGTGTGTGGTTGTGTGTGTGGTTTTGTGTGTGTGGTTGTGTGTGTGAATGTATGTGGTTGTGTGTGTGGGTGTGGTTGTGTGTGTAAGTGTGGTTGTGTGTGTGGGGTTGTGTGTGTGTGGTTGTGTGTGGTTGTGTGTGTAGTTGTGTGTGTGGAGTTGTGTGGTTATGGGTATGTGTGGAGTTGTGTGTGTGTGGTTGTGTGCGTGTGGTTGTGTGTGTGGTTGTGTGTGTTTGTGTGTGGTTGTGTGTGTGGTTGTGTGTGTTTGTGGTTGTTTGTGTGGTTGTGTGTGTGTGGTTGTGTGTGTGTATGGTGTTGTGTGTGTGTGTGTGTTTGGTTGTGTGTGATTGTGTGTGTGGTTGTGTCTGGTTGTGTGTGGTTGTGGTTGTGTGTGTGGTTGTGTGTGTGGTTTTGTGTGTGTGGTTGTGTGTGTGAATGTGTGTGGTTGTGTGTGTGGGTGTGGTTGTGTGTGTAAGTGTGGTTGTGTGTGTGGGGTTGTGTGTGTGGTTGTGTGTGTGTGGTTGTGTGTGTGGAGTTGTGTGGTTATGGGTATGTGTGGAGTTGTGTGTGTGTGGTTGTGTGTGTGTGGTTGTGTGTGTGGTTGTGTGTGTGTAATTGTGTGGTTGTGTGTGTGTGGTTGTGTGTGTGGTTGGTTGTGTGTGTGTGTGTGGTTGTGTGTGTGTGGTATCTTGTGTGTGTGGTTGTGTGTGTGGCTGTGGGGGTGGTTGTGTGTGTTGTGTCTGGGTGTTTGATTGTGTGTGTGTGTGTGCGTGGTTGTGTGTGTGGTTGTGTGTGTTTTTGTGTTTGTGGTTGTGTGTGTGTGTGGTAGTGTGTGTGGCTGTGTTTGTGGTTGTGTGTGTTTTTGTGTGTGGTTTTGTGTGAGTGGTTGTGTGTGTGGATGTGTGTGGTTGTGTGTGTCGTTGGGGTGGTGTGTATGTGTGTGGTTGTGTGTGTGTGTGTGGTTGTAAGTGTGGTTGTGTGTGTGGGCATGTGTGGTTGTGTGAGTGTGATTGTGTGTGTGGTTGTGTGTGTGTGGTTGTGTGTGTGTGGCTGTGTGTGGTGTTGTGGGTGTGTGTGTGCGGTTGTGTGTGTGGTTGTGGGTGTGGTTGTGTGTGTGGTTGTGTTTGTGTGTGTGTGTGGTTGTGCGTGTGTGGCTGTGTGTAGTGTGGTGTTGTGGGTGTGGGTGTGGTTGTGTGTGGGTGTTTGGTTGTGTGTGTGGTTGTGTGTGTGGCAATATTGGTCTCCTTTTCACAACTCATTGCCAAAAAAAGGGTGTTGTGGAGGACTCGGATTCTGATGGAATCAGAATTTTTAAAAGAGTCGATATTTCATAAAACCTTTTGTTGTGGTTGTGTGTGTGGTTGTGGTTCTGTGTCTTTATGGGTGGTTGTGGGTGTGTGTGTGTGTGGTTGTGTGTGTGTGGTTGTGTGTGGTTGTGAGTGTGGTTGTGTGTGTGGTTGAGGTTGTGGTTGTGTGTGTGGTTGTGTGTGTGGTTGGGTGTGCTTGTGCGTGTGTTTGTGGTTGTGTGTGTGTGTGGTTGTGTGTGTGTGTGGTTGTGTGTGGGTGGTTGTGGTTGTGTGGGTGTGGTTGTGGTTGTGTGTGTGTGTGGTTGTGTGTGTGTGGTTTTGTGTGTCATTGTGTGTATGTCATTGTGTGTATCTGGTTGTGTGTGTGGTTGTGGGTGTTTGTGTGTGTGGTTCTGGTTGTGTGTGGTTGTGTGTGTGGTTGTGTGTGCGGTTGTGTGGTTATGGGTGTGGTTGTGAGTGTGCTTGTGTGTATGTGGTTGTGTGTGGTTGTGTGTGTGCTTGTGTGTGTGCTTATGTGTGTGCTTGTGTGTGTGCATGTGTAGGTGCTTGTGTGTGTGTGGTTGTGTGTGTGTTTGTTTGTGTGTGTGGTTGTAGGTCTTTGTATGTGTGGTTGTGTGTGTGGTTGTGTGTGTGAGTGGTTGTGTGTATGTGGTTGTGTGTGTGGTTGTGTGTTGGATTGTGTGTGTGGTTGTGTGTGTGCTTGTGTGTGTGTGCTTGTGTGTGTGTGGTTGTGTGTATGTGTGTTTGTTTGTATGTGTGGTTGTGGGTCGTTGTATGTGTGGTTGAGTGTGTGGTTGTGTGTTTGGTTGTGTGTGTGGTTGTGTGTGGTCGTGGGTGTTTGTGTGTGTGGTTGTGTGTGTTTGTGTTAGTGTGTGTGTGGTTGTGTGTGTGGTTGTGTGTGTGGAGTTGTGTGTGTGTGGTTGTGTGTGTGTGGTTGTGTGTGTGGTTCTGTGTTTCTGCTGTTGTGTGCATGTGTGCGTGGTTGTGTGGTTGTGTGTGTAGTTGTGTGTTTGTGGTTGTGTGTGTGTGTGTGATGTCTTGTGTGTGGGTGGTTGTGTGTGGGTGTTTGTGGTTGTGTGTGTGGTTATTTTTGTGTGTGTGGTTGTGGTTGTCTGTGTGGTTGTGTGTGTTTGTGGTTGTGTGTGTGTGTGGTTGTGTGTGTGGTTTTGTGTGTGTGTTTGTGGATGTGTGTGGTTGTGTATGTGGTTGTGGTTGTATGTGTGTGGTTGTGGTTGTATGTGTGGTGGTATGTGTGGTTGTGTGGTTGTGTGTGTGGTTGTGTGTGTAGTTGTGTGTGTGTAGTTGTGTGGTTGTGTGTGTGGTTGTGTGTATGGTTGTGTGTGCGGTTGTGTGTGTGTGTGTGTTTGTGTGTGTGGTGTTGTGTGTGTGTGTGTGAATGTGTGTGTGGTTGTGTGTGGGCATTTGTTTGTGTGTGTTTGGTTGTGTGTTTGTGGTTGTGCATGTGCTTGTGTGTGTGGTTGTGGTTGTGTGTTGTGTATGGTGTGGTTGTGTTTGTGGTTGTGTGTGTTTGTGTGTGGTTGTGGTTGTGTGTGTGGTTGTGTGTGTTTGTGGTTGTGTGTGTGGTTGTGTGTGTGTGGTTGTGTGTGTGGTTGTGCGTGTGTGTGTGTGATTGTGTATGTGTGGTGTTGTGTGTGTGTGGTTGTGTTTGGGTGTGTGGTTGTGTCTGTGTTTTGGTTGTGTGTGATTGTGTGTGTGGTTGTGTTTGTGGTTGTGTGTGTTTGTGTGTGGTTGTGGTTGTGTGTATTTGTGTGTGTTTGTGTGTGGGGTTGTGTGTGTGTGGTTTTGAGTGTGTGTGGTTGTGTGTATGAATGTATGTGGTGTGTGTGTGGGTGTGGTTGTGTGTGTAAGTGTGGTTGTGTGTGTGGAGTTGTGTGTGTGTGGTTGTATGTGTGGTTGTGTGTGTGTGTGTAGTTGTGTGTGTGTAGTTGTGTGGTTATGGGTATGTGTGGAGTTGTGTGTGTGTGTCGTTGTGTGTGTGTCATTGTGTGGTTGTGTGTGTGTGGTTGTGTGTGTGGTTGGTTGTGTGTGGGTGTGGTTGTGTGTGTGTGGTATCTTGTGTGTGGTTGTGTGTGTGGTTGTGGGGGTGGTTGTGCGTGTGGTTGTATCTGGGTGTTTGATTGTGTGTGTGTATGTGTGTGGTTGTGTGTGTGTTTGTGTCTGTGGTTGTGTGTGTGTGGTTGTGTGTGTGGCTGTGTTTGTGGTTGTGTGTGTTTGTGTGTGTGGTTGTGTGTGTGGATGTGTGTGGTTGTGTGTGTGGTTGGGGTGGTGTGTATGTGTGTGGTTGTGTGTGTGTGTGGTTGTGTGTGTGTGTGGTTGTAAGTGTTGTGTGTGTGGTTGTGTGTGTGGATGTTAGAAAGGCGATCTTATGGGGGAGGCAGAGGCTATCTGGCCGACCACCCCGAGACCCACCTCTCCTTATGGAACTGGCCGAGTGCCGTTGAGAGGCCTCCTGGCGAGGTTCCTCTCCTAGGATCGTACCGGCGAGCAATCACACCACTACAGATGGACACCACACAAGGATAGATTCTCAACGTCTTTATCAGCAATCAAGGCAGGTTATCTCAGCAATATATGTACAAATAGATCGAGGGATCCTTAAGGTCTTAATAACTGTGGGAAGGGGGTAGCGGGACAGTCTTGGTACCAGCCTGGTACAGGGATACCCTACGCTCAGCTCTCAATCCTCGAGCTGGGGGGTTCCTCGGGGTCGGGCCGCGTCAGCGCCAGCAGGGCTCCGAAGATGGTTTCAGCGAGGTCGGGCCGCGCCAGCGCCAGCAGGGCTCCGAAGATGGTTTCAGCGAGGTCAGGCTGCGGCAGTGCCAGCAGGGCTCCGGAGATGGTTTCAGCGAGGTCGGGCTGCGGCAGCGCCAGCAGGGCTCCGAAGATGGTTTCAGCGAGGTCGGGCTGCGGCAGTGCCAGCAGGGCTCCGAAGATGGTTTCAGCGAGGTCGGGCCGCGGCAGCGGCAGCGCCAACAGGGCTCCAAAGATGGTTTCAGCGAGGTCGGGCCGCGGCAGCGCCAGCAGGGCTCCGAAGATGATTTCAGCGAGGTCGGGCTGCGGCAGCGCCAGCAGGGCTCCGAAGATGTTTTCAGCGAGGTCGGACTGCGGCAGTGCCAGCAGGGCTCCGAAGATGGTTTCAGCGAGGTCGGGCCGCGGCAGCGGCAGTGCCAGCAGGGCTCCGAAGATGGTTTCAGCGAGGTCGGGCCGCGGCAGCGCCAGCAGGGCTCCGAAGATGGCTTCAGCAAGGTCGAGCCGTGGCAGCGCCAGCAGGGCTCCAAAGATGGTTACAGGGTTCGAAGTAGGCGAGTTCTTCTCAGGGTCTCTCGACTCCAGGATACAACTCCAGACCCATTCCAGAGCTGCCCCAGATATAGGTCTGGGGTCCTTTGATGTCCGGACCCTCGCACCTGGGGGTCAGAGGGGCCGGGATGAGAGTGTCCAGACACCCAGCAGGAGGGTGGAGCCAGCGCCCAGGGAGGCCGGAGGGCGATCGAAACCAGGCGTCCGGGGACGGCTGGAGGGCCATCGAAACTCCCCTCCTCTTTGATCCGTCAAGTGGCCGTTTTACCTCTGGTCGGATCTCGGTGCCTCGATGTCGGTGCTTGGCTGGGGCCGCGGCCGAGGTTGGGCCGAGGCCATGGGGCCCGGACGGGGAAGGCCCAAGATGGAGTCGGGGCCTGAAAGGGTGGCCCGGGATAGGGATCGGACCAGCAGCGTGGGGCGAGTAGGGGTCGCCATGTTCTGGTGGGGGAGAGCAAGGGGTGGCCATGAGTCATGCGGGCGGAGTGGGACCACGCCACGAGGCCGGGTCCAACACACGTCCCCCCCAGCTGAAGGCAGGGAGAGTCACCCATCTTCTTGGGGGTTCTCCTCGCCGAGGCGGAAGAAGCGGGACAGGCCGTCAGCATTGGCGTGGTCGCTGCCGGGGCGATGCTCCACAGTGAAGTCCATCCCTTGTAGGGAGATGGACCAACGTAGCAACTTCGGGTTCTCCCCTCGCATCTGCATCAACCACCGCAGGTGGCGATGGTCAGTTTGCACCCGGAAATGGGTGCCGAAGAGATAGGGTCCGAGCTTCTTGAGGGCCCACACCATGGCGAAGGCCTCTCGTTCAATTGTGCTCCAGCGTTGCTCTCGGGCCAGCAGACTTCGGCTGATGAAGGCCACCGGCTGATCGACTTCTTCGGCGTTGATTTGGGACAGGACTGCCCCGACACCGTGCTCGGAGGCATCTGTTTGGACTACGAATTCCTAGCTGTAGTCGGGGGCTTGGAGCACGGGGACGGTACACATCGCTGTCTTTAGGGTCTCAAAGGCGGCCTGATACTCGGGGGTCCAGTGTACCTTCTGTGGCTGCCTCTTGGAAGTGAGTTCAGTGAGGGGCCCCACAATTCTGCCATAATTCTTCACAAAGCGCCGGTAATACCCAGTGAGTCCCAGGAAGGCTCCGACCGCTGTCTGGGTGACCGGGGGCTCCCAGGCCAAGATGGCGTCGATCTTGGGTTGGAGAGGGGCCACCTGGCCGCTCCCCACTTGGTGTCCCAGGTAGGTCACGAAACCTTGGCTGATCTGGCATTTGCTTGCTTTTATGGTCAATCCGGCCCTGGGGAGGGCCGCCAAGACCTCCCGGAGGTGCTGGAGGTGTTCGGCCCATTGGAGGCTGTACACCGCGATATCGTCCAGATATGCGGCGCTGAACTCTTCTAGCCCCGCCAGCACCTTATTCACCAGTCTCTGGAACGTTGCGGGGGCGTTTTTCATCCCGAAGGGCATCACCCGGAAGTGGTAGTGGCCATCGGGGGTTGAGAAAGCGGAGCGCTCTTGGGCGCCTGGTGTGAGTCCGATCTGCCAGTAGCCGGAGGTTAGGTTGAATGTGCTCAGGTAGCGGGCCGCCCCCAGGCGGTCGATCAGTTCATCAGCCCAGGGAATGGGGTGGGCGTCGGTCCGGGTGACGGCGTTCAATCCCCGGTAGTCTACACAAAACCTTAGGTCGGGAGAAGCGCCAGGGGCGGCGGCTTTGGGGACCAGGATGACAGAGCTGGCCCATGGACTATCAAAGGGTTCGACCACCCCCACAGCCAGCATCTTGGAGACCTCCGATTGAATGCAGGTCAGAACTCGATCGGGAACTCGGTAGGCCCGGTGTCGCAGGGGGGCTGTCCCCGGTGTCGACATCGTGGACGCACCACGGGGTGACTCCGGGGGTGAGAGAAAACAAGTCTGCAAATTGTCCCAACAGCTTTTGGCAGTCTCGGTGTTGTTCTGGGGTCAGGGCGTAGGAGAGGTTGACTCCCTCCATGGAGCCGTCTTTCTCGGAGGCGTTCAGGAGGTCCGGTAGGAGCTCAGAGTCGTCTTCGGCCCCGCTGTCAGTAGCCATCAGGAGGCTAAGTTCCGTCCGGACAAAGTGAGGTTTGAGCCTGTTGGCGTGGAGGACCCGGAGGGGGTTCCTGGGGGACTCCATGTCCACCAGGTATGTGACAGGGCTCTTGCGCTCCACCACTTTGAAGGGCCCAGTCCACTTGTCCTGGAGGGCACATGGTTCGACCGGGGACATGACCCAGACCTGTTGGCCCGGCTCGAACTCAATAGAAGAGGCGTTTTGATCATACCAGCGTTTCATCTCTTCTTGGCTGGCCTCGAGGTTGTTTTTGGCAAGGTCCCGGAACCGCCGAGTCTGGTTGCGGAGGGTCAGGAGGTACCGGTATACGTCGGGGGGAGTATCTTGTGCGGCCACCTCCCAGCCTTCTTTGACCAGGCTTAGGGGACCCCGGACGGGGTGCCCGTACAATAGTTCGAAGGGGCTGAACCTAAGGGACTTCTGAGGGACCTCCCGATAGGCGAAGAGGAGGCAGGGCAGCAGCACATCCCATTGGCGTTGTAAGGGCTCTTCCAGGCCCATGATCATCCCCTTGAGGGTCCGATTGAAATGTTCCACCAGTCCGTTCCCTTGGGGGTGGTAGGGGGTCGTAAATTTGTATGTGACCCCGCATTGTTGCCACAGGGACTTCATGTAGCGGAAAATGAAGTTCATACCTCGGTCACTGACGACTTCTCGGGGGAAGCCCACCCGGGAGAAGATCCCCATTAGTGCCCAACCCACCACGGGAGCCGTCACGGTCCGGAGAGGGATGGCTTTGGGATAACGGGTGGCATGGTCCACCAGGACGAGAATAAAACGGTGACCTTGAGATGTTCGGGGCTCCAGGGGTCCACGATGTCGATCCCCACCCGTTCGAAGGGGGTGTTGACGACTGGGAATGGTTGCAGGGGGAACTTGTGCTTCCCGCCGCTCTTCCCGCTGGCTTGGCAGGTGGGGCAAGTCCGGCAGTGATTGCTTACATCATTCCTCATCTTGGGCCAGTAGAAATGGGTCACCAGGCGGCTGTATGTCTTGTCCTGCCCCAGGTGCCCGGCGAGGGGCACATCATGTGCCAGATTCATGAGGAAGTCTCTGAACCGTAGGGGGGCCACCAGCACCCGGCTGGCCCCCAGCTCGGCAATTTTTTGTTCACTGTAGAGGAGATCGTTGTCCCAATAGACCCAGTGGGACCCCGAGGGGTCTCCGGCGGTTTGAGCGGCGGCTTGCTGTCGGATCCCCTCGAGGGAGGGACAAGTTTTCTGTTCTTGTCGGAACTTCTCTCGTGTGGGGCCACCTTCTTGGCGCCATTGGGCCAGTTCCCGGAGGTCGCTGAGCGGGGCAATTTCTTCATGGTTGGGCCCCGGGGGACCGGGCTCAGGGTCGGAGTCTTCGGAGACGGCAGGCGGCCATGGATCGGGTGGTCGCACAGACCCACTCAGGGAGGCCTAGCATCCCCAGATGCTCTCTCCGCTCGACGTCGGCCCAGGGGGAACTTTCTAGGTCGTTCCTGAGGAGGCAGTCTACGGGGGCATCGTCCCGGACGGTCACTTTCAGCATGCCCGACACTACCCCCCACTCAAAGGGGATTCGGGCCATCTGGCACAGGCTCTCTGAATTGTCAGCTGACTGCACTGGGCACAGTATATTGGGCAGGATCTGGTCAGGGGTCAACAGGTGGCATCGGCCGGCTGTCACACTGGCTCCCGTGTCGCGGAGGGATTCGGCCCGGTGTCCATTAATGGTGACCCACTGGCTGTTCTTCTGAGTGTTGGCCGGGATTGGGGCCCGGGGGACCATGTCTCTTCCGCCCAGACATACCAGGGACATGGCGGCGGGCTCCCACTCGGTCTGGTCTTGGTCATAGTCCTCTTCTTCGCCCCTCTCCTCTCCCAGGGAGGCGGCAGCGATCTGGCAGTTTGGCTGACCGGTGGTGCTGGATCGCTAGTTCATTGGGCAGTTGGGGTCATTGGCATAGTGACCGGGTCGCTGGCATTTGTGGCAGATAACGTTCGAGCGGGGTCCCGGCCGTGCTGGGGGGGCCCCTCTTCTGGCCAGGGAGGGCAAAGTGTTGGTCGGGGGAGGCACCGCGGGGGCGTCCCGGTTCCCGTTCTGGCATCCTCCGCCGCCTCGCGGACGGTGGGGCCCCTGGGTAGCTCGGCCGTGGTCTCCCATCGAGTTCCGGGGGACCCGGGTGCTTTCCCATCGATCTGCTTCGACGTCGAGTTTACGTGGCTCCGTCAGTTTGCTGTTGAGGAGATGCTGCCTGAGTTCGACAAAGCAGTTGTTGGAGAGTGCTCCCATACAATGAGGTTGAACAGCTGCTTGTAGGTGGTGACTTGGCTGCCTTTGATCCACCCCTCTAAGGCTCTACTATAGAAGTTCACATACTCCACCCAGGTAGTACCGGGGATTCTCTTACAGTCTCGGAATCGCTGCCGGTACATCTCGGGGGTGAGTCCATAGCGGTAAGGAGGGCGGCTTTCATGTGTTCGTAAGAGGTCATCTCGGCATCTGGGAGCTGTAGCAGGGCGTCTCTCCCCTCGTTGACGAACTTTCCCCACAAGCCGGCGCCCCAGTCTTTTTGCGGCATCCGGTGCGAGGTCATGGCTACCTCGTAGGCCTTAAACCATTGTTAGATGTCGTCGTTTTTATAGTATTCTCTGACGACATCTTTGGGGATGTGGACCTTTGTGTCCGCAGGAGGAGGTGGGCTCCGTTTCCCGGAGGCGCTGGCCTCCCCGTTTTTAGCCTTGAGCTCAAGTTCCTTTAAACCACGCTCGTGCTCATACGTGAGCTTCTTCTCCTCTAAGTCCCTCTGCCTTCGTTTCTCCTCCAGGTCCCCTTGCAGCCGTAGTTGCTCAAGGGCTATCTTTTTCTCGGCCAGCTGTAGTTCTCCATCCAGACGGAGTCGGGCCAGCTCCAACTTGTGGAGCCGGCTCTTTTCTCGCTCTCGGGTGTCTTCGTGGGAGAGGCCCGTGTTTACGTTGGTATTTCTTTCCTCTGCTGTGGTTGTGATGGTTTTTCGGGTGCCTATCTGGGATCGTGATATCTTCGTTCTGGGGTGGCGTCGCTCCTGCCTCTACCCATGTTTGCAGGGCCTGCTTGAAATCGTCCTTGGTGCTTAGTCCAGTGGTAGCGATGCCCAGGTCCTTGCAGAATTGTTTCAATTCTTTGTGGTTATAGTCTTCCAACCGTTCCTTCTGGAACTCTGCGGTCGGTCTGGTTTCCTTGGCAGTCATGGTCGTAGTGTGTTTCTGTCAGTAGTGGGTGAGTCACTCTCTGTACGATTTGCGTCGGCTCGGATTGCACCGCCTGCCACCAATGTTAGAAAGGCGATCTTAGGGGGGAGGCAGAGGCTGTCTGGCCGACCACCCCGAGACCCACCTCTGCTTATGGAACTGGCCGAGTGCCGTCGAGAGGCCTCCTGGCGAGGTTCCTCTCCTAGGATCGTACCGGCGAGCAATCACACCACTACAGATGGACACCACACAAGGATAGATTCTTAACGTCGTTATCAGCAATCAAGGCAGGTTATCCCAGCAATATATGTACAAATAGATCGAGGGATCCTTAAGGTCTTAATAACTGTGGGAAGGGGGTAGCGGGACAGTCTTGGTACCAGCCTGGTACAGGGATACCCTACGCTCAGCTCTCAATCCTCGAGCTGGGGGGTTCCTCGGGGTCAGGCCGCGTCAGCGCCAGCAGGGCTCCGAAGATGGTTTCAGCGAGGTCGGGCCGCGGCAGCGCCAGCAGGGCTCCAAAGATCGTTTCAGCGAGGTCGGGCCGCGGCAGCGCCAGCAGGGCTCCGAAGATGGTCTCAGCAAGGTCGGGCCGCGGCAGCGCCAGCAGGGCTCCGAAAATGGTTTCAGCGAGGTCGGGCCGCGGCAGAGCTCAGAAGATGGTTTCAGCGAGGTCGGGCCACGGCAGCTCCAGCAGGGCTCCAAAGATGGTTTCAGCGAGGTCGAGCCGCGGCAGCGCCAGCAGGGCTCCAAAGATGGTTACAGGGTTCGAAGTAGGCGCGTTCTTCTCAGGGTCTCTCGACTCCAGGATACAACTCCCGACCCATTCCAGAGCTGCCCCAGATATAGGTCTGGAGTCCTTTAATGTCCGGACCCTTGCACCTGGGGGTCAGAGCGGCTGGGATGAGAGTGTCCAGACACCCAGCAGGAGGGTAGAGCCAGCGCCCAGGGAGGCCGGAGGGCGATCGAAACCAGGCGTCCGGGGATGGCTGGAGGGCCATCGAAACTCCCCTCCTTGATCCGTCAAGTGGCCGTTTTACCCCCTGGTCGGATCTCGGTGCCTCGATGTCGGTGCTTGGCTGGGGCCGCGGCCGAGGTTGGGCCCAGGCCACGGGGCCCGGACCGGGAAGGCCCAAGATAGAGTCGGGCCTGAAAGGGTGGCCCGGGATAGGGATCGGACCAGCAGCGTGGGACGAGTAGGGGTCGCCATGTTCTGGTGGGGGAGAGCCTGGGGTGGCCATGAGTCATGCGGGCGGAGTGGGACCACGCCACGAGGCCGGGTCCAACAGTGGAGTTGTGTGTCTGTGGTTGTGTGTGTGGGTATGTGTGGTTGTGTGTGTGTGGTTGTGTGTGTGTGTGGTTGTGTGTGTGTGGCTGTGTGTGGTGTTGTGGGTGTGTGTGTGGTTGTGTGTGTGGTTGTGGGTGTGGTTGTGTGTGTGTGTGGTTGTGCATGTGTGGCTGTGTGTGGTGTGGTGTTGTGGGTGTGTGTGTGGTTGTGTGTGGGTGTTTGGTTGTGTGTGTGGTTGTGCGTGTGTGGCTGTGTGTGGTGTTGTGGGTGTGTGTGTGGTTGTGTGTTGTTGTGGGTGTGGTTGTGTGTGTGGTTGTGTGTGGGTGTTTGGTTGTGTGTGTGATTGTGTGTGTGTGTTCATGGTTGTGTGTGTGGTTGTGTGTGGGTGTATGGTTGTGTGTGTGTGGCTGTGTGTTTGTGGTTGTGAGTGTGGTTGTGTGTGTGGTTGTGTGTGTGGTTGTGAATGTGGTTGTGTGTTATGTGGTTATGTGTGTGTGGTTGTGTATGTGGTTTTGTGTGTGTGGTTTTGTGTGTGTGGTTGTCTGTGTGGATGTGTGTGGTTGTGTGTGTGGTTGTGGTTCTGTGTTATGTTATGTTATTTTTTATTTCTATAGCGCACGGCTACTCAATTGGAGTGTCCCGGCGCTTTTTATTGGCAGCTTGTAAGCATAAAGACATAACACAGTGGGATAAAAGAAAAACAACAAAACAAAGGAGGGAGCATGCTAAGGGGCAAAGAGCCAAGTTTTAAGGCCCTTCCTAAAGGTCAGCAAATTAGAAGTGCTACGTAGAGCCAATGGCAAAGCATTCCAAAGCTGCGATGCCTTCAGCTTGAAGGAGCGACCCCCTACGCGGGCCCTCTTTACTCGAGGGACCGCCGCAAGGAAGAGAGATTCGGATCGCAGAGATCGGGCTGGGCAATAAAAGGTAAGCCCCCGTTGCAGATATTTCACGCCCGAGGCATAAAGAGCCTTATGAGCCAGCGTCAACGCCTTGAAAATTATCCGCTTCCGGATAGGCAGCCAATGAAGCGACTGCAAAAGGCCAGACACTCTGGCTCGCCTGTGAAGGCCGAAGATAGCCCGAGCAGCCGAATTCTGCACCACCTGAAGGCGCTGTAGTAGATACTCCGGTAGGCCCAGATATAGGACGTTGGAATAGTCCAATCTGGAGCCTGCACAGTGATCCTCCTGTTCTCTTCTGAAAGGAAAGCAAAGGAAGAAACTTCCGGAGCATCTTCAGGAGGCCAAAACATGTTCCCGTAAGACCGAGGATCTGAGATCTCAACGTCAGACCATTGTCGATCTTAATTCCCAGATTTTTTGACTGCTGGGAGGAATGTGCAGGAGGAAACATATTAATCAGCCACCATTCCTGCCAATCAGGATCAAAAGTACAACCAAAGAAGAGTACCTCTGACTTATCTGAGTTGCATTTGAGGCTGTTCAGCTGAAACCATTTGAAAACAGCCCCAAGGCACTCACCTCTCATTTCGCACACGTAAAGAGGAGCTGGGTATCATCGGCATAGGATACGATCTGTGTGTGTGGTTCGTGTGTGTGTGGTTTTTTGATTGGTTGTATGTGTGGTTGTGTGCGTAGTTGTGTGTTTGGAGTTGTGTGTGTGTGTTTGTTGTGTCTGTGGGTATGTGTGGTTCTGTGTGTGTGTGATTGTGTGTGTGGTTGTGTGTGTGGTTGTGTGTGTAGTTGTGTGAGTGTAGTTGTGTGGTTGTGTGTGTGGTTGTGTGTGTGGTTGTGTGTGTGTGGTTGTGTGTTTGGTTTTGTGTGTGTGGTTGTGTGTGTGTGTGGCTGTGTGTGGTGTTGTGTGTGTGTCTGTGGTGGTGTGTGTGGTTGTGGGTGTGGTTGTATGTGTGGTTGTGAGTGGGTGTTTGGTTGTGTGTGTGGTTGTGTGTGTATGTTTGTAGTTGTGTGTGTGGTTTGGTGTGGTAGTGGTTGTGTGTGTGGTTGTGTTTGTGGTTGTATGTGTGTTTGGTTGTGGGTGTGGTTGTGTGTGGTTGTGTGTGTGTTTGTGGTTGTGTGTGTAATTGTAAAAGTAAATGTAAATGCGGTTATTTCTTTGCCAGTAATTCAAATGTTGTGCAATTGATTTGTTTATTACAACATTAACATATCGATGAATAGGTGTTACTTACAGAAAACCCCTTTCAAAGATGGCCGCTGTTTGCAACGATACTCAATGTGAAGTCCTTCATCTATGTTGATTATTTTTCTCTTGTGTGATGTCACTTTGTATGAACTTTATTTAATGAATTACATGTGACATGGGTGTCACCCGTGAGCAAGACGAGCTCTTCGTCGAAACGCGTTGGGTGTTTTTTCCATCATTCTTGATATACCATGCTGTAAATCATGTATTAAATAAACCCGCTTTTTTTGCAAACACAACCATGGAGTGGTAAAACGTCTTTGGAGTGGAGTGCATCAGCATCTGTTGTGCTTTGGGAAACTGTTTATTGAAAGACAGGGCAACCTCCGACCCTGGGGTGCACCGCTGTCCTGGAGTCCCGGCAACCTCGGAGGAGGTGTGGAACTTATATGTTTATTTATATATATATATCTTAGCTCCTGCTGCACTTAGTTCACGCACTCGTACACGGGTGCTGTATTTACGGAAAGTGCTGCCGTAAAATATCACGCTCCTCGTCCCCTCTCCTCTTTCAAAGAGACACAGCACTCACGGGGGGAAAGTCGTAGATTTTATTTTGACTTTCAAACGCACCAGACGCGTTTCGGCATACGCCTTCCTCTGTGGTACAGGGGTATGTCGGACGCCGCCACATTATATACAAACATGTGATCACTTTCAAAATTTCAACGTAAACACTAACAAAGGACAAATACCCTCATGTTACACTCGATTGTGTGAGCGCCATCTTGTAATGGTGTAATACGTAAATTCTTTGATACACCACATTACTAAGGAAATATGTATTTAGATCCTGTAAGGATCTCATTATCAAGCCCTGTATGGGCTAACTCTTATTGCTCTATCATGCTCTGTATGGGCTAGAGTGTATCGTATTTGCCCTCAACTATTATACAAAAACATGCATTCCCAAATCATAAAAATACATAAATTTAAATACATTTCAGACCTTAATATAAGTTTTACACTTTAGCATCACAAAAATCTCTCAGCAATAATACTCTCATTTCATTACAGCTTATTTCTCAACTTCTGTTCCTTTCCACATTTTAGTTTCACCTTACAGAGTGTATCATCCTAACATTTGCCAAGAGGTACGATGCCCCAATTCAGGCCTTAGCTAAGAAAGGCAAAACCCAAGGCAGTGAACAAGAGGATACAACAGAATCCGAATTATCGGAAAATGAACAAACTTTGAAAGAGGAGAGGGGACGAGGAGCGTTATATATATATATGTATATATATGTGGGGCACATATAATATAGTGTTTCCGGGGTCCCGCGCATGGGCGGGAATATTCTAATGCTTATGACTATTGATGAGGATCCCCTGGAAGAGAAGGGATTAGCTTCTGACAACCATATAACAGGACAACTTTGTTTCCCTAGAATGAAACGTATCTCTAGCGTCGCGGAAACAATAGACAGCTATTTCACTCAGTCAGAAGTGCATGCTTCGTTTCACCAGAGTTGCTTAGAAATAGAGAGACAGGCGTTTTCAATAAAAGTATTTATTGAACAGTCTTATTTCTTAAGCATAAAAAATGCACTGCTACAATTGAAATGCTAGTTAAGAAGTACACTGCATATAATACGAATAGTATTATAAAATAGCACTGTAGAAGCATTATATGGTTTTTGATCCATATACATAAAATACATAGAATGCATAAAATACATACAATGATAAAATAGTGGCTAAAAGTACTCAACTGGTGCTTCTAACATACGCCTACCCGGGGTACTTAACCTAAGCCTAGTACGAGGGAGGAATAAGTGAGGAGTAGTTTAGGTTTTAGCTAAGAATCTGTTCAAGAATTCTCTAGGGATCTAAACAGCTCCGTACCTTGGTTTTAGAATGATAGAGGTCTTGTATCTCTCTCTCGGGACTCGATCTCCCAGCAACCAGCAAGGGTAGCCTGGAAACACTGGAGCTGGAATTCTCGGCAGGAGAAAAGACAGCGTCTTTTCAGTGCGTCAGTTGGAGGGTCGGCTTCCTTCAGCACTTGCAGCAGCAGGGCGTCGGGCAAGTAGTTAGTCGATCTGCTCCGGAACCACTGTGTGTTTGACTGGGCAGATGTAGGCATATTTATACCCCTGAAGGTGCTGAGTCTGACGTAAGATTGAACATAAAATCGTCACTAGTGCCTGAGTTCCTTGAAAACTCCCGGATTTCTTGGATAAATCAGTGTTCAAGCAGGGGGAGGTTCCTGACTGCTGAAGGCTGGTTTTACCACGAAATCAATGTGGATTCTCCGAGTTTAGTGGAAGTAGCCATTCCGTATTAGGGCTGCGCAGGCTATAACTAAATAAGGCAATGATTCTTTATGCCTATATCAGGACTGGATGGTTTATACCTATATATGGGCATGAATCGGGAAAAATTACACTAGGGTCCTAGATTCCCACATAACAATCCCAACAGTCTTGAGTGTGTGCCTTCTTCCGATGTGGAGCAGGATTGTATTTGGATATTATTCAGCGTTACCGATCCACGTCGTCCATGCAACACCAGTTGGTTTTGTGGCTTTTCCCCTTGATCGTAGTTGGTATGGAGGAGCATGGTAGTGCTATGGGGACTGCCCCCAGGGAGTTCGCCAGAAAGAGGATACAAGGATGACAGCATTGTCACTCAGTAATCTCGGAGCGAGGCCGTTTGTCGAATGCCAGCATGAGGACAGTGCTTCCCTGGTCTAGAAATGCCTTGCTTAACGGACCAGCGTATCTGTGGTGACTGGGCACCGTAAAAGCCGATACTAAAGCAGTGAGGTCTGTTTTGGCGTACAAAACTTTTTGTTCACTGGCCTCCTCCGACCCCGTTTTTGTGCCCATTAAAAAATAATATTGTATGCTGCTTTGCATAAAGTGATTCTGGGACAATATCTGACAAGAGGCTTTATCTGTGATTTGCCATTCTATCCGACACGTCTTGCACCAGGTGTTGGCATTTGGAATTCAGGAATCAACTATGTTCCCTACGAGATTGAAGTGCTTATTTTTGCACCCAGTGGGACATTGTATATGATAATTTCATATGTCTATAATGGTCTTGTGCTGAAATGTATAATGCTATGTATTTGTGAGGCCTACGAATTTCGGCATGTGCACGTTATATTCAGTGGCATTATGGGGCTAGTAGTCCGGTTTGGGCCATTGATAATAACAAGGAGTCTGTTAATTTTTAGTTACAGTATACACACTTTGTGCTGTCAGCCTCATGTTGTATATACTAGCCTGATATTATAGTTGCCATGATTTATTTAGCGTCGTTGGGAAAGCGGTATATATCTGACTTTTTAGAACATCGCTTTCCGTAGTGCCCCACTAGCAAGGGTCAGAGTGCAAGCTTGGTAATACAGCCTCCGTCAGCCTCTTTTTTTATACTGAAGACAATAGTTGTCTCTAACAAATGTACTTAAAGATGTTTGCAACACATTTGTACGTTCGCTTTCATTGTTAAGTAATGTAGTTTTATCGTATGTGGGCATCTTTTCCTGAAGGGGTCAGCGCCTTAGTTCAGAGTGCACATGAACATACTGCTGTGTTTTTTAGTATTAGCCTGTTGTGAACGTATCTAACTAGGACCCTAATTAAATATTCCCGATTTATGCCTTTATGTGGTTATAACAAATCATATCCTTATAAAGGCATAAGAATCATATCCTTATTTAGTCATAGCCAATGCAGTCCAAATACGGCAAGGCTACTTCCCTAGACTCCTAGAAAGTACAACGCGTTCTTTAAACAAACCAAACCTCCAGCAGCCCGGGAATTCCCCCTGCTTTTGTTTTGATTCGTCCTAGAACTCCTGAGAGTCCTGAAAGAACTGCCAGTTCTTAGTGACAGTTCTTAGTGAAGTCTTATGTCCAACCTTACGTCAAACACGGCACCTTCCAGGTATAAATATACCAGCATTTGCCTTAAGCAACACACAGTGGTTTGGAGTAGAGCGGCTGTCTACTTTCCCAAAGCCCAGCTGATGCGAGTGCCGAAGGAAGCCGACCCTTCCATTTGACGCACTGAGAGAGACGCTGTCTTTTCTCCTGTCGAGAAAATCCAGCTCCAGTGTTCCCAGTCACCCTTGCGGGTTGCTGGGAGATCGAGTCCTGAGAACGAGATACAAGACCTCCTTCATTCTAAAACCAAGGTACGGAGCTGATTGGTTCCTTAGAGAATTCTTGATTCAGATTCTTGGCAAAACTAGCTTAACTTAAACTGCAGCTCATCTACTCCTTCCCACATACTAGGCTTAGGTTAGGTACACCGGGGTAGGCGTATTTTAGAAGCACCAGTTGAGTACGTTTAGTCAACTTTTATCATTGTATGTATTGTATATATTTTATCCGTTTTAAGTATCATATGGCTCACAAACCATATCAATGCTTTTACAGTATTATTTCATAATACTCCTTTTACTGTACGCACTTTACTTTATGATAAGTATTGCAATTGTGGCAATTCATTTCTCTTGCATGAGAAAGAAGACTGCTCAATAAATAACAACTTTTATTGAAAACGCCTGTCTCTCTATTTCTCTGCACTCTGGTGAAACTAAGCATGCACGATTGACTGAGTGCAATAGCTATCTATTGTTTTCACACGACTCTGGAGATATACTCCTTATTATGGAGGGAGCAAAGTTGTCATGTTTATGCGGTTTTCAGAAACTAATCCCTTCTTGTCTAATCAGGGAAGTTAACTCCTCCCTGATCATTCGAGAAAGTTTCTAGTGACCTCAGAACAGCTGGCATACCTAATTAAGTCTAACATATTCAGTAGAGACCTAGTCGACCTCAGTCCTACGTCTAAACTACCGTTTATGTTATTCCAATGCGCAGAGCCTATTGGGAATATAGGAACTACACTACATGGCGCCCAACGTTTGGTAAGGCGATAATCTAACGCAAGATACTAGAGTAACTCAGTCGTGCTTTTCACACAGACCCCTTTTCCCGTAAAAACTCCAATAGACGTCTGGAGTGGGTAAAAGGTTAATATCCGTCAGAACTTAGTAGGAAGAGATTCCAATGTATTAGTTTTTGGTTTAGTCAACGTTGAAGGATACAGTGTTCCAAAATATTGTGCACCTAATCTTTGTTTCCTTGAAACTTACTCTGCAAACATTCTGTCAGTAAAAATGTCAGATAGTGAGGACGAAAGAGAAAGAGCTAGACTAGAAGCTCAACTCTTAGCGGAAGACACAACGGTCCAAAATGACGACCCGGATGCTATAATCATCCCGGTCAATATAAGAAAAACTATAACTATAAAACTTATAGAAAATGGAGTATCACCAAGAGGTGGTACAGTCGTATTTGTGGTAGAGGCCCATGAATATCGGCAGACAGAGGTATTATATTCCTGGATACATTTTCAAGCAGCACATGCTGTGACACGCAAGTTCCACTACTACAAAATAGCGGAATCTCCAGAGGAATACTCTCCTTTCGAGGAAGCTGAAATTCTACTAACATACCAAGAGCACCTGCTCTGGTTTAATGGCACCCTAAAACATCAAAATCACATTACCAGGTTCGGTCACTAGGTAGACCAGGAGCCACATGGCCGGTTCTAGCCAGCTACAAACCCCATCCCGACATTGAAAAAATGTCAAGCGAAGAACTCTTAGTTAAAATAAAAGAATTAACAAAAGCATATAGAGATTTAGTTCAATTAACAATTAACGGTACAACCTACCGACTAAAATCACTAATTGAAAATCCTGAAAAGACTTTCATTAAAAATAATCTCAACTCTCAAAAGAAGAAGTGGGAGGGTAATAAACAAACCTCTCCCAGAGAAAAACAGTTTCAGACCAGAGGAAGGTCTCCTCAACGAAGAGAAAGATCTCCGGAAGAGGGGGGCAAGTCTCCACAACGGGAGCCCTCTGAAAAAAGATACAACCTTAGAAATAGGGACAATTTGAGAAAACCTGACAGATATCAAGATATTGATACACGTCCCTCTTGATCTTTTCAGACTTCCTCAAAGAAATCAGAAAGAAGAGGACGGTCAGAACATAAAGAAGAGCACGTCAAGTCCAAAGACAAGTAACCTGCTCATCAAAGTAAAAAATTACAATTTCCCAGAAAGAAGGTAGCCAGTATTAAAATAAAACATGCCGAGAATTCTGAGGACACAACTGAAAAACGGAGAGTGGGCCCAGACAATGCTAGACAGCGCAGCAGAAGTGACCATAGCTTTTAAGATCCTGATGAATCTTCTGGAGACAGTGGACACGAATGAATACATTCAAGTGGAAACTGAAGACACTCGAGTTAGCGTGCCCCATAAACCATATGAAATAACATTACGTATAGAGGGAGATAAAACTAGAAAAATAAAAGGTCTCTTTTGGGAGAATCTATCTAAAGGCTATGATATCCTTCTAGCAAAGAAAGACTGGCCACCAGAGTTTGTCAGGGAGTGCCCACATGGCGAAGAAATGATTATGCTTGCCTTCTCAAATCACATTCCAATTCATAAAATAAAAAAATACACATTTGCTAGAAAATGGGCAGTGGCCCAAGCCCCTGCATTATATAAAAATCATGTAGGATGGGATGAGGATTCTCCTCACCATAAAATCCAGTTAAAAAATCAACCTACTGCACAGAGGCAGTATCCTGTTAAGCAAGAAGCTAAAAAACAAGTAAGAGAAATTTTAGATCAACTTGAATATCAGTGGGTGATTGAAACATGCACCTCACAAATGAACAATCTCTTGTTTCCTGTCTCCAAGCCAGACGATTCATATGGTCTAGTTTTGGACTAAAGACACCTAAACTCCTGCTGTAAAACCTTTGCAGTACAAAACTCACACAGTGCAGCACTAATGAATAGCATTGTGCGCAAAAAACATAAAACAACATTAGATATTTCAAATGGTTTCTTCTGTCAAAACATAGCACCTGAAAGCATGGGGACCCAAAAAAAATTTTGTCGTCTCCCACAGGGATTCAAGAACAGCCCAGGATTATTTTCAGCCAGGGTAACAGAGTTACTACAAATATATGATGATGAGGCATTATCATATGTCGATGACATCTATCTTACAGACGATGACCTGGAGACTCACTTGAAAAGGGTGAACACCATCATACTTGGGTTCGCATCTGAAGGGTACAAATTCAACTTTAAAAAATCACGAATTACCCATCTAACTGTCCTATTTTTAGAATATGAATTATCAAGTGAAGGCAAAAGCCTAGCAGACAACTTCTTAGAGAAGTGTGCAATACTCCAAGCACGTTGAAAAACTTACAATCAATTCTAGGTTTCCTGAATTTCGGAAGAACATACATTCTAATTTATGCGGAGAGGGTTAAACCTCTCTACGAACTAATAAAACCTGATTTTAAACCAATTAATTGGACTCATAAACACACAGAAATTTTAAGATCATTACAGACAGACATGTTAACTAAAACAAAATTGCAAACACGCGCAAACGAACGCAACCTTGTGATCCGAGTCATCCCAGGAAGATGCGTATTCACATACCTGACCTCAAATGAGGGAGAAACGGTACCAATAGTTTACAAATCACACTTGTACACACAAGCTGAAATGAAATTCAGTTCTACTGAAAAAATTCTAACTGCAGTTCAAACTGCTGTTGCAAAAGAAAGAGCCCTAGCCCAAGGGAAGAGGATATCTGTTTTAACAGCAGTATCATCCCGTGAGGCAGTAACAAGACCAGGCATTCTAAATGCTATAGCTCTGGATCCAAATTGGATACAATGGGAAAATTCTCTTGCTACAGAAGAGGTGAAACACACTTTTGATCGGAAAATGAAAAAACTAGAAGATCTGAAATACGAACATGAATGCCCTCTGTCAATTGAAATTCTGCCTCTCGAACAGTACACCTGTGTAATCTACACGGACAGATTTGCACAACACTACGTTGTGGAAAAACCAATTTACAATGCTGCCTGCGCGATTGTTAAAGGTCACTGGCGCTTAGGTCAATTCAGACCGATGTTCACTAAAACTGAAACACTCAGAAACTGTACAGCTCAGCGAGCTGAAATACGATCTTTAAAGATGGTGCTTGAAAATGCCGACCGTGAATTCCCGACACTAATAGTGTGCGATTCGCTTTACTGCATCCGGTCTTACAATAATTCCATGGAGACCTGGATAAAAAAAGGTTACAAAGATGAGACAGGTGCCTTAATAAAACATAAAAAACTATGGGAACAAGTAGTTCTTTTACAGAAAGAACTACGAAAGACTCACGTGATACATAAGCAGAGTCTTCAACGTGATGGCGTTCACGTTGCAGGGAATTCATTGGCTGACAGAGCCACGGCGGCAGCTGGTCAACCAGCTTCCGTAGCCACAAAAAAGCGTTCTAAAAAACAAATAGACGGTGAAACGCTACTAGCAGTAAAAGCCTCAATGGAAGGCAATTATGGAAGGCAATTATGCGGCGTTACCTCTAAACTATCCACTCGGATATACATACATAATTGATGTGAACTCCGTTCCGTTTGCTCAAATCCGTGGAGTGGGGGATAGAGTAATTCCAAACACGAACCGGAGAATCTTCTTGATACAAGAAGCACACATGGGATTGGGTCTGAGGCACCAAGAGATCCTGAAATCTGTAATAGAATTACAATCAAAATACTGGTGGCCGGGGATGAGCGTGCACATTTATAACTTTGCAATGAATTGTCAGGACTGCAACAGAGATCGCAGTTGTGAACTGGACCAGACACCTGCCCAGACACCCCTATTGGACAGCATCAGGCTATCTGTAAGAAGACATCCAGACGGAAGAATGCAATCCAATAATTATTAAGACGAGATTCATTTGGATGTGGCCCCAGCGCTCGGCTGACGCCAGAACTAAAAGATTTGCGAGTCTTTTTTGGCACATACGCAATTGGCATGCTACATTCTGACCAGGTTCCTGCGTTTCGCTCTCGGGCTTACGAAGAGGCCATGGCCAGCATGGGAATTGCATTGCAGTACTCTAGTCCATTCCATCCAGAGGGAAATGCGGTAGTGGAGAGAAAAAAACGTGACAAAAAGCAATCTATAACAGCGAGGGTATTAGGTTTGGGTGACGGGTGGGTCAAATATCTAATAAGTGTCCAACGTAGTCTTAATAACATGCCAAGAAATTCTCTAGGAGGTATCAGTCCGAACAAACTTTTGTTTGGTACTAGAATGATCATCCAGGATCTGGATTGTCAGACTTCAGTGGTGAAACAAAAAACCTTTGATATCAAAGATCGTTTGGCTGTTTTACAGGACTTAAATGAAACAATAAAAGTCTAAGTAACGAAAAGCTAAAGCCAACGACCACTGAAGAAAATCCACCTGTCCCAGCAAGACCTGTCTGGATTCCAAAGATTGGGGATCTGGTCAGAGAAAAGATCACGGTGAAGAAGGAATTTGGGCCTTCTTACAGAAAAGCAGTACTTGTCTTAGCTGTCAGCGAAACAAGATCAGTAGTACTATCCCCCTTGCTGGTAAAAAGAAGAACCGAGTTGTATCAATCGACCTGGTGAAACAACAACCATGTGGCCAATAATAAGTAGTAGGCCCAGTGGACTATCAAGAAATAGCAGAAGACCAAATCTTGCTACAATCCAAGAGGTTCAAACCGAGAGAATAATCACATTCGATAAATCTTCAGTGAACAAAAAAGGACTATGCAACAAAGCCATGGAACTTGTGCCTCTTGAAACCCAAATTGCAACAGTTCGTCAAGAAACTCCTGTCTACAACAATGTAGCCTCAGACTATACAAATGTAACAAAAGAAAATCCAAAGATCAATGGCAATCTGTAAGCAATTCCACCAATTGACAGAACTGCATCTGGCTACTTTATCAACTTTGATGATTTTTCCAATGATCCAAGTGAACATGGAGACAAGCCAGCAACAAAAACTTTCAAAGATAAAATTACAGAGCTCTTTCATCAACTCAGAGAAACATATCTAATTTCACCATGGATTGAATTATGGATTGTGTTAGGTGTACTTTTCCTCCTTCTGTGGCTCATCTTGGTTTTAAGTTTGGGTAGATTTATTGATGGAAAATATAGTACAATGGACACAGCAAGTCGGAACATCAACTTGGTCCTGAAACCACACAGATCTTCTCACATCGAAAAAAGAGAACTATCATCAGTGAACATCACAGCCATCCCTATACCTGGTGGTATAGCATGGGTCAAAACTGACTGTGAAATCTATGGCCCGGTTGAGCTCTTAAAATATCCACACCAATTCAAGATCTACTTGAGTGTTTGTATCACCTAGTATTTTCTCTGATGATTTGGACTTTGAAAATATTAATAATATGATGTCAGATTTAGAAATGTCAGCAAAATTTACAGAACATGATTATTTACAGGGTTCTTCGAATTATGAAGAAATGTATTGCTTCAATCACTTTGGGCATCATTATCTGCATAAATCTGCTAATCCTAGAAATGTTTTCAGTTATAATCAATGGGAACATTGTACAACTCCGCCAAAAGGCAGCTCAAAAACATTTTATGAGAAGTTTCCATACTTTTCAGGGTTTAATTACACTAATCCAAAAACGTTTTATTTCAAAATGTTAAAGAAGACAGGAGTGAAAAACATGTTGACAAATACTAAATTGATTTATTCTGAAAAATGTTATGAAAAAATGTCTACATTTGGTTTTGAATTTTGGAAAAACAACATTGAGACAAAAACAATCTGGGGTACAAGAGTGGCAGGTACAAGGTTTAGAATCATTATTTAGAGCCTGCATGATCCCAGAACAAATAATGTTCCTGAATGACACCATTCAACAAACAACCTGTCTTGGCCTAGCCAAGATAAAAGATTTAAACAACCCGTCTATACCAAAGCCTATGCCTAATAGAAACACCACTACAGATGAGGGGTTAAACGTATCCTATATTTTAAAACAAAACAGAACACTTCCTGATTGGAACAGACGGTTGATCTGGCCCACAGACACTAATAACTGTCAAGATAGATTCCTGAACAAAATACAGGGGTTCAAACAGAACAGGCCAGACCCAAGATATTCCCAGAGTCAACATCCAGGGATAGTTATAACATATAGTGTAGGAAAACTATGCCTCGAATTGCTACAGAGATCCACACTTGCCGAAATTAAGCAACACTTAACTTTACTTAAAGAAGGTGCTGACTTGCGAGATTTCATAAAGGGACCTCGCAAACAGCGCCAAAACCTTTCATACACGCCGGTATATACTCACCTTACAGTGAAGATTGGAAAGTAACGCAAATTGAAACTGCAGAAAAAATACGAGAAATTGATCGTATTCATTTGGTAAAATCACTTTCTATAGTGGACAATGGGTTAACGACTCTGTCCTCCAGAATTTATTCACTGGACAGCATTGTATCATCTGCTATTAATATAATAGAACAGGATATGCCAATGTTACAACATGGTCAATCCCAATTACGTTCTATTGTACAGCTAGGCTGGACGTTACAAAACCTCCGTTCAGGCTACGTGCCATGGCGTCTAATCAACACAACGTCATTATTTTCTATCTTTAACTTTACTGATAGACAAACCTCGTTGGCACAAAAAGAAGCAGACTATACTGTGCCGAGCATTGAAAAACTAGAGAGATTGCCATTGACAATGTCAGAAAGACCTGTCATTGAATGGATAATACGTGGCACCATTACAATCCCGATAACAACTTTTCAGTTTCAATACTGCCAAAAGTATATACCAGCAGGCCTGTATGAAAGGTTGGGTAAAGGATACATCAAGTCGACCTGGAAATTGCCTTATACACATAGATGTTATAGTGAGGGGAAAAGAGAGGTATTTCTTAGTGTAACAATTGTAAAAAACCACTAAGCGTACACTTCTGTGTCAAGGTATTAACTTGCATGGAGCCTGTGAAGGTTCATCAAACAACCTTTCATGTCATCTGCACGGCACCCCTGCTACACAGATAGAGCCCTTTTTCAGACAACTTTCCAACGGTAGCTAGGTTATAATAAGTGACCACAGCTGTTGTGGCATGATGCAAGGAAAAGCCTATCTCGTGAGCATTACTTCCAGGGTCATTTGTTGTATGCCAGTATTGTATTCAAACAGCAATCCAGACATGGAGGCAGCAATATGGCCTTCTGTGAATATCTCTTCTATTCAAATTAATACTTTAAGCAGAAAGAAGTCTATTCTTTTACAAACAACTGTGCCTTTAACCTCGTCCAAAGAGATGTATGACCTGCAAGTTGCAAGGACAGCGGCAGAGATACATACCCTATTATCGACAAATTGCCCCGTGCATTTTGTAGAAATGTTAAGCCAAATCTTAAACATGTCAGATACCAGTGGCATCGCACATGTATTTAAGACAATTTTTTCGGGACTTTTAGCACCCTTTGAAACAGTTCTGGGCATCTTCCCAAATTTTGTGCATTCCTTTTTCGGTGGCCTGCCTCTTATTTTGGGACTCGTAGCAGGAATTTTATTTTTGTTCCTTCTGCTCCGATATGGCAAGCCAAGTCACAGACAAAACTCAAGCTACAATGGAAGAAACGATCCTAGCAATACGATACCAAGACCGTATCACTAAGGTCCTCGGATTGGCCCGGCTAAGAGATCTCAATACTACCTGGTTTCGTTCGTTCAGACCAATCTGGCAAAATTGCATCTTAGCTGTGCTTCGATGTCTGCTATGCGGAGAAGAATGCGTGTTGGACGTCTGTCTTACACTACCATCAGCAGTACCAATGGATATCGATGCTTTGCTCGGTCCGGTAACGACTCATGCAACGTGTTGTCACCAGCAGCTAGCTATTTTGATGACGGCATTCGTTGGGACTTCACCATTACGATTAGGTGGCGGTGAAGTACGAGATGAAAGCGGCACCACACAGGTACAACCTTCCGTGACCATTGCTGATCTAAACACCGATGATGGCAATGCATCGCATATATGCACTATTTAAACTTTCTCGGAGTTGGCCCAACTTTCACCTACTGTGGTAGAAGCGTTTTTTGCTGGCCTATCTGAGGTAATGTTCTCTCCTAACAACGAGAATAATATTTGAAATAGCGAGCACACAGCGTTCCCTGAACTTTGAATTCGGCCTTCAGTTTTGATAAACAGCACTGCTGAAAACATTTGGTACTATTTTTTCCCATGAAAGCGAAATAATTTTTTCCCAATTTCCAAAATGTTTACCTTTTTTTGGCACATGATACTCTGCTTAAAGTAGAACTTTTCTTAGAGAACAGAACTTCTATTTTTAGAGACTCTATAGACAATATTTTGAATCAGCCTCTAGCACATGTACAATCTTGTATAAATATGTGATGAAATGGTCTCGACCTTTTTCTTCTGTATTAAGAGCCATTTCATGAATGTAATTTTCCTGATTCATTCAGTCAACATTCTAAATGAACAAAATGTTATCTGAATGATACCACTGCTTGAAAGCGTACAGTATAATACTCATTTTCGTGTATCTATACCATTTCAAAGGCATTTGATGTATTTTGAGGTGGGCTGGAAAACACATGTATACTTATATGTTTATATATTGCTTAGTATTTAGTAATGATGGACATTATACGTGGAGTGGGTGTTGTGAACGTATCTAGGACCCTAATTAAATATTCCCAATTTATGCCCTTATGTGGTTATAACAAATCATATCCTTATAAAGGCATAAGAATCATATCCATATTTAGTCATAGCCAATGCAGTCCAATTACGGCAAGGCTACTTCCCTAGACTCCTCGAAAGTAAAACGCGTTCTTTAAACAAACCAAACCTCCAGCAGCCCGGGAATTCCCCCTGCTTTTGTTTTGATTTGTCCTAGAACTCCTGAGAGTCCTGAAAGAGCTGCCAGTTCTTAGTGACAGTTCTTAGTGACGTCTTATGTCCAACCTTACGTCAAACACGACACCTTCCAGGTATAAATATACCAGCATTTGCCTTAAGCAACACACAGTGGTTTGGAGTAGAGCGGCTGTCTACTTACCGAAAGCCCAGCTGATGCGAGTGCCGAAGGAAGCCGACCCTCCCATTTGACGCACTGAGAGAGATGCTGTCTTTTCTCCTGCCGAGAAAATCCAGCTCCAGTGTTCCCAGTCATCCTTGCGGGTTGCTGGAAGGTCGAGTCCTGAGAACGAGATACAAGACCTCCTTCATTCTAAAACCAAGGTACGGAGCAGATTAGATCATTAGAGAATTCTTGATTCAGATTCTTGGCAAAACTAGCTTAACTTAAACTGCAGCTCACCTACTCCTTCCCACGTGCTAGGCTTAAGTTAGGTACACCGGGGTAGGCGTATTTTAGAAGCACCAGTTGAGTACGTTTAGTCAACTTTTATCATTAAATGTATTGTATATATTTTATCCGTTTTAAGTATCATATGGTTCAGAAACCATATCAATTCTTTTACAGTATTATTTCATAATACTCCTTTTACTGTACGCACTTTACTTTATGATAACTTTTGCAATTGTGGCAATTCATTTCTCTTGCATGAGAAAGAAGACTGCTCAATAAATAACAACTTTTATTGAAAACGCCCGTCTCTCTATTTCTCTGCACTCTGGTGAAACTAAGTATGCACGATTGACTGAGTGAAATAGCTATCTATTGTTTTCACACGACTCTGGAGATATACTCCTTATTCTGGAGGGAGCAAAGTTGTCATGTTTATGCGGTTGTCAGAAACTAATCCCTTCTTGTCTAATCAGGGAAGTTAACTCCTCCCTGTTCATTCGAGAAAGTTTCTAGTGACCTCTGAGCTAGCTGGCATACCTAATTAAGTCTAACATATTCAGTAGAGACCTAGTCGCCCTCAGTCCTACTTCTAAACTACAGTTTATGTTATTCCAATGCGCAGAGCCTATTGGGAATATAGGAACTACACTACAAGCCCAACACCGAAGGAAGGCAGCATATTTTTTTCCTGTGTGCTCATTTTCAGGCTCGGGTGTATCATTATCAGCAATTTAGGCTATCTATGCACTACACATTTAAGTTGTATTTCAGAAAACACTGCATTGTGCATGGTTATGTTTACATTATTAAGGGCCATATGTATGAAAGTACCGATTTACGATTCTTTATTAGCAATTTTTACCGAATCGCAAATTCAGAATCGCAAATCGGTATGTATGAAAGAAATCGCAAATAAATAGCGATTCCTTATAAATAGCTAGTTATTTGGGAATTACCCTTGTGCGATTCCTTAACGTCAAGGAATCGCAAAATGTGCGAAATCGCAATTTTTGCGATTCCGTAATGGAAAAAATCACAATTTTGCGATTTTCGCAAATAAGCCTATCATGGACTCTGGTGCAGCATGATGACATCACAACCAGGAAGTGATTGACTACCCATGCTGCACCTGAGTTCCTGAGTCAGAGGCAGAGTGAAGGTGTGTTTGGGAGAGTGAACTGTGCTCCTGGAGCAACATGGCAGAAAGTGGAGACACGCCCAGGCAGGAATTCCAGCAGCAGGAGAGTGAAAGCTCCAGGAAAAGAAAGCAAAAATGTTCTGAGGCAGAACTGGAGGCTTTGATTGAACAAATGGTGTCGAACTATGAATTATTATTTGGTAAAAAATCCCTGAAGTTGCCAGAGAGCCATAAAAGGCGAATTTGGGAGGACATCCATCATAAGGTAAATGCTGTGGGGGTGACACCCCGGAGTGTGGAGGACCTCAGAAAGCGCTGGTATGACCTGTGCCTGCACTCAAAAGAGAAGCTAGCTGCCAGGCTGGAGCAGTCCAGGCTAACCGGTGGTGGAACCTCTTCTGTTTCGGACTCCACACCCCTTGAGGAACTGGACCCTGCAACCAGAGAGTGTGGGAGGAGTGGCTGATCTTGACAGCTCTGACCAACCAGCATCTGCAAAAGGTAAGAAGCATGCCCTCACACCCCTTACACCCCCAAGACCCCCCAGCAAGGGTCAGGAAAAAAGATAGGTAGACCAGAGCAGGCACACAGGCAGACATAGCAAAGCATTATGGGAGATGTAGTGACATGAAAATCAAAGTTCAAAATTTGCTGCTAAAATAGTCAAACATAGAATCTGCAGGTCATGACAGGGAAACAATACACCAATGTAAAATGAATAGGTGAGAAAAATGTATTTATACAGTGCAAGTTAGTACAGTAAAGTAATGTGTGCTGTTCTGTCCACAGCACCATCTTTAACATAGCCTACAGGCAGTGGAACAGTCTGTGAAGGTTTGGACTCAGGGGATGCCGGCCATGATGAGAAAACTGATGGGGAGGACATCCCCGTGACCACTCACAGGCAAAAGAGGAGACACATTGTGAGACCACTTGTGCCAATACAGGATGATGCAGATGCTAGTGGAGAAAATTTGACAAATGATGACACACAGCCACAGCAAGAGGGCCCTGCACCAGACCATCATGTCCCACAAAGTGCAGCCAGGCGCAGACGGCACACGACTAACAATGTTGAAGGCCGAGGCGAAGATTCTGTGTTTGCCGGCCTGGAACTCAATATGTTGCAGGTGTAGCGCCTGCAAGCCAAAAACATTAAACTGTTACAAAGAGAGGTGAGGGCAGGTTTCAGGGGATTGAGGAATGAATTGAAAGATGGCCTACAGGCGGTATGTGAGGAATTGCGCACAGAGGGTGCTGCTAGGTGCAGAGCTTTGCGGGGCCAAGATCGTTATACCCGGGCAATCAACCGCTTGGCGTCTACAACAAGCATCCAGGCCATGCGCAGCATTGAGATGCAGCGTCAGTTCACACATGCTGCACAGGATATTGCAAATGCACTTTTGCAAGTAACAACTGCTGTGGACGAGCTGCGGGCAGTACGCCCAACAGGGCCTGGAGTACTAACTCCAAATGAAGAGGACGTGCAGTCAGGTAGGACCAGCACCACCCCACCACCCACCTTGGAGAGGCGCCATAGTGGCAGGACCAATAGGCCTACACCTTCCAATTAGCATCACGCTCTGCAACATCTCACTTTAAAGTCATTCCTTTTTTCTTTCACTGTGACTGAAACATGTGCCAAACATATGTAGTATAACTACTGTGCCTGAACGTTTTGTGTTATTATTTTTCCTGCAAGTAAGGATTAAAACACCACATTCACACTTGCAAGTGGCGGTGTATAATTTTTCCTTACCTAAAAATAGTTGCACGCAATCTCATCACGCCTCTGGCGCCCAGCTGCTGCAACAGCTCTACCAGCTACCATACGTCCTGGTCCAGGCCCCTCCACGTCAGAGGATCCTGAGTCACTTAGCTCCACTGGTGTTCCTTTTCTTGTGGCAATATTATGCAGCATGGCACATGCTACCACTATTTTGCGACATGTATTGGGGCTGTATTGGAGTGCACCTCCACTTTTAGGAGGCACCAAAATCTGCTTTTCAGGATCCCAAAGGTCCGTTCGATCGTGCCTCTGGTTGCGATGTGTGCCCTGTTGTATCTGCGTTCACTAGCATTGGTGGGATTGAGGTAGGGAGTCAAGATGAAATCCCGTACTACATATGCACTGTCACCTGTGGGTTTGAATTTAAATGGTTAGTCCGTGAAATGCACATGGTAGTAAGTACAAATGAGCCCTATGTCTGAAGGTATTTACCGAATAGGTATCCCTCGCCAAACTCCCCTCTTGAGAGTCTACGGTATATCCCACTGTGACGGAAGATGAATGCGTCATGTGTGCTGCCAGGATACTTTGCTACAATGTCAGTTATAATGTGTTTGGCATCACACACCACCTGAATGTTCAGTGAGTGGTAGCATTTCCGGTTCCTGAAGATGTATTCATTGCTTGAGGGGGGATATAGCAACATGTATCCTATCACATGTGGGAATTGCGAGATTTGGTAAAAGTCCTGCTTTGTCTGGGCAAGTGCCTGTGGGGTGCTGGGGAAGTAAATGTGATGTTGCATCCTCTCAACCATGGCATCTAGAAAGGCACGGAAGAATCGCGAAAGGGCACTTTGTGACACCCCTCCTGCTGTGGCAATCACACCTTGAAAACATCCTGAGGCCAACAGGTGTAATGAACACAGGACCTGGATTTCAGTGGAGATGGCATTTGTCCTGCGTGTGGGGTGTTCAAGGTAGGGTCTGAGTTCTGCAATTAAATCATTAATGCTGTCTTCATCCAGCCTGTAATGGGTGTAGAGCTCCTCCTCAAGGTGCTGGGAGATGCTGACACGCAAACGGAATATCCTCTCCTGGCGTCTCCTCCTCTGTGCAGCAGCTCTCAGACGCATCCTCCTAGCTATCAGGTAAAGCCCCGCCATTGTGATAAACAGTTTGTGGATTTCTGTTGCTGCTTAAATAGTTTGCATCTGGTTACCACCTGCTCCTACTTGGTGGTAATTGCGATTCTGTAATTTGCAAATTTCTGGAAATCGCTAAATGCGAATTTTTCATACTTACCATTGCGATTCCTTATTTTGCGATTATGGCCAATCTGTGATATTTCTGCGATTACCTACATTTACGATTTTCTGTTTGCGATTTTCGCAAACTGAGAACTCGCAAATGAGGGGAATCGCAGAATAATCGCAGATTGGCCAATTTCGCAAATCAGGGATTCACATTTTTACCAATTCCTTGAATCCCAATCATTTTGCATTCATACATACCATTTAGCGAATTCGCATTCGCAAAGGCTGAAATTCTGCGAATTTTGCCCTTTGCGAATGCGAATTTCAATGATACATATGGCCCTAAGTTTTATTAGCCAAAGCCTCTAATGTAATGATAGCCATTGAGCATTATTATATGTGTAAAATGATACAATATTTATATATCTATATATATATATATATATATATATATATATATATATATATCTATATCTATATCTATATATATATATATATATATATATATATATATATATATATATATATATATATATATATATATATATATATATATATATATACACATATATATATATATCAGTCACACAAGTTGCCTGCAATGGAGGACGCCCACAGAACAGGTAAGAGTCAGCCTAGATCTTTATTTGAAGCAGCAGCGAGGAATGATGCAAAGCAGTAACAAAGTTTGTCCTACCGACGCGTTTCATGCTTTCTGCACTTTCTCAAAGGCTACGGACATCCAGAGGTAACGGCAATACAATTTCCAACACCACACTTTAAATAATGAAAGTCCCGCCTCAGTGGGCGTGGCCACCCCGTGGCCCGATGGTACTTGTGGTGCCAGTATTCCTCAAGTGAGCTGCCATGCCCTTACGTTCAAAATTAAAAACCCCAGTGGGTTTGAACTGCCATGTACACTCCCTCATTGCTGTGAATCCTCTCCAAATAACCAGCACTGTTCTCCATCGCGGAGGCGTCGTTATGCGTCTCCGCTGGTGGGCCGCTCGCAGCCCCAGGGCATTTCTTTCGCGGCCTCAGGCAAGCCCTCTCAAAATCAGTCACACAAGTTGCCTGCAATGGAAGACGCCCACAAAACAGGTAAGAGTCAGCCTAGATCTTTATTTGAAGCAGCAGCGAGGAATGATGCAAAGCAGTAACAAAGTTTGCCCTACTGACGCGTTTCATGCTTTCTGCACTTTCTCAAAGGCTACGGACATCCAGAGGTAACGGCAATACAATTTCCAACACCACACTTTAAATAATGAAAGTCCCGCCTCAGTGGGCGTGGCCACCCCGTGGCCCGATGATACTTGTGGTGCCAGTATTCCTCAAGTGAGCTGCCATGCCCTTACGTCCAAAATTAAAAACCCCAGTGGGTTTAAACTGCCATGTACACTCCCTCATTGCTGTGAATCCTCTCCAAATAACCAGCACTGTTCTCCATCGCGGAGGCGTCGTTATGCGTTATTTGGAGAGGATTCACAGTTAAGTTACTGCTAAAATAGCAATTTAAAACTGTAGTAGACACTGACCCATGGGCAAGCAACCATACTTGAATGGATGTTGCTTGAACTAACTGTAAAATACAATTGCTATCGATGTATAGTCTGATGAATATTCCTCAATAATTAAGATCAGAGGCAAGGACGCATGCTGATTACCCAAATTTTGATTTCCAAGGCAACGTGCAAAGCTGTGCAAAACAATAATACAACAGAAAAACATGTGCAAACCGTGATTATGTTAAAAAGTGTAAACAAGTCACTATTTAAAAATCAATAAATAGTAAAATGTTAAAATGTGTAACTCCGTAATGGATACAATTGATTATAATTCATAAAACCAATTTATCAAAAAGTAGAAAAACCAGAACAATCATTTAGTATTTACTAAAAAAGAACAGATATAAATATAATACTTGCAATTCCTTTGAGACTGATCCACTATCAATAGATGGTTTTAACAGTGATTTAAAGACAGGTATGAAGATCCTCCCATGAATTCAATCCATTAGGCTGTTTACTGTCTAGATTAAGAATATAATGGGTTTCTAGTTTGCGAAGTATCCCTTCCCTGTCGCCACCTCTTCTGAGGGGCATGACTGCATCTACCACATAATACTGTAGTAGCGGCAGGTCTCTATTGTGGCAGTCATTGAAATGTCTTGCGACGGGATAAGCTTCATCACAGTGCGTGATGGCCCTCATGTGTTGAAGCACTCTCTTGTGGACTGGAAGTTTAGTGCTTCCTATGTACTTAAGTCCACAAGGGCACTCCAAGACATCAATCGCAAATTCAGTTTTGCAAGTTAAATATTTTGAGATAGCAATCTGTCTATCGGAGAACGGGGAATTGTATGATTTTTTGTTAACCCCGTGTTTACATGCTTTGCATGTCATGCATTTGTAAAAGCCTGTCCAGCTGCTCAGCCAGTCGGTCTTAGCCAAGACCTCTGGGCTGCTGCTAACCAGGCTATTCTGCATTGATCATGATTTTCTATAGGTTATAGTTGGTGATTTCAAGGATCTCATGTTTAACACTGGGTCATTCTGAATTAACGGCCAATGTTTACCCAATATTTTTTCTGATCGCCTGGTGTTGTTTACTGTAGGTGACTATTAGGCGAATGGTGTTATCTTGAGTCACTGGTAGATTGCTTTGTCTCATGGCCTTAGTGATTAGCGCTTCATTTCTAGGTAAGGCCTGTGTACGCTTAATAGCCGTCATGATAGTTTTGTCATTATAGCCCCTCGCTAGAAAGCGCAATCGACACGCCGCCTGAGCCTCCTCCAAATCTTGTACTCTACTGCAAACGCGTTTAATAAGTAGCATCTCCCCGTAGGGGATGCTGTGGATCAAATGGCGAGAATGGTTACTAGACGCATGCAATAGGGTATTTCCTGCTGTTGCCTTACGATGTAATCTAGTCTGTATTGTTAGTTGATCAACAAAAACTTCAACATCTAGAAAATTGACTGAGGACTTGCTTATATTGGAGGTAAACTTTAGATTTAAGGAGTTGACATTGGCCAAACTCTCCTCCCTATATATATATATATATATATATATATATATATATATATATATATATATATATATATATATATATATATATATATACAAAGTGATCCTTAAGCCAGTCGAGAGCGCTCTACAGTGTGTGCTCCGCCCAGGGGTCGGATCCTGACCCAAGGAGATTTGAGTATACAAAGGAGGCGGCACAACCAGGATTCTTTTCAAGCCTTGTTTATTTCACTTCACCCCACCAACGCGTTTCAGCCACAACTGGCCTTGCTCACGGTCGGTTAGTCCCTCCACAGTGTTGCTTTTTGTACTATCCCATGTTAGCTAGTTATGAAGCATTATGGGAATTGTAGTTACAATGTAGTGAAAAAAATTTAAATAACAGAAAAAGGACATTGTGTGCATTTCAACTGCTGCACTTTTGTGACTGAAATTTCACTGTGGCGAATTGATTACAATGTATCAATTATTGGGTATAGTACCCTGATCTTATATTATAGTTCATCGATAATTGTCTTGATTTGTTGGGTATAGTACCCGAGTCATTTCAGGAACATGTTATTCCAGATGAATGTGCAGATCCTCTCCAAAGTTCATCCCTTTCGGATGTTTTGTTCTGAGTCTGATTATCATCCGAGACTCAATTTGACGTAGTTTGCGAACTAGGTCTCCACCTCTTTCCATTTTATCCAGCATCTTTGCCCCGTAGAATTGCATTTGTCTCCAATCTCCATTTTGGCAGGAACTCATGTGTTTGGCGGTAGCGTATTGCATGTTCGAATTTTTCACCGCCCTAATGTGCTCCAAAATCCGTTTTCTTAGCATACATGTGGTACATCCCACGTACTTCATTCCACACTTGCATTCCACGATGTATACTACATTTTTTGAGGAACAAGTGATCTGTTGGTCGATTCTCATCATTTTGCCATCTGGTTCTTCAATTACTTTCATGCTTTTACCGATCTTGCACGCTTTGCATGAATTACATGGTTGGAACCCTTTTCGTTGATTTTGCAACCAGTTTGATTTTGGTTCTGTTTGAAAGTAACTTTTGACCAGTAAATCTTTGAGAGATGTGTTTTTCTTGTATGTTATTGATGGAGCTCCGCCGAGTATTGCTCCAATGTCAGGATCCCCAGACAGGAGATGCCAGTATTTTCTCCTTATACGGGCAATGTTTCCACTTTCTTTGCTGAAGGTCATTATGAATCTGGGTGGTGCATTGGTTCAATGTTTTTGGTCTGTTCGATTAATGTTTGAGTCCTCGTTTTCAAATCAACTTTTCTTTTACATTTTGTCAGAACACGTTCTTCATATCCTCTTGCTCTGAATCTACACTTGCTTTCTTGTATCACTCTTTCCGCATCCTCTGGTACAGAACAGTTTCTCTTCAAGCGTGTGAATTCTCCATATGGTATGCTGCGTAGGAGGGATTTGGGATGAAAACTAGTCCCATGTAGCACACTGTTTGTTGCTGTTTTTTTGCGAAATAGAGTGGATTCAAGTTTGTCATCAGACACATATATTTTGGTGTCCAGAAAGTCTATTTCTTGTGTGCTTGTATTACATGTGAATTGTAGACCAAGATCGTTCTCATTCTGTTTGTTAAAGTAACTCTGAAACTGAGTGTCTGTGCCATGCCAAATAATGAACAGGTCATCGATATAACGTGCCCATAATATTATTCGATCCAAATCCTGTTATTTGTCCTGATTCCATGCTATGGTCTTCTCCCACCACCCCATGGTGATATTTGCGTAGTTAGGAGATAGAGAAATGCCCATGGCAGTACCACATATTTGTTTGAATACTTGCTTGTTGAAGAGAAATATATTGTTCTTTAAACATAAGTCAATCATTTTTATCAGCATCTTTGAGTGATCTAGATATGCAATGCTACGCTGTTTTAGATAGTATTCACACGCTTGCATTCCGACTTCATGACGAATTGACGTGTAAAGTGAAACCACATCAATAGTAGCTAGAAGATATTCTGAATTCCAGTTCACATTCATCAAAATTCTTTGAAAATCCCCGGTATCTTTGATATAAGAAGGTAGACTTTGGGCGATAGGAGCTAGAAATTTGTCAACATAATTAGAGACATTTTCGTATAGCGAGCCACATGAGGAGACAATGGGTCTTCCTGGAGGGTGAATTAGAGTCTTGTGAATCTTGGGGAGAAAATATATACAAGGTGTTATGGGATGCTCGATAGTTAAATATTTCTTTTCATCGTCATCAATTAACCCTTTCGTGTACCATATTTCTAGATGTTCTTGCAACTCCCTCTTCATGTTCACATATGGGTTTGTTTCCAATTTTTGATAGTTATTTTCTTGATTCAGTTGTCTCAATCAATCAATCAATCAAAGACATTTATAGAGCGCACTACCTACCCGTGGGGTCTCGAGGCGCTTGGGGGGGGGGGGGGGGGGGGGGGCCGCTACTGCTCGAACAGCCAGGTCTTGAGCTTCTTCCTGAAGGAGAGGTGGTCTTGGGTCAGGCGCAGGTCGGCCGGGAGGGAGTTCCAGGTCTTGGCGGCCAGGTAGGAGAAGGACCTTCCTCCTGTAGTGGCTCTGCGGATGCGTGGGACGGCGGCGAGGGCGTGGCTGGCGGATCGGAGGTGGCGTTTGGGAGCGTAGAAGTTGATTCGTTTGTTGAGGTAGCTCGGGCCTTGGTCGTGGAGAGCTTTGTGTGCGTGGGTAAGGAGGCGGAAGGTGATTCTCTTGTTGACCGGGAGCCAGTGCAGGTCTCTTAGGTGTCCGGAGATGTGGCTGTGTCGTGGGATGTCGAGGATGAGTCTGGCTGAGGCGTTCTGGATGCGCTGGAGTCTCTTCTGGATCTTGGCGGTGGTTCCGGCGTAAAGTGCGTTGCCGTAGTCCAGTCGGCTGGTGACGAGGGCCTGGGTGACGGTCTTCCTGGTCTCTGTGGGGATCCACCAGAAGATCTTCCGAAGCATGCGCAGGATGTTGAAGCATGACGAGGAGACGGCGTTGACTTGCCTGGTCATGGAGAGGGAGGAGTCCAAGATGAAACCCAGGTTGCGTGCGTGGTCCGTCGGTCTGGGTGCGGTGCCCAGGGCGGGGGGCCACCAGGAGTCGTCCCAGGCGGAGGGCGAGGAGCCCAGGATGAGGACCTCCGTCTTATCTGTGTTCAGCTTCAGGCGGCTCGTCGTCATCCACTCGGCTACCTCTCTCATCCCTTCGTGCAGGTTGGCTCTGGCGGCGGCGGGGTCGTTGGTCAGGGAGAGGATCAGCTGGGTGTCGTCGGCGTAGGAGATTATGTTGAGGTTGTGTTGGCGTGCAATGGCCGCGAGGGGGCTCATGTAGACGTTGAAGAGAGTCGGGCTCAGTGAGGATCCTTGAGGGACGCCGCAGATGACTTTGGTGGCCTCTGACTTGTATGGTGGTAGGCGGACTCTTTGTGTTCTTCCGTCGAGAAAGGAGACGATCCATTCCAGCGCCTTCTCCTGGATTCCGACGTTGCTGAGGCGCTGCACTAGGGTGCGGTGGCAGACCGTGTCGAAGGCCGCGGAGAGGTCTAGGAGGATGAGGGCCGCTGTTTCCCCGTTGTCCATCAGGGCTCGGATGTCGTCGGTGGCGGCGATGAGGGCGGTCTCGGTGCTGTAGTTGGCACGGAATCCGGACTGCGATGGGTCGAGGGATCCATTCGTCTCGAGGAAGGTGGCCAGCTGTTTGTTGACGGTCTTCTCGATGACTTTGGCTGGAAACGGGAGCAGCGAGATGGGGCGGTAATTCTTGAGTTCGGTGGGGTCTGCTGTAGGTTTCTTCAGTAGAGCGCTGAGTTCGGCGTGCTTCCAGCTCTCGGGGAAGGTGGCGGTGTCGAATGAGGTGTTGATGATGTCTCGCAGGTGGGGTGCGATGACAGCGTCGGCTTTGTTGAAGACGTGGTGGGGGCAGGGGTCGGTTGGAGATCCGGAGTGGACGGAGTTCATCGTGTGGACGGTGTCTTCGGTGTTGACCGGGGTCCAGGCGCGGAGGGTGGTGGTGGGTGGAGGTCCTGCGGTCGTGGCGTGCGTCGGTTGAGTGCTGAAGCTGACGTGTATGTCCGCGATCTTGTTGTGGAAGTTGGAAGCGAGGGAGTTGCAGAGGTCTTGTGAAGCGGTGATGTCGTTGTTTCCGGCGTTGGGGTTGGAGAGCTCTTTCACGATGTTGAAGAGTTTCTTGCAGTTGTGTGCGTTGTTGTCCAGTCGGTTTTTGAAAGCCGTTTTCTTGGCGATGCGGATCAGTTGGTGGTGTTTCCGGGTGTGCAAGAAGTCTCATGGCTTCTTGCACATAATCCGATGTTCTCATTAGGACAATATTGCCCCCCTTGTCCGCCGGCTTTATAGTAATTTTGTCATTCTCAATTAATGTCTTGATGGCTCCTCGTTCTGTTTTTGACAGATTTTCACGAGTGTTATTTCTTAGTTTTGAAAGATTGTCCAGTTCCTTTGTTATTGCCTCAGAAAACAGATCTATCTTGTTGCCTGGTGATAGAATCGGATAGTATCTTGGCTTCCTTTTTAATCCAGTACTTGGTCTCTCGTCAGTTTGGATATTCAATTCATCCAGCATTTCTGAATCCGATATTGATGTGCCATTTAAGTCAAACAGCGATTCAAAACTATTCCTGAGGTCTGGTATTTCTGCAATTGTATTGAATTGGACAACATCCATATTTTCTTCCACTAAGTTAGTAGGTTCAATTTGTTTTCCAGCATGTACTTTCGCTAATTTGACCTCTCTGATATACTTGTAAAAGTCTATTCGGGTTTCCGTGTAGTCGAAATGTGCCTCAGGACAGAATGACAATCCTTTGTTTAAAACGCTTTGTTCAGTTTCTGTTAGCTGATGATCCGAAAGATTCACTATTAAGTTTGTCTTGGATTGCGATTGCGAAGGGGGTACTGTCGTCTTTCTCCGCTTGGACCTGCGGGTTTTTCTGGTGCTGGTGCGGGGGTTGCCTGGCAACCCCCTGTTCATTATTTGGCATGGCACAGACACTCAGTTTCAGAGTTACTTTAACAAACTGAATGAGAACGATCTTGGTCTACAATTCACATGTAATACAAGCACACAAGAAATAGACTTTCTGGACACCAAAATATATGTGTCTGATGACAAACTTGAATCCACTCTATTTTGCAAAAAAACAGCAACAAACAGTGTGCTACATGGGACTAGTTTTCATCCCAAATCCCTCCTACGCAGCATACCATATGGAGAATTCACACGCTTGAAGAGAAACTGTTCTGTACCAGAGGATGCGGAAAGAGTGATTCAAGAAAGCAAGTGTAGATTCAGAGCAAGAGGATATGAAGAACGTGTTCTGACAAAATGTAAAAGAAAAGTTGATTTGAAAACGAGGACTCAAACATTAATCGAACAGACCAAAAACATTGAAACCAATGCACCACCCAGATTCATAACGACCTTCAGCAAAGAAAGTGGAAACATTGCCCGTATAATGAGAAAATACTGGCATCTCCTGTCAGGGGATCCTGACATTGGAGCAATACTCGGCGGAGCTCCATCAATAACATACAAGAAAAACACATCTCTCAAAGATTTACTGGTCAAAAGTTACTTTCAAACAGAACCAAAATCAAACTGGTTGCAAAATCAACGAAAAGGGTTCCAACCATGTAATTCATGCAAAGCGTGCAAGATCGGTAAAAGCATGAAAGTAATTGAAGAACCAGATGGCAAAATAATGAGAATCGACCAACAGATCACTTGTTCCTCAAAAAATGTAGTATACATCGTGGAATGCAAGTGTGGAATGAAGTACGTGGGATGTACCACATGTATGCTAAGAAAACGGATTTTGGAGCACATTAGGGCGGTGAAAAATTCGAACATGCAATACGCTACCGCCAAACACATGAGTTCCTGCCAAAATGGAGATTGGAGACAAATGCAATTCTACGGGGCAAAGATGCTGGATAAAATGGAAAGAGGTGGAGACCTAGTTCGCAAAGTACGTCAAATTGAGTCTCGGATGATAATCAGACTCAGAACAAAACATCCGAAAGGGATGAACTTTGGAGAGGATCTGCGCATTCATCTGGAATAACATGTTCCTGAAATGACTCGGGTACTATACCCAACAAATCAAGACAATTATCGATGAACTATAATATAAGATCAGGGTACTATACCCAATAATTGATACATTGTAATCAATTCGCCACAGTGAACTTTCAGCCACAAAAGTGCAGCAGTTGAAATGCACACAATGTCCTTTTTCTGTTATTTTAATTTTTTTCACTAAATTGTAACTACAATTCCCATAATGCTTCATAACTAGCTAACATGGGATAGTACAAAAAGCAACACTGTGGAGGGACTAACCGACCGTGAGCAAGGCCAGTTGTGGCTGAAACGCGTTGGTGGGGTGAAGTGAAATAAACAAGGCTTGAAAAGAATCCTGGTTGTGCCGCCTCCTTTGTATACTCATATATATATATATATATATATATATATATATATATATATATATATATATATATATGTATATATATATATATATATATATATATATATATATATATATATATATATATATATATTGTTGGACTTGGCCCTTTTTCACTGGCATCCCTGAACTTTTTGCCTTCCTCCTCTATTTTTTCTGACCTGTTGTTGGCTGTTTTATGACTCTGTACACTTTACCACTGCTGATCAGTGCTAAAGTGCATATGCTCTCCCTATTGTAAATTGATGTATGGATTAGTGATTCCATGATTGGCTGGTTTGGTTTACTTGTCAGACCCTAGTACAGTGCACAGAGTATGCCCAGGGCTTGTAAACCAAATACTGCTAGTGGGCTTGCAGCACTGGTTATGCCACCCACAGAAGCAGCCTGTAAAACTGTGTCTCAGGTTTTTCATTGCAGAGCCTGTGTGCAGTCTGCTACTGCCATGTTGACTGGGAAAGTGAACCGACTTGCCAGTCCCTAAACCGTCCCTTTTCTTCATATCAGACACCCCTATGGTAGGCCCAAGGGCAGGATGAATTGTAAGTATAAGGTAGGACGTGCCCTGGTGTGTGTGGCATGTCCTAATCGTGAATTCCAGCCATTTTCGTTTTTCACTATTGAAAGGCTATCTGTTCTCCAAAGGCCAGTATAGGCAGTTAGATTATTACATTTTATTATCCTCACTCAGGGAACATGGTAGAAATTCGAGTTTAGTATGCCTGAACTCAGAATAATAAAATACATCTTTTAGTGAAGTTGGTTTTAACATTCTGTCTTTGAAAATACCACTTTTAGAAAGTAGGTATTTTCTTGTCTAACTATCCAGGCCTGCCTCTGCTAGGTTGTGTATTCCTTATCTGGAGTTTGAGTGGCAGGACTGGGGGATTCCAGGAGACAGGTTGAGTCCGCCCAGTGGTGAATAGAGATATCTGCATCTAGATGGGAGGGAGGAGTTGCACCAGGGATCTGAATAGGACAGTACCTGCCCCCGAAAGTACTCCAGGGCTGTGCTTTCCCTCCACAATGCTGGCCCAACCTCCTGTGGGCGTCTGATGTTTCTTCCCTGCACTGTGAAAGGAAAGAAGGAGTCATGTAAACAGAGTGCTCCAGAACTGGTTTGGACTGGGCAAAGGCCCCTCTGCCCTCAGAGGACAAAGGATTAATATTTTTAGTCATTTTTGAGACATTAAGGTTCAAAAGTTTGTGATATCTGGATGGTTGGTGCTATGTTAATATTTATTCAGCGCACATATACCACCTGGTGTCTTGGCGCTAACAGTCCAGAAGTGAGTTCGTGCAGATTCTTGTTCAGTGTTTTCACATCTATTAGCACAGAGGACTTCTTTACAAAAATGTAATGTTCTTTTTTTACTTTCATTCTGTGTTTCAATCACCAGTTGCTGCTGTCGAGGCTCTCAATAGTGTCCGAGGCTCCCACTGTGTCCGAGGCTTTCACCCCTGTCCGAGGCTCTCAGTAGTGTCTGAGGTTCTCACCACTGCCGGAGGCTCTCAATAGTTTCCAAGGCTCTCACCACTGCCCGAGGCTCTCAATAGTGTTCGAGGCTCCCACTGTCCGAGGTGCCCACCTCTGTCTGAAGCTTTCAATAGTGTCCGAGGCTCTCACTTTCCGAGGCTCTCAATAGTGTTCTAGGCTCTCACTGTTCAAGGCTCCCATGTCCAAGGCTCTCACTGTCCGGGGCTCCGGGTTAAAGCCTGCCTGGAGGAGTTACTCCACTCTGCAAATTTGATTGGCTGGTCCAGTAGAAGTACTGCAAATTAAAAAAAATAGAGCAATCTGATTGGTCGAGTCGGCTTGTTTTTTCCAATTGGCCGTTTCAGTACCACGGGACTGACCAGTCTTGCCGTACCAAGTAATCTGATTGGCTGGTTACAACACCCACAGAAATGTTCCTGCCACATTACAGGACATGGAGACTGGCTCAACATGAGCTGAAATTTGGGAAAGTATGAAAGGGGAGGGGGTATCCCTGACCACCTAGGGCCAGACCAATTTTTTGGGGTGCCACACATCTGGCTATATTCTTGCGGGATACAGATAGTCCGACAGAGTGTACAGTTAACTAACTGGTGACATGCCTATTGTGAGAGATAACAATATGCTGAAAGACATAAGCAAGTAACTGGGGGAGAAGTGCATGGGTCTGCGAGTGGCTGTGGGCTTTGAGTGGTTCTGTGAAAGTGGGTTTGTGAGTGGGTGTAAGAGTGTCTGAGTACATCTGTGATTGGGTATATGTGTGTCTGAGTAGGTCTGAATGTGGGTTTGTGAGTTGGTTTGTGAGTGGATCTATGAGTGGATATATCAGTGTTTGAGTGGGTCTGTCAGTGAGTGTGTGTGGGTGTCTAAGTGCCTATGTGGGTGTGTCAATAGCTGTGTGAGTGAGGAGCCACAAAGAAACCATGCCTGCCTCCTTATCCAACAAGAGTCTACAATTTTGCACAAAATATCTACCGAAGTGGAGTACTTCTTACTGGTTAAATACTAATTGCTACCTCCTTGGATAAATGACCAGCATGTATTTATTCCTGGGCATCCAGAACGCCTCAGCAAAAACAGCGTGAAACATGCTGGGGGGCTGCTTGTTAGGCTGTCAATCATCCTGTCAAAAGACAAGAAGACGTTTGCATACAACTATAGGTGGGCCAAATGGCGATGCTTCCAAGTGATTTGCAAATGTGAAGGCTAGTAACTATTTAAAGGGCTCCACCAGATAAGGAAGCAAGTAAATGGGGGAGAAGGGAAAGTGTTGCAAATAAAGTTTTTATGTTAAGTATTTCCTTCTCGCTAACCCATTTCAGCGCAGCTAGGTACGCATCTATAAATGTCTAGGTCTTCTATGTATGCATCTAAATGTTCTCTCTCACAGAAGTACAAACTACATAATAAAGATCCTTCATCAACAGAGGCATATTGATAAAATCAGACAGTGTCATATTCTGTTCACAGCATCAGATGAGGGAACTCTCCTTTTTCATTTTCTATTTCATCCAGCTTTGTGCTATATCCATGTCCTATTGTGTCTGTATCTTCTGGTGCTCTCAGGCCAATCCATGCACAGTCTCTTTGAGCTTCATGCGACCCTTGACCCTACCTGGTAGGTAACTCCCCCGCCGCACAGCGCCGCCTGTGTGTCTGCCACTGCTGCTGCTGAGTAAGTTGGTCACTGCATTGTCTGTACCGCCGGAACTTTGTTGTACCCGTAACTGTTTTTTCTCCGTCCTCCCCCACCACCTGTATTTGCTCTGTGCCTGTCTTTTGCTTCTGTTCCCCTCGCTGCCTCGTGTCTTGTGCCCGTTTTCGCCTCTGTCCCCCTCGCTGCCCCGCGTCTCTGTGCCCGTTCTCACCTCTGTTCTCCCCGCTGCCCCGCGTTCCTGTGCCCGCTCTCGCCTCTGTTCCCCTCGCTGCCCCCGCACCTCCATTTCTGCCTGTCTTGCCTTGTGTAGCTTCATTGCCCCCTCACCTGTGCCTCTTTGCCTTCTGTACCCTTCGTCGTCCCGCTCTGCTCCCGCTGCTGCCTCCCCTGTGGCTACGCCCCCATGACTGCCCATTCGCTGCCCCAGCTCCCAGCTGCTTCCCCCTCCCACCTCCCCTATAAGCCGGCCGCTGCGTGCCCGAGAGCAGCGGCCGTGCAGCTGGCGTGCCTAAGGCAAGCCCGTCTGCACCGGTCTGCGCCTGGACCGCGCCCAGCGCCAGAACCCCTGGTTGACGCACCCGCCACACGGAACGCCGCCATTACGATGCCAGGACTCTGCTTGCCCTCAACCCCGGATGAACCCACACGAGCCGCAAGGCCACCCCAAAATGCACACACGGCCCCTTCACCTGCCGGAACTGCAGCTACACCAGCCTCAGAACCGATGAACCACCGGCCAAACAAGACCCCAACCACATCCGATGCAGTCTACTGAATACTCGCTCCGCGCGCAAACACAACGTCGAGCTCTGGGACCTACTTGACACAACATCCCCAGATGTCGCCTTCCTGACAGAGATGTGGATGAACAACTCCTCCGCACCCGACATCGCCATAGCCATCCCAGATGGCTACAAGATCACCCGCAGAGACTGCACCAACGGAGTCGTAGGAGGAATTGTCATTGTCCATAAGAACAGCATTAGGATCTCAGCACCGCCAAACACGTGCATTTCCAGATCTACACAGACCCCCAACTCCACCCTCAGAGGCACCATCATCTACCGACCACCCGGACCACGCCCCCAGTTCAGCGATTCCATCACCGACTTCATCAACACGCACGCCCTGACCTCAATCGACTACATCCTCCTCGGAGACCTGAACTTTCATCTTGAGAACAACGACAGCAACACCACAACCCTGACCGATAACCTCACCAACCTCAGACTGAGGCAACTCGTCACCATGCCCACCCACTCCGCCAGCCACACGCTGGACCCCATCTTCTCCTCAAGCCAACATGTCTCCTTCAATCACACCAACGAACTCCCCTGTACCGACCACCGCTGCATCCACTTCACCTTCCAGAAACCCACCACACACCACCGCACGACACTGCCCTCAGGCTCAGATGCTGGATGGAGGATTGCGCTAACACCCTCTCCCCGCTGAAGAATCCCCCCATAGAGACACCAGCAAGAGGGCCAGCTGGTTCACCCCAGAACTCCTAGCCTCCAAGCAAGCCTGCCGGAAGCTAGATAAGAATCAGCACAGCAAATAGACCCCGGACTGCCTCGCAGCACACAAGGACGCCATCCGCAACCGCCACCACCTCATCAAGGCTGCCAAGAGGACCTCCTTCAAAGACCGCCTCAACAAGAATGCACACAACAGCAAGGAGCTTTTCAACATCGTGAAGGAACTCTCCAACCCCAGCTCCAACACCTACGAAATCCCGTCATCACAAGCCCTGTCCGACTCAATCGCCACTTTTTTCCACCGAAAGATAGCAAACACCCACAACAGCTTCACCACCCAGACCGCCCCAACCTACAGCAACACAACAGACTCTCCTCACATCATCGACAATGACCCCCTGCTAGCCTGGGCCCGTGTGAGCATCGATGACACCATCAAGACCATGAGCACAATCCACTCCAGCTCTCCGCCAGACCAACTCCCGCACCACATCTTCAACAAAGCAACCAGCTCCATCGCACCCCACCTGCGCAATGTTATCAACCTCTCCCTCAAGACCCCGATCTTCCCAGAAAGCTGGAAACACACCGAGATCAACGCTCTTCTAAAAAAAAAAACAAGGCAGACCCAAGAGACCTCAAGAACTTCCGGGCCATTTCTCTGCTCCCATTCCCAGCCAAGGTCATCGAGATCATCAGCAAACAGCTAATGCAATACCTCGAAGAAAATAGAATCCTGGACCCTTCTCAGTCAGGGTTCCGCAGCAACTCCAGCACCAAGACCACCCTCACTGCCGCCACCGACAACATCAGGACCCTGCTGGGACCGCAGCACTCATTCTCCTAACCTCTCCGCCGCCTTCGACACCGTCTGTCACCGCACACTACGCACACGACTCCACACTGCAGGGATCCGAGACAAGGCTCTGGAATGGACCACATCCTTCCTCTCGAGCAGAACCCAGAGTGTCCGCCTCCCCCATTCTGATCTGAAGCCTCCGACATCATCTGCGGCGTACCCCAGGGGTCCTCCCTCAGCCCGACACTGTTCAACATCTACATTGCCCCTCTTGCATACGTCGCCCGACAGCACAACCTCAACGTAATCCCCTACGCCGATGACAACCAGCTGATCCTCTCCCTCACCAAGGACCCCACCACCGCCAAAGCCAACCTCCACAAAGGAATGAGGGCCCTCGCAGACTGGATGAGGACCAGCCGTCTGAAGCTGAACTCGGACAAGACAGAGGTCCTCATCCTCGGCTCCAGTCCTTCAGCCCAGGATGACTCCTGGTGGTTGACAGCACTAGAGACAGCCCCGACACCCACAAACCACGCACGCAACCTGGGAATCATCCTCGGCTCAACCCTCACAATGACCAAGCAAGTCAACCCCATCTCCTCCTCCTGCTTCAACACCCTCCTCATGCTCTGCAAAATCTACAAATGGATCCCAACGGACACAAGAAAGACCTAAGCCGTTGTCAGCAGCAGACTCGATTACGGAAACGCCTTCTACACGGGAGCCTCGACCAAACTCATCAAACAACTACAACGCATCCAAAACACCTTAGCATGACTGATCCTCGACATACCACGCCACAGCCACATCACCCCCACCCGAGAAACCTGCACTGGCTTCCAGTAAACAAAAGGATATCCTTCAAGCTCCTCATCCACGCACACAAGGCACTCCACAAGACCAGCCCTGCCTACCTCAACAGTCGACTCTCCTTCCACATCCCCAACTGCCAGCTACGATCCGCCGACCTCGCACTTGCCACCGTTCCGAAGAACTACCACTGGCGGAAGATGCTTCTCCCACCTTGCCGCCAAAACATAGAACACCCTACTGCTGAGCCTACGACAGACCCAAGACCTGCTGACCTTCAGGAGAACACTCAAGACCTGGCTCTTCGATCAGGAGCAGCCTTCCCCCATAGCTCCTTGAGACCCTCGCTGGTATGTAGTGCAATTTACAAATGTTTGATTGATTGATTGATTGTTTATCTCGCGTTCTTAACCTCTTCTGTGTCAGGTTTTGGGCTGTGATTTGGGTTCTTGAGGTACAGGTCTCCCATTTGTTGCTTTTCTTCATTTTGGCCAATCACAGGAACTGTGAGGATTAGTGAAAAAGACTATTTCCCCATCTGCTAATTTCTGAAGTTTAGCTTTTTGAGTTCCAACTTGACTGCATGAAAAGCATTAAGTTGAAGTTGTGTGGTCGCAGTGTAGTCTGGTGATATCAAGTTTTGATATTACTCATTTCAAGTGTGCTGTTGATGTGAAGCTTATGTAGGAAAATGTCTCTGTCTTTGTAATGCAGTGGATTTTCCATTATTGTTCCGGGTGCAGCACTCGGTTTTCGGGCTGTTAGTGGAGCCCAATGTGCTTTTTCGACTGTAAAAAAACTTGATAATCATGACGAGGTCACCATGATATCAAACCAGGTTTTGAGGAACACTTCCATGATCTTTCCTCCTTTCCCTTTGGAAAATCCTCAAGTCTTACATTAGTGTAACTGTATCAGCATAGGCATCATCAGCTTGGTATTCAAGGAAACTCAAGTTTTCCAGCATATCAGCCACTTCGGTTTTAATTTCATTCTTCTCAGGAGTACTTTCTGCAAAAAAAGCTTAATTTTGTGTAAAGCAAACACAAAGAGATAATGTACAGAGCGCTGAAACTTTTCAGACACTTACCCCAGTCACTGTTCTGGGTTGAATCCATCATCGTTCATTAACTCACTTAGCCAGTCCAGTTCAGACCCAACCATATGCAGATCAGTCTTGACCCTGTTCCAAATGAGAACAGTCCAGCATGAATTGCCAAGGCAGGTCTTCCTAGGACCCGAAAAAAGCATCCTGGGACAAGTTTCACGATAAAACCCGTCATCAGCCAGCTTGAATCCAGTGACAAAGTGAGCAAGGCACCCACATCTGGGCAAACCTTGCCAGCTTAGGGCAAACAAAGCAAACACAAGAAGATGGTGGACAGAGCACTGAACCTTTTCAGACAATCACCCCCTTTCACGGATCTGGAATAAATCTATCATCCTTCTTTAGCTCACTTTGCCAGTCCAATACAAACCCAGACATATGCAAATCAGTCTTGACCCTGTTCCCTATAGGAACAGTCCAGTCTGAACTGCCAAGTCAGGTCCTCCCTGGACGGAAATAAGCATCCTTGAAATGGTTTTGTTGTAACACCCCTCATCAGCCAGGCTAGCTTGAATCCAGTGGCAAAGTGAGCAAGGGACCCATGTCTGGGCATACCCTGCCAAATGAGGAGATGATGGACGGAGCGCTGAAACTTTTCAGCCACTCACCCCCAGTAACAGATCTGGACTGAATCCATCATCCATCTTTAGCTCACTGTGCCAGCCCAGTTTAAATCCAGCCAAATGCAAATCAGTCTTGACCCTGTTCCCAATGGGAAAAATACAGCCCGACTGCCAAGCATTCTTCCCTGGACCGGAAAGAAGCATTGTGAAACTAGTTTTCAGTCTTGACCCTGTTCCCAATGGGAACAATCCAGCCGACTGCCAAGCATTCTTCCCTGGACCGGAAACAAGCATCGTGGAACTAGTTGTCGAGTAACACCCCTCAAGGCTAGCTTGAATACAGCTGCAAGGTGAGCAAGGGACCCACATCTGGGCATGCCCTGCTAAATTAGGGCAAACAAAGCAAACACATTGTCGCAGGGATTCCGTGCTCATACAGAACTGTGCATAGAGGCTTGGAACCTCAGTGAATTAGGGTGTGCCAAAACTCACCTTAGTACCCAAAAATCCCCTACCAGACTAGCTACAGTGTCTCATTAGTTATCATAAACTCCCAATGCTTAGACAAACCAGAACATGGACTTAGTACACCTCAGGTAATGTGGAACACATGAACACTCTTTCGTTATACAATCATTTCAATCCAGAACAAGGAGTAAAAGAGGACATGTGCATATTTGAAATGTTTATTCACAAATCAGTGTTCTCAAACGCAGTATCTTAGCTAATACAAGCAAACATATTATAAGAAACAAAGTAATCAGCTTAGTCACTAGTCCATAGAACACAAACGGTGACAGCATGGTATTATGCTAAAATAAATAGGGTTTAACAAAACCTAATTCTCACCCTCCCTAGCTAGTATATTATATTATATCTAAGAAGGTCTCTTGTGGGTTTTAGCAGAGCGGCCCCATACCTCAAGATCCTAGTGGTAAGGGATCACATCATCAGCAACCAGCTCTTTTGCATGCGAAGCAACATCAAGTGTGTTTGTATGCTCCTGTGCAAAGCAATATAAAACGCGCCTAAAGCCAGAACTTGGCTGCAGCTGCATGTATCTTATGTCTAGGAACGTGCGAAGATCAGTGGTCACAACAACTACTGTGTTGAGATATCCTTGAAGGTTTCAGCACACACTGTACAGACACAGCTCGCCAAGCAAGGCAGATATCAGTGTAACAACATATTATTCTCGTATGAATCGAAAACATTCTACTAGGCTCAAAGCTAAAGCAGCAGCTATGTGTCGTGTGCAAAAGCAGCAGAAAGGTAAAATGGCGTTTAAACTCCTAAAAAGCTCATGCTAACTTAACACAGCATACAGGCTATATATATCTATATATCACCCTCCCTTGATTCGAGCACGAATCAGATCAGATAAGATAAGATAAGAAAAGGGACTCAATTGTTGAAAGCAGAGTTCAATAAAACGTTCAGTTCGAAATTAAGTAGGTGAGGAAAAAAAATAATTTAGTCCGCTCAAAAATCCAAAATCTCACCAGCATGACATTGTAATGTCCAATGTTAGTAAAGCCAATAGGTCTTATCCATCATAACTCGGGAGAAAAAACATTTTTGTGAGGGAAAAAAATCATGACATGAAAGGCCTCATTAGGTGTCAGCCTAAAACTGAGTATGCGAAATAAGCAGCAACTGCTTCCAAAAGGAAGTCGCTGTTATCATCCGAAAATAACTCAGCCATCCAATTTAATAGTGAGAAAGAACATACATGCTCTTCAACAAACGGAGCCTCTAGTACCATCAGAGGACAACTCGGTGGGTTCTCAATGAAGCTGTGTGCCAAGAATTCTTGCGCCGCTGCGAATATATTCCAACGACCCAGAACTCCATGCATCACTGGAAAGGCCATAATCCCTCCGTCAGAACAAAGCAATTCATGAGTAACTAAGGGGCTCATGAGATGATCATAATCAACTTCAGGAGACACCAAATTGCAGAGACACAAATCCAGGGCCCAATCGAAATCACAGCTCAGGCAATGAAACACAGGCTGGACACAGGTGAAATAGGAAAATCGAAACGATAATCCATACGATGCACTTAAGGTGGCAAGTGGCAGCACACATAGTATTCAAGCATCCTGTTGCGAAACAGTGTTAACTGCTCCCGCTCGTTTGCGAACACAGGACGGGCATCCATTTTGAATTAAACAAAATAGCAACAAAAAGCCAGCAGCCAGCGCCAGTAAAACGGGAAATCCACCAAATAGGCTGGAAAAGATCGAATGGAAGAAAGCAGGAATGACTCCAAATATCTTTTGGAAAGAAGTCACTAGACCACTGTTCACTACTTTAAAAAAAATGAGCCGGCCCCGAAGTGGAGGACGCATTAAAGATTGTATGAATCAGCTCACCAAAATGTAAAGGAAGGTCAGTATTTAATAAGGCATGCACTTCTGTGCGGGTGTTAGCTACGTGAAGGACAAACGTTTCGGGAACAGATGTCAGGGCAACTTCTTTTTGTGACAATAAGGCTCTTATTCTGCTCATCTTATTGAACTCACACTTCAAGGTCAGAATTCTCGGCCAGATGGAAACATCCAGATTCCCATGCGGGGGTGGATACAGCACATTTTTACAGCAAACCACACGCTCACTGACTGTTACAACATAAGCTATTCCTTTCAATAACCCACAACAATTCTCATTATTCAAAAGTAAACAACTCCCGTTTGCTAACAAAGTGAAAGTCGGGACAATAGCAGTCACAGGTACCTTACAAAACACATGCCAAATTAGGTCAGTCCTGGTTACAGGAACCATGCAATTGGATGTGTCTACACATCAATGAGTGATCTGGTGTCTCTGTACACTCATCTCCTTTCAGATAAACCTCTTTCCCGTCTCTAAGACACCTATAAGTGAAAGGGAGTGACCAGGCTTCATGTAAGTAGGAGGTGCCGAGCGGTTCGTACCTGCCAATGGCAAAATACTTCATGCAATTTGTAAACTGAAAAAGTGGAAAAGGTAAAGTTATTAACCCGTGGATAAGCCACGTTGCAGCTGTGGCCTCTGCCACCGAAAAGGGTAAAGACTCTAAGCGTTCAATGTGTAACATGGAAAAAGAAGCATCTCTTTGAAAGCAAACATTGTTTTTCAGGTAAATTTAAAGGTGCAAACAGAGATGTGACATTAATGTAATTCCAAGGCACTTTTCCATTTTTCAGTGTCTGCAGGGTTCACGCAAACTGCATAATAGAACGCAATTCAGTACAATATCAACAAGAGATGAGACAATATTATCCAATGTGTAAATTCGGGAGGAAAGGGTATTAATGCTGTTATCCACAACTGCAAGCACTTTTTCCAAATTAGCTTGATCAATAGCCCTAAGGCTGGTAGCCGCTTCAATCTGTGATGTTTTCCAGAGTTCATTATAAACGGCATAGATCCATCTTTTAGATCTACCTTTAGCCGGGCCTTTTATGAAGTCATTCAAGTCAACCTCGTCAGTCAGTTTAGACAAATGTAATTTTACTGACGCCAATGTAGAGTGTTTGAGCCAATTCTGACATAATTTGCCTACTGAATAAGTGGTCACAGAATGGTCACTGTCAAAACTGGGATCTAGTCTGACCTGTGTAAAACCCTCAGCCAGGCCCAAAAAACAATGCTGGCACGAATCTGCACTTCTGTGCCACATCAACCAACCCTTAGGATCCAAACCGGATATGTTAAAGGATGCATTTAGCAAAAGGGTCTGCAACTCTCTAATTGAAAATTTAGTAGAATTTTCCCAACCCGAATATTCTTCCAAATCTGGGTAGGAAGGAGAATTTAATTTTTTAGAAGTACCCAATCCAAAGCATGTTGTCTGTGAGATAGTAGAATTCAAAAACAACATATGGTTTGGGATGAGACATGCACGGTGCAAAGCCTCAGTGCCTTGTACCTGCCAACTTTTAGAACCCCAAACCAATTTAAGGTCAATAGTTTCCTTCCACAACTCGTAGTCACCAACAGCTAGCTGGTCTAGAAAGGACTTCGAATACAGTAACTTAGTATCGGTAAGTCTAACTTTGGAAATGGATTTATCTGTTATTTTAAAGTAAAAGGAGGCGGGATTGGACTGTTTAAAGTCAGTAAAATAAGTGTACTTTTTTAAAAATGTGTCTGAGCTGCCTCTCAAAGGAGCTGGGCAATGTTCCCACTGGGTATAATTCACAGTACTCCTCCTAGAATTAGTTTTGTGCAAGTAATGATTGCCAAAATGTTGGAAGCAAAACAAATCACCATAATTAGCAGATTCTAAACACAGATCTTCCGCATCAAAGGCAGTATAATACTTCAAATCAGCAAACAAAGCCTCTACGGCCTGAACATCCCAATCATCAGAACGTATGTTTTGTTGAACCACATCCCCCATGTTAACTCTAAGCACATTAGGAACATTAATAACTTCAGTCGGACCATGGATTTGAAATTTAACTGCATCCCAGACTATTCCATCCAGGACAGGCCATGCGGTGATGTTAACAAAGACCAATCTCTTTTCAATCTGTTGGCTGAATGTGAAGAGGAGTGGGGAGCCAATGTTCCATTCAGATGTCTAATGCATGTTCTCTCCTCGACATAATGTCCATTTATAAATTGAAAAAAATAAAACACAAAACCAATTGACATAAAAAAGATAGAGAGCAAAAAGCCCCAGCCAAATGTAAGTCCAAGGGGGAATTAAAAAAATGTTTTTTAAACAAAGTCGCGTAGGCTCTCAGCCGTGTGGGCTTCCCCGACGTATGTGAAACAGTGTCAAATGAAAATCTGGACTCTGTGGCTAAACGACTTTGAAAATCAGGCATCGATAAGTCAGTTGGGTAAGTGTAGTCTGTATCATCAAGGCGAGTACCAGGCAAAGTACTCAATAAAGGACTTGAAACTGCAGGCATCTCGAGGGCCACCTCCAGGGCATGATCTGAAGCAGTGGCCAAAACAGAATTTCTCACTATCGAAGGACATGAGACTGCCGGTGTCATGCTAAGAAGAATCGGCCACTTTGCGTATTTTGACATTGTCAATGGAGATATACCTGTTCTCTTTACGACCTGGAAGTGGTGGTAAAATGACTGTTCTTGTGCCCTTCACTTCAAGCACAGGAACCGGAGCACGGTATGAGGGACCAAATTCCTTTTTGTTATCGATCTTCTCCCGAACCAGTTCTCCAACTTGGGGTAGCCAGCCAACTCCCGAGATCTGCAACGCATCATCCGAGGTGGAGGACAAGTGTTCCTTTGCAAGACTGTCTCTGGTCTCTTGTAGAGTCTGTAAAACATTGCAATGTTCATCTACGTCAAAGGAGACAGCCGAACCGACCGCGTCTAGACGGTCATGGTCCGGGACGTACATCTTGATACCAAAGAGCATTTCGTATGGGGTCCGCCCACCCGGAGACCTTCTAGGGAGATTATTAAGAGCACGCTGCACGCCATTAAGATGGGCCAGCCAGTTTCTGCCAGTGCCTATAACTCCAGCTGTCAGTGATTGCTTTAAGTCACGGTTCATTCGTTCCACAACACTATTACCCTCAGGTCGGTATGGAGACGAAAACTTGACTTGGACCCCCATCGAAGTCATGGCATGGCTATACGCCTTAGAGGCGAAAGCAGGACCCTGATCCGAATGGAAGGTACCACAGGCAAAAATCCCTACAAAGACACGCAAATCCCTGATGACAGTCCGTGAATCAGCGCTGCGATGAGGCCAGACCCAAACAAAGCGTGTGCATGAATCAACTGCTACTAAGATGTACTTATATGCAGTATCCGAAGAAAAAGGACTGCAGTGATCTAAATAAACACAACCAAACGGTTTATTAGAAATGAACAACTGTGTTTGGGGCGGAGGCGTAGCAGTTGAAGGCTTAATCTGCTGGCAAATGTCACATTGAAGGACATAGTCACGCGTCTGTTTGTACAGTCCCCGCCACCAAAAACGTTGTTGCAACTGAGACACAGTAGCTGAAACGCCCGCATGCGCAGACCAAACCCCTTCATGGGCCGCTTAGATCAGTGAATGTCTGCGATCTGAGTTGGGAATCAACCTCTCCCCAACTTCAGGTATTTTCACATAAGGAACCTTATCGGGACTTAAGTGGTATGTGTACTTCGAAGGGAACCCCGTAGGATATTTATGTCCCTTCTCAGTGGCAGCAACAGCCGCCAAGATATCATCATCAATCTTACTTTTGGACCGTGTGACTGCTGCAACTAAATATGTCGATACCGCTGATTTCGCTGCTTTATCTGCAAGCAAGTTGCCGACAGCGTGGACTCCAACGTGCTGGTGACCGAGAGTATGAATTACAAACACGAGTGGTAACTGCTCTTTAAGCTCAGCCACTCGGACCCAGATCATTTTATGTTTTATTGTGCTACCCTTGGAATCACAAAAATCATTCTGAATCCAAAAGAACAAGTTCTCATTGTAAGACTGGACACAGTAGTAAGAATCACTTACGATAAGTGTTGTCACACTAGGATCAGTGTACTCCAATGCAAGCATCAGAGCACGAAGCTCTGCTAATTGTGCAGCGCAGTCCCCTAGAGTCTGCGTGTGCACGACTCTGGACTTGAACTCATCGTTCACCATGGCACCTACCACAATGGTGCAAGCTGAAACGTAGGCGTGTTTAGAACCATGCGCAACCAGCGCAGAACCATCAGTGTATATGATGCAATTGAAATCCTCCAAAGGCCGCATTGCCAAAGGTGCGGGATGAACAAACTCATATTGCAAAAACTCCTGCGACCGTAAGGAGGCATCAAAAATGAACGTGGCATCTGGAGACATCAATGATGCAGCCCATTGTATCCACCGAGGGTGCAAAGCTTTAGAATTAGGTACACTGGCTTTCGTAACTGCTTCCAAAGCAGGACACGGGGAAACAACCAACATGCATTTTCCCTGTGACAGAGCGCGTTCCTTCAGAATCGTCATCTGCACAGCCGTCAAAACTTTCTCCACAGTGGAAAATCGCATTTCAGCCGAAGTGTACAAGTGTGACTTGTAAGCAATAGGTACTGTATCTCCTTCGTTAAAAGTAAGGTATGTGAAACCCACCGTCCCTGGGATGATTCTTATCACCAGGTTGGTGTGATTATCACGAGTTAATAAGTATTTAGAAGCGAGAAGATCAGCCTGCAAAGATTGCAGTATAGCTGAGTGCTCAGTTACCAAGTTCGATTTTGTAAAATGTGGTTGTATCAAAGCATACAAGGGCTTGATACGCTGGGCATATTCAGGAATGTATGTCCTCCCGAAATTAAAAAATCCCAGTAAAGACTGTAACTTTTTCAGAGTTGTCGGAGAGCGCAATTGTGCGCATTTCTCCAAGAAGTGAGGAGCCAATCCTCGACCTTCATTGTTGAGCTTGTTACCCAGGAACAACACTGTGTACTCCGCAATGTGCGATTTTGCAAAGTTGAATTTGTAACCGAAGTCCACAAAGCTACAAATTAAGCGGTCAACGCGACACAGATGCTCCCACAGTTCATCATCCGTGAGATAAATGTCAACCACATACGAAATAGCATCTGGGTCAACTCTCTCTAAGAGAGAGACTATGCGGGCAGCAAACACTCCAGGACTATTCTTGTAGCCCATCGGTAAACGTTTGAAATGTTTTTGGACACCGCCGCAAGTAAAGGAGGTCCATTGGGAACTAAGACCATCCAAACGGTGGGCATAAAAACTGTTGGAAATGTCAAGCGTGGTTTTAAACCGCTTACGCACGAGACTATCCACTAAAGCAGAGCCGTGAGTATTCTGTACTGCACAGGTACGGCATTGCGAGTTTAAATGCCGGTAATCCAATACCCAACGATATGAACCATCAGGCTTGGTCACAGTAAAAAGAGGGTTATTCATTGGTGGCACACAAGTTTCAATAACACCCTGATATTCTAATTGTTCAAGGATTTCCGCAACGGAAGCCTTCGCTTTTTGCTTCAAGGGATATTGAGGTTGAGGCTGAGGCATAGACCCCAAAGGAATCTCGTGGTGAGGGGAAAATTTATCCCATCCACAGAGAGTACGGTACAGAGCCGGCGCAAGGGCCTTAGCCCACTCTTCTGCAAAATTCAGCGCATGCTCCTTCGAGACAGTGTGCGCGAAACTTGGGAGGATTACCTCCTCCCCTCTCGGAGCTGCGAGCACAAAAGGTGGGGGCCAGTCAGCCTCCGCTAACAAAATATCATAGGTAGTCGTAAGATTCTCCCAAAATACCCCTTCTATAGTGCATTGAATTTCACCCTCAATGAATAAGACTATTTCATAGATTCTGTCAGGGGGAGCTACTCTAGTGTCAGCTGTCTCCACAACAACATAACGGTCAGTCGCTGTCACCTTCAGTAGTGGATGCAGGGCCTCTCGCACTATGGTAATCTCCGCTGCGCTGTCCAGCAAGGTCAGAGCCCATGTCTGATTCCGAAGCTGGGTTTTCCCTATCTGTGGCATATCTGTGTGCTGTTAAATCAGCGACTTTCTTTTTCTGAAACTGGGGTCTTTTCGGTGTAGAATCGTCCTGCTTGCCTTTGCCGTCTTTCGGGCGGGGCTGGTCGCGTCCTTGCTGGCCGGCCGACCCCTGCCGCCTCCTCCACCACCGGAAGAAAAAGCTGATGACTCATGAAAAGAACGAGGAGAGCGTTGATCAGAAACCTGAAAACGATCAGGTGATTTTATCATCGCGCGATCGCACAAGTCATAAACACGTTCTGTGGGCGCAGGCAATGGAGACGCAGGACGTGACTACTGTTTCTGTTGTTGCTGTTGCTTTCCCTGTTTTTGTTTTTTAGGCCAATTTTGTTTTTTGGACTTGGGATGTTCGTCGGTTTCCGACTTCTGCCCTTGGGGTTGTTTTTTCTCTTTAGTAGAAAAAGGCTTGAGACCCCTACTATTCGGCCCACGGTTTTATAAGCCGCCACAAAAATCCTCGCCAACTGCCGGGGTTTTTCGGCATCGGGAAACCTGAAAGTTCACCGCATCTTCCTTGACATTAGCAAGTATGAGATCGGAAACCACATCAAAGGTGCCGCAAAGATGCATACCCAATTCAATCGCAGCCTCCGGTCCGTGTTCATCTTGAACACGTTTAATGACCGTCGGCAGGACAGTCATAGACGGAGTGCCGTAACTCCTCGCGTAGACCGCCGCAAAAGTTTTTCCCCAGGTCTCACAGTCACCGATTTCGGGGGTCAAGTCCTTTGGTAAGCTAATTGTTAAAATTCTGTGTTTTTCACCAGGAGACGTGTTAGGAAATTCTGCTTCCAGTTGGTCAAACTTTTCGGCAAACCAGAAAGGAAATTCATTCTGTTCTTGAGGACGCTTGCCCATCACAGCGTTGACCATAACGGGACTGAGCATCATTCCGCCCTGTCCGGCAGGAAGCACCGCACCACCCGGAGCCCCGCCCGGGAGAATGCGGGTAATGTATTGCACTAACGACCTAATCACGCTAATTGCGACCACATGTAGTCGTCTTAACTCAGCTACGTTACATGCTCCATGTAGAGGATGAGGGGTAAACCCAGCCAAAACAGGCCAAGTTGCGCCTGGAATGGACAAAGGACCCAACCTCGGAGCTGCTAAAGTATGGGGTAGGGCGCCATTAAACCAAACTCGATGTTGCCAAGTATCAATAGGAATCTCTAGTGCCCTATACGGAGCATATTCCAGTGGCACAGCCGTGGGAGTGTATGTGTCGAACACACGCATATCTACGTTCATAGCTAGGAAGGTCACCCATGAGTAAAAAATCTCATACGGGTAAGCCACCTCTGCACTCACTACCATTATCACGGCCAAGCCATCTTCGGGGACATTATAATTCTGCAAATGATTGCGCACCGCAATGCGGCTATGTTGCGCAATGTCCACCGCAGCCATAGTGACCCAGAAAGAAAAAAGGGGTACAAAGGAAACTTTGTAGCAAAACTGGGTAGTAACTTAATGAAACCGTTTAGAAAGAATCAAGCTTGAAAGGACCTATACGCATACAGGTAGGTTTGTCCGACACCACTGTTAACCGGAAACAATAGTGAAGGGGTTAAGGACCGAATGATGTACTACTCAAGTATCATGCTATAAGACCACCAATGATTGGGCGCCATGTTGCAGGGATTCCGTGCTCATACAGAACTGTGCATAGAGGCTTGGAACCTCAGTGAATTAGGGTGTGCCAAAACTCACCTTAGTACCCAAAAATCCCCTACCAGACTAGCTACAGTGTCTCATTGTTTATCATAAACTCCCAATGCTTAGACAAACTAGAACATTGACTTAGTGCACCTCAGGTAACGTGGAACACATGAACACTCTTTCGTTATACAATCATTTCAATCCAGAACAAGGAGTAAAAGAGGACACGTGCATATTTGAAATGTTTATTCACTAATGCAGTGTTCTCAAACGCAGTATCTTAGCTAATACAAGCAAACATATTATAAGAAACAAAGTAATCAGCATAGTCACTAGTCCATAGAACACAAACGGTGACAGCATGGTATTATGCTAAAATGAATAGGGTTTAACAAACCCTAATTCTCACCCTCCCTAGCTAGTATATTATATTATATCTGAGAAGGTCTCTTGTGGGTTTTAGCAGAGCGGCCCCATACCTCAAGATCCTAGTGGTAAGGGATCACATCATCAGCAACCAGCTCTTCTGCATGCGAAGCACCATCAAGTATGTTTGTATGCTCTTGTGCAAAGCAATATAAAACGCGCCTAAAGCCAGAACTTGGCTGCAGCTGCATGTATGTTATGTCTAGGAACGTGCCAAGATCAGTGCTCACAACAACTACTGTGTTGAGATATCCTTGAAGTTTCAGCACACACTGTACAGACACAGCTCGCCAAGCAAGGCTGATATCAGTGTAACAACATATTATTCTCATTTGAATCGAAAAAATTCTACTAGGCTCAAAGCTAAAGCAGCAGCTATGTGTCGTGTGCAAAAGCAGCAGAAAGGTAAAATGGCGTTTAAACTCCTAAAAAGCTCATGCTAACTTAACACAGCATACAGGCTATATATATCTATATATCAACATGGAGATGATGGATGGAGCACTGCAACTTTTCAGTCACTAACCCCTAGTAACAGATCTGGGTTGAATACATCATCGTTCTTTAGCTCATTTTGACACCCCAGTTCAGACCCAACCATCTGCAAATCAGTCTTGACCCTGTTCCCCACGGGAACAGTCCAGCCTGAAATGCCAAGGCAGATCTTCCAGGGACCGGAAAGAAGCATCCTGGGACAAGTTTCAGGATAAAACCCATCATCAACCAGACTAGCTTGAATCCAAAGACAAAGTGAGCACAAGGAGATGATAGACGGAGCGCTGAAACTTTTCAGCCACTCACCCCCAGTAACAGATCTGAACTGAATCCATCATCCATCTTTAGCTCACTGCTCCAGCCCAGTTTAAACCCAGCCAAATGCAAATCAGTCTTGACCCTGTTCCCAATGGGAACAATCCAGCCCGACTGCCAAGCATTCTTCCCTGAACCGGAAACAAGCATTGTGGAACTAGTTTTCGGGTAACACCCCTCATCAGCCAGGCTAGCTTGAATCCAGTGGCAAAGTGAGCAAGGGACCCATGTCCGGGCATACCCTACCAAATTAGTGCAAACAAAGCAAACACAAGGAGATGATGGATGGAGCGCTGCAACTTTTCAGACACTCACCCCGAGTAACAGATTTGGGTTGAATACATCATCGTTCTTTAGCTCATTTCGCCTTCCCAGTTCAGACCCAACCATATGCAAATCAGTCTTGACCCTGTTCCCAATGGGCACAGTCCAGCCTGTACTGCCAAGGCAGGTCTTCCTGGGACCGGAAAAAAGCATCCTGGGACAAGTTTCAGGATAAAACCCGTCATCAGCCAGACTAGCTTGAATGCAGTGACAAAGTGAGCAAGGGACCCACGTCTGGGCATACCCTGACAACTTAGAGTAAACAAAGCAAACACAAGAAGATGGTGGACACAGCACTGAACCTTTTCAGACACTCACCCTCATTCACAGATCTGGAATGAATCCATCATCCTTCTTTAGCTCACTTCGCCTGTACAATTCAAACCCAGCCGTATGCAAATCAGTCTTGACCTGTTCCCTATGGGAACAGTCCAGCCTGAACTCCCAAGCCACATCCTCCCTCGACGTAAAAAAGAATCCTAGAAATGGTTTCTGGGTAACACCCCTCATCAGCCAGGCTAGCTTGAATCCAGAGGCAAAGTGAGAAAGGGACCCATGTCTGGGCATACCCTGCCAAATGAGGACAAACAAACCAAACACAAGGAGATGATGGATGGAGCGCTGAACATTTTCAGACAATCCCCCCCAATCACAGATATGTATTGAATCTATCATTGTTCTTTAGCTCACTTCACCACCCCAGTTCAGACACAACCATATGCAAATCAGTTTTGACCCTGTTATCTATGAGAACAGTCCAGCCCGAAATGCCAAGACAGGTCGTCCCGGGCCCGGAAACAAGCCTACTGTGCCTGGTTTCGGGGTAACACCCCTAATCATCCAGGCTAGCTTAAACCAGTGGCAAAGTGACCAAGGGACCCACATCTGGGTATACCCTACCACCTTATGGAAACAAACCAAACACAAGGAGATGATGGACAGAGCGCTGAAACTATTCACACACTCACCCCGTCACAGATCTGGGTTGAATCCATTATCGTTCTTTAGCTCACCTCCCCACCCCAGTTCAGACCCAACCATATGCAAATCATTCTTCACCCAGTTCCATACCCGACCTTGCAAGCCAGGTCTCCCCTAGACCAGAAACAAACATCCTGGGACTAGGGGTGGGCGGAAGTTTCGTAATGGACTTTCGCGAAGAGGCACGGAGATTGAGCCAATCTCCATGCCTCTCCGCATATTTACATTACGCGACGCCCGCCCGCCCGCTCGCCCCAGCCTCCCGCCCGCCTTATTAAATTATATGTAAAACCCTAAAATGAAACTTAAATAAAACGTACCTTATTGTGGCAGCATCCTTCCCCATCGCGGCTTCATCTGGAGACTGCGCAAGCGCAAAAGCCTGCGCATGCGCATTCCTCACCAGGACTGCGCATGTGCAGGCTCCTGTGCATGCGCAGTTTCCAGATGAAGCCGCAATAGGGAAGGATGCAGCCGCAATAAAGTAAGTTTTATTTAAGTTTCATTTTAATGGTATTAAATATAATTTAATAAGGCGGGCGGGAGGTGGGTGGCCAACTTCCGTTCCGCCCCCGAATATGCGGAGATTTGCCTTAAATCTTCTTTGCGCAGGGGCAAATCTCCGCACATTCCGTGGGCCGAACCGAGATATCCGCCCACCCCTACCTGGGATCGGGTTTAGGGTAACACCCCTCATCAGCCTCGACAGCTTGAATCCAGTGGCAAAGTGAGCAACTGTCCAACGTCTGGGCATACCCTGCTAACTTAGGGAAAACCAAGACAACACAAGGAAATGGTGGACAAAGCACTGAAACTTTTCAGACATGCACACCCATTCACAGATCTGGGTTGAATACATCATTGTTCTTTAGCTCACTTTGCCACCCCATTTAAGGCCCAGACATATGCAAATCAGTCTTGACCCTGTTCCCTATGGTAACAGTTCAGCCTGAACTGCCAAGCCAGGTCTTTCCTGGACTGGAAACAAGCATCCTGGGACTGGTAAGGGACCCTCGTCTGGGCCTACCCTGCCAACTTAGGGCAAACAAAGCAAACACAAGGAGATGATGGATTGATAAATGAAACATTTCAGACATTCACTCCAAGTCACAGATCTGGGTTGGCTCCATCTTCGTTCTTTAGCTCACTTTGCCACCTCAGTTTAGACCCATCCATATGCAAATCAGTTTTGACCCTGTTATCTATCAATCAATCAATCAATCTGTTATCTATCAATCAATCAACCAATCCATCAGGTGTATTTGTAAAGCGCGCTACTCACCCGTTAGGGTCTCAAGGCGCTGGGAGGGGAGGGATCCACTACTGCTCGAATAGCCAGGTCTTGAGTTGTTTCCTAAAGGAGAGATGGTCCTGGGTCAGTCGTAGGTGGATGGGGAGGGAGTTCCATGTCTTGGCCGCCAGGTAGGAGAAGGATCTTCCTCTGGCGGTGGCTCTGCGAATGCGTGGGATGGTGGCGAGGGCGAGGCTGGTCGAGCGGAGCTGGCGGGTGGGTGTAGAATGTGAGGCGGTTGTTGAGGCACTTGGGGCCCAAGCAGTGAAGAGCCTTGTGTGCGTGGGTGAGGAGTCTGAACGTGATTCTCTTGTTGACGGGGAGCCAGTGCAGGTCTCTCAGGTGGGTAGAGATGTGGTTGTGGCGGGGGATGTCCAGGATGAGTCGTGCGGAGGCTTTCTGTATGCGTTGGAGTCTTTTCTGTAGTTTGGCTGTGGTTCCCGCGTAGAGGGTGTTCCCGTAGTCCAGTCGGCTGGTGACGAGGGCCTGGGTGACCGTCTTCCTGGTTTCGGTGGTGTTGAAGCAGGATGACGAGACGGCGTTGACTTGTTTGGTCATCGTGAGGGAGGAGTCCTGGATGAAACCCAGGTTACGTGCGTGGTCCGTTGGCTTGGGGGCGGTGCCCAGGGCAGGGGGCCACCAGGAGTCTTCCCATGCGGAGGGGGATGATCCCAGGATGAGGACTTCCGTCTTGTCTGAGTTCAGTTTCAGGCGGCTGGACTTCATCCATTCTGCGACGTCTTCCATTCCTTCCTGGAGGCTGGCTCTGGCGGTGGCTGGGTCGTTGGTGAGGGAGAGGATCAGCTGGGTGTCGTCAGCGTAGGAGATGATGTGGAGGTTGTGTAGGCGTGCGATGGCTGCGAGGGGGCTCATGTAGATGTTGAAGAGGGTGGGCTGAGCGAGGATCCTTGCGGTACGCCGCAGATGACTTCGGTGGCCGCGGATCTGAACGGGGAAGGCGTACTCTCTGGGTTCCTTCCGGTGAGGGGCGAGATGATCCACTCCAGTGCCTTCCCTTGGATTCCGGTGTTGCTGAGGCGCTGTATTAGTGTGCGGTGGCATACTGTGTCAAACGCTGCTGAGAGATCCAGGAGGATGAGGGCAGCTGTTTCCCCGTTGTCAAGCAGGGATCTGATGTCGTCGGTGGCTGCGATGAGGGCGGTCTTGGTGCTGTGGTTAGCTCAAAAGCCGGACTGTGAGGGGTCGAGGGATCCGTTTGTCTCGAGGAAGGCGGTGAGTTGTTTGTTGATGGTCTTCTCAATTACTTTGGCAGGAAAAGGGAGGAGCGAGATGGGGCGGAAGTTCTTGAGGTCCGTGGGGTCCGCGGTGGGTTTCTTCAGGAGGGCGCTGAGCTCAGCATGTTTCCAGTTCTCCGGGAAGGTGGCGTTGGTGAAGGAGATGTTGATGATGTCCCGGACTTGGGGTGCGATGATAGAGTCGGCCTTGTTGAAGACTTGGTGCGGGCAGGGGTCGGTTGGAGATCCGGAGTGGATGGTGTTCATCGTGCGGGTGGTGTCTTTGGTGCTGACCGGTGTCCAGTTGCAGACAGTGGTGGTCGGGGGCGCTGGTTCGGTGGTTGGGTGAGTGGTCTGTGCGGCGATTTTGCGGTGGATTTTGCGGTGGAAGAACGATGCGAGTGAGTCGCAGAGGTCTTGCGAAGGTGTGATGTCGTTGTTGCAGGCGCTGGGGTTCAAGAGCTCTTTGACGATGGTGAAGTGTTCCTTGCAATTGTGGGTGTTGTTGTCCAGTCGTTCTTTGAATGTTGCCCTTTTGGTGGTGCGGATCAGCTAGTGGTGTATGCGGGTGGCATTCTTGAGGGCTGTCATGTTTTCTGTAGTCTGGTTGTGGCGCCAGGCTTCCTCGAGGGTGCTGCAGTTTTTCTTGGAGGTTTTGAGTTCGTTGGTGAACCACAAGGCTTTCTTGTTGCCGGGTCTGCTGGGAGGGCTCTTCAGTGGTTCGAGGTCAGCGGTGCAGTTGGTGAGCCACTGTGTGAAGTTGCGGGCTGCTCCGTTGGGGTCCATTGTGTTGGTGGGAGGGTTCTGGCTGAGGGAGGTGGTGAGCTGGTCGGCGGTGATCTTGCTCCAGCTCCTGCGGGGAACCTGTAGCGGGTGGTGGTGGGCCATGGTTCTCCTGAAGTTGAAGTGGACGTAGCTGTGATCAGTCCAGTGTGGTCCGGTGGAGTGGCTGAAGGAGATGTGCTTGCTGGAGGAGAAGACGGGGTCAAGCGTGTGGCCGGCGTAGTGGGTTGGGGTGTTCACCAGTTGCTTGAGTCCGAGGTTGGCGAGGTTTTCCAGCAGGGCGGCAGTGTTGCTGTCATTGCTGTTCTCCAGGTGGAAGTTGAAGTCCCCTAGGAGGATGTAGTCTGAGGAGGTGAGGGTGTGCGGGCTGATGAAGTCTGCGATGGCTTCGCTGAATTGTGTGCGTGGTCCCGGGGGTGTGTAGTTTAGAGTGCCTCTGAGGGTGGTCTTGGGACCGATGTGTATCTGGAAGTGAAGGTGCTCGGCAGCGGTGAGGGCGTCTTCGGAGTTGGTCGTGATGCGGATGGTGTTTCTGTGGACGATGGCGATGCCTCCTCCGGTTTGGTTGATGCGGTCCCTCCGGGTGATCTTGTAGCCTTCCGGGATGGCTATGGCGATGTCGGGGGCTGAGGAGGCATTCATCCAGGATTCTGTGAGGAAGGCGACGTCTGGTGATGTTGTGTCGAGGAGGTCCCAGAGTTCGATGGCGTGTCTGTGGACGGAGAAGGGTGTTGAGCAGGATGCACTTGAGGTGATTGTTGCTGGTGCTTGGCCTTGCGGGTGCGGTGCAGGTCTGGAGGCAGGTGAGCTTGCAGGTTTGGCAGGTGAAGGGTCCGTGGATGCGTTTTGGGGTGGCTCGGTAGCAGGCGGGGTTCCGGCCGGCATTGAGTGCGTGGAGGGTGGCGGCATCGTAGGTCCGACGTGAGGGCTGGTATCGTCGAGGTCCAGGGGTCCTGGCGCTGGGCGCGTTACAGGCCCGGACGGGCGCAGACGAGCGTTCCTTAGGCTTGCCTTTGGCGCGCCAGCAGCGCGTCCGCTGCGCGGTCTGCATAAGAGTGCTGACAGGAGAGAGGAGCAGCTGGGTGGCGGGAGCAGGGCGACGAATGGGGATGCAGGGGGGTCCGGGGGGCCGGCCCAAAGGGAGCAGCGGCGGGAAAAAACGAGCGGCAAGGAGGCAGCGGGCAACCAGGGAGAGCAGGTGGCAGCGGCGTGAGGGCGACCTAACCTGTAGACAGGGTCAGAGGTCGCTGCGCTGGGAACAGTCCAGCTCTAACTGCCATTCCAGGTCTTCCCTGGACTGGAAACAGGCATTCTTGGTCTGGTTTTGGGGTAACACCATCATCAGCCAGGCTAGATGGTATCCAGTGGCAGAGTGAGCAAGGGACACATGTCTGGGCATACCCTGCCTTATCAGGGGAAACAATCCAAACACACAGCGATGATGCATGGAGTACTGAAACTTCTCAGACACTCACTCCCAATCACAAATCTGGATGGAATCCATCATCCTTCTTTAGCTCACTTCAACAGTCCAGTTCAGACCCAGCCATATGCAAATCAGTCTTGACCATGTTCCCTATGGAAACAGTCCAGCCCGATCCCCAAGCCAGGTCTTCACTGGACCGTAAACAAGCATCCTCAAACTGATTTTCGAGTAAGACCTCTTATCAGCCAGGCTATCTTTAATCCAGTGGCAAAATGAGTAAGGGACCCACATCTGGGCATACCCTGCCAATGTAGGGATAACAAAGCATACACAATGTAAGAAAGTGCCCTCTTTTTACATGGTTCTCCCCACTTTTTGCCAAACTGTTGATGTACTTTGACTAAATGTGCCCTGGATTACTGCCAACTGTGTCCCAGGGCCCATGCTGTTTCCCTAATCTGCATCAAGACAAAACTCAATTTGAACCCTTTGGCCACATATTAGTCCCTTGTAAATGGTACCATAAGTACCAGGGGCACTGTGGCCAGGGAAGACACTCATTGTTTCACCCTTAGAGACACTGTACCTTTACACACACACACTGCCATTGCAGGCTGCATGTTATGGTGCAGAACAAAATGAAGGGGTGTGTGCCATGCCTACAACCCACTGCCCTGGGATAGGTCAGCCACCCCTCTATACCAGTGGTGAGGATACAGGTGCAGGAGCCCTGTACCCGTACAGTGTTTAAACCAATCCTTAGGCATTGTAAGTACAGTAATGCCATTAAGAGTATATGGTTTGTCATTATGAGTTCCACAGCACCATAATGGCTTTACCGAAACCTGGTAAGTTTGGTATCACATTTTTCAGCACATTAAACACACACTGATGCCAGTTATTGAAAAACACACTCAGAGGGTATCTTAGAGATGCAACCTGAAAATCGACCTAATTCTAGTGTCCTGACTGAGAGGCTGCTTGCCAGCTGCCACCACTAAACATGTTTCTGGACCCCTGGGTAGAGAGAGCCTGACACTTTCAGGGGTCTGGACCAATGCACATCCTGGGACTAAGTGCCAAGCTGCCTCCCCCAGGTAGGTAAGCAGAGGTAAAAGTAGATAGCACCTTACTCTCTATTTGTAGTAGTGTGGGCAAGCAGTAAGGCTTTATCAGAGGGTAGTGTTTAGACATCATTGTGCACACTCAGGCGAGAAATTATATCACACACTCAAAGACTGAACTCAGACCAATTGTTTTCTATCAAAACATTTTCTTTGTTGTATTTCATGTGTAGAACCAAGCAGGACTTGGTACAGGTAAATAGAATTGTACTTTTCCAGACATATTAATCAACAAGCAAGCTAGATGAAAATTACTTTTGCTACAGGTTTATTCAAAGATTCAATTACTTTTGAAATTAACTTTGCATCAGTTTTGATTACTTTATTGAGTACTTTTCAGATTACTGTCCCTGCTCAGTGTGATATGCCGAGATATTACAATGGGACATTTTCTAGATAAAAGGTGAGTAAAGCAGTTTTTATCAAAATACAGTTTCTTAGGTTTCTATACAAAACATCCTCGACACTTACAAGTTTTTCAGAGGAAAACAGTCAATGCGATCCTATGGAGAAAAATTAGGTTATTGGTTTTCAGGTCAGTAAATGGTCTTGAGGGTTGAGTTTCTAGGGTTAGAACAAGTGTTCCCCCAGGGTCAAGTATGCACTTAGAAATCGCCCTCAGTGGCACTAGGGCAGCCGGGTACAGCCGGGTACAGAGTGCAGAGGCTCAATGTTAGCTCATGGGGCTGTGGGGGCGGTCAGTTGGTGGCTGTTCATGAGCAGGCCACAAGGTTGAAAAAGCAAAGCTCCTAGGGTTAAGCTCTGGGCAAAGGAGGATCCAAGTTAGCACACAAGGTGCACCCACAGCGGCACAGGGGCGGCTGGGTGCAGGCCAATTGATCAACGTTGGGTGCCCTGTTGGTTTCAGTGGCAAAGCTTCGTCAGAACAAACCCTGCAGGCTTAGGCACGAAGACTTTTTGGAGGTGACCAAGGGTTGGAGAGGCAAGTTGTGTTGAGGGTTGCTGGGACACTGTTGGTTGGGCAACCCAAGGTCGGATGCAGGGGTGTTTTGAGGCATCAGATTTTCCTTACCAGCTCCAGTTGTGGTCAGTGGGATCCTCTAGATAGAAACTGCAGGCATCATTGTGAGGCTTGAGGTAGGTCAGGGATCACCATATCCCAGTTCAGGATTGCTGGGGAGACTGCCTCATGGTGTTGGGCCACTCGAACCGGATCACGTGCGTAGGGGTGCAGACTCGCAGCTTTGCTGGAGCCTGAGCCTGATTCTTGAGCAAGCCTGGTGCTCACTGGAGACAAAGTCTTTGAGGGGAAGACAGGACATGTTCTCTCGGTTCTAGGGCTGCAGGACACACCAGGATTCCACTAGAGCAGTTCGAGGGTGGGACAGGCTGGTAAGGCTGGGACCAAAGAAGTTAGTTTCCTCCTCTTCTTTCTTCAGCACAGTGCTTCGGTCCTTCTTCTTCTTGCTTGTCTGAGGTGGTAAGGTTTGGAACTGCCCCTAAATACTAAATTTAGGGGCATTTCAGGTAGGTACAGGTTGGATCCCTTCCTTGGGATGGATATACCCGCAATTATACCAATCTGCAGTGGGAGTGGGCATAAGCCTCACTCTGGTTAGCTGGGTCCCCCTATCTTCAAGACTGAGGTGACTGACAGTTGTGCTTCACCTCGACTCTCTCACCTGAGGATTGGCAACTCCTCTTATCTTGTTTTTTCCATTGATTTTCCCTCCAAAGTGGGGGTCAAAACCAGTGGGGGCCAGCTTGCTGAGAGCATCAAAAGGCTGGGTCAGCTCACAAAGGCGGCAAGCATTTGAAGCTTCCCCTTCGTGGACCCTGCTCATCTTTGAGGAGGAGGCCTGGTGCCTCAACCCAGGATGTGCTTTATTTCAGGACCCAGTCAGCTGGAGGCTCTCGACCCAGGGGTCCAGAAACATGTCTGATGGTGGCAACTGGCAAGCAGCCACTCAACCAGGACACTAGAGTTAGTTTGTTTTTCAGGGGGCATCTCTAAGATACCCTCTGAGTGCATATGGCATTACATCCCACACTGACATCAGTGTGAATTTAATGTACTGAGAAGTTTGATACCACTCTGCCCAGGTTTCAGCAAAGTCATGATGGTGCTGTGGAGTTCATAATGACAAACTCCCAGACCATATACTCTTTATAGCTTTACTGCACTTACAATGTCTATGAATTGACTTAGACTCTATAGGGGTACAGGGTTCATGCACCGGTACCCTCACCAGTGTTGTATTGCACCCTGCTAGAGGGGTGGCTTACCCATACCATATACAGTGGGTTGTAGGCATGTCTTACAGGGAAGTGTGCCATGTTGAATCTTCACTTTTCCCTGTGACAAAACAAGCCGCCTGCAATGGCAGTGTGTGTGTTAAGATACAGGGCCTTTAAGAGTGGCACAATATCTGCTGCAGTCCTTAGAGATTTACATGTGGGCAGAGAGTTGCCAATTGGGTTTGCAACAGTACAGTTTTAGGGAACGAACATAGGCCCTGGTTACCTGGATGGTTGGAACCCAGGGCACACTTAATCAAAGAGCATCAATATTAGGCAAAAAGTGGGGGCAACCCTGCAAAAAAGAGCACGTTCCTACATGCATCCGATAATTATCAGATGCATTAAATACCTCAAGCTTCATTAACTTTTGACAGGACAAACCTACGAAATTCAACAGGGAAAATGTGTACAGTATTTACTGTATCATTCGGATTTTAGCGTGCTAAACTCCAAAATCTGCACGTTATTCCCCACAAGTTTGTAATAGGATCCAGGGGAGAGGATGTGGTATAACAGGGTAGGGGGTTGATCTCAACTCTGGGGAACCAGGTTTGAGTCTCACAATGACGCTCAACATCCTGTGAGTCTAGACAAATCACTTAATATCCCTGTGCCTAACAAAATGATTGTGTCCTGGTGTAACACAACTGGTGCTTGTGTAAAGCACTCTGATACCTGATACCTTCGGGTCAAGTTTGCGCTATATAAAACTTCGGAAAAAATAATAATTTACTGCACCAAATAAATAGCATCCATATCATATCGTTATTTATCAGGTGCGCTAAATAGGACCTACACTCGTAATCACGATCTAAGTCTGTTATGTTCTCAAGGGGTTTTCTTTGTACCTACTATTTCCACATGAAGCCTGGTCTGTCCATATTTTCATTGGGTTGTAAGGTATCTTTCAGTGCCTGTGAACAACACGCTGCTCACCCAGCTTGTCCTTCAGGAGAAATTGTAAGGCATCAATTTTGGGATGTTGAGGTTTTCCCATCTTCACATGGTAGCTGAAGGAAGGTTACAGGTTCTTTGCTAAAGTTAGGCTTTTTATTATGGTATTGCTGGTGTGGTTTCGTCTTCCCGCACATTGTGCACCAATTCCTCAAAAGTCAGCTATGTTGCATTGCTGTCCTAAAAGGGTTGCTCAACTTAGTATTATAAACAGTTTCTGATTAGGCACCTGGATTCCTCGCTGAAGCAGTGCAATTATTAATGTTGGATATTTCTTCAAAAAAAGATTACCATATTGCAGCATCATGATATGTTTCAAAGCCCTTTTCCCTGCCTTCCAGAAACAAGACTTTTTTACACCTGAGCATCGGATGTGCTCACCCAAAGACTCTGGCTCCGGCCAAACCCGTGAGTCTGTACCACTCTGTACCTGATGCCCGCAGCCCAAGTTCAAGAGGCCCAACACCACAAGAAGGTCTTCCCCCGATTCTGACCTGAGATCTGGTGATCTCTGACCTGCCTTGAATCTCAAGTCGACGCCTACAGCCCCTTTCTGGAGGATCCCCCGGACCGTGACCGGACCTGGTGAAGAAAACTCAACGCCTAAAGACACCATTGCACATTCTTGGGTGGCCCAACTGACGGTGTCCCAGCATCGTCAGGCATCCCAACTTCCCTCTCCAACCAACAGTCACCTCCAGAAGATCTTTGTGCCTGAGACTGCAGTCTTTGTTGCAATTAGAGAACGCCCATTTAAAACAACGGGGAACCTTGCTCCCAGCCGCCCCTGCCAATTTACGGGTGCACTTTTTTTGTGCTAACCGGATCACACTTTGCCCTAAACCTAACAACAGGAGCTTTGCTCCCACAACCTTGTGGCCTGCTCGTGAGCAGCCACCATCCGGAGACCCCCTATGCCCCATTAGATAACACTGGACCTCAGCACTCTGCACCCGGCTGCCCTAGTGCAGATGAGGGTGTTCTGAGACTGCATCCTCGACCCTGGGAGAACCCTGGTTCTAACTCCAGAATATCAACTCCCACAAATAAATACTTACCTGCAAACCATTAACTTCCTTTCCTTCCACAGGATTGCACTGACTGTTTTTCCTTGAAAATTCTTTTAAGTGTGGAGTTGGTTTGTATGAAACATTGAAAAACTGCAAATATACTAAAAGTTAATTACTTACCTTTTGTCTGAAAAATGTCTCATGGTGATATCTAGGCATATCACACTGATTAGCAAAAGTAACGTAAAAGTAATCTAAAAAGTAACATGCACAATAATCTGTAAAGTAACAAAAAAATTATTTTGGACTGTTGACTTACTTGTAATTCAACCAACTGCATTTGAACCTGCATCCAACTATGAATCACTGCATACGATTTTGTAAAGTATTATTTCACTTACCTGCACCAGGTTTGATTCTCGGAATAAAATAACCAAATATTATTTTTGATACAAACAAATTTATTAGAGTTTAATCTTTGAGTGTGTGACATCATTTCCTGCCTGAGTGCGTCCAACAAGTGCTTAACACTACCCTCTGATAAAGGCTTACTGCTCACCCACACTACCACAAATAGAGAGTAAGGTGCTATCTACTTTTACCTCTACCTACATTTGGGGTTCCACTGGACGCTGTGCACACAATGCCTAATTTTGGTACAGTATATACAGAGTTAGCTTCCTACACACAAGAATATGATGGACGGAGTGCTGAAACTTTTCAGACACTCACCCCAGTAACAAATCTGGGTTGAATCCATCATCGTTCTTTAGCTCACTTTGCCACCCCAGTTCAGAACCAGCCATATGCAAATCAGTCTTGACCCTGTCACCCTGTCATGTGAAGGAAGGGTATTCCCGGATGTGGGTCCCTTACTCAATTTGCCACTGGATTCAAGCAAGCGTGGCTGATATGGGTTGTTACCCCAAAACCAGTCCCAGGATGCTTATTTCTGTTCCAGGGAAGACCTTACTTAGCAGTTAAGGCTAGAACAGAGAGAGTAGGAGGGCTGGAAGATGGTAAATAAGCCTCTAGAAGTTTATCATTAATTCCCGTCTTTTGTGCAGGAGCTATTTTTATTTAAAAAAGAGACATCCACCCTTCAATCTTCTTTTCGCCATAGGCCCTTATGTTTTGCTCAATCTCTGTGTGTTATTCTAACTCTTTCTAATTAAATCAATTCTTTTGTACTTCCATCTTTCCTTCAGACTAAACATGTCTCAGGAATGGTTCATGTTTTTCAGTGGAAGTTCTTTCTGAAAACAAACTCTCAAATGTTTGATTTCTTCTATCATTTAATGTTATGAGTCACTTGGTATACAGTTCGGAGAGATTCCCATGATGCTGCACCCATTGAGATTACAGGTCCTACTGTAGAGCCTGCCTATAACAACGGGCATGCTTTATCAGCATAATGCAGGAGGTCAGGCGATTTAGAAGCCTAAGAGTCACTCTCACTGAAATCCAGGAAAGAGGCTGAAACAATAGTATAGAATGAATATCCTGGACTTGCGGTTCCCGGGGTTTGGCGCAGAATTGCACAGTGTCCAGAATGACTCCTATGAAACGGAGCATCTGAGAAGGAGCCAGGTATGACTTTAAACATGCTGTTAGTGAACCCCAGAGAATGCAGGAGGTCCATCATAGTCTGGAGGTGAGTGATGACTGCCTGGGGTGAGCCCATCATCAACAGCCAGTCACCAGGTTGGGGGAAGCCTAAAACCCCTGCCCTCCGCACATAAGATGTGACAACAGCCATCACTTTTATAAACATCCAAGGGGTGCTGGTAACGTCAAAGGGAAGCAGAGCAAACTGAAAGTGCTTGTGACCCATAATGAACCGAAGGCAACGTCTGTGGGCCAGCAGGACGGGTAGATGGAAATATGGGTCCTGAAAATCCAGCACTACCATCCAGTCTATGGTCAGACAGGACTTGAACTAACATGAGCATTATGAATTTCCCTTTCTTCAGGAAGTTGTTTAAAGGGTGCGGATCTAGAATAGGGCATGAATAACAACCACAACCTACCTCTGATGTTGCCACCCTTTTGAGTCCCAAAAGGGACTGTACTTCTGGTTGCAATAGTGAGAGATGTTCCTCTGGCAGCCAATCTGATGACAATGGCATGAGTGGCAGGGTTTCCATGAATAAAAAGGGTGCAACTATATTGAACAATTTGATCACCCACTTGTCTAAAGTTATGAACTGCCAGGGGACCAGGTGGTGCTGGATCCTGCTGCCAATTGGTTGCTTAGGATGGTGCAAGGGCATGTTAAAGAGGCTCCATCTGAGGGGAGGTGGAGGGGTAGGCAGGTCTCAGGCATTGGGCCTGGCAAGGTTTGTGGAAGCCATGTCAGCGGCCACACAAGGACTGAGGAGTCTGCTGGCCGTGGTGGCTGGGTCAAAATGGACTTGACTCTTAGCTCCTACCGTAGCCACAGGAGGAGTGGAATGCAGAATATGGTGGCTTAGGGCCATGGATAATCCCAATGACTGGGCAGTGGTACTGATGTCCTTGAAGTGCTCAAGCGCCAAACCTGAGGGCATGCTCATAAGGGATTCCTGAACACCCACCAGAAAAGCCAACTGACCTCAGCCAGGCGTAGCAACAGAGCACCACAACAAAGCAATCACTCTACCCAGCGAGTCTCTTGTGTTCAATCCTCAGCATCTCAAGAACTTTGCTGCATTCCTGCCATTGGTAATAGCCAGGGTTATGATGGCACAGGTCACCTCTGCGGCCATGGGCCGCACTTGCGCGACTGAGCCCCACACTGTGTGGGTGTAATAGCCCAAGTGGACGCAGTGTTCACAGCTGCGGTGCATGGTTGGTGGAAGCCTCTTGTATTGCCTATCCATTGGTGTGGCAATGAAAGCATCTGGGTTACCCTTGGACATTAAGGCCTGCATGACCTGGCTCTCAGGGGTGGTATGTGGGGTGAGGAAAGCTCGATCCTCAGGAGCAGGGTGCTGCTCAAGATTTTCCCTATACAGTGTAACACCTGGGGAATATTCTAAGGTAAGTAATTTCCAGCAAGAAGTCTCTATCAGATAATTTCTTCTAGAAAGGGTGGAAACAACCCAGCTTTGTGTTCAGGGATCCTTCTCATCTGAAAAAAGAACTGAGGCTCTGAGACAACTGCCAGAACAGGCAAGATGGGATATGCAAACTGCTTCCTCCTTGAAGAAACATTGTTAAATTAAATTTCAGCTTCACATAGTGGATGCTTGACTTGGTAAGTGTCCCTGATTACTGCAAATGTACACTTATATTTCGGTAACAATGTTATGTTTTGTTTGAATTGGGATTTCTGGTTGGCTAGGGCTTGCGCCTAAACCAGGTAGAAACAACCACTCTAGTTAGGGCAAAGGAGCTACACGCTGAAGATAACCCATGCTCACCCCTTTGTAGCTTGGCACGAGCAGTCAGGCTTATCCCAGAGGCAAGGTGTAAAGCGTTTGCGCAACACACACACAGCAGCAACACACTAGGCAAACCACAAAAGGAACTCCACACAAGGTTATATATAGAAATAGCCTTTGTATTATCCACAACACATTAGAATAGTAATCACACAATATACACTGTGCTAACTAGCACTAGGCAATATTTACAGGGGATTATATACACATGACAGGGCCAATTGGGCCACTGTTAGAACCATCACAAGCAAAAATAGTAAAAGTAGAAAACAACCAGTAATTACTGGCAAACCACTGTACTCAGCATTATATTCTGCAATACAAATCATATTATGCAATCAGCATCACATTAGGCGTAAAACACATTCTGCGCCAACCTCATAAGCATAAATACATTATGCAATAACCTCATAAGCATAAACACAGTATGCAATACCCTTATAAGCAGAAATCACATATTAGGGAATAACCTCCTAAACATAAACATCAGAGGCACACTTCATGGTGCATAAATCACATTTCCTGGGCACCACATAAATCACATCAGGGCCTGGCGCCCTACCAACCTCACACTGACCCCCTGGCTAACTGGCCTTGTCAGAGGGCTCAAATGCCCTACGTCTCAAATTTCAGGGCATGCTGCCAGTGCAGCAGAATCCCAAAGTGCGCAATTGCGCTGGGCTAAACGTTGCAGCTACCACTAATTGCTGTGCAGCTGTGAAGATCGCTGTTGGCACAAACTTAAAAGGGGTACTGGCACCTCTGTACCCTCTGGACCCCCACTGGGGCCCTGCAAACAATGTGCCCCCAAACTTTGCAGCTGCCTGCGCTCTTGCAGGGCAGCTGGGATCAGCAGTGAAAACACGGGCACCACTGGGGCCTTAAGAACAACTTATGGCCAAAAGATGTGCCCATCATTGCAGCTGCCCTCTATCAGGCGGGGCAGCTGTGAAAAATAAATCAAGAGGCCCTGGCACGCTGGGGCCTGCTCTGGGGCTCTGTAAATGAAATAGCCCCGATTGTTGGAGCGGCCTGCTCTTCTGCGGGTCCACTCAGGAACTAGGTACTTCCACATGCAGCCCCATTTACTGGCTTTGAAGGCTCTTCTCCGGTCGGCTGCAGAGAAGCGCAAGGTTCCTTTCTCATCTCTGCTGCCGGTTGTGAGGCAGACTGCTTGGTGGGCAGGGAGAGCCCTCAGGTCTCCGGTCGGGCTCTTCTGGGCTGGTCGCCAGTGCGGGGTGGGCTCCAACCTGACTTTTATTACACGCGGGGCTGCCACTATCAAGTAAAAAGCACAAAGCGGGGTGGGCACCCGCTCGACAGCTCCAAACGCAGGGTGGGCACCCACTTTCAATAAAAAGCACAAAAAGGGGTGGGCACCCGCTCCACAGCGGCAAATGTAGGGGAATTCCCCCATCGGGATTCCCTCTAACAGCAAGTCCCCAACAAGTCCAGGAGCAGCCCAAAACTCATGGGGTCACAGCCCCTATATTTATATGGTATATTCTTCTTTGTCTGCAGTACAGGGATTGGGGGAACCTGCAAAAATTGGTTCAGGGGGAATTGGAGCACTCTGTTTACCAGGCTCCTCTTCCCTTTGTCATGTGGGGGCTCGGTGATCAGACATACCACAGGGGGCGGAGCCAGCATTGAAGAGAACAGGCCGAATCCTATTCATGGTCAGGGAACTACTCCTCCCACTAATCCAAATGTAGATGTCCTATTCAGCCCGGTGCTGACCCACCCTGCCCCTCCTGGAGCCACACACACCTCCCAGCCCCTGTCACTCAAAAGTGAGACATGTAATTCACATCAGGTAGGCAGACACATAGCACACTGAAATGTTAACTTCTAAAAGTAGCATTTCTAAAATAATTATAGTAAATCTGCTCACACCATTGAGCAGCATTTATTATTACCATTCCAAATATACTAAACTTGACCATGCTGCTCCTCTCATATCAGGAATTACCACTGAAACACTTATCATGGAATCCCCAATGCATCCCTAAGGGAGGACAGCCCCACAGTAGTAAGAAACCAAAATGGCTGTTTGTCACTACCAGGACATGTCAAACACTTAAGGTACATGTCCTATCTTTTACCTACAATGCAACCTGCCAATAGGGCTAGCTATGGCCTACCTTAGGGATGACCCTGCAAACAACACCAAGTCCAACAGGTTTATTGATGCAATGTTGTTTTGAATTACATGTTATGTTAATATGGGCATAGTTTATAACATGTCTTGTTTGCCATATAAATATATGATTTACCTATATCCTGAAAAGGTATTCTGGGATCCCACAAGACTATGCCAATGTTTATTACTATTAATAATGATCCTAAAGTGCAAAACTGTGTTCTAGGGCAGGATAAAATAAATATATCAGCAAGTTAAAAAATTGCCAAATGTTATTTGTGACACTAGGTGACATCGAACTTTCTACATAAGTAAAATAAAAAGTAAATGGTGCCCATCTCCAACCCAACTCTTCACCCCACCATTCTCTGTAGAGTACTTGTGCCCCAAATCCACTGAAAGATGCTATATATGTTTATAGCTTGGTCTCCAACAGAGTTCTAAACCCCGCTAGACTGTGGAGTTCATTTAAGTGGCAATCCATTCATCATGGGTAAATTCAGTCCCCATGACCAGGTGAGGTCATAACACAAACAACACCAGTAAATAGAATGCCCGCTAGCTTTTCCCAATAAAATATGTGTAGGCTGTCAAGGCGTAGACCTTTTCTTCTTCAGTGTGACAAGAAGCTGTGAGTAATGATTGGTTATATGAGGGCTGGGTGGCCCAGCCTGACTGTGTCTCTTAAATGTATGCCATACCAGATTGTAGGGTGCTTCACTAGGTTACAAGTAGTCAGAAGGTACCCTGCCTCCATTCCTCCATGTCTCCATGGACTAGTCTGCCGTCCCCCTTTCCCTGCATCTGTGATTGAGGGCCTGTTTTAGATCTTGACGGATCTAGTTCTGCCAACGCTTTTTCAATGGATTCTCCACCTGTCTACTTGGCGGTCCGCCTGCCAAATTTACATGTTGTTGGGTCTATGGACGAAAAACTGCATGAGTCCTGCTGACTCCACCAAGAATGTTCACCCCGTATATGATGCAAAAGTGTCTGTCGGAGGGAGTCCCACCAAGAATACCGCTGAGCCAATTATGATGTGCCTTTCCATCAAGTCAACAGTGGCAGGGAGACCGCCAAACCTGAGTTGGCAGAATCAGAGAAAAAGAAGTGAAAAGTACCTTTTTTTGGTTTACCACTTCTGTTTCTGCCTTGAACCACATTGTCCAGGTCCTCCCTGTGCTGCTACTACTTGGCCACAAGGCTAAGCCACCCCACTGTTGCCAGAAAAAGTGTGTGTATGGTGTTGGTGTGCAATGTTATAAGTTAAAAAAGGGCATTACACATTATCTACATTTACATATTGACAGGTTCACAACATATATATGTAGTCAGATGATGATGAGTAGCACTTACCTGTCTCTACACCACCATGACCTCACTCTGTCAGGACTCCGCCGCCAGGACACTGCCAGCACAACTGGAACATCTAAATTGGGTCAGCACAAACCATGCCGTCCTGACAGCAATGGAGTACTGTTAGGCAGCTGAGAAGAATGCCAGTGCAGCGGACAGCAGTCTTTTGGTGCCACAAGTGCCACATCTAAATACAGCGGGCAGTATACCATCAGCTTGAGAGAGTACTTTGAACTACAGCCATGGTGGGATGGCGGTAGTCCCGCCAAGATCTAAATCAGGCATTAAGTGTTGATAATATGCCATTACAAACAAATTCATATTGACAGTGAAGCTAAACACTTACTCCAGTGAGACCAGTTAGTACTGAGTGTCTCTCTCGGGAACATTTTTAGACAACTTTGAATCTGAGTGGCAAGCTGCTTTGGGCCCAGCTCCCACTGAGTCTAAATATAAGCTTTGTTCTCGTTTTTAGTGAAGTCTAAAGTCAGACTCCATTTTTGAAACATGAAGTTAACCTTTCTGCCTTTGGTCCACATTCAACATGTCCTTATCTTTTGAAGAACTTGTGCAGGTTAATTTAATGTAAACAATGATTTTGGATAGTAACAGGTGACACAAGTGTGCCACAAACTATACAATATCTATGTTTCAAAGTTTGGTAGTAGATGTGTAAGATAAATATGTAATCTGAGTGGATACATTTGAATCCTGCTGGTTGAGACTGGCTACATCTCATATTTTTTTTAAAGTCCCCACTAGATTTTATATTGTATTCTAAAAGACAGCGATCAATCCTTTAAAACCCCTTGAATTGACCACTAAATTAGAGACGACTCAGCACCAGGCTATCGCAAGAGCTCCTGCCAGACTGCGGCAGCATCAAGACTTATGCTAAGAATCAATCCAGTGATAAAAGGAGCTGAGCTAAACTGATTGTGTGTTTTCCTCTTAAGGCACACTCCATCTCGGAGAAAGTCTGATATACACAGCCGAGCGGCTGTGAACAAGTATTCGGTGCACAGGGCCCAAGAAACTCTAGAACCAAGCTATCTATTCCATGCGGTCATAGTATGGCACATAGAAGTAGCTTTGGGATGGTAGGCTGTTAGGGACATTCTAAATATATTAGAATTGTTTTTTTATTCTTGCTGCTAACAGCATGCAAAAGAGCTATTTGAATTATACTATGTGTGTTTATCATTCATGTACTAAGCAACCGAATGAAATAGCTGAAATAAACACTTTAACATATATAGTGTATTTTCTTAGTGCAATGCTTGAGTATGTTATCCTAAGAATGAACTTGAGTTTGAATTACCACTGCATCCATGAACATATTAAGGGACTGTTAACAACCCAGAAAGCACTCAGACCCCACCTGCAGGAATGCTCAGTGGGTTGTATGGGGCTACAGTAAACTGGAATTCCTTCCTCAGAGATGGTGCACTGAACTAACCCCCAGATGCATCAAGCCCTGATTCTGCAAATTCTAATTTGCAAAAAATACCGAATTGCAAATCAGAGTTCGCAGAATGGGATGCATTCAATAAAAGCCAACCAAAAAAGCGATTCGCAGTCGGCCACAATCGCCGATTGCGAATTCCGCTAAATCCTACAAAAATCGCAGAATCGCCTGTTTCCCATGTTGAAATTGCGATTTTGCAATTACCAAAATCGCAAATTGCGATCTTGCTAACTGCGAGATCGCAAAAACGGGAAGTCGCATTTTGAGCACAATGATGACATCACAACCAGGAAGTAGGCAGTTCCCTTACTCATTCTGAACACAGAGCTTGAGAGTGGAAGAAGCACAGCACAGAGCTCATCAGACACACCCTGCAGCCCCACAAAAGGACACACATTCAGAACCAGAATGTCCCAGGAAGCAGCAGGAAGCAGTGCACCTGGCAGATAAAGAAACATTTAATTTTCTGAACAGGAGCTGGAGTTCCTCATCGAGGTTGTAAGCAGGGACCATGATAGGCTCTTGGGAAGCAATCCAGGAAGGCCCCTGAAGCAGACAAGAGGCGCATTTGGCAGCGCATCAGGGCTCAGGTCAACTCTGTCGGAGTGACCCAGCGCTCTATTGATGAGCTAAAGAAGAGGTGGTATGACCTCAGAGGCCGTGCCAAAGAGCGCATGGCAGAGAGGCTGGGGAGCAACATGCGACGGGAGGAGGAGACCCCACAGTTGCGCCCAACACACTACTTGAAGACCTGGTGGAGGACACCATCAACCCTGCAGCCTGCCTGGGAGTCACCCAGCTGGACACCTCTCGACCCACCCAACAATCCAAAGGTAAGAGCCATGCAACTGTGACCCCGTCCCCTAACAATGCCCATGCCCCCAGAGCTATCCATCTGATAACCCCAGTAATGCACGCCATGCACATCATAAACGCCATATTGCATTGTGGGACCTGTAGTGTGATAATAGTTTCCTGATAGCCACACACAGCCAGACCTGTCAATTGAAACATGTCCCTAAAGCCAGTCAGGGAATGCAAGCCTGCATGCATGTCGCAACATCCCATGTGCAAGATTCATATCATTAATCATGCACCCATTTACATCACAGGTGCTGCTGAACCACAGAGCAGACAGTGAGGCACTACAAATTGAGGAGAGCACAGAGGACACCGAGGGAGAGAGCCATCCTGCCCCACGACCTGGAACTTCAGACACACCAGCACCAGTACCACCACCTCCCCATGCAAACAGGGCCACCCCTGCAGCCACAGGAGGAGAGCAACACCCCATGAATGACACATGGCAGTGGAGCAGGCCACACCACCACCCAGGAGGCAGACACAGCGCACAGCCACTGTGCGGTCGCAGTCAAGTGGCCGGATGAGGCAGCAGGGCAATGTGGCAACACAGGCTGACAGGGGGCAACATGATCAGGAACAAGGGCTTGGCATCGAACGCCGGATGCTAGCTGTTCAGCAAAAGCAGGCATGGCACATGGCAGCCATGCAGCTGCAGCTTTACAAGACAGCGCGCAACGTGAGCCAGCTCACCGAAAGCGTGCAGGTGCTAACGGCTGCAGTGAGGGAGAACAGCCAGATCATGGTGTCACAGCAGGACATCAGCCGCCGCCACCACCGCCAGCTGCTGACCCGCCTATCGACATACACCAGGTCAAACCACCTGATCGGGAATGCTACTTCCCAACTATCATGCCGGTCCCTGGCAATGCAATGCCAGATGGTGCAGTGCTGCCAGGATGTTGCTAGGGCGTTGGACCAGGTCACAACCGCTGTCCAGAACCAGCAGGTATGTGGCCATGCCCATGCAAGGGGGGGGATGATGCCAGTGAGGGCACCTCCAGTCTGAGCAGCCTGTCCCTGCCGGTGGTACAAGAACGACGCCGCAGTACCAGGCCCACTGCAGTATCAAGGCCCGATACCGGCGAGGTGGATGTGGAGAGGCGACAGGGCGCTAGTGATTTACTGACTATTAGCAGCAGTGCCATGCTGAAGTACAAAGCAGGCCTGCTTCCCAATCATGGGGCTGTAGGACTTAATACAGTTTTCATGTTTTGTGAACCAAAAAATGTAAAAGAAAGATCCTGTATATATTATAAAAAGAATTTATTTAAAACGCAAATCCTACTCATGTCATTATTTCATTTGGCATGCATGAGTGCAGTGTTGTGTGAGGGGTATGGGAGCACTAAAAATAATTCAGTGTGATGTTGTTGCGGTGCCTGTGTCCTTCAGCAGGATTTTTCCAGCGTGCATGACGCACATGTGCAGGTGGGCGGTTGTCCCCCTCCGACTCACTGCAAGAGATCTACACAGGTATCCTCCGCTTGATAGAAATATTGTGGAGTATGGCACACACGGCCACGATGCAGCAGCAGACCTCAGGCTCGTATTTGAGGACCCCACCAGTCTTATGTAGGATGCGGAATCGGCTCTTTAACATCCCAAATGTCCGTTCAATGACATTCCTGTGCGAATGTGCACTGCATTGTAACGCCGTTCCTGTGGTGAGGCAGGGTTGATTTATGGGGTGAGGAGGTACTCACGGAGGCCATAGGCGCTGTCACCTGAAAGAAAGGAGCAGAGGCTCAAGGCCTGTCATGCACAGCTACATGGGCTTGACGTACTGTATGTGGGTATGTGTACTTATCTAGGAGGTGTCCTTCGCCAAAGTCACCCCTGGCCAAGCGGGTGTGTATGCAGCTGTGCCTGAATATGAAAGAATCATGCGTGCTCCCCGGGTATTGGGCCACTATGTCGGTGATGATTGTCTTTGCATTGTAGACCATCTGGATGTTGAGTGAGTGGTAGGACTTGCGGTTCCGGTACATGTATTCTGTCTCAGCGGGTGGGCAGATGTGGATGTGGGTACAGTCAATGGTACACAGACAAAATATCGATTTTTAAATATCGATATACAAAAATATCGAAGTTTAAATATCGATGGGACAAAATATCGAAGGTAAGTAATATCGACAGTCTTAATATCGATATTGGTATGATATCAGTAATATCGAAGTTGTAAATATCGATGTCAATAATATCGAAATTAATAACTTCGATGTTACTAATATCAATTTTTAAATAAATTTAGTGTATATTATATTGTATTTATTATGTTTTATTATTTATTTTTAATGTAATTTAATTAAATATTGTCTTTTACTACTGTAGCGGGTTGTGGGTTTATAGGGGAATAGGGTGGGAAGTAATTTAATTATGTTAAATTAATTATTAATTAGTAGGAATTATTAATTAATTAATTGAGAAATAATGTTTAATTATTTTTAATTAATTGATTAATTGATAAATATGTTCTGTAGCGGGTTATGGGTTTATAGGGGAATAGGGTGGGAAGTAATTTAATAATAATTAATTAATTGATATACGTTTGTACATATTTTAATTAATAATTAATTGGTAATTAATTTCTATTAATTAGTTAATTAATTATTATAATTTTTTACATATTTATAATTATTAATTAGTTGGTAATTAATTAATATTAATTATTTAATTACATTAATTATAGTAATTTTTATATATAATTTATTGTTATTCTTAATTAATTAATTGGGGAAAATATTATTAATTATTAAACTAAATTAATTACAGCAAATGTGCTAATATATTTACTTTATTGTTATTGTTAATTAATAATTAATTGGTAATTAAATAATATTAATTAATTTTGGTTAAAGGAGTATTTTTAGGGTTCAGGGTCAGTTTTCAGTTTTTGGGTAAAGGGGTATTTTTAGGGTTCTGGGTCAGTTTTCAGTTTTTGGGTAAAGGGGTATTTTTAGGGTTCAGGGTCAGTTTTCAGTTCATGGGTAAAGGGGTATTTTTAGGGTTCAGGGTCAGTTTTAAGTTTTTGGGTAAAGGGGTATTTTTAGGGTTCAGGGTCAGTTTTCAGTTTTTGGGTAAAGGGGTATTTTTAGGGTTCTGGGTCAGTTTTCAGTTTTTGGGTAAAGGGGTATTTTTAGGGTTCTGGGTCAGTTTTCAGTTCATGGGTAAAGGGGTATTTTTAGGGTTCAGGGTCAGTTTTCAGTTTTTGGGTAAAGGGGTATTTTTAGGGTTTAGGGTCAGTTTTCAGTTTTTGGGTAAAGGGGTATTTTTAGGGTTCAGGGTCAGTTTTCAGTTTTTGGGTAAAGGGGTATTTTTAGGGATAAGGGTCAGTTTTCAGTTTTTGGGTAAAGGGGTATTTTTAGGTTTCAGGGTCAGTTTTGGGTTTTTGGGGTACAGGGATATTTTTAGGGTTCAGGGTCAGTTTTGGGTTTTTGGGGTACAGGCGTACAGGGTAAAAACAAAAAAATATACAAATAAATTACATGAAAAAAATTAAAATTACATAAAATTATTAAGTGTTTTATTTATTTTAAATGTATATGTATTAGTTTTAATTTTGTTTTAATATTTTTATTTAATAGTTGTAAAATTATATGTATTTTAAAATTATTTTTACAGTATTATTAATACATTTAAAAAAACGATATTTTTGATTCCGATATTTTTGTACTACGATATTATTTTTTCGCTATTTTTGTACTTACCTTAATGAAGATAGGATTCCGATATTTTTGCTGTCGATATTTTTGCTCTGATATTTTTGCATTTCGATATTCTGTCTGTCGATATTATGTCAGACATTCACAGTCAATGTATCCAATTCCATGGGGGAATTGGGCAATGTTGTAGAATTGAAGCTTTGTTTGATTTAAGTCCTGTTGGGTGGTTGGGAAGATTATGTAATGGTGTATCCGGGTCAGCATGGCGTCCAGGAAACTCTGAGAGTTCCCCCTGCAACTGCAACTATCCCCTGGAAGCTTCCAGAGGCCAAGAGGTGCAGGCAGCACAGGACCTGGACATGAGTGGGCACCGCATTGGTCCTCCTTGTTGGGTGCTGCACCAGGGGGGCAAGGTCTCGTATGAGCTTGGTTATCATTGCCCCATTCAGCTTGTATTTTGAGTAGATCCCCTCTTCAGTCTGGCCCAGGAGTGTGATCCGCAGCCGGAAGATGCGCTCCTGGATCCTGCGTCGGTTCCGGGCTGCAGCCTGGAGCCAAGTCAAGTCAAGTCAAATGATCTTTATTCGGAAGTCAGAAGCATCCATAAAAGTACACACAGGTTATGTTAAAAAGATACATTTAAAATGATTGATAAAATTTATCCAATACATTATACAGTTGATCATACATGAAATAACATTAAAAAGTTGCATACATGCATACAAAATAGTCCTTTTCAAATGCAGAAGATAGCTATTTATGCAATATCCAATGTGCAAAAGGCAATTTTGTGCAAAGATGAGCAATGTGCAAATATTCTTTAAAACAGTCCCCAAACGGTCGTAACTGGACGGCCAAGGTAGCTACATATCTAAACGCCGATACAATACTCAGGTGTGCAAAAGAGCTAATGTACAAAAATGCAATATGCAAATGTTCTTCAAATAGATTCCATAGTTGCACGGGAGCGAACACTAGCTTTAAGAAAACTGCTCACGATAAATATCACCTCATCAGAGGACATCCTTCGAAAGATTTTCATTGCCTGATTCAAGTCCCTAAGCCTGTGTCTACAACAGTACGGTTTTAGGTATTGACAGGTATAAAGTTTGTAAAAACCACAGAAGAAAAAATAATGTATCAAACTTTGTTTGCCGCCCACAGAACAAGGACAGTCCAACTGTTCCAGATGTTTATTATAACCAAGGGGGAAACTTAATAGGTTTACAATGCTTCCATCCCGGAAGCGGAACAGAAGGCTCCTATTCCACCTGCCTATTGTGGTGAGCAGATATCTTTGTGGTAAAACTAGGGAACCGTTATCAGGCTCGACTAAGGAAAAATATTTAGCAATGGAAGATTTGGGGTGTTCAGATCTTGCCCGCTCCTCCCCATATAATTCATATAGTGCTCTTTTAACTATATTTTTATGAGAGCAGTGGATAGTGTTAGGGGAGCTAAACAGAAGGCCCTGACCCACACTAGACAAGCTTACCTCGACTGCTTTTAACCAGGGTACATGGTGAGACCTCTCACTTTGTATGCAGTCGGTTATTATACTGTGAGTTAAGTGGGCCGCGGGATTTAGCCAGATTTTGAGCCAAAAGATAGCAGGTCTTGAACGGATGAAATCCTCTATGTATGGGAGTTTGAGCTCATTATGGCAAATAAATGTTGGAGCACAGAAGACTCCCCCCAATATTTTTCTGCAAAACCTATTTTCCTCAGTTTGGATGTGTGTGCAATTAGAGTATCCCCACACTTCCGCCCCATAGGTTCCCGTGGGTTGGCATTGGGTGCGATAGATCTTTAAAAGTGAGGTGATAATGTCAGCCTGTTTAGGCTGCCGAAGGGATAGAATCGAATTGATAGATTTACTGATTTTGTTTTTCCCATAGGACACATGGGGTTGCCAAGAGCCCGTATTAGCAAATAGCAGTCCTAAATATGGAAAAGTGCTTGTGTATTTAAGGCTGTTATCCTCTGTTTTAATTGCAGTTATATTGTATTTTTTGGGCCCGCAATTCATAATAAAAGATTTTTTATAGTTTGTGGTTAGGCCCAAATCTGTCATAAAATTAACAAAACCAGAGATTAGGATACGGAGGGCGTTGGGTGTGCGGCCTATTAACACTGTGTCATCCGCGTACAACAACGCGGGAATAGGGTTACCATTTATGATTGGGACATCGTCAGTTAAAGTGCACAAATTGCTGCTCAGCCCATTGATGTACAAGATAAAAAGCAGGGGGGCGAGCACGCAGCCCTGTCTGACCCCCCTGCCGATTAAAATGTCATTCGAAGTCACACCCTCATTATTAATGCGCACTCTAGCCTTCAAATCCCGGTGCAGGTATGAAAGAAAGTAAACTAGGGAATCATCCAAACCATAACTAAGCAAAAGTGACCACAAATTCGAACGGTTAACAAAATCAAAGGCTGAACTTAAATCCATAAAACCAAGGTACAATGGGGATTTTTTTTACAATGGTGTACTTTGCCATTAACAGATTCAAGTTCAGGCATTGTTCGACAGTGCCCACGTGGCTTCTAAAGCCGAGTTGGCAATGGTCTAGTATATTGTTGTCCTCGACCCAGCTCCTCATCCTGTTAAAAATTACCCGCCCTAGAACCTTCAGTGTGTTGTCAATTAGCGATATTGGGCGATAACAGCCGGGATCTTGTCTGTCGCCTTTTTTAAATATTGGAACAATAACGCTGTTTGACCAAGATTCAGGAATAGAGTTGTCGGATGAGTTGTTAAGTAAATTGCATAACAGGGGGGCCCAAATATTGATTTCTGATTTAATTTGATCTATTGATAGGCCATCCGGGCCGGGCGCTTTATTCCCTGCGCTTTCGACTATAGCTTCCTCAACCTCTGATAATGCAATATCCAGGGGTGTAGTAGGCATGACATGGGAGATACTATCTGTGGGGGGCCCTTGTGCGGCATAGATTTTAGAAAAATGCTTGACCCACACATCCCCCGTTATATTACAATTAATAGCTGTAATTTTGGAACCAAAGGATCTTAGGGACTTGACCTCTCTCCAGAACCCTGTAGTGTCTTTCAAGGCCACAGACCGGACCAGAGAGTCCCAATGGTCCCTAACTAGGGCCTCAGAACATGTGCGTACTGCGGTTTTATATATTGTTCTTAAGTCTTTTACAAGTATCGGGTCCCTAGGTTTAGATTTCAGGGCTTCCCTTAACTCTCTATTGGCCCTAGAACAAGAAGAGTCGAACCAGCGAGGGCCGCAATTCTTGTTCGTACGGGCTGGTTTCGAGGATTCCCTTTTAATTGCCGAACAGAGATCGCTAAAAGAATTAACAACATCACGTCCAGATCTATCAAGGGTCAAACAGTTCTCCATTAATGTGGGATTTTTGTTAATAACTCTAGCTAGAATGCCTTTATTATCGGCCCCTTTCCAAACGACTCTTAATCTATCGGTAGATGCTTCCAAAAGTTGCGCCCCCATTTCTATTCTGACTTCATCTTTGTTGTTCTTACCAGGATTATTTAGATGTATTATAATTGGATAGTGGTCGCTGTAGATGGAACAAGCGACCTCTGCTTTTAAGATGATATCACTTAGAGAAGGGGAAATAAACATATAATCTATGGTGGAAGAACACCCTTGACCAATGTAAGTAGGAGTCGCCGTGTTATTTCCTCCCGTGCCTGCAATTTCCAGGGCATTCACTAAATCTCGGGGCGCTAGGTGATCCCTCAATTCCTCACCATTTCTACATGGGTGGTCATTACGATACATATGAGCATTAAAATCACCTCCAATACAAATTCCATCGAAAGTTCCATATTTCTGCCCGACTATTACATCATCGATAAAATTAAACAATATAAAAAAATTATTATTGGGATGGGACACAAAATCATTGTTATAAAAAGTAATTAAACATAATTTTAGCCTGTTTGTGTATTTCACAGCCATAAAACATTTCTCATGAGTCTGGATCAGTTTGGTTTCTACACCAGCTGTTATTTTGGCCCAGATGGAAAGGCTCCCGCTGGGGCGACCCATAGGGGGCGCCGGTACAGTTTGATTATGGCAGCTAAATCCTTCTAATAGAAGTGAGGTTGTACACCATGTTTCTTGTATCATAAGTATATCGCAATTATTGTTTACCCAGTTTGACCATTCTTTGATTCTCAATTTCGATTTAAGACCCGCTATATTCCAACTGACAATAGCTAGGTTACAACCCTGTAAGGTAGTACTTGAATTACCAAATGATTGGTTAACTACAGTGATTGGAAGAAGTGGACGGGTATGTGGTGATAAATCTTGATTGGGTACCTGGGCTAAGGGATCAGCGGCCATAATATCACAGTCGGTAACTAGTGGTCAGTTCAACATGTCTAATTCAGAGAGGTGTGCAAACCTATTATGCAGGTTAAGGGGAAAGAACGCTGGGCGCAGTTGCCTTTGTGGAGGTCTATAAAAGTAGCTTAGGGGTAATAGGGTAACAACAATGGCGATACTAGGGCGAGTATTATTTCTATTAAGTAAAAATCTAACTGTGCCAGGGTTCTTGAAATTGAGGACTATACAGTCACCATCAATATCTTTAAATAAGGGCCCTACCCATTACACCCTGCGGGCTGACAGGATTTAATTGGAGATGTCATATCCAACACCTTTGTGCTTAGTAAGCCAATCAATACATTTATTGTGTAGTTGGACCCATGATTCTCCCTGTCCCTCCCTTAATGGTGGTATGCCTGCTAAAACCAAAACTAAGGGGCAGGCATCTGGGGGTAGATGGAGAGGAGGTCCTTGATGTTTGATCGGCCTACTATCTCTTGACAATCCCACATGCCTGTTACCATCGGAAGTGGACCCCGCTGCTACGCTCGTCAGGATGGAGCCACCGTTCTGGTTGTCGATGCTAGGTCTGACATTGGGTGGCGATGGTGTGATTGCTGGTATGGGCGTAGGTTTGGGAGGTAAATTAGCAGCAACTTTGTTGTTCCCAGCATTATTACCTTTAGTTTGAGGATAAGCGGTGCATTAGGTGGTTGTTGTCCGCCAGTACTTAGCCCCCCAACAGGTTTTAAACCACTACACGACGCTGCAGGCCTCCCACATGATATAGTACTGCTGATTGATTCCAATTCTTTCAATAAGCGATCACCCCTTATTTGATCTAAAGTAACAGTCCCCTTTCTTTTTACCTCCTCATTTTTTACCAGATTTTCTAATCTGTCCAGTCTTTTAAAAACATTATTAAACTGTTTAGTCATTTGACTCTCCAATCTTTTAAAAATAGTATCTACTATAGTGTCTATGAGATTCCCATTTTGCTTCGATAAGCTATTATTATCTCCTGTTGGAACAGTCTGTGTCCATATTGTATTCTGGTTTCCAATGGGATTTATAAGGGTAGCAGTAGAATTGTCACCTGTATCAGCCAAATCCTTATCGCCAACGTGGACGGTATCTGCCCCTGTAGATTGGTGTTTTTGCTTGTTCCACAGGCTCTGGGGCGTAGGTTGATTCCTGTGGTTTGGCTGTTGTTTCCTTTTATTGACGCTAGGTTTAGAAGCGCCTCTCTTGCGCTTTTCCCCGCCCAGCTTATTACTGCCTTCCTAAGGCCCACTAGCGTTGTCATCCACCTGGGAGTCAATTATTATAGGGGGATCGTCCCCCTCTGGCGGAGGCATAGGAGGTGTGGGCGCTAGGGTAGGTTTAGCGATCAAGACCATTGGGGATAAGGGATAGATATGGTTCATTTGCGAGGGTGATGGACTTAAAGAGATGTTCAAACAGCTCAGGGACATTCTCCTTTCCGTGTCTGCGATTTCATTGGATACCAAGTTAAAAGCATTTTCCAACAATGACTCGAATGTGGGTGGGGGGAATGGGAAGTCATCTATGACAGCTGTCTTAGGCATAGCTTCCATGATATTTGGTTCTGCACTCACCAGATCCGTAGCGTTAGAGTGGTGGCCCGCCCGGCCACTGTTGACCACTGAGGGCCACAGGGGGCCCGCCCTTTGCCCGGGCTTCGCCCCGGGCGCTCCCGCGGGCGCGACTCGCGGGGCGAGAGGTGCACCTCTGCTTTATCGCACCTCCGGGCGCTCTGCTGTGACTCGCGGAGACCGCGACCGCCGGGGCACCTGGGGCTTGTAGTTCTGCCCTCTCGGCGGTGGCAGCGAGGGTGCTGGCTCGCGTTGCTGGGCATCACTGTGCTCCCGCACTGGAGCGGTTCGAGATGCCTGGCGCTGCTTTGCCGTTTACCTCGCGGCAGGGTAAGTCCTGGAAGTGCCCCCGGTGTGCGCTCGGCGCACCTCTGCTTTATCGCGCCTCCGGGCGCTCTGCTGTGACTCGCGGAGACCGCGACCGCCGGGGCACCTGGGGATTGTAGTTCTGCCCTCTCGGCGGTGGTGGCGGCGAGGGTGCTGGCTCGCTGGAGCGGTTCGAGGTGCCTGGCGCTGCTTTGCCGTTTACCTCACGGCAGGGTAAGTCCTGGAAGTGCCAGCCTGTATTCTGAGTAGATCCCCTCTTCAGTCTGGCCCAGGAGTGTGATCCGCAGCCGGAAGATGCGCTCCTGGATCCTGCGTCGGTTCCGGGCTGCAACCTGGAGCCTTCGCCGCCTTACCACGATGTAGAGTCCTGCCATTGTGAATGTCCTCATGCTCCTACTGTGTCTCCTTAAGTGTGTTTGTTTTGACCCGCACCTGTATCTTGTTAGGGTTTTTTTTTCCAATTGAACTTTATGGTTACCACCTGGTTTGAGGTCTCCTTCAATTGCGCCTTGCTAATAGCGATTTTTGGTTTTTTCGCTAATTGCGATTATTGATGAATTTGCTTTGCGAATATTTTGCGAGTTCACAAATGATTTCGCAGAATCAGTGGAACATCGCTATTACAGAATCGCAAAGGGGGTTCCACGTTGATTCTGCGAATTTAATTGCGAACTCGCAAAATATTTTGGGCGAGTTCGCAATTTGGTTGTTTTTACTATCATGAATTACGGGAACAGAAATTGCGATCGCAATAGTTGTTTCACAACTATTGGGATCGCAATTTTGGTTGATGAATCTATGCATATGTCTCTGCACCTTTTGGTTAGGAATCCAAACCTTATAGACCTGGGCCCTAGACACAGGATACGCAACCTGAGCGCCCAGCGCGGCACATTCAGATTTTTTCGAACCCTTGAATAGTCTTTATATGAGAGCACTCAAATGTACCATCATTAAAGATACACCGAGACATACGGTATAATCATGGTTACCTCCTGAAGACAAAACCAGGAAGCATTTATTTAGTTGACTCTAATAAGGTTATCCCCTATCTATGTTTTTCTGGGTTTTGAATCTTATGTTTATTGAATCTGTTCAATCAAAATGGCAGCTTCTGCCTTGAGAGGCAGTTAAACAACATCTCAAAAACAGGTGTATCCAATTGGGGAGGGGGCAATTACATTTGTAATAGCTGCATATGATGTGTATGCCTTGGCTTTGACACATTTTACTCATGGGTGCAATTTGAACTATAGGTGCTGCCTCAGGGCTTTTGCATGCGTACATACCAGCAGCACCACCTGCATACTGTAAGGCATACCAGTACTTGCAAAATCCATCCGACATACCACGAGCATCTAAATTGCTTTTTTTGCAAGCTTCCACTCACACATACTGGAATATTAGATGTGGTCTATCTCCTGAGTAATGAATAGGCCACATGGCCTATATGGATTAGTTACTTACCTGTAATCCTAGTTCTCTTCCAGGGGTATACTCATTAAAGTCATAAGCAACCCTCCCGTCTTCGTTGAGAACCCAGTCGTGCGCTTCGACGAAGTCTCTGCTGAGGTCGTCCGCTTGTGTGTTGAGACTCCCCGGCAGGTGAATTGCTGTTATGGACAGGTCTCGCGCCAGTAACCAATGCCAGATGGTCTGGGCTTCTATGGAAAGAGTCCTGGATCTGGTACCCCCCTGTTTGTTTAAGTAATACATTGTAGTTGTATTGTCCGTTTGTACCAGGAGGGACCGAGTCTGTAGCGATGGCGCCAGGGACTTGAGAGCAAGATGGACCGCTCTGAGCTCGAGAAGATTGATGTGATATCCTTTCTCGAAGTCTGACCATTGCCCTTGTACCTGCAGAGGGCCCATATGCGCCCCCCAGCCTTGGAGAGAAGCATCTGTTATCAGAGTCTGCTTTGGTGGGTCCTGATGAAAAGGGACTCCCTTCATCACGTGTACCTTCTTCATCCACCACCGGATGGAATCTTTTGCAGACTGTTGGAGATAAATCCGGTCCTCCCAGCATCCCGTCCTCTGTTGCCATTGATCTTCCAGACACTGTTGTAGAGGACGCATCTGCAAACGTGCGTTTGGCACGATGAAAATGCACGACGCCATTGAGCCCAGGAGAGAGGATACTTGCCGAACTGTCGGACGTGCAGATTGAAGGAGAAGCAGACACTTCGCTCTGATGGATGACCACCTCTCCTCCGAAGGACACACGTTTTCTACTTCTGTATCCAGCTGAGCACCCAGGTAGTGGATCTTCTGGGTGGGATTCATTATCGACTTCTTGTAGTTGACTTGCAGACCCAACTTGTACATGAGCTGAAGACAAATCGAAAGATGTTCTTCTAGAATCGATGGGGATGAACTCTTCAGAAGCCAGTCGTCTAAGTACGGATATATGAATATCCGACTCTTCCGAAGACAAGCCGCCACTACAGCCATACATTTTGAAAATGTTCTGGGGGCTGATCTCAGGCCAAAAGGGAGCACTGCGTACTGATAATGACGAGCCGCCACTTGAAACCTGAGAAATTTGCGATGTTTTCTGGATACCTGAATATGAAAATACGGGTCCTTTAGATCGATGGAGCACATCCAATCCCCTTGGTGTAATTGAGGGAAGATCTGGTGAAGAGCCAGCATTCGGAATCTCTCCTTCCGAATGAATTTGTTCAGTCGCCTCAAATCCAGAATGGGTCTGAACTCTGTGACTGGACCTTTTTTCTGCACAAGAAAGAATCGAGAGTACAGGCCTTGACCTCTCTGCTGGAAAGGGACTGGTTCTATGGCCTTCTTCTTCAGGAGAACCTTCGCCTCCTGTTGCAAGCGCTTTATATTCCACTGCACCATCTTTAGAGGGCGCATGCCAGTGGGTGCCTTCTTGAACCTCAAAAGGTACCCGTTCTGAACGACATCCAACACCCATCTGTCCTTCGTGATCTTTTTCCACTCGTCCAGATAACGCACAATACTTCCTCCAACCGGAGTGGGACACGGTTGTAGAGGAAGCATCCGTTCATTGTTTCTGAGGCTGCTTGGCAGCTGATGACTGCTGCCTATTTCCATTGCCTCTGCCTCGTCCAGGCCGCCTCTGCTGGAATTGCGATCTTTGTTGATTCTGGCCTTGATTTTGCGAAGACCAATTCGTTTGTTGACTCCTTTGCTGAAAAGATCTCTTGTCATAGGGACGAAAAGTACCCCGACGTTTAAATTCTTTCTTCTTCTCAAGGCCCACGGCCTTAAGAGTGTCCAACTCCACCTTCATCTTAGACATCTCGTCATCTGCATGGGATCCAAACAGAGTTGATCCATTAAAAGGTAAATTGACCATTTTCCTCTGTGCCTCCGGCTTCAGTCCCGTAAGGCGAAGCCAGGCTGTACGTCTTGCACAAACACCATGTGCATAGCCATGAGCCGACAAGTCCGCAGCATCAGCCGCCGCGCTAATGCTCTGGTTAGCCACCAAACCACCTTCCTCCACTATTTCCAGGAAGTCCTTCTGATCCTCTTTGGAGAGTTTATCTGCAAAACGAGCCACTGAGTCCCAGAGCAGACGGTCATAGCGGCCCAATAGAGCAGACGCACTGGCCACTCGCATGACCGATCCTGAGGTATTGCACATCCTTCGCCCCAGGGAATCCATACTCTTACTGTCCTTTTCAGGTGGAGCAGAAGAGGTAGATGCTGCCGAATGCGCCTTTCTGACTGCCGCTACAATCAGGGAGTCTGGTGGTGGGTCAGACCGCAAAAACATTGGGTCTTCCTCTGGAGCCTTGTATTTTTTCGCAATCCTAGAAGGACCTGAGCCCACCGTGGCCGGAGTTAGAAATGTCCTCATTGCTGGTTCAATCAATCCGGGCACTAACGGTAGGAGAGGCCTACCAGTCGTCTTGTGATGTAAGGTTTCGAAGATGACTGAGGTTGCTATCTGGGGAACTGCCATTTTGATGCTGAATTTACTCGCTCCACGACATAACACATCATTAAATGTGCTTAGATCGTCTACTGGAGACACCCTGGAAGGAGGAGTAGAAGATATAGTCGGAGAATAGTCCCTATACGAAGATCTTGACGAGGACGAAGATGATGTAGAAGATGGAGTAGGAGTTCTACGTCTTCTTTGAGGAGTTGCCGATCGTTGCCTCCTACGCTCCCTTGAACGAGATTTTTCTCTCACTAAGGATCTTGAGCGTGATCTTCTATGCAGTTCCTTCCGAGGGACTGGAGTTCTCTCCCCCATTATCGGACGCATCTTCCAGTGCCTTAAACTTTCCAACCACCTCGGTGACAAGTTAATAGGCCGCTCTGTATGCTCAGGTGAAGCTTCAGGTGACACCTGCACAATATTCAGCTCTGCGGAGGACTTTGAAGCTCTCGACGCTGCACTGTGTTCAGAGACCAATGAACCAGACGGGGTCCGCTGTCTGGGCACCAACTGTCTGTCATCTGGCACCTGCCCTGAGGACGAGCCCGAATGAGCCACCACAGAAGAGTCCTGGTGCACTATCCCTTGCCCCGCTGCAGATCCGTGGTCTTGTTGATCATGCGGGGAACCTTCCACTCCAGGTTCGGGACTTATTTCTGACCTCGACAAAGACCTAATTGAGGTTCGAGAGGCTGGTCTTGATAGTCTCGACTCCGACCTATGCACAGGTGGGGGAGACCTAGACACTCCATGCTTCGAGCCCGAAGCATGCTTCGACGTCGACTTACGTCGCGATGGAGACCTTGACCTTCTCTTTTTAGGTCTCGACGTCGAATCCCTCGACGTCATCTCTCTCGACGTCGATCTTTTCCTCGACGACGTATGTCTCCCTCTCGACGTCGACCGATGACTCTTCCTCGACGTCGACCCTTTATCCTTCGACGTCGACCCTTTATCCTTCGACGTCGAATCTTTTTCCTTCGACGGCGAACCTTTTTCCTTCGACGTCGACACACGATCCTTCGACGTCGGACATCTCCTGTCCCTCGACGTCGACCTCATACGATCCTTCGACGTCGAGCGTTGCACTCCCGACGTTGTCCTCACTGCAATCGACACCAATTGCCTCGACGTCGACAAGGATCTCGACGGCGACTGCCTCACCGGCGATGTCCTCGACGTCGATGGAGCTCTCTTCGACGTCGACTGTGATCTTCTCGACGTCGAGCCCACCTTTTTTGACGGTGACGCTCCCTGGAGTCGATGCTTCTTAGTTCTACCTTCAGGAGACGCTGATCTTCGACGTTTGGGCTGAGAAGAAGGCCTGGCAGATGATAATAGGCCTTTAGAACTCTTCTCACCACGGTTTTCTCTCTCCAGAAGGCCCAGCAACCTCATTTTCTCTCTTTCCTTTAAAGTTCTATTTGAAAGATTGAGGCAGTGATAACATTCTTCCACCTTATGAGAAGCTGGAAGACACACCACACAAACAGAGTGTGGGTCAGTTTTCGACATCTTCTTCCCACAGGAAGGACATTTGTAAAATAAAGGTGGCATTCTGACTAAAAAACACCAACAGCTTAGTCAGGAAAGGGTAACAACCCACCACCAAAGATATATTTTGTCAAGAAAAGGCAAGAAAAACCAATTTCTGACAGAAAATACTTCAAAAGAGCAGAGCTCAAGTTCCAGGTTCCTCACAGAACAAGCCGGAAAAAAGAACTGACCTAACTGTCACCTGTGGGGCATGATGGGAACAGAGTTCTCCTGGAAGCCTTAAAGGCAAAGTGTGCAGATTCTCTGGGGCCTTAAAGGCAGGGTGCCAGTCTGATTTTCTGTACACAGACATTTTTTCATATGCAGCCCTTTTAGGCTAATAACTGTTTACTACAGGTTCTTTGATGAAAATAAAAGGTTTTTCATGGCTATGAAATGCATTTTAGTCTCATGCCTGTTTATTGCATTTATATACAGCATATTTTCATGCTTCAGAACGTGTAAGGTTTGGTTTGATTAGCCTATGTGTTAAGGTTAGGCTGCATATGTTGGTTATTATACATGTATATGTGTATAATTACTTAGTACTTTGTACTTTTGGTTATATTTACACATATATATGTATTTTGTTTATGTGTTCCGGGTCCCCGCTCATGGGCGGAGATAATTCAGTGCTTATGACTATTAATGAGTATCCCCTGGAAGAGAATAGCTGAATATAAACCATGTTCATGTCCATAGTACCTACCACTTGCTGATGTAGTAGGGGGGTTACATTACACTCATACAATATGTATTACAAAGTATGAATATAACACAAGCTCTAGTTTGACAAGTGGTCCAGGGCCAAGATGCTGCACAGGCAATAAAAGCTATCATGGGAAAGATGGCCCAGAACTGTGTTGAAATTGCCTTCTGGATTGCTAGCAAGACCAATCAGTTGGAAAGGGTTTACCCTCACACAACACTCTAAGACAAGCATAGAATTCTGACTATGTGCCTTACTCTTGAAATGGTGCCACTCGAAGAGAAGTACATCACGTGGGGATGTATATTTGCATGTATTTACACTAACACCCATGGTATTCTCTCATTAGCATTTCTACAAGAAGTATTAAAACAAGCATGGGCCAGCACCTTCTCTGGACACAAGCATGAGACTAAAAGGAATTGTTTCTAAAGTTGCCTTAATCCTTCTAGGTAACATTCATGGAGAAGCATCAGCATTGGCTACATACCAGAGGCTTGCAGAAGTTCCTGTTCAGGATCCTTAAATGGAATTACCAGAAATAATATCTGAAATGTATACCTCTGTGGGCCATGATACTTCAGGTACATGAGCTATTAAACCACATCTTACACTTAATGGCGAGATTGAGGATTCAGCTAAGTAAGAATCCATTATAAAAGCTAAAAAGAAACAGATCGGGAGACAAAAAAGATGGACAGGTATCTGGTAGCCCATGATTACAATTTGAGGGATAGCGATAACATTAAAAAGACAGAACAGTATCAGCGCTCTGATTGCTGCTCTTCCTGTTCTTTTTAGGACTCTGAAAATAACCGGACAGAGACCAGGATCAGACCAAGTACTGAAGAAGAGACGAGCATATCAAGCAGAAAGGTGAATCAGGACGAGAAACTGAGGTTAGTGTAAAGAAAGAAGAAACATTTTCTTATTTAAGACTCAATTTAAAAAGAAGAAAATTGCAACACTTTCAAAGAAGCATGCCATGCCAGCTAAGGATCCTTCTGCAGAATGAAACTTGGGCAAGATTGTTCCCTCCTAGACAGCGCAGCAGAAGTGATGATAGTGCATCAGACCCTCCAGGAGTTTCTGGTGGCAAGTCAAACTGACAAACTCATCCAGGTTGAGACTCCAGGTAAATACTTAAATCCACCAGCCAGGGTTTATAATTTAGACATACAAATTCAGGGGATATACCGCGCACCATTAAAGCTGTCTTCTGGCTATATTCATCTGAAGTATATGTCATTATTCTAGCAGAGGACGACATCAAGGAAGCAGCCTGAGGAGAAGATGTGAAAGGAGTAGCCTTTTCCTACATAGTACTTGAGGATATCAGGGACAGTTACGCAAGATAGTTGGCTGCAAATTAAGCGCCAGACTCAATCAGAAATCAAGCGGGTGGGGTAAACACTCTATTCCCATGGTATTGCCCTTTACAGTGATCCCCAAGCACACGCTAAGTATCGTATGAATGCGGAAGCAAAGTGTGAAATAAAAGTGCTATTAAATAAACCACAATATCAAGGAAATATAGTGCCTTCTAATTCAACAGTGAATACTCCTTTTTTCCTGTTTGAAACCAAGATAAATTATTTAGAAACAAGTTTTAGATTTGAAAAATCTGAACTCACACACATGCACATATGCATTTCAAAACACTTACATCACATGTTTAACGACAAACCCGCTATGGAACAAGTGTGAGCCAATGGGAGTTTTAGTCAAAACATAGCACATGGAAGCTATTATCTATATGCCTTTGGTTTTGATGGAATTCATTTTCCCTTTAGGATACTATCCATGGGGTATCAGAAAAAGCCCTAGTTTGTTTTCGGCACATATCATGGAGATCTCAACACCGAATCCTGAGGTGCTATCTCACAATAATGGCATTTACCTTCATAGATCAAGTCATCTGATTAAGGTGGACCAGATATTGTCAATACTGGCATCACACAGTTACAAAATAACTTTAAAAATCCAAAATTGCTCACCTAACCGCGATTTAACTTAGGTATGAATTAGCCAGTGAAAGCATGGTGTCAGAAATGTTCTACCTTGCAGTCTCTGTTCAGGAAATTGCAATCTCTTTGAGCAGTCTTAACTTGCTACATTATGCTTGTATGAATTAAATTCTCCCACATTTTCTCCAAAAATATTTACAGACTAAGAATAACAAGATGGATTTAGTATTAAGAATTGTACTCAGCACCTCAGGTTAAACATATATAATCCACAATGAAGACAGACAATTCACAAAACGTACAAGTCACACGTTTATTCCCAGGTGACGCATGTTTTGCTTACATAGAGAAAAATCTAGATCCTGTGCAAACAGCGATTTTGAGAGAGCACCCTTAGGCACAGGGAAAACTAAGAAGTGTGGTTTCCTACACTAGAAGCAGCTATTGAGCAAGCATTTCTTATGCTTATGCTCTATGCCCGAGATCAATCAAGCTGGATTTATAAACAGTTGCTCATATCCCGTGAGGGTATCTAATCACTTGCTGCTTCAGGTGGATTTAGTTAAACAGCCAGGTCTTGAGTGCCTTCCGGAATTCCAGGAGAGAATTGGAGGTCCGAAGGTACAGGGGTAGAGGTCATTCCAGGATTTAGCCACAATGTAGGGGAAGGAGCATCCTCCACCTTTGCTTCGGCATATGAGGTATGTGTGTATGCGGGAGAGAGGTAGGCAGAGCGTAGGTGTCTGTAGGTTTGGTGGAAGATCAGGTGGTGGTTAATGTAGGCTAGTCCTTGTTCTGCAGGACTTTGTAGGTGTGAAATGGTGTCTTGAATTTGCATCTCTCCTGTATGGGGAGCCTGTATAGTTTCTTGAGCTGAGGGGCACGTTTAGGGAGGTCGAGGATAAGTTTGCCCATTGTGTTCTGTATGGCTTGCAGCCTCTTCATAAGATAAGATACAATAAGATAGTATTTATAGAGTGCTCTATACCCGTAGATATCAAGGCTCTAAGCAGACACAGAAAGGAGGAGAGAGCACAGCCACCAGTTACACGGGAAATAACCAGGCTTTCAGGAGTTTTCTAAAGGTAGAGAGGGAGCTAGCATAGACGATGGCAGAGGGGAGAAGATTCCAAAGTTGGCAGCGGCCACCGAAAAAGCACGACCTCCCCATCTGGATCTTCTAAATCTAGGTACCACGAGTTTAAGCTGAGTGGATGATCTCAAGGTCCTCCCGGGAATATATTGATGAAACAAAGATTTAAGTTGGGAGGGACCCTTGCAATGTACTGCCTTATAAACTGTATTAAGGGTCTTGAATGAGATGCGTTCCTTTATCGGGAACCAATGTAAAGACCAAATACCTTTTCGAGCAGATTGATACTTAGGGATGTTTAAGATTAGTCTTGCATCTGCATTCTGACCAGCTGAAGTTTGTTTAGAGATGCAACAGTGATATTAAGGTAGAGGGCATTACAATAATCTAGCCTGGAAGTAATCAAGGAGATAATAGTGAAACGATGCAATTCTGGTGGGATAAGTGGAAGGGTTTTTCTGAGGATTTTCAGAATATAAAAACATGTACTCACTGTACGATTGACCTGGGCATCAAAAGACAGATTCTCGTCAAAAATGACCCCTACATTTTGGCCATTTTTACAGGGTCAGGAAGACGCCTGCAATCTGTAGGCCACCATTCCTTAGAGGAGATGGACTTCTGAGGTCCGAAAATCAGTATCTCAGTCTTATCTGTGTTGATCTTTAAAGAGTTGCTCTTCATCCAGCAAAAAATGTTCAATATTCAAGCATTGAATTTTTCAGCAACTACCTTACGGTTGTTGGTGATAGAAACAATAATTTGGGTGTCGTCTGCATATGACAACACCTGAAATCAATAGGATCTCACCAGTTCAGCTAGAGGGGTGACATAAAGATTAAAACGGGTGGGGCTGAGCGAAGAGCCATGAGGAACCCCACACAGAAGATCAAATGCTGTGGATTTAAAACCACCAAAGCTAACTGTATACCTTTTGTCTGTAAGAAAAGACTGAAGAAACTGTAGAGCTTTTCCTGAGAACACTACTTCTCGCAGGTGTAGGATCATTCTATCAGGGGAGATAGTGTCGAAAGCTGCCGATAAGTCCAGCAGAATCAACACCGCTGATCCCCCCTGATCTACCTGCATCCAAATGTGGTCAGAAGCTGTAATGAGAGCAGATTGTTTGCTGTGACCAGCACGGAATCCATTCTGGGAGCCATCCAAGATTTCTTGTGCCTCCAAATACTTAATCAGCTCAATATTAATGTATTTTTCTGGAATTTTTGCCGGAGCCGGAAGTTCTTTAAGAGTGGGGCTGAGGAATGAGCCTTGAGGATCTTCTTGGGTTCCGAGATGAACAGTAGTAGGCAGACTCTCTGGGTTCTTCTGGTGAGGAAAGAGGTGATCGACTTGTGGGCATCTCCTTGGATTCCAATAAGATGTTGTCTTTTGATGGTGGTTTGGTGGGATATGGTGTCAAACTGAGAGGTCAAGCAGGATTAGTGCTGTGGTATCTTCCCAGTCAAGGAGGAGGGTTCAGATGTTATCAGTAGCAGCAGTCAGGGTAGATTTAGTTCTGTGGTTGGTGCATAATCGGGATTGGGAGGTGTCCAGAAGAGGGTTATTCTCCAGGTGTTTTGTGAGTTGGCGGTTGATGGCTTTTTCGAGGTCTTTGATGGAGCGAGGGGAGCAAAGAGATGGTTTGGTATTTTTCGAATTTGCTGTGGTCAGCAGACGATTTCTGGAGAAGGGATTAGACTTTTGCATGTTTCTATTCTTCAGGGAAGATGGCAGTGGCGATTGTTAGATTCCAGCTCAGAAAGCCCACGACACTGCAGGAACGACGTATGGCCCAATCCGCTACCCCTGCCAATGTGCCGCTCACTGGATAGCACACAATGAGAAAGCAGATGAACACCGGGAGAGGGTGGGAGAGGGAGATAAGAAAAACAAGGAAGAGAGACAAGGGAACCACTTCTACTTCTGTTGGACCCTCCACGTGTCTGCACCTACAAAACAAGGCACAACATTACCACTCTGTACTGACATACATCAAACCCCTCCCGCCTTTGACTATGACCATGCCATACCCATTTACAACACCATTGACTTCCTTACCAGTCCAGTGGGGACCTTGGTCCTTTCTACAGCAAAGCCTTGCTCTCTGTTTTAAATCCAGGAAAGTGAAACCAGCTAAAAAAGCCCAACCCTTCACTAGAGAATCACGAGGGGGAAAAAGTCACGTAATGACAGAAAAAAACCCTATTTCAAGCAAGAGGATTCATGAATCTCCAGAAACAGGGAAATAGAAAAAAAACTCGAACAAAGGGGAGCGGAGTACCAAAGCAACTTCTCCGCTCCGTTCTGATCCACAGACGCCGAAAGCGCCCAAATCGGCACAACGATGATGAGTGACTGCAAAAGATGCAGAAGCTGGACACGCAGTTCAAACGCACAGCTGTGCGTTAATCCGGTAGATTACGAAGCGTTGCAATCCTTTATGTCACGAAGCAAAATGAGGGTACTGGAGCCCCAGAACCTCCAATAAATACTAGCAAATGGCCCAGAAGTGAACAATGTCCCGAACAAATCACACGGGGAAGTGCAGGTATCCAGTAGAGTCCACGAGTAAAGACAGGGAGGAAGGGAGGAAAAAACGATGCAAAAAGACACGGGGCAAGGAACAGGGGAAGGATTAACCAGGAGTGCTTATGAGCCCAAAAGCACAAACTTCTCCTGACCAAACTGGAAAACACCCAAGACCTGGAACCCAAACCTAGAAAAGATACCAAGCAAAGAGGAAGGGGCGTACACAGCTTAAATCCCCCAATCAGGTAAGTCATGTGATGGATAGTGCATGGTCATAGAAAGGGGACTGGACACGATTCCTAACAGCGATACATGAGTTGAAGAGGGTAGTGAACTAGCTTCCGATCGTCTTGCTCCCAAGGTTCAAAATGTCTGAGGACAGGGGTCCATAGGGGCTTCTGAGTGGAGTTCATGAAGGCTATGGAGTTGTGTATGGTAAGCTGATCCCAGCAGGTGAGTTGGTGGTCGTAGCTTGCTTTTGTTGGAACAAGATGGCCAACAAGGTTGGACGGGGTGAGCTGGGGCTCAAATTATTACAGATAGTGGAGATCTTGTCATGGAAGAAGTCCACCAGGGTGTCACAAAGTTTCTGGGAATGGATGATGATGTTTTCGGTGGCTCAAGGGTTGGAGAGCTCTCTGACAATGCACAAGAGTTCTTTGCTGTGGCTTGAGCTGATTTCGATGTGGTCTGCCAAGGCATTCTTTTTTGTCTCCTTTAGGAGTTTGCAGTAGTGGTTGAGGGCTGTCTTTATTGAGCTCTGTCTGAGCATTCCTTGCTGGTGTGCCATTTTCTTTCTAGTTGCTTACAGTTGCATTTTGCAGTTCTAAGCTCCAAGGTGCACCACCTCACCTCTTTGGTGGACCTGTTGCATTTGCTAAACTTGAAGGGGACAACTCTGTTGGTGCAGTCTGTGATCCAGGCAAGGACGTTCTTGGAAGCGTGTTCCAGGTTGGGTGCGGCGTTCAGGTTGGAAGTGTTGAGGGTGTCGGCCCACTGATTCTCTGACACTTTTCTCTTGCTTGCTGTGGTAGGGGCCCTGGGTGGCTAGGAGGCAGAGTAGGGAGGGTCTACTGATGAGGAAGTGGACGATGGCAGGATCTGTCCACGTGAGCTCGGTGACATGACTGTACTTGACTATGTCACTTGAAGCTGGGGTCAAAGGGTTGAGTGCATTGTGTGTGGGGCTGTTGACTAGTTGGGTAAGGCCATTGATGCTCATGCCTTAAAGGAGGTTGGTGGTGTTGGTGTTGGTGTTGTTGAGGTCGTCAAGGTAGACATTCCCTTCTTCTTACTCACCATTGAGCAACTTCATTTTATGTAAAGTATCTGCATATACATAAATTGATTTTTCAACCTATGATAAAGTTTATCGAATCCTTTTCGCATTTTTTAAGTGTCTGTCATCATTAAAAATAATTCCTTTATGAAGTGTCTGTCACCTTAAAAAAAATCCTTCTTTTTGGATACTAAAGGAAGATCATTCCTGTTGGGACCAATTGTGTTTCATACCACGTATTACCCAGGTCCTACGGCTATTTGAGTTTCCCCATTGTTTTGTAATGACAGTGAATGTGTAGGGAGATGTTACTCAGAGCGCTCTAGTTTTTAGCCCTGATGCAGCATGTATCACTGTTCCAGCACTGATTTAAGTGGAGGTGCTGTATGTATCTAACTGGACCTGTTGTAACTCTCCTCCATTATTTTAAATGTCTTAATTGTTTTAATGAAGCTGCACTTCATCTATTAGAGAACTGTTCACTTCCTTCTGTTTCCTCTGTATTTGAGCTATATTTGCCTTGCCTCCACCTATCGGTCAGGTTTATTTTTTCCTGAAATAACTGTCAGGAGGTTTCTTCATTCCTGGAATTGCAGTCACCATATTGGTTGGGAAGATGCTGGGCAGAGCTCTCGAGTTGTTAGCCCTGACACAGCATGTGGTGCCATTTTGGCACTGATTTTAAGTTCAGGCACTGTGCTTCTTGCGCAACCGGCATGCCAATGATGCACCATAGGCAAACCTGTCTGCTCCTGGCTGTGCCTTGCGCCACCACCCCTGGCCTGTCGCACTAGCTCCCCAAAAAAGAATTGGGTATTGTCCTAATGCTCCTCTGTCTTGACATGACTAGAATGGCTGCAAAGCTACAACTAACGCATTCACTTTAGAAAGCCCAGTTTGATGCATAATATGAAGACCTTTCTTCGCTAGCCACTCTACTGTTGTAAATGGCAGGCTTATAGTAAGCATTCTTCGAATCATAGTGTAGTCTGATGGTATTTGATTAATATTGGTTCCTTAGCTAAGCATAGTTTTCACCTAGATGGTTTATTTGAGGAATATAACCTAGACTCTCCTTTCCTCACTGAAACCTGGATCTCCAACTCCTTTAACCAGCACACTGCAACAGCCATTGTCCTAAAATACTCTGTCTTACATCAAGATCACCCCATCTATAATGGAGTAGGGCTTGCTATCATTTTTCGTTCTACTTAAGACTGTAGTATTAATAAAGGCACCAATTTGGAATCATTCGAAGGTTTCATATATTCTTTAAAGAGTACCACAACTTATTTTATCTCAGGGGCCTTGGTTTATTGTCCTACTGGGCCTACTGGTCATTTTCTTTTGTTATTGATAGACTGGAATGCACCACAAATCACAAAATTGGCTAATTGTATGCTTCTGGATGATTGTATTATACATAAGGATAATATCATCAACCTCCATCAACCTCCCTTGTGAAATCTTTTACAGAATTCACTTCAGCCCTAAATCCGAGAAAGCTGGTCATGGATCCTACATCGTATTGCAGGACACACTTTAGATCTTGTATTTACAAATGTAAGTACTCTTATAGTAGATAATCCTATTCCCTTAGTCTTGTTGGACCATCTGCCATTCCTTATTTTAAGGAATACCTTTTAGTGTGTCACCCCTCACTTTATGCTAGATTTTACTACTGGTATATGGATTCTGAACACTGGGGCCCTGCCGTTCAAAAGTCCCGTTCATTTGCTCTGGCCCTTATAAACATGTAGATCTGAAAATCCCTGACTGGTATATATGACTGACCTATACTTTCATATTTTAATGTAAACATTTTGTTCATGGCCTGTAAGTTATATGTCACTAGGGAACTGCAGCACCTCTTGTGCCCCCACTAGAGTGGCTAAAGTTTTTAAAACTTCAACCTTGCAAAATAAACCTTTTATTAGGCCTACACCTTCCTTTCTAATACTTATAAGTGGCCCCAAGATAGGCCCTAAATGCCTGTAGGCCAGGGTGCATGGTATTTCAAAAGGAGGACAAGTTCTTAATTTGTACATGTCTTGGCCTTGAATAATATCCCAAGTCGTTTTTCACTGTTGCAAGTCTGGCTGTCCCGAAGAAAATCACAGAGTTACATTATAACACCTTATAATGCATAACTTCAGAAAGGGAATAAATAGAACAGTGGCTCAAGGTTCCAATTAATGGGAATTTAAAATGAAATCTGATGATAAAGTAGTATTTTAAATTACTAATTTTAAAGTTTGAATATCTTTATTCGGCAAATTGATCACCATAAAAGAATACATATACATATACATTTCCAATTTACCAGTAAAAAAGATTATAAAATACAATAAAAAAAACATGGGCACCTCATTCATTAGTTTGGTAACAGTGAATTCATCATCAGCCTGTAGGACCCCCCGGGTGCAGTTTCAGTAAGCGGGAGCGTGTCAACCACGCACTTCCCAAAAATTTAGCCACCCCACAAATCATTATGGCAGATGAAGAATCTGTAGAGAGGACGCGTAGTGCCTGGCTATGGCACCTCAACCCTAATTCCCTGCAGAAGGGTTTCAACCAGAATTTCCGCGCCCCTTTGTAGGCTGGGCAGGCGAAAAACAAGTGAGCCACCGATTCCTTTGGTGCCGCACAGCCAGGGCATGCGCGCAAGAGGGCATCTGAATTCGACCACCTCACCGTAAAGTCATGCACCGGGAGCGTCCCATATCGCAGTTTTAGGTACAACGCTCGGTCCAACGGTTTGGTTATCAAGTCGAGAAAGGGTTCCAATTTTCTCACACATTTAATTGACAAAAATTGATCAGTAAGTGAGCCCACATTCGTAACCCTCGTAGCGTTACTCTGTACCCAGTCCCAGTATAGTTTTTTAATCACATCTTTGGGTGGCGGTGATTGCGACTCCCATGCCTCTCTTAGACCCAAATTGAAAGCCAGTTCTTTCAGTTTGTTTAGCCATCCTATTTTTTTACCCGTGTCCAGTAAAAGTAGATCGTCCAACCCTTCTGCATACTTTACGAGCTCCTCAGTTCTTCTTAAACGGGACCAGAAGAGCAACGGGCGTAGCCTCACCAGGTCCTTTAGTGTTCTTCTGCCCAGATCTAATCTTAGTGGGATCATTGGGGTGGAAGCGGGAAGAGCTACCACCTTCCTAAAAAAATTATTTTCCGCTGTCATCAGATCTGAAACCCCTTCGAACCCCCAAAGTTCGGAGCCATAAAGTGCCGTAGGAAGAATCTGTCCCTCATAGATGGCCATAGCTGGGGAGACCGGTTTACTACTTGATTCACGGAGCTCCTTCAGCGTCACCCCGGATACTCTTCGGTGACTAAGTAGCATTTTGGAAAGATGGTCCTTCCAGGTCATGCGGCTGTTTATCCGGACACCTAGATAGTCAAAAGATTCGACCAGCTCGAGGGGAGCACTATTGAGCACAAAATTATTTTTAAATCTTTTTGAGGGGGCAAAAGCCATCAATTTGGTTTTCGATGTATTGATGGTTAAGCCTCGGGTAGTGCAGAAGGAGCTAAAACGATTCAAGAGTTTTTGTAAGCCCACCGGGGATTTAGAAATTAATAGGGTGTCATCAGCGAAGAGGAGTGTAGGGATTCTCTCCCCCGCCAGGGATGGGGCATCCGCCTCCACCCCCTTCAGATGGTCCACCACTCCATTTACGAATAGGGAGAAGAGGGTCGGAGCCATGACACAGCCCTGACGTACTCCTCTCCGCACTGGGATCCTATCTGTTAGTTGTCCCTGGGATCCCCATCTAACCCTCGCATAATTCCCCTCATGCAGCTTTACGATTAGGTTCAGAAGTCCACTGGGAAAACCCATCTCTCCAAGTATTTCCCAAAGTTTTGTACGAGGGACCAGGTCGAACGCAGTCTTGAGATCTATGAAGGCCATATACAAACTGCCTTTCTTGATGGTAACCGCCTTCCAATAGATGGCAAAAAAACGAAAGACCTGGTCCATCGTGCCTACCTTCCTTCTGAAACCCGCTTGTAAGTGGGAGAGGATGCTGGCCTCCTCTATCCAATCGCCTACTCTTGAGATGATGACCCTGCCGACCACTTTCTGGATTATGTCTATCAAACTGATAGGTCTGTAGTTCGCAGGGTCATCTCTTGCCCCCTTCTTAAACACAGTAACTACCTCGGCCCCTTTCCAGGAGTCTGGTACCTGGTGTCCCCTCGTGATCAGATTCATTATTATAGCAATTAGTTTGGCCCAGGCCTCTGGCTCCACCATCAACAGATCTCCAGGAATCCCATCCTGCCCGGCTGCTTTCTTAGGGGTTAGATGTCTAATCGCCATCACTACTTCTGGGGTCGAAAATAAAAGGGCATTATCCCCTAGGTGGTCCCCTTCACCCAGACTATTCACCCCAGGGCTAGTTGTTTCCTCCAAGTCTCCATATAGGGATGAAAAATGAGTAAACCATTGCTGGCTAGTTATATGAGCAGCCAATGGTTGCGATTTTCTCTGCCTTGTCCTATTAATCAAATCCCAAAAAAGGTTCGGGTTCCTACTGCTCACAGCCTTGGTGAGATCCTGCCAATGCTGTTCCTCCCACTCCCGTTTGGCCAATGATAATGTTTTCAGATAATCCTTCCTGGCCGCTCTAACCAGTAAAGGGTCCCCTGAAAGCAGAGCTTTTGTCAGATTTTTCCTTTTGCTCTTACAGTGATCTGTATACCATGGTTTACAAAGAGTAGAGGGTATAACGGGACCCCTGTTACTTTTCCCTTTCGAGATAAAAAATTGGCCAACTTGATCTATTGTGGCTTTATAGGCAGAGTCAAGGGAGGGGTGTTGGGGACTGTTAATCCGATTTTCACCCTCCCAGACCTCTAGATTTAAAGACAAACCCTCCACCAGGGATTTAATAATTCCTATATCATCCTCCTTAAGGTTAGCCTTATCCCATTTCAGTCTCCGGTTATTGTTATGTGGGATAACCTCTTTAGTTATTTTTAAGGTGTCATTCGCCAGCCTGTCATTAAAAACACCCCAGTTGAACTTACAACACAGGGGATTGTGGTCACTATCCTGACTTGGAAAGACCTCCATATCAATAAGGTCTGCCCAGAATCCAACGTCCATTAGGATGTAATCGATTCGGGACGGCCCTGAGAGTCTATTAAAGGTCAGTGCCCCTGTCTGATCGGATATAGTCCTGCCATTAAGGGCTCTTAGTTTGTGGTCCCTTGTCAGTGCATTAATTTGAATGGCCCTAGGTGACCATTTCCTAATAGGGGGCAGGGATAGAGTTGGAATAGACCATTTTGAATCCTCCTCTTCAATTCCTAAGGGGTCATCTCCGAGGAGGGGTTCAAACGTACAATTAAAATCACCCCCCACAAGGATTTTAGCTGAGCAGGGACAATTGGCTAAGGCCGAGTCCAGAGCTGTTAAAGTCAAAGAGGAAGAGTCACCCGGTGTCCCTCTAGCATAGACATTAAAAAGGTCAAGCCTAACGACGTCCTCCCGTCCTCTTGCCGAAAGGTGGAGTATATCATTACACTCCACATTATGGCATGTGACCACCCAGTCCAGTTCTATTTTTATCCAAACCGTGAGACCACCCGCTGGTCTACCCTTTCCCTTGCTTACAGCGGGCACAAAGTGGGTGGTGTACCCCGATTTATGTAGCGGTAGTAGACTCCATGTTTCCTGAAACAGGCAAACATCAAACTGCTCAATGAGTGTATGCCACTCCAGGATTTCTAGCTTCCTCTTTAGCCCAGCAATATTCCAAGAAAGGAGGTTTATTACCCGCCGTTCTCTGGGCATAGAAGTGTAACCCACCACAGTCGCACTCTCGTTATCCACCCTGGTCATAGGGCTCCCACCCTCCTGAACCAATGGAATGGTGGTTGCAATGCAACCAGCCATACTAGTCAAAGGCCCAGCTAGCCTATAATCCTCAATAATGTTGTTGGTGGTGGCCATGTGGGCTGTAAGTAGACTAACTTCTCCTGTATCTATACTACCACAGAGTAGTCGAAGGTCCTCCTCCCCAGGGAGTTCATTTAACCCCCCCCCCCGGGCCCCAAACTTCAATCACAGTCTTCCAGCCCTGACAGCTGAGAAAACCGATTGTAAGTATCCAACGGGGTAAAGGGTCTCAGGTGATTCATCCTAGAGCCCTGGTTCATCATATGTCTATAAGGAACCATGGACCAAGCAGAGTGTAGGTCAGGCACCCTGTTGAACTGATGCCCATACTGGGGATAATTGTTAATATAGGGTAGTGTAAGGGGCGGCCTATAGGACTGTGGTCTGTTTGAATGTTTAGAGGTAGTAGCTTCTGACCTGGGGTAGAAGTATGTTAAAGCTCGAGGGGTGATACAGGTTTCCCCATTCCCAGGTGGCCAGTTTAAGATGTAATCAACAGCCCGAGGGTCTCTAAAATTGACCACCACAAGGTCCCCCTCTATATTTTTAGTTCTACTCCCCAGCCAGTTGATCCGTCTAACATGAACTATGTCCCCATCTATATTAGGCGCTATCGGCCTGTGCAACCTCAACCAGTGGATGATTTTATTCTTGAGATCAGCATATCCCTCCTTCTTATTTTCTGTTAACTGAGGGACCCCCGTTAAAATCACCACATAGGGCACTGCTTCTGGAGGAATCTCTACTTGTGGGACCCTTTTATGAGGTATTCTGCTATTTCCACCATCCCCGTGTAAGTTCTGGTTGTTGCTCGTCGAGGCCGTTAAGGTCGATTTGTTGGAGGCAGCACCCAATTCAATTGCTGGTGCCTTTAGTTGTTTAAGCGATGGTGTATTGTGAGGTGGGGGGTCAACTCTACCCTGAGGCTGGCAAGTTTGCTTAATCAGGACTGGGACAGATGAAATTTTAGATTTCTTTTGAGGTGTAGTGGGAGGGGGCCCTGTCAAGGGTGTGGGATGCACCACCCCACTTCCTTTATTTTTGGTGAGGGTAGACATACTAGTTATGGCAGCTTCCAATATGGTCAGTCTAATTTCCACCTTTTTAATGGACTCATTGATAGGTAGAAGGAGAGATCTCAACAAAAATTCCAAGTTCCCTGTCACTGTGGGGGGAAGTAGGGGTGTAGTAACGGTTGGGGTGGCTCTATCGTTGTTATCTGGAGCCACATCTTGTGTGGCTGCTACAGATGGACAATGAACCGGTAGAGCCACTACCTGTGGTGTATAATCCTGCTCCACTACTGGGGGAATCTCAGTTATAATGGGGGTTTTTGTCCCTTTACCAAAATCAGTGTGCGGGGTTTTGGCTTTACCCGGTACCACCCTTTGTTTCTTCCATTTTTTTACTAGGGGGAGGGCGGTGGGTCTGGGCTACAGGTAAAAACTTAGCTTTCTGCTTCCTAGATTTAGATGTGACAATGACGCGGCTACAACTAGGGGTGGGTGAAACAATTATAATATTATCCGAGGGCAAACAGGGAGTGGCTACAAAATCACGAAACAATAAGGGGACTCCGTCTTGACTTACGTTATCCTCACTCAAGTCAGTCGAATCTCCCTCCCGGTTCAATACAAGCAGACTATCAGTGAGGGGTCTATGTTTCATACTCTCAACTGAGCGACGCCGCTCTGCCCTACGCTCTGCTAAAATAGAGTCCTTTTCTCCCTCACTCTTCTTAGGAAAATAATTCTCCAGTGAGCCATTGCGTAATCTGGATTTTTTACCTGGAGTTACATCTTCTGTTGCCATATCCATCTTGTGGCGAGACACTAACCTCCGGACTGTAAGTGGAAAGAGGTCAGGCCCTGCCCGGCCTCCTCCGGCCCCGGACGGCCACAGACGGTCCCGCCCTTGTCCCGGGCTTCTCCCGGTCGCTCCCGCTCGCTCCCGCGAAGCGGGGATACTGCACTCCTAGTAATACTACTGCTGTGCTGTCATTCGGTGATAGGCGGGGGGCGTGGCCAGCGGGGAGAGCAGCCCAGGTGTTGCTGGTTGGGCGCGCAGGGGCTCCTGGTCACTGGAGTCCCCTGCCTTGCTCGCAGCCCCGCTGGAACACTTGCCTGACCCCGCGCTCCTCCTTGGGTCCTTGGTGCAGCCCTCTGACGGTCGACGCGAAGCGGGTCCGGCGAGTCGTGGGTGGGTGGAGAAGAAGAGGGGAAGTCCGCTAGGCAGCTGGTCCGCCGCGCTCCACAAGGTAGGCAGAAACAATCCGAAAAGGTGTCCCACAGGCGCTGGGGAGAAGGCTACTTTTCACTCCGTGTGCGGGGGGCGTGGCCAGCGGGGAGAGCAGCCCAGGTGTTGCTGGTTGGGCGCGCAGGGGCTCCTGGTCACTGGAGTCCCCTGCCTTGCTCGCAGCCCCGCTGGAACACTTGCCTGACCCCGCGCTCCTCCTTGGGTCCTTGGTGCAGCCCTCTGACGGTCGACGCGCTGCGGGACCCGCGAAGCGGGTCCGGCGAGTCGTGGGTGGGTGGAGAAGAAGAGGGGAAGTCCGCTAGGCGCTCCACAAGGTAGGCAGAAACAATCCGAAAAGGTGTCCCACAGGCGCTGGGGAGAAGGCTACTTTTCACTCCGTGTGCGGGGGGCGTGGCCAGCGGGGAGAGCAGCCCAGGTGTTGCTGGTTAGGCGCGCAGGGGCTCCTAGTCACTGGAGTCCCCTGCCTTGCTCGCAGCCCCGCTGGAACACTTGCCTGACCCCGCGCTCCTCCTTGGGTCCTTGGTGCAGCCCTCTGACGGTCGACGCGCTGCGGGACCCGCGAAGCGGGTCCGGCGAGTCGTGGGTGGGTGGAGAAGAAGAGGGGAAGTCCGCTAGGCAGCTGGTCCGCCGCGCTCCACAAGGTAGGCAGAAACAATCCGAAAAGGTGTCCCACAGGCGCTGGGGAGAAGGCTACTTTTCACTCCGTGTGCGGGGGGCGTGGCCAGCGGGGAGAGCAGCCCAGGTGTTGCTGGTTGGGCGCGCAGGGGCTCCTGGTCACTGGAGTCCCCTGCCTTGCTCGCAGCCCCGCTGGAACACTTGCCTGACCCCGCGCTCCTCCTTGGGTCCTTGGTGCAGCCCTCTGACGGTCGACGCGCTGCGGGACCCGCGAAGCGGGTCCGGCGAGTCGTGGGTGGGTGGAGAAGAAGAGGGGAAGTCCGCTAGGCAGCTGGTCCGCCGCGCTCCACAAGGTAGGCAGAAACAATCCGAAAAGGTGTCTAATTTATAAATGCCACTTTTAGAAAGTTGCCATTTTCCTGAACAAAGCCTATAGTACCCTTTCAGAGTTACTATCCCAACAGTCACCTGGCAACCCACTGGCAGGTGTGAAGGGCTCCCAAGAAAATTAGAAATAGGGCCTTGGCTGGGGGAGGCGTGGTATCCTCGTGACAGGATGGCCTGGGGGTATGCCTACCAACTGAACAAGCTTTGAAAGGGAATCCTCTGTCACCGGCTGATGTAACTCTTACCTAGACCTGCCACTGTCTAGGAAGATAGAGTAGCGCCAACCCTAGTAGGGGAAAACCTGTTTCAGAACCAGTAGGCAATGTTGCCCCTGGAACTATTGGTTTGGGAGAAACCTAGAAACATATTCTAGTGGTAGGCATAAAAGTGGCACCCCTGGGTACTGTCTTTAGAACACTGGTGGACCTGAAGAAAACAGAAGGACTGCACCTTCTGAAATCTTTGGACTTTAGAAATAGGAGTGTGCCAAACCTGTGGGGAGAACCCCCAAGGTTGGACCTGCTCCCACTTGAACTTAGGCCAGTTGAGTGGATTCCAACAGCTACTTGGCTCGCATCTCATAAAGCTACAGGGTCCCAAAAATCTGCAAGACGCCTACCTTCCTTAAGAGCCCAACTCACCAGTTCTAACTCCCCTTGACGTAGACCCTGCTGGTGGCTTCCCCCTGGAGTTAGTCCTGATCTCCAAGTAGTAGGGTCCTGGGACCCTTGGATAAGTGCCAGAATGTACTCCTCCTGCCAAACCATAAGAGCTGGTGCTTAATAACATGTTCAGGGATTTTTGCTTGGAGAACCAAAAGAAGAATGAGGAGTGGTGTGGCTCACTGGTTAGAGGCGGCAGACCCGGAAGCAGAGAACGGCCCGGGACCAGGGTTCAATTCCCGACGCGGTAGGGTCAGCGGACTCGATAATTCTCGCCTCGGTGCCTACTCTAACCAGGGATCACACTCTGCAACTCTGGGCATTAGCTTGCCTCTTCTCTACAACGGCCCCCCACAAACGCCGGGGATGCCTGGTTTCACCTTGGAGATACCCAGTAGGGACCATCTCACAGGGATAGCCAGGACGGGTTCCCCAGCGGTCTACAGCGCCACAATGCCTCAGGGCAGCAGTGCGCTTTACAAGACACATACATTACAAGACACATACATTACCTGACAATCAATCCAACGAAGGTGTCTCGCTGCTGGGCCAAAGAATCAGGTCACTCCTACTTGGGGCTTTTCTGCAGCAGCAAATCCATTTCAGCAGGAAATTGCAGACAGGCTATCCAGCCTTGGGGAACCCTGTTCAGCTACATCATGAAGCTTTGCCCTGATAGAGGAATTCCAGCTTCAAAACAGTGACTAAGTCCAAAGGTAAAAATATTTATGGGGAGAAGGCGCCATAGTCTCCAGTCACCGACAGACCTACCCTGTGCACAAATTTTAATTCCTCCCGCACTGAGCATTCCCGTCAACAACTTCACTGGATGTTTGTTCGACGGCTATCCGGCCTCATGGTATCCATCTTGGCCTCAGCCTGCTGGCTTGCCTTAGTGAGGATTTTTGAGTTTCATTTCAGAGGTTAAGTCAGAAGGTAAAACTTCTGACCAAGACAAATTTGGTTCCTGTATCCGACTCACGATCCATCGCGATCAGCATTAATTCATGCCTAGGTACCGGGCACGGGCAATAAGATGATCACGGTTGGCACTTAAAACTTTGTGGTGCAATTTTCACTCAAATTTCGGCAGCATCAGCTTCGTGTTTCTGCTTACTGAACTCACTGTGGAAATTTCCGGACTTTCGACCCCCTTAGTTGAAAAACGTGGTCCACGCTCTTATGTCGTCTAGACTTGATTATGGTAATTCCCTATACTACATCTCAGCTAAATAGTCAGTCCACAGATTACAAGTCATTCAGAGTGAGGCCGAACACCTGATTCTGTGAATCCCTAAACATTAACTGATCTATTCCCATCTCTGTGATCAACACTGGCTCCATACATATAAAAGGGTGTTATTCAAGACTCTGGCCCTAATCTATTGAGCCAGGAGTAAGGAAGGTTCGGCATGGTTGCTAAAGCTTTTTCAGCCATATTCTCTTGCAGAGCCTTAAGATCTAAAGAGGCTAGCCTCTTGGTGGTCCCAAAAACAAGGCGAGCCAGAATAGGTAAATTCCCTTTGCCTTTCCAGGGTCTAAACAATGGGATCAGCTATTTATAATGTACTTAATTCCCCAATCATGGTTGCCCTTCTTGCAGCTGGTCCAGCTGGGGTAGTTGTTTGCGCTCTATAAGTTTATTATTCATTAATTCATTCATCCCATACATAACATTGTTGCTGCTGCCCCATTGTAAGCACGTAGTGATGCCAGAATACATCCTGTCACTGGTCAATGTTTTGGATGTAACACTGCCATGGATATCAATAAGTAACCATTATTACGATGCACATTACTACGTAAATGTGCCAAAATAAATATTTGTAGTTGGACAATTTAACTGAAGCATGTTATATTCAATGCTACATGTATCCCGCCATCTAACCACACATCTCAAGAGAGAACTTGGCTGTTGGACCTTGCTACCGCCTGAAAGTCATGCCCAAAAGAGCTTTTGAGTGGCAATTCAGTGAGCTTGCAGTAGTACACAGCATAGAAGATAGGCAGTACTTTTCATCCATGAGTCAAATGGTCCCCAGAGCTGGGGTAGTTGTTTGCGCTCTATAAGTTTATTATTCATTAATTCATTCATCACATACATAACATTGTTGCTGCTGCCCCATTGTAAGCACGTAGTGATGCCAGAATACATCCTGTCACTGGTCAATGTTTTGGATGTAACACTGCCATGGATATCAATAAGTAACCATTATTACGATGCACATTACTACGAAAATTTGCCAAAATAAATAATTGTAGCTGGACGATATAACTGAAGCATGTTATATTCAATGCTAAATGTATCCTGCCATCTACACCACACATCTCAAGAGAGAACTTGGCTTTTGGACCTTGCTACCTCCTGAAAGTCAAACCTAAAAGAGCTTTTTAGTGGCAATTCAGTGAGCTTGCAGTAGTACACAGCATAGAAGATAGGCAGTACTTTTCATCCATGAGTCTAATGGTCCCCAGACAACAGGCCTCAAAATGCCACTTGAATCTTGAGACAAAAGTAGGTTTTCAGACTAAATAACACTTACTTGGCTGCAGCTGTTCTTCTTTAGTTTTGTTCCAGGTATTGCCATTAATAGCACGAAGGAACTGAGAGACAGTGCTTGGAAATCTTTGTAAGGACAAGCGCATATATTTCTCACGGATAGACAAAGCACGATGCAAATCCTGGCATATTAGTTGATAATCATCTACTGTAACCTGTAATAACAATTATATACATTTTTAAATACAGTATATGTGTACAAGTTCCGTATTATCAAGTGGAAATCCTATTTACCTGCAACAACAGTTCTCCTGCAAGCTTGTCTTTCCCAGATTAATTTGGTCACTAGGCCAGTGGTGACGCCCCTACTGCCGAACCAGGTGTAGGAGGCCTTGGGGTGTGAGTATATGAACGAGTTGTGGTTCTGTGGAGTTGGTTAGTGCCACCATCACGCCATCCTAACTGCATTAGGCCGCATGACTAATTGTGACATTGGTGCTGTGCTGTACCTCCATGATGGCCTTCTCTATATACCTCTACTACTAATTCTTTCCAAGAAACCCACATAAGTTAATTTATTTAAGAGATGGCAGGTGAGACGACGGCATGGGGATGAGGATGAAGTTAAACTTCTCCTAGCTATCCTACCATCTTCCAGAGCCATAGCAACAGCCCATACCCCCACCAAATTCCAGTTGAGCACGCCCGCAGTCCCGGAGAGATGCTTACAATGTCTAACTGGTACTTTAACACCAGTGCTGAGTTTAAAAACAACACAACCAAAAAATAATAAAGTCCCACTATTCCCATTTCATGTCTTTGCGTACCCACCAAAGGAACTACCAAAATATTTAGTGAATTTCAGAACCCCAGTGCACTGCCTTCAAAGTTACTTAATCTCCCAAACGGTATGACTCTCTAGAAGATAATTTCAGTTCAAAAGTCTCTAAAAAATACCTTACATGAAAATCAAAGATGATAATATCTTAATAAATCAAACAACAACTGTAGTTACTCTCCTTCAACAATCTTATAATTTCACAGAGCTTATCTCACTGAGCTTGTCGCTCATTAATATAACCAACAGACCCAAGCACATCCCATTTATGGAAGCATTACTAACACTTCCCTGTCACACTACGGCAACGGAACCATCCCAATTAAGATGGAGCACCCGTTGACTCTCTCTCAGCATTACGGTAGAGGTGCAAACGCTTCTACCTGACAACAATAGATCAACTGCTACAAATCATTTATGAAGTCAGGGTAGACACCGGGGGGGGGGGGGGGTGTACAATGAAGTGGGAGTGTGTCATTAGCCTCCTTGGCTTAACTACATGCTCTGTCACTTCGGAAATGCACGACGAGTTGGCCACAGTGAAGAAGCCTGGGGAGTTGGTGCCAGGAGGGTCCCTGTTCCTGCCAGCCTTTGTGATTAAGCTTGGCACATCGGCTGTTTCATTGTAGTTCTACAGTTGCACAAGAAGGATTTAAAAGAACTTCCCAGCCAGTATTCTACAGCCACATCATCTAACGAAAAGCCTCCAAAGCAGGCCCGGCTCCAGGAATTTTTATTTGGGTGGGCCAAGAGTGCATTTGGGTGGGCCACTGCGGCAGCCGTGACTCGGGGTGGGGGAGAGGAATGGTGGGTTGGCAGGGGGTCGCGCGCAGAGGTCTGCTGGGGAGGGGCTCAATTTAATAATATTCATTAAAAAAAAACAGGAAGCAGGCGGCCAGGCTCCCTCTCCTAAGCCAATCACAATGCTGCAAGCAGCGCTGTGATTGGTCAGTATGCCACCAAGCCAGGGGCCTTTGTGGCCCGGCCCTGCTCGCATGTACAAACGATATTGTGCAAGACGGTATTAGGTAGGGGCGTCCCTTCCTAATAGCGAGCAGCATTTGTATGTATCATTGTTTCTGCGACCACAATTAAAGTCAATGGTAATGGTAAGCCTCCCTCGTTGCCAGCCTTCAGAGAGAATCTCACTTTATTACTAACGCCACATGACTCCGGACCATGCAGCACCCTCACTTCCAGCCCTGATTATCCATTTTCTACAATCCATCTCTTGTGCACCTTATCGGACAGCTGACCTTGGGCCCCAGCCCCGTATCAGTCACCATCTGGATCCTTTTTCATTATTCCTGGTAAAAAACATTAGTAAAATGCCCCTCAAACTAAAGACATTAAATATAGCAGTAAATATAATTAGCACACACATTAAAATATGTTCCAAAGTGGCCCTAATGACCCGACTGCTATTTAAATAAACAAAAACAGAAAGGCCATGACAGGGCCGGCTTTAGCGCTGGTGTGAAAGTCTTTATTGGTGCCCCACCACTGATCTCTTTCTCGATATCTTTACTACCACCCTCCAACAGTGCCCGTCATCTCTCCATAGCCTTTCTCCCTCATTACCTCCTCCTTGGATTCCCTCACTACCCCTCCACCAGGGCCCCTCATCTCTCCGTAGCCTCCCTGCCTCATGACCCCCTCCTCAGACTCCCTCACTACCACCCTCCACCAGTGCCCCTCATCTCTGTGTAGCCCCCCATGACCTCCTCCTCTGATTAGCTCATTGCCACCCTCCAACAGTGGCTTTTCATTTTTTGTACAGCGCTGTAAAGCAGGAAGGCAATCAACGAACGAAATAACCTTAAGTATTGCCCGGCGATGTCGCCTTCTTAACCCACAAAGTATTAATCAATGAAGAAGCAGGCGCTAGACCCTGGAAGGCAGGAAACAAGGGTATATTCTCTCCAGAGGAGAACACATCAGATCAGACCAACAGGGAATCTTCTCGAGGTGCTCTAACTGCATCTCTGAGGCCTGGCCTCTTATACACGCATTTATGGCAGGAAGACATTCTTTATTACAATAAAGGTTCTTTGAAGTATGAAAGACATCCCCGGAATCTTCCGCTTCAGGCCCGTTCCCACACACCCTTACAGTGAGAATCCCCTCCCCAATCACAATACGGGATCGTTATCGGACGGTAGGAACAGCGGGGCATTCCGCCGATTCCCAGAATGCGTGTGGTGTGACGGATCTCATGGGGTGGGGGCCTTGATCTACTGTAACTCCTTTGAAGAGGGGTGATTCTTTACAGTTGGGGCCATAAGCTGCATCCGCAGGGCTAGGTGATAGCCTGGGAACGGCCTGGACAATCGGACACAGAGGAAGAGGAGTGTCAGAGGGTGCGATAGTGAATAGGATGAAGGGGAGGTGTCCGGCAGGCACGGGGTGTGATTCTCAGAGCAGCGCAGATGGAGGGGGTTTATGGCCCATGCATGAGAGAGAGAGCGGGGGTGACCAGTGCGTGGGGGTGACCAGTGCGTGGGGGGATGAGTGCGCGGTTGGGGAGCCGCGCTGGAGATCGGCGGCGTGCAGAGAGGGGGTCTGACCAAGGTATCTAAAATGGCTGCCGTGTGAGACAAAAGTGTGGCATTGGGAAAAAGGCAAGATGGCGCAGATAATGTTTATCAATACGAATTAATTTTCCACAGCGCTACTCGTACTGAAGAGTTTCACAGTACTTTATATCACGCACACATTATGCAGAGACAATGAATCATACAAATATGTAAATCAGCCTATAGTGAATGTCACATAAGCCAATGAGGAACACCAGGTATAGGAATCACATGTCAGCCATACTGGTGGGCAGTATGTTTTAAGAGGGATGGGTCTGGAGAAGCACAAACTCAGGATTTAAAGCATACCCCAGAGGTTAGGGTTTGTCTTTACTGATAAAAATGTATATCTGCCCAAACAAACTCTTTATAGCAACATTAGAATAATTAAAGAGTGGGGAAATTCTAAATGTATCGCAACACACAAACAATGTTCTAATTATTCCATTCAGGTTTGTATGCAGCTCTTTGAATACAGTTCATAGGTCACTGTCCTATGTTAGATCTGTAACTTCTGAACTGTAAGTAACAAAAGATCTCTGTGACAAAGGCAGTAACCCACTGAGTTACCCACATAAACTACAGTTTATCTGCATCCCAAAATTACTAACAGACAAAAGATTGCTCTCCAGCCGGACCATTAATCACCAGAGTTATCTGGACATTTGTACTGTTCTCTTGCATTTGTGGCAAGCCAGTCATGAAAATGATACAAATAATTTAGGAGAAATATACATGGCATACACAAACTTTGTGTCTTGCTGGGCCCTCACAGATTTTAAAAATATGAACAAATAGCCACACATTCTCAGAGCATACTTGAAGTATGTCTCTTGTTGGACCTTTGAAGATTTTTTTAAAAACGGAATAGCCACACATTCTCTTACCTGCTGGGTGGAAATCTGTCTTACAGCCCGATCTGATAAGCAGCAGAAGGGGGTCAGGAAATGTGAATCAGGATAAACAAACTCCTTTTCTCCAGAGCTGTTAAGAAGGAAATATCCATGCAGCATGCAAAGGTCACCTGGTGTCAAAGAAGGGATTTGTCCCCTTGGCCATGCTCCTGTTCTACCTACACGAGTGGGCGGAGACACAGCTCACCTTTCCAAAGGAGATGCGCAATTGGGGGTGCCTGTGAGAGAGCCCTGGCCCAATCATGCAACTTCTAGAAGGAGATGATAAATTATGTTCAGAGGAACGTTTTAAATAATAGTGCACATTTTCTGTTGCCTCCTTGACGTCGCGACAAAGGCCAAGATTCGTGTTTGGGTGGGCCAGGCTCATGTTTGGGTGGGCCCGGCCCACCCGGCCCACCCTCTAGAACCGGGCCTGCTCCAAAGGCATGGAAAGAGGCAGCATTGAAGCTCACATACTATAGCTCTTCAGCGCGGGTATCTTTCTCATATTCAAATGTTTTCACTGTTCCTCACTGTCAGAATGGGAATTCCCAATAACCTTTAAATAACAGTAGTGTTAACATGCATTCTTGTAAAGCGGCAAATGCAATAATATAAGAAGCATATAAGTCTTATTGTTAAATGCCAGATCTTTAGCCATAAGGTTGAAGAGATCAAATTCGCTAGCAACTTAGATCAAAAGATCTAAAATTGTCGTAGGGCAAGATTGTAAGGTCTGAAGTAACAGTGGCTAGAAAGAAGAGGCAACAGGGTAGTTACATCAGTGTGATGCACAACACCGTCTTGAGGTCGCAAAGTCTGTGATTTGCAAAATCAGTCTTTGCAACTGCATAACAGTGAGTCACAATGTGCTAACGGTACTTTAAAAGTGGGAAGAGTTTTTCCAACTTGTAGAATACCTTTTGCTACTCATTCTGGATGATAAAGAGGAAGGGGTGCGAAAAGGATCCTTCCCCTCCTTTTGGGGATTCATAGTGGAATATATTAATGAATGTCAATGCAATTGTGGCTGAAAACCACTGAAAAGATACTGACTCCCAAGTTGGGGAGGGGATTTGCAAGGGAGAAGTTGTCCCTTTGGGGACAGTTTCACCTTTGACAATTGTGTCAGGCAGCCTTGGGCGGAGCAGCTAGCGCTCCTAGGAACCACTGCAGTGGTCTTTTGGATTACTTCCTGTTCCACCCTATGTCATCTCAAACATGTAATTTCTTTTAAAGCAGTATCTGTGCCTTTAATGACAAAGGATGCTTTAAAAAATTATTTCCAATAATGCAATACTGAATGGAGGTGTGCTGTCCCATACAGGCCTCTAATCATAGCCAGTGGCAAACTGCAACCTGTCTTAGGGTCATATGTATTAAGCAAATTAGCATTCGCAAAGGCCGAAATTCGCAAAATGGTATGTATGAAACATTTTGGCAGCAAAATAAGGAATCGCAAAATTTGCCATTCCTTATTTTGCGATTGCACTTAAGGAATCGCAAATTGTGCGAATCCTTAAATGCAATGTATCAAGGAAAATTAATTCAAAAATGCCCATAAGGATTCGCAAATTACCACCAACTTCTAGTTGGTGGTAAGTTGCGAATTCCTTTAAAAAAGCAATTTATTTAAAATCCAAAGGTGCCATATGACGCTCATACATGCCCTTAGGGCATGTATGTGCGCCATATGCCCACACATGTCATTTTCAGGGGTGCAGCAGGGTGTTCTTGTGACACCCCAGCACCCTTGAAAATATTCCTAAATTGCTAGTAGCAAATTGCTAATCGAAAATTTCCCCTTCATTCCTATGGGCCTCCTGGCCCATAGAAATGAATGGGAAATTTGCGATTAGCAATTTGCTAATCGCAATTTAGGAATGTCAAGGAATCGCTAAAAAGAAGCGATTTCCTACATACATACCATTTTGCGATTTCTAAATAGCGATTCCTTAAAAATCGCTATTTAGAAATCGCAAATGGTCATGATGATACATATGGCCCTAATTCATATTCATCACGCAGGTCTTTTTGCAATTGTCTAAGAATCTGTAATTTGTAATGGACCTATTACTACATAGGTTGCATTGTAAATTGCATACCTTTTTGCAAACCAGTTGGTGTGCAATTTGAACATTCTGGTTTGGAAAAAGGGATTCATATATCATGTCAGTAATCTTCTCTTTGGATCTTTCACAGATTCACATGTCAGCATCACGAATATTATGCAGGATATTAAAGATAGGGAAGATAGGAAGAGTTTCATCTTATGTCAACTCATTTTATGGCAGATCACTTCTGTCTTAGAGGTCCAGACATTGAAGGTGTGCCTGGTTGTCTACGTTGCCTCTTTACAAATATATTATAGGATTTTTAAGATTATCCCTGCCAGTGGATTCTTCAAACTTTACTACAAGTGGGGTTATGTCCAACACTGTGGCCGGGTAGGACAATTATAATTTCAAAGAAGGGGGGGACCCGGTCACTGTTTTTCTTCCGCAACTTTATTATTTAGAGCAGAATCTCAGCCTAAGGTATTAAATCCTTAGGTTCTTTTTTTATTTTGTTTGTTAGGAAATAGTGAAACAACTTTTTATAGTGGATTCTTCAAAGGCGCTTACTGCAAGCGAATAGTCTTTTCTTAAAGATAATCATGGATCTTGGTATTGGGCCAAAACGGAAAGTATTTAGTAGAGGACAACATGGGTCGCTTTGAAGTCAAGGAGATGGCCCCTGCTCTTTCCTGGTCCTTTATTCTCAGGAAGATTTAACCCTGCAAGTTAATAGGTAGCTGAATGGGGCAGCCCACATATACTTTGTACCTTTCTTTTAGGTTTCTCCTTGAAGGAGACTCACATTTGTATTCTAACTCTCTGCTTGCACTCTTGACAAAGACCATGGCTGGACCGCTTACCATGGAAATGACAGAAGTGAAATTGACCAGAACCTGTCAGAGAACTGAGCTGCTGGAATTTACAAAGTCTGTCTGCAATTTAGATATAAAGATGGGACAGATACGTCCAGTTGTGTGCCAGGGTTTTATGATTAGAAGGCTAGGGTCCCACACCAGTATAGTTCAGGGAATCCTTATAGCAGTGGTTGTGACTTCTGTGACACCATTTGAATCATCAGGGGACCTCCAGCGAGTCAATATTGGAAGTCTGTGACCCACCGACCTAAGCAATTTATGTGATTGAACCAATAAACAATAAATAAAATACATAAGAAGTATAAACAAAACAAATGGTCAAATATTGGAATATTTTCTTTAATACACAATCAAATACAGAACTTTATTCCCATTTTTAATTTTGCTTCATTAATTGTATATACTTTATAAATTGTAATATTTTAATTTTAATATTATTTCATTTTGTAAAACAGTTGCAGACTCCCATGAATAGGCTTGACGGACCCTCAGGGGTAGACCACAGATTGATAACCACTGCCTTACAGCATCAAGTTTGAGGCGATTACTGTCAGCTCTCGTTGCCAGGTTTGGCACCAGTAACCTGGGGAGAATCTACAAGTCTGCAAGTACACGTTTCTGGGATCCTACAACAAAATCAGAGCTGAACAACTTATTTGGAGGGGGGCTGGAGAGAAAAAGGCTATTGTGGTGAAAAGCGGGTTCAGAGGAGCCTGGCTAGACATCTCAATGCCGCCACTGGTGATTCAGGAGACAATTGCACTGCAGTGCCATGGTGAGGGTCTGTGTTTGACAGTAGTCCCCAGCACAGGTGACTGTACTTGCACCTGAATCTGAAGATGCCAGATGGAACTTTTTTTTCGACGGAGCCCCGCCAGTGACCACGTAATCACAGAACGAATAGGACACTTTGAATCAAGTAAGTTTGCACTTTCGAATTATTTCACGGCTAGACGTGATATCGGCTATTTTGGATTTATTACAACCTTCGAACTGATTGTTATTATTGGATTTAACTTTGGTGACTTTGAATGTCCATGACACAACATTAAACGGTGGCCCACCATCCTGCTGAGGGCTCTCCATATCCATAGTTTGACTTAGGTCCCCCATCCCCCGTCCTGAGGAAGACCCATAGCTGAGGAGTAGATTCACCCTTATAGCGCCAGGGTCGAAACGTCGACGACCACCACCCATCTTCTGCCTGCACCCCACTTTTGTTCGCCCTCCGCCCCACCCCCTGCAACTTTGGAAACCTCACAGATGATGGGCTCACTGTGTTATGATATAATAATGGAAGAACAATTAGGTTCTAACTAACGTCAGGGGCAGGCCTCACCATCTACAAGTCTAATCAGACTTGGTTTATCGAATGATTAAAATGTATCTATTTTGAACTTATTCCCCCTACACTCTTGCTTCTTCACACAAGCACTTTTCTTTGCACTTCTTCATTCACCACTTGGCTGCAACCAGGTGAATAACTGAAAATTGTATTATTGAAATAATTTTGAATATTAAAAACTGCCATTAAGCAATTCTCTGTGTGCTTTTTGGCATACAACCTTTACCATGGGTATTGCTTTATGTGTATGAATGCATTTGGCGTGTTTTCTTTTCTCTTGCAGGTAGTAACCACGTATGATGACTAAATAATGAATGTTTTTCAGTTGTTGATTGCTAAACTATGGTCTAGGACCACTTGTTTCCCATACCTATTGTAACCCAGGTCCGTTAGACTATTTGGATAACCCCATTCTCGGTAATATTTAGCCAGATGGAAATCTGCAGAGCAAGTTGTGAAGGAAGATATCAAGTGCCACAAAGCCTCCAGGCTCTGCAATAAACTAGATGCCATTGTGGTTGAAACAAGAGAACCACTTACAAACACTGTGAAGAGATTACATCTACATAAGAATATCACTACAGCAACTGGGGTGGGCACCAAATCTGTTTGGAGAGCTGTGACGGGATTCAAGGAAGAAAGCCAATCTGTATGACAGCACATACTGTGCCCTCAATGCAGCATCCTCTTCACCAGTGCTGACAATGACACTACTGACCTGATCAGCAGGAGCTCCAGATACGAGAGCAGAAAGAAATTGGCTGGGCCGTGGTAGAGCTGACATTGTCTCCATTCAGTGGGTCATGCCTGCTTTTGACATACAAACTTTGGCGACATAGACTAGTGCTGTGACACTGAATTTAGGCAGAAAAGGATCTCTGCAGTTTATTACTTGGTCATGAAAACCTCTGGTTTGTGTGTTGTTTTATTGCCCTGCCCAGCCTATGCATGCCTTTTCCTCCTTAATCGGTGAGATTCTCACCAATCTGATAGTAAATAACTCGCGCATAGTGATCTTAGGCGACTTCAACTATTGGCCTGGTGACCCCTCAGAGGACCCTCACTCCAAGGAGTTCTCTGATCTGCTCACTCAGTTGAACCTGACACAATTGGTTCATCTACCGACCCATAAGTTTGGTCATACATTGGACCACATTTAGTCGGCTAATTTGGATATTTCTTTACTTTCGTCCTTCCCTGCCTGTGGTCTGATCATTATTTGATCTCCTTTTCCCTGTCACTTAATCCAACAACTAGAACTCCCTTACCTACCAACATCAAAGTGAGAAATTGGGGGCGAGTAAACATTAATTCCCTTTGTTCCTCGCTTTCCACTTCTAGTCCGACTAACGCTGATTATTCAGACTCCTCCCTTCACAATCAGGCCTTAGCCATTAATTCCTGGCTTACCTCATCTTGTGATGAATTGGTCCCCTGGAGGTCGATCCGGCTTAAACGCTCTCATGATACACAAAGATGGTTCTCCTCCTCTTTACAAGCAAAGAAACTCCAGCTCAGACAGGCAGAACGTAAGTGGCGTCGGCGCTACGATCCCTCTGACAAAATTATTTACTCTACAACTCTGAGGGAATACAAACATAATATCCTTACAGCTAAAACTCAATACTTTTCTGCTATGATTCTATCCTCTCCCAATAAGCCTAAGGAAATCTTTTCCATTCTTACCAGTCTCTCTAAACTTTATCAAGTCCCTGCTAAACCTCTTCCTTCTCAGGACCTCTGTGACTCTCTCCACGATTATTTCTTTACTAAGATTGCCACCATCAAACTCCATATTTGTTCTCCCTCGCACTCTTTCGAGCCTCCTTTACCCCCTCCCAGTACACATTCCTTCACACGCTTTCCACCTATCCTGACAGAGAATTTTCTCAGTTTGGTTAGTTCTACAAAATCTGGATCCCCCACTGATAGTTGTCCCTCACACATCCTTTACAAGATTTTCTCGGTCTGTCCCGATCCTCCTCTTGCCCTCCTCAACAATTCACTGGCTTTGGGCATCGACCCTAATCTTTTTAAATCATCAAAGATTGTCCATGCTCTGAAAAAGGTAGGGGCTGATCCGACTATTCCCACCAATTTTCGACCTATCTACCTGCTCCCCTTTTTAGGTAAAATTCTAGAGAGATATGTCACTCATTGCCTTAGCTCCTTCATTGAGGCCTCTTATTACTTTGATCCTTATCAAGCTGGTTTCCGTTCTACTCACTCAACGGAATCAGTTATCCTCTCAGTTTTGGATGAGCTGAGAGTTAGTGCCGATCATGGATCTACTCAGGCTCTGGTACTTCTCGATCTGTCGGCCGCTTTTGACACGGTCAACCATCATCTTTTCGTCGACCGTGTCCAGCTTGCTGGCATCTCGGAGGTGACCTTGAGTTGGGTCTCCTCTTTCCTGGAGAACCGTCACCAAGCTGTTCAATTTTCTTCTTTTTCTTCTACTCCTCGAGCAGCAACCTGTGGTGTCCCTCAAGGTTCTGTTCTTTCCCCCCTTCTTTTTAATCTCTAAATGTTTCCCCTAATTTTTGCTTTACGTCACCGGGAGGTCACAGTGTTTATTTACGCTGTTGACCTTCAACTCATATTCACGTATTTTTCTTCTTCTGATTCTATTTCCCATTTCCAGAACACTATGATCTTTATCCAGGACTGGATGAGCTCTAACCATCTTAAATTAAATCCCGACAAGACGGAACTAGTCCTGATCGGAGGCTCATCCAATCCCTGGTCTTCTAATTTCTGGCCTTCCTCTCTTGGCCCTGCCCCCTCTCCCGTTAAGTCTGTGAAAAGTCTGGGCATCAAAATCAGTGACGACCTTTCAATGCACACTCAGATTAGTATGGTTGTCTCATCCTGTTTTCTATGTCTCCGCACTATTCGTAAGGTTTCCCGTTTTTTTACGATTGATGCTCTTAAATTCATTCTCCTCGCCCTTGTCATCTCTCGGGTCGACTATGCTAATTATCTCTACATCGGTGTCCCTGCCTATGAACTACGCCGACTACAGCTTATTCAAAATCAGGCAGCTAGACTAATTTATAGTCGATCTAGATACCATCATGCTCTTCCGCTTCTGAGGCAACTGCACTGGTTACCGGTTGCCCATAGAGACCTATTTCAATTAGGGTGTATTATTTTTAAATCATTCGCGGGTTTAGCTACTTTTTATGTAGCATCTAGGCTTATAACCTACATTCCCTCTAGAAACTTATGTTCTTCCTCCAAGAACCTCTGGTTGTTCCACGTTTTATCAGGAAGAAACATGGGGGGGCTGAGCTTTTCCTTTCAGGCCCCTCAATTTTGGAACTCTCTTCCCGATAATCTTCGATCTTTCTAATGATACTTGGAGTTTCGTAAAGATCTGAAGACCTGGCTTTTCACTAGAGCTTTTGAGGTCTAATTGCTGCCCTGTTCTGCTGCCGGTCTGAATTAGCGCCATGAAACCTTTTTGGTGTACGTGCGCTCTATAAATTCCCCCAACTTCAACTTCAACTTCATTGCATAAGTTGTTAGACCCAACATCATTGGTGTGGGTTTCCCCTGTATTTTTTGTCTTGACCTCCTGTGTTTATGCTGTATGGTGAACTCCACTTTGCTGGTCTAGATGCTTTAGGCACTTTGCCACTACTGTTCAGTGCCAAACTGTAAGTGCTCCCTGTGAGAAAGCGCCCTCTTTCTGCATGGTTGCCCCCAGTTTTTGCTGCATTGCTGGCGTGCTTTGACTGAGTGTGCCCTGGGCACCTCCTAATCAGGTACACAGGGCCTATGTTCTTTACTTAAAACTGCATTGAAAACAAAACCCAATTGGCATCTCCGGCCACATGTCAGCCCCTGGTAAATGGTACCACAGGTACCCAGGGCACTGGGACCAGGAAACACCTCTAAGGGCTGCAGCACATATTGTGCCACCCTTAGAGGCCCAGTAATATTGCACTCACACACTGCCTTTGCAGGCTCCGTGTTTTGGTGCAGAACAAAGTGAAGAGTCAAAATGGCAGACATCCCTGTGAGCCATGCCTACAACCCACTGCCCTAGCATAGATCAGTCACCCCTCTAGCTGGGTGCACTATACCAGTGGTGAGGGTACAGGTGCATGAGTTCTGTAACCCTACAGTGTCTAAGTCCATTAGACATTGTAAGTGCAGTGCTGCAATTAAATGTATATGGTGCTGGGAGTGTGTCATTACGACATGGCTGCACTGAAAAAGGTTTGGTATCAAACCTCTCAGCACATTAAACCCACACTGCTGCCAGTGTGGTATTAAATGAAAAATGCACACAGAAGGCATCTTAGAGATGCCCCCTGAAAAACGACCTACCACTAGTGCCCAGACTGAGTGGCTGCTTTCAGCTGCCACCACCAGACATGTTTCTGGACCCCTGGGGCGAGAGCCTGCTGCTCTAGGGGGCCTGAAACAGTGCACTTCCTGGGACGAGGTGCCAAGCCTCCTCTCCAAGGATGGGCAGGCTCCACGAAGTGGAAGCTTCAAAGGCTTGCCGCCTTTGTGAGCTTCCCCAGGCTACTTGTTGCTTTCAGCAACTGGTCCCCACTGATTCTGACCCCCACTTTGGGTGTGAGAACCAGCGGACAAAACAAGAGAGGAAGACAGGTGTGCCCACCTCTGCCAACTCTACCCCTCAGGTGGGGGAGGCGAGGTAAAACACAACCCTTGCAGATGGGGACCTATCCAACCAGGGAAAGGCTTATGCTCCCCTCCCACTGGAGGGTGGCATAATAGGAGGTGTACCCACCCCAGGGAAGGGACCTATTGGTCTCAACCTTTTTACCTACCTGTACCGCCCCTAAATCTAGTATTTAGTGGCCCCCTGAACTTTTCTTTCTCAAACATGAAACCAGAAGTAGAAAGAATAACAAGGACCGAACAGCCGTGCTGAAGCTAACAAGAGGAGGACGCTCACTGAATTGGCCTCAGCCATACCGGCCTGTCCCCACCACGAACATGCTCCAGTGAAATCCCGGTGTATCCTGCTGACAGCAACCACGAGAAACCCGGAGGACCTGCCTTCCTTCAATCCCAAAGACTCTGTCTCCCGTGAACACTGGATTTGTTCAAACAACAGACTACAGCTCCGCAAGGATCAGTGAGTTTGCACCACTCTGCACCTGATGCTCACTGCCCAAGTTCGAGTGGCCAAACACCAAGAGGATGTCTCCCCAGCGATCCTGACCCAAGATATGGGAAACCCCTGACCTGCCTCAAGCCTCCAGCCAAAGCCTGCATCCTCAAACTGGAAGGTCCCCCCAACCGTGACCAATAGCCGGTAAGAAGATCAGACCCTAAAAGGCACCCCTGCACCCGACGCCTCACGGTCTTGGGTGGCCCAATTGTCAGTGCCTAACCAACCCCCAACATCCCAACTTACCTCTCCAAGTGGTGGTCGCACTCAGAAGACCTTCATCCCTGAGCCTGCAGTGCTTTTGCAAACCAGAGACTCCCCATTGAAATCTAAAGGGCTTCCGATGCCAAAACAGCACTCTGAACCCGGCTGCCCCAGTGCCACTGAGGGTGCATATTTTGTGCTGGCCTATTCCCCCAATAGCTTTGAGCTTAAGTCCAGGAGCTTTGCTCCCACAACCCAGTCACCTGCTCGTCAGCAGCCACCAACCAGAGGCCCCCTATCGCCCATTGGGTAACATTGGGCTTCAGCACTCTGCGCCCGGCCACCCTAGTGCCGCTCAAGCTGTAACAAGAATGCATCCTTGCCCTGGGGGGACCCCTGAGTCTAACCCCAGAATGCCTACTCCCACAACAAAGTACTTACCTTTGAACTGATAACACTATTTTCCTCCATAGGGAAACATTGACTTTTGCTCTTTGAAAAGTTTCTAAGTATGGAGCTGGAAAATATAAGAAATCCTTTAAAACTGTAACTGGATATCCAAGACTCTTTTACTTACCTGTTTACAGGAAATGTCCCAGGGCAGTATCCAAGTACTGCAATGTGTAATACAAGTAATCTGAAAAGTAACTTACATGATCTTCTACTGCGGCCCTTTTTGTTTGTGTGCGCAACGCATCCAAGGTACTTTGTGTTGAAAATTTAGCATCTGCAATTTGCTTTGAACTGAACTATTTCTACCATTTGAAAGTCATATTTCTATTACTGTATTGTGGATTTGTGTTGTTTGGTTTAGATAAAGATTACTTATTTTTCTAAACTCGTGTGGTGTCCATTTGCAGTGCTTTCACGGTATTACTGTATGTGTTCACAAATGCTTTATACAATGCCTCTGAGATAAGCCTGTCTGCTTGTGCCAAACTACCCAGGGGAGTGAGCAGGGAATATTTTAGAAGTGTATCCCCCTTACCCTGACTAGTACAAAGCTTTATTTCGATATGATAATATCTTAAAAGCACATGACAGTTAAAATACAATTCATAATATTAAAAACACTCAATAAATAATTAAAAAGACAGTTTAAAACAGTATTAAACAATTTACAGCTTCGAGTTTAAAAGAAACAGGATGCCAAGGATTGCCTGAAAGAGGGTTCATCACATAGCTTTACATCTGATCATCCACGCCCAACTAAGAAATTTGGCTACCCCACACGCCAGTACCCTGACTATGAAGAAGGGTCCCTACTTGGACAAAGGTACCTACCCCTGCCAACTAGTGACCCACATTTTTAGCAATAAGGAAAATCATGGGACTAATGAGTGACTATAAAAGGAAATTGTGCTTCAGGATCTAGCTATAGTGTCCCAGAGATTCCCTACACCAGGGCAACAGGCTATGCACTGGTATTACCACAGACTGTCCACTTAAAAACCGTGGATACTGTTCAAATTAGTACCCATAAGAATTGCCCTCTGTGAATTATGCCAGTGATGCGTTAGTTGTCCGATTAGTGCCTCGGTAAGCCTTGGCTTCTCAACTTCATCACTTTGAGAGTCAAATGCTAAAGAGGTGTACCTGGAGATCGGATTTTGATCCAATAGTGGGGTTAAGTTCTGTAACAGCAATGGGAAACAGCTCTGATTCACACAAAACTCAGCAGAGTGACCCTAGACTGCCATGGTACTCGTGAAATGTTCACACAGCCTCATGTTCACACAGCCCCACTAAAGTTCATAATCAAAAATATACACCAAATGGGACGATATTCTTCAAAACTGTATTTAGAACGCAATCTTTATGTCCGAAACACTCCAATATATATCACATAATCTCACATTAAGGACGAGTTGTTAATTCTTGATTGGGTTAGCTATCTTTGAAGTCCCAACATACTGCTCTCATCTTCATTTACTGCTCTGCACTTCGCAGTGAAGTCAACACGTGGAATGTTTCACTCAGCCAGCTCTTCGCTCACCAGTATCTCACAGAAAAAAATAAGTTTAACCATTACCTCAGCATCTTAAACCATAGAGAAAATTAGCAATTGACCAAAACCAAGACAATAGAGGAAGTTTCTGAGATGCTTGTACATAAACAAAATGACAATATGTGTTAGGAAGATAAGCATATATTTTAGAACTGTTGAGGTTATGCATATTTATGTCTCAGATTTGCTACAGAAGAACATTATGTAACCAGAAATAAGGGAAAAAGCTTAGATCTTCAAGATGACAGTTACAACCAGGTCAGTTCGATGACAAAAATGGCTGACAGACATCCTTTCATAGGCCCCTCTCATCGTATGATTATACTACTGAATATCAACAACACAAATACTGAGACACAACAATATAGATTCCGAAATATTGATGACCACAATACCTACTTTCAATAGCCCTTATGTAAAAAATCAAATATCGACAACGCTAATATCATTCAGTATTTAGGTACAAAATAGCGACATATGAAATATTGACCTCCCATCAACATTACAAACCAAAAAAAGTATTGAAATGTAAAATATTGAAGTCCTGATTTACTAACACTTTCCAAGAGGTTTGCGCTACTTTTGTGATGCAAACTTTCCACCAAGTAAGTAAGTGAAAATATTTATTGTTTCGTTAAATCAAAACCTTAACAAAATTTCGAGTAAAATATCAAATAAAAGACGATAAACATAAGACTTCCAATTATTAAAAGCTAAAATGTTGTTTTCTGCATTGGCTTAGGCGATTCAAAGCCAGAGTTCCTTGTTTAGCTTAGAATGCCTGTAAACACCGACCAAGGTACAAACTTCCAAGCTCGGTCGTGGAGTCTAAGGAATTTTAGCAGCTTACAGTTTATTTGCGGATCTGTTGGTCCTAGTCATTTCAGTATGGCAGCTCTACAGGGCCTTATTCCTCTGTCAATAAAAGCTGTCATAGTAGCTTGGCTCTAGCTGACTATAGTTTCGGGCAGATACATATTAAGTGTATGAAATGTTCTTTTTTGCTGCCTCAGAGACGGCATATCATTGGACCTTTGTATATCCAGCTTGGTTGCTCTGCTAAGGACGGGAACTTTCCGGGGTATGTTGCAAATGTAAGGTTTAGGTAGGCTGCTGGTGTAAGGGCTTTGTAATTGTTGATCACCATCCGAGCGTGAGATCTTTGAGCAAAAATGTTTTTGTCTGTTAACAGAGTGTGAAGCTTAGCAGCTTAATTTATGGCCTGTTTGAACGTTATGAAGGGCAGGTTCTTATTCCAAAGCACCTCTGCACTTCTGGGGGCAGATGTATCAAAAAACCATTTTGCGAGTCCGTAATAGCGATTTTTTGCGAATCGCAATTTCGGAATCGCAAAATGGTATGTAAGAAGAATTCTGCGAGAAAATAGCGATTTCTTAAAAATCACAGAATAATGAGCGATTTTTTTGCGATTTTTAAAATTGCGAATTTTGCAATTTAAGAAATCACAAAAACGGGAATCATGCAATGCAGGAACAGGCTGATGACATCACAACCAGGAAGTTCCAGTGATTGCTTGCACCTGCTACCCAGAGCCACACCCAGTGGCAGTTGGAAGAGTGTGCTGAGGCAGAGCAGACCTGTTTGGAGAGCAATGGAGTCACAGAAGGCACAGAAGGAACAGGCATTGGAAAAGAGGAAAAGAAAGCAGAAGTTTTCTGAAAAGGAGCAAGAAGTGCTCATTGTTATGTTATGTTATAGGTTGTTTTGTAGCGTGCTCTGCTACTGGGGAGTATCCTGGCGCGTTGCGGAGGTGACCAAACATAACACAGAGAGACAGCCTAGACCTGACAAATAAACAGATGGGTCTTGAGATCCTTTTTAAACTTGGATAGACACTGGGCGGTACGCAAATGAAGAGGGAGAGCATTCCAAGCCTTCGCAGTTACCACAGAAATAGATTGGCCGCCCAGCCTAGCCCGCTTATAGCGGGGAAGAGTCAGTTTGGCCAGCGATGCTGACCTGAGACAGCGAGAAGGAGTGTAGAAAGAGAAGCGCTTCCTCCGGTAGCCGGGGCCTAGCTCGTGGACAGCTCTAAATGACAGCACAAGAGATTTGAACATAATTCTCTGAGCTACAGGGAGCCAGTGGAGTGCGCGCATGTGTGACCGAGCGCTCTGCCATTTCGGAATGCTAAACAAAAGGCGGACCGCGGCGTTCTGGACAACCTGCAGTCGTTTGACCAGATACGCCGGGATACCACAAAACAATGCATTAGCATAGTCCAATCTGGACAAGATGAGGGCACGCGCAACCGTTTCCCTAGCTTCTCTGGGCAGCAGAGGGAAGAATTTTCTTAAAGCCCTTAGCGTAGCAAAACAGGTCCCTGACAGCTTCTTGATTTGGTCCTCAAATCTGAGGTCTTCTCCGAACCAAATTCCGAGGTTCTTAGCCGGGCCTCCCATCACCTTGGGACTAGGAAAATCTGGGGGCCACAACTCATTCTTAAAGTTGGAGGGGAAGGACCCAAAGAAGAGGACCTCTGACTTATCCTTGTTGCATTTAAGCTGGGCCATCGCCAGCCAATGAAACACCGAGGAAAGACAGAGGTGAACAGCCGTTGAATCCAGCTGGTCATCCGGCCAGGTAAAGAGCAGCTGGGTGTCATCAGCGTATCTGATGACCTTAGCCCCAAGCTGTTCGGCCAGGTATAGCACAGGGGTGATGTAGGCGTTAAACATCAACGGGCTCAAAGTGGAGCCCTGAGGGACCCCCGTGCAGAGTGGTTTGGCCTTTGAGGCAAACGGCGGCATCCATACTTGCTGCGTCCTATCAGAAAGGAAGGATGACAACCAAGCCAGTACCCTGCCGCCAATGCCAATCTCAGACAGTCTAGCAAGGAGGAGATTATGGGGGACGGTATCGAACGCGGCAGAGAGGTCCAGAAGAATCAGGACCGCTCTGCCGCCACCATCCAAGCACTCTCGAATGGCCTCCGTCACCTCCACAAAAGCTGTCTCTGTGCTAAAGGTCGCCCTGAACCCTGACTGCGCCGGGTGCAGGACATTGGATCTTTCGATAAAGCTGTCCAATTGGCGAAAAGCCACCTTCTCACAGATCTTCGCCAGGGCAGGTAGCAAAGATATAGGGCGATAATTTCCCGGTACCATAGCCTCAAGCCCTGACTTCTTCAGTAAAGGGAGCAGCATAGCTTGCTTCCAGCATCCCGGAACCGTGGCAGAAGACAGTGGAAGGTTCCCAATCTGGGTGGCCTCAGTACATACAGTAGACTCCACTCCAGAGAGAACCCGGCAGGGCAGGGGTCAGAAGGTGAGCCCGATTTCAGGGACTGAAGGAGAGCCTGGACATCAGGCTCCTCTGCCACTGAAAAATCCAGAAACTGCTGTGAGGGGCAGTGGACTGTTTGAGAGACAGTAGTCATCAGAATATTGCCTGTGGGCAAGGCCGCGAGCAAATCCCTTTGAATTTTTTCAATTTTTTCACTGAAAAAACAGGATAGCTCCTCGCACCATTGAGAAGAAGAGGGAAGCAATGGTGAGTCTGCCACAGGGGATAAAAAGCTTTTAACAATTGAAAAGATCTCACGGCTATTGTTACTAGCTTTAGCAATCCTCCCAGCATAGTAACCACCCTTAGCTAATCTGATGGCGGCATAATATTCCCTCTGGGCAGTCCTCAGGATTGCTTTAGCCTCTGGCTGATAGTCTCGTCTCCAAGCCCGCTCTAATTTCTTGCAGCCACGTTTCAAATCCCTTAGATCGGGCAAAAACCATGGCTGAGAAAGGATGCAGCAAGGACGGGACGGGGCATTAGGCTTTGTGGATTCTTTGACCGCACATTCCATCCACCCATTAAAGCTACTAACCGCCTCTACCAGCTCCCCGCTGATTATTGGTTGGGACTTAATTAAGGCTCGCTCAAAGGAGGCAATGTTGATCTTTGGAGGGAGGTCCAGGACCGGACCCGTGCTCACTCTATCGAGTCAATCCACCTGCCAGGCAAAACTGACCAACTTGTAGTCGGACCACGTCACTCTATCCGACCTAAGTGCCACAATGGGAAAGTTGGAACAAACCAAGTCGAGTAAGTGACCCCCCACATGAGTCGGACCTTCCACCCATTGTTTGAGTTGGGCCAGTTCCAAGATCTCTGCCAGGCGGCTGGCCATAGATGAATCATTGGCCTCCATGTGGATGTTAAGGTCCCCCAGTAAAAGGTACTTTGAAAAACTCAAGACTCTGGGCATTATACACTCATCCAGTGACTCAATAAAGGGACCAGCATATCCTGGTGGTCTATAGACTAGAGACCCCCCCAGGGTAAAGTGAGGATTAATCACCAGGGAGAAGTGGAGCAACTCCCCGTCCGCCAAACCACCAGCCTGTTCAGTGGAAAGGCTCCATCCCTCTCTGTGAATAATGGCTAAGCCACCTCCCCTGCCCGTCGGGCGGTCCACCCTAACAATTTTAAAACCTCTAGGAACAGCAAGTTCAATACTAGGGGCGCACGAGCCCATCTCCGTGATAAAAAGGAGCTCCAGCTCGCCATCGCCATCAGAAATGGTGTGTCACCATGAGGACCTGTTTGGCAAAAAAGCATTGAAAGTACCTGACTCCAGGAAAAGAAAAATCTGGCTGGAGATCAAGGAGAAATTTAACTCTGTAGGAGTCACCACTCGCTCCATTGAGGAAATAAAAAAAGGTGGTATGACATGAGACTCAGATCCAAAGAAAGACTTGCTGAGAGGATCAAAGAGGCAAACCAAACAGGTGGTGGAACTTCTGTTGTGGACAAACCCACACCCCATGAGGAACTGATTGAATCCACACTGTTACCTGAAATGGTGAGTGGAGTGGCTACCATTGACAGCTCTGAACCCACAGCAACTGCACAAGGTAAGATGACTGCAAATTGAATCCATGTGTGTAAAAAGAATGTGTGTGTGCTCTGCATGTCAGATTAATAGTAGTCCACTTACACTGTGAAACAAGAACTGAGCAATGCATTATGGGAGTGGCAGTCCTATTGGCATAGTAACACTCACAATCATAGTCACTCATGTTATTTTTCAAAGTAGTACTTTGGTATGCTGAAGCAGTGCAGTACAAGTAGTAGTCTGCCATGAAATTATTTATTTTGTATTGAAAACAAATTCATATTTTGCACTCTACATCCACAGAACATACAAGTGAGGCCAGGATAGAGAATGATTTTGAATTTTCTCCTCCCCATGTGACGCCAGAAAATGAAAATGAAGTCACTAATGCCCCTGTGCAACATCTGAACATACAAAGGAAGCGCCGACGTGTACCACCTATAGAACCAATGGGACAGGATGAAAATTCTGATGTTGAAGCAGTCCCCAATGAGACAGTTACAGTGTCCTCCCAAGACGCACAACAGCAATCCCAAACTCCAAGTGGGGCACGCTCATTCCGTCTGGAGGCATCTGGAAGTAACACAGGGCAAAGTGAAGGAGTCACAGTGTTTGCAGGCCTTGAGCAGAACATGCTTCAGGTGCAGCGCCTACAACATAAGGCACTGAGATCAATTAATAGGCAGCTACTAAAATCAAACAAAGGCCAGGAAAGCATGGCTGCTTCAATTGACAAACTCTGCGTGACACTTGTAAAAACTGAAAAGGCACGAAACAGGGCTGCACAGGCTGCGCAGGATAGAATGCACACATACACCAAGGCCATCAACAGGCTATGTGCAGTCACCAGCAATTTTACACGTCGCAGTATCAACATGCGGCATGAATTAAGTGACTGCACACGTGCAGTTGCAAAGAGTGTGGACAAAATGACATTGGTCTTGGAAAGCATGCAAACCACCCACTCAGGTGCAAGCGCTCTCCTCTGCTCTGGAGAAAGTGAGGACAACTCCAGTAGGAGTAGTAACAACCCCTCCCCAACTATCATCATGGTGCAATGCAGGAGTGGAAGGCGTTCCACTACCGGAGCTGAGCAAGAGGCCATGACTCCACAGGAGCAACATGCTTCCACCCGCCAGCGTAAAAAATGACTTAAAGTGTTCAATTACCTATGCAGCAGTAATGCATTGAGACCAGTTTTTTCATTTCATTAACACGTATGGATATTTCAGTTTTAAAACATTTGAAGTAATGAGTCAAACATATAGTACTGTTTGCATGTTCTGAATTACAAGAACAATAGCAAACTAATATTGGTGTTTAGTATTTTTTCTTACCTAAAAATAGTTACGTGTAATCTCTGCCCTTCTTTGACGACCAGCCATGGCTCCTACTCCTGCCACTGCCATTCTTGGTGGAGGGTTATCATCATCATCAGATGTGTCAGAGTCACTCACTTCAATTTCTGTGCCTTTGCGAATTGCCATGTTATGCAGCATTGCACATGCTGTTACAATTTTGCAACATGTCTCTGGATTGTATTGCAATGCACCTCCACTTTTGTGTATGCATCTGAAACGGCTTTTCAGGATTCCAAATGTACGTTCAATTACCCCACGTGTAGACCGGTGTGCCCTGTTGTACCGTCTTTCACTTCCCTTTGCAGGATTTAAGTATGGGGTGAGTATGAAATCACGCACTGCGTAGGCAATATCACCTGCAAGTTAGAGAGGAAAAAGTAACTGTATGTTCCATTCCATATTGATGGATGGATGGATGTTTGCATGTGTATTACTTACCTAGCAGGTATCCATCTCCAATTAGACCAGCACTGAGACGTCTATGAATTGTGCTATGTCTGAAGATGTAAGAGTCATGTGTACTCCCTGGAAACTTTGCGACAATGTCATTGATAATGTATTTTGCATTGCATTGCATATGATCTGGATGTTCAGCGAGTGGTAGCTTTTTCGATTCCGGAATACATGTTCAATGGCTGCTGGTGGAGTGATGGCAATATGGGTTCCGTCTATACATCCAATCACATGTGGAAATCTTGCAATTTGATAGAAATCCAACTTGGTTTCCTGTATGGCTTGCTGTGTATTTGAGATATATGATGTTGGAGTCTACTTATCATTGCGTCCAGGAAGACATGGAAAAAACGTGATAGGGCACTCTGTGACACTCCACCAACCTCTGCAATTACAGTTTGAAAGGAGCCAGAAGCCAAAAGGTGCAGTGAGCACAATACCTGCACATGTGTTGGTATTGATTGTGTTCTGGCTGTTGGGTGTGCCAAAAAAGGTTCTAATTCAGTAATGAGGTCAAGAATGGTGTGAGGATGTAGCCTGTATTTTTCATAGATCTCCTCCTGAGTCTGCTGGAACAGCGTAATGCGTATTCTGAATATTCTATCCTGCCTTTGTCTTCTCTGGGCAAGAGCTTGAATGCGCAGAAAAATGCATTCTGGGAGCTTTTTTATGTGATTTTTTTTTACCACCTGCTTCTACTATATATATATATATGCGATTTTTGGAAATTCGCAATTTGCGAATTTTTCTTACATCTCGATGCGATTTCTTGCCTTGCGATTTCTTATTTGCGATTTTCGCAAAAATAAGGAAATGCTGAATTAGAAATCGCAATTTATTCTGCGAATATTCACTTCTCGCACATTAAGAATTCGCAAAAATGCGAATTCTTATTATGCGATGCGATTTCTTTGATACATGCCAAATGCACTTTTGCATGTCGCAAACGCTGCGAAATTGCGATTCGCAGCATTTGCGACATGCAAAACACTTGATACATCTGCCCCTTGGTTGTTAATGTTTTTGCAAATATTTTTGTCTTTTTCGAGTTTGGTCTACAATGCTTTATTGAGCTCAGAACTCACTATATTTTGTTTAATTCTGTGCCAGACCTTTATTGTAGAGTACATTCTCCATATCCTTTAATTGGTCAACCCAAATTCGAGCCGGACCTATGCCGGAGAAGCAGACTGTGGAAGCTGAACATTTTTTTTGTACGTGGTCGCCACCAGCTTATTCAATAGATTTGCATCTTTGCTGTGTAGAGCAACGCTGCCTTATGATATTGTTGGTATCATTCTTGTAGATATTACCTTGATCTATGGATTGTAGGATTGGCCCTCCAATTTTTTTGCCAGGGTTCAAAAAACAAAGGTTAATGCGCTGGTTCGCTGCAACATGTGCTTTTTCTGTTCTTGGTAATTCAGCCTGTTGTCTGGAGAAGTGTGGCTCAATGATTAGAGCGGCAGACCGGGACCAGGGTTAAATTCCCCGCCTCGGCGGGTCTTGGGCTCAAAATTCCACGGACTTGATAATTCTCGCCTCTGTGCCTATTCCAATCATGGAGTCCCACTCTGCAACTCTGGGCAATAGCTTGCTTAATCTCCACAACGGCCCCCACAAATCTAAGGATGCCTGGCCTCCACCTTGGGGGTGCCCAGGAGTGGACGCCTCACAGGGAAAGCCAGGATGGGTTCCACAGCGGTATTCGTACAAGCGCCTTGAGACCCTTGCGGGTGAGTCGTGCGCTATACAAGTATCAATTTACAATTTTTTTACAATTTTTGTCAATATGGATCCCAAGGTATTTATAACAGGTTACTTCCTCCAAGGTTTTCCCTTCGACCCTGATGTTCAACTTGGGGACTGGACGATTACTGATTGTCATTGTTTTAATTTTAGAGGCGTTCATTTCTAGTGTGTTGACTGATATAAATTCCAGCATTTCTGTAAGTAGCCTATGGAGGCCGACCTTCGTTAGACTTTTTAAATCTACATCATCTGCATAAGAAAGATACAATAGTGGTAATTCTCCCACCTTCGGTGTGTGTGAATTGATCTTGTTCAGCCTTTCGGACTTGTCGGACATAAACAAATTGAACAGATGGGGGGCCAGAACACAGCCCTGTTTCAGGCCCTTGATAGTGTTGACGTTTCTCAAGATTCTGAAGCCGTTTCCTAGTTTCACTCTTAGCCAGGTTCCAGAGTAAAATAGCACTATACCTCTTAATATTCTGTCAGGTATTTTCTATTGTCTGAGTTTGTTCCACAAAAGTTGCTGGTCCTTGCTGTCAAAGGCAGCTTTTATATCTAAAACTAAAGTTGGAGTTATAGTTTTTTCTGTTTATATTTTTCCAGCATAAGGGAGTGTGATAGAATGTTGGTTATCGTTGCAATCCCCTTTTTAAAACAAGTCTGATTTAATGGGATCAAATTAGGTTTGCCCATCCAAGTAGTCAGATGAGCTGAAATCAAAGAGGGGTGGTACTTTGCTTTAACGTCTAGCAAAGCAATAATTCTATTCTTTGTTGGGTTGGTTCTATTGGGATGATTGAGCCTTGTCAGCTAGATGGAATTTGATTTAATGGTTCAACCTTTTTGAAGAGTGCAAGAAGATGGTTGCTCCAGAAGACTGGGTCATGTTTCAATATTAATGTTGATTAATTTGTCTGCTGAATAGGGTGACGGGAATGTTTTGTTTTCTATTATTGTGGCTTAACCCTCCAAACTACAATGATACTTTATTGACGTTCTGGTCAGTTTCTTGTGGTCTTGCCAATTTATGCCCTCTTGGTGTGTTGCCAGATATTGTGGGGGTGAAATCTTGTCCAAGAATTTGTTTGTTAGGAATTTGTCCCAAACGTGTTCTTGTATATTAGAGGATATGGCATTATCTGGTCTGTTTAAGTTATCATTTACCATTAGTTAGTCAAGTTTGTTTGCCTTTTTCTAAATATTAGTTTGGACAAACAAATGTCCTTGCCCTTTCTTTTGTCATCCCAAAGATTTTTTTATATTCTTTCCTTAGTTGCTGAAATGTCTCCCATGCCGTTTGATCGGGGGACCTTAGTTTCCTGATTGCTTTTTTTTAAACTCTTGCTCCAAGGTTTGCACTTTACTTGATACTGTTTTGTAGTTTTTGTTTCTTGGTACCTGCTTTTTGGTTGTTGTCATTAAAGATGGCAAGTTTGATAGAAGGTCGGCCCAAGCTTGTATCTTATTAGGGCACTCTTTTCCTGAAGCTTTCAATATATATTTTACTGTGTTTTGTGAATCCTAAATGGATTCGTTTGTCCATTTAAGGTGTTTCAGGTTGTTGGATGGTTCTCTCTATTACTGTTGTAGCTTGATGTTTGCACTGCTGGAAGTTGAAATAGATATGTTGTTAGGAGTGATCACTCAAAGTGGTGCATTCAATTAAAAACTGCGAAAGAAATGAAAGTAATGATGATGAGACTATGGTAAAATCAAGTATGGATCGCGCCTGCGTTCCATGATAGGTGTATTTTGGAGTGGTGTCCTCAACTGATCTACCATTTACCACTCTCAACCCCAGGTATTCTAGTGTTTTCAATGTTGACCAGAGTGTTCTAATTGAGTTGACTTTAATTGATGTTGGGGTTTTACATTCCAGAATACGTTATTGGCTGTGAGTATTTCGCCTTCATCTGAAGTGCAAATTAGATTAGCATTAAAACCTCCTGTAAATATTATGTCCCACAAGGGGTGGGAGCATCGTATGCTCTAGATTGTTGTGATCAATAATGCGTTATGTGCTTTTTTCTTACTTGACTTTGGAGGAGCTTTGTGTTAATAACACTGTTTTCAGGGTTTCGGCTGACCAGCAGGTAAATTTGATGAGTTAAGGACTGGGATCCTGAGTAGGTAGCTGTTCTTATTTGATGTTTTAGTGCCACTGGTGCATGACTGCCAGTCCCCCTTTAGAGAAGCTGTATTGCTTTGTATTTTCTGCTGGAACCGTGTAGTGTGTGAAGCCTACTAGGGGAAAGGGAGCCAGTGCCCATGTCTCCTGAAAGGCTATCATGTTGCATGCTTCCCACCTGTGTGGGGAAATTCCATCTTCTAGGACATTTTTTGCTCTGGCTATATTCTATGAAAGCATATGGATCATGCCTACCTGGGGATTGTGCGCTTGCAAGTCATTTGCACATTTTTGCGTTGAGGGTGCCTGGCAGCCGATTCCATTGTCCAAGGTTTCTTCCATTGTTAGATGAAAAACTTTCGACACCCTTTAAGGGTGTGGCACTACTTCCTCCTTTGTTATTCTGCAGTACTGAGTAAACTTGTGTTGTCTCTAGGTTTCGTGTCACCCGTTTAGGGGGGTTATGAGCTCTGCTTATGGAAAGTGGTCGGGGTAGCGTGCTATGTTTGGTTTGGATATTTTTATAGCCCATGCTTCAAATGGTTTGACGTGGAACAAAGATGGACTACTTCCTCTAACTACAAGGTGATTAATGTATGTTCTTTGTTTTTAATTCAGAAGCTCGGAGGAACTGCACTGAAGTGAGATTCGAGGATTGTAGGTGTTCTAACGCTGGAATTTCAGCCATTAGTTTTAATATATTGCCCCTGTTTAGGATATCATGCCTCCCTTCTGATTCGTATTCAGATATAAAAAGAATTTGCAATTGTGGGCTGGTAGCCACTCCGATCACCCTGCCCTCCCGTTGTGAGGAACACTGGAGACAAGATGGGTAGTGTTTGGTCTTTTATTAATGCTCATTCACTGTTTATCCTAATAGTTCATGGGTAAGTGTATCCTTTCTTGGCCTTGGGGATGAAGAAGAACGAAAGTCTTAATAGAGGTAAAATAAAGGAAGTCCATCTCCACAGGAAGCTATCTTCTTGATAAGGCTCCGTCCCAGCCTTGCTTGTCTCCTCAGGAGGGTACCGGAAAAAGGGAAAAGGAACACAAAATAGAAGGACACAGTCAGGTCATTTGGTCTGGTGTCATTTAAGGGAAGTTTGCTCCTGTCACCGGTGTTCTCTATGTGCCGTGCCTAGGAGCAAGGAGGGTTGCAGTGCTTTGGGTTGGTGTGGCCCGTAGCCCCCGCCCATCAACCCCTAAAAGAAAAGACCCAAGCTCAGGGGACTTGCCTGGAGCCACGGCCCTCCTGGGCCATGGGGGAGTCCCAATCTCTGATTCTCCTGATGGAGTGCTGGACTCTGCCAAGCGCGAATATAATGAAGCGCGCCCTTAGGACCCGGGCCCCCTGGGCCACGCCCCCGGTCACGTGATCCTGGGCGGCCGGTCGCCCAATCGGCACTCGGTCGCCCAAGTACTTCCGGGTCAGGCGCACGTATGTCCAGCTGGGGTGTCAGGGGGCGGAGACCTTTGCCCTATTTAGGGTCAGGCACCGTGGCTTCTGTCTCTCTTTGCCCTCTGCCACTCCAGCTGACGACCTCGCCGGGCGACTCCTTTTTCCACCCCCTCACCATTTTACTTTAAATTTAAATTGCCCCTCGTCCCCCGATGCTCGCACCTCCCGTTGGATTGTCGAGGGAGTGCAAGGAGCTGCTTGGAGGCGGTGATCCGGAGCCCGGCGACGAGGCTCGGCGGCTGTGAGGAGAAACGGCGGAGATCAGCGCGCTGCAACGAAGAGAAGCCCATTGTGCCAGGTAAGGGGCCGGGAGTTCTGGGGGCCTGCTTGCAGCCGCTGATTGCGGGAGGGGGTTCGCTGGTTTTTTGTGTGCTCACTTCCGGTGGTTGGTGGCTGCCGGTGGGGCTCCTGGGGTCCGGGTTCCTTTGTGGCAGCGTGGGCGGCTCGGCGAGGGGAGACCGGGGAGCGGGGCTGGTACTTACACGGCAGGAGTCTGGTCAGGCGCGCGAGGCGGCATTGGCGAAATTAGTTGTAGCGCTCACCTCGAGGGCACACCAGTCAGTTTCCCACGCTAAATCGCGTTGTTGGAGCACCGGTCCTCACGCAGAGAGCGATGGCCCCCAAGAAGGTTAGCCACAAGCGGAAGGGGAAGGACCCCGAGATTGCGCAGTTATTAAAACTAGTACTAGCTAAGCTGGGCAAGGATCAGGAGAGCGCGAGCGATAGCGATGCCTCGCAGGATGAGCCGGAGCAGGAGAACATTAATGAGCGACCGCGCAGGGAAGGGGTGACACCCAGGGCTGCTTTCCCCCCCCCTAGTAAAGAAGCCTAGAGCCCATCAAAAGCGTAAAGGGGGTGCATCACAGAAGGGGCAGAAATCTCATGGCAGGGTAGCTGAGGACGAGAGACCAGTAGGTCCCGTCCCCCCTCCGTTAGAGGAGATACCTGCTACTCCATTAGAAGATGTACTTCCTACTGCCCTCATGCCAGTCATACCAAGGGCGGACCTACCTCTAGGAGCAGGACATGTGGGGGGAGCACCCATACCTGCAGTAACGCCAGCTGACCCCGTGGGTTCAACATTGGCAGAGATCAGGGAAGCACTGAAAGCATTGGCCCCGGTGAATCCGCACCAGGCCGTGGTGAACGTACCAACACCTCCCCCCCCTCAACCAGCGGTGGTGGCGGCAGCAGGCACACAGGACCCGATGGCTGGGCTTTTAGCATCTGTAGCTAACCTAGTGGGACAGCTAACACCCCCGGCAGCGGGGCAGACTCCCAGCACAGTGGCGGCAGCCCCGTGGGCACCTGGGCAGGCTGTGGAACAGGGGGCGCTGTTAGAAATCCAGAGGCAGTTAGCACTCGTAGTAGAGGCGCGGAGTACAAAGCCCAGTGGGACTACAGGAGCGTCACCAGCAGTAGCAACGGTACCTGTAGGAGGTAAGGCATGCGAGGTGGCGACCAAGGGCGGGGAAGCGGGGATAGCGCCAAGTGGGGTGCACGGGAATGTGTTATCCCAACCAGGAATGTTAGCCACACATGTGTCCACGGAAATGAAAGAAAAAATCTGGAAAGGGGCATATGTTGATATATTTGCGCTCATCAGGCCTACTAGGAGGGACATGGAGTTCAGGGAGAGGGAAGGAAAAGAGGGCTCCTTCAAAGACAGGAGGCCAAGGGTGGAGGAGTCTCTCACTAATTGGCTCTTTGGCTTCCATGTGTACACGACGGTGCTGTTAGAGAAAAGGCCAGAGTTAGCGATACCATTGGTTTTCTACACGAATAAAATTGTGAAAGCGCATGCGACGCATGGTGGGTCAGCATGGTTGGATTATGATAGGGAATTCCGGTGGGCTAAAGAGGAGAACCAGAGTATTGGCTGGGACCAGGTGGAAATAAATGCCTGGCTTGAGAACGTTAATGGTGGGGGGCACCACACGAAACAGCCTTTTCGGACTTCACAGGGTGGCCCAGGGGAAAAGAAAGGAGCTTGCTGGGCATTCATTAGAAAGTCATGCAATTACCCCGCAGGGCAGTGCAGATTCAGACATGCCTGCTCCTATTGTGGTCACTCCTCGCATCCAGAGTTTAAATGTAATAAGAAGTTCAAAGAGCGTGGGGGGGCTGGGAACAAGGAGCACAAGCCTCCTCAGCAATAGGCTTCCTTCTCCTTTAGACCTAGGGAAATTGATTTATTGGCTCAATCAGTACCCAGATAGGGCAGCAGCCAAGGTTTTGTTTGATGGTTTTTCTGTGGGTTTCCGCATTCCCGCCCTAGGCGTTCCTCCTGTTGACCAATGCAACAATCTCATGTCAGCTAGAATGCACCCAACAGTAGTAGCAGCAAAGGTAGAGAAGGAATTGGCCTTAGGTAGGGTCGCTGGCCCTTTCCCCGTTCCTCCACTGGCAGGTTATGTTTGTTCCCCCCTAGGAGTAGTGCCTAAGAAGGATCCTGGGCAGTTTAGGATGATACACAACCTCTCAGCTCCTAAAGGTTTCTCTGTGAATGACTGCATTGACCCAGCTTTGTGTTCTGTGACTTACTCATCTTTTGATGCCGCTGTGCGGCTGGTGAGGGAACTAGGGCGGGGGCGATGTTAGCAAAAACTGATATTGAATCTGCCTTCCGTCTGTTGCCAGTGCATCCCGAGGATTACAAACTACTGGGTTTCCAGTTTCAGCAGCAATTCTACTTTGATAAGTGCATGCCCATGGGTTGTGCGGTGTCTTGCAAATATTTTGAGACCTTTAGTTCCATGCTGCAATGGGTTTTTTCACACAGGACAGGTTGTGTCAATGTGGTGCATTACCTAGACGATTTCATGGTGATGGGTCCGGCAGAGTCAGGGGAGTGCGCCAGAGGGCTCAATGAGCTGGTGTCGATGTTTGGGGTCCCCCTGGCCCCAGAAAAAACTGTGGGCCCGGCCACGTGCATGTCCTTTCTGGGGATAGAAATTGACACGGTGGCGGGGGAGTGCAGGTTGCCTTTGGACAAAGTTCAGGCCTTTTCCCGAGCGATTGACGCCACTCTGGCAGGACCTAAGGTTACTCTTCACCAGCTCCAGGTACTTGTTGGCCAGCTCAATTTTGCCCTAAGAATCATCCCCATGGGGCGCCCTTTCTCTAGATCCATAGCCAGGTCAATGGGGGGGTTAACGCACAAACACCACCGTGTTCGGCTGAGGGCAGAGGTGAAGGAAGATCTTAGGGTTTGGCGCAGTTTCCTGAGCGATTTCAATGGTAGGGTGGTGTGGCCAGCCCCTCCGGTGTCCAGCTCGGAACTCGGCCTGTTTACTGATTCGGCCGGCAGCATCGGTTTTGGGGCCATTTTAGGTCCTTCCTGGTGTGGGGCGGAGTGGCCAGCCGAGTGGCACAGGACAGGCCTGACAAAAAACATAGCATTCCTGGAACTCTTTCCTATAGTTGTAGCTGTGACAATTTGGGCCGACGGCTTCAGAGACAGGGCAGTGGTATTCTGGTCTGACAACATGGCTGTGGTGGAAGCTATTAACAGGCAGGGGGCCTCCTGTGGGCATGTGTTGAGACTGTTGAAACAATTGGTGTTGTATGCTTGAAGCTGAACTTGACTTTCAAGGCGGCGCATATACCGGGAGTTGACAACAATGCTGCTGATGCTTTGTCTCGTTCCAAGTTGCAGGAATTCCGGAGGTTCCACCCGCAGGCAGAGGAGCGAATGACAGAGTTCCCACCATCACTGTGGACAATTGGTGCCCCGCATTAGCGGGGCTGGTAGGTGCTTCCCTGAACGATCGCACCAGGAAATCTTACCAAAGGCATTTTAATACTTACAGGTCTTTTGTGGATGAGGCTGGGTTGCCTCAATTGTTTGCTCCAGATGCTATTCATGGGTACCTACAGACGTTAAGGGATCAGGGCAGGGCTATCTCTTTCTTTAAGGCTAACTTGTCAGCAATAGGCTTCTTTGCAAAACTGGCAGGGGTACGAGACCCGGGTTGCTCTTTTTTAGTCAGGAAAGCTGTGGCGGGCTGGGCTAGACTAGAGGGACCTAGGCGGGATTCTCGTAGGCCTTTGGACATCCCGACCTTATGTGCTATGGTGGACCTTTTGCCTTTGGTTTGTGATTCCCCCTTCGAAGGCATCCTGCTGGGGGCGGCCTTCACTCTAACCTTTTATGGGGCATTCCGTCTGGGTGAAGGGGTGGGGTCCTCTAGAGTTGACCAGGAAGGGGGCCTCCAACATAGGGACATTTGCCTGTCTTCAAGTAGTTTGGCAGTGACTTTAAGGAGATCTAAGACCGACCAATTGGGCAAAGGGGTCACCATTCGGCTAGGTCCTGCGCCAGGGGTTTCGGCCTGCCCGGTAACCCGGATGAGAGCGTATCTGGCCCGGCGCCCAGTTGGGAGCGGGCAGGCCTTGTTTGTTCATGAGAACGGGGACTGTTTGTCCCAGTTTCAGTTTAAGGCGGTCCTGGGACTGGTGCTAGCGCGATTGGGTCTGGGAGATGCTGGATACTCGTCTCATTCATTTAGGATTGGCGCAGCTACTTTGGCCGCAGGGGCGGGCCTGCAGAGCGATGCGATTAAAAGGGTGGGGCGCTGGTCGTCCGATTGCTATCGCAGATATGTGAGGCCTGAATTGTTGTGATGATGGATCAATGATTGACTGTGACTTGTGCCTGACTTTTCCATTTCTCTCCTCTAACTTAGTATGCCCGCGAAGGTGGTGTGGGTGTTGGGGCACTCGTTCGTGCATCGCGCTACGGTGCGTTTACATCAACGGCGAGTGGTGAAACCGGCAGACTTGGGCGGGACGGAATTCCTGTGGCGAGGCGTCGGGGGCATGCGAATTCGTCACCTGAGGCGGCTCGTGGAGGAGTTAAGAGATCAAGAAGGGCACAAGTCTCCAGACTGGATTATCATTCACTTGGGAGGAAATGATATGGTCGATCGTGGTCGCTTAGCAGTCAAAGAGGCGTTGCTGACAGAGTTTGCGTGGTTGGGAAAAATCTTCCCATCGGCCAGGATTGCTTGGTCAGCGATGATACCGCGCAGGACATGGGGCCCGGGAGTTCGAACAAGGTCCTTGAATGTGTCAGTAAGACGACTCAACGGGGAGATGGCAAGGTTGTGCTCAGTGAAGGGCTGCTTGTGTCATATTCCACACCGGATGATCTCGGGAGAGGCTATGTACCACAACGACGGAGTGCATTTGTCGGACTTGGGCACAGACACATGGATAAAAGGACTTTGGTCATTTATACAGAGCGCAGGTGGGGAGGGTGGCAGACCTGAGGGCCTTGGCCACCCTTGTGGCGGAAGAGAGACCTGCGATCAGTGACATTGACTAACACAAGGGACTGCCTTCCGTACTCCATAGGCCAGCACTGAGGGGGGAGACGGTAAGCTCTTCGCTGGGAAGATGTGACCACCGGCTGGGGAGGCTAGGGCGACAGACCACGAGCCTCCTGGGTCCCTGGGCAGTCTTTTGGTCGGGGGGTGGGCCCTGGAATTGGCGGACAAGGATCAGAGGGTGGGGCCCACTTCTCTTTGGCGCAGGTGCGGTGCACCTGGCGTGGTAGGCTCAGTGCGAGATGCAAGCCAGAAGGCCCCTTGGTGCTGGGGGGCGATGAGATAATTTTGCATTTATGATTTTGCAGTTATGAAGATGAATATTAAAAGTGTCTGTGATAATGATTATGCATGTTACTTTGCTTTTGTCATGTTTATGATATGTTGAAATTAAACATGGCCTTTTTTATAACCCACTCAATGCTTTGAAGATTCAATTGTGGGTTGGTGTGTCAACTAGGGGGGGCGGGGCCATGCTGGGGGGATCCGGGTCCTATGCCAAGCGCGAATATAATGAAGCGCGCCCTTAGGACCCGGGCCCCCCGGGCCACGCCCCCGGTCACGTGATCCTGGGCGGCCGGTCGCCCAATCGGCACTCGGTCGCCCAAGTACTTCCGGGTCAGGCGCACGTATGTCCGGCTGGGGTGTCAGGGGGCGGAGACCTTTGCCCTATTTAGGGTCAGGCACCGTGGCTTCTGTCTCTCTTTGCCCTCTGCCACTCCAGCTGACGACCTCGCTGGGCGACTCCTTTTTCCACCCCCTCACCATTTTACTTTAAATTTAAATTCCCACCCACCATCCCTGTTGCTTAGGAGTTGGAGGGGGTGTTTTTTTGGCGGAAGAGAGACCTGCGATCAGTGACATTGACTAACACAAGGGACTGCCTTACGTACTCCATAGGCCAGCACTGAGGGGGGAGACGGTAAGCTCTTCGCTGGGAAGATGTGACCACCGGCTGGGGAGGCTAGGGCGACAGATCACGAGCCTCCTGGGTCCCTGGGCAGTCTGGTGGTCGGGGGGTGGGCCCTGGAATTGGCGGACAAGGATCAGAGGGTGGGGCCCACTTCTCTTTGGCGCAGGTGCGGTGCACCTGGCGTGGTAGGCTCAGTGCGAGATGCAAGCCAGAAGGCCCCTTGGTGCTGGGGGGCGATGAGATAATTTTGCATTTATGATTTTGCAGTTATGAAGATGAATATTAAAAGTGTCTGTGATAATGATTATGCATGTTACTTTGCTTTTGTCATGTTTATGATATGTTGAAATTAAACATGGCCTTTTTTATAACCCACTCAATGCTTTGAGGATTCAATTGTGGGTTGGTGTGTCAACTAGGGGGGGCCGGGCCATGCTGGGGGGATCCGGGTCCTAAAGGGCGTTGCTCCTGGAGCAGTCTCCTCTCTGATGCTCTTTTTCAATTGGGAACGAGTCTCTGGTCTTCTCTCCCTCGTTTGTCTCTGTCTCCAGCGCTTCTTCCTCGAGTGTCCTTGTTGTCCTTGGCTTTGCTCATCTGCTCCCTGGTTGGTGGTACATCGGTTCCTGTTTGGTCCGCTGGACTGCTCACCCTGCTTCCGGTCTAGGACATGGCAACCGCCATCTTGGAATTGTTGGGAGACCCCGCCAACGTGGGAGGGAATCCCTCACAGCAATGTTGATAAATCTTCCTCCTTTGCTATTTCTAAGGGGTATTCCTCCTGATGTAACGTGTTACAGCCCTGAATTTTGAATCTGAGGGCACCTAGTGAAGGTGAGCCCCCTCTTCCTGGTGGCAATTGCAAAAACAACAAGTGATGGACTGAATGTGGATCAATGTCACACACTCCCCCAGTCAAAAGATCTGGGCCCAAGTCCATCGTTTTTTTGCACTCCACACCACCCTGGGTTAGACAATGGCGATATGCAAATCAGCTCTGACCCTGTTGCCCCATGGGAACAGTCCAGTCCGAACTACAAAAGCCATGTCCTTCCCAGAACGGAATCAAGCATCCGAGGACCGGACCGGTTTCGAGGTAACACCTCTCATCAGCCCGGCTAGCTTGACTCCAAGTGGTGTGGAGTGCCTGGGACCCACGTCTGGGCATCCCCAGCGCACTTAGGGCGGCAATTGCAAAAACAACAAGTGATGGACTGAATGTGGATCAAGGTCACACACTCCCCCAGTCAAAAGATCTGGGCCCAAGTCCATCGTTTTTTTGCACTCCACACCACCCTGGGTTAGACAATGGCGATATGCAAATCAGCTCTGACCCTGTTGCCCCATGGGAACAGTCCAGTCCGAACTACAAAAGCCATGTCCTTCCCAGAACGGAATCAAGCATCCGAGGACCGGACCGGTTTCGAGGTAACACCTCTCATCAGCCCGGCTAGCTTGACTCCAAGTGGTGTGGAGTGCCTGGGACCCACGTCTGGGCATCCCCAGCGCACTTAGGGCGGCAATTGCAAAAACAACAAGTGATGGACTGAATGTGGATCAATGTCACACACTCCCCCAGTTAAAAGATCTGGGCCCAAGTCCATCGTTTTTTTGCACTCCACACCACCCTGGGTTAGACAATGGCGATATGCAAATCAGCTCTGACCCTGTTGCCCCATGGGAACAGTCCAGTCCGAACTACAAAAGCCATGTCCTTCCCAGAACGGAATCAAGCATCCGAGGACCGGACCGGTTTCGAGGTAACACCTCTCATCAGCCCGGCTAGCTTGACTCCAAGTGGTGTGGAGTGCCTGGGACCCACGTCTGGGCATCCCCAGCGCACTTAGGGCGGCAATTGCAAAAACAACAAGTGATGGACTGAATGTGGATCAATGTCACACACTCCCCCAGTCAAAAGATCTGGGCCCAAGTCCATCGTTTTTTTGCACTCCACACCACCCTGGGTTAGACAATGGCGATATGCAAATCAGCTCTGACCCTGTTGCCCCATGGGAACAGTCCAGTCCGAACTACAAAAGCCATGTCCTTCCCAGAACGGAATCAAGCATCAGAGGACCGGACCGGTTTCGAGGTAACACCTCTCATCAGCCCAGCTAGCTTGACTCCAAGTGGTGTGGAGTGCCTGGGACCCACGTCTGGGCATCCCCAGCGCACTTAGGGCGGCAATTGCAAAAACAACAAGTGATGGACTGAATGTGGATCAATGTCACACACTCCCCCAGTCAAAAGATCTGGGCCCAAGTCCATCGTGGAGTCAAGCTAGCCGGGCTGATGAGAGGTGTTACCTCGAAACCGGTCCGGTCCTCGGATGCTTGATTCCGTTCTGGGAAGGACATGGCTTTTGTAGTTCGGACTGGACTGTTCCCATGGGGCACAGGGTCAGAGCTGATTTGCATATCGCCATTGTCTAACCCGGGGTGGTGTGGAGTGCAAAAAAACGATGGATTAGGGCCCAGATCTTTGGACTGGGTTGAGTGTGTGACATTGATCCACATTCGGTCCATCACCTGTTGTTTTTGCAAGTTCCGCCCTAAGTGCGCTGGGGATGCCCAGACGTGGGTCCCAGGCACTCCACACCACTGGAGTCAAGCTAGCCGGGCTGATGAGAGGTGTTACCTCGAAACCGGTCCGGTCCTCGGATGCTTGATTCCGTTCTGGGAAGGACATGGCTTTTGTAGTTCGGACTGGACTGTTCCCATGGGGCACAGGGTCAGAGCTGATTTGCATATCGCCATTGTCTAACCCGGGGTGGTGTGGAGTGCAAAAAAACGATGGATTAGGGCCCAGATCTTTGGACTGGGTTGAGTGTGTGACATTGATCCACATTCGGTCCATCACCTGTTGTTTTTGCAAGTTCCGCCCTAAGTGCGCTGGGGATGCCCAGACGTGGGTCCCAGGCACTCCACACCACTGGAGTCAAGCTAGCCGGGCTGATGAGAGGTGTTACCTCGAAACCGGTCCGGTCCTCGGATGCTTGATTCCGTTCTGGGAAGGACATGGCTTTTGTAGTTCGGACTGGACTGTTCCCATGGGGCACAGGGTCAGAGCTGATTTGCATATCGCCATTGTCTAACCCGGGGTGGTGTGGAGTGCAAAAAAACGATGGATTAGGGCCCAGATCTTTGGACTGGGTTGAGTGTGTGACATTGATCCACATTCGGTCCATCACCTGTTGTTTTTGCAAGTTCCGCCCTAAGTGCGCTGGGGATGCCCAGACGTGGGTCCCAGCCACTCCACACCACTGGAGTCAAGCTAGCCGGGCTGATGAGAGGTGTTACCTCGAAACCGGTCCGGTCCTCGGATGCTTGATTCCGTTCTGGGAAGGACATGGCTTTTGTAGTTCGGACTGGACTGTTCCCATGGGGCAACAGGGTCAGAGCTGATTTGCATATCGCCATTGTCTAACCCGGGGTGGTGTGGAGTGCAAAAAAACGATGGATTAGGGCCCAGATCTTTGGACTGGGTTGAGTGTGTGACATTGATCCACATTCGGTCCATCACCTGTTGTTTTTGCAAGCCCTCTTCCTGGTGGCACATGGCGTGAGGGTGTCTTCAAGCTTTCCTCCTTGTGGAGGTACTTGCTGCTCGTTTGGTGTATTTCGTTTGAGACGGCTAGACTTGTTTGTTTAGAAGTTATGAAAATATCCGTTGTTACCTTATCGGCTGCTGTTTGTTTTTCCCCTGTTGTTTCTACCTGTGATTCCAGATCTCTTTGTGGGGAGCTAGTCAATCCCTGCAGCAGGTGTACGTCGGCTTCTGTTTTTTTACCCGCTTGGGTATCTACCCATTTATCCATGTCTCCTTGTGGATTACTTGTGAGTTCAGGTAGCTGGGGAGCATCTAATGGTGTGTATTTTGTTGGCTTGTCAAGCTGTTTGTCTGTCTTACCAGCTTTAAGCGCTCCGCCTGCTGAGTTGATTTTGTTGCTGATAAGTATTTGTTCCAATAATGCTACTAAGAGACTCAATTTGTAAATTATTGGGCCCAAGTACATGATTTTTCAAGGGGTGGGTGAATGGATTGCACTCTTGTAATTACATTTGTAAGTTTGTCCAGTTTCAAATGTATCCCTGCTATGTAGGAAGCTGTCATGCTCATTAATTCTATTTGAATGTCCAGTGTATCCAACTGCATTGTAAGTGTCTCTGTTGATGTTTGTAGAGTATGTAATAATGTAGTGAAAAGATCCAGTTGTATTTTCAGATAGTTACATGAATCTTCTTGTGTAGTTTTTGGTTGTGCATCGGTTAGCCCATTTATTGTTTAATAATACTGAATGTTGTATTGCCGGGATTTTTGCAGACTGACAGGTTTCCTTTGTTGACCCGTTTAATTTGTCTTTGATTTGGATGCTGTCTATGTCCTTCTCTACTTTGGTGTTATGGGTTATCAATTTTTGTGAAAATGTTTAGTAGTTAACTTCGCTTTCTTTATCTAGTGCTCGTTTCCCTTATGGAATTTTTTCAGCGTATGTAGGTTTCTTGAATTATTCATTAATGCTTAGTATAAATGATTCCATCCATGATGTTTCTGACTCATTTTACTCCTCCTGATGAACCTGTGCTATTGCTATGTACCCATGCTTTGTCTCCTGAGCTAGAGTATCACTCAGGGTAGAGTAGACCCATGGGCTGTCTGCAGGTTCACTATTATATTTTCCTCGTGTTTGACTTCTAGCACCATTGACGAATGGGGGGAGGGGGACCTTAATGTTAACTTTATGTGCGACAATTGTTCTTTCACATGAGTCCCCACTGGGCATCCTGTGTTAGTGTGAGATGTTGCAATTGGAGTTTGTTGATGTATTTTTCCATTGGCCCATTTTGCTTAGCTCTTCATTCAATATTCGTGGGTTCAAGCTTCACATATCTTGCGCCTCTGTTAGGAATTGGTCTTTAAGATCAGAAATCAATGTAGGACTTCCCTTGTTAATTTAAGGATTGTGCTGTGGGGGACAAGAGATGTTTGCAGCCCTAGTGTCGCTCTGGGCATTGTGTAGACTGCAACGCTTGGGTCTTTGAGAAAAAGAAATCTGGGGCTTATGGGGCTTATGGCATGTTTTACGCCCCTATCAGATCTCTCAAACATAGGAAATATTGACAATATTAGCGGGCTCCTTCACATTTGGGCAGCTTCTTTTTTATTAACTGGGTTATCCATCGTAGATTTTTCCGATGCTCGCTTTCGAGCGGTTGCCTAATATTGCCCGAGAGCATGTTTTCCGTTTAAAGTCTTTTTAGATAAAGTGCACCTCGGGGCTATTACTTGACGGCCCCCATCGCAACTGAGGCACTGTCTCTTTTTTATTATTTGAGGTCCCTCCCGGACCCTCTTAGAGCAATGCCTCCGGCTAGTCAAGCTGTCTCCAATTATATCTGTTTTATCAGGCTTGTTGGATGAGTTTTTTTATTTGTAATTGTGTTTATAGTTATTTTTGTGTTTAGTGCTTTCTCCAAGAGTGCTTGCTTTCACTCTTGCTCCATCCTAGTTTGTTGCTTCTTGCTAAAAAGAGGGGAAGAACAATTAAATACAGTGTTGTGTGACCCCTGTGAGCTATTTGTGAGAGAGGGCAAGCATTATCTTTTGGGCCGTGGAGGCCCTAAACGCACCTGTGTTCCTGCATGCTGGGGTGGGACTCGGTCCCCCAGCAATCTCGGTGGAAATCTCAGCCCCGGAGGCAGGGCCAGTCCTCCCTGCCCCTACAAAGCACCAGGGGCTCTCCTGCACTGCGGGGCGCTCGCGGAAGTGCCCGGGCCAAGGGGGGGGGGGCTCATCTGTGCCCATCAGCGGCCGAAAGAGGCCGGGCTGGGCCCAATCTCTTGGTTTTACTTTCTCTTTGAGTTCAGTGGACCAATACTGCCAGCAGCGGATGGCAACAGTATGATTTTGAGGATTGTGGCAAAGTAAGTCTATTTTCACTTTATCTGTTGCCCTCATTATCTAACTTATAACTAGTAATGGCAAACCGAAGGTGGGGTGGTCAAAGCCACCTATTGAGCAAAATATCACCCCTAAGCGATCCACCATAGGCACTTTTGTTGCTCGTGCCGTGTGCCATGAATCCCGCCCTGGGCAGGTCCAGTAACGTGTGCATGTGGCATAGGAGGTCCGCGTTTTGCGGGCATTTCCCTGTGAACGCTGATCCAGTTAGCAGTGCAGCCTTTACGGCACAGGAGGAGCAGCAGGTCAGCTGACTATGCACTACCGCAGAGCTTTCCAAACTCTGTGTCGGGACACAGTACTGTGTCACCTGCCATGTGTGGGTGTGTCGCACGATGATGCATAGCTGCTAAGATTTCAGATTGCCATCATGGTTCCTTCTACAATCAGAGCGCCCTACAAAGGATTCCACTTCATTCAGTTACAGTAAATACTTCACAGGAGCCTCTGAAGTGAGGCTGATGGTGATCCTGCTGCGCTTCCAAATGCATTTCTAAAGACGTGTTTTTCGTCTTTAGAAATGCTAATGGGGTACGTTTAAATACCTACAGGGCTGTCATTAAACAGCAGGAAACAATTCCCAGTGCTTTCTCTGCAGCCCGAGTCCCTTTGGCCAAGTCCACAGACCTCTGGCTCCTCCACCTTTTGTTTTCGCCTTCTGTGACTACCGGGTGAGACCGCATAAAGTCCGCAGTGCTCAACCCGATGGTGCTTTGAGTACTGAACACCACCCGGATACCAGCTGTCGACCGCCATGCAAGAGACTCCTTCACGAACCTCAGTGAACAAGTACCCTGATTCGCACACACTCGTGCAGGAGTGTTCTTGTCCACGACGACACATGCAGGTGCACGCTGTCACTACACCGGCCCCCACACTCACGCAGGTGCATGGGCTACCCTTGTCATTGCGGAACGCGTAGGAGTCCGTATCTGCATTTACAACTTTTCCCCGCTCCAGCGCAGGAGCACCTTTGCTTAACTCTGCCTTTGCGACTTGTGCAGGAGCGCGTAGACACATTCGCTTTTCCCCGCACTTACGAAGGAGCGCCTTTGATTGTTTTGTCATTGTGGCACATGCATGAGCGCGTAGCCGCACTTCAAACTTTTCCTGCACTTGCGCAGGACCGCCTTTGTTTGCTTTGTCATTTCAGCAAGCACAGGAGCGCATTGCCGCCTATCCTTTCACCCACACACATGCAGGAGCGCTGGTGTCACCTTTACTTGTAAAGCACGAGCAGTAATGCCCACAAGCTACCTTCCTGCTTGTCTAGTTCACCTACACCTGAAGACCGTTTATCTCTGCTGATCGATCATTCCCCAGGGGACTATATGCCCCTTTGCAGTACCCCTGGTATTGGTGTGTGTGTTATATGTGTAATACCACAGGAGAGGGAAGGACAGACGCGCTAATCCTTATGGTTTATTCTTTTTACAGCCGGTGATTCCCAGGAGGTTTGCCCTAGGCGGTATACATTCCTTTACTAGGGAAAGGTGGGGGGCGGTGAAGGTTGTTCACGTCATCCCTGCGAGATAACTCCGCAAATACATAAGGTAAGACTTGTGAGATCATGACACTGTGGGAGCTTTATTCAAAGAAATTCCTCTAGCTGAGCGGTGCATGTCCCTTTCTGCGACTGGCCAAAACAGGGGTACCAAATGTGTAACATCTAATAAGGGGAATCTTGGATTAGGTAATGACCAAGAGGACCAGTGTACAGGATGCACTAGTGAAACTGTCTGCCAAATACCAACTGTACCAGAACAGGCATCAAACTCTACCTCCCCGGGTCAGGTCACAACAGGTACAGCTAAAGCTCCGACTACAGCTTGCCACCAGCCGCCAAATGAAAAGAAAGACGCAGCATGAAACACCTGTTGACTTGAGGTCCCCGGTTGTACTTGCTCTGTCATGGGCAGCTGATAATAAAAACAACTATATAGACAAACCAGTTTGGGCCCCATTTTGGGAAAAGCTAACATTTATTTAGTTATCTATAGAGCGCAACATTTATCCCAGGGGATGTCATGGCGCTAAGGATTACGGTAATAAGTAGGTGGATGAGATTGAAGGACCAAATATCAGTCTTTTGGAAATAGGTGTGTTTTGAGTATTTTCCTGAAGGCGTTGTACTCTTTAGTCAACCTACGTTCGACTGGAAGCTCGTTCCAGTGCCGTGCCGCCAGATATGAGAAAGAACGGCCTCCTGTTCTAGACTTGTTTATTTTTTTGTTTCAACAAGAGCAAGGTGTTGCGATCTTAGTGGTCTGGCGGGGGTATAGAAGTGTATTTTGTTTTTAAGGATCATGGGACCTGTATCGTGGAGTGTCCTGTGAGCATGCCCAAGGAGCTTGAAGCAGGCTCTTTGACGCATGGGCAGCCAGTGAAGTTGTTTTAGGCAATCCTTTGCAGAGCTGTGTTTGCCTTTGTTGCACACTAACTTTGCTGCAGCATTCTGCACCACATGTAAGCGTTTGAATAGGTAATCTGGCATGCCCATGAAGAGGGCATTGCCATAGTCCAGCCTGCTGACTAGCAGGGCCTGTGTGACTGTCTTCCTGCTTTCAGGGGGGATCTACGGGAATAGCCTTTTTAGGAGTTTGAAGGTAGCAAAGCTTTTCCCACATAGAGTTCGTACGTGGGCCTGCATGGATAGTGTGTTGTCGATAGTTACACCCAGGTTTATGGCACAGTGCTTGGGTGTCGGGGTGTCTCCTAAAGAGGAGGGCCACCAGGAAGAGTCCCAAATATGTTTGGCTTCTCCGAGTAGCAGGTTTTCAGTTTTATCTGCATTTAGTTTTAGGCAGTGATATGCCATCCAGTCAGCCATTTCATTTAGGCAGCTGGTAAGTTTATTTTTGGTGTCTTCATGCCCCTTCCCAATGGTGATGGTGAGTTGCGTGTCATCCGCATAGGAGCAAACCCCGACGCCCCATTTTGTCCCAATTTGTGCCAAAGATGAAACGTAGTACAAAAGGGGGTGGTGATGGACGGAGCATCTGAATCAATCAAACACTCACATCCAGTCAAAAGATCTGGGTTTAATCCATCACCGTTCTTTAGCCCACTCTGCCACCCCAGTTTAGACATGGCTATATGCAAATCAGTATGACCCTGTGCTTCATGGGAACAGTCCAGCCAGAACTGCCAAGCCATGTCTTCCCTGGACCGGAAACAAGCTTCCGAGGACCGGTTTCTGACATTCAAGCCGTCTTCAGCCCAGCTTGCTTGAATCCAGTGGCAAAGTGAGCAAGGGACTCACGTCTGAGCATACCCTGCCACACTTATGGCGGCCAAAAGCGGTACAAAAGGGGGTGGTGATGGACAGAGCATCTGAATCAATCAAACACTCACACCCAGTCAAAAGATCTGGGTTTAATCCATCACCGTTCTTTAGCCCACTCTGCCACCCCAGTTCAGACATGGCTATATGCAAATCAGTCTGACCCTGTGCCTCATGGGAACAGTCCAGCCCGAACTGCCAAGCCATGTCTTCCCTGGACCGGAAACAAGCTTCCGAGGAACGGTTTCTGGCATTCCAGCCGTCTTCAGCCCGGCTTGCTTGAATCCAGTGGCAAACTGAGCAGGGGACTCACGTCTGAGCATACCCTGCCACACTTATGGCGGCCAAAAGCGGTACAAAAGGGGGTGGTGATGGACGGAGCATCTGAATCCATCAAACACTCACACCCAGTCAAAAGATCTGGGTTTAATCCATCACCATTATTTAGCCCACTCTGCCACCCCAGTTTAGACATGGCTATATGCAAATCAGTCTGACCCTGTGCCTCATGGGAACAGTCCAGCCAGAACTGCCAAGCCATGTCTTCCCTGGACCGGAAACAAGCTTCCGAGGACCGGTTTCTGGCATTCCAGCCGTCTTCAGCCCGGCTTGCTTGAATCCAGTGGCAAAGGGAGCACGGGACTCACGTCTGAGCATACACTGCCACACTTATGGCGGCTTGTTTCCGGTCCAGGGAAGACATGGCTTGGCAGTTCGGGCTGGACTATTCCCATGAGGCACAGGTTCAGACTGATATACATATAGCCATGTCTGAACTGGGGTTGCAGAGTGGGCTAAAGAACGGTGATGGATTAAACCCAGATCTTTTGACTGGGTGTAAGTGTTTGATTGATTCAGATGCTCCGTCCATCACCACCCCTTTTGTACCGCTTTTGGCCACCATAAGTGTGGCAGAGTATGCTCAGACGTGAGTCCCTTGCTCACTTTGCCACTGGATTCAAGCAAGCCGGGCTGAAGACGTCTGGAATGCCAGAAACCGGTCCTCGGAAGCTTGTTTCCGGTCCAGGGAAGACATGGCTTGGCAGTTCGGGCTGGACTGTTCCAATGAGGCACAGGGTCAGACTGATTTGCATATAGCTATATCTGAACTGGGGTGGCAGAGTGGGCTAAAGAACGGTGATGGATTAAACCCAGATCTTTTAACTGGGTGTGAGTGTTTGATTGATTCAGATGCTCCGTCCATCACCATCCCCTTTTGTACCGCTTTTGGCCACCATAAGTGTGGCAGGGTATGCTCAGACGTGAGTCCCTTGCTCACTTTGTCACTGGATTCAAGCAAGCCAGGCTGAAGACGGCTGGAATGCCAGAAACCGGTCCTCGGAAGCTTGTTTCCGGTCCAGGGAAGACATGGCTTGGCAGTTCGGGCTGGACTGTTCCCATGAGGCACAGGGTCAGACTGATTTGCATATAGCCATGTCTGAACTGGGGTGGCAGAGTGGGCTAAAGAACGGTGATGGATTAAACCCAGATCTTTTGACTGGGTGTTAGTGTTTGATTGATTCAGATTCTCCGTCCATCACCACCTCCTTTTGTACCGCTTTTGGCCACCATAAGTGTGGCAGGGTATGCTCAGACGTGAGTCTCTTGCTCACTTTGCCACTAGATTCAAGCAAGCCGGGCTGAAGACGGCTGGAATGCCAGAAACCGGTCCTCAGAAGCTTGTTTCCGGTCCAGGGAAGACGTGGCTTGGCAGTTCGGGCTGGACTGTTCCCATGAGGCACAGGGTCGGACTGATTTACATATAGCCATGATAGCACAAGAAAGGTACAAAGTTCCCCGGGAAGAGTGATAGAAAGGAGGAGTGTGTGTGCTAGTGAGAGGAGGGAATCCCCTAGTTGGAACTAAAACCTCACACACCCAGCAAGCTAGGTGTCATGCTTCATCATATGGGTTCTGCTCCTCGTCAGACTGGCGCTGCAATGTCTGACGGGCTCCCGAAACCAGGGCTCTTTATCGGAGATCTTTTGTTCCGGCCATGTGGTGCATGCGTGTGAGAGGGCAGGGGGAGTGTGGTCGTGACGTGAAAGTGAAGTTAAAAAAGGTGAGTCAATCCACAACCTAGTTTATTCTTGTGGTAGACTCCCTTGGTTAAAAGGGTGAGAGGGGAGGTAAAATGCCCCGCAACTATCCGAGCAATATTAACTGCTACCCTCAAGTATGGTCAACATGTTTCATGCCTGATGGCAATTCTTCAGGACCTCAACAGATAGTACCACACAGTGAAAATGGTGAAGGATAAAACTAGCAATTAGGGTATACAACCTTCTATTGGTCAGTTATACCAGGGTGCAGGCCAATAGGTCCTGCTGCAGTGTTGTAACCTGTGAAGATGAAAATGAAAAACAATTTACGAAATGGCAGCGTCAGTGAAGTTTTCAAGTGAAAAAGGATTTAACTCAGCTGTAGTGCGAGCACACACACACACAAAAAACGTAGTGAAGGATTAAATTCGAGCATATAGCATAACAAGTTGGTGTTAGATTCATGTGACCAACCAGTTTATGTCAAGACATGCAACGATGAATTCGATGAAGGCAAAAAGGTGCTGCATGTAAGGAAACAGGACTGGTAGAAAGGCTTACCCCAGAAGATTCCCCGAGGTACCTCGCAGTCTGCTCCTGTGGGACCGGCTGGGAAGGTATGGTACCTAACAAGGGGGAATCATTGTACAGTCATATGGCAATTCGTTGGGTTTTGGCTGTTGGTAGCAGGGGGGCAAGTGGGCTCCCCACCATCAAGGGGTGCCATTATGAGTTTGGCAGACCACCTCTTGTTTCGTGTGGCTGAGTAACCCGTAGCAACCCTCGCTCACTGGCTCAGTAAAGGCAGGTCTGCCGGAGGGTCGCCCTGGGTCCGTGCGCGCCGAGCCAGGCGCCCGCAGTGCCCGCGCCGCGTCCCCAATAATTAAATCAGCGAGCCGCAGCCCGGAACAGCGCGTTAGCCCCGCACAGCGCACCCCCACCAGACAACCCCAACAGACCAGCGATACCTTGGCAATGTTGCATCGGATTTTCCCCAGACCCGGACTCACGAAAACCGGAGGTCGGTCCATCAAGGCTCACCAAATCGGGGCGGTGGATGGTGGGCATCACATAGGGGGTGGATCTCACCTTGTCGGCATCCGGTCCTGACCGGTGCACCTACCCCACGATTGGCGTCCGAGGCTGGACGCAGAGCAGCTGGTAACGAATGCCTCGATGAGTCAGTGTTTATGTATCCAGCTTCTCCATGACCGGTCGCGTACTGACGCCGTAGTCCCGCCCCCGCCCGTCACCGCGCATGCGCTTCAGTTGAGGGAGTATAACGTTAAGGCCGTCTGTTGACACGGCGGCCATATTGGAAGGGAGGGATGGGTGGTCCTGGGAGAGGCAACAGGGAAGTATTCGCTAATTCCCTATGACGGTGTATGTGATCGCCCAGATCAATCTTTACCATAATTTTGGGCCGTTCGTTGAGAACGGCGGTCATAATGGGAGGGAGGAATGAGCAGTTTAGGGAGAAGCAAACAAGGGAATTTGCTATGTAACCAATTCCCTTTCCCCTATGAGGGCCTGTATACTCGCCTCGGTCAATCTCTGTCAATGTATAGCGGTGCATGAATAGTGCACGTGACAGATGGAGTACAACGGGGTATCTTTAGCTGAAGGGTGGTGAAGGGGAGGACTCAGGTGGCTTGTTAGAGGGACATTAGGATAACAGATCTAAAGCAGCCCATGATGGAGGGGAGGGCTCAGATGGCCTGGTTACAGGGGCATTGGGATCACAGACCTAAAGAAGCCCATGGTACAGAGTCGTTCAACCCAAGTGAGTCCAGTTTGAGACGGTGGACCCATCTCTGTTCAATCCTAAACAGAGCTTGTTTGGAAATGGCTGGGTGGGATTCCAAGACCAGCCATGTGAGACTGCCTGCAGGGTGGTTGTTTTGGAAATAATGTTCATTCAGTTTAGTATGTGTTTTGGAGCACCTGATGTTGCTTTTGTGCTCCAAAATCCTCACTTTAATGTGTCTCATAGTCATCCCTATGTAGTGTTTCCCACAGGGGCAAGTGATCATGTATATACATCTTGTGCTGTTACAGTTTGTGTGCTTTCGAAGTTGCCAAGTAAAGGTGTCTGAGATTCTAACCTCTTTAAATTGGGATGTCTGTGGGGATACTGCACACCCGCCACAGGGGAAGTGTCCTACCACTGGTGGAAGATTCCACAGGGTTCTCTGGTTATCAGTGGTGTTTTTCCTAGGGCGTGTATGTATTAGGGCATCCTTTAGGTTAGCAGTCCTTTTAAAGGCGAATCTAGGATTAGGAATTTCCAATCCACCAGAATTCACTACGGGCCAATGTTTAATTATGGACTTCTTCAGAAATGATGAGTTAGGAGTGAAACAAATGACACAAGTTATCTGGTCATCTTTGGGCTTGGTTTGTTGCTCCAGTAAGCTCTCTCTCGGGTTATTCAGTGCTCTTTTACGCAACTGATTCAGTAGTCTAGTGGGATATCCTCTATCCTGCAGTTTATGTTGGAGGAGTGCTGCTTCCCTTTGGAAATCTGTTTTTTTGTGCAATTCCTCCTGACCCTGAGGAATTGTCCGAAGGGGAGATTGTCCCCTCAGTGCTCGTGGATGATGGCTTCGGTACAATAGGAGGCTGTTTCTATCAGTACTTTTACGGTAGAGAGTGGTACTGAGGCCAGTAGGGTTAAGATTGATGCAGAGGTCCAAAAAGGGAATGGTAGTGTCAGAAATGGTACCAGTGAATTTAAGATAAGGGTTTTGCAGATTTATCCAGGCACAGAAGGCCTCACAGGTAATGCGATCACCCTTCCAGAGAATGAGGATGTCATCAATATACCTACGCCACAGAGTGATATTGGCGAGGTAGGGGTTGAGTGCCGATTTAATGGTACTATCCTCGAAAGTTGTCATGTAAATACATGCCAGGCTTGGAGCAAAAGTCGAACCCATGGAAGTCCCCTGGATCTGGTGGTAAAGCTGGGAACCATATTGAAATAAATTTTCCGTCAATGCCAGGGAAGCACAGGCCATGATGAACGAGATGGGGGTTGGAGAGGACCAATCCTCTAATCACAGGGTGGATTCTACTGCTTCCAATGTGGTCTGCTGGGGGATGTTGGTATGCAGAGCCTCAACATCCATTGTGAGGAGGAGATCAACGTCTTCCCTACCCTCGATGGATTCGATGAGGCGAAGGACATCTCTAGTGTCTTGTAAGAAAGATGGAATTTTCCTTACCACTGGTTGAAGGAAGGAGTCACAGAATTTCGACAGTGGCTCAAGGAGTGAGCCAATGCCGGAGACAATCGGTCTCCCAGGGACTGGTGATATCCCTTTGTGGATTTTTGGGAGGGTGTAAAAATATGGGATGATCGGGTCTGTGGTAACTAGGAATGCTGCTTCATTTTTCGAGATCCATTCATTCGTCTCACCCTCTATAACGAGACTTGCAATTGTAGTACTGAGACGTTTTGTAGGGTCTGTGGTGAGTGGTCTGTAGTGGGTGGTATTAGAGAGTTGACGTTTGCATTCAATGTCATAGTCTGTACTGTTCTGAATGACAGTAGCCCCACCTTTGTCTGCCTGTTTGATTACTATACTGGTATCATTACCCAGTGCTTGAACAGCTTGCTTTTCAGCTGTGCTAAGGTTATGATAAATGCAAAAAACACAGTTGATGGACAGAATGTAGAACAATGTCATACATTCACCCCAGTACAAGGATCTGGGCCTAAATCCATCGTTTTTTTTGCACTCCACACCACCCTGGGTTAAACACTGGCTATATGCAAATCAGCTCTGACCCTGTGCCCCATGGGAACAGTCCAGTCCGAACTACCAAGCCATGTCTTTCCCAGACCGGAATCAAGCATCCAAGGACCGGTTTCTGGCTATCAGCCTTCATTCAGCCTGGATAGCTTGACTCCAGTGGTGTGGAGAGCCTGGGACTCACGTCTGAGTATACCCAGCACACTCGGGGTGAAAATTGCAAAAAACACAGTTGATGGACAGAATGTAGAACAATGTCATACATTCACCCCAGTACAAGGATCTGGGCCTAAATCCATCGTTTTTTTTGCACTCCACACCACCCTGGGTTAAACACTGGCTATATGCAAATCAGCTCTGACCCTGTGCCCCATGGGAACAGTCCAGTCCGAACTACCAAGCCATGTCTTTCCCAGACCGGAATCAAGCATCCAAGGACCGGTTTCTGGCTATCAGTCTTCATTCAGCCTGGATAGCTTGACTCCAGTGTTGTGGAGAGCCTGGGACTCACGTCTGAGTATACCCAGCACACTCGGGGTGAAAATTGCAGAAAACACAGTTGATGGACAGAATGTAGAACAATGTCATACATTCACCCCAGTACAAGGATCTGGGCCTAAATCCATCGTTTTTTTGCACTCCACACCACCCTGGGTTAAACACTGGCTATATGCAAATCAGCTCTGACCCTGTGCCCCATGGGAACAGTCCAGTCCGAACTACCAAGCCATGTCTTTCCCAGACCGGAATCAAGCATCCAAGGACCGGTTTCTGGCTATCAGCCTTCATTCAGCCTGGATAGCTTGACTCCAGTGGTGTGGAGAGCCTGGGACTCACGTCTGAGTATACCCAGCACACTCGGGGTGAAAATTGCAAAAAACACAGTTGATGGACAGAATGTAGAACAATGTCATACATTCACCCCAGTACAAGGATCTGGGCCTAAATCCATCTTTTTTTTTGCACTCCACACCACCCTGGGTTAAACACTGGCTATATGCAAATCAGCTCTGACCCTGTGCCCCATGGGAACAGTCCAGTCCGAACTACCAAGCCATGTCTTTCCCAGACCGGAATCAAGCATCCAAGGACCGGTTTCTGGCTATCAGCCTTCATTCAGCCTGGATAGCTTGACTCCAGTGGTGTGGAGAGCCTGGGACTCACGTCTGAGTATACCCAGCACACTCGGGGTGCAAATTGCAAAAAACACAGTTGATGGACAGAATGTAGAACAATGTCATACATTCACCCCAGTACAAGGATCTGGGCCTGATAGGTTATGATAAAGCCATGTCTGAACTGGGTGGCAGAGTGGGCTAAAGAACGGTGATGGATTAAACCCAGATCTTTTGACTGGGTGTGAGTGTTTGATTGATTCAGATGCTCCGTCCATCACCACCCCCTTTTGTACCGCTTTTGGCCACCATAAGTGTGGCAGGGTATGCTCAGACGTGAGTCCCTTGCTCACTTTGCCACTGGATTCAAGCAAGCCGGGCTGAAGACGGCTGGAATGCCAGAAACCGGTCCTCGGAAGCTTGTTTCCGGTCCAGGGAAGACATGGCTTGGCAGTTCAGGCTGGACTGCTCCCATGAGGCACAGGGTCAGACTGATTTGCATATAGCCATGTCTGAACTGGGGTGGCAGAGTAGGCAAAAGAACGGTGATGGATTAAACCCAGATCTTTTGACTGGGTGTGAGTGTTTGATTGATTCAGATGCTCCGTCCATCACCACCCCTTTTGTACCGCTTTTGGCCACCATAAGTGTGGCAGGGTATGCTCAGACGTGAGTCCCTTGCTCACTTTGCCACTGGATTCAAGCAAGCCGGGCTGAAGACGGCTGGAATGCCAGAAACCGGTCCTCTGAAGCTTGTTTCCGGTCCAGGGAAGACATGGCTTGGCAGTTCGGGCTGGACTGTTCCCATGAGGCACAGGGTCAGACTGATTTGCATATAGCCATGTCTGAACTGGGGTTGCACAGAGGCTTAAGAACGTGATAGATTAAACCCAGATCTTTTAACTGGGTGTGAGTGTTTGATTGATTCAGACGCTCCGTCCATCACCACCCCCTTTTGTACCGCTTTTGGCCACCATAAGTGTGGCAGGGTATGCTCAGATGTGAGTCCCTTGCTCACTTTGCCACTGGATTCAAGCAAGCCGGGCTGAAGACGGCTGGAATGCCAGAAACCGGTCCTCGAAAGCTTGTTTCCGGTCCAGTGAAGACATGGCTTGGCAGTTCGGGCTGGACTGTTCCCAAGAGGCACAGGGTCAGACTGTTTTGCATCCAGCCATGTCTGAACTGGGGTGGCAGAGTGGGCTAAAGAACTTTGATGGATTAAACCCAGATCTTTTGACTGGGTGTGAGTGTTTGATTGATTCAGATGCTCCGTCCATCACCACCCCTTTTATAAAGATGAAACGTAGGCATTGAGCAGCGTCGGGCTGAGGGATGCTCCCTGCGGGACGCCGCATTTCAGTTGTTTCGGTTTAGATGAGTAGGCTCCTAGTTGGACCGTTTGGGTTCTGTTGCACAGAAAGGAGCTGATCCATTCAAGGGCTTTTCCATTGATCCCTTTTTCCCGTATGTTTTCTAGCAGAAGATGATGAGAGACCGTGTCGATTGCTGCCAACAGGTCTAACAGGATCAGGACCACAGCTTTGCCTTGGTCTAGGGAGTTTCTAATGTTGTCCTTGGCGGACAGCAGAGTGGCCTCTGTGCTGTTGGTGGCCCTGAAACCTGTTTGGGAGGGGTCCAGTAGGTTATTGTCTTCTAAGTATATGGACAGCTGTCTATTGATCAGCTTCTCCAACACTTTGGAGAGATACTGGAGTTGAGATATTGGTCTATAATTGACCGGATTTGTCACATCTGTGCCTGCTTTTTTTAGCAGTGGGGTCATTATGGCTTGTTTCCATGTTTCAGGGGAAATTGCTGCTTCTAGCTTCTAGGGATTTGTTGAATAGCTGTGTGATAGTTGGGGTAGGGGAGGGTATGATCTGTCTAAAAATAAAATGTGGGCAGGGGTCGAGGGGTGATCCAGATTTGATTTCCTTCATGGTTCAGGACACTTCTGCTTCAGAGATTGGAACAAAGCTATTATTAATAGACTACTAATCACCCTCAAAGAAAGACTGAGTAGGATGGAAGAGGAATTCAAAAAGATCACTAATGTGAGCGTAATGCCATTGGATAAGAGGCCTCCACCATTAGACACAAGACTGAAAAGTGCTACAGGTGGAATGCCCCCTCATGCAAAGGCTATGATTTGTCCCTGGCAAGATGTTGTGATGGATGAAAATGTACAAGAGAATAACAGGGAATCTATCAGGGAGCCTGTCACCATGACACATGTTGTGGCCCAATACTCAAGGGGCTCAAACAAATACCCTCAACCCCATTATGCCTTTACAAGATTTTGTTACAATAAATCTGCCACCTGCTAGCTGCCCATATGTGGGAGTACTAGTTAACGTTCCCCCCTGAAGCCAGGGGGGAGATTGCTCCATTCATAGTCGTTGGTAGCTTTGCTCTTTTTGTAGGGCTTCTATAAATTTATGGTTATATTGGTTTGTGCCAAGTGTGGAGTGCACTTTATTCAACAGCGTTGTTAGTTTTGGCTTCCTGTGCCAAGGTGTTGTCATTGACATTTCACCATGGTATTTATGTTGGACCCGGCCTCGTGCCGTGGTCCTCGCTGATCTCCCCAGCTCCAGATCTACGGGTGGAACTGATTCCCGTCCACCCAGAACTGTACATGACACTCCTACCCCGGACCTGAGACGATCCCCAGACCGCGTGCCTGCACCCCTGCACATGACCATCAGACTCCATGTTTGGCCACCCCGGCCGGCCGGCCGCCTTCTTTCCTTTCGGCAGCCCCTGGCCATTTCTGGCTACAGCCAAGCATGCGCGTCCGGCGCGCCCAGATCCGCCCGGGGGGTGAACGACTCCCCAAGTACCCGAAACCAAAACCTCCATCACACCTCCGGCCCCCTTCCGAGGAACTGGTTTCCCTCACACCTCTGAACTATCCCTGGGGGCTGGTTTCGATCGCACCTTGGGCCTCCTAGCGAGCTGGCTCCAGGCCTTGATGGGCGTCTGGGATACCTTGGACGCATGGTCCAAAGCATCAAAGAACCAACCGCCCAGACAATCGGGCGCCTGGCCCTCGGACCTCCGGCCTCCTGCCTCTGAGGGTCCGGACATCAAAGAGCTCCAGTACTATAAGACAGCCTGCCTTCCATCTAGTCGGCAGTTGTATCTTGGACAAGAAAGCCCTGCTGATCTGATCGTGGCTGACTTTGAGGAGAACAGACTCTGACCCACTGAGCCCTGCTGACGTCGTCGCGGCTCATCCTCGAACCTACGGAACGGAACCATCGGGGCCCTGCTGACGCTGTCGCGGCCCCTCCCAAAGGACAAGAAATCTGAACCATCGGGGCCCTTCTGATGCTGTTGCGGCCCCCTCTCGAACCCACGAGACCTGAACCATCGGAGCCCTGCTGACGCTGTCACGGCTCCCTCTGCTTACGAGTACGACGGAGTACTCCTGACCAAGCCCTGCTGACCTCGTTGCGGCTTGTCGAACACTCTGGTCCGGCTGGACCATCGACGCTACCATCACGATCATCTGGAACCAGAAGTGAGTAGGACAGCAAGTCCCATCGCCAGGCCCCGTACCCCCCAGTTCGAGGATTGAGAACTGTGCGCAGGGTACGTTGCGGGCCAGCTGGCCTCCTAAGACTGTCCTGCTTCCCCGATCCCTCGTTACGAGACTTTCGCAATCCCTCGATCGCTGTGTATTGCTCCTTACTTTTAACCTTGATAAAGTCTTTCTTGATAAAGAATCACGGTGTGGTGTCCGTTCATAAGTGTGGTGTGTCGACAGTGTGTACAATCAGTCCTCCCCGGCGGGGACTCCCCCCTCGATAAGACTCGGCAGTAATTGTGGGAGAGGAGGTTCCAGGTGGTTAGGAGAGTCCTCTTGACCCCTGGGGTCACCGCCTTCCAACATTGGTGGCAGCGACGCGATACGAACCTACGTCTGAAGATCGTACCACTGACACACTACCTGAACCTACACGCAGCAAACGCACAAGAAAAAAAAAGCAACAATGAAGACTACAGAATCTGGTGTAAAGACAACCTTCGACAAGGACCTCCTGGAAGATTACACACATAGAGAGCTGAAGCAGTTCTGCAAAGAACTGAGTATCCCGAGTACTGGACTAAGTACTAAAGAAGATTTCCAGAAAGCGCTGACCGATTGGGTAGAGTCCGGAGCATCTCTTCCCCCGATCGAAGACAAGGGAGGGAGGCCACAGACCGAACCCGGTACACCGACCGGTGAGAGAATCCAGCAACCAACCCGGAGCCCAGCAACCGGGAGAGAGCGGTCATCGGAAGAGATGGCCGATCGAGAACGTGACCGAAGCCATGAGCTCGAACTGGTGCGCCTCAAATTAGAGGGCGAACTCAAACTCGCAGAAAAGAAGCTGGCGGTGGAGCAGTTGCGGCTCCAGGGGGAGCTAGAGGAGAAGAAGCTCCAGAGGGAGCATGAAGGACGGAAACTTCAGCTCGAGCACGAGCGCAGCCTCAAAGAACTCGAATTGAAAGCCAGAAAAGAAGCAACCGGATCACCGGGCCTTGGGGAGCAGGTGGTCCCCAAAGAAACGAAGCTACATATCCCCAAGGGCGTTGTAAAGGAATTTTACAAAGGAGACGACATCCAGCAATGGTTCAAAGCATACGAGGTGGCCATGTCCGCTCACCGGGTCCCGGAGAAGGACTGGGGGGCCGGCCTATGGAGCCGCTTCCTCAGCGAGGGGAGAGACACCCTGCTGGACCTACCGACGGCACACATGAATGCCTACCCACACATGAAAGACGCTCTCTTATTCCGCTACGGCCTAACGCCAGAAATGTATCGCCAGCGGTTTAGGGAGTGCAAGAAGATTCCTGGCACCACATGGGTGGACTATGTGAACTACTACACCCGGGCAGTAGAGGGGTGGATCAAGGGCAGCAATGTAACCACCTTCGAGGGCCTAGTCGACCTAGTGGCTTACGAGCACCTGTCCGCAAATTGCTTTGTGGAACTAAGACAGCATCTCCTGGACAGCAAGCTCGCCAACCCACGGAAACTGGCTGTGGAAGCCGATCGATGGGTGGCCACCCGAGTCCAGAAGGGGCCCGGGGGAGACCCCCACGGAACGACCAAGGATCTTCCCGCCAGCGAGGTGGGGGAGGTCGGGGCAAGCAGCAAAGTTCCCAGTCAGGGCCTCAGCGTAGTCCCCCCAGAAACCAGACCCCGCGCTCTCCTCCCGCGACGAGAGCCGCTCCGAGTGCAGGACCCCCGGGGCTCCGCCCCAGCTCCACGTGCTTTAAGTGTCAGCAACCCGGGCACTATGCCGGTGACCCCCGATGTCCCCTGACCCCGAAATCCACTCCCACTGGGCCCGCAACTAGACAGATATCCTCAGTAGCCTTAGAAGTGGAAGAGATAGAGGAACAGGGGGAGTGGGAACCCGCAGCCATGGTCCTAGCCTCCCTGGGGAATAGTGAGATGATCCCCGGAGATTATCTGCCCGACAACACCAAAAAATACCGCCAAACAGTGAAGGTTAACGGGCGTAGCATAGGAGCCCTTCGGGATACAGGAGCCAGCATCACGTCTGTTAGGTACACGCTAGTTCCTGAGTCCATGATCATCCCCCACACCTCCTGTTGGGTGATAGCAGCCGATAATTCTGTCCGCACCTGCAGGATAGCCCAGGTCCCGTTTGAGTGGGAGGGGGTCTCGGGCGATCTACGGGTCGCAGTTTGCACGGAAATGCCTGTAGACTGCCTCCTGGGGAATGACTTAGAAAGTTCCCAGTGGAAAGATGTAGAGAGAAGGACCCATTTAGCCATGTTAGGACTGCCCCAATGGGCCTGTGTGAGCACCCGGGCCATGACCAACATAAATGACAAACCCCGAGAACGAAGAGCCTGAGCCCCCCAGCTCAGCCCCTGATGTCCCCGAGGGCGGCGAGCACCCTACGGTCCTCGACCAGCCCTCCCTCGGAGAGAACGCATCCGACGAAGGTCCCCTCGAACCAGCGGTCGAGCCAGTCCCGACCCTAGCAGATCTCCCCGAGTTGGCCCAGTGGCGCCAAGAGGGAGGACCGTCCCGAGAGGAGTTCTGCCAAGAGCAGACCTCCTGCCCTGCCCTAGAGGGGCTCCGCCGACAGGCCGCTGGAGACCAGTCCGGCTCCCATTACCTTTACTGGGAAAACGGCCTACTGTACAGTGAACAGAAGACCGCGGAACTAGGATCAGCCCGTGTGCTCGTGGTACCCCTACATTTCCGCGGACTCCTCCTCAACCTGGCCCACGATGTGCCTCTGGCAGGACATCTGGGCCAAGATAAGACCTTCCAACGACTAGTGACCCATTTCTACTGGCCCCACATGCGGGCTGAGGTGGAACACCACTGCAAGTCCTGCCCCACGTGTCAGGCTAGCGGCAAAAGCGGAGGCAAGCGCAAGGCTCTCCTCCAGCCCTTTCCAGTTGTCAGTACCCCCTTTGAGAGGGTGGGGATCGACATCGTCGGACCTCTGGACCCCCGGACCTCCTTAGGCCACCGGTTCATTCTGGTTCTGGTCGACCACGCCACCCGATACCCCGAAGCCATCCTCCTCCGGACCGTGACAGCCCCAGTCGTGGGCCGGGCCCTCATGGGGATCTTCTCCCAGGTGGGATTCCCCCGAGAAGTGGTAAGCGATCGAGGCACGAACTTTATCTCCCGGTACATGAAGTTCCTCTGGCAACAGTGTGGGGTGTCCTACAGGTTCACCACCCCCTACCATCCCCAGGGCAACGGCCTGGTTGAGCGGTTCAACCGCACCCTGAAAGGGATGATCATGGGTCTCGAGGAGCCCTTGCGACGCAAGTGGGACGTCCTCCTACCCTGCCTCCTGTTCGCCTACCAAGAGGTACCCCAGAAATCCTTGGGGTTTAGCCCTTTTGAGCTGCTCTATGGGCACCCCGTCCGGGGTCCCCTCAGCCTGGTCAAGGAAGGCTGGGAGGCAGCCCCCCCGAGCACACCCCCGACGTATTCTCCTACGTCCTGGCCCTCCGGAACCAGACGCGGAAGTTTCGCAAACTGGCCGAGGCCAATCTGGAAGCCAGCCAAGAGGAGATGAAACGCTGGTACGATCAGAATGCCACTCTGGTCGAGTTTCAACCAGGCCAACAGGTTTGGGTCATGTCTCCAGTGGAACCTTGTGCCTTGCAGGGCAAGTGGACTGGACCCTTTAAGGTGATAGAGCACAAGAGCCAGGTCACCTACCTCGTGTCACCTACCTCGTTGATACGAAATCAGCCAGGAACGCCCTGAAAGTGTTACACGTAAACCGGCTCAAACCCCATTTTGTGCGGTCTGAGTTGGGGTTACTCCTTGCCACCGACGACGGAGAGGAAGAGGAAACTGACCCTCTGCCAGATCTCCTGTGTGCAAAGGATCAAGAAGGCTCCGTAGAGGGAGTGAGTCTCTCCTCCTCCCTCACCCCCGTGCAGCGTGAAGAATGCCGCCACTTGCTGGGACAATTCTCAGACCTCTTCTCCCTCACTCCCGGCGTCACCAGCTGGTGCGTCCACGACGTGGACACCGGGGACAGCCCTCCGGTACGCACCGAGCCTACCGAGTCCCGGACCGAGTCCGAGCCTGCATCAAGACTGAGGTCGACAAAATGTTGGACCTAGGAGTGGTGGAAGCCTCCGACAGCCCATGGGCTAGTCCCGTGGTCCTGGTTCCGAAGGCAGCCGCCCCCGGCACCGTTCCTGAACTGAGGTTCTGCGTAGACTACCGCGGACTCAACGCAGTCACCCGAACCGACGCACACCCCGAGCTGACGAACTGATTGACCGCCTAGGGTCGGCTCAGTACCTCAGTACCTTTGATCTCACCAGTGGCTACTGGCAGATCGGCCTCACGGAGAGGGCCCAAGAAAGGTCTGCTTTCTCCACTCCGGATGGCCATTTCCACTTCCGAGTCATACCCTTCGGCATGAAAAACGCCCCGCCACCTTCCAGCGACTGGTCAATCAGGTCCTGGCCGGGTTGGAAAGTTTCAGTGCAGCCTACCTAGACGACATTGCGGTGTTCAGTGCTCACTGGCCCGAGCACCTGCACCACCTCTGGGAGGTGTTGGACACCCTGCGTCGAGCCAGGCTCACCATTAAAGCTAGTAAATGCCAAAAAGGACAAAGCTCAGTGGTATACCTAGGGCACCATGTCGGCAGCGGCCTCGTGGCCCCCCTCCAACCCAAGATAGACGCAATCAATGCCTGGGAGACCCCCACGACCCAGACCGAGGTGCGGGCTTTCCTAGGGCTCACAGGGTACTACCGTAGATTCATCAAGGGATACAGGAGTATTGTAGGCCCCCTCACCGAGATGACAGCCAAGGCCAACCCCAAGAAGGTTATCTGGACCCCCGCCTGTCAGAAGGCCTTCGAAGAATTGAAACAGGCCATGTGCACCGCTCCAGTCCTACAGGCCCCTGACTACTCCCGAGAGTTCGTGGTTCAGACCGACGCCTCCGAGCATGGCATCGGGGCCGTGCTCTCCCAAGTGGACGACAAGGGGATCGATCATCCGGTAGCCTTTATTAGCCGGAGGCTACTACCCCGGGAGCAGAGATGGAGCACCATCGAGCGAGAGGCCTTCGCAGTAGTCTGGGCCTTGAAGAAACTGAGGCCCTACCTGTTCGGGACCCACTTCCGGGTCCAGACCGACCACCGTCCTCTCCGGTGGCTCATGCAAATGAGAGGAGAGAACCCTGAACTGCTACGCTGGTCCATCTCCCTCCAAGGGATGGATTTTACTGTAGAACACAGGCCTGGTGCCGACCACGCCAATGCCGACGCCGACGGCCTGTCCCGCTTCTTCCGCCTCAGCGAAGAGAACCCCCAAGAGGATGGGTAGTTCTCCTCGTCTTTCAGCTGGGGGGGACGCATGTTGGACCCGGCCTCGTGGCGTGGTCCTCGCTGATCTCCGCAGTTCCAGATCTACGGGTGGAACTGATTCCCGTCTACCCAGAACTGTACATGACACTCTTACCCCGGACCTGAGACGATCCCCAGACCGCGTGCCTGCACCCGTGCACGTGACCATCAGACTCCATGTTTGGCCACCCCGGCCGGCCGCCTTCTTTCCTTTCGGCAGCCTCTGGCCATTTCTGGCTACAGCCAAGCATGCGCGTCCGGTGCGCCCAGATCCGCCCGGGGGGTGAACGACTCCCCAAGTACCCGAAACCAAGACCTCCATCACACCTCTGGCCCCCTTCCGAGGAACTGGTTTCCCTCACACCTCTGAACTATCCCTGGGGGCTGGTTTCGATCGCACCTTGGGCCTCCTAGTGAGCTGGCTCCAGGCCTTGATGGGCGTCTGGGATTCCCTGGACGCATGGTCCAAAGCATCAAAGAACCAACCGCCCAGACAATCGGGCGCCTGGCCCTCGGACCTCCGGCCTCCTGCCTCTGAGGGTCCGGACATCAAAGAGCTCCAGTACTATAAGACAGCCTGCCTTCCATCTAGTCGGCAGTTGTATCTTGGACAAGAAAGCCCTGCTGATCTGATCGCGGCTGACTTTGAGGAGAACAGACTCTGACCCACTGAGCCCTGCTGACGTCGTCGCGGCTCATCCTCGAACCTACGGAACGGAACCATTGGGGCCCTGCTGACGCTGTCGCGGCCCCCTCCCAAAGGACAAGAAATCTGAACCATCGGGGCCCTGCTGACGCTGTCGCGGCCCCCTCTCGAACCCACGAGACCTGAACCATCGGAGCCCTGCTGACGCTGTTGCGGCTTCCTCTGCTTACGAGTACGACGGAGTACTCCTGACCAAGCCCTGCTGACCTCGTTGCGGCTTGTTGAACACTCTCGTCCGGCTGGACCATCGACGCTACCATCACGATCATCTGGAACCAGAAGTGAGTAGGACAGCAAGTCCCATCGCCAGGCCCCGTACCCCCCAGTTCGAGGATTGAGAACTGTGCGCAGGGTGCGTTGCGGGCCAGCTGGCCTCCTAAGACTGTCCCGCTTCCCCGATCCCTCGTTACGAGACTTTCGCGATCCCTCGATCGCTGTGTATTGCTCCTTACTTTTACCCTTGATAAAGTCTTTCTTGATAAAGAATCACGGTGTGGTGTCCGTTCATAAGTGTGGTGTGTCGACAGTGTGTACAATCAGTCCTCCCCGACGGGGACTCCCCCCTCTATAAGACTCGGCAGTAATTGTGGGAGAGGAGGTTCCAGGTGGTTAGGAGAGTCCTCTTGACCCCTGGGGTCACCGCCTTCCAACAATTTAGAATTTGGGTTAGTGTCTGTGTCTAGAGCGAAGAAAGACACCACAAACAGTCTTCATGGGGGTCAGTGATAGGCATATGAACTCCACACTCTCTGCAAGGTTTGAAACCCGACTTCTTCGATGTCGTCATAGTACTGCTACACCAAGGGAAACAGCAGAAACAAAGTAACCTGCGAAGAAAATGGAGAGTCCCAGAAAAACGCTACGCATCAACATCACGAAAAAAAGGAACTGACATCAGATCGCCAACGAGGTCTCCTTGTGGCTCCGGTGTGGTCATACGGAGTCAGTAGCAGAGTCGTGCCATTATGACGTCCTCATCGACGTGGGAGAGATAGAACAAAGTTTCTGTGGAATGCTGGTGCAGGGGTAATTCAAAAGGTGAGGAATCCACAGGCAGATGTATCCATAAGAAGTTGTTATTTAATTCAGTTTACAAGGGGGGAAGCAGATCTCAAGTTCATGGAGGGAGGCCACAATAGCCTTGATTCAAAAACCTGAAAAGGACCCGAGGAGAGCCAACTCATATCGGCCAATCTCCCTGTTAAATGTAGATTATAAAATCTATACTGGCATTTTGGCAAGGAGATTGTCAAAGGTGGTCCCCCAATTGATACATATAGACCAGAGGGGGTTTGTCCCGAAAAGATAACTGCAAGAACTGACATTGTCACTGATTATGACCAAAGATTTAGCAATTGTGCGCTTGATCCCATTGGTGGTGATCACCAGTGATGCCGCCCAGGCATTCAACATTGTTAGTTGGGCATTCCTCTGGGCAGTTTTGGAATTAATGGGTTTTGGTACAGGTTTTATTATGGCACTTAAAAATGTATATGAATGTCCTACGGCTAAAATCCTTCTAAATGGTTCCCTGAGGATCAGCTAGATTCATGAAAGAAAAATCAGCTCGCAAAGGGCCGGATTCTGCGAATCTGGCCCTTTGCGAGCCCAATTTTTGTATTTGGGATTCATCATCCCAAATGCAAAAATCGCTAATTGCGAAATCGCATATTTGCGAAGAATTGCATTTAAGGAATCTCTATTTGAGATTCCTTAAATGCTATTCATTATCCATTTATTATTTGCGAATTCGCTATTTCTGGCAGCTATTTACCACGAAGTGTAACTTCGTGGTAAATAGCGAAAACTTAGAAAAATGCACTTTAGTGCATTTTTCTAAGTCGTATGTTACACACACACATGTCCTTTGGACATGTGTGGGCGCAACATCAGGCTACATTTACATTTCAGGGGTGCAACAGGGTGTCCATTGGACACCCCTGCACCCTTGAAACCGCAAAATCAAAATGCGAATCGCTAATAGCGATTCGCACATTGATATGTATTCCCATTCGTTCCTATGGGCCTTTAAGCCCATAGGAATTAATAGGGAGTTATTCCTTATTTGCGATTAGCAATTAGCTAATCGCAAATAAGGAAGCTGTAGGAATCGCAATAAATATTGCGATTCCTACATGAATCCCGTTTTGCGAGTCTGTAATAGCGATTCCTTATTATTCGCTATTACAGACTCGCAAAACATGCCGATGATGAATCTGGCTGAAAGAGCTTTAACATTTACAGAGGAACGAGGCAGGGTTGCCCCCTGTCTCACCTCCTGTTTGATATATATCGAACCATTGGCGCACCTCCTGAGGAAACATGATCAGATAATCCCTATCCACTCACTACCCTCTTGCACTAAAATAGCATTTTATGCGGATGATTTAATAACCTGCACCTCCGATCTGACCCGAACGCTACCAAGGGTGGAGCAGCTGACAAAAAAGAGTGCAGGGAGTTATCCGGATATTCAGTGAACATCTCCAAGACAGAGGTGAAGTGCTGGAATCTGGAGGGTTGGGGAGGCAGAGTGTGTGCAGAGATAAAAAATCTAGGGATTATCATAGTTAACCAAATTGATGAGATTCCATTGGGTAACCTAAAGAGGGTGGCCAAGGAGGTTGACCGGTCATTATCCAGGTGGAAGAACCTACCATTAACCATCTATGGAAGGGTTAATTTAGTAAACATGCCCATCCTCCCACCACCCCCTTTTCTGAATCGTTTTTGGCCACTATAGGTGTGGCAGGGTATACTCAGACATGAGTCCCTTGCTCACTGCACCATCAGGATTCAAGCAAGCCGGGCCGACGACGGCTGAAATGCCAGAAACCGGTCCCCGGAAGCTTGTTTCCTTCCCAGTATAAGAATTGGCTTGGTAGTTTGGTTTGCCCTGTTCCCATCATGCACTGGGACAGGAACAGACTAATTTGCATGTAGCCAGGTTCTGAGCTGGGATGGTGCAGTGAGCTAAAAAACGGTGATGGATCAAGCCCTGATCTTTGGACTGAGTAAGAGTGGTCTGCTTAATTCAGACACTCTGTTCATCACCACCCCCTTTTCTGAATCGTTTTTGGCCACTATAGGTGTGGCAGGGTATACTCAGACATGAGTCCCTTGCTCACTGCACCATCAGGATTCAAGCAAGCCGGGCCGGCGACGGCTGAAATGCCAGAAACCGGTCCCCGGAAGCTTGTTTCCTTCCCAGTATAAGAATTGGCTTGGTAGTTTGGTTTGCCCTGTTCCCATCATGCACTGGGACAGGAACAGACTAATTTGCATGTAGCCAGGTTCTGAGCTGGGATGGTGCAGTGAGCTAAAAAACGGTGATGGATCAAGCCCTGATCTTTGGACTGGGTAAGAGTGGTCTGCTTAATTCAGACACTCTGTTCATCACCAACCCCTTTTCTGAATCGTTTTTGGCCACTATAGGTGTGGCAGGGTATACTCAGACATGAGTCCCTTGCTCACTGCACCATCAGGATTCAAGCACGCCGGGCCGACGACGGCTGAAATGCCAGAAACCGGTCCCCGGAAGCTTGTTTCCTTCCCAGTATAAGAATTGGCTTGGTAGTTTGGTTTGCCCTGTTCCCATCATGCACTGGGACAGGAACAGACTAATTTGCATGTAGCCAGGTTCTGAGCTGGGATGGTGCAGTGAGCTAAAAAACGGTGATGGATCAAGCCCTGATCTTTGGACTGGGTAAGAGTGGTCTGCTTAATTCAGACACTCTGTTCATCACCACCCCCTTTTCTGAATCGTTTTTGGCCACTATAGGTGTGGCAGGGTATACTCAGACAAGAGTCCCTTGCTCACTGCACCATCAGGATTCAAGCAAGCCGGGCTGACGACGGCTGAAATGCCAGAAACCGGTCCCCGGAAGCTTGTTTCCCTCCCAGTATAAGAATTGGCTTGGCAGTTTGGTTTGCCCTGTTCCCATCATGCACTGGGACAGGAACAGACTAATTTGCATGTAGCCAGGTTCTGAGCTGGGATGGTGCAGTGAGCTAAAAAACTGTGATGGATCAAGCCCTGATCTTTGGACTGGGTAAGAGTGGTCTGCTTAATCCAGACACTCTGTTCATCACCACCCCCTTTTCAGAATCATCCTCCCAAAGCTGACATATTTATTTATTTACATTCCACCCAAATTCCCCAAAGCAATAATCAACAAAATACAGGGAAAAATAACTAGTTTCATTTAGGCTTTCAATGGAGTACGACTATCCTGGAAAAAGCTAAGGCATCGCCTTAACCCCTTCCATGCTCATGACGAGCTCAGCTCGTCATGAGGTATACCTCTAGGGTGCTCATGACGAGTTGAGCTCGTCATGACCACATCCATTGACATTGAGTCCCAGCACAGGGGAAAAATCTGCCAAGCAGCCAAGGTGTTAAAAAGGGCAGCTTGGCCCTGCCAGACCTCAACCTCTATTTTATTGCATTTCAATTTAAAAACCTCTGTACACTCATTGGGAAGCCCGATTCTTCCACTTGGGGAGTTTTATTAGGGAAATGACTAATGAGTCTGGTTTAGCAGCCTTTTTAATGTAAATTTGGAGCTCTAAAGTTCTTTAAAAAAGTAAGGTTGAAGGTCCTAAAGGCAGCATTAACTTTTTTGGGGCGCAGTGAGGAGAATCTTAAATATCGGGTATTAATCAGATTTTGCTCCGATCTGGGAATCCCTAGGGACATTGGAATGTCTGAAGGATGGATTGAGCATTCCCATGAAGCAAGCAGGGGTGTCCAAGTGGGCCGATCTGATATCAGCAGGTGGATTGCTGCCTTGGGAAGTGCTGAGTACAAAAACTGGCAAAAGATTGTCTAGATATGTCCTGCTCACGTCATGGTTCTCAACAGCCTACCAGGAGACAGGTGGGTTATGGGACTTTAAGGTCCTCCTCCAAAATGTTAGTGCAAAAAGTAAAGAAGTCCGAAAGTGGTATGCGCAATTCCTGGAATCAGAGGAAAAGAAACTAGAGACTCCTTACACGATCTGACTGAATACATTCCAGAAAGAGAACCTACAATTGCTTGGACAGACTCATTAAAATTGTTTTATTCAATAGATACACCTGCAAACTATAAAGGACATCATTTCTTTGTAATCAACAGGCTGTATTGGACTCCTCAAAGAGTGGGGCTAAGTTTGTGTTGCAGCCAGTACCCAGATACAACAAATGCAATCTCCCAAAAGTCAATGATGTGCACAGCACATCTTTTTCACATGCGCAGCGATAAAGGAATACCGGAAGGTTGTCGAAACCACCATAAGGTGTATTTTAGGGAAACCCATAACCTTGACAGCGGTCTTGGTACTCCTAGGGGTGGATAATAATATGTATAACACTTTGAACAGCGAGCAAAGGCACCTGATATTCTATCTATTGCTTTTGGCCAGACGTGAGCTATGTAAACATTGGATAGACCCTGTACCCCCTCGTCCCACAGGGTGGCCAAAAGTGGTTAAGTGGACTAGCAAAATGGATACCCAATGTAACCCACAAAGGTAGGGGGAAATATGGGAGGACTTTATAAAGTGGGCAAGTTAGCACTGTGGTACTAAGTAGGGCTGTGTCGGAATATAAAAAATGTCTCCATAGTCCCATGATTACACCAGATCATGGCAGCTTGGGAGGTTATTTCCCCCTGGATGCGATCAGAACTCTGAAAGCTTAGGTGAGTGTATGGAATGGACCACAAGAAGAATCAAGGGTTCCAAAAATGGTCCAAGACTTGCAGAACCGCATAATGATATGAGGACAAAAAAATAAATAATTTAAAACATACAATACTATTTAAAGATCATTTACATTGTTTATTTAATATTAAAAGTGTATGAAAGGGGGGCGTGGCCACAAACCAAGCATGGCGGTCGAGCTTTGAGCTAGCTCCGTCGTATGCCCTGAAACACTAGCGGATTATCCTGTTCCCCGAGCCCTACGGGACGCCTGCCCAGGTTCCACAAACACTTAGTGTGTGGCGCCCACGGCGCGGACTGCGGCGACCGGGACCCCCCGAGACATGAGCGCGAAGATCGGCGCTGGTGGGGCCTACCTCCCGGGGACAGGCCGCGGCCTGCCGTAGCTGGACTAGCTGATCGCGGAGACGCCGACCCGCCTGAGGACGGGCAAACCCATCAGCCCGAGCGGAGCCCTGCAGCGGCGGGGAAACGGCCAAGGAAGCACCCCCTATGGCCACAGACGTCACGGCTGGTGCGTGGACACGGCGGAGAGGACGCCATACCCCGGGCTGGCCCTGTGTTCATCGCGGAGGAGGGTGACCACGATCACTGACGCACCGGCGCCGGCGGAGATTGAGTCCCTGTGACCCTGTGGGAGAGCGGCAGAGGTGTAGGCGGAGGGCCCCCAACCACTAAAGGACACAGAGGCCTGCGCTGACCCCCCCCCCCCCCCGGCGGAGGCCATCACTCAGCGAACAACTACAGGGGCGCGCCGCCGAGAGTGGCGCAAGAAGAGAGGACGCCATTTTGATCCGCATCGCGCTCCTGAGGCAGTGGCGACACCTCCGTGGCGGACACTCACTACCCGCCTGTGCTGCTCCTGGGCACGCCGGACAGCCGGATGTCAGGGGCGGTGCACTGGGGTGTTGCAGGACCCCCCCCCTCTGGCAAGTGGATGTGGAGACTTTGTGAGGCGCTCTGAGTCACCGGGGATTGTTCCTTGACGACAGCAAACCGCTGTCGGAGCACGTAACGGTGCTGTGGGACACTGAGAACGCCGACCGCTTACACTTCTGCTGTGACGCCCTCGATGGGCGCTACTCGGTGGCGCTACAAGAACCGGTCAATTGTACTACCTGAGTCCTGAGAGCAGAGGATTGCCTGATACCACGCGAGCGGGGCCACGGCCCGACACGTCTACCTTTGCTGACCGTACAGCGCCAAGAGACAAACACTGCACGTGCTGTCATTGGAGGTGCCAGAGGGGCCTCATCACCTCCATCCTGCAGACGAGAGCCATGGGAAGGAACAGGGCGAAATTGCATGACCAGGGCGCCCACGCGGACATTCAATCTACTGGCTCCGATGACCCGCTGGCCTCCTCCAATGTGGAGTTCGTACCACCGATAGGCAAGTGCACACAAGACGCAAAATTAGACCTCATCCTGGCCGAAATCAAGGCGTCTAGGGAGGCGCTCGAGACGCGTATGGACAGCATGGCAACTGGCTTGTCACTACTGCGGGCGGACCACAACAAATTAGCCGAAAAGGTATCGGAGCACAAGATCGCCCTGGACGACCTGATTCCGCAGCAGACGGAACACTCTACGAAGCTCGAGCAGATGGAGAAACAGGTTAAACTGCTCTGGGACAAGATGGACGATGCGGAAGGGCGGGCGCGCCGCAATAACGTGCGCTTCTTAGAAATTCCGGAGCGCAGTGAGGGGAGGAACCCCACGCAATTTGTCAAGGACTGGTTAAATAAGGTCGTGGGACCCCAAGATCTAACCCCATTGTATAGCGTGGAGAGGGCTCACAGAATGCCAACCCGAACGCCCAAGCCGGGGGCACCACCAAGACCGTTATTAGCACGCCTCCTGCATTACAAGGACAGAGACTCGGTGCATAGACATGTTCAGGTTTTACTGTCGCCCACGTTGGGTGATGAAGTTCGGACCTCAGGACCTTTTACTTGGGGACCTTGAAGTTGAGGGGTTACAGTTATTGACGGCACTTGGAACACTATCTACTATACGCACTCTGTTTCTAGTATATGGCTTACTGACAGCACCAGATACAAACCATAATGGGGACTCTTAATACTTACAAAGTCTGCACCTGGAACGTACGGGGCATGGGGTCAGTACACAAACAACATAGGCTTTTGGCACAGCTCAATAGGAGGAAAGTTATGGTGGCATGCCTTCAGGAAACTCATCTCAACAGCGCAGAAGGCATGAAGCTACACAAAAAATGGAAGGGTCAGTTGTTCGCTACTTCGTACTCAGTGTTCTCAAGGGGGGCGGCCATATGGTTGAGAAACTCTGTCCCCTTTAGACTGGTGGAGAAGAGGGTGGACACGGAGGGCAGATACGTGTTCATCCGCGGACTATTGGATGGCTCCCATGTGGTGATTGGCAGTATATACGCGCCGAACTCTGGCCAATCGACTTTCTTAGCTGACATTAATAGAGTACTAGCAGACTGGGCGGACTATCAGTGGCTTATTGGTGGGGATTTTAATGCTGTGCTAGATGTGTCCTTAGATAGGTCCCACCCCCGCTGCACGCCACAGAGAGCAAGAGACAGGCGGACGCGCTTGCCCAATGGGCGGAGGGCTGGGATTTGGCTGACGCCTGGAGATGTAAACACCCATTTAATAAAGAATATACATTTTACTCCCCGCCCCATGGCCTTCATACCAGAATAGACAGAGTGTTCAGCACTAACTCTTTACTGGGGGCGGTAACACTCGCAGAGCACATGGGTAAGACCCTCTCGGACCATAACCCGGTTGAGATCACAATACAATGGGGTAGGATCCCAACACCTATACAGACCTGGTGCCTTAAGACGGAATTACTGGAAGACACGGTTTTTAAGGAAGCACTTACAGAAGCCAAAACAACCTACTTCGCCACAAACACTGACACTGCCAGTTCCAGACAGGTGGAATGGGACGCCTTCAAGGTGTGCATACGGGGAGTGGCGATGGGTACACGGGTGGGCATGCGACACACTGCGATGGAAAGACTTCGAGACGTAGAGGGGCGCCTGGCTATGCTCGAAAGCGAAGCTGCGGGCACAAATCTGCCCTTTACACCACTGCAGGAGGCGCACATCCAGCATGTCGAACTATTAGAGGAACTGCGGGTCCTTGACTACAGAGCATACACATAAACAGCACGCGCAGGCTGAGAGACCAGGTCTTTTGCTAGCCCGTATAGTACGGGACGATCCAATACACCTGCCCATCCTTGAGATCACTGACCAGGGGGGAACACCAGTCACAACACAGATAGGTGTTAACGCTGCCTTCAGGGACTATTATGAGACGCTATATGGCCCGCACCGGCAGCTGCCGGAAGCGGCACTTGAGAAATTCATGACGGGACTAGACTTGCCACAACTCACGGCTTGTCAGAAGACAGACCTGGCGCGACCCATCACAATCGCGGAAATACGCCAGGCCATCCGTGCACTACCTCGAAATAAAACCCCCGGGACGGATGGCCTCCCGGCTGAGTTCTACGGAACCTACGCCGACCTGCTTGCCCCGCGCCGCCATGCGGTGTACCTAGAGGCGTTGAAATCACAAGGCTTACCGCGTTCCTCCTTACAGGCATTGATAGTATCACTTCTGGAGCCGGGTAGGGACATCGCACAACTAGCTAATTACAGACCCCTATCTCTGCTGAACACATATTACAAAATTCTAAGTAAAATTCTCGCGGTGAGGCTGGCCCAGTATATCCCGCACCTCATACACACGGATCAATGTGGTTGTGTCCCCGGCAGAAGCACGGCTATGAACCTGCGAAGGCTCAGCCAACTCATGTTACGCAACCGGACGCTGCTCGGGACAGTGGGATGCATTTCTGTAGACCTTAAACAGGCTTTTGACTCCCTGAGGTGGGACTTCATGTTAGCGGCGCTTGCGAGATTTGGAATACATCGCCTGGGTGCAACTGCTGTATACCTGCCCGACAGCCCGGGTCCGTACGAGCAGATGTATCTCGCCACAGCTGGAAATAGCTAGGGGTACTAGACAGGGATGCCCACTATCCCCGCTCCTGTTTATACTAGTGTTAGAACCACTGCTATGTAGACTTCGTGAATCGGCGCTGCACCGGGGAATACAAAGGGCCGGGACGGTGTATGTGGTGTCGGCATATGCGTATGATATCATCATATATCTGAGAGACCTGGGGGGCGGGCTTGACCCAAAACCCGAGATATTTGAGGACTTTCGGGCACTATCGGTCCTAGCTATCAGTGAACCTAAGTCCTATGGGTACTACTTCAGTGACACAGGAGTGACTGCCCGACTGCTTTTCCCACCACACGCCTTCCAAATAGCGGAAAATACTTTTAAATACCTGGGGATACAAATATATAGGGAAGCGAGGGATATGATAGACGGTAACCTGGGCAGGGCGATTGCGAGGCTGAAATCACAGATAAAGTTCTGGACCGCTTTGCCATTGTCAGTGGCGGGCAGAGTGACCATCTCCAAAATGGTGGTACTCCCCCGCCTTGTATATTATTTCACGGGCTTGCTTTACGCGATCCCCGTATCCTTATTTAAGCTACTGAACACCCTTCTTACGGAACTAATATGGGGGCCGGGTAGGAGACGCATAGGTTTGGCTAAGCTGCAACTTTCTACAGCGATTCAGAAAAGGGGGTGGTGATGAACAGAGTGTCTGTATTAAGCAGACCACTCTTACCCAGTCCAAAGATCAGGGCTTGATCCATCACCGTTTTTTAGCTCACTGCACCATCCCAGCTCAGAACCTGGCTATATGCAAATTAGTCTGTCCCTGTCCCAGTGCATCATGGGAACAGGGCAGACCAAACTACCAAGCCAATTCTTATACTGGGAAGGAAACAAGCTACGGGGACCTGTTTCTGGCATTTCAGCCGTCTTCGGCTCGGCTTGCTTGAATCCTGATGGTGCAATGAGCAAGGGACTCACATCTGAGTATACCCTTCCACGCTTATGGTGGACAAAAACGATTCAGAAAAGGGGGTGGTGATGAACAGAGTGTCTGAATTAAGCAGACCACTCTTACCCAGTCCAAAGATCAGGGCTTGATCCATCACCGTTTTTTAGCTCACTGCACCATCCCAGCTCAGAACCTGGCTATATGCAAATTAGTCTGTCCCTGGCCCAGTGCATCATGGGAACAGGGCAGACCAAACTACCAAGCCAATTCTTGTACTGGGAAGGAAACAAGCTACCGGGGACCGGTTTCTGGCATTCCAGCCGTCTTCGGCTCGGCTTGCTTGAATCCTGATGGTGCAATGAGCAAGGGACTCACATCTGAGTATACCCTGCCACGCTTATGGTGGACAAAAACGATTCAGAAAAGGGGGTGGTGATGAACAGAGTGTCTGAATTAAGCAGACCACTCTTACCCAGTCCAAAGATCAGGGCTTGATCCATCACCGTTTTTTAGCTCACTACACCATCCCAGCTCAGAACCTGGCTATATGCAAATTAGTCTGTCCCTGTGAGGTAATATAAATTTTATGGTCATGTTGTGTTCCCTAGCGAGTACCCCACCGACTCCATGTACGAGTTAAAAGTGCATGTAACTTCCCTCCTGTACCAGCTATGAAGACGCAAATACATTTGCGTCCAACGTTAACTTGTCCTCTTTCAGACCCACCATGAATGGGTTTGATGGTCCGTTCCTAAGTATGCTATGCCAACGTCTTTTTGAAGTGTACTCCTACGTTTTTCAGCCTGGCTGAAAGTAGGCCCTGAATCTCTGCCACCGAGCCTCTTTTCTGGCTTCTGACTGCGAGGGCCTCTGCCCAAGCAGCCCCCGTACCCGTGAACTCTGACTTACTTCTAGCGCGGCCCTCCGTGCTCAGCTCAGCCTGCTGCCTGCCAAGATTGACTATAACCTTCGAGTTATCTGTTTTCCTCCCCGAAGATACATTCCAGCCTGCTAGCTTCAGTAAACATCCTTCCTCAGCTACAGGGCTAAAGGGCCGACCTGTCTTTATGCAAGTAATTCATAGCCTCTGTTGTCATGCTTCCATGGAAGGCCCCGTGCCCCCACGCTTCTCATACAGACACTCAGGCGCTTATACACGCACTCACAGCAAGTATAGAATAGCTTCTGCTCTAGAGACCTTTCTGCCCAGATAGCTTAGTTCCTAAACATCAGATATCGGATATGATAGAAGCACAAGTTGATCTGACATGCCAGACTTCTGTCTCTTTCCGCCAGTGTAAATGTCAAGTCCCCTGCACCCCGTCTATCACACGTCATGCAGCTGCGCGCGCATCCAAGCTTCCGATTTCCGCTGACATTGCAACATTCTGTTAGCACCACCCCTTGGTGCCACCCACTTGCGTCACCTATCAGTGACGTTTCTAGTTCACGCCTAGTTTACGCCTCTTGATGATGTACTAGCACCACGTGTATACTGTTATCTTGTCTTCTCTCAGCTGTTACGCCTCTTACATTGAACATTATGATGTAAATCAAGTATATAAGCTATGTATTGTCAATAAACAACGGCGCGCTCATCTATCCCTTCTGACATCCTGTGTGGTGGTCAGAACATGATATCCTGATTCCTTTATGAGGAATAAAACCCTTAGAAACTCTTACACCACGGACTCTGTTTTCCTTCATTTCGATTGAGTTATTATTGATTAAGTACTTACCTGCATAGAAATTAAGAGAGTAAATTAATTATTTACATCATTTTGGCGCCCGAATAGGGACCCCTCCCCCACCTCACGCGCCGGAAGGTGCGTTGCAATCCGTGTCCCCTGCCATCAGTTAGACGGACAACACGTGTACTGGCAGGATTTCCTGCATCCCCCTCTGACACACGGAGGTGACGAAGACTGCGATCAGTGCCCAGACGAGGCGGTGAGGAGTGCGGAGGATCCCGACCAGAGCCCAGCCGAAGGAAGCAAGGTCCGAGGTGTGAAGAGGCCCACCAGTTTTCCGAAGTTTTCCGAAGTTTTCCGAAGTTTTCCGAAGTTTTCCGAAGTTCCGAGTCGAGTCCAGTCGAGTTTTCCGAGGCCTTCTGTTTTCCGTGCTTCCCGGTGAGTACCATTGCTGGGTCGTATCTAGACGGGTTTGGGTACGCAAGTCCGGTCTGCACTGTTTTTAGGCAGTGTATCTGTACTGTTTAGCAGTATATAAAGTATTCCGAATTTCTGCACTGTTACAGCAGTGTATCTGTATCGTTGAGCGGTACATTCAGAGTAGGGGGAAGTTAGCTATGTCTTTAAATGTTTCATGTGATTAATGTCGTGGTATGAATGTGATTGTTCTTGTGTATTATTGTGTTTTTTGTTTAAATAGTTACAGGCGAAATTAAGTATTAAGGATCAAGCATTTCAGTATCAAGTAGGCACAATGCCGTTTTTTAACAAATTAAAGCAGATAGGAACTAGGAAAGGGATGTTAGAGGAAGAGATTCCAATCCCCCCTAGGGACACTCCAGGTAATTTCATGTATAATAAGCATGGCATAGACGCCATCTTGTATCTAGAGTTATGGACAGATTATACCAAGCACCTAGAGGAAAGATACCGATGGCCAGTTAACGGAACATGGGATGCCGAGTGCATCATAAAGGTAGAAGAAATATTACGGAAAAAGAAAGCTAGACAATCTCAGAAAGACGCCATAGAATTTTGGCGTAAGGAATCACGTAAGCGTGCTGATAGAGCACTCCGTAGAGAAGACAGGCTTAAAGAATCAGAAAAGGCCCAAGAAAACGAATTAGTTACTGAGGGAATTCGAGTAAAAGTAGAACAAATAGATCGTATCCTAAATGGCAAAGTGAACAACATGTATCTTTTGGCCGATGGTACCCCTGACGCCATTTCAGAAATACCGAAAAATTTGCCGTCACCATTAGTTCCAACTAAAGTAATGCATAAGACTACTAAAGACATATTCCTAAATTCATATCTCGAAGATGTAGCGCCAGCTTACACCAATCTGCCTGTTCGTGCCCTGCCTACTGACAGGGCCGGGGGTGGTACTGCCCCCCAAGATCACTCTCAGCCGACACCGAAAAAGACTAGTTCCGTTCCGCCAGCCCCGCCACTTCCCTCACCTAAAACTGATCTACCGAAACCACTTCAATCAGATCCTACTAAAAGACAAATTCAGATACTGACTACACACAGAGATAATGCCCAAGCTTCCGCTTCAGAAGGTGCGACCGCGGGTCTCCAGACCCCGCCACCAACTCACAGATTAAATCTCAGAGGTCTGCAGAGTCCTCTTACGTACAGATCCCCCCGTTCTTCTAATTCATCCCGTCTTGATGCACTAAAAGAAAATATGTCAGTTTGTAGATATGATCCAGAACCTGGACAGGACGACTTAATGGTATTAGCGTCTTTACGGTTAAGATCTGCTACTGATAGTTTGTTATGTTATGCAGGAATGAAGGAGCACCTAGATAGAATATATGAGTTCGTTCAAACGGGAAAGGACCCCGACAGTATTAAGGATGCCCTGGAGAAACAGAAAGTTACCATGCAAGCACTGATACTACGATTTTTCATAAATTGTCTAATAAGAGAACGAGACAGGCCCGGAACAGAGCAGAGTGAATTAGATGCATTGAACAAGTGGGGTCAAAATATAGCCGACGGAAAACATGACAGACAAAATTGCATAGAGGCCATGTATAAAAAGATTAAGAAAGCAGTGATAGCAGTACACGAGAAAGAGAAAGAAAAGGCTCCCTCCGAGGAGGAAGAAGAATCTGAAGAACCAGAACCAACTACAAGCACTATAGCATATGTAGGTAAGGGAACTTATCTTAGGAAGGGTATCCGTCCAGAAAGCAAGAGAGTTTTCTTCTCTGCCTTAACGAATCCGAATTCTGCTGAACATCAGTTCCAGGAAACTGATAAACGGCTTCGAGATCGAGTTGGGTACCATGTACTCAATTCTATGGATGAACAAGAATTAGCCCGATCAGCGGTATCATGGGCCGAAAATGCAGACATATATAATGATGACACCGTAGCACAGACATTTCTGAACCTCTCCCCCGACGAACAGAAATTAGCAGGTATATATATGATTCAGCACCTTCTCATTAAGTACAGAAAACATTATTCCGATCCAGGTCCCTTACATGAGACACTAGAAGCACTACTGATGGATAGATGGAGAGGCCTAAGCACTAAATTAGTCCAAATAATTCTAGAACAACGACGCAGATATGACACCTTTGTAAGTCCTGAATATGTCCCCGCCCCACCTCCAGAAAGGAAAATGTACCATATGCAGTGCGGGAGTGGTATTGAAAGTCAGAACCCCTTACGGGAAGTGCACCCTGTTATGGGTGAGGATAAAATTTTGAAACGCGTGTATGTACACACGCCTCTAACTAAATTAGAACTGTTAGAAATGAAGAAATTAGTACCGTGCCATGATAAAGACCCTGCAGGTTTCCATAGAGAGCTCAAAGACATGTTATTAATGGGGGACTACACATATGATGATATCATGAAAATGTTGAAAGTATTATTGCCTACGGGTATATTCGAGAAATTAAAGGAAAAGGACTGGGAGGTGGGAGACGCAAAGATTGCCTGGGCAGAAATAGAGGATGAAGAAAAGAAACGGGTTCCAGGGTTAGGCCTTGGGGACAAAACTAAAGCATTACCAGGTTTAATAGTACAGGTCCTGCCCAGATTATTGACAACTAGAAAGGAGGATTGGGATGCAATCTCGTCCTGTAAACAGAAACATGATGAAGATACTAGCGACTTTTATTCAAGATTCGAGAAATGTTTTATTATCAATAGTGGCCTCCAGCCAAGTAGCGAGTCGTACCCACATCTTTTTGTATCAAAGTTAGTCGAGAATTCCCTACCGTTAGTTAAAAATAGAGTGTATAAAGTCGAGAGTACATGGCAAGCAAATACGCCATCCCAGATGTTACAAATGTTACAATATCACCAGAATAGAATTAGGGAAGAACAAGATCAGGAACAGAAACGTATGAAAGACACGAAAATGAAAATGTTAGTAGCCCAGACGGTTCCATCCGACAGTCACAGAAAAGGTACGACCCAGACAAGTCACACTGCAGCTCCTGTTAAAGGGACATGCAATTATTGCAAGCAGCCAGGTCACTACGTACACGAATGTGCAGTTCTGAAACATAACATAGCGACAGGTAAAACTAAAGAGAGACCGCATCCGCCTAGACAAGACCATAACCAGCATCAGTCTACACAGAATACACAGCCCATGCATGCATCCGCACAGACAGCACAGACCGTAGCAGTACCACAGCCACAGCCCATTGCTGCAACTCAGCAAGTCTCACAACAGATGTACCAGTATGCCCAGTCTGCTTACCCCGAATATTCCCGATATACATGAAACAGCCTAGAGAGGGAAGGTGGCTTGCCTCTTATCGAGATTCCTGTAGATCAAGAAGGTCCTTATGTACACAGTCAAGTATTGGGGAAAGATAGAAAGTTTTTAATTGACACAGGGGCAAGTCGCACTACAATAAGTCATGACGAAGTTCCAGGGGCACCCCTCTCAGGCTCACAAAATGTTTCCCTTGGTTTTTCAGGACAACCTATTGTAAATGAAGTCTCAGAACCAGTTCCCCTGGCTGTGGGTCCATTATCACGCGTTACAGACCTGTTACTAACAAAATCATGTCCGGAAAATCTGTTAGGAATTAAAACACTGAAGGCTCTAGGGGCTATAATATGCTGCTCCCCGGAGGGAGTTAGACTCTTTCTGCGGGATTTCAAGGGTCATTACGTCCTTCGTGAGTTTGACGTCAGATTGAAAAATGTACCTGATTACTTGTGGGCAAAAGGCCCAACTGATGTAGGATGTATGCACATTACACCATACCGCGTTACCCTCAAGGCAGGTGTTGTATTACCCAGAATCAGACAATACAAGTTACCACCCGATGCTGTAGCGGCTTTACTGAAAATCATTGAAGAGCTCATTGCCCAAGGAGTGGTCGTCGAGACCGACTCCAATATCTGTAACTCACCCATCATTCCGATTCTTAAACGTACTGATCCCAATGCACCGCCAGTATATCGGCTGGTGATTGATCTTCGAGAATTGAATAAATGCATTATCCCACAGTATCCTGTGGTCCCCGATATATCATCTCTCTTGACTGCTATTGATTCAGAAGCAACGTTCTTTACTGTAATTGATCTCAAGAACGCCTTCTTCAGCGTGCCTATTGATCCAGAGAGCCAATATCTCTTCGGATTCTGTTTAAATGGACGCAGTTTCAAATTTTCGCGCGCACCTCAAGGATTCACAGAAAGCCCCAGCATCTATAGTCAAGCACTGAAAAGACAACTAGATTGTATTCAAATGCCAGTTAACACCGCTTTACTACAATACGTCGATGATCTGCTGATCACCGCACGAAGTGAGCCCGAATGTGAAAAAGCATCACTGACAGTTTTACATTTCCTGGCCGACAAGGGACACAAGGTGTCTCCTTCGAAGCTACAATTCTGTGTTCAGCAAGTTGTGTACTTGGGTCACTTGCTGTCCAAAGTGGGGAGACAGCTCACTCCCGATCGCATTCAGTTAATTGTGAACATGCCGCAACCCAAGACACAAAAGGAAGTGCGGGCCTTCATAGGCCTCACCTCGTACTGCAGACAATGGATTCCCCAGTATGCATTTCTAGCTAAACCACTCATCCAGTTAACGACACAGGAGGCAGCGACTTCGACTGTCCTCCCTTGGACTCAGGAACACACACAAGCTTTTGAAGAATTAAAGAAAGTTTTATGCCAAGCACCAGTTTTAGCGACACCATGTTACAGCAAACCGTTTACACTTTTTGTTACAGAACGTGATGGCACAGCGTTGTCTGTCCTCACTCAAGACCAAGCAGGTTCACATAAGCCTTGTGCTTATTTTTCTAGTACATTGGATTCAGTAGCTCAAGCACTCCCTGCGTGCTTAAAGTCAGTAGCAGCAACAGCGTTAGCAATAAGACAAAGTGATTCAATTGTTTTAGGTCATCAGTTAACAGTTCAAGTACCACATTCTGTAGAGGTTTTGTTAAACAGAACCCAGACTCAACACTTAACTATAGCACGACTGACAGGTTATGAATTAACACTATTCCAGCCACACATAGAAATCAGACGTTGCAGCATCCTGAACCCCGCAACACTGTTACCTACAGTTATGACAGATCCAGCTCCGCATGATTGTATAGAAATAATTAATGCAGTAACTAAGCCTAGACGAGACTTAACAGATGTCCCATTGACAAATCCAGACCTGACACTTTATGTGGACGGTTCATGCATGAGAACAAGTACAGGAGAATTAGTGGCCGCGTACGCCGTGACCACTGAAACTGAAATTAAAGAAACACATCGTATTGACACCCTGTCTGCTCAAGCAGCAGAGCTCATCGCTCTGACTCGAGCCTGTATTCTAGCCAAGAACAGAAATGTTAACATATACACAGATTCCCGCTATGCCTTCGGAGTTGTACACGACTTCGGAGTCCTCTGGCAAGAACGAGGTTTTCTGACTTCCCATGGGGCCAAGATACAACATGGCCCCCTCATTCAAGCACTGTTAGAAGCAATACATTTGCCCTCGGGCATATCAGTCATGAAATGTAAGGCACATACCAAAGTCACAGATTCCGTTTCCCAGGGTAACGACCTGGCAGACCAGACAGCAAAACATACAGCATTGACTTACACCCAGACTACTGATGTGACAAAGACAATAGTCCAGACCCAGTGTATGGCAGTTAGAGATCCCGCCCTAGATGTAATTGATATCCAGACACATGCTACTCCAGAGGAGATAAAGAAATGGACTGAACTAGGAGGGATTCAGACAGATCAAGGTTGGGTGACGAAGGGAAAATCTATATGGTTTCTCCCCGACTCAATGGTTCAAGTCATGATAAATACAGCACATAGTCCTGCCCATCTTGGAGAGAAAGCCATGTTAGACAGTTTACAGAATCTCTGGTACAACAAACACTTACGAGCAGCAGCAAAACAGAAAGTGCGTACTTGCATGATCTGTTGTCAGTTCAATCCAGGTAAAAGCGTCCCTGTTGAGCAAGGTGGATTTCATCCTCCCGATCACCCTTTTGAAGTCCTCCAGATGGATTATATCCAGATGAATAGCTGTAGAGGATTTAAGTATGTCCTTGTAATTGTTTGTGCTCTGTCCCGCTGGACCGAAGCATACCCAGTTCCAGACTACACTGCTCCGACCACTGCCAGACAGTTGGTTCGTGAATTCTTCCCACGGTACGGTTTGCCCCGTGTCGTGTATTCAGACAACGGACAGCCGTTCTCGTCCGAGCTGATGAGACAAGTTTCCCTCTTGCTAGGATATCAGTGGAGGTTCCACTGTGTCCGACATCCCGAAGCAGCTGGCCTTGTAGAAAGGCATAATCAGACACTAAAAATCCGTCTTGCCAAGATCTGTCAGGAAAAAGGGGTCGACTGGATAGTCGCCCTGCCCGTGGCACTATTCTACATGAGAATGGTTGCCCACTCGAGATCAGGGCTATCTCCGTACGAAGTGGTCTTTGGAAGACCGCCGAATATGTGGGGGACGCCCGTTCCGAAAAAGATCACTGATATTGATTGTAACATGTTGACAGATTACCTTGCCTCCTTGATGTCTGCACTCCAATCATGTCGTTCACAGGTTGCCGCAGCCTTCCCTGACAACACCGATGTAAAGGCGCATGAGGTCCGCCCAGGTGACCTGGTAGTCGTCCGGAATTTCGACCGGAAAAGTCCGCTGGAGCCCCGCTGGAAGTCTCCAAAGACCGTTCTGCTTACCACTAGGACCGCCGTGAAAATCGAGGGGAGAAAGGGGTGGGTCCACACGAGTCACATCAAATTATGCAATGAACTAAAAAACGGACTGAAACAGGACTCTGACTCGTCCACCCCCACCAAAGACTGTGTTGAAGCACAAGACGTTACTGTGCCTAAAAGAGAAAAGACTCCTCAAGAACTTTACCGAATGAAGCTTCGATCTAGCAAGTCAGACAGTTTAATTGTTTAAGTCCTCCCTTAGGTGAATCGGTTAAATAGTTTCTGACATGTATCCCCTAGATCGAGTTAGAGAGAGAGAGGAAAAGAGAAGAACATATTGCAAATCACTTCGTAGTCACTGCATAGTGACACTAATAATCATGTTTATTCTGAGTATTCTAATTATTATTGCCAGCATTCTGCTTCCTATGTACTGGCCTATTTTCAGGCGTGAACAATCTGCTTACAATGTCTCTGCTGAACACACTTTTAGTGAACTTCCTGCACATGAACTCTCTTACAGACTTGCGCTGCGCAACAATACATTCATTAGTATGTTACACCATTCCCATCAGACCAATAATGCTACAGACTGTTGGATATGTGGCCGACTCCCTCCCTACCAGAATTACAAGGGAGCTCTGCCTCTCTTTCCGTACCCATTCACTCACAATGGCTCCTGTGGAGCATGGTTTAAAATAATTAATTCTTTAGATCCTGATATTGCTGTTTTCGATGGGGGCTGGGTTTGGGGAAACTTGAACTTAGTCCTGCTCAACGTCTGTTATCCGGATAAAGAGGGACTTCCCACTCGAATAGGAACTGATCTAGAAAATGAAGTATATGGATTAGGTAATTACACAATCAGCCTTATGATCCTCACTGTTGAATCTGAAACTGCTCCAGTTCTGCCCCATATGTTAGTACTACCAGTCACAGGTGAATTATGTGTTAGCAAGAAAGGTTCAGTACACGTAGGTCATAGTAAATGCACTACTGTGGTCGAGTTCAGTGACCATGGTAAATCGTCCTTTAAAGCTATCAGTCATTCCTACTTTGTTTGTGGTCATACCGCATACATACGTTTGCCTCCAGATTGGGATGGTACCTGTTACATTGCCTTCCTTCTGCCACCTGTTTTCCTAGCTCCTCCTGATTACCATAGAAATACGAATCTAGCACCGAATAGACCCAAAAGAGATATTCCCCTTGTCGACTACACAGAAACGGCATGGGAACAGTACACTGATTTCAATAAAGGATTCTTTTTCTTCCTAGGACCTGTCCAAAACAGTAAATTAATACGCAGATTAACGAGAACACTCGAAGCAGTAGTGAACGAAACTGCCTCCGCTCTAGGTAACTTAACAGAGGAGCAGTCTGCTATACGGACTGTTGTCCTTCAAAATCGTCTTGTGATTGACGTCATCTTGGCAGATAGAGGTGGAGCTTGTAAGGTCATCGGGTCAAGTTGCTGTGTTTTCATTCCACAAAATGCACCATCTGTCTATCAAGCTATCACCCGTTTACATAAAATTGCAAATCAGATACATCAGAATCCAGGCACCTGGACTTGGTCCGGTTGGTTCTGGACTACGTTAACAGCTTGGGGATGGAAGATCTTATCGTTCCTAGGCATTGGCCTTGTTATAGTATTCAGTTGTTGCCTGTGCCTGCAGTGTGGGCCAGCGATATGTGGACTGTGTGCCACATCCTGCATTGAGCATTCCAGTTGCCTCTCAAACAGTCAAAGAAAGAAAGACGAACATATAATGTTACAAGAACAAACTGATCGATTTATGAGGATCGATATATCATGAAGGGTCCGTAGGGAACAAGGAGGGAATGAGGTAATATAAATTTTATGGTCATGTTGTGTTCCCTAGCGAGTACCCCACCGACTCCATGTACGAGTTAAAAGTGCATGTAACTTCCCTCCTGTACCAGCTATGAAGACGCAAATACATTTGCGTCCAACGTTAACTTGTCCTCTTTCAGACCCACCATGAATGGGTTTGATGGTCCGTTCCTAAGTATGCTATGCCAACGTCTTTTTGAAGTGTACTCCTACGTTTTTCAGCCTGGCTGAAAGTAGGCCCTGAATCTCTGCCACCGAGCCTCTTTTCTGGCTTCTGACTGCGAGGGCCTCTGCCCAAGCAGCCCCCGTACCCGTGAACTCTGACTTACTTCTAGCGCGGCCCTCCGTGCTCAGCTCAGCCTGCTGCCTGCCAAGATTGACTATAACCTTCGAGTTATCTGTTTTCCTCCCCGAAGATACATTCCAGCCTGCTAGCTTCAGTAAACATCCTTCCTCAGCTACAGGGCTAAAGGGCCGACCTGTCTTTATGCAAGTAATTCATAGCCTCTGTTGTCATGCTTCCATGGAAGGCCCCGTGCCCCCACGCTTCTCATACAGACACTCAGGCGCTTATACACGCACTCACAGCAAGTATAGAATAGCTTCTGCTCTAGAGACCTTTCTGCCCAGATAGCTTAGTTCCTAAACATCAGATATCGGATATGATAGAAGCACAAGTTGATCTGACATGCCAGACTTCTGTCTCTTTCCGCCAGTGTAAATGTCAAGTCCCCTGCACCCCGTCTATCACACGTCATGCAGCTGCGCGCGCATCCAAGCTTCCGATTTCCGCTGACATTGCAACATTCTGTTAGCACCACCCCTTGGTGCCACCCACTTGCGTCACCTATCAGTGACGTTTCTAGTTCACGCCTAGTTTACGCCTCTTGATGATGTACTAGCACCACGTGTATACTGTTATCTTGTCTTCTCTCAGCTGTTACGCCTCTTACATTGAACATTATGATGTAAATCAAGTATATAAGCTATGTATTGTCAATAAACAACGGCGCGCTCATCTATCCCTTCTGACATCCTGTGTGGTGGTCAGAACATGATATCCTGATTCCTTTATGAGGAATAAAACCCTTAGAAACTCTTACACCACGGACTCTGTTTTCCTTCATTTCGATTGAGTTATTATTGATTAAGTACTTACCTGCATAGAAATTAAGAGAGTAAATTAATTATTTACATCACCTGGCCCAGTGCATCATGGGAACAGGGCAGACCAAACTACCAAGCCAATTCTTATACTGGGAAGGAAACAAGCTACCGGGGACCGGTTTCTGGCATTTCAGCCGTCTTCGGCTCGGCTTGCTTGAATCCTGATGGTGCAATGAGCAAGGGACTCACAGCTGAGTATACCCTTCCACGCTTATGGTGGACAAAAACGATTCAGAAAAAGGGGTGGTGATGAACAGAGTGTCTGAATTAAGCAGACCACTCTTACCCAGTCCAAAGATCAGGGCTTGATCCATCACCATTTTTTAGCTCACTGCACCATCCCAGCTCAGAACCTGGCTATATGCAAATTAGTCTGTCCCTGGCCCAGTGCATCATGGGAACAGGGCAGACCAAACTACCAAGCCAATTCTTATACTGGGAAGGAAACAAGCTACCGGGGACCGGTTTCTGGCATTTCAGCCGTCTTCGGCTCGGCTTGCTTGAATCCTGATGGTGCAATGAGCAAGGGACTCACATCTGAGTATACCCTTCCACGCTTATGGTGGACAAAAACGATTCAGAAAAGGGGGTGGTGATGAACAGAGTGTCTGAATTAAGCAGACCACTCTTACCCAGACCAAAGATCAGGGCTTGATCCATCACCGTTTTTTAGCTCACTGCACCATCCCAGCTCAGAACCTGGCTATATGCAAATTAGTCTGTCCCTGGCCCAGTGCATCATGGGAACAGGGCAGACCAAACTACCAAGCCAATTCTTATACTGGGAAGGAAACAAGCTACCAGGGACCGGTTTCTGGCATTTCAGCCGTCTTCAGCTCGGCTTGCTTGAATCCTGATGGTGCAATGAGCAAGGGACTCACATCTGAGTATACCCTTCCACGCTTATGGTGGACAAAAACGATTCAGAAAAGGGGGTGGTGATGAACAGAGTGTCTGAATTAAGCAGACCACTCTTTCCCAGTCCAAAGATCAGGGCTTGATCCATCACCGTTTTTTAGCTCACTGCACCATCCCAGCTCAGAACCTGGCTATATGCAAATTAGTCTGTCCCTGGCCCAGTGCATCATGGAAACAGGGCAGACCAAACTACCAAGCCAATTCTTATACTGGGAAGGAAACAAGCTACTGGGGACCGGTTTCTGGCATTTCAGCCGTCTTCGGCTCGGCTTGCTTGAATCCTGATGGTGCAATGAGCAAGGGACTCACAGCTGAGTATACCCTTCCACGCTTATGGTGGACAAAAACGATTCAGAAAAAGGGGTGGTGATGAACAGAGTGTCTGAATTAAGCAGACCACTCTTACCCAGTCCAAAGATCAGGGCTTGATCCATCACCATTTTTTAGCTCACTGCACAATCCCAGCTCAGAACCTGGCTATATGCAAATTAGTCTGTCCCTGGCCCAGTGCATCATGGGAACAGGGCAGACCAAACTACCAAGCCAATTCTTATACTGGGAAGGAAACAAGCTACCGGGGACCGGTTTCTGGCATTTCAGCCGTCTTCGGCTCGGCTTGCTTGAATCCTGATGGTGCAATGAGCAAGGGACTCACATCTGAGTATACCCTTCCACGCTTATGGTGGACAAAAACGATTCAGAAAAGGGGGTGGTGATGAACAGAGTGTCTGAATTAAGCAGACCACTCTTACCCAGTCCAAAGATCAGGGCTTGATCCATCACCGTTTTTTAGCTCACTGCACCATCCCAGCTCAGAACCTGGCTATATGCAAATTAGTCTGTCCCTGGCCCAGTGCATCATGGGAACAGGGCAGACCAAACTACCAAGCCAATTCTTATACTGGGAAGGAAACAAGCTACCAGGGACCGGTTTCTGGCATTTCAGCCGTCTTCAGCTCGGCTTGCTTGAATCCTCTTGGTGCAATGAGCAAGGGACTCACATCTGAGTATACCCTTCCACGCTTATGGTGGACAAAAACGATTCAGAAAAGGGGGTGGTGATGAACAGAGTGTCTGAATTAAGCAGACCACTCTTTCCCAGTCCAAAGATCAGGGCTTGATCCATCACCGTTTTTTAGCTCACTGCACCATCCCAGCTCAGAACCTGGCTATATGCAAATTAGTCTGTCCCTGGCCCAGTGCATCATGGAAACAGGGCAGACCAAACTACCAAGCCAATTCTTGTACTGGGAAGGAAACAAGCTACCGGGGACCGGTTTCTGGCATTTCAGCCGTCTTCGGCTCGGCTTGCTTGAATCCTGATGGTGCAATGAGCAAGGGACTCACATCTGAGTATACCCTTCCACGCTTATGGTGGACAAAAACGATTCAGAAAAGGGGGTGGTGATGAACAGAGTGTCTGAATTAAGCAGACCACTCTTACCCAGTCCAAAGATCAGGGCTTAACCCATCACCGTTTTTTAGCTCACTGCACCATCCCAGCTCAGAACTTGGCTATATGCAAATTAGTCTGTCCCTGGCCCAGTGCATCATGGGAACAGGGCAGACCAAACTACCAAGCCAATTCTTATACTGGGAAGGAAACAAGCTACTTGGGACCGGCTTCTGGCAATTCAGCCGTCTTCGGCTCGGCTTGCTTGAATCCTGATGGTGCAATGAGCAAGGGACTCACATCTGAGTATACCCTTCCACGCTTATGGTGGACAAAAACGATTCAGAAAAGGGGGTGGTGATGAACAGAGTGTCTGAATTAAGCAGACCACTCTTACCCAGTCCAAAGATCAGGGCTTGATCCATCACCGTTTTTTAGCTCACTGCACCATCCCAGCTCAGAACCTGGCTACATGCAAATTAGTCTGTCCCTGGCCCAGTGCATCATGGGAACAGGGCAGACCAAACTACCAAGCCAATTCTTATACTGGGAAGGAAACAAGCTACCGGGGACCCTTTTCTGAATCGCAACTTTCTACAGCGGCAGGTGGCATGGGAGTCCCGGACTTCCAGGCGTACTGCCACGCCTGTCAACTGCAATGGCTAGCCTACTGGCTAGCGGGACGCAACCTCCATGAAATAGGTATAACAGAGGCAGAGTGGGAGAGAGGAACTGTCCACACATTGTTATTGCCAAGGGCGGAGGTCCCTGGATGGGCGCCACCCCTACTCCGGCTTGCGGTTGGCTGCTGGAAGAGGGCGGTGAAGTACATGGCCCCTGATTCCTCATACGCCCCCACAATACCGCTACTGGGCATTCCGACGGGAACAGGCCCATTGTCAACCCGCACACTGAAGGTCTGGCATGATGCGGGGGTAACACAGGTGGGGGACCTCTTTGCAGATGGCAGACTTCTGTCCTTTGAGGACTTCCGCACCACACACCACACCCCGGGGGGGCTGTTCCTCATACAGGGCGGGTTGAGACGCTATATAACTAAGACTTGGTCTCCGCATGGAGTAGAACACCCCACAAACCCCTGCTGACAATGCAATACCTCATGGGATCGGGTAGCCACCTGACGAAATGGATAACAAGTAGTATACGAATAGGAAGGATGATAACACTGCAGCAACTACAACCACTGCGAGACAAGTGGGAGGGAGATCTGGGCAGAGCGCTTAGAGACAAGGAATGGGAACGGGCTCTCAGTTTCCCCAAGAAAGTGTCCAGAAACCCAAAATTTAAGTTTATCCAACTAATGTTGATGCACAGGGCATACCTCACCCCCTACAGGCTACATGTGATGTTCCCTAACACCCCCGCTACATGCCCCTGATGTGGTGCGGATGACGCGCGCCTTCTACACATGCTATGGAGTTGCCCGAAATTGGGCTACTACTGGAAGACGGTCCAAGACGCATTATGTAAACTGGCTCCTTCCAGACCATACACCTCCTTGGAATACACCATGCTAGGACTGGGGCCTGTATAGCGGAAAAGGAGCGTAACTGCGCGTTTTACAGACCTAGCCCTGTTACTTGCCAAGCGTACCATCACAATGCGATGGAAATCGGCAAGGCCGCCCAACCCGGAGGTGTGGCGGACAGAGTAATACGCTGGGGGAAGGCAGAGGGCCGAACACTGCAGCGCGAAGAGCGTAGGGGACTCAGGAAGACCCAATATCCCTAGACTGGAACAGTATGATGGAGGCCTTCAATGCGGGTGATGACATTACGCCCACCCCGTCAACCACAACTGGTTGGGCGCAGGAGAGGTATGACTGGAATACATAGACTCCCCCCTCACCCCCGCTACTATTGCAGCACCGCAGTAGGCCAATAACTCTGGGTGTAACATGAGAAATACGTGTGTGTAATGCATTGTGTAATGTCCCGTATTGGTTTGTATGACAACGGACACTGTGTACTAGAAACGCTTGTCTAAGCTCCATAATGTATATGATTGATGTATCCCAATGAGTGCCAGGGCAGGGAGGGAATGGGTTGGGGGAGTTGGGGAGAAATGTAATGGATATATATACAATTGAAAATGTTTGACAAATGGCCTATCACTAATGCCTTGTAAGAACCAAGAGACATATGCTGAATACTGTTATTGGAACTGACGTAACTGTTCTTACCTACTTACTAATAAAACAAATTTTTCAACAAAAAAAAGTGTATGAAAAAATGGTTTTATTTATGAATAAACTTTTTTTAAACATTAATCCTGTATGTTAAAAAAGTTAAAAATATAAAAATAAATTATCTTTGAAAAAATAAAGAAAAATTTAAACTGTACTACAAATCTTTATTTTATGAAAATATGTCAATAATAATGTTATTTATTACAAATGCTGTGTTCCTAAACATTAACAATATGAATGAAATGACAAACTACTACATCGAAATACACTTTATTAAAGTAATTTGAAACAAAAATCGTTTAATTAAATATTCCCACTCCAACGGAGAAAGTATTGGACACTAAATGGGTATCATTTACTAGTCCCACTCCATTCTAAACCATTTTGGGGATGATGTTGGACATTAAAGGGGCAACATTTACTATTACCATGCCAATCAAAACCAATTTGGGAAAGTGCTGGACACTAAAGAGGTGACATTTGCCATTCCCACTCCAATGTAAATGATTTTGGGGAAGGTGTTAGCAACTAAAAAGTGCTATTCCTACTCCGATCTAAACCATTTCAGGAAGGTATTGGTCAAGAAAGGGGTGACATATATTATTCCAACTAAACAACTTTGGCAAAAGTGTTGGACAAGGAAGGGGTGACATATACTACTTATACTTCAACTTAACTCATTTTGGGGAAGGTGTGGGACAATAAAAAGGGGCAACATATACTAATTCAAATTCAATCTACACTGTTTTGGGGGTGTATTGGGCACTTAAGCCACAACATTTACTAGCCCCACTCCATTATAAACAAATCTGGGAAATATGTTGAACACTAAAGGGGTGAAATTAAGTCAATCTCGCCATTAGAGAATCAACCTTAAATGTGGAAATGAACATCTCAGGAATATTTTGCAGAGGATATTTCTTGGAAAGAAATCTTGGAAATCCTGTCTTCTCTACATTAGACTAGTCCCCAGATAAAGGTCCTCAAATGGCCCTAAGAATAGGAAGCAACTCGTACTCCTTTCTTCTACATTTGCCGAAAAAGTTGTCTTCCTTTAACTTGTGTATTTTTGTCTGTAAGTAATATTCCAAAGGTGGATTCATTAGAAGTGTACTCTATTTTGTTATTCTCATTTGGGAGTAATAATAGCAGAATTAGCTTTGATCAGCTTCAGAATATTTCCTCTATTTTAATTATGAAATATGCTTTTCAATTGGTATAAAAGTGTTAAGTATACTGAAGTGGTTTAAGATGATATAGATATTTCTTCTTTGTGCATTTCTGTTGTCTAGCGCTCCTGTTTCCTTTGTGTTCTCTACAACGTGGATGGATAAATTATGTATATTTGTTGCTTTGTTCATTTTCACTGACTGCACTCCTGTTCTACTTGTGTACCTTGGAGGAAACTATTTAGGCAAGTCACTAGATTTGAATTCACCCATTGCGGAGTTGTTAGAACTAAAGGGCTGTTTGTTATGACCCTGAACTGTAGCATCACTTATTAAATTTTTTGGCAATTGAATTAGGGACGGTTCATCCCCGTCAATGTTTAGGCTCATTGCTCTTTTAGAAAATGGTCAGCTTGAAGCACCCTTGTTGCTTCTTGGCTGTTGCACTATTACTGCCAGTGTATATGAAGTGGCTGTAACTTCATGTGTTTCTCATCTTCTGGCTTGATATCAATCCATTCCTTTTTAGGTCGAGCATTCGAGACCTCTTGTATATACTTAAGTATATACTTAGTATAAACTTATATGTGTATGTACTTTGTGGGCTCTAGAGATCAGCCCTAGAACTTGTCTGCTTCCGCTTAGGGACTTTTTTCTGTTCAACTGCCTCTATTCAACTGTCTTGATTGAAAACGACCAGCAGAGGTCAGTAAAATACCAAAATTGCTTTCTGCTGAGGGACTTTCTTCTTTTAATTTTTCTGGCAACAGCCTCTATTTAACTTTCTTGATAGAAAACGACTAGCAGAGGTCATTAAAATACCAGAATCCTTTTAGCATTCTCTAGCTTCCAGTCCATAGGAATTTTCTTCCCCAAGCACCCGTAGGAATAATATTTTTTTCAAATCTTGTATTTTCAGTGATATGATCACCGAAGGCCCTGCTTTTATATTAAAAACAGAGCCTCGGCTATACCATTTCCAGCTGAAAGGCAATGTTTCTCTCCATGTGCTCCTATACTTGGCGTGTCATGCAGTTTGGTGCTTACTTTCCATTCATGCTAAAGAACAGTAGATGTTTCAGCACCCAGGCTAATGTGTTGCATAGTTAAATATATACAAGGTCACAAAGGCGAGACCGATTGCATTGCAAATACTTGTTTAAGGATGGGTGTGTCAGCCTGTTAGCTCGCTCGGTTCCTTAAAAGGTATCCGAAGACTGTGATCTAATCTGTAGTATGTTCATGTTTAGCTGCTTATTTGTCAGAAGCTTTATAAGTACATTAGTGTTGGTGAGCTTTTGCCAGTTGTTGAATCATCTTCGTTGTTTTGCCTGAGGGATGCCAGGTTGAAACTACGAGAATTAATATTGAATATGACTATGGTTGGGACTTGGCTGTTGTGCATCCACCCTTTGAAGCTGTCGTTTGAGGTGTTTGATTTTATAGGTTCAACGGTATTAGACACGTTTGCGTTTTGTTTGTTTAAATTTCTGAGCCTTTCCTGTTTCTGTTTTTTAACCCCTTCCATGCTCATGACGGAACGATTCCGTCATGAGCGTCGGTTGGCCTGTGCTTATGACGGAACCGTTCCGTCATGGTTCCATAGCCCCAATGGAACGTTCAGCACAGCGCAAAAATATGCGCAGCGCTGAAGGGGTTAAGGTTCATTTCAAAATGTGGTTCAGTTGACAATACGGATGCCTTGTTTTCCCCACCATGGGATTGGACATCGCTGAATTTGTTTGTGCTTGTTGAAGGAGCCTGGTAGAGGATATTAAATGGGTTAGGGACATACTAGAATGATCTGCTGCAATCATTCCTGTGGAAAGCAGTCAAAGACATATCTCGCAGTAGTTTTCTGTGGGGTCAAATCTAGCAGCAAAGATTTTGGATGCCGAAGGCCCTTTAGATGATCTTTCATTTCAGTTAGTACTGGTAATAATATGGTTGAATTGTCAAATAGTTAACCCAACAGGACGGCACATATGTGTTTGAGTTGCTTCGGTTGCAGACCATTTTAAGACAGAATGTATATCTCCATTTTTTGTTGATGCTTTTTAAAGAGTTATCAAGGCGGGTTAGTAAGTAATTTTGGCCATATGTACAAAATGTTTGCGGATCGTTATTCAATAGCAAACTGAATACAGATCGCAAAACTATAAAATCATTATGTATGAGATGCATTTACAGCCTATAATTTAGCGTAGCAAATGTTTATCCATTTAGTATTTTATGACTCCAAATAACAATTCACAAATAACATATCGTTATTAGCAAATTTCTCCTTGTATGTTCATTACAATCGCACATAGCAAATGGTTGCAAAAACAACAAATTGCACATAAAATTAACCACCACCTCGACCCAGGTGGTAATAAAGTGCAAACTATATAAAAGGCCCCAGAATTATTGAGTTGAGTTTTCCAAAATGGCTACTATGTATATCCTGGCAAGTAGAATGAGGATTTTGGCTGTTTACAGAGAAGGCAAAGAGGACAGGAGAGCATCTTCAGACTGAGGGCCCCATTCTTTTTGTGATGAATGGCTAGGTGCACCTACTGGCTACTTACCTGTTATGTTTTTGCATTTGGCTTTGTTATGTGACTCATCTGTGTGTGCATGGTGGAGGCTTCCATCTGCCCAGTGGTGGCACAAGACAGAATAAAATGTCTACCTACCTGTTAATTTGTTTGCAGTGATCCATCAGATGCCATATGCATCTGGGTGGTATAGAGTGCTCTATCTTGCTGTACTGTGGGACAAGCCCTCCCAGGGAAGATGACTCCCTACCTGTTAGATGAGGGTGATCCATGCAATGGATTCCAAGTAATTCTGGGAGGGGGAGTGTTCCATCCTGCTCAGCTGTGAGACAGGGGACATGGTGGAGTGGTAGTACAGGCCTCCCTCCCCCAAAAAGCCCTCCATGGCATGAAGGCTACCTAACTGTTAGTTTGTTTGGTTGGTGTACTGCAATGGCTTCCAAGTGCTTCTGGGTGGGGAAGGGCTCCATCTTGCACAGCTGTGGGACAGGGGGCATGGTGGTAGTAGTAGTAGTACAGGTCTTCCTCCCACAAAAAGCCCTCCATGGTAAGATGGCTACCTTCCTGTTAGTTTGTTTGATGTACTGCAATGGCTTCCACGTGCTTCTGGGTGGGGGAGTGCTCCATCCTGCTCAGGTGTGAGACGGGGGCATGGTGGTAGTAGTAGTAGTACAGGCCTGCCTCCCCCAAAAAGCCCTCCATGGCAAGATAGTTACCTACCTGTAAGTTTGTTTGGTGTGCTGCAATGGCTTCCAACTGCTTCTGGGTGGGGGAGTGCTCCATCCTGCTCAGGTGTGGGGCAGGTGCAAGGTGGGAGTAGTTGAGCAGGCCTCCTACCCACAAACTGCTCTCCCAGGGAAGATGGCTACCTACATGTACGTTTGTTTAGCGTACTGCAATCGCTTCAAACGCTTCTGGGTGGGGGAGTGCTCCATCATGGGTGGGGTGGGATGAGGGATCCATCTTGCTAAGCTGTGGGACAAGGGGGGCTGTTGGGGATTGTAGTGCTGGCTGCCTGTACACATGCCCCCATGGTAATGTTCCTAGCTACATTTGGGTTGAATGGGAGGGAGTGAATGTTGGATCTGTGAGACATGGTTTTGGGAGTGTGTGGTACAGATGAATGGAATTTGTCCTAGGTATTGTAGCTTTGTAGTTGTGTAAGACAGTACATAGCAGTGTGGTGGTAGTCATTTGTTTGTACATACCAGCCTCCACTCCCCCGGGTACTCCTGTGAGACTCTCGGGATGCTGATTGGCAAGCACCTTTTCCTCCCATGCAGGGAATGGTTTTGGTGGAATGGGAGGGCCACCACCAGTCCTGTGAGCCAGCTTACGGTTGTTGCTCCTCTTCTCTTTGACAACCCTCTTGAGGTCATGCCACCACTTCATGATTTCCTTTTTTGATGGCGGGGTGGTCCCTTCTGCATTGTCCTTCTCGACTATCCTTGCCCACATTTGTGCTCTTGTGGCTAATGGTGTCTGTTGGACCAGGCTACCAAACAGTTCTGGTTCCACTCTGACTATCTCATCTACCATAACCTTCAACTCACTCTCTGTGAATTTGGGCATTTTATGTGTTGCCATGGTGTGTGGTGTGCAAAGTGGTTGTGGGTGCAGGGGTGTGAGTGATAGTGATCTGTGTGGTGTGCATGGGGCTAGTGGTGCAGGTGTGGAAGAAGTGGTGGTGGTGCTGTGTGTGGTGTGGCTAGTGGTGTGTTCTTTGCCTCTCATTTCAGCTGTCGTGTTGGGCCTTTCACTTCTGGAGTATTGCTAAGTATTCTGGTCAGGGAAGGGCCTGGTTTTATACTCAGCTATGAGGGTGTGTCCAGATGGGAGAGTGATGTCAGGTATGTTTTGTGGGTTGTCCTGGGATTTTTATTTTCCTTTTTGCAATGTGGTTGTGTCATTGATGTGTGTTTTGTGTTCTTGGGGGCATGGCTAATTGCTTTGTGCACTTTGTGGCCTTATTGTGGGGTTTTTCTGTCGACCTCCATATCTGTCACGGAGCGTCCGCAGCGGTGACTATGCTGCAGCTCTTCCGCGGGCTCTCCCATTCATCACTGTTTGCGACTGCGGAGGACGGAAACAGCAGAACGTACCGCAGGACCATCGGGGATATCCTAATTTCCTGTGCAGTGTCTCTGCTATCAAAGTCAAAGGGAACTTCCCTGGACTAACTTTATGGAGAATAATTTTGTATCCTAAATAACATTTAACTATGACACAAACACATTATTCAAAAATAATTTTTTGCCACCAACTAAAATGTAACGTTTATACGTTTTCTTTATTAAAAAATCTTTTTCCTCACTTGACAGGGTTTTATCCTTAACATAAGGAACCCAAAGACAAATTAAAATTTCTGAGAAACCAGTTTTTTCTGAATTATACACCTTTCTTAATACAATTAAAAATTCATAAAACATACATCAATAAAGAAAAGCTATTACAGTATGAATGAAGAACAAATATCACAAAATAAATACACATAACTTGATTAAACAAGCACTGGCGTTGCCAATAGGTCTCGCAGTAGGAAAGTTGGAGCTATTACAATTGCAAATACCAATGCCTTTTATTTTTGTTTTCATTTTAAAAACATAAAGGGCTTTGTCATTTACAAAACCAATAGCTCCAACTTTCCTACTGCGAGACCTATTGGCAACACCAGTGCTTGTTGTGATTCTCACACAGACACGGTCTGAAAAATAAATGAGGCCAGGGGCTGTATGTTTTTTTTTACTCCGGGATACCTATTTCAACGCAACAGCGAGAACTTGCCCACATGCGGTAAACTACAAGTCACCAGGAAATCACCAATGCCCCCTCCATTCTCCGCGCCCTAGTATGACCCAGACTGTGAGAATTGGACGTGCACGCGCGCCCTCGAGCTGTAAAACCACTGGGTAGAGGAGCAGAGAGAGGGGGTGGAAGGTTACATTGCTGGAACCTCCTGTACCAAACAGGCCAATGAACCCTTGGGAACGTCCAGACTGCTTTCCTGTGAAAGGCAGGCTCTGCTTGACATGTCACCGACCATGCGTCAGCAGTACTGTCCTGACACGACATCTTGAGTTTTCCATGTAGATTAGATTAGTCCGCCGTGCCCTGGGGCCGCTGCTCACCGAAGGCTGGTGGATCACACAGGCCCTGCCCGATGGGGCCACGGCCGGGGTTGTCGACCATTTACAGTCGGTACAGGGATGGCCGTGGGCGAGAACGTGTGACAAGGATTCCTTGTAATTTGTAAGCTGATTCTCCTCTGCTGTTGGCTCCAAGCCGCCGTTTATATACACAGCGACTGAGACAATCTGGATTCCAGCTGTGGGACCACTGCTGCACATTGCGCATTAGGTTAACCTCTTGTTGTCTGTGGGTTCCAGGCAGGGTACTTCAGACTCTTCAAAGCCTCACTTCTGTATGTGAATGCCACAGGATCGAGACACATTTCAAAGACGCACATGGATCCCATACAGAACCCTCCACATCTATTGGACCCCAATGTGAACATGGCTTGATACCAAAGTCCTCCACATCTCTTAGACTCCAATGTGCACGTGGATCCTGGCAGATTCCTCCACATGTCTTTGAACCCATTCTGCATGTAACGAGAAAGCTAGAGTCAAAGAACGGGTGATGTGGAGGACACAGAGGTAATCGGAACGGAGCAGCAGGGAAGGAGGCGCGGGCAGGAGAAGGAGGAATAAGGGAAGAGCAGGCGTCGGCCGAGGAGGCGAAAGCTCTAGGTGGGAGATCTAGTGAACGGCTGAGGGAGTGAAATGGAAAAGAAGCTAACAGTGAAACGTAAAGAGACTCAAAGGAGAGAACGAGGAAGGAGTAGGTAGATGTCAGAATGTAAAAGATGCGGTATGGAGGAGGAAGGAGATGTAGGAAGAAGAGAGTAATTGAGGAAAGAATAAGCTAAACCGGATATGTAGCAACAGTGCTGCGGAAACAATGAACAGAGCAGCAGGGTGTCAAAAAGAGAAGGTAGAGAAAGTAAGGATGGGACTTGATGGAATGATAAAAAAAAAATTAAAAAAAACAAGCGAGAAGATGAGCGGCCGGGAAACTGAAAGTACGGCCGGCCAGCCATGAATAATTAGGGGAGGAGAAGCTGCAAAGCACACGCTGGGAGAAGCCCTTTGATGTGCTGTGCGGGCGTGAAAAAATGCAATTAGGAGGGAGGGAGAGAGGGAGGCTGATGCGCGTGCTTGTTTGGTCACGTGATTCACGTGAACTTAAAGAAAACCGCAGCAAGAAGCCCTTGGTTTGACGAGGATTTTGAGCACTTGAATTTTCGCTCCGCTCAATGCGCTTGCGCGCATTGATAGGTCGCGAGACCTAAAAACAGACAAGAAACCCCTTCTTTTAAGTGGAACAACAGATATTAGTCCCAGATAATCAGATCCAATAGCCTTATTATCATGTGTGTGAGCCTTCCAATGTCCAAGATTGGCGTATTTATGGAAACCACTCGGCTTTACTTGGATTCTATAGACATAGTGCGTCAACGCGTTTCGGTGTTTTAGCCTTGGATATGGTTACACCTTCCTCAGGACAAAAATAATTGGGGTCATCAACACCAAGTTTGGTGGAATCCTTCTAAATCTTAAAAGAATATATATCAGTCAATACATTATTTTGTTTTTCCTCTCCAATTACATAACAAGTTTTTAGAATGACACACCACCTTTGTACTCTATCTTTCGTGCATCAGCCTAACTTAGAGTTAACTATGTTTTATATACTCTCTCAACGTATATCTTAAGTATAGTCAACATACACATTCCAAAGATCTTTGTTACACATATAACATTGCTGATTTTCTGCGAATTAATATATACATTCTCTCACTATGCATGATGACAATCTAATACCATTACATTTTAGATGTTGGCTTCCTGTCATTTGCGTGACTGACATAAAGGCAACCTCTACTGACCTTTATACTAGATCTCGTGTTATCAGGATCCTTAATAGGGAAATATATCCTATTATGTCCAAATGAGGGCTCATCAATCACTCATCTCATTGGTTGTAATTAAAATGGTATCCTTATGAGCGCTGGGGAAGGCAAAAAGTGCCTTTAGACTCCTTAGCTATAGTTTGCACTTACGTTGTACTTAGAAGGGTTATTCTCCTTACCTTTTGTATTCTATATGATCATTTTATTTACAATTCTCGAGTGCTTAGCTGCTTCCCTCAAAGCTTCATTTTGTTAATGCGAATTTTGGTACAGGATTCTGAATTGGAGACAAAGTCATGGGTTTTAGGGTTGTGTCTCGCTGTTCTATTCGGTTTTTATTTCTAAAGCTAGCTACACGTTTTCTTACCCGTAATCCTTATGTCTGTTAAATCCAACACTGTGTCACCTTGGGTATCCACTTTCAGATTAATTATTCAACAAGGTTCTTTGAACTGGATATGTTCTAAACAGAATGAACAACATGCGCTAGTTTATGTTGGTTTCATAAAGCGATTGATTTAGGTATGGTCTTTTAATTTTAATTATGTTTCCCTGTATGGGAAACATGTACTTTATTTTTACAAATAGTCAGACCTATATTTCTATTGTTAACATTTCTATATGTGGAATACCCCGAGGTATGCTCAGTGAAGTATGCATTGTTTGATGATGCAGTCGTAATGTTGAATCGCCTGGGCCCCGGTGCATTGTTGGCTAAATCAGACATTGAATCTGCATTCAGGTTACTCCCAGTACACCCTCAAGACCAGCGGCTGCTGGGATTCACGTTCCAGGGGAAATTCTACATGGATAAATGCATGCCCATGGGTTGTTCGATTTCATGTGCTTATTTTGAAATGTTTAGCTCCTTTTTAGAATGGGTGTTCACAGAGGCCACGGGCCATAGACAAGTGATGCACTATTTGGATGATTTCCTCTTTCTGGGACCAGCGGGCACTCGGGACTGTGCGCAGGCATTACAGGACTTCTGCGGGCTCATTCGGGGTTTTGGGGTCCCGTTGGCACCAGGTAAGACGGTCAGGCCGTCTACCTCCCTCGGGTTTCTGGGTATAGAACTAGACTCAGAGGAGGGATGTTTCCGCCTGCCAGATGAGAAGGTGGCCAAGTTTAGGGCCTCCCTGGTACAATGTTTCCGAACAGAGAAGGTGACCCTACACCAGTTACAACAGACAGTGGGTCAGCTTAACTTTGCATTGAGGGTGATGTCGATGGCTCACCCTTTCTCGCGTTCCATAGCGCAGGCTATGGTGGGCCTTAAGGAGGGACACCACCGCACTAGACTATCGGCAGAGGTTCGCCAGGACATGCTCATTTGGCTGGCATTTCTGGAGGACTTCAACAGTCGAGTGGTGTGGAACAAACCCCCAGCCTCGTCGAAGGAGCTCGGCTTATGGACCGACTCGGCGGGGAGCGTGGGGTTTGGTGCAATTTTCGGTAACCCGTGGTCGGCACAAACATGGCCGGCGTGGTGGCACTCAAGCGGCCTAACAGGTAACATTGGTTTCTTGGAGTTATTCCCCATCTGGGTGGCTCTGATGGCATGGCCAGATGACTTTAGGGACCGCTCAGTGGTATTCTGGTCAGATAACATGACAGTGGTCGAGTGCATTAATCACCAGGCAGCACGCTGCAAATGGATCTTACGACTGTTGAAGGAAATTGTTTTGCGATGCATGAGATTAAACGTACAGTTCAGGGCAAAACATGTGCCGGGTGTACTGAATATTGCAGCTGATGCACTCTCTCGCTCAAAAATGCAGGCTTTCAGGGGTTATCTACCCACAGCGGAGCCAGTGGCGGCACCTTTCCCCGAAGCACTATGGCAGATCGGTGCCCTGGACTACAAGACCTCGTGGCAGCCAGTCTAGCGCCAAGGACGAGGAAAGCTTATGAAGGGGCGTTCCGTTCATACTGCGCCTTTCTGGGGCCAGTAGGGGAGCATAGATGGGGGCGGGAGGAGTCCTTGCTCCAATTTTTGGTGGCACTTCATAGAGAAGGCCGGTCGGCGGCAACCGCCAACAGGTATAGGGCCGCCATATCATTTATGGCGCAGCTCCACGGGGTAAGGGACCCGACGGATTCCTTCATAGTCAAGAAGGCTCTCCGCGGCTGGCGGCACCTGGAGGGTTGCAGACAGGATAACAGGCACCCGATTGGGTTGGATAAATTGACCACCTTACTGGAGAAAACTGGATGAGACATGCTCCTCACCCAGCGAGGTAACACTGTTCCGAGCAGCCTTCGCATTGGCGTTCTATGGGGCCCTGCGGGTGAGTGAACTAGTGGCAGGAAATAAGAAAGATGTGGAAGGAGGTCTACGCAGGGATCACGTCCAAGTGAGGGGCGATTCTCTGCTGATCTCGATAACCAGGTCAAAAACAGACCAGGAGGCCCTGGGGAATAGTGTGGTGTTGCAGCGCGCACGGGGGAACCCCGGTTGTCCAGTGGGGCATGTGTAGGCCTACCTGAAACAGAGGTTGACAACATGGGGGGGGGGCCCTGCTTAGACACATGGACGGCACCCCATTGACGAGATTTCAATTTCAGAGGGTGCTGACAATTACGATTGCAGCGGCGGGCTTGAACCCGGGTGATTTTGGGACCCACTCATTCAGAATAGGGGCCGCTACGGAAGCTACGGCTCGGGGTCTGCAGGCGGAAGAGGTGAAACAATTAGGCCGGTGGTCCTCGAACTGTTTCAAGAGGTATGTGCGACTGCACATGTTGTAAAAAGCTGATGAACTGCACTCACGCTTCTTGTCTTTTGTTTGGATTACAGTTTCGCAAGCCTGTCACGCGGGGCGGAAATTGGGATCGGCCCAGCATCAGCTGCCCAGCGGGAAGGGATCACCGATTGGAGATCAAGTGGTCTGGGTCGTGGGCCACTCATACGTGAGGCGTGCCGGGGACATATTCAAAGCAGGTGACGCAATCCACGCATCTGAGGAATATGGGTTCAGAGTGACCTTCCATGGGAAGGGAGGCCTCTGTATTGACCAATTGCAAAAATTTGTGGAGGAACTCTTAGGGCGGCACAGGTCACCGCCATCTATAGTCATAGTGCACGTGGGGGGCAATGACTTGGTGAGACTGGGAAGACGGGTGTTAGTGGAGCACATATTGTCTGCAGTTAGCTGGTTGGCCAAGAGGCTCCCTGGGTGTATGATTGCCTGGTCCCACATGATTCCCAGGAAAATATGGCGGGGGGGGTTTGTCTATGTCAGCGTTGAACCACTCGGTAAAGAGAGTCAACAACAAGATTGAGAAACTGTTTCGCTCCGCTCATCTCCAATGCGTTTCCCATGGGTGTATTAGGGGGGATCACTGTTATTTGAATGATAGGGTGCATCTGTCCAGGGCTGGGAATGAATTACTCATAGGAGACTTCGTAGCTTGGCTAGTGGGTTTGAGGAGGCATGACCTATAGGAGGTGTGGGGGGGCCAGATAGTCGGTCAACTATCTGGCCTGTGGAGGTAAGGTCATGATCGGTGAGCAGTGATTTCAAGGTCCCTAGGGGGGCGCCACCCATTATGGATGGGAGCGCCCGGGGGAGGCGGCCATTGGCCCCTCCCACAGGGGGGCGGCACCCACTACGAATGGGTCGCCCAGGGGGAGACGGCCATAGGCCCCTCCCAGGGGGAGATGGCTATATTCCCCTCCCACGAATTTCCCGGGGGCCGGATATCCGCTCCGGCGGAAGAGAGTGTGGGGAAGGGGGGGGGGGGAGTCCACGCTGTCCTTCTTACGGATACCTCCCACGGGAACTCGGACGACCTTAAGATGGCGTCGAGTGAAAGGGGGCCCCCACGACAAGGGAAGTTACAGTTGGCTGCGAGGGTAAAGTCCTCTGCGCATGCGCTACTCACACCGTGAGGGCGGGAAGTTGGTGATAGGGATCTGACACCGGTTAAGACCTTGCCGTTGGCCCTTAATGCTAGGTTGTACAAATTCAAAAATGTAATGCATTTATCAGGATGCTAGACTCGGCTAGGAAACCTTTGTATTAGAGATTTGTTAAGGATAGCCTGAAAAACCTGTCTTCATCAAAATGTAATTGAAGTTGAATTTGTACATGATTCTGAAACGTTTTAATTTAAATTTTTTTTATTTTGTTTCATATTTTAATAAATACGGCCGGGGGGGTCGTGAGGCCCCCCCCCGCCTTCCAAAAGTTTAAATCTGTGTCTGTCTCCTCCCATGGGGAATGGTGTTGGGAGGGGTGGCGGGCATCCCGGCCCATATGCATACTGTAATGGCTTTTCTTTATTGATGTATGTTTTATGAATTTTTTATTGTATTAAGAAAGGTGTATATTAATTGTTTTTCAGAAAAAACTGGTTTCTCTGAAATTTTAATTTGTCTTTGGGTTCCTTATGTTAAGGATAAAACCCTGTCAAGTGATTTTTTAATAAAGAAAATGTATAAACGTTACATTTTAGTTGGTGGCAAAAAATTCTTTTTGAATAATGTGTTTGTGTCATAGTTAAATGTTATTTAGGATGCAAAATTATTCTCCATAAAGTTAGTCCAGGGAAATTCCCTTTGACTTTGATTGTCTGTAGTACCCTGTTCCCTGGAACTAGTGGGGTCTTCTCTCACTTGTTAACAACAGTGTCTCTGCTATACTTGCGGCGGGTTGGTGTTTTTCCGCCGTGAATCCAACCGCCACAGACGGGTTTTGCCCATCTCCGCTCACTATGGGTGTTTTTTCTAGGCCCCCGTTCCGCCGCGGTCAGTGTTTTTGAGTGGTTGATCGTAATTTGGCCGGCGGTTTTTCCCCGGTACCGGTGGCTGTTTTTTTCCGCTTCCAAGGCAGTCGGGGTGATTTTCTGACCGCCATCCGAATAGGCCCCAATGTTTACACACACTCATGGCGTCACTGACAGAAATGCTACTGACACCATTGCAGTTCTTACTCTCATGGCATTCTCCCTGACTGGGACCTGCTATCTGAGTTGTTTTTAACATCTCTACAGCATTCATGATCTGAATGAGTCCACGAGCCACATCATTACTGTCTTGGTCCAGTTCACCTTGAAGTTGACAGTACACCTTGACAACACGGGTGTCGCAATTGCAAGTCTGTTAATTGATCTTGTCAATCCATCAATCCGGGCAGACTGTTGACGTGCCTTATGTCTATGTTGTACATGGTTGGAATTTCTATCTGCGCATAGTGTCTTCCTAGCTTCAACGAAAATGGCGCTCTTCACATTCATGTTGTGTAGATTATCAGGCAAAGTTGTTTCAATGTTTTCTAATCCTGTGGTGATACTTTTTTAATATTTGTAGGTTTTTGGTTGGCCAGCTTTATTTTTCTCTGTCTGTTGCAGGTGCTAAACTTTGAGCATCAATGCCACCAAGCACAGGCACATTTTCAGAGATATCACCACTTTCACTGTTTGCATGGGATGCCGTATTGGCCAAACAGTGAGTGCGACCCCTACTTTGTTTTCATGGTTTTCTTTGCCTGGCTACAGGTTCCTGGCTCACTTCATATGTGCTTTCTGCCCCTACTTCTGGCTGTTGGTGTACTTGCACTGTTGGGCTCATTAGTTGCAATTGGGGAGTGTATCACGGCTCTAACCATCTAGAGCTCATCAAACTACATTTGTGAATCCTCAAGCAACCTGCCTTCAGATGGATCACTCCCATAGGCATAAATATCTGTGTGAAAATCGGATTATTATTATTTTCTGTACTATGGCTCAGTAATGTGTGTTAAATGTTGTTGTGTTAAAAAAATTAACTGAAAAAAATCACATCAGCATATAATGAATGTACTACATCTCCCATGATGCACTGCCTGTGAATGTGCAATGGTATTGTAGTTACACTGCAATTTAAGTGTAGGACATATTTCATACATATTTGTTGTGTGATATACAGACATGACACAATCCTATGCAATATTTAAAGTGTTTGTGCAAAGTCTATTAAGGATTTGATATAGTTTCAAGAGTCTTGTAGTTAACTTACCCTTAGAGGTACTGGACATCTCTGATGTGTCAATTGTGACAAAGCCTTTCATTAACTCTTGTTTCAAAGTTGTTTCCACAAGTTCTTCAAATGCAGTGAGACTGTGGGTGGACCTACTCCAGTTGCTCTGGCCTCAATAGGACGGCCTTCTATCTTTTCCTTTGTCCTGGATCTGAGGTCATACCATCTTTTACGGATTTCCTCAATGGATCTTTATGTAACTCCCACTACGTTTAGTTTCTGCTGCACTGCCTTCCATATTTTTTTTGAGACTCTGGTACTGCAAGGGATGTTTTCCAAATAATATGTCAAGGTTGGAAGACACATTCCTCAGTAAGTATACCCAGTTCCTTTTCCGAAATTCATCATCATCATCAAAATACTTTACTCGGGCTATCCGCCCATAAAAGTACAGAAACTGGCACAATACATATAAACCCAAATACACAGTTAAAAAAGTAAATAACATTTTAAAACATATCAATAGACCTTTTGTGACTCCTCTGTAACAGTTGATGTTTAATATGGTAATAGTTTGATTTGATTAGTGGCCTGTCAATAAACTGTAGTCAGTCTTATTAAAACAAAGCATTAATTGAAAATAAAAATGTGCCAATGTGCAGAGAAGCACCTTTCTGAGTACCTTGAGGCACAAAAAAAATAATTGACTTACACTTATCATTCAATGGCCTTACTTCAATGGATATTTTTTGATATCGCACAGACAACTGACTACAAGGATTCTGTGTGGAGGAGTCTTATGGCAGTCTCAACCTTTCTATACCCTAGTTGTCTGCATATCGGTATAATCCTTGTTTTCCAAGGGCAAATATAACACTAGTGATTCCTCAGCTTATTGGCAAACTGGGCTTATGTTGCTTATTGCCGTCGGGTGACTCAATTTTTCCAGGACAGACATTAAAGGTAAAGTGCTATAGAGGAATTTAGGAAAGAGGTTCTTTGCTGGTGGTGGATTAATAAGATCCAAAAAAGGCTCCCAATGGATGAATCCAGGAAATCTGAAGTGATTGAGCCCTCAGATACATTCAGGAACTCCCTATGATAGACATGGGTCCACTACGCATCCATGAGTGCCAACCTAGACAAATTGATCATTGTAGCCGAGGCACACCAAAACTCCCCAAGGTCAATTAGTGCCAGCCGGTTTCGGAGATAAGAAAACCAATGAATTCTGGTACATCCAGCAATTGATATCACATCCTCCAGGGCTTCTCGATAAACCTCCAAATCTACGGAGTTTTCAGCCTTGTCTAATAAAGTAGCAGCCTTAATTGGGCTTTATACGTTATTGAATTTAAGGCCCAGTCCCTTCTTAGCGGTATTAGCGGAAATTTATTGGGAAGGTTGGTCAGTGCTTTGAGAAAATGTTTCTCACATCCTCAGAGACTTGTTAAATTGGAGTTGCCCCATACTTTAGCACCTTACAGGGCACTACCCTCTGCTTTAGCTCAATAGACGTTGTGCGCAGGGGATATAGGTCTAGTCCGAGACATTCTTTAGCGCCTCAATATTGCAGCAGAATGATAAACTTAAACAACTCTTTTCCACCTGTGGGGCCCATGAAATAGATCTAGTGAGCTTGACCCCTAAATAGTCAAACTCACAAACCCACTCTAGAAGGCTTCCCCCCGCATTATTGATCCCCTGAAACACTTGCGGGGGCTGAAGTTTCATTTTTCATTTCCTGTCCTGAACCTCCTTGTCTGTAGCCTTTCCTGACAGTTTCAGGAACTTTAGGGGTGGATGGCAAACCCTCAGGGAGATGGAGAATAGAGTCTCTCACACCCTTCCAGCAGCATTCCGCTCCACTGTTCAATGGTGCACTACCTCCTGGATGTGATGTCATCAGACAGAGGCATAAGTATCATTTGTTGTTCTGAGCCGATTGACTATTTAGGTAATCGCTATTTGATATTCCCTAAATAGTGAACCAAACGAATACCGACTCACTAATTCAAATGGCACTTATTTCATACATTGCAAATTGCGATTACTGATTTGCGATTCTCAGAAATTTGCAAGTAGGTAATCATAATTCAGGAATTTCATACATATGCCCCTTTGTTTCTCTGCAGATAATGATTGTTTGGAAAGAGCTACTAAGATCATTACATTTAGAATAAGGATAAGTCACTTAGGTGATGCAACGCCTTACTAAGAAGGATTATTGCTTACTCTTCAATAAGTGTGGAGGAGTACAGATCTGGGAGTATAGCCAGAAGCTTCTTTTCATCTATTTCCTAAGAACTCAGTATGTTTCTAGATAAGTGTTCATCCTGTGTAAGTTGATTTAAGTTATCTGAACACTTATTTGAAGGGTAGGCCTAAAGAGCCAGTGTATTCATTCAAGTAATATTAAGATCTCTAGTCCTGTTGAAGGTCAAAGACCTAGTCGGTATTGCAAGGCTTTTGGTTAGTGCTCTCAGGCTTAATGGACTTTACAACTTTAAGTTAGGCATCGTTTGGATATCCATAAAAATTGGACGTGCATATAGGCGATCAGAGCAAGAGATCGGCTGATCTCGTGTTTGCCTTTCCGATATGTATCTCGGCAGTAACGCAGCTGTGGTGGGGCTGCAACGGCGTCTCGGAGGAGACCAGGGATTAGGAAAGCACCTTTTTAAACATGAGGTGCCAATGTGACATTTAAATTGTTTGGGAGATCTCTCTCCCCAGAAGCAGTAAAGGAGAAAGACTGTCTCCGCGTTTTACCCAGTGTGTTAAGGAAACTCTGGATTTATATTGCGACTGTTGTTTATTTGGAATGACTCCACACAGAAGTCTTGTCATAACATTACTTGGAAATTGAGAAAACTGTATATATATATATATATATATATATATATATATATATATATATATATATATATATATATATATATATATATATATATATATATATATATATATATATGTGTGTGTGTGTATATATATATATATGTATATATATATATATATATATATATATATATATATATATATATATATATATGTGTGTGTGTGTATATATATATATATGTATATATATATTCACTGAAAAAACCATAGGTTTTACACACGTTATAGTTAGGAAGTAGCATTTACAAAACCTATGAAATTCACTGAAAAAACCATAGGTTTGACACATGTTATAGTTAGTTGGACATTTCACTCATATAAAACCAATGAAATTCCCCTGTTATTGTTACTTCAGCTAACTATAACTCGCGCGCCCGCAATGCACTGCTGATGATGTTACATATTACATCACTCATCACATGGTCAGTGACATCACTCTTGACATCACTGATAACATCTAATATGTCACATATGTTGTCTCCAACATATAGGAATAGTATGTCACTGATTCAGGCATGTATGCAATATGTAAAAACTCTTAATGTACCATATTAACACTTAGACACTGAGACACTCTTGGTAATAATAAAGGAACAATAACCTATATAGATAAAATGTTTCAGTGATATAGCTACTCATCAACACATTCAGCCACTAAAATAGAAACTGATAGACAGACACAGATATGTATATATTTAAATATTACTCAGTAACCCATGTACTCATTAAGATATATTTAATCAGTCAGTTATAGAATCTATTTTTCACCAAAAAAGCAACCGGTTATACACTTATATACTACATTTTGGTTCAACCAACTTTCAGATCTACATATATAAAATATATGTAATTTTCAAAACTAACCCATTTAATAGATGATGTCATGAGTGATGTGATGTGTGACATCGTCAGCAGTGCATTGCGGGCGCTCGAGTTATAGTTAGCTGAAGTAACTATAACGGGGGAATTTCATTGGTTTTATATGAGTGAAATGTCCAACTAACTATAACATGTGTCAAACCTATGGTTTTTTCAGTGAACATATATATATATATATATATATATATATATATATATATATATATATATATATATATATATATATATATATATATATATATATATATATATATATATATATATATATATTCACTGAAAAAACCATAGGTTTCACACCAGTTATAGTTAGGAATTAGCATTTAAAAAACCTATTAAATTCACTGAAAAAACCATAGGTTTCACACCAGTTATAGTTAGCTGGAAATTTTACTGATATAAAACCATTGAAATTCCCACGTTATAGTTAGATGGACTCACTATAACTTGCGCGTGCAATGCACTGCTGATGATGTCTTATTAAGCCAGTTAACCAATCAATTTTTAAAAACCATCCATTTAGACACTTATTTAAACATTTATTCTTCCATCAACTTTTACATATACATATATAAAATATATTTATTTTTCAGAAAGACACACATTCACTGGATGGTGTCATCAGTGATGTCATGAGTGATGTCACTGACCATGTCATGAGTGATGTAATATGTGAGGTCATGAGCAGTGCATTCAGGGGGCACAAGTTATAGCTTCAGGTGTGCCATACCTTTGTAATAAGTAGGACTGTTAGCACTCTAGTTGTTCTTTAGAACACTCTGGGACAATCTGTCATTGGGCTATAGTTGGGCTACATCTGGCTGATATTTGGGCTACATTTGTTTTTTTTTGTCTCTGGTGGCCATCTTTGGGCTACATTGGGCTACATTGGGCTACATTGGGCTACATTTGGGCTCCAACATATATATAGCCCAATGTAGCCCAATATATATTTTTCAAAGTTAATTTTCGTAAAAACCACTGGAGCCTATATCTTGAGACATAGCAAAGGCACATCGGGCTACCAGTCCCTACAATTTTGCCAAGTTTGGTGGAAATCCATTCAGCCGTTCGGGCTAAAAGTGAAATCGACCGCCCTATGGAAATTAACATGGGGAAAACGCGTTTTGGGACCCCCCTTTTATCTCGGCCCCCGCTTGACGAATCCCCCCCAAACTTTCAGGGAAGGACCGGACCGCCATGAGACCATTTTCCTGAAAATTTCAGGCAGATTCGTCAACCGGCGCCAAAGTTATTCAAAATAGAATGTTGAGATTTAACATTGAAAATTATCCTAAACGCACGCAAAAGCGCCTACGATCGCGCCACGTTTGCGCCCCGGAAGCGCCTACGATCGCGCTGCGTAAACGCACCCGGAAGTGCACCTGAGCGCGCAGCGTAAACGCGTCGGGTCATGTGACCCTAAAATAACACTTTTCATTGGTTGCTAACAGTTTTTTTTTACAATGAATGAAATCCCCACCCATTTCCTTCACTTCTTCTTTCACTTTTGTGACTGAAAGACCTGCCTTTTTTGCTGCTCCATATTCCTGGATTCATCATGGCTGCCAGACCATCCAGCAGTGAAGATGACTCCAATGATTTCATTGATGAAGAGCCTCCTACCCCAAAGGTGAAGGGACATTTCATCTGGAAATTTTTTAAGTTTCCAGCAGACCAGAAAAAGGTGAATGCACCAAAAGTAGAGTGCAGGATCTGCAAAAAGGTCCTGTCACGGGGTAACCCCCTAAAAAAATACTCTTTTGGCAACTTCACCATGATTCGCCATGTGGAGACCAGGCACCCCCAGAATTTTGCCCGGGAAAGTGTCAGGGCTCTGGCACAGGAGGTTCCTAGAGATGGGGCCTCTACATCAACAGGAGGAGCAACTTCTTCCAGAAGAGAACAATCTCAGGGGCAGGTAGCAAACATTCAACCTGCATTCAACCATGGGGTCGTCAGATGCAGATACTGCAATCAACTCCTCACCTATGGGGAGCAAAGTGTCCTGCTCATGGTTCGGGCATTAGAGAACCATCACTGCCCTTCCCACCCCTAATTTTTTTCTTTTCTTTTTGCTCCTGTTGAGCAGTTTCTATTCCCTGTTTTTGTTCCTCTTCAGTTAAAAGAAGAAAACCAAAAGTTTCAGTTTGTGACGCACCAGCGGTGTAAAAAAATGCGCATTGTTATGCAATATTTAAAAAGTGACGCATCTATCTAGATGCGTCACTTTTTAAATATAGTGCAACGAGGTACATTTTATTACACTGCTGGTGTTATGCGTCACTTTTCTGTGCGCACTCCTTATGACATTCCAGATGTGTCATATTTAATGTATGACGAATCATGTTGCAGATACAATATGGCGCAGAGTTTTAAAAAGTGACCCATGTACCTAGATGCGTCACTTTTTAAAAATAGCACACATATTACATCACTCATGACATGGTCAGTGACATCACTCATGACATCACTGATGACACCATCCAGTGAATGTGTGTCTTTCTGAAAAATAAATATATTTTATATATGTATATGTAAAAGTTGATGGAAGAATAAATGTTTAAATAAGTGTCTAAATGGATGGTTTTTAAAAATTGATTGGTTAACTGGCTTAATAAGACATCATCAGCAGTGCATTGCACGCGCAAGTTATAGTGAGTCCATCTAACTATAACGTGGGAATTTCAATGGTTTTATATCAGTAAAATTTCCAGCTAACTATAACTGGTGTGAAACCTATGGTTTTTTCAGTGAATTTAATAGGTTTTTTAAATGCTAATTCCTAACTATAACTGGTGTGAAACCTATGGTTTTTTCAGTGAATTTCATAGGTTTTTTAAATGCTAATTCCTAACTATAACTGGTGTGAAACCTATGGTTTTTTCAGTGAATTTCATAGTTATTTAAATGCTAATTCCTTTGTATATCGAGTTTCTAACCTTTTTTTTTTTTACAATTTGCTGTTTTTTTTTAAGTATTCATTTTTTTTATAATTTTTTTCTTTTGCGCTCTGGGTGCGCGCTCCGGGAAGCTTTCAGCTAAGCTCTCCTGTAAGCTTCTCCGAGAGCTCATCTGAAAGCGCACCCAGAGCGCAACTGTCGTTCGTGAAAAAAAAATATGAATGAAAAGTTAATAATAATGCAAAACATTTCGTACCATACAAATAAAATTTGTTTTTTTTAATATGGAAAATGATTATGCATTTCTATTAAAGATTGATGACGTCACTTCTGCGCGCAACGTACGTGCCCTCGGAAGCGCCTACGTGCGCGGCGCCTAAACGCACGCAAAAGCGCCTACGATCGCGCCACGTTTGCGCCCCGGAAGCGCCTACGATCGCGCTGCGTAAACGCACCCGGAAGTGCACCTGAGCGCGCAGCGTAAACGCGTCGGGTCATGTGACCCTAAAATAACACTTTTCATTGGTTGCTAACAGTTTTTTTTTACAATGAATGAAATCCCCACCCATTTCCTTCACTTCTTCTTTCACTTTTGTGACTGAAAGACCTGCCTTTTTTGCTGCTCCATATTCCTGGATTCATCATGGCTGCCAGACCATCCAGCAGTGAAGATGACTCCAATGATTTCATTGATGAAGAGCCTCCTACCCCAAAGGTGAAGGGACATTTCATCTGGAAATTTTTTAAGTTTCCAGCAGACCAGAAAAAGGTGAATGCACCAAAAGTAGAGTGCAGGATCTGCAAAAAGGTCCTGTCACGGGGTAACCCCCTAAAAAAATACTCTTTTGGCAACTTCACCATGATTCGCCATGTGGAGACCAGGCACCCCCAGAATTTTGCCCGGGAAAGTGTCAGGGCTCTGGCACAGGAGGTTCCTAGAGATGGGGCCTCTACATCAACAGGAGGAGCAACTTCTTCCAGAAGAGAACAATCTCAGGGGCAGGTAGCAAACATTCAACCTGCATTCAACCATGGGGTCGTCAGATGCAGATACTGCAATCAACTCCTCACCTATGGGGAGCAAAGTGTCCTGCTCATGGTTCGGGCATTAGAGAACCATCACTGCCCTTCCCACCCCTAATTTTTTTCTTTTCTTTTTGCTCCTGTTGAGCAGTTTCTATTCCCTGTTTTTGTTCCTCTTCAGTTAAAAGAAGAAAACCAAAAGTTCTTTTCAGAACTACCTCCAATTCTCATCAAAGAGCTATAATCTTAAAAAATGAAGAGTAAGTGAAATATAGTGCATTGATAATTGAAAGGAGAATGAGTAAGAAAGAACAGAAAGGTATGAGAGGTGAAAGGAAGTGAAGTAGGAGGACTGAAAGAAGGTGAGTGTTAGAAAAGAAAGTTATGACACAGTGAATAAACTGGAGGCCTCATTTCTGAAAAGTGACGCATCGCTACGTGAAAATAGCGATGCGTCACTTATCTGGACGCACTCCTTATGACATTCCACATATGTCATATTTAATATATGACTAATCAATTCGCAAGGAGTTACAGATATGTCAGTATTTCTGACATATCTGTAAACACAAAAGTAACGCATTGCAGGAGTGCGTCACAAAAGTGACGCAACTCCAGTAATGTGTCCTTTCACATGGAAAAAGCACCATGTGAAAGGTTTGCTGTGAAGCAGGCGCAAGATTTTGGCGCAACTGCATCCTAAAAGTGACGCACTGCGTCATTATTACCAAGCTTTTTGCAAGGAACACCCCCTCTGCATGCATTATACCTGACACTATTTTTTAAAAAGTGACGCATCTAGGTACATGGGTCACTTTTTAAAACTCTGCGCCATATTGTATCTGCATCAGGTATAATGTATGCAGAGGGGGCAATCCCTCGCAAAAAGCTTGGTAATAACAACGTACTGAAATCTATGAGATTTCCCTGCGTCACTTTTAGGATGCTATTGCGTCAAAATTTTGCGCCGGCCTCGCATCACTTTTATGTTTACACATATGTCAGAAATACTGACGTATCTGTAACTCCTTGCAACATGATTCGTCATACATTAAATATGACACATCTGGAATGTCATAAGGACTGTGTACAGAAAAGTGACGCATCACACCAGCAGTGTAATAAAATGTGCCTCGTTGCACTATATTTAAAGGATGCAACAGCATCCTAAAAGTGACGCAGTGAAATCTCAAACATTTCACTGCGTCGCTATTACAAAGCTTTTTGTGGGGGAACACCCCCTCTGCATGCATTATACCTCACGCAGATATAATGTGGCGCTTGATTTTAAAAAGTGACCCATCTACCTAGATACCTCACTTTTTAAATATAACGCAACGCAACACATTTTTTTACACTACTGGTGCAATGCGTCACTTTTCTGTGCGCACTCCTTATGACATTCCAAGTAACGCATTGCTGGAGTGCGTTACAAAAGTGACGCAACTCCAGTAATGTGTCCTTTCAAATGGGGAAAGCAGCATATGAAAGGTCTTGCCTCAGTCTAACACCTGCTGTAAAGCAGGCACAAGATTTTGACGCAACAGCATCCTAAAACTGACGCAGTGAAATCTCAAAGATTTCACTGCGTCGCTATTACAAAGCTTTTTGCGGGAGAACACCCCCTCTGCATACATTATACCTGACGCTATTTTTAAAAAGTGACGCATCTAGGTACATGGGTCACTTTTTAAAACTCTGCGCCATATTGTATCTGCAACATGATTCGTCATACATTAAATATGACACATCTGGAATGTCATAAGGAGTGCGCACAGAAAAGTGACGCATAACACCAGCAGTGTAATAAAATGTACCTCGTTGCACTATATTTAAAAAGTGACGCATCTAGATAGATGCGTCACTTTTTAAATATTGCATAACAATGCGCATTTTTTTACACCGCTGGTGCGTCACAAAAATTGACGCACAGGAAGCGCAAAACTAACAGCGCAAGGCCTTCATAAATATGGTCCTGGATTTTCCCCGTGCTTCCGGTGCGCGTACCATGCGCTTCCCCCGCGCAAAACGAAAAAAATTTTTTAATGCCCTGCAGGACCCTATTTTAGTCCCTGCATCAAACCTAGGGGGTCAGAGGGGGTCTACTCTTCCCCCTTATGGTCATTTGCCCCTTTTTTTTTCAAACCCCTTGTGTCTCGATTTTACCGAGACACAAGATGGCGGCCGCTCCGCACTGTTTAGAATGTTTACAGACAACTGAGATCCAATCAGCTTCCTGCGCGCAAGTCGCGTGTCGCGCCTGGAGCGCACTCCTGTGCGCGCACGGGAGAGCGCCTATAGATATATATATTTTTTTGAACCTAAATTACTCAAAATCCACTGGAACACATATCTTGAGACATAGCAAAGGCACATCGGGCTACCAGTCCCTACAATTTTGCCAAGTTTGGTGGAAATCCATTCAGCCGTTCGGGCTAAAAGTGAAATCGACCGCCCTATGGAAATTAACATGGGGAAAACGCGTTTTGGGACCCCCCTTTTATCTCGGCCCCCGCTTGACGAATCCCCCCCAAACTTTCAGGGAAGGACCGGACCGCCATGAGACCATTTTCCTGAAAATTTCAGGCAGATTCGTCAACCGGCGCCAAAGTTATTCAAAATAGAATGTTGAGATTTAACATTGAAAATTATCCTAACTATAACTACCTACTGGCGACCGCCAGTAGGTAATATATATATATATATATATATATATATATATATATATATATATATATATATATATATATATATATATATATATATATATATATATATATATATATATATATATATATATATATATATATCAGCACAGCACTCCTCATAACCTCCATGCGGGTGAAATGAAGAAGCGGACCCAACAGCTTCAGGCAAGGAGATGTTTATTTTAATTCGACATTTGCAGTTGACGTGTTTCGAGCATCAAGTGCTCTTGTTCACACGTATATATATATATATATATATATATATATATATATATATATATACTGTTTATATAGACATTGTGATAGTATTTGATGTCCATTGTTGCTACATTTGCCGATGCAAGTCACTTGATGTTTTGGTCTTCTTAAAAAAACGCACTTCTCTTTGGCGCAAATTTATAGATATGACCAAGGTGGATGCCAAAACGCATCATGTTTGCTTTAGGAATAAAGAAGTATGGATGTAAGAACCCCCTAAGAGTGCTTTTCTTTTTTGGAAGTATATGGTCGAGAATTTGGAGCTTTGATAATTTTTGTGGGCGCACCACCGCGACTCAAAGCACCCGTTCAAGAGTGCATCGGCTAAGGTGTAACGGAGCTGACATTTGAATTCCCGGAAGAACCGCCATTGTAAGACTACCGCCTATGGAGCCTGGATTCAGTCAGTCGGAGGATGGCCGGAGAAGTGTCTCACACAGCAGGTAAGCGACTTTGATTACAAAAGCGCGAGTCTATTCTAGATATACGGCAGAACGAGGGAGATAAATATTATCTTACACTGAACTTGTAACCAAATAAGAAAACATCAACATGTTTAATGTAAAGGCACGCCACGAAGAGGCACAAGACATGTTTAAAAGGAATCCATCAACAGAACAATCACAAAGGCAACAAGAGATAACTACCAGCACGAATCTCACTTCTAAGTTCAAAGCACTAGAGAGAGTGTATGAACGTAAGATGAGAAAATGGTGGGAGGCAACCTCCCTACAAAGTTATATTGACGTTGACAGAGTCCTAAGGGGATTAAGAATATACACTATTCCTGCGGATGAGAACCCCAATCCACAACTTCTCGAAGAGTGGGCTGAACACACTGCCCAGTCGAGTAAAGGCATGCTAGTTATACTAGTAAAGTTCACATGGAGTGATCAAGAGAAAGCTCTCCAGGAAAGCAAAAGATTGAAAAAGAAATTGAGAAGGATGAAAGTGCTAAAACAAGGGCAGAAGAATTAAGAGAACAAATGAAGAAACGTCTTTTGTAATATGAAATTAAAACAAAACAAAGAAAGCAAGAAGAATTTGAGAGGGACGAGAGCGACTATGCTTCAGGTCGTGTTTTAACTTTCGCAAGAAAATTTTATGGGCCAAGGAAAGATCTGATAGCTAAGGAAGCCACAGCCACAACCACAAGGGTGGAAACCTTGGAATCAGAGGTAACTGGCAGTGAATCCTCAGGCGATGACGGTGCTGGTATATTAAGGATGAAGAAAACTCCTTTTCAGGAGGAGTTCTGAATAATGTGCCAAACATGGCTAAGAGGAGGGAAGAACAAACCCCTAGAAATGCCAAACGAGTAACCTGAAGGTGTGGCTGGAGCAAGAGGAAACAACGGGTCGCAAAGAGTAACACACTGCAATAGGGGCAAGAAATGGATGCAGAAACCGAAGTGGAGAATTTAACCATTATCAACCTAACAGCGAAAGAGTTAACAGCAGACGAGGAAGATGTGTTAAGATTGGGTTTATCTTTTTACCCCTATACATTTGAATATACACAGACTCGGATCGACCTCTTTAAAATAGAGAGAAAATTCAAGTTACACAAATATTTTAAACTCAAACCCCAAATTTCTTTGATTAAAAATGGCATACATAGAATAACAGATGAGTTCATTGGTGAAGACTTACCAGCATTGGAGGCTATGCAATCATTTAAAATGGAGGATAGTGGCACAACTAGATCTACAATGGATATTGTACAAAGAACAGTACAACTTGGTATTGAACAAGAGAAGGAGAGTAGTCCTTGTAAACGGACTTCCCAATTTTTACCACAACTTCCTTTGGATGCCGTAGACATATTCTCTGAAGCTGTGAATAAAGATCTTTTAATACTACGAACCAAACAAAAAAGGAACAATAAACAAAATATAACTAAAGCACAACAGAAGGCCCTTACAAATTTACAAAAAGATGAGACAATAGTATGCGAACCTTCGGAATAAGGGGGCAACGTTGTTCTCCAAACGAGAGAACAATATTGTAATGAAGCGTATAGACAACTCTCGGACGAGACTTGCTGTAAGAAAATAAAAAAAGAAACATATTCAGAAAGTGTACACAGATATCATGACTTAATAAAAACATGGTATGATAAAATGATGTTGGACAAAGATGAATATTTGTTTCTTAGATGCCTCGAACCTACTGTACCTACATTTTATCATATCCCCAAAGTGACCGTAGCCCCTTGAATACCCTGCCCTGAAATATTATGGTGAGCCTTCCATTCCCACTGCGTCATTTTTAATTCACTGCACCGTTACTTCACGCGTCAACTACTCGTCGTCTCTACACCTTTTAATCCATTGACCAGCACGGCATGATCACCTTGAAATTGCCTCGTGGCTGCCACATTTTATAATATCATTATGGGCATCTCTCTGACATTGGTAAACTAAAAAGCACGCTAATTCCTCGTTCACGTGGAATTAACAGTTTTTAGTCAACCTCCTACGCAATATCAGGTTCCTACTCACGGGAACCAGTGTTAGTCACTATGTTCACATGTCGAACTACCTCTGACAATACTACAGTCTTTTGTATCTCGTGTTAGTCACTGCCTGCTTTGACACTATTTAGCACTTATCCTCACGAATTGAAGCCTATTCACAGTTGCCCTGTTTATAATGCTTTGATATTCTCCTTTTCACTCTCCCTTTTAGGTTTTTAGAGGCTTACAATTATTAGGCATGTACTTAAATGTCCTGATGATGATCCCTTTGATTTAATAGTGGGATCGAAACGCCGTCGACCAATTGACGTGCCTTATACAGTGTGTGTATATATTGTACTAATATTGACTGTAAAGGCACAAATGAAAAATACTTGTTCACATTGTGATTTGTAGAACAACTTGAGCTTTATTCCTTAAAAGCCCTTTTTCCTTTCTTTTCACTTTGATTGTACTAAAGTGTTTTTGTGTTTAAATGAGGTACAGGCTTGTGCCCCACAACGTGAGTTTGTTGAAGGATATTTTGCCTTTATCTTTTGATATAAGTAAATACACTCTGACCTCTATCCGGCTGGATAAGTCGGTCAAATACAAAATCCATTGTGTCTGTATTTATTTGTCTGTTATATCCGATATCATGTAGCGAGGCATTTCGCAGAGAAGCCTGGGAGCAATAGAGACCTATTGGGCTACTTTGGCATCGATTTTGTGCCTTCCAATATAAGAGGATGTGATAGTGTGCTCAGGATTAAGGAGGTTAGAATCGAGATATATTATTGTGTGAATTGTGTGAACAGTGGGGAGGAATTGGCAATACACTTAGGAGACTGAATCTGCTGGTTTTTATGTGGAAATCTGATTAGACATGAATATATTGAATGGATTCCTTATGTATATAAACTGTCTTAAGAGAAGTATAATTGAGTTTTTAATCATTAGTTTTGATGTATATGCCTTGCTAACTTACATAGCCGATACACGGCTTGATGATGTTCAATGCATTTATGAAGCAGCATTAGCCAATACAAGGCTCAATTGTTGACATAAGTGGCAGGATATGCTTTTTGTCAGAAGTGATGTTTAGAAAACTTTTGTGCGATGACAAATGTTGATTGACTCACATACGGCTTGGGTTTCATATAATGCTGATGCCCGTACAGGGTATGCTCAGACGTGAGTCCCTTGCTCACTTTGCCACTGGATTCAAGCAAGCCGGGCTGAAGAAGGCTGAAATGCCAGAAATCGGTCCTCGGTAGCTTGTTTCCGGTCCAGGGAAGGTATGGCTTGACAGTTCGGGCTGGACTGTTCCCATGAGGCACAGGGTCAGACAAATTTGCATATGGCCATATCTGAACTGGGGTGGCAGAGTGGGCTAAAGAACGGTGATGGGATAAACTCAGATCAGTTGACTGGGGGCGAGTGCTTGTATTGTCAACGCTCCGTCCATCATTTCCTTTGGTTTTTCTTTGTTCACCATAAGTTGGCAGGGTATGCTCAGACGTGAGTCCCTTGCTCACTTTGCCACTGGATTCAAGCAAGCAAGGCTGAAGAAGGCTGAAATGCCAGAAATCGGTCCTCGGTAGCTTGTTTCCGGTCCAGGGAAGGCATGGCTTGGCAGTTCGGGCTGGACAGTTCCCATGAGGCACAGGGTCAGACTGATTTGCATATGGCCATATCTGAACTGGGGTGGCAGAGTGGGCTAAAGAATGGTGATGGGATAAACCCAGATCAGTTCACTGGGCGTGAGTGCTTGTATTGTCAACGCTCCGTCCATCATTTCCTTTGTTTTTTCTTTGTTCGCCATAAGTTGGCAGGGTATGCTCAGACGTGAGTCCCTTGCTCACTTTTTCACTGGATTCAAGCAAGCCGGGCTGAAGAAGGCTGAAATGCCAGAAATCGGTCCTCGGTAGCTTATTTCCGGTCCAGGGAAGGCATGGCTTGGCAGTTCGGGCTGGACTGTTCCCATGAGGCACAGGGTCAGACTGATTTGCATATGGCCATGTCTGAACTGGGGTGGCAGAGTGGGCTAAAGAACGGTGATGGGATAAACCCAGATCAGTTGACTGGGGGTGAGTGCTTGTATTGTCAACGCTCCGTCCATCATTTCCTTTGGTTTTTCTCTGTTCGCCATAAGTTGGCAGGGTATGCTCAGACGTGAGTCCCTTGCTAACTTTGCCACTGGATTCAAGCAAGCCGGGCTGAAGAAGGCTGAAATGCCAGAAATCAGTCCTCGGTAGCTTGTTTCAGGTCCAGGGAAGGCATGGCTTGGCAGTTCGGGCTGGACTGTTCCCATGAGGCACAGGGTCAGACTGATTAGCATATGGCCATGTCTGAACTGGGGTGGCAGAGTGGGCTAAAGAACGGTGATGGGATAAACCCAGATCAGTTGACTGGGGGTGAGTGCTTGTATTGTCAATGCTCCATCCATCATTTCCTTTGGTTTTTCTTTATTCACCATAAGTTGGCATGGTATGCTCAGACGTGACTCCCTTGCTCAATTTGCCACTGGATTCAGCAAGCCGGGCTGAAGAAGGCTGAAATGCCAGAAATCGGTCCTCGGTAGCTTGTTTCCGGTCCAGGGAAGGCATGGCTTGGCAGTTTGGCTGGACTGTTCCCATGAGGCACAGGGTCAGACTGATTTGCATATGGACATGTCTGAACTGGGGTGGCAGATTGGGCTAAAGAACGGTGATGGGATAAACCCAGATCAGTTGACTGGGGGTGAGTGCTTGTATCGTCAACGCTCCGTCCATCATTTCCTTTGGTTTTTCTTTGTTCGCCATAAGTTGGCAGGGTATGCTCAGACGTGAGTCCCTTGCTCACTTTGCCACTGGATTCAAGCAAGCCGGGCTGGAGAAGGCTGAAATGCCAGAAATCGGTCGTCTGTAGCTTGTTTCCGGTCCAGGGAAGGCATGGCTTGGCAGTTCGAGCTGGACTGTTCCCATGAGGCACAGGGTCAGACTGATTTGCATATGGCCATGTCTGAACTGGGGTGGCAGAGTGAGCTAAAGAACGGTGGTGGGATAAACCCAGATCAGTTGACTGGGGGTGAGTGCTTGTATTGTCAACGCTCCGTCCATCATTTCCTATGGTTTTTCGATGCCCGTACTAGCAACAGAAGATATAAAAGGGGATATCTTTATGCGATGGATTAAAACGCCAAGATGGCGCCCGCGCTAGATAACCTTTGTGATAGGATTTGTTGTCTGTTATTGCTATATTTGCCAATGCAAGGCACGTTATGTTTTGGTCTTTTTAAAAAAATGCACTTCTCTTTGGCGCAAATTTATACATTTGACTAAGGAGGATGCTGAAACGCGTCATGTTTGCTTAAAGAATAAAGAAATATGGATGTAAGAACCCCCTAAGAGTTCTTTTCTTTCTCGGAAGTATATGGGTGAGAATTTGGAGCTTTGATAATTTTCGCGGGCGCACCGCCGCAACTTAAAGCACCTGTTCGAGAGTGCATCGGCTAAGGTGTAACGGAGCTGACATATATATATATATATATATATATATATATATATACATATATCCATAAACACAAGGTTGCCCCCATGAAAACGCCTTCACACAAGAGAGTTAAACTCCATCATTTATTGTGGGCTGCAGACAGAACAGGCTCCTTCCTTTGGTGCAATTAACTGAAGCCAAACGCGTTTCGGGCAGCACTCTGCCCTTGATCACTGGCTAAAAAATACAGTCACGGCCAGCATGCAGGGAACTCATTATAAACCAATTACAGAGTCCCGCCCCTGTGGGGGTTGGTCACAATGCCTTATGGTGCTCGTAGTTCCCCTTCGTTTTCCGCAGTGGGTGCAAGCCTAGCTGTGGTAAATTTGATTGTCTCTTACCCATGTGGGTTACTTCCAGAAGGAGAAACGGGTTACTGCTGCAATTACTTTGACCCACAACGAAGGACTCTCTGTCCTCTCGGCTCCCCAGAGGTCCAGGCACCGCAGGTCCACTTTAGGCAGAGGGGCGTTTTCGCGGCCGAGCAAAGCCGCCTTAAATACATAAACACAAGGTTGCCCCCATGAAAACGCCTTCACACAAGAGAGTTAAACTCCATCATTTATTGTGGGCTGCAGACAGAACAGGCTCCTTCCTTTGGTGCAATTAACTGAAGCCAAACGCGTTTCGGGCAGCACTCTGCCCTTGATCACTGGCTAAAAAATACAGTCACGGCCAGCATGCAGGGAACTCATTATAAACCAATTACAGAGTCCTGCCCCTGTGGGCGTTGGTCACAATGCCTTATGACGCTGTTGGTAGCGGTCGCTCCCCCACGCTCCCTGCTCAGATTGGTATCGTTGTGTTGCGATTCTACCCTGACCTGCTGCTTTACTAATCGGCTGGCCCTTGTCCTCATAATCACTGTAGCGCGATCAGCATTACATAGATTATAAGTGATTTTCTGCGCGTTTTTGACGACTTTAGCTCTGTAGTAAAATTATACGCTGCTGAAACGCTATTAATGTGTTATTGCTTACCTGATTAACTAATCGTTTCACTGTTGCGCTTTTGCACTCATCGTATCAATTTATCATTTGGCTTTGTGCGTGTGTGTACTTTCGTTTCCGCTGCCATTTTGTTGTTGTTGTGCCTGGAAGCCCGTCCTCTACAGCCCGCCCCGCCTCCCAGCTGAGCCTCCCTCGTCCCTCCCCCTCTACTATCTACATATGACAGATGATTTTACGCGCAGCGAACGCGCCCCGAAGGTGCGCCACAGGTAAGCCCGTCTACGCCCGTCCGCGCCTGGCCCAAGCCCAGCGCCAGACCCACTGGCCCCCGCACACCGCACTCCTCCCGCATAACGTATGACGCCGCCTCCATCCTTGCCCTTAACCCCGGACGCACACCTCAATGCTACGAAGCTGCCCCGGGACGTACCCACGGTCCTTTCGCCTGCCACTCCTGCAAATTTACCAGCATCAAGACCCATACCACTTCCACTAACCCCAAACACAGCTCCGACTCTAACCACCTGAAGTGCATCCTGCTGAACACCCGCTCGGGCCACAGGCATGCCACCGAACTCTGGGATCTACTCGACACTACATCACCGGACGTCACCTTCCTTACTGAAACATGGATGAACGCATCATCAACACCCGACATCGCCATAGCCATCCCGGACAATTACAAGATCATCCGAAAAGACCGCACCGTCCAAACAGGAGGAGGCATCGCCATCGTCCATAAGAACACCATCAAAATCACGACCAGCTCCGACGATAACCTTACTACCGCCAAACACCTCCACTTCCAGATCCACACCGACCCTAGGACCACACTCAGAGGCACCCTCATCTACAGACCACCAGGAACCCGTAAACAATTCAGCGAAGACATCACTGACTTCATCAGTCCACATGCCCTCGCCTCCGAGAACTACATTCTACGAGGAGACCTCAACTTCCACCTGGAAAAGAAAAACGACAGCAACACCACAACCCTTCTTGACAACCTGGCCAATCTCGATCTCAAACAACTTGTTGACACCCCCACCCATGTAGCCGGACATACGCTCGACCCAATCTTCACCTCCAGCAAACACATCTCCTTCGATCGCACCACAGCTCTCCATTGGACGGACCACAGTTGTTTTGACTTCAGCCTCAAAACCACCTCGACCCACAACCCCCCACAACCTATCCCCCGAAGAAAATGGAACAAAATCACCACCGACCAACTCCTCACATCGCTCAACCAAAACCCACCCGCCCTCTCATCGGACCCAAACCAAGCCGCCATCAAATTCAAATAATGGATCACTCACAGCGCTGACGAATTAGCTCCCTTGACAAACCATCACACCAAACTAGACAGCAAAAAGGCCCCCTGGTTAAACGATGACCTTAAGAAATCCAAAAAGCTATGCCGTACTCTCGAGAAAACATGGAGAAAAAACCCAACCACCGACTACATGACCACTTTCAAGGCAGCCACCCGCAAACACCACCAGCTGATTCGATCCACCAAGAAATCAGCACTCAAGAATCGACTCGACAACAACGCCCATAACAGCAAGGAACTATTCAACATCGTCAAAGAATTCACCAACCCCACCGCAGCCTCTAACGACATCACTCCCTCCCAAGACCTCTGCGACTCGTTATCCTCCTTCTTCTACAACAAAATTGCCGACATACATAACAGCTTCGAAAACAGTTCCAATGAACAATCCTCTCCACCCCCGTCAGAACCTAAACCGCCCTCTAACAACCTCAGCGCCTGGAACCCAATCACCACTGAAGACACCATCCGCCTAATGAACTCCATCCACTCTGGCTCGCCAACCGACCCATGTCCCCACCACATCTTCAACAAAGCAGACTCCATCATCGCTCCCCATCTCCGTGATGTCATCAACTGCTCCTTCATCTCTGCTACCTTCCCAGAAAGCTGGAAACATGCCGAAGTCAGCGCCCTCCTGAAGAAACCCACAGCAGACCCCTCTGAACTTAAAAACTACCGCCCCATATCCCTCCTCCCATTCCCTGCCAAAGTCATTGAGAAAGCCGTCAATAGCCAACTCGCCGCCTTCCTCGAATCCAACAACTCCCTCGATCCCTCACAGTCCGGCTTTCGAGCCAAACACAGCACCGAAACCGCCCTCATCGCAGCAACAGACGACATCCGAACACTACTGGACAACGGAGAAACAGTGGCCCTCATTCTACTCGAACTCTCCGCCGCCTTCGACACTGTCTGTCACAGCCCCCTCATACAACGCCTCAGCAACATTGGCATAAAAGAAAAAGCCTTGGACTGGATCATCTCGTTCCTAGCTGGGAGAACTCAGAGAGTCCGACTTCCCCCATTCAAATCAGAGGCCACCGAAGCCATCTGCGGTGTACCACAAGGATCATCACTCAGTCCCACCCTCTTCAACGTTTACATGAGTCCACTCACTTCCATCGCGCGTCAACACAACCTTAACATCATCTCCTACGCTGACGACACCCAGCTGATCCTTTCCCTCACCAAAGACCCCAACACCGCCAAATCCAATCTTCACGAAGGCATGAAAGAAGTAGCCGTATGGATGAAAAACAGCCGCCTTAAACTTAACTCAGACAAAACGGAAGTGCTCATCCTAGGATCATCCCCCTCTGCCTGGGACGACTCATGGTGGCCTTCGGATCTGGGCTCAGCACCCATACCCACATACCACGCACGTAACCTTGGCTTCATCTTAGACTCCTCACTCTCGATGACCAAACAAGTCAACGCCGTCTCATCCTCCTGCTTCAACGTACTTCGTATGCTCAAAAAAATCTTCCATTGGATCCCCGCCGAAACAAGAAAGACTGTCACCCACGCACTGGTTACAAGTCGACTTGACTACGGAAACACCCTCTACGCCGGAATTACAGCCAAACTACAGAAAAAACTCCAACGCATCCAAAACGCATCAGCGAGACTCATCTTGGACATCCCTCGCCAAGATCACATTACCGGCCACCTGAAAGACCTCCACTGGCTTCCCGTCAACAAGAGAATAACGTTCCGTCTCCTCACCCACGCACACAAGGCCCTCTACAAACTAGGGCCCGAATGCCTCAACACTCGACTATCCTTCTACACACCCACCCTCCAACTAAGATCCTCCAATCAAGGCCTCGCCGCAGTTCCGCGTATACAAAGATCCACCATGGGAGGTAGATCCTTCTCCTACTTAGCGGCCAAGACCTGGAACTCACTCGACACTCACCTCCGCCTTACACAGAACCACATCTCCTTCAGAAAAGAACTTAAAACCTGGCTATTCGATAAATAATGAACCCACTCCCCAAGCGCCTTGAGACCCTCTGGGTGAGAAGTGCGCTATATAAATTCCAGAACTTGAACTTGTAGTTCCCCTTCGTTTTCCGCAGTGGGTGCAAGCCTAGTTGTGGTAAAATTGATTGTCTCTTACCCATGTGGGTTACTTCCAGAAGGAGAAACGGGTTACTGCTGCCATTACTTTGACCCACAACGAAGGACTCTCTGTCCTCTCGGCTCCCCAGAGGTCCAGGCACCGCAGGTCCGCTTTAGGCAGAGGGGCGTTTTCGCGGCCGAGCAATGCCGCCTTAAATCCATAAACACAAGGTTGCCCCCATGAAAACGCCTTCACACAAGAGAGTTAAACTCCATCATTTATTGTGGGCTGCAGACAGAATAGGCTCCTTCCTTTGGTGCAATTAACTGAAGCCAAACGCGTTTCGGGCAGCACTCTGCCCTTGATCACTGGCTAAAAAATACAGTCACGGCCAGCATGCAGGGAACTCATTATAAACCAATTACAGAGTCCTGCCCCTGTGGGCGTTGGTCACAATGCCTTATGGTGTTCGTAGTTCCCCTTCGTTTTCAGCAGTGGGTGCAAGCCTAGCTGTGGTAAAATTGATTGTCTCTTACCCATGTGGGTTACTTCCAGAAGGAGAAACAGGTTACTGCTGCCATTACTTTGACCCACAATGAAGGACTCTCTGTCCTCTCGGCTCCCCAGAGGTCCTGGCACCGCAGGTCCGCTTTAGGCAGAGGGGCGTTTTCGCGGCCAAGCAAAGCCGCCTTAAATCCATAAACACAAGGTTGCCCCCATGAAAACGCCTTCACACGAGAGAGTTAAACTCCATCATTTATTGTGGGCTGCAGACAGAACAGGCTCCTTCCTTTGGTGCAATTAACTGAAGCCAAACGCGTTTCGGGCAGCACTCTGCCCTTGATCACTGGCTAAAAAATACAGTCATGTCTAGCATGCAGGGAAATCATTATAAACCAATTACAGAGTCCCGCCCCTGTGGGCGTTGGTCACAATGCCTTATGGTGCTCGTAGTTCCCCTTCGTTTTCGGCAGTAGGTGCAAGCCTAGCTGTAGTAAAATTGATTGTCTCTTACCCATGTGGGTTACTTCCAGAAGGAGAAACGGGTTACTGCTGGCATTACTTTGACCCACAACGAAGGACTCTCTGTCCTCTCGGCTCCCCAGAGATCCAGGCACCGCAGGTCCGCTTTAGGCAGAGGGGCGTTTTCGCGGCCGAGCAAAGCCGCCTTAAATCCATAAACACAAAGTTGCCCCCATGAAAACGCCTTCACACGAGAGAGTTAAACTCCATCATTTATTGTGGGCTGCAGACAGAACAGGCTCCTTCCTTTGGTGCAATTAACTGAAGCCAAACGCGTTTCGGGCAGCACTCTGCACTTGATCACTGGCTAAAAAATACAGTCACGGCCAGCATGCCGGGAACTCATTATCAACCAATTACAGAGTCCCGCCCCTGTGGGCGTTGGTCACAATGCCTTATGGTGCTCGTAGTTCCCCTTCGTTTTCCGCAGTGGGTGCAAGCCTAGCTGTGGTAAAATTGATTGTCTCTTACCCTTGTGGGTTACTTCCAGAAGGAGAAACGGGTTACTGCTGCCATTACTTTGACCCACAACGAAGGACTCTCTGTCCTCTCGGCTCCCCAGAGGACCAGGCACCGCAGGTCCGCTTTAGGCAGAGGGACGTTTTCGCGGCCGAGCAAAGCAGCCTTAAATCCATAAACACAAGGTTGCCCCCATGAAAACGCCTTCACACGAGAGAGTTAAACTAATTCATTTATTGTGGGCTGCAGACAGAACAGGCTCCTTCCTTTGGTGCAATTAACTGAAGCCAAACGCGTTTCGGGCAGCACTCTGCCCTTGATCACTGGCTAAAAAATACAGTCACGGCCAGCATGCAGGGAACTCATTATAAACCAATTACAGAGTCCCGCCCCTGTGGGCGTAGGTCACAATGCCTTATGGTGCTCGTAGTTCCCCTTCGTTTTCCGCAGTGGGTGCAAGCCTAGCTGTGGTAAAATTGATTGTCTCCTACCCATGTGGGTTACTTCCAGAAGGAGAAACGGGTTACTGCTGCCATTACTTTGACCCACATCGAAGGACTCTCTGTCCTCTCAGCTCCCCAGAGGTCCAGGCACCGCAGGTCCGCTTTAGGCAGAGGGACGTTTTCGCGGCCGAGCAAAGCAGCCTTAAATCCATAAACACAAGGTTGCCCCCATGAAAACGCCTTCACACGAGAGAGTTAAACTAATTCATTTATTGTGGGCTGCAGACAGAACAGGCTCCTTCCTTTGGTGCAATTAACTGAAGCCAAACGCGTTTCGGGCAGCACTCTGCCCTTAATCACTGGCTAAAAAATACAGTCACGGCCAGCATGCAGGGAACTCATTATAAACCAATTACAGAGTCCCGCCCCTGTGGGCGTAGGTCACAATGCCTTATGGTGCTCGTAGTTCCCCTTCGTTTTCCGCAGTGGGTGCAAGCCTAGCTGTGGTAAAATTGATTGTCTCTTACCCATGTGGGTTACTTCCAGAAGGAGAAACGGGTTACTGCTGCCATTACTTTGACCCACATCGAAGGACTCTCTGTCCTCTCAGCTCCCCAGAGGTCCAGGCACCGCAGGTCCGCTTTAGGCAGAGGGTCGTTTTCGCGGCCGAGCAAAGCCGCCTTAAATCCATAAACACAAGGTTGCCCCCATGAAAACGCCTTCACACGAGAGAGTTAAACTCCATCATTTATTGTGGGCTGCAGACAGAACAGGCTCCTTCCTTTGGTGCAATTAACTGAAGCCAAACTCATTATTAACCAATTACAGAGTCCCGCCCCTGTGGGCGTTGGTCACAATGCCTTATGGTGCTCGTAGTTCCCCTTCGTTTTCAGCAGTGGGTGCGAGCCTAGCTGTGGTAAAATTGATTGTCTCTTACCCATGTGGGTTACTTCCAGAAGGAGAAAAGGGTTACTGCTGCCATTACTTTGACCACCTGGCAATCCTATATCACAATACGCCCCATTAGCTTCCAATATCTTCGAACATATATCTCCTGGGAACCGGGCCTTACATGGAGCCTGAACCTCTGCCCTGTGATGCAAAGAGCCCGGAAGGACATGGAACAGTGGGACCGACTCCCTCCCAATCTTTTGGGCGGAATAGTGCTTTAAAAAAATTATGATCCTCCAGAGTCTCCTGTACATTCTTCCGTACTACCCTTTGCACATTCCATGGACTTGGTTCAATTCTGTTATGGCGATGGGATTCAAATTCATATGGGAAGGTAAAACCCTTATGGTGACATTTGGCAAATGTGTTTGCGCTATATACGATGGTGGCATGGCCATGGCAGATGTTCAACTCTATTATTAGGTGACTCAACTCCTGCCCTTAATGACTGGATGCACTGGTGGAAGGACCCTGCATATGGGGATAAGTTATCGTTGCTAGGCCTGGACAAGGAGCATCTTGCACAGCGCGCTCATTCTGGCCTCTCTTCTGGTGGTGACCCAGATAGTGTTTAGGGCATGGACAACCGCCTTGAAGTAGACTGGATGGGACAGCAAACTTACACTAGACACTCCACCAGGTATTGCCGTTAAAGGGCTTTAAAGGATGGACAATATAGGTATTTCGAAGATGGGTGATATCAAATGCTAGCCTCTCAGTTCTTTTGGTAACTTCATCTTTGCCATGCCCTTTCTGTTTACTGAGAGAAGTTGGATAGTATTCCAGAGTACAGCCCACTAGAAGTCAGACTGCTTATGGGCCATTTTGGGGAAGGGTGGGGTTTCACAGATCTACAGAACCCTCATGGTGCACTCGCCCAACCAGTTGGGCCCCCTGAGGGAGAAGTGGGAGGGATGGATTGGTGCACTGGACGAGGCTGACTGGATGGACACATGCATGGTACTACATGTAATGGCAATTTCCTCAAGACTTTGGCTTAGTGAAATTTACATATCTCCACCAGGCCTACCTAACACCCTTAGTTACTGGAAAGTAGATATCAGATTACTATCGGTGACAGGAACTCAGAGAGGACTTCTATCATAAGTTGGGTAAGTGCCCGGTGATATATAAGTCCTGCCCCCCCCCAGCGCCTTGAGACCCTACGGGTAAGTAGTGCGCTCTATAAATGTCTTTGATTGATTGATTGCAACACAGTCAAGTCCACCCTGTCTGATGCAGTAGGGACTCACCTAGAGGTCCATCTAAGGATAATACTGCTAGGCATACTAGACTATGTAGGGGGGCTCAGGGGGGACAGAATGCTGGTGGCCCTAGGAACAGTGATAACCAAACGAGATATAGTTAGGCACTGGACCTAACCCACAGCTCCTTCAGTAGCAGCCTGAATGAGGGACATGTTCTGGTGTGAAAAGATGGAGATTTTGTTTTATCAAGCTACAGGCTGCCCCAGGAACATGAAAGAATCTAGAGGAAATGGTGCCTACATCATGGTTAAGAGGGATAATAAGGAGACTAACTGACAATCTGTACCGCTGTGCGGACAACACTGTAGGGTGGGGTGGAGAACTGAGCAAAAGAGATGGGCATTATGTAAATGCCATATATGCCGTGTAAACTTGAGCGGTCAGTCTTTGCTCCCTATCTGCCTCGTTGTTGCCAGCCTGCCATCCGGACACTCTATCAGCCCACTGTCCCCTCGCCGCTGCAGCCTCTACCACCTCGGCGCGGCCGCTGTTGAGGGTGAGACCACAACATCCAGGGGGCTTTGCGACAGGAAGCCGCTGGAACAGACTTCCGCGCCCGGAGGCGCCTTAAAGCACAGACCAGCCTCGGTGGAGCGGGGGTGGCGTGTAAACTTGAGCGGTCAGTCTTCGCTCCCTACTTGCCTCGTTGTTGCCAGCCTGCCATCCGGACACGCTATCAGCCCACTGCCCACAGCATTGGTCTCCCCTCGCCGCTGCAGCCTCTACCACCTCGGAGCGGCTGCTGTTGAGGGTGAGACCACAACATCCAGGGGGCTTTGCGGCAGGAAGTCGCTGGAATAGACTTGCACGCCTGGAGGCGCCTTAAAGTACAGACCAGCCTCCGCATCGCTGGACGCGCGCGGGCGTCGCCGGGCTAAGCCCGGGCAAAGGGCGGGCCGTCTGTGGCCGTCAGGGGCCGGAAAGAGCCCGGCTGGGCTACCCCCTTTGATCCCACGGACATTGAAGTAAGAATATATGTATTAACAGAAAGACTTCACATTTTAACCATTGTTTATTGTGTTAAGTACACTACATAAAATATGAATAACATCCTGAGCTTAGGACGGAAATCGTCAGTGGGGGGCTCTGTGAGAGGGACATTAGACGAAATTAATTACAAGGGCTACTTCCGTTTTAGAAAAAGAAATAGCGCTAACTGAGAGACGAATATCCTCAGAATGGCAGAGCAAACTCTCATCTTTGGGGGCTATTCAGTCAGCAAGAACACCTACGCTTACCAGTATTAGCAACGAACAATCAAATGAAATAGGTATTCCCCCACAGCTCCAAGACTTTTCAGCTCGAATAGCGACCCATGGGGATCCCATTATCTCTGACACCAGTTTAGATTCACAATCAGAACCACCCTCGGATGAATCATTGCTTGTAGTTTCTAGTAATTTTATTCCTGAGAAGATCACTAAGTACCAAACTACCAGGGGCAGGCATTCCTTTAAAAAGAAAGAGGGGTGGGGTGAAGCAAAAGGGAAGTCGAGCAAAATCCCGCAGGGCTGTTAAGAGTCCGAATAAACCCAAAGGTTCACATGCTAGAGGGGATAACCAGGGTTTTTTCACTACACACTCTCAGCAAACATTAATGAACAACATTGAGCATTTGAATAAATCCTTGCTATTACCTATAGTTGAGAGGGTCAAGCGAATAAATGAGCAATTGGGGTCCATTACAGATATTGGAATTGCTAATTCCAACCTACTTAAAGATTTGTTGCCTAAGAGGCCTCCCTTGATTGATCCAGAGATGAGGATAGTGCCCATAGTAACTAACAATGAAATTAGTGACAAGTCCAATCCAATGGTCCATGATAACATCATAGATATACAGAGCCAGAACATAGCTTTAGAGTCTACTAATACTAGAGATATACCAGAAAATAGGCGACTAAACAAGAAAGCCCAGGGGAATCAGGTTAACATGCAGAGGACCCCTGATAAGGATAAACAGACTATGGGGCCTGCAAATCACATTGATCTTCCACCAGAGGCAGAATCCCTCGTCATTGTACTAACAGGGGTGCCTGAGTTGCCACAAGGGAAATTCGAAAATCATCAGACCCTTAAGAATAAAGCTATGCATTGGCTAAGAATAAACAGAAAATTGCCTGCACATTTAGATGGTGAAATTCTAAATGGTAGAAGGTTAGATTGGATTGGAATACGACCGAAGGATATTCCCGGGGACATAATTATTATAAACTTTAGAGATCGTAGGGTGACAAACCATATTCAAGATTGGTTCCCTGAGGGTTATGAGGGAGGTATTTCCACTAGAGACCTAAGCTATTTTTACCCGAAAGCTTTAATGGATAATCCCTGGAGACGAGGGAACTTAAAATCTTGGACTATTCCGCCCCCCATGTTCAACATCCTTACTTCTAATCGCTTCTCTTCTCTTATGGGGTCGGAGGGGGTCAATTGACTGCCATTTAGGAGCGACAAGTCTTTAAGAGACTATGAGCCTCCTTCAATCCTAGATAAGAGGGAAGTAAGTAAGGACAGAAACTATACAGATATAATTAGTAGCATAGGCGGGGTAGATAACTTTGTGAACAAGCAAATGGCGGATACCCTTTCCCCTCATTCATTACTTGCTCTAGACAAAAAATCAAAGTTAAATCCAAGTATGGAAATATCGAGAAATGATTCTTGCTGCCCTAGAGAGCATAGCAACTGCCATGAGTTATATATTATCTCCTGGAACATCGCAGGGTTAAATAGAAATTTGCGGGATCCCACTTGCCATGCATTTCTTGGAATGTACGATATCATATTTTTGCAAGAGACTTGGATGTTAAAATGTCCTCACAGGGTAGGTTACAAAACGTACTGGGTGGTGGCGACCCCATCAGTAATTGGAAGACCCTCTGGCGGATTGACTATATGGGTCCGTGTGTCTCTGCAAATTGTGATCACCTCTCTAGATATTACTTCTCCAGACATACTGGGTCTAAAATTAAAGGCTAAAGATGACAAAGTTACATATTTCTTTAATGTATATAATAGACCATCCCCTTCACATGGTGCATCACTAGTTATTAATCAGCTGGACAGTGTCCTTGAAACATTAGGCCATAGCCCAAGTGTATTTATAGCTGGTGACTTTAATTGTAACTATTAGCCAGTGCTCGGCTTTGGTGAATTTATTTATTTATTTCTTGATTTTATAGAGCGCGACAGCTACCCGTAAGGGTTTCCCGGCGCTAGAAAGGCAGAAGCAACCCTGCGCTCACCAGTCAGGATTATTGATTAAAGAGCCAGGTTTTAGCGGCTCGGCGGAAGCGAGCATGACAGTTCTCCACACGAATCTCGAGGGGGAGAGAATTCCAGAGTCTTGGCCCCAAGTTGGCAAAGGCACCACCTCCGATTTTCGAGAGTCTGTACTTCGGTACGGAAAAGAGATGCTGAGAAGAAGAGCGAAGGGTGCACGGGGGAGTATAGCTCTTGACAAGAGACTGAAGGTACACAGTTGCAACTCCCGCTCTGATCTTATGCATGAAGCTTAAATCCTTAAACTTCACGCGACTCTCGACTCTGAGCCAATGAAGTCGACGTGTGACCGCCCTGGTGGACCCCAGGTAGAGAATGTTACCATAGTCCAACCTAGAGGTCACCAAGGCGTTCACAACGGACTTCTGCGTATCAGATGGAAGCATCCAGAATATTTTTCGGAGCCACCGCAGAATGGTGAAACAAGTCGCCGCCACCTTGTTGACTTGACATTTCATAGACAATGTGTTGTCAATGATAACACCTAAGTTTCGCACATGCTCTGAAGGGATGGGAAGTGGACTCATCACATCTGGCCAATGCCTAAGATTCCAGAGTTCAGGTTTATTCCCAAGCACCAAAACCTCAGTCTTACTCAGGTAAAGTTTGAATAGGTTGAGGTTCATCCAGTCAGATATTTCACTGAGGCCGACCTGCAGGGGGGGAGGTCCAAGTAGGATCCAATTGGGCGAGGGAAAAAACAATTTGGGAATCATCGGCATAAGTAAATAAAGTCAACCCAGACCGTTGTGCAATAAGGGCCAAGGGTGCAACATAAAGATTAAAAAGAAGAGGACTAAGGATAGAACCCTGGGGAACACCGTGAGGAGTAAGATAGGTTTTAGATTTAGACAAATGTGAAAAGATTTGAAAAGTCCGGTCCATCAGAAAAGATGTTGACCACTGTAGGGCTTTACCACCAATCCCAATGGCCGCAAGGGAACCAAGAAGAATCTTGTGGGACACAGTGTCAAATGCTGCACTGAGATCAAGCAATATCAGTGCAACAGTGTCACCACGATCCAATAGAAATCGCAGGTTTTCTGTGACGCCAAAAGGGTGGTCTCGGTAGAAAAACTGGGACAGAAACCAGACTGGGAAAAATGTAAACGGTTATGGGTAGTCACAAACTGGAACAAGTGCTGGTGAATGTGTCTTTCCAAAATTTTGGAAAACACAGGCAACAGGGAAAAGGGACAGAAGTTTGAATGGACCTTGGAGTCTGCCGTAGGTTTTTTTAATAGGGGGTAACCATAGCGTGCTTCCAACAACCAGGGACAGTAGCAGTGCTAAGGGATTGATTAAGTAAAGTGCAAATCATAGAAAGCTGAGGAGTGTCCAAAAGACGCAGAACTGGGACGGGCAAGGGATCGCAAGGAGAGCCCGATTTGACTTTCCCCAAGAGTACACGAAGAGTAGCGGGATGAAAGGTGGGCCAGGACAAAAGTGAGGCAGAGGAAGGGGACAACAGGTCGGTAAATTCTCCAAGACTACTAGAAGATTTGGTGTTTCTTTGAACGTAAATATCATTGTATATGGTGTCAATTTTGGAGATAAAAAATTGAGCAAGTGCATCACACTCGGTGTTCGATATAGGAGGAGGCTTGGCTATGGTCTCCGAGCCAGCGAGGTTTTTAACCACCTTAAAAAGTACTTTGGACTTGTTGACCGCTTCAGATATCATGGTGGATGCGTAGTTGGCCCTGGCCAAAGCGCAGGCTTTGTGGTAGCGTTTCAGCTCACTTTTATAGGTAAGGCCCGCCGTTGGACAGTACTCCCTTCTCCAAATGCGTTCCAATTTTTTGCAACAAGACCTATTGGTTTTTAAAGACACATTATACCAAGGGGCAGGGGTTTTGTGAGGGTTCACTTTCTTAGAGACAGCCGGAAGACAGGTATCAATGGCTTCAAAGAGCCATAAGTTGACAATACTGGCCGCAGTTTCTATCTCCATGGAGTTAGGCAGGTCAGTAGGAAGATGTTTAGCAAGTGACTTGTTGAAAGAAGTAATATCCACATTTTTCCAGTCTCTTTTATTGACACTAATTGGGGCACTATATTGAGGCATAGCTCCGGTGGCACAAAAAGAAAATTTGATTAAATAATGGTCAGACCAAAGAATAGGCAAGGCCGGTGAGCAATGTAACTGAGAGATGTTAGAAAAAATGGGGTCAAGAAAATGACGGCCACAGTGTTGGGGCCCTGATTCTGCAGAATGATGTTCATGAATTCTAAGTCAGCAATTAGATTGCTGCTAACACTATTCTTAAGATCCTCCAAGTGGATATTAAAATCCCCGACTACCATAAAGTTACTAGATGTAGTAAGAACCGAAACTATGTAGTCAGAGAGTAAAGCCGTCCAGGCCTACACAGGGCCGGGAGGGCGATACACCAATAACCCACTAAGGGTGATCCTGGGATGAAGAGAAAGCTTAAAAGATGCTGCCTCGCTATTGCCTATTATAACTTGGTCAAGTTGACATTGAAAGACATTTTTAAATATAATTGCAATGCCACCCCCAGTTTTCTTAGATCGATCACACCTAACTATGGCATAACTAGCGGGCAATGCTTCCGCAATATCGGGACCGGAGCCCTCATGGAGCCAAGTCTCCGTAAGGAATAATGCATCCGGCAGTTCATCCACGAGTATGTCAAAAATCTTGCGTTTGTGTTTAAGAAGCGAGCGACAATTTAAACTAAAAAACGTAAACTGGGGTAAATTAACAGAGGTAATCCGAGGGGCAAAGCGGCTACATAGCTGCGGGCATCCAAGAAAAATGCGCAATGAGGGCATGACTGAGGGAACTATGCAACAAATTGAAGGTAGTGGCCACCTGCTCAGGTAGAGGTCTTAAAGCGTGCAATTGCTCTGCATCATAGCTAAGTCTAGGCGATGGAAATTGACCAGGGATTGTGGCCCCTGGACCCGTGTGGACGCGGACGGGCGCAGACGGGCATGCCTTCAGTGCGCCGGCCGCGCGCCAAAGGTGCCCGCCCGCTGCGCGGACGGGATATGCCAAACATTTATACCGGAAACAGGGAGAGGGTGGGAGGGTCAGATGGACTAGACCGCAACCCTGCACCTCGCAGCAATATGGCGGCTCACCCCCGAGTAACCCGCAGTAGCACCTAATCGGCTGCTCGGGAAACACCCAGATAAAACAAAGTAGAGGGGTAAATGCCAGGGATCAAGAGAGCAAATAAAGATAATTTAATAGCAGTTTTTAAAATCAAAGAGTGACAGCTTGCAGGCATACTTTCCCGGCTTACCGCCTCAGGAAAGGAAAAGTGCAAAGTGCAAAGCAACCGATCAGCGCGCGAAACGAACAGCGCTGCTTAAATACATGAGAGGGCGGGAGGGTCAGATGGACTAGACCGCAACCCTGCACCTCGCAGCAATATGGCGGCTCACCCCCCGAGTAACCCGGAGTAGCACCTAGTCAGCTGCTCGGGAAACACCCAGATAAAACAAAGTAGAGGGGTAAGTGCCAGGGATCAAGAGAGCAAATAAAGATAATTTAAAAGCAGTTTTTAAAATCAAAGAGTGACAGCTTGCAGGCCTACTTTCCCGGCTTTCCACCTCAGGAAAGGAAAAGTTCAAAGTGCAAAGCAACCAATCAGCGCGCGAAACGAACAGCGCTGCTTAAATACTTTTAAAACTCGAAAATTGAAATTTTAACCTGATGCTGCACTTACTTTGTCTCACTACTGCTAAGTGAAGGCACTTCTCTTTGCGCAAAAACGAGCGCTGGAAAGGACGAAATCGCCGAGCTTTCCAACGCCATTCCCCACGCCCTCATCGGGACACGCCCACTCAGAGGCCACGCCCCCCCATCGTCCTTCCACCATAAAAATGTGTATGGACCGGAAGCGCAGCGGACGAGCGCAGCGGGCGCGACGATTGCGCGCCGAAGGCGCGCATAAGGCAAGCTCGTCTGCGCTCGTCCGCGATCAGGACGCGACCGGGGCTGGTCCTCCTGCCCGACCCACCAGCCATAACATCGCTCCATATACCCGGAACGATCTGCTGTCTCTTAGTCCCCCCCGCTGCAGGACCCACTCTTGCTCTCTCCTGGACGCCCAAAGCCGAGACTTTGTCTGCACAATCTGTCATTTCTCTTTGCCATCCGCTGGCTTAACATCCCGCCCAATCCACGCCCCCACCTCAGCTTCTATTTCTAGTGCTCACCCCCCGTTGACTCTCAGATCTGCACTTATTAACTGCAGATCTTTGACCAAACATGCCTTTGACATCTGGCAGTCCCTCCGAGATAACAAGTGGGATCTGCTTTTCCTAACGGAAACATGGCTCAATGACACTACGAACCCCGCCATTTCCCTTGCCTTACCAGAGGGTTACAGTATTAGCTGTGCCAATAGATCTAATGGCAAACCGGGAGGTGGTATTGCCCTAATCCATAAATCCACCTGGACAGCTTCCTTCCCCCCATTTAACCACATCGACTGTATAGAAGGTCTGCCTTTTAGCATCCAAACCTCACCGTCCTCCTCCTGTTCGGGAATACTCATTTATCGTCCCCCTCATTCCAACCTTTCGCACCTACCGGTTTTGACGGACTATATCATCCAGCTCAGTACACGATACTCCAACTTTACCGCATTAGGAGACTTCAACCTCCATGTCGACAATGATTCATGCCCGTACAGTATTCAATTTATCTCCATGCTAGCGGCCTGTAACCTAGCCCAATTAATAACCTTACCCACGCATAATGCGGGTCACACACTGGACTTAATCTGCTCCAATCTCTCTTCTATCCGGGTGGCCCCCCCCCACCCCGGTTACCTGGTCTGACCATTTCTTTATCTCCTTTGAGATTGATATTCCCCGCCCCTGCAGATCTCTTATCACGCCTAAATCTTCAGGAAGAAACTGGAGCCGCATCACTTTGGATGCGCTCCAGAAACATCTCAGCAACTCCCAACCCTGCCTGTCAACCGACCCCGGCCAAGCTATTAACAACCTAGATACATGGATAAGTCAGGCCTTAGATGCCCTGGCCCCCATAAAACCCGTCAAATCTTACAGGACGGCACCTTCAGCCCCCTGGTACTCCAATGAACTTCGGCAGAAAAAGACCTTCTGTAAATCTCTTGAACGCCGCTGGAGACAGAACTACTCTCCGGACAGTAAAGCCATCTATAAAACTGCCCTCAAAGACTATCGGAGAATGATAGAGGAGCACAAACGGAACTTCCTGGCCTCTAGAATAAAACTCGCCAGCAATGGAGCCAGGGAGATCTTTAACATTGTTAGATCCTTCACTGACCCCGCCGCGTTGACCAGATCTCAGCCCGCCTCACAGGCACTGTGCAACAAGCTTTCTCAATTTTTTGAGGACAAAATTGAGAACATTCAAACATCCTTTCCCCCTTCTAATACAGAAGGAGACGACGAGCGATCCACTCCTCTCACACCATCGTCACTCTCCCTGACTGAATTCGCAGTAATATCGGAAGCAGATTCTATGACTGAGCTCCTTAAATGTAAATCAGGCTCCCCTAACGACCCTTGGCCAGCCAAGGAATACAAAAAACTGGCACCCCTACTGAACCCCTATTTAAATCACATCTGGAATGACTTACTCCGTACAGGATGCTTCCCTACCAAATGGAAGCATGCCTCCCTAGTCCCCATTCTGAAGAAACCCAACTTGGACCCAGACCTCCCCAGCAATTACAGGCCCATTTCCCTCCTGCCTGCCCCAGCCAAGATCTTGGAAAAGCTGGTTCATTCCCAATTGGCTAGTTTCATCGAATCCAATGGGCTCCTCCATCCCTCCCAGCACGGCTTCAGGTAGGGCCACAGCACGGAGTCGGCCCTCATCGAAATGGCCGACTCTGTGAGATGGACGCTTGACCGAGGGTCGAGGGCGGTGTTAGTGCTGCTGGATCTTTCAGCAGCATTTGATACCGTCTCTCATAAGATCTTGCTGAGAAGGCTGGAGGACTTAGGGCTAGGCGGCTCTGTTCTAAAGTGGTTGTCATCTTACCTGTCCAATCGCACCCAACAAGTTTTCACCCCTCCCTTCACTTCCTCTGCCAGGCCACTTAAATGGGGAGTCCCACAGGGCTCTTCCCTTAGCCCGCTTTTGTTTAACGTTTATTTCACCCCTTTGGCTCAGCTGATCTCCCAGACTGGGATCAAATCCACATCTTACGCTGATGACATCCAGCTACTTTTCACGTTCGATACCCCCTCTGCATCTGCTTTCGACCCGCTGAAATCCTGCCTAAGAGACATTTCCAACTGGATGGATGCTAATTCCCTCCGTCTCAACGCAGGTAAAACGGAGATTCTGTTTTTCAACTCTCCTTCTCCCCTGGATGCACGCCTGTGGTGGCCTGAAGACCTGTGCCAGGCCCCCACGCCTAAAAACTCGGTGAAAAACCTAGGAGTACGCTGGTACACCCATTTCAGCTTTGACACCCAGGTACAAACAGTCGCAGCCTCATGCTTTGCCAAAATCAGAACAATCATACGGCTCATTAACTATCTGCCGGAGGAGTGCCGCAAGACTGTGATCCAGGCATTAATCATATCCCATCTCGATTATGCCAATGCCCTTTATCTCGGTATCACAGCAGGCCTATGTTACAAATTGCAGACGGTTCAAAACGCCGCCGCCCGGCTGGTGGACATTTCCCTGCCAGACATCATATCTCCCCTCACCTCCGTAAACTACACTGGCTACCCATTGCGAAAAGATGCATCTTTAAAGCAATGACGCTGGCTTTCCGTGCATCTAAAGGCAATGGGTCGGCCCATCTGAAAAATACTCTTCGCCCTTATGTTAAATCTAGGGCACTACGCTCCAACTCCTTATTTTTCCTAGAAACTCCCCGATTTAAGCGTTCCCGTGCTGGTGGAAAAACCTTTGAGGTCTGTGCCTCCAAGCACTGGAATAAGCTTCCGTTAGCTCTTCGCACATGCCAGACAGAACCAGCATTTCGTAAATCCCTTAAAACCCTTCTTTTTTCTTCCTAGTTTGGTACCTCTGACCTGTCCCTCTAGTTCTCAGAGTCTCCCAGCGCCAGGATGCCCCGTTGGGGCCGCTGCGCGCTTTACAAAACACACTAATAATAATAATAATAATACATGAGAGGGCGGGAGGGTCAGATGGACTAGACCGCAACCCTGCACCTCGCAGCAATATGGCGGCTCACCCCCCCGAGTAACCCGCAGTAGCACCTAATCGGCTGCTCGGGAAACACCTAGATAAAACAAAGTAGAGGGGTAAATGCCAGGGATCAAGAGAGCAAATAAAGATAATTTAATAGCAGTTTTTAAAATCAAAGAGTGACAGCTTGCAGGCATACTTTCCCGGCTTACCGCCTCAGGAAAGGAAAAGTGCAAAGTGCAAAGCAACCAATCAGCGCGAGAAACGAACAGCGCTGCTTAAATACATGAGAGGGCGGGAGGGTCAGATGGACTAGACCGCAACCCTGCACCTCGCAGCAATATGGCGGCTCACCCCCCGAGTAACCCGCAGTAGCACCTAATCAGCTGCTCGGGAAACACCCAGATGAAACAAAGTAGAGGGGTAAGTGCCAGGGATCAAGAGAGCAAATAAAGATAATTTAAAAGCAGTTTTTAAAATCAAAGAGTGACAGCTTGCAGGCCTACTTTCCCGGCTTTCCACCTCAGGAAAGGAAAAGTGCAAAGCAACCAATCAGCGCGCAAAACGAACAGCTCTGCTTAAATCCATGAGAGGGCGGGAGGGTCAGATGGACTAGACCGCAACCCTGCACCTCGCAGCAATATGGCAGCTCACCCCCCCGAGTAACCCGCAGTAGCACCTAATCGGCTGCTCGGGAAACACCCAGATAAAACAAAGTAGAGGGGTAAGTGCCAGGGATCAAGAGAGCAAATAAAGATAATATAAAAGCAGTGTTTAAAATCAAAGAGTGACAGCTTGCAGGCCTACTTTCCCGGCTTACCGCCTCAGGAAAGGAAAAATGCAAACTGCAAAGCAACCAATTGATGGAGTCCCAAGACCAAGCATATAATATACCATCTCTGGCTAGCAAAAAGGAGGTGAAATGCACAGCAGCTGTGACTCAGCTCTTAGGTTTAACCTTGACACATAATCTTAGATCATGTAACGGGCATCTTCCATCTGATAGACCTAAAGCCCATACGTTTCGTAGAAACATTTCACAAAGTCTCATAGATTATATGATGGTGTCACTAAGCTGCTGGTGTTTCTTGTGTGACTTTAAAATAATCTCTTGAACAGAGAGTGATCATCTACCTTTCAGTTTGAGGGCCTCAACAGAACTTCTCTCTATAGCAGATTTTGCAAAAGAGAATTATGACCCCTTAGATGATCAAATTATGCTAAATAGGAATGACTGTGCTGTAAAATGGCCAAACATCTTGGGGGACAAAAATGTAATGATTAATATCTACTTACCTTTTTCAGATATTTTATCTCCGTATTCCGAGAGTAATGTCCCGCCGTTTACGATGACTGATATTCATGGTAGACTGGAGGAAGCTCTAGGCCCTATACTAAGCAAAACAATACAAAGTAAGAAGGGAGAGACAACTGAAAGGGCCAATCATGGTAAACCATGGTTCAGCAAGGATTGTCGAACAGCGAAGTCCGAGTTAATAAAAGCAATAAAAAGTAAAGATATTGATGAAATTAGGGCAAAAAGGCATGCCTACAATCAAACATTGATTGCTGCTAAGAGAGTTTGGGACGAGGAGATATGGGCAGGTCTTATAAATGCAGCCAAGACAAAGGATCAAGCTGGTTTTTGGAATTTAATCTCGAAAGGTAATAGGACAGGTAGCAAACATAGAGACCTCTATTTGGATGAGGATACCTGGGTTAACCATTTTTCTGCGCTTTTCTCTGAATCCAATACTGAATTTAATACTGACAATTTTGAACTGACGGGTGAAATTATTGAGCTAGCAAAGGTAGCCAATTTACATTTCTCATTAAAAGAAACTAACTATGTTTTAGAAACAATAAAATCTGGCAAAGCTACGGGTCCTGATAAAATACCCGGCGACCTAGCAAAACATGACCTGACAATCTGGGCTCCTTATATGAATGTTTTATGCAATGCAATTGCAAATTTCGACCCGATACCGAATACATGGAGGGGGGCTGAAATTACCACGATTTTCAAAAAGGGGAACAGACTTGATCCGGCGAATTATCGCCCGATCAGTCTGATAGACATTCCACAGAAAATATTTGCCAGGCATATATTGTTGCGTCTTTCATCCTGGATGGAAGAAGTTGATTTGTTAACAAAATTCCAAGCAGGGTTTAGGAAAAAGATCAGCACAATCGATCAAGTCTTCAGATTTCAATGCCTATGTTGGAAGTATATTACGATTAGACCGGGTACATTGTATGTAGCATTCGTGGACCTTAGAGCTGCTTTCGATTTGGTCCCTAGAACTAGTCTTTGGATCCATATGAGAAACCTTGGAGTACCTATTGAATTACTAGTTCAAATCATCAGGATGCACGAAAGTAACTTTGCAAAAGTAAGGTGGGGACCACGAGGAGAACTGACAAGAGAAATTCCAGTGAAGCGTGGAGTGCGACAAGGTTGTGTTGGCACCAACCTTGTTTTCCTTAGACGTAAATGACATCCCATCCTTCCTCGAAGGAAGAAAGAGTGATTCACCAAAGTTAGGGGGGGAGGTGATACCCGCACTACTCTTCGCATATGACACCATCCTAATTTCCCAGACTCCCGGTAGGCTACAAAACCTGATAAACACCTTTCATTTATACTGTAACAAAAAAGGACTTGAAATTAACCCTAGCAAAACAAAATATATGTCTATTAACCCAAGTAAAACGTTTAGAAAAAAGCTAGAACTGCAAGGTGAAAGATTAGAGTATGTGAATAATTTTAATTATTTAGGTATCACGTTGGATTCCAAAATGTCATGGAAACCCCAATTGGAAAAAATTTAATTAGTTTTGCTCCAAAATTCTATGCCTATTATAAAGAAACATAGAGAGAGTACCTCTAAGGCTGCATCACCTGCTATAGAGGTCTTTAACCTCATAGCTGCTATTACACATTCCTCCCCAGTGCTGCGCTGTCCATTAGAACTAGTGCTGAATGGACGTTCAATGGTCGTGCGCAGCACTGGGGAGGTAGCGCTGCTGACGACCATTGGCCGTCAGCAGCACTTAAGGGGTTAAATTTAAGGCCCAGTCAGCAGCCCTCTATGGGGCAGCACTTTGGGGTCCACACTGCAAGTGTAACTTTGAAGTGGATGAAAACAATTTTGTACGAAGGTTACTATCTTTACCTAATAGAACTCCAATGGTGCCGGTTTCCTAGACATTAATCTTCAGCGTACCGATAGTCTTGCTGCATTACGTCCACTTATGTTTTGGGTAAGAATTTGGACAACGGACGAGCTTGTCCATTACAGATCGGGGTTACAAGAGATAATGCCCTTTGGTATCTTAAAAGATATCCTATGGTTTAATAATATTGCCTCCTGGTTCAAAAAAATAGGATTATTAAACTATTGGGAAAACCCACAAGAGCTAACGAAATCCTGTAGCAAAATAGTAAAACGTTAATTTTGGAACTATTTAAGTAACACATTGCTACAGGATATCAGTTTAGGACCTCTGACCAAAAGGTTTCTCCAGTTTAAAGACATTCCTGAATTGGAAATTCTGTTGGATGAGGTTACCCCTCGGTAGCAAAATCATTATACCTTAAATTCAGATATGGGGTCTTTCAGACTCACCCAGAACCACCTAGCATTCAGGAAGCAACTTAAAACGTGGATATTTGACAAATAATCCTCCTCCCCTCCTAAGCGCCTTGAAACCCTCTGGGTATGTAGTGCGCTATACAAATTTCTTGACTTGACTTGACTCAGACTAACAATAAGAAATCCAAATGGGGCAGTAATGCACAAGATAAAGATTCTGACAAATGTGGTTTTTGCAAAAGTGTTACATCTGTCAAGGAAAATGATACGCATATTTTATTTTTCTGCCCGGCTTACCAATACTCGAGAGAAAGATGGATTAAACCCCTATGCAACATCCTCAATCTAAGACACTGCAGACAGGCAGAACGGATTTTGCGATCAGTCACTACTCGACTGGTAGTATTTTGTGTGTCAAGGTTTCTTATGACCGTAATGTTCTTTAGAGCCAAAAATGGTCTAAAATTGTAATTGCAGTAGCGTTTTACCTAAACTGTTATAAGGAGGTAATAAGTCCACTTAATTTTTATCTCAAAATGTCGTTTGTCTATCTTTATAACATTATATTGGAGTATTTTAGTAGTGATTGATCGATCGTATAGTAATATTTTAAACTCTAATGGAATGTATGATTTTAACCTTAATACCCCCGTTTATTTTTATATTGATATAAATAATTATTGTATTTTTTTATATATAAATGATTTTATCTGTAAATTAATGATGAAATTTGGAAACAATTCCCCCATCCCTGTTACTTGGTATAACTGTCAAGATTGTTTCATTGCTGTGATGAAGATTTTAAAATTCAATTCAATTTATCTTTGATCTTATGCACTTTTATGGTCCAAAGAAGACCGAAATAAAGTATTGAATTGAAATGCCATATATCAGAAAAGAACAATTGTTTTTGTTGTTTGTTTCTGTGTATATTAGCAGAATAAAAATGTTTCTATCAAAAAAAGTAAGGAAGAGTATGTAGCCGATGAGGATAAGTTTTGAGTCAAAGACTACAGATTTTCTAGGTCAATAATGCAGGTAAGAGCTGTTGAAGCAAGGTAGACAAGCCACCCCCTCACAGCCTTCCTGTCCTGCCAGTACACTTCTTGCTTTTCAACAACTGCTTTCTGCCTTACACACTTTTCGTACTAGGATCCCCTTTTGGTGTATCCAGTCGGCGCTTTGAAAAACTTCCTGTGGCACCTTAAAATTATCTAGACCCTCCCAGTAATCAGGTAAGAACAATTGTATTTCCAACTACAATGTCCAATGATCTGCAGTCCACTGGATATGGTCACTTGTGTGACTTATACTTTAGATCGACTACAGAGGCTATTCACACTGTAATAGCCCTTCCAAGCACTTTTAGTTGTTTCATTTACAGGTAAACACTTGACTCAATGGGCTTCCTTCACCCAAATTAATTACCTATTGAGAGACATTGAGTCTCCAAGACACACATACCTTCTACACATATGACCCTCCTTATCTTCCTCTTTTTATTGTCTCAAGCTATTACACTTAGTTTGTCTGGCCTGACAGGGCAGGAGGGTGGGCCTAATGAATTTGGGCAAAACAAGCACCATGAGTAATGCATTTACCGGTAAGTAAATGAAACATTACCTCATTGTGTTCATTGTGCCCTTTGCCCTGAATAATTACTAAATGAGAATATAGACAGCAATACTGGACCAGAACCAAGGGCATGCAAGTTAGAAAGAAATGTATTCATAAAATAGTTAACCCATATATCTGCATAGATGACAAAACCTTTGAACAAAAATCATGCTGAATATCAATTTCCTGTAACACTCTATAGTGTTTCAAAAACTTGGAAGGAATTGCCCATGTAGCTTCCCAACAGATCTCTGTCAAGAAAGGCCCTTGAGCTATGCCAGTGCAGTGGACATTCCCATTGTGGAATGAACCTGAACTGCAGAGGAGCTATACCAGGGATGTATGATGGAACGATGCATGCAAATACCACACTTGCCTTTACAACACAGTTTTTACAACCCACTCCACCACTACCACACATGTCTTTACCACCCATGTCACTACCACAAGCATACATAGCAATACATGAAAAATACCATTAATTCATTTGGGATTTGTAGAGCGTAGCTAATCACCTGTGAGGGTGCTACCATTACCATGCATACATGAGCAACACACCTTTTCTATATATAGAAAACATTAGTTAAGTAGTAAAAAAAATATATATTTTTTTTAATTTTGCAAGTTGCATCTCAAAACAATATAACAGTATGCCAAGCAATATGCCTAAAATCTTTTTTTTTTTTTTTTTTTTTATTGAGATGGATCTGAGTATCAAAAAAGAAAAAAGTACATAGATCAACAGAATAAAATCAGACATTGGAATTACTATATAAACAATATACATCATATAAATCTTCAGAATCTTCACAATTAATTAATACATAACATAAAACCAGCTTCATTAGACACAGTATTATGTAGGAGAATCAATCAACAATGGCTCTAGATCTGCTTACTGTTATTCATCTGCTTTCTCTCCAATTTCTAAGAGGAGCCCAAATCTTCTCACCAAAGTCTTTCGACCTCTTTCCTTTAAAGCTGTATAGGCATTCCTCTATATTATGAATTCCCAGCAGCCTAGTTAACCACATCTGAAAGGTGGGGGCTGCAGAGTCTTTCCAGGCCGCTGCAATTAAAATTCTAAAAACAGCCATGGATAGGAAGATAAATGCTTCAGCCTCTTGTTCAAGTTTAAGATTTTCATCCCTGCCAATCAATACAGTAGTGGGGGATAGAGAAATCTGATGCTCTAGCAGCCCCGTTAAAAACCTTTCAATTTCTATCAAAACTGGCGTAAGATTTTAACAGGTGCAAAACATATGAGATAAATCTGCGGGGCCTTGGTCGCACCTAGGGCATCTATCGTTTTCTCTTTTACCCCATTTAAACAGTTTGGCAGGGGTATAGTACAAATTAAACATCATCTTATAATGCTGTGCTTTTAAATTTGTTGCTCTTAGTATTTTCTTGTTCAGTGCAAGAGCATAATCAATATCTAGATCTGGATCCCCAATCCTTTGCGCCCAAGCAGATTCCGTTTGTCCTATATCGTCTCCCACACCCTGTAAAAGATAACTATACCCAATTTTAATCTTCTTGCCCCCATTCCTTACGTAATTCACAATCGGGTTTAGCTCCTGAATTGAAATCCTTGGTCTAACTGACTTCACTGTTTGCTCTAGTTGTCGATATAGGAACCATTGGTTAGTAGGTATACCAAACTTTTGTTGAAGTAAGCCAAAATCCAATAATTCATCCTCACACATGACATCCCCCAGACATCTAATACCAGACACTTTCCAAGTCCTGCTGTTTCTGTTCTGTCCGAGATGTGTAAAAGGGTTTGAGCTCCAAAGATCTACTGTACTATTAATCTTCGGGACCTTCAGAAATTTCAATATAGCCTTCCATGTTCCCCATGCACTTAACATTACTTTGCTTTTACTCCTTTTGAAATATCTAGAATTTAATTCTCTTGTTAGAAGCCCCAGGGCTCTTTCTCCCACTATTAATTCATAGATTGTGGGGATTCTATATGAGCCAGTCGGCACCTCTATATCATCATATCTCAAAAGGTGATTCATTTGCATCATTAGACAAACCCAGTGATATAACCTCAGATTTGGTGCAGATAGACCCCCTCCCTCCAATGGTGCAGAGAGTCGAGTCAATGATCTCCGAATTTTACCATATTGCCACACAAATTGAGAAAAAACAGCTTCCATTTTTTTCAACAAACCCTCTTCGACTAGTAAAGGTATGGCACGAAATAAATACAATATTTTCGGAAACATTGACATTTTCAATACATTTACCCTACCAATCAGGGATAGGTGTAAAACATCTATTCTTCTCAACTCTTTATCTATCGAGGTAATCAAGGGTAGATAATTTTCCTGTATGATTTTCCCCACATTTGCGTTAATTCTAACCCCGAGATATACCGCAGAATCCACATACCTTTGGTCAGCTTTATGAATGTTATTTGTACCAATTATTATTGTTTTTTCCTCATTAAGCTTATACCCAGAGCATGATCCGAACGCGTGTGCCAATTGGCTCAGTTCCAGCATTGCCGTTTGTGGATTAGTAGTGACTATTGCCAAATCATCCGCATACGCCAATAATTTGGTAGTATACCCATTAGTTATAACGGGAGATATTTTATCAGAAGCAAGGATTCTCCTAATTAAGGGATCAATATAGAGTGCAAAAAGTATCGGGGAGCAGGGGCAGCCCTGACGGGTACCTCTTCTGATACCCACCTCTTCCGACTGCATACCCATCGTAGTAATTCTGGCTACAGGATCCATGTACATAGCCTTTATTGCTTTCCTGCATTTCTCTCCAAAGCCCCTTCTGGCCAAGACATCCCACATAAAATCCCAGACCACACGGTCGAACGCTTTTTCGGCGTCTAAGAGAATCATGGCCATGTCTCCCCCCGTGGCAGCCATTGCATCAAATAGCGAAATCGCCCGTGCCATGTGTTCCGTGGTGCCTCTTCCTGGGACAAACCCATGCTGCCACGGTGAGACAAGTAGGCCAATAGCTCTCCCTAACCTCTTAGCCCATACTTTTGAATAAAGTTTGGCATCCGAATTTATCAGCGAAATTGGCCGATATGACCCGGGATCCTCCTCTGGTTTTCCCTTTTTATGAAATATAACGATGTTAGTTTGTTTCCAAGTATCAGGGATCTTCCCAGAGCAGATTATACCATTAAATCGGTCTTCGAGCAAAGGAAGAATTTCCTTCCCTAAAACCCTGTAGACTTCTATGGGTATGCCGTCTGGGCCTGCTGCTTTGCCAGCAGCTAGTTCTTGTAATGCGGTCTTTATCTCCTCTGCTGTAATATCTAAGTCTAGCTGCTCCCTATCTTCCTCCTCTAACATTGGGCATGGTGGCCCGTGCTCTTGACTAGTTGGTAAGTCCCCTGACTCCTGATCATACAATTTCTGATAAAATTTCTGGAACACGTCCATTATCATTTTCGGATCCGTATGTTCTACCCCATTATATTTAATCTTATATATTTTATTTTTATTAACCTCTTGCCTAATGCGTAGCGCTAATGCTCTCCCAGCTTGTTCGCCTGTCTCATACCGCCTTGCACGATATACTTGATATTCTCCAATCTCCTTTTGCGTGATCATTTTTAAGATATCTCCCTTAATCAGAGCCATACTTCTAGCTGTTTCACTGCCATCCTTGCCTGAGACTATTTCCTCTATGTGTCGTTTCTCTGACTCTGCTAATTCTGAGGTGAGTTTTCACACTTTACTTCTATCATCTTTCCTTAACTTAGCGGCACAGCTGATCGTCTCCCCCCTTAATGATGCCTTAAAGGATTCCCATACTCCATTCCTGGATGTACTATATCTATTCATCTCGAAAAATTATTTCGCCCACTGTTTAATATGTTTTACAAACCTTTCATCATTAAGAAGTTTCCTTTCAAATGTCCATCTTGTTGTTTTCCTCAGAGTATTAGGGACCTTATATGTCAATATCAAAGGGTTATGATCCGAGACTATTCTTGGAAGTTTAGTAATTCTGACTTTACTGAGTTCCCCCATTGACACGAAAAAATAATCCAGTTTAGAGTATTTCTGCGCCGGATGTGAGAAATATGTAAACCCTGGGTCACCAGGCACTTTTCCCCCCATGCATCTACCAGACCATGCGACTGTATTAAAGAACCAAGAGCTCTATATATCTTGTGTTTGCGTCCTGTGTATTTCCCTCCCTGTCTCCAATCAGCCGAAATATTCATGTCCCCACATACTATCATGGGGGTACCCCAATTAGCCAGCTCTTCTTCTATTTTATCATATACCATAGGGTCATCCTCATTTGGGCCATAGATCACACCAAGTGTAATCCCTAGATTTAGTTCTACCAGGACCAATCTCCCGGACCCATCGGTTTTAGTACGTTTCACCCCCCCCAAATTACATTTAGCTAAAATAGCCACTCCTCTAATCATAGATGATTGCGATGAACATCCTAGCATAGTATAGCCATACATATTCAACAGCTTCCTTTTAGCCCAGGGTAAATGGGTTTCCTGTATACATAGTATATCTATATTATTGCATTTAGCAAAGTGACTCAGTCTCTGTCTTTTCTTCCAGTCATTTAATCCCCCTACATTGATTGTACAGATCTTAATGTCTGACATTATTGATAAAGTTACTTCTCCTACAATGTCTGTTATCCATAAATCTACTACTAACCAAAATCACACCCATTTCCATCTCAAGGTTTTTCTCTTTTTTCTTCCACGCGTTTGCCTTCCCCCTTCCCCCCTCCCCCTCCCCCTGCTCCTGCCCACTCTCCCTCCCCTCACCCCATTCGGGTGACGGGCTCCCTCCCTCCCACCCCCCTTTTTCAGAGGCGCTCAGACCCAAGGTCTGTGCACGTGATGGTTTGCGGTACTGATTGAGGAGATTTCACATTTACCCATCTTTATTACCTATGACCCTGTAGTGCCCACCACCTTACACTATAAACACCAACCCGCACTGTGTTAGTAGTAATTTTCTTTTTTTTTTTTCCCTTCTTTTTTTTTTTTTAAACCTGAGTATGACAAAATATCACATTTGACTATTGATTAGACTCATCTACTTATACAAAACATTTTCTAAACCCCTTGTGAGATCAAATATTCTTTCGCCTTCACTTCGGAGGAAAAGTATAATGTTCTTCCATCTTTAATTATTTTCAGCTGTGCTGGGTTTATCAAATAATTATTACAAAGAACAAGGGTCCTAAGGATTTACAATATGGCAAGAGAATAATAATATAGACTACAATCAGTACTATATGATTTCAACGCCCAGCCGGGCGTGAGTTTATTTAAGGGATAATATAGAATCTTGTTGATCCAAGAAGGACCAAAGTAAGCGGTGAGATAGGGTACAGTCCTGTACCTATCCCAAAAGGTTAGAAAGAACAGATCAAAGCAAGGGGGATAGAAGAAAGAAAGAGGTTTTTCAGGCAGGAAACAATTTTTGAGCCAAGGGGTGACTTGCAAATACAATAGATAATTTCAACAAATTCCCCCTGCAGTGTAAACAATTTCAAGTATACATGTTATATCATATGTTACACTGCATAGCGCGTCGACGTTTCGATCCCTAAAGGCTCATGATAAACTGGGACCATCATCAGGACAGTTTTACAATTAATACCTGCATTACAATGCGAAAGCCTGTAAAAAAAGGGGGGGGGGGAAATAGAAACAGGTTTTGAGGCATTCGCCTAGAACATGGAATTATACACAAAGGTGAACACTACGTCAAGGCACAGGTGCAGGTTTTAAAACAGGCCAATCTCACATTTTTACTCGCTGGTCTATAGCTAGTGTGATGGTGATATTTATGAGAATTTTAAAAAGACTGGAGTGAGAATATCGGCGCAGTGGAATCGGAAAAACTGTGTCATTCACAACCGTGTTGCTCATAGTCTAAAGTGAGAATAACGGCGCGGTGACGTGAACAAAAGTTTCAAACATTGGTGGTTGTGTTGGCGCTGTGTCCGAAAGGATCGGGAGGATTGATTTCACGGTGCGTGTTTCGTGGTGAGTGTGCAGTGAGATGGTGATTTAATAAGTGAGGAAGTTTTGGGGCAAGGAGGTCAGGCTTTACCTTTTAGAATATTTTCGAACCCAGAGTTACGGGACAATTGGCTTACGACTTTCTTACAGATACAAATGCCTTGATGCTGTTTGGTAAAAAGGGGAATTGACGTTAGTAGAACAGCCATCAGTAGGCAAGGATGGCTGCCGTTATATGAGACTCTGGCAATTAGTCCAACTCTTATGTTTACACCACCCATGTGTACCTCGGCATTTTTACCCTTCCAAGATGTCTGCCGAAATACGCTTCACTAGTAACTAGTCCGTCTTCCATTTCCATCCCCACTGGCCCATAAGCACAGCCCACGAGCCATTGCAACACAGCGGACTCGCGCTGCCAGGAAAGGGGTAGAAGTCCATTGAGCTTCACCCCAACCCGCCGTTGCTCCGATCCAGCAACCAGGTAAGCAAATTCTGGTAAAATAGCCGGACTAAGAACTCCGTTTAAAATGGAGCCTTCCCCTAACCCTGTTAACTTATATTCCCCAGTATTCTTGTGGGAGCCAACCTATAGGAGACTACCCTCTCCCTCAACACGGCGCATTCCGGATCCAAGGAAAATCCCCCCCTGAACGGCTACTTTAAACGTAGCCAGGTAAGCCTCGCCACTCCCGCCAAAATCCCTACAGCCCCCCGCCCCGTAGGACGCGCTAATGGTAATAATAATGTTTTACCACGCAGCATCCTGAGTACCGAACCGGCAGGAATTATCTCCCCTCCGGTCAGAACAACAATTCTTCAACCGAATGCGTCTACATTCTAGTGGCGCTAGGTAAGCATCACTCCTACCCTTAATACTTGCTAGACACCTACCCCGAGTGTTGTGCTAACGGTATGACTTACTCACCATGTAGCATCCTGTTCCCCGCACCGGCTGGAAAACTCTCTCGACCGGTTAGAACACCCCCAACCCCATGCGATTGCATCCAGCAACGCAAGGTAAGCCCCTACAATTATACCTCAAAAAGCCCCATTTTCCTTGCCTACTGATGGCTGTTCTACTAACGTCAATTCCCCTTTTTACCAAACAGCATCAAGGCATTTGTATCTGTAAGAAAGTCGTAAGCCAATTGTCCCGTAACTCTGGGTTCGAAAATATTCTAAAAGGTAAAGCCTGACCTCCTTGCCCCCAAACTTCCTCACTTATTAAATCACCATCTCACTGCACACTCACCACGAAACACTCGCCGTGAAATCAATCCTCCCGATCCTTTCGGACACAGCGCCAACACAACCACCAATGTTTGAAACTTTTGTTCACGTCACCGCGCCGTTATTCTCACTTTAGACTATGAGCAACACGGTTGTGAATGACACAATTTTTCCGATTCCACTGCGCCGATATTCTCACTCCAGTCTTTTTAAAATTCTCATAAATATCACCATCACACTAGCTATAGACCAGCGAGTAAAAATGTGAGATTGGCCTGTTTTAAAACCTGCACCTGTGCCTTGACGTAGTGTTCACCTTTGTGTATAATTCCATGTTCTAGGCGAATGCCTCAAAACCTGTTTCTATTTCCCCCCCCCCCCTTTTTTTACAGGCTTTCGCATTGTAATGCAGGTATTAATTGTAAAACTGTCCTGATGATGGTCCCAGTTTATCATGAGCCTTTAGGGATCGAAACGTCGACGCGCTATGCAGTGTAACATATGATATAACATGTATACTTGAAATTGTTTACACTGCAGGGTGAATTTGTTGAAATTATCTATTGTATTTGCAAGTCACCCCTTGGCTCAAAAATTGTTTCCTGCCTGAAAATCCTCTTTCTTTCTTCTATCCCCCTTGCTTTGATCTGTTCTTTCTAACCTTTTGGGATAGGTACAGGACTGTACCCTATCTCACCGCTTACTTTGGTCCTTCTTGGATCAACAAGATTCTATATTATCCCTTAAATAAACTCACGCCCGGCTGGGCGTTGAAATCATATAGTACTGATTGTAGTCTATATTATTATTCTCTTGCCATATTGTAAATCCTTAGGACCCTTGTTCTTTGTAATAAGTTACTTAACCCATGGTCCGAAGGCCTTTAGTGGGTTCCCTTGTTTTCTAAAAACGGGTTTATCAAATAAGCCTGCATACCCTTGTCCTGGAAAGGTTTTATCATCTGTCTAAGTCTCCAGCGTCTCTCCACCGTGACATGACAAAAATCAGGGCGAACAAAGAAAGAGTAGCCATCTATATCCTTTTTTTTGTCCGGTCTCGCCCTCTCTGATATTGCCTGCCTCAGGTTGAAGTTACCCAAAAAAATTAAAATTGCTCTGGGCTTATCTCCCTCCTTGGCATTCTTGTTGATTTTAAAGGGGATGCGATGTGCCCTCGGAATCTCCTTAGTCCAATCCCATCCCTTCAGTTCTGTAAAGGCATGTTCAAATAGTTTAACCACAAAGGCTTTCATGTCTGTATCTTCTGATCCTTCGGGAATTCCCAAAATGCGCAGGTTGTTCTGTCGAGATCTGTTCTCAAGCGCCTCCAGTTTCCATTGCACATCTATTAGTTGCTCTCCCTGTGAATCAACCTTACTGGAGGCCGCAGCTGACTCAGCTTCCGTTGACACCACTCTTTCTTCCAAATTGGTAACCCGTTCTCCCAAATTAGCACACACCTTAGTCAGCTTCCTCACCACTCCTTGCATTTTTCTAACTGCTGCCTGTGATTTACGGCTTTCCTGGCGTGCTTCTTCCCTATGTGCAATTATTTCCTGGTGTATCACCTCCAGGAGAGACATTTGTGCTGATTCCCCACCTGGGCTTTCCAGCCTAGGGTTGGTTGTTGGGTGGTCCCCCTTTTGGCAATGTATTTTTGCTCCTGCCATGGATTTCACTGCAGTTATCGGGGGACTAAAATCGTCCTGCTCCAATTCACTGTCCGTAGCTGACCCACTGGCCTCTTGTTCCAGGCTATTATCATCTTCCTCCGACCATTCCCCACCTTCTGAAACTGAAAAGAAAGCTTCACTTGGGGCTTCTTTTTTTTCACTTGTGTCTTCGCCAGCCTCTTCCTCTAATACTGCTTTGAGCGCCAGGGGTATCATTGTGGTATTATCCTCAGCTTCTCTTACTAGATCGGTTTCCCCTTTACTGTCCTCTGTAGTTATGGACATATCAGGCTGGGCAGATAAATCTGTTAAACATTGGAGTATCCCCCCTGTATCCTTGGGGCTCTCAGCTGTCAGCCCTTCAGTGGTCTCATTATTAGTGTCCTTTTCTTTTGTGATTTTTTGAAAAATGCCTGATATCGGGGTGGTGCCCAAGTTGCCTTGGATGCCCTTACTAGCTCCTTGTTGTTGCGCCATTCTTTTAACAGGGGAGACTTGTTTTTTTTTCTTGCTGTTATCTAGCTCCCTATCTGCCATTAATTCCGCCTGTTCAGCTGCAGCCTTCCTTCTCGCGGCAGCTTTAGCGCTTGCACTAGTCTTGGGAGCCATGATTCCCCTCCTCCTCTCCTCGAGCCCAAACTGCTCCTTACCGTCTATTGTGCTGCCCCACTTGCTCTCTTCGGAGTCTGCTGTGATTTCCAGGGCGCTCCGTTGTCTTCTCCCGGTCCCTCGGTATACACACGTTTGCTGCCCTGAGTGTTGATTCGTATGCCGAGGTTCTCCTGACCAGGGCTGTCTCCTCCGATGCAAGCTCCGTCCTCTACGTGAGCTCTGCGCCGTTTTTTTTCCGAATTACGCTACCTCCGCTACCTCCGCAAGCTCTGTGAGCTGTCCCACACCTGACCCGCCTCTCAGCGAGAGCCACCTCGCGGTCTGTAGCAACTCCAAGATCAGCCGCTGAAGCGGCTGCCGACAACAAAGTATCATTCGGCAGTGTCAGTTTCAGTTCTGCCGGGTCTTTCGCCTTCAGGCTTTCTCTCCGCTCCTTTCGTCTCCCTGCCTTTCTGAAGGCTCAGTGATTTCCGTGGCTCCGTGACTCTGAAGCTCTGCAGCTCTGCAGCTCCGTGGCGTGGCGTGGTTCTACAGCGTCATACCGCTCCTATGGCATCTCCTCAGTTGTACTGCTTCTCGGCCGTCCTAAGCGGTCGCCATCTTGCCTCAGTAGGATGCGATCTTCCGCAATATGCCTAAAACCTAGGTAAAACAGGAGCTTGTGATGCAAAATATTCAAAATATTCAAAACTATGTGCACCCCATGACTACACAATGCAACACTGCACATGTCAATAAGACATTACAAGAAAATGAGGCAGCATAAAGCAAAACAATGCAACAGCGTAACTTTGCTAGTCAGATTTTGTCAAATAAATAAATATTAAAAAATATATGTAAACACCAAGCAATCAGTTTAAAAAACACTTTACCGGGGGCGTGGTTAGCAGCCGACCAAGATGGCTGTGTAGCGTAGGAGCTCCGGGGAAAGCTCAGCCCTTCTGATAAATACGTCAACTGATCCGCAAATTTATAGTGCTCCTGGGGCCTGTCCTGAGGTGTAGGACCAAGCGGTGCTGGCTGGTGAAACTCCAGTGAGACTGCGGTGTCGGGAACCGAAGAAACTGTTGGTGACCCATGACGGCCTGTGGCGGCCTGTGCAGCGGATGCAGACCACGGTTTAAAGTGATCCCAGACCCAGGGCCCTAACGGCCAGGAGAAGAGGCGCAACAAGCAGCACGACACAGGCTGCAATTCCGCTCAGCCCCGATCTTAGAGGAGCCCCGTGGCAGCAGCGGACACGAGCGCAACGGCGCGTGTTGGGGTCAGAGTGCCTGGGAGGCCCACGGGCGGTGAGGTAGCCGGGACCGCCGACCACCGGCCCCGGGAGGAGAGGGGGGTGACCGCTCCTCACGGCGGCAAGAGGGACATTAACAAAGCTGCAGGGACAGCGGCTTGTGGACGACCACCCCCCCCCCCGCAAGAGGTGAAGTGCGGGGACGGGAGTCGTAAAACGCCTAGCGCAGGCCTACCTGCCCTGAAGCCGGGGACTAAATTAAATCAGACTCAGAAAAGGGGGAGGGGCCTGAGATCGCTCCGTGTACAGAGAACCAGTAGTAAAGGGCACACGGCCAACATAGCGGACGGCGGCGCTCCTCGCAGAGTACTGCACGACCCCTCAAGACCGCATCAGAACAGTGGAGATGGGCTTGGGCGCCAGTGAATCAGGAGCCTGTATCTAGAGGGGGCACAAAAGCGACTACTTACCACGCAACTCCAGTCAATCCAGCGCAGCTGACCCTACACGGCTGCATTTCCCACCCCTTCCCCCCACACAGGGCAGACACCGGGTCACGAGCAGATCAATGAAAACGACCAGTCCAGCGCGGGCTGCCGCTGAGAGCCCTGGCGTCCTGGGTTCGGGGTACAGTCTACTTCACACCATTGGTGATACAGAGCAGCAGTGGGGCGGAGGGTTCAAGGGCATCCTGAGACCCATACCCGCTGTGGCTACCCGCCGAGAGTCCCTAGCAAACAACGACGGCCGCAAACCACTACCTCAAGCCCTGTAGTGTAACAAGTAGTAACTGAAGGCTCTGGCACGCGGGTGCTTGTCTACCACGGCGTGACAGATTGTTTGCCCAACGCTAAACAAGTCATGTCAGGATGAGGACCGCGGAATCTGACCACGCAAGCCAAGCTCGACAAATATGCATACAACAAGAGCTCCCCTCCTCTGACGGAGGGGCGCCTGTCTGTGGGCAAAATGGCAGACAATGATGGGGCGAAGAAGGTCACGCTGGAAGACATAATGAAGGCGTTAACGAATGTTCAGGCCACGGTGGGAACGATCTCAATGGACGTATTGCTGCTGCGGGCAGGTTTCCAGAAAATGACCGACCGGGTCAAGCAGGTGGAAGTGGTCACCAAGTCACTGGTGGAAGACACATCAGAGCTGCAAACGGCCCTGTCACGAATTGAAACGGAGAATAAGCTGCTGAGAGAGAAGTTGGATGATCCGGAAGGGCGCTCCAGAAGAAACAATGTGTGCATCCTTGGAACTCCAGAGAGTGAAGGCAAACAAGCAATGGACCTTTATGTAGAGGAACTAGTGAAGACGTGACTACAGTGTCTCAGTGGAGAGGGCGCATAGAGTCCCTGGTGGCGCGCCGAAACCTGGAGCTGCCCCGAGACCGGTGTTAGCCAGACTATTTAACTTTCGGGACAGGGATGCAATACTTCAAACGGCTAGAATCTCGCCACCAATCAAAGTACAGAACGCAACGATTGCCTTTTTCCCGGACTACACGGCCGAGGTCGCCCGTCGTAGGAGAAGTTTCAAGGAAATTAAACAGGCACTAAGGGCAGGGGAACTGCCATATTCTATGCTGTTCCCGGCACGGCACCGAGTGGTGGCGGAAAGAAAAACGTGGTTCTTTGAGACGCCGGAGGCGGCGTTCGACTGGCTCGACGGTTGGAGGCAAGCAGGAGGACCCACTCGTGGAAGCAGAAACCAACATCGCAGGAAGGACGGGGACCACTCTGCGGCACGGGCGTCCAAACGGCCGGACTCGGATCAATTGTCGGGGACGGCAGTGGAAGAGGTCGAGCAAGACCCACACTCCTGAACAGTCGGTTCCCAATGACACTAACAGTCACAGTACATGACAATGGCCAAACCAACTATGGACAGTGGCCTGGGACGGGCCTTGGAGAGCAGGAGGGGCTGCTGCTCCCACAGGACCTATAACCCCGACAAGCAAGTACAATGGTTTGGGATGGTATGATGCACGCTGCTAAGTTGGGGAGGCGGGCGGTTGTGAGTCCACTGAGCAGGGATGCAGGGAGTGGGGGAGGGTTGAGGAGTAGGGATATTAGTATTCTGTTTTGTTTGCTTTTTGTTTCTGTTGGCAAGATTTGCGGATTTGAAACACAAGTGATGGGTACACTTACTGTGATGATTGGCTGCTTTTGTGAGGGGATTCTAGTGATGCGATATGATGGTGAAGTTTCATTTTACTTATGCTTAACATGCCAACACAGACTCATATTGACAGTACTCAACAGATGTCTCGGCTAACCCCAGGTGCCCCTCTATCGATACTCACCTGGAATGTGCGGGGACTGTGCGATAATGTAAAGAGAGGCCTAGTCCAGCAGCACCTGAAACGTTGCGCACCCGCGGTGGCTCTCTTACAAGAGACCCACTTGACGGGATCATTATGCAGGGCCATGGATAGATGGGGCTACAAAAGGGTGGCACATTCTGAGTTCTCCTCGGGATCAAGGGGGGTGGGCATACTCATTAAGAAACAATTCCCACTAATAATACAACAGACGAAAGTTGACGATCAGGGACGTTTTGCAGCCATCACCTGTCAGTGGGAAGGGAAGTTGTTCAATCTAGTCTCCATTTATGTCCCACCTGCGCGTCATGCGATAGCGCACCCTGCACTCACGGCTTTCTTGCTTGCACTTCCGGAGGGGGAGATGGTGCTTGGGGGTGACTTTAATGAAGTAGTGGACGGAAATACTGATAGATACTCACCCAGGCCAAACGCACCAAGTAAACATCGACTTAACGCTCTACTAGAGGCATTGGGACTTACGGATGTATGGCGCTATAGGGACCCTACCACAAAACAATACACCTTCCACTCAGGGGTCCATGGCAGCGTGTCGCGTATTGATTACTTTTTGGTCTCTGCGGACGTCCTGGGAGGGGTGACTGAGGTAGATATTCGCCCTAGGGGTATATCAGATCATTCTCCAATACTGTTATCATACACCACCCATCAACCGATCAGACGTCGTATTTTCCCTATTTATCCCAACTATTTATACGTACCTAAAATACTAAAAGGGCTCGCGGAAACTACTGATAACTTCTTTCAAGAGAATGTGAACTCTGTGCAGTCGCCCAGTATCCTTTGGGAAGCCTACAAGACAGTGGCCCGCGGACAGGCTATAGCCGCTATCACAGGGTACAAGAGGGAGAAAAGGGCCGAACTAGATGATTTAGAGGCACAACTGCTTGCTGCGACGAACCAACACGCAGATAGCCCCACCCCCCAATCTGCTCAAAATCTGCGACTCAGACAAAGCGGGTTTGTAGCATATCAGAGGGAGATGGTCGCGGCCCGGCTACAGGCCACGCGACACAGGGTGTATGAATTGGGGGATAAAACGGGAAAGCTCTTGGCATGGCTGGAAAAAAAGGAGAAGGCGGGTTGGGTGATTGCGCAACTCCACACACACACAGAATCCCTGGTATCCGCCCGAGTGATATTGTAGTGGCGCTGGCAGACCACTTTGAACAAGTCTACGCCTCGTGTTCCACGGTCACAATAGAGGAGGCCCATGGCTATATTAAGGACATTGCAATGCCGACACTCTCCACAGAGGAGGCGCAGCTGGTGGAGGCTGATATCACCGTTGATGAAGTGCAGATGGCGATCAGCTTTCTAGCGTCCGGGAAAGCGGTGGGGCCAAATGGCTTCCCTATTGAATTCTATAAATATACAGCGGGCTGCACGGCCCCCTTCCTCTTGAATATGCTGCGTGTTAATTTGCAGAACGGTGTACTGCGGTGCGACCAAAGATTGGCTACAATCATAGCGATTCACAAACCGGGCAAATCCCCGGAGGACTGTGGATCATACCGCCCAATATCTCTAATCAACGCAGAGGTAAAAATACTGGCAAAACTGCTGGCGATGAGGCTGAACCCTCACTTTCAGTTGCTGGTGCATCCAGATCAGTCTGGGTTTATGCCCCAGCGGAGCATGGCACTTAACCTGCGGCGACTGCACGCGGTGATGGCTCGAAGATCATTAATACGGGAACCCGCAGCCATTCTCTCCCTCGACGCGCGTATGGCGTTCGATATGCTTTAGTGGCCGTATTTATTTTCAGTCTTACAACACTTGGGCTTCGGCCCAAATTTCTAAGCCTGGGTCCGCCTACTCTATACTAAACCGATAGCACATGTGGTGGCCAATGGCCATATATCGCAAGACTTCCCTCTGGCTCGTGGAACGAGGCAGGGGTGCCCACAGTCTCCCTTGTTGTTCGCGTTAGCTTTGGAACCCTTGGCGGCGTGGATTAGATGGGAGCCCTCAACCCGCGGACAACTGGGAGGACTGCATATCATTATATGCCGATGACGTGCTTCTGTACTTCACCTCCCAAGAAAATCCATCCTTGTGCTTTTAAATATTTGTGAAAAGTTCGGCAGGGTGTCTGGCTACACCATAAATTGGTCCAAGTCCGTATTGTTTGTGCTGACCGGCCCACCACCGCTATTGCCGACAGACTGCCAGCTTAGGGTCACTACCGAAGCCTTTACGTATCTGGGCATATTTGTAACTCCAGATCCTAACGATTTTTATGTAAAAAACCTGAAGCCCCCACTGGAAAGATTCAGAAGGGATGTCGCGGTTTGGAACGTTCTTCCTGTCACAATGTTAGGTAAAGCGGCGCTCTATAAACTGATGTCTCTTCCGCGTTTTTTATATATCCTAGAAAATACGCCGTTTCCAGTGGCTCAGGCCTACTTCAACACCATTGCGGCTGAAGTGACGGGTTTACTCTGGGAGAATGGACCGGCGCGGACCGCACGGGACAAATTAGTACGCCGTTGGTACGAAGGAGGAAAAGCGCTTCCAAATGTGCAACTGTATTACTGGGCGGCGCACCTTAAAATAATCAACTTCTGGCTTCATGCCCCACCGGACGAGCCGCCACATCGATCGGACAGGCAGGAACTGGAGGGAGACGGATTGCTGTCAGCCCTGTACAGCGCACATAGTCCATCTGGGTTATCCGGCCCAACGGATCATACTATTCACATATGTACCAAGCAAAGGCCCGCTTAAAATGTGCTCGAACAATCACTCAAATGACGCCCCTCTGGGACTCGCAAAAGCTGGGACAACTCAGGAACAGTTTCAAGCCTGGGACAATATTGGGATCTCCATGGTAGGTGATCTGTGAAAAAAGGGAGCGATGGTCGAATTCACATATCTAGAAACTCAGTACAAAATGCAGCACACAGAAAAATGTAGGTATCTCCAAATCCGGCATGCACTACAGGAAGTTATAGCGTCTGGCATATTGTTACCTGAGGCCACCCCACTTGAGGATAGACTCCTGACAGAGCATTTGGCCACCAGGGTGACATCCTTCACCTACCGCAAATTAGTTAACAACTTGCCAGACCCAACATCTACACTGCAGAACACATGGTACAGGGAGGTGGGAGACTTTGAAGAATCAGAATGGCAAGAGGTCCTGTCATCCCCGCGTGAAACAGCAATACCGTCAAGACTCAGACTGATCCAATTAAAAATATTCCATCGCACATACTACACCAGAACGACGCTTTATGCCATTAAAAAAGCTCAACATCCATACTGTCTTCGGGGGTGTGGGGAGAGGGGTACCTTCTTTCACACAATCTGGGACTGCCCCAACATTGCAGGATACTGGGTCAAGGTGACGCGCACGATGTCGCAGGCAGTGTGTGCTTCGCTGGTGCCGGAGCCGAGGCGTTGCCTTTTGAATGTATGGGAGGCAAATGGCCTCACTCATCAGGGCCAGGACTGGGTAATGTTGGGAATGATGTTTGCCAAACGTAATATTGCTAGATTGTGGGGATCTGATGCGGCACCCACGCTCCAACACTGGTGTAGAGACATGGAGGATGCAATGTTGGCCGGAAAGTGGGTTTTTATACATCGTGGTTGCCCTCACAAGTGGGGAAAAGTATGGGGTGCATGGAACAAATACAGAGGCTATATTTGTGAGCCACCGCCATTTGAGGAGCAGGTCGCAGCGCCATAGCTGGAGCACGTGATGGGGTGTCTGGGGGGAGAGCTGTCTGTAATAATCCATCTCTATTGACTATGAGCTGTACGGCATTGTCATGAAGTCCTGTTATGATTGCGGTCATTTACGAATATGTGTTGTGTGTAACTATCATGCCCTAATGTTCATATCAATAAAAACAGTTAAAAAAACAAAAAACGTTACCATTATTTACATGTACACTTTTTAATTTATTTTTATTTATTTATTTTTAGAGTTTTCTATGGGGCGAACAAGACCCAGATGAGGGTATCAGATCGTTTTACAAAAAAAAAAAGAGTAAATGTAAAACATTTGCACAACAAGCAGAAATAGCAACAAAAGCCTTTTTAACAAATTTCGGCATGTAACAGAGACGGTACTAGAGATGATTTGTTCAGAGTAGTGGGACACCAGTTTGAGTACAAATAAGTCATAGAGGCAAAGGTGTGATTGAGGGGAGTGCAACAGAACCTTGCAAATCAGAGAGATAGCTGGTGAGCTCGTAGGACCCCATACGATGAGGTGGGTGCAGAGTTAAGGGAGGAATTTGGGGCCAGATGTAGGTAAAATAGATTTACCGATTTTTAATTACCGGATGTTACCGATTCGGTAATTAAATATCGGTAAATCTAAGGGGTGGATATGTAGGTATTCCAGATGTGCTGGAATACCGATTCGGACGAATTCAGTATTTACCGATTCGGTAAATACCGAATCGGTAATGCCCTTTCATTCCTATGGGCTTTGAAGCCAATAGGAATGAATGGGCATCACCGAATCGGTATTTACCGAATCAGTAAATACCGATTTTCACAAGGGTGCAGGGGGTGTCACTTTGACACCCTCTAGCACCCCCAAAACAGGCTCGGGTGCCATGTGACAGGCATACATGCCCTAAGGGCAGGTCTGCCTGTCACATGGCATAGGTGTGCATGCACACATATGCATGCACACCGGAATCGGTATTTTACCATCAAATTGGATTTGATGGTAAAATACCGATTCGGTAAGGCCTCTGGGACTCTGAAGAGTCCCACCTACATCTGGGTGCCTCAGAATCGGTAAAATTACCGAATCGGTAATTTTACCGATTCGGTAAAATAATGCCCCCTACATACCTGTCACCCATTTACCGATCGGTAACGGCCAAAATCGGCCATTACCGCTCGGTAAATGGCCTCAAACGGCCACCTACATCTGGCCCTTGCTCATTAAGAATGATTTTGCTGGGGGGAGGAGCCAAGATGGCGGACGGGACGGACGTGTGAGCGCCCGGCTCCCAAAGCCGTCTGCTCCGCTATGAAATCCTGGCACTAATCCTGGGCCGAACCACGCTGAGACGATGATACGGATGCGCTGATGTCAGTCGCTTCCATTTGCGACCTCCGCCGGCCGTTTTGGACGAGGACTTGTCGCCTGACCGGTTACCGGGGCTGCCCGCGACCCTGGTGCCGACTGACGCCGCAGGTCACTGGTGCTCTCAGCTGGGCGGACGGGTGGTGGAGGTGCCTGCGTTTGGGACCGGCCTGATCGCGGGAGACGGAAGGTGTTTATCCCGTCCTGCGAGGCGCGCCTCCAGTTTGCTGTGGGGTGAGTGCCCGGGAAACTGAATCTCTTTGTTCCTCGCTCTCCACTCCAACGCTGCCTTTGTCCGGGGCGGACTCCATCTTGCAGCGTCCTTCTGGTCGGACACTGTTAGTAACCCCGGGAGCCGAGGGGGTTATCATTGTACAGTGCCCTCCGCACTGGTGGCTGCATGCCCCTCCGTGGGGCGACGATTGCCTTTTCACATCGGAGTCACCCCCCCTCCCTTCAGTGCGGGTCCGTGGGAGAGACGGCAATGGCGCTTGCTCTCCAGCAAGACCGGTGGGCTGTTCCCTTGTCCCCAGCTTGCGCAGACCTGCTCGCACTTGACCAGGGCGAAGATCCTGAAGCGACGCTGGGCACTGGGGATCGGCTGGTATTACGAGAGGACCTGACTTGTGGCGATATTCTTCGTGCCCTCCTGGACCTACGAGCAACATGGCGGCACATTGCTCAGGAACTGGGAGATAAGATCGACGACGTTGTGTTCTCCCTCAAGCGGCCGAGGCAGCCTGTTTCTTCACTACCTGTGTGTGCCTTTCCAATGGATACAGTGTTTCTACAAGAGCGCGAGGAAGATCGACATGTTCCTAGCTACAGTGTTGCGTGCCTCCCTGCCGATGCTGCTACTGATACGGAGTTTCCCCTCACCCCGGGACCTTCTACTCTGCCTGAACAGATGCACTCAGGGCTTTGCTTATCGCCCTCCCAGCTGTTTGCCCCCTATGAGGGCATGGCCCTCGGAGCCCTCTTTCAGCATAGCCGGAGTGAGCGACATCTTGCATGGCAGGGAGGGCCTGTCATCCTGGCTGCTGCGTCTGTTGGGGGTCGCGGACGCTCATCTTCCTTTCTGTTGCTTCCCCCATGTCGAGAGCGGCCATTTTGCTCCTTTGTTCTGCCGGACATGTATCCGCTGCGATGGTCCTGCCTGGGCATGTTTCGCCGATCGGGACAGGGTTGAGGGTGGCTCCTCACCTCGGCTGGTTTGCTCGGCTGGCGGAGACCCGGACTATTCATCGTTTTGCTCTGCTGACTGTTTTTGCCATTGCAGCCCCTTGCCCACTTGAGTTCGTGAATATCCTGTACTATTGTGTTCTTTGATGGGTGGAGGGCTGTCCTGTAGGGGTCCGGTGGCTCTGAATGAGAATGCTTCATTATTAGTGACTGGATCTGTCATGTGCCCTCTATCATGTCGTGTTTGGGGTGATTACTGATATTACGACTTTTCGGGTGGGCGGTACGAATACTGGTGACTGCTTTTGTACGTGTGGGCGCACACATCGTGAACTGATATCTCCATCCTTCCTATTGATGCTCTTTAGTGCAGCGCTGTCGCATTTGGAGTAGGAGATTTTCAGTGTGGGACGCAGTGGATGGCTGGGGTTCCGGGAGTTTGGATGCTAGGTGGGCTCCTCCCCCCCCACTTTTTCCTTTTGGGAGTGGTAGACTAGCTTGTTCTTTTCTCCCTCCCTATATTCAAACGTGACACTTTTTCTTTATCTTCTTCTTTCTTTCTCTTTTTACCTTCTTTCTGCATTTTCTTGCAGTTCCTTCTCCTTTCTTCCGCCTTTTCTTCTTTCTAAATTTCGGGTTTATAGGGCGACAGACACGCTGCTAGGGGGGGGGTAGGCCATAGCCTCTGCATGTGTGTAGGGTGGGGGGTTATATTTCATTTTTATTAGTTTCTATGGGACCTGTTTTATTCTCTCTCATGGTAACATTTCATTACTTTTCCTTCCTTTTCCTTTCTTCCTTTTGCTTGAACTACATTTCGGGTTCTTTATGGGGCGACAGGCACATTGTCGGGGGGGGGTAGGCCGTAGCCTCCGCGTTGGTGCAGGGTGGGGGGGTAGATTTAATTTTTTGTATTTAGTTTCTATGGGCCTTTTCTCTTAATTTCCTGCGCTTTCTCATACTGTCTTCCTTTCTGGGTCTGCGATAGGGGGTGGTTAGGAGTGGGTGGCAATGGAAGTGGCATGAGAGTGGCTCCTGTTGACCGATTGTTTTTCTACTGTTTTGCCGCTTTGACGAAGAGCTTAACGTAACTGATATTATATCTATTGTTGCCTACTCATGTGGACTCAATGTACGGACTCGGATCTCCTTCATGCCTATCCTTCACTGACTTTTCTTTTATCAAAAACTTTAAAAAATTGACCTTTACTGATCCTTCTCCCTGGCGGCATGTCCTTTCCAGCGTAACTGTGTTCAATTACTGTCGTAATACTTGATGCCGTCGGAAGACTGTAATGCTGACACCTGTGCTCATAAGTTTTGTGGCCGGCCGGATGGTTGTAGGCCCGTATTTGTACTTCTGCAACATGCACAATAAAGGTCACCAAAAATTAAAAACAAAAAAAAAAAAAGAATGATTTTGCTTCCCTTTTGAATAGTGGTGTAGAGTAGGTATTTCTGATGCTTGGGGGTAGTGAGTTCCATATTCTTGATGCCGCGTCGGAGAAAGCTCTGTCAGAATTTATTTTCTTACTGAAGCAAGAGGGTTTCAGGAGTAGGTTGTCGGAGCTCCTGGAGTGTTTTTTTCCTCTAGATAAAGTGAGTTTCTAGGATGGTTCTGGGGGGTGTTGTGATGAAGAGCTTTGTGGGTGATGCAGGCCATTTTTAGGTGAATTCTAGCTTTGTAGGGCAGCCAGTTGAGCGCTTTTAGGTGTGGTGAAATGTGGTCAAATTTCCTAGATCTAGGAGCAGCGTTGAGGCAGGCCTTTAGAGGAGCTGTAGAGATTTTGGGCAGTTCCACAAGGACAGTACAGCTGTACTCCAGCCTCAATATGACTAAAGCCTGTACAGCAGTTTTGCGATCAGGGTTCTCGTTGAATGGTTAAATTTTTTGGCCCAACAGGTTAATGTGTGTTTACATGTTAAGGTTTTTATCCAGTGAAATTCCAAGCGATTTGGTGAAGTCCACCAGAATCGGCGAGCAATTTTGAGCAGAGATCATCTTGGTCCATTCCTTCATCTCCAGAGAGTTTTTTAGGAGGGGAGATTAAGAGAAATTCCGTTTTTTGCGAGTTAAGCTTAAGGAAGTTGGTCGTTAACCAGTAGACGGTCTTTTCGGGCGCATGATTCATCATCTTTATCTCTTCAATGAAGGTGATCTTGATGTAAATTTGAGTGTCGTCCACTTACATGTGATAGGAGATATGATTACCTTGGTGTCACTCTGTGTGAAAAGTTGGAGTGGGGCCCTCAAATTGCTAAAGCAAGCCTTAAACTAGCTCAGACGGTGGTGGGTGTATTAAAAACCTACAGGAACTCCTACTGTAAACCAGCTGCCTCGGTGACAGAAATTTACAAAGTCCAAGTCAGGAGTGCTGTCCTCTACGGGGCTGAGTTATGGGGTCACTGCTCTGCTGGCTGCGTGTCCAAAACCGAGAATAACTTTATGGGACAGCTGTTGGGTCTCCCATCCAGTAACCCCTCCCCCCACTACAAATGGATCTTGGCATTAAGACCCATAGTAGAGGAGATCGGTCTTTATTATCTAACTTACTGGCGGAGACTTTGGGTGACCCCAGAGCTCCTTAATTACTGTCAGAACTTAAGGAGATTTTGGGCCTCCCGAAGGTGGCCAACCTGTTGTGGCTTTCCCATATAAGGGACCTGTGTTATAAGTTAGGCTTCTCAAACTTATGGACCCACCCAGAGTCTGTGTTTCCGGCCACTCCATGCTTAGCACTAGTCAGAGCCTTTAGATCACACAAGCTTGATGCACTGCAGGAGAATGCTCAACTTGCCCATCTAATGCCTGCTTTCTGAAATATAAAAGATGACTATCTTTTTGAGCACTTTATGGATGCTGTCCAACCGATTTTCGCAAGGAAACTCTATTTTCAGTTTAGAACGGGGGCACTGCCACTCCGTCCATTTACCAACAAATGGTCTAACTCTATCTCTCTGGGGTGCCCCGCTAGTGACTGCGCAGACTGATGTACATGTTTTCTTTGTTTGCCCAAGGTACAAAAATGCCAGACGGCGTTGGATAGTCCCACTCTGTAAAAACATGGAGTGTAGGCACTACGTGGAGGCAATATCCACCCATTGTTTTTGCTGTTTCCCGTTTTCTGAACTTCATGTGGCACAAAAGAGGGAAATGGACAAATGTAGTAGCTTAAATATAAGCTCTCTTTTGCCTCCCTAATGTCAAATTTTTACTCATTTTTAACAATCATATTTTCTTAATTCACTTTTAATTGCTTGTAACATTCCCACACCTCAGTGTCCAATTCTCTAGAACAGCAGTTCCCAAACTGTGCGCCGCGGCGCCCCGGTGCGCCGTGATGAGTTGCCAGGGGCGCCGCGCACTATGTGGGAAAAAAGTGTCTGGCCATGTCCTGAGCAAGACTCTTTACCAGGGCCTGAATGCAGCCAGCAATTGAAGGTTATTCTAGCCGCAGCGCGACATAAGCGGGAGTCACGGCTCGCTCAAGGTTAACTCATTTATTTTGTCAAGTCAAGATTGAAAGTGACGAGAAATAAATGTCTGTGCAGTGGCCCGCAGTGGCCCACAATCTCGTAGGGAAACAGGACAACATTTAAAGAACAGGCAGGCTCCTCGAAGAGCAAGATAAACTTTAAAGATTTCAAATATTGCTACTTCACACCGCCCATGTATAATTACATGCTGTCTGCTGTTCCCGCACTTTATGTAAACTTAAAACACTACGCCTCATTTTATAAATCCAAAATTCCAGTGGCATGTAACTTGCTTGCCACATGAACTTGCTTTGTGCCTGGCTGTAACCCAGACCTACATGTCTGACCTGTAAACAGAATTAGCTTGGTCCCCCTTATTCACCTTCCAACTGACTTTGGCCAAATCCTTCTTGCTTGCCATGTAATCGGTCTCAGTCTCAGTCCAACCGGCATTCCATGCATATCTTAACCTGGCCACCACTGGCCTGGGATATAACTGGGTATACCACCTCCACCATGTGCAACTAACTCTACCGTATCCATACCAACATGCTGCAAAACTGCCTCTTGCCCATCCATTCTTCCTGCCATGAGACTGGCTCTACCCCAGCCCCACTGAGCTGGCTGGATCTTATGCAGCCCTGTCTTCTGCCATTCATCTCGTTCTGCCCCCAACCTTACTGTCCTGCTCTGCCTCAGCCCCTGTGACCTACAGTGTGCCTACTTGCTCTGCCAATGCGCGCTGACCTGACCCCACTGACAGTATATTACGTGCTGTTCACCAGCCCTCCCAGTCTGCCATCCAACTGACTGCCCCATCCCTATTGTACTACCTTTACTAGGTGACTGACTCTGCCCGTGCACAGTGACATGGCATGCGCTGTTTTGGCTTGCCAGGTTACCTTTAACGATCATAAAATGCCCCAAAACATGACTTCCTCTGCTTGTCATCAATTGGAAAATCCAAAAGCGTACTCACAGAAATATTCAGTTGCCAGCTAAACAAAAAAGTTAGTGCTCTCTATTTCCTAGTCTTTCCTTGAAATAAATGATGATTTTATTATTGATTTTACCCTGTTTCCAAATTAAGAAAGAACATATTCGACAACAATTTGAAAAATGAAATAAAGTCAACAGGTGATTGTATCGTTTCTCACTTAATGAGTTCCTATTGAACAACTGTTATATTTGTATGTTGTTACAAATATGATCAGAATACATTAATCGCATCCCAATTAATTTCAGGAAGACAACTGGAAGTACTCCAGAGGTCGGGCTTACATCCCCCCCACCGGGGGTAAAAAAAGCGGTAAAAAAAATGGTGGGGAGCCACGGCCAACTGTCAATTAGGTCAAGGGAGCCACAGGTCAAAAAAGTTTGGGAACCACTGCTCTAGAAGAACTCCATAATCATAATTGATTGGTGGTATTTTTGGAACTTTGATTAATTGCATTTATAAGAGTACCATCTTTTAATATTATGATGGGATCTCACTGTCAATTTTAAATTTAGTTTTGTTTTTATCATTCTGTTATTTATTCCATATTTATTTATGTGTGGCATTATCTGTATTGTTAATTTAATTTTTTAAGGTCTATATTGTCCGAAATAAAGTTTGTTGGAATGGAATGGATAGGAGATATTCGCCTACTGTAGAATTTCAGTTAGTGGTTCGACATAGAGGTTAAATAGCACTGGGGAAAGGGTTGTGCCTTGTGGTACTCCTAGTAGGTTGGGTGAGGTGGCAGAAAGGTTTTTATTCACTAAGAATGATTGTGATCTGTTCTCCCGAAAAGGTTTGAACCATTGAAGGACTGTGCCAGAGCAGCCCATCCTGTTTTCCAGTCTGTTTAAAATGTTGTCGTGATTGACCGTGTCGCAGGGTGAAAAGAGGTCGAGCAGTACTAATAGACAGGTTTCATTGCAGTCAAGAGCGAGCAGGGCATTGTCTACTATATGCAGAATCGCTGTTTCTGTGCTATGACCGGGTCTGAAACCCGATTGGCAGTGGTTCAGTTGTTGCTGAACACATTTTTCCAGGACTTTGGCTAGCATGGGAATGTTGGTAATAGGTCAGAAGTTATTAGGGTTGGATGGGTTTGCTGTTGGTTTTTTTTTAGGATAGGGGTGACTTGACCAATTTTTAAGCAATCTGGGATGTGCCCTTGAGCTAGTGAGGCTTTGATGATTTTGGTCCAGAGAGGGGAGATTATATGGTGGATTTGGGGTAGGCAGATAGAAGCTACAAGGTTGTTGAAGTGGTTATTAGGTTTGATAGTAGCTAAGGTTTTCGTGATGTCTTTGGTATCGTAAAGTTTGAAGGTAGACCAGTGAGAGCTATTTTTGGGCAAAGGTAGATCAAGTTGATTAAGACTTGAAAAAATGAGAGTTCTTCAAGGTAGCTGAGTTAACTGCAGCCGTCCTTCGTTCACTGCTATGCTGAGAGTTCGAGGTCAGGAGTGTGGTTTTGGCCAATTTGTTTGATTGTTGTTTAAGCATTTCAAAGAGTTTCTTCGGTCTATTTTTGGCATTGTCTAGTTCTGATAGGAAGAAGTCTTTTTTTGATAGGATATTCTTGTTGTAGGAGTTTCTAGACTTCCTGAGTAGTTTGAGTTGTAGGGGGGAGGGATGTTCTCTCCATTTATGTTTAGTTAATCTCAGTTTGCTTCACTCTTCGTTCAGGGTTCAGTTGAACCATGGGTTTTTGTCTTTGTTCAGTATTCTTTTGAGTTTTGGAGGAGCTACAAGGTCAAAGACTTTGGTCATCGTGGAGTTGTAGTGAGCAGTGAGGCCATTGACGTCTGACATGTTATTGGGAGGAGTGAGAGCCTTCTCACAGTGAAAATCTAGGTTGTTCCAGTTAGGGTTTTTCGTGTCTCTTATCCAGTTGTTAGGCTTGACTAGCTGTGGGAGAGATTTCTTTCTAAAGGAGGGAATTTAGAAGGTAATAATGTGATGGTCTGACCAATCACAAGGGGTGATCGAGCTGGAATCACTCGTTTTTTCTTTAGAAATTATCCAATCAAGTGTAGCACCTTTAGAGTGGGTGGGCTTTGAGATGTTTTAGATGGTCTGTTAAGAAGATTTTGATAGCGTTGACCTGCTTGTCTAGGGGGTCGCCCCAATGGAGATTGAAGTCACCAAGAAATATATCATTGGAATGAGGGGTCGCGTTTGTTGTAATGATTTCCATAAGTTGGTCTGTGAATAGAGCGTTCTTACCTGGGGGGGTGGTAGAATATATGTAGTTTGTGTGAGTTATTATCTGAGGATTTTAAATGAATTCCGAGGGCAAGAAGTAGGAGGAGTATGATTTTCATCGAGACGAAGTAATGTTTGGATTTCCAAATCTGTTAAGTAGTTGGGATGTTTGTGTGTACGTAAAAGCTGTTTCTTCAGAGAAAGTGGGATAGTGTCTATAACAATGTAGGCTGTACCTAGAGAGTTTTGTAAATGATGGAATTTAGAGAGGGAGTTTTCTGCGAGTTGTAAGATGTTTTTGATTTCTAGGATCACATTTTGTAGGCTCCTGGAAGTGAGGTTCGTAAGGGTTTTGAGTGTGTCTAGTTCAGATTGGTAAGAGGGGGAGGCAGGATCATCCCACAGAGAGGGTTGGGGGTAGTATTGCTGAGGGGTTCGAAAACTATGGCGGTGTTGTGGTTGGCAGGCGTGGCTGGGATAGAGGTAGTCTAAGATGATTGGAGAGTGTTACGGGTTGGGGGCTTTTTTACTATTCGCCAAAATAGGCTTGTCGTGGTGAATTTCTCCAGTGGTGGGGGAAGGGTTGTGGAGGGGGGAGAGGGTTATGGAGCTAGGGGTAGTGGTGGAATGTGTATAAGATGAGGGTTGGCTATTGGGTATTAAGGATGAAGCGTTGTTGTTGCTTCTGGTAATGGTTCTCTGGAAAGGTGTCAGTGATACGGGTTCTGAAGGGGGTGAGTTGTTATTGTTTCTTTCGAAGGTTCTGCTTGTGGGTGAAGGTCGATGAGGTTCAGGAGAAATGGGGAAAGAAGGAATGGTTAGATCCTGAGGGACATTAGGAGGAGTGTTGGTGAACATTTTTAGTGTATGAAAGAATTTGTCGAATAATTCTAGACCCTTGTTGGCAGCTTGAATAAGAATTGTACCATTTTTTTAGGGAGTTATAAGGGTGGCTCTAAGGTTATGTGTGGGTGTCGTAATCCTGGTTCCCTAGGAAAATATTTTTCTTGCAATTAATGGTTAGTAGCTTGGAGAAGGCGGTTCGCAATTTTGCCATTTTTCTTGTGTAGAATATAAAGTAATTGATTATTACACCTTTCTTAGCGTTAAAGGAGGTGTCCAGGAACAGTGTTTTAGAGTTTTTTCTGAGAAGGCTGTTTTTGAAGGTTTTAGAGGCATTTTTAGATAGATTGCGGGGGGTATTGGATAGAATATGCATTGTGTCCTGTTTTTTTCATGTGTGGTCCAGCCATTATGTGAATTCCTTGTTCTTATGTGGAAGGGTCAGTTCGTATTACTTTTAAGTAGTAGCTAGGGAGAAGAATTTGAGGGGGAGGGGTGTGGGAACAGGATATAATATACGTTGTGTCCTGCGGGTTTCATGTGCGGTCCAGTCACTATGTAAATTCCTTGTTTTATGTGAAGGGCCAGTTCATATCAATTTTAAGGAGTAGCTAGGGAGAAGTATTTTAGGGGGAGAGGTGTGGGAACAGAGCAGCTAGCAAATGTATTTTGGGATGAATTAAGATAGTGAGATTTGAGAAGGTGAGGGAACAGGAGGTCAGTCCGTACCTCTTTTGAGGGGTAAACTAGGATAAAGTATAGCCGGGGAGAGGTATGGAAACAGAGTAAGCCAGTGGGGAGGGAATGTATTTTGCGATTATTTAAGAACTGGGCGTGGAGAGAGGCTGCAGAGAGAGCCTAGCTGGTGCAAGAGTGGACAGGATGCTAGTATGGCATAAGCGAAACAAGATGACTGCTGTGTTGCACGTTGTGGCTGATGGAGGTATTGCAGGCCTTTGTATTTGCGGGGAGGAAGTCCTCTGTTTCCTTTTGTTGTTATTATGGGCTGGTCTATTGTGCCCTAGGAAGGAGTAAAATGGCTCAAGTTGAGAAATGGAAGCCTGTACACATTATTCCTTTCTTCATTTCAACCTTATTTAAGTTGCGTGTCCCCAAACAAGACGGCTGTCTTAAAATGTGAAGGTCAAAAACACATTTTTAACAACAAACTAATTATTTATACATTCAGTCAGATTGTAAACCACATTTAAAAATACATTCCAAAACCTATTTTACTGTGAATTATCAAATACTACAAAAAATATATGAAATCAGGCACCCACCATTTTGTGTTCAGTGGTACACACTTCAATCATGACATCACTTCCACAGAGAGGAGAGGCAGAGAGACTGTAATTCACACGCTTCCATCTAGCCACACAAGCCAATATCATGTTCACATTAAACACCCTCATTATTTGAAACTACAAAACAAGTAGTAATCAAATTATTTTAATATTTACACAGATTCAGGAATATCTGCACTTGAAAAGGGGGGGCCTTGGCCCCCCCGCCCGCATGTCGGCGCGGCAATCCCCTCTTCACATGCCTGCCAGTGGTGTGGGGGCGTGATCTCCCGGCGCCCAATGGTACGCGGAAGGTGTGCGCCCCACCACGGGTCGGCCGACGCCCAACCCCTGATCCGGAGGCGTGGTGCAGCTTCCGGGTCAGAGGGGCGGGCGTCGAGGGGTGAGGGGAGGGGGCGGCCTGCCCCCTCCCCGCGTCCCTGGGAATAAAGGAGGGGGGAGCGCTCAGTTGGCCCTTCTTGTCGCCTGACGCTCCCCCACACTGGTCATGCCCCGCGCTAGGGGCCTCCTAATTTTCTGTTTTCTTTTTCAGCTTAAGGATTGCTGACTGGAGTGTGTGGTAGCGCGACATTGGAATCAGACAAACAGAGAGCGGAACACAAAGATCGAGGACGGTGGATCTGTCGAGTGCAGGACGCGCAAGTCAACGACAGTAAGAGGAAGCGGGGGGGCTTGTATTTCATCGCTTCGTGTGGCCGCCGGGTGGTTCTACGTTAGAGTCAGGCCACCTAGTACATTTGGAATAGCCAGTGTTGCGGTCGCTGTTGCGTGGTGCTCATAGCCCCCTGCACATCCTCCGTCTCGTGAAGGTATAGGGCGCACTGGTTGCGAATCTGAGCTGTGTGTGAATTGATCAAGAGTAAGAATGCCAGGAGCTTTGAGGGGTCAAAGATGGAGTTGATGTTTTTGGCCATGATGCGCAAGATGAATGCCATGGATAAAAGATTGAGTTCGGTTGATGGCCTAGAGGCCTGTATGATGAAAAGAATGGATGATATTGAAGGCCCGCGCGGTAGGCCCAAGCGGCAGATTGACGCGCCTTTACTGGAGGGGGATTCCGATTCCTTGCCGAAGAAGGGCAGGGCTAAACGGCCAAGGCGCAATGCTTCTGCTCGTACACCGGGTCCGGTGGCCTCTACCCCGGAGCCGGTACTCCCGGCCCCCGTGGCTCCGGTGCCCGCATTGCCAGCAGGGACCAATCCTGTCGGGCCGGCGCCACCTGCCCCAGATGGCCCACTCCCATTGTTTCCAGTGCCGGCACCCTTGGCACCGTCTGCTCCGGTGGTGCCGGCAGCATTACCGGATTGTGACACTCAGATCCCTCCTGAGTTAACGGCACAAATAGCGGCGATACTCCCTTGGTTACAGAAAGGGGGTATGATGCCCTCAACGTTAGATCATGCCACGGAGGCTGAGGAAATAGAAATTTTTAGGTAAACCTATGTGTCCCCCACTCGCACCCTATCCAAAGACACGTGTCCCATGTATGTCATGTAATTCCTTTTCCGTGCCTGCTAGATAGACGCATATGCATTTGCGTCCAACGTTAACATATCAGTTATACAGTTCTCCAAGAAAATCACGTTAAATAGGCTTCTAGGCCTATGGTGCCACCGTCTTTACATGGTGCACTTTTGATTCTCGCACACGTTTTTTCTCCATGTTTTCTGGCCCAGTCGAGCCAGACCCATAATCGAGGCTCCGAGTTCTTTTCTGTCTCTGAAAGCTGCAGTTTAGGTATGCATCCCTGACCTCTGCCTTACTTCCTGCTCGGCGAAGCGGTGCCCGGCTCGGCCTGGCCTGCCTGCCAAAATAGTGTTTTGCCTACAGTTATCTGCTCAGCCTCCGCGAAAACACATTCCAGTCTAGTGAAATAGGTAAACATATTCCCGGCTGCAGAGCAAAGGGCCCTGCCTTCCTGTCTCCATGCAAGTAATTTACTGTTCCTGTTACCATGGTAGGCCCATGGCCCCCGCACTTCACATGAAGATCCATATGCACGCACTAGCATTCAGTGATGAACGGCCTCTGCCCGAGAGACCTTTTACTCCAGACACTACATCCTCAAAACACAAGATACCAGATATGCTATAGGTGCAGGTCGTTCTGACATCCCAGACATTAGTCTCCTCTACTAGTGCTAAAGTCAAAGCCCCCAGCTCTCCCCAGTTACACGTCATGCTCAGTTGCGCGCGCATGTATGTCAAAGTTTTCTGCTGATTCTGCAAACTTTCTCTAAGCATCCACCCACTTGTGACGTTTCTTGTGACGATTCTCTGACATATCAAGTGCACGCCCATGTGTACGCCTTCTTACACGCCTCCTGTTATGCACATGTGTTCTTATCTCTCTCTTTTCACCTGTTACGCCTACTGTATTCATTTCAATTATACTGTTTTACTATATATAATGTGTGATGTTAATAAAATGTTGAATGTCCCTTCCTGAACCTTAATGGTGATGGAACCCGATGTCCCATGCCTCGAGGCATTTCATTAAAGCCCGTATGACTCAGATACCACGGACTCTGCCTCTCATTTGATTGAGCTATCCTGTTTGTCATTTAATGTAATCAAAAATTGCCCGGTAATTTATTTACCACATAATCTGGCGCCCGAATAGGGACCCCCCCCTTCCCCACTCGCCGGCGATGTAACGCAGGCCCCTGACCCCTTCTACAGCTGCGACGGATCCAGTGCACACCTGCGGGTTTTCCTGCTATCTCCCTCGGGCCCACGGAGGAGACGGAGACTGCGGTCCGGCATCCAGACGAGGCGGTGAGGAATGCGGAGGATCCCGACCAGAGCCCCTAGTCGAGAGAGCAAGGTCCGAGGTATCCGGAGGCCCACCTGTTCCGAAGCGCATGCGTAGTAGCAGCCAGACGTCGTAGCAGTCCAGTCCAGTCCAGTTTCCGAGGCCTTCAGTTTTTGCTTCCCGGTGAGTACCGTTGTTGGGAACGCATCTAGACGGGTTCATTAATTTGTGCCCGGTCAAGACGGGTCTGGGTACACAGATCCGGTCCAGTCCAGACGTGTTCACTTAGGTGAATACGGTAATGACGTGTCTCTTTATGGGACCGGTATTGTCTGTACTGTTTAGCAGTGCATCTAGTGATTCAGTATTCTAGTATTGCATCTCGAGATTTCAGTATTCATGTTTTTCTATGTACCAGGTATATATAGGAACTAGGAAAGGGATACTCGAAGAAGCAGTTCCCGTCCCGCCTAGGGACACTCCAGGACATTTTATGTACCATAAACATGGCTTAGCTGCCATACTGTACTTAGACTTGTGGGTGGAGTATACAAAAGATCTGGAAGAGAAATATAGATGGCCTGTCTCAGGGACATGGGATGCTGATTGCATCATGAGAGTAGAAGAAGCATTATGGAAAAAGAAAGCCAGACAATCCCAGAAAGATGCCATAGAATTGTGGCGTAAAGAAGCGCATAGAAGAACAGAGAAAGAACTCAGGAAAGCAGAGAGAAGTAGAGAAGAATCCGAAAAAGCTAGAGAAAGAGAGTTACTAGAAGAAGGAGAACGAGTCAGAATAGAACAACAAGACAGACAAAGAAATGCCCTTATTACAGGCATGTATCCTGTTCTCGCCGAGGGCCTGCCCAAGGCGACCCCGGAAGTGCCCCGTAACTTGCCACCTCCATTGGTCCCGACTAAATTACGTCATAAACAGACCGCAGCGGACATTTTCCTTTCCTCTTATTTAGATGATGTAGCTCCAGAATATACCAATGTACGTGTACCTGTACCACCTGCTAATAATGTTCCTCAACAGCCTGTTCAGGATGACACGACCCCTCCCACTGTCCCACCTGCTACTGTCCCTCCTGCCACTGGTCCTAGCAATCCTTTTTCGACAGCAACACATGGCCAACTCACATTACCTGCACCTATTACTACTTCACCTACTCGACCGGTTCCATTATTACCACCGATAGCACAGTTAGTTGATGGTTACACTTCCGCTTCAGGAGGCGCAGTAGGAGGTCAACCTGTCACCCCACCTCAAGTAAAACGAATGACGCTTAGAGAAGTAGCATTACAACGTACACCAAAAGCGGCGTCATTCGCAACCCTTAGACAGTACCTTACAGATTGCAGATATGATCCTGTACCAGGCGAAGACGAGATGATGCTATTCTCAATACGTTTACGACGAGTCACAAACTATCTGTCTATTCTACCACATATGAAACAACATTTAGATAACATATATAATTTCATTAGAACAGGGGAGAAACCAGAATGCATTCACGAGGCCATGGCACACAATAAGGTTGAAACACAGAGAATGATCTTACAGTTTTTGATAAATTGTTTGATAAGGGAACGAGATCGACCAGGTACAAGCCAAGAAGAGATGGACATCCTGATTAATTGGAGTAACAATATAGCTGATGGTAAACATAATAAACAAAGTTGTGTAGAATCCATGTACAGAAAGATCCGTAAAGAAATTGTAGTAATACACGAAAAAGAAAAAGCAGCTAGGGAAGCCGAGAAAGAGGGAGATGAAATCACAGAGGATGAAGATATAGATGATACAGAAGAAGACCCAGATAGAATAATAGCGTACGTAGGTAGAGCAAGACCTTTTGACAGACCCATTCGCCTTGAAAACAAGAAACGTTTTCTTTCTCCTATACCAGAACAATGTTCTCTTGAACATTTATTTCAGGCCACTGATAAAGTACTGAAACAACGAATAGGTTACAGTGAACTTAGTACCATGCGTGAACAAGAACTAGCACGATCAGCAGTACAATGGGCTGGAAATAACAGCGTATATAAAGATGATTCCGTAGCGCAAACATTTTTGACTCTTTCCCCAGACGAACAGCGACTAGCTGGTATGTACATGATCCAGCATCTCATTACAGTATATGAGAGTCAGCATTCTGATCCAGGTCCCCTATATAATATATTGGAAGAATTACTCCTAAAAAGATGGAGAGGCCTAGGTACCGATTTAATTAATATTATTCTAGAACAACGCCATAAATACAGAACTTTCCTGACTCCACATTTCGTTCCTGTTCCACCCCCAGTAAGACAACCTTTTTACATAGACAGACAGAATCCCTTATGAGAAGTTCATCCCGTCCAGACCGCAGGGGGTGAGCTTCAACGAGTATTCGTATACACACCCTTGACTAAAATGGAACTATTGGAAATGAAGAAATTAGTGCCCTGTCATGATAAAGATCCAGCAGGGTTCCACCGTGAATTAAAAGACATGCTACTCATGGGGGATTATACGTATTCCGATATTATTAAAATGTTAAAGGTATTGTTGCCTGCCGGCATTTACGAAAAACTCAAAGAAAAAGAATGGGAGGTGGGAGATACAAAGATTAGTTGGACTGAATTAGAAGATGAAGAAAATAGACGTGTCCCAGGTACGGGTCTTGGGGACAAAGCTAAAGCATTACCAGGATTATTAGTACAGGTCTTGCCGAGGTTATTGGCAATAAAAAAAAGGAAGACTGGGATGCAATCTCAGCCTGCAAACAGAAACAAGACGAAGACACTAGTGATTTTTATTCCAGATTCGAGAAATGTTTCATTATTAACAGCGGCCTGAAAACAAGTAGTGAATCATACCCACATCTTTTTGTAACCAAATTAGTCGAGAATTCCTTAGCACAAGTTAAAAATAGAGTACTGAAAGTCGAGAGTACATGGCAAGCAAATACCCCTTCTCAAATGTTACAAATGCTACAGTACCACCAGAACCGAATTAGAGAGGAACACGATCACGAACAGAGACGCATGAAAGACACGAAAATGAAAGTACTAGTTGCTCAGTCTGTTCCAGCTGACGGTCAGAAAAAGGGTACAGCACCGCCAGGTCATTCTGCAGCTCCCGTTAAAGGGAATTGCAACTATTGTAAACAGCCAGGTCACTATATCAACGAATGTACCGTTCTGAAATATAATATTGCTACAGGCAGGACGAAAGAAAGACCGCGTCCTCCTAGACAAGAACATGTTCCACAGCATATTCCGCAGAACACGCAACCTCCACAGAATACACAACAGACAGTAGCTGTGCCCCAACCCCAACCTATTGCTGCCACACAACATGTCACACAGCAAATGTACCAGTATGCACAGTCAGATTACCCCGATTATCAGCAGTACTCATGAAACAGCCTAGAGAGGGAGGTTGGCTTGCCTCTTATCGAGGTTCCAGTAGATCAAGAGGGTCCCTATGTACATAGTCAGGTATTGGGGAAAGACAGAAAATTTTTGAATGACACAGGGGCGAGCAGAACTACCATCAGTCATGACGAGGTTCCAGGGGCACCCCTCTCAGGCTCACAGAATGTTTCCCTGGGTTTTTCAGGAAAGCCTATTGTTAACGAAGTGTCAAAGCCAGTTTCCCTAGAAGTTGGTCCATTGTCCCGTACTACCGACTTGTTACTTACAAAAGCATGTCCTGAAAATCTGCTTGGTATTAAAACGTTGAAAGCACTAGGAGCAGTAATATGTTGTTCTCCGGAAGGAGTGAGATTGTTTTTACGTGATTTTAAAGGTCATTATGTGTTGAGAGATTTTGATCCAAGATTGCAAAATGTACCACAGCATTTATGGGCACAAGGTCCGACTGATGTAGGTTGTATGCACATTACACCTTATCGTGTTACACTCAAGCAAGGAGTTGTACTACCCAGAATCCGACAATATAAATTGCCACCCGAGGCTGTAGCAGCCTTACTGAAAATTACTGACGAACTGATTGCCCAAGGGGTAGTTATAGAAACTAACTCCAATGTATGTAATTCTCCAATCATTCCGATTCTTAAACGAACTGACCCAAATGCACCACCAGTCTACCGATTGGTGATTGACCTTCGAGAATTGAATAAATGCATCATTCCTCAGTACCCAGTAGTGCCAGACATCTCTTCCTTATTGAGGGCTATTGATTCCGAAGCAGCGTTCTTAACTGTAATCGACCTCAAGAACGCTTTCTTTAGTGTCCCCATTCATCCAGAAAGCCAGTATCTCTTCGGATTCTCTTTAAATGGCCAAAGCTTCAAATTTGCACGTGCACCTCAAGGGTTCACGGAAAGTCCTAGTATTTACAGTCAAGCCCTGAAACGACAACTAGACAGTATTCACATGCCTACTGACACTGCTCTGCTGCAATACGTTGATGATCTGTTAATAACAGCAAGGACCGAACGTGACTGCGAGCGCGCGTCACTGACTGTCTTGTATTTCTTGGCCGAAAAGGGGCATAAAGTGTCCCCTTCGAAGCTACAATTCTGTGCCCAGCAAGTGGTATACCTTGGGCACTTGCTGTCCAAGTGGGGGAGACAGTTGACACCAGATCGTATCCAGTTAATTGCACATCTGCCACAACCCAAGACACAAAAGGAGGTACGGGCCTTTATTGGCCTCACTTCTTACTGCAGACAATGGATCCCTCAGTATGCATATCTAGCTAAGCCCCTCATACAGTTGACAACACAGGAGGCAGCGACTTCGACTATCCTCCCTTGGACTCAGGAACATACACAAGCTTTTGACGACTTAAAGAAAGCCTTATGTCAAGCACCTGTTTTAGGGACACCATGTTACAGCAAACCTTTTACACTTTTTGTCACAGAACGCGATGGCACAGCATTATCTGTGCTTACACAAGATCAAGCAGGACACCATAAGCCTTGCGCTTATTTTTCTAGTACATTAGATCCAGTGGCCCAGGCCCTGCCTGAGTGCCTCAAATCAGTTGCAGCAACAGCTCTAGCAATCAGACAAAGCGACTCAATAGTGTTAGGACATCCCCTGACAGTACAAGTTCCACATTCCGTGGAAGTTCTTCTGAACCGAACCCAGACACAACACTTGACCATAGCAAGACTGACAGGATATGAATTGACATTGTTTCAGCCACACATAGAGATCAGACGTTGCAATACATTAAACCCTGCCACATTGTTACCCTCGAGCACAATCGACCCGACACCACATGATTGCGTGGAAGTCATCAATACTGTAACGAAACCCAGACAAGACTTGACAGACATTGCATTACCCAACCCAGACCTGACACTTTATGTGGATGGCTCATGTATGAGAACATGTACAGGAGAGTTAGTGGCCGCCTATGCAGTGACCACTGAGACTGAAGTCATAGAAACACATCGTATTGACACATTGTCTGCCCAAGCAGCAGAGCTCATTGCTCTGACCCAAGCCTGCATCCGAGCCAAGAACCTGAAAGAAAACATATATACAGATTCACAGTATGCATTCGGAGTTGTTCACGATTTCGGTATCCTCTGGCAAGAAAGAGGTTTTTTAACTTCTCACGGCGCCAAGATACAACATTCAAGCTTTGTTAGAAGCAATACACTTACCTGCATCCATTGCTATCATGAAGTGCAAGGCACATACGAAAGTCACTGACACTATTTCCCAGGGTAACGACCTGGCAGATCGAACAGCTAAACTCACAGCTCAGACTCAAACAGACATTCCGACGGACACGACAAAGACTGAAGTATCATCACAGACACATTGTATGACAGTGAAGGATCCCACTCTAGATGTACTCGACATACAGACACATGCCACTCCAGACGAAATCAAGAAATGGACTGAACAAGGAGGGATCCAGACAGATCAGGGATGGATGACGAAGGGAAGAGCCACATGGTTCCTCCCCGACTCTATGGTTCAAGTTATCATTAATACAGCACATAGTCCAGCACACTTAGGAGAAAAAGCCATGTTAGACAGCATTCAAAACCTCTGGTTCAACAAGCATTTACGTGCAGCAGCAAAACAGAAAGTGCGTACCTGTATGATCTGTTGTCAGTTCAATCCAGGCAAAGGCATTCCTGTGGAACAAGGTGGATTCCATCCTCCTGACCATCCTTTTGAAGTCCTCCAGATGGATTATATCCAGATGGACCGATGTAGAGGTTTTAAATATGTCCTCGTAGTTGTATGCGCCCTTTCCAGATGGACAGAAGCTTACCCAGTCCCAGATTACACTACCGCGACCACTGCCAAGCAGTTGGTTCGTGAATTCTTCCCGCGATACGGCTTGCCCCGTGTCGTGTACTCAGATAATGGACAGCCATTCTCGTCCAAACTTATGAAACAGGTATCACTCCTGTTAGGTTACCAGTGGAAATTTCACTGTGTACGACACCCCGAAGCAGCTGGTTTAGTCGAACGTCACAACCAAACTCTGAAAACACGATTAGCAAAGGTCTGTGCAGAAAAAGGTGTAGATTGGATAGTAGCCCTGCCAGTTGCCCTCTTCTATATGCGCATGGTAGCTCATTCCAGAACCGGACTATCTCCCTATGAGGTAGTCTTCGGCCGACCTCCCAATATGTGGGGAACGCCTATGCCTCGTAAAATCACAGATGTCGACAGTAATATGCTGACAGATTACCTAGCTTCCTTGATGTCTGCACTACTATCTTGTCGGTCACAGGTCGCGGCTGCCTTCCCGGACAACACCCAAGTAAAACCGCATGAAATCGTTCCAGGGAATTATGTCTACGTCCGCAACTTCGATCGCACAAGCCCTCTGGAGCCAAGGTGGAAGCAGCCAAAGCTGGTGTTGATGACCACAAGGACCGCAGTGAAACTGGAAGGTCGCAAGGGGTGGCTCCACTCTAGCCACGTGAAGCAATTTTATGGATTGTGTCCAGAGGCTGTAATCAAAGACTGCCCCGTTTCAGACACTGACTCTAAACTCCCCCTGCTAGAGAAAACTCTGCGTAAAAACAAAATAGCAAAATAGGTGTGCCCCGTAGTCTGCCGCTCCTGTATTGTGTGCAGCAATTGCTCCACGCTGCCTAGTCTAACTCCTGCCGTGATGTGCTTTATTTACCCTACAGCACACCGAACCCTCGCTCGCTTGTGCTGACGCTGCCTCTATTGCCGCGTTCTGCCTGAATAAAGACAGGCAAGCCTCCTTTGCCTTCGGAAATTGGTAAGTATTGGCGGCCCGTTCTTCGTGCCTAATCTGCCGCTCCTGGATCGTGTGCAGTGATTGCTCCACGCTGCTAAGCCTAACTCCTGCTGTGATGTGGTTATTTTCCCCCACAGCACACCGAACCCTCGCTCGCTTGTGCTGACGCTGCCCCCTTTGCCGCGTTTTGCCTGATTCAAGACAGGCAAGTCCCCCTCACCCACCATGCTAAGGTGATGTATGGCACTACGACGGCGCACTAGTTCCACAGCGTCCCCTTACCAAAGCCATGCTGAATAAAATCTTGTCTTTTGACCATACAGGTAATTCCCTGAAGTTTACCAGTCACGACGCCTAACTATCGCCGGCCAACTGGCCCCACTTTGGTTCCTAGTCTTCACCAGCATTAGGACACCCCGCTCCCCCCTTTTGGTAATGGTTTTCTTTGATATGTGCGCTCTGTGCTTTCCAGGCTCCACTATACAACCCCCTCGTGGAGACTAATTCTCAGTTCTTTATTTACAGAGCATTTGGTAACTCTCCTTCACCCTCCCTTGTCCCGGACCACGGTTAGCAACTTTAGGTGGTAAGTCTTTTACAGCCTTGACCTATCCCCCTAGCGTCCTACCTACGTGTAGTTGCACTGTCCACCCTGTAATGTCATTCTGCAGCAGCCCATGCCTGGGGTCGCTTGCTGATAATAGTATTGAGTCATGACTATTGTGCGAATGTTCTTCTTTAGGGACACTTTGATACTGGGGTTTTCACTGAGTCTAAGAGATTCTGAAGTGTGTGACTAGCTCATGAGAACCATTTATGTGTCTACCTGTCACGCTTTGTTTTTACTTATGTAATTATTCCTGTTTCTAAAGAAAAATTTCGATTCTCTTTCTTTCCCCTTTTTTTGTTTAGTTGCCTGAGGCCCTGATGAGAATCTCCATAGAAATACGGGAGATTCGAAACGCGTAGGCCCATTTTCTGACTGGTCTGCCAACGGATTTAAGAATTACAATTTTGTATACATTACTTTGCCATTTGTTGAATATTGTCTATCTTTGGTTTAATGTGATAAGATTGTTTGAAATTGTAAAAACTTTGGTAGTTTTCAACACACCCTGCAAATACTGTGTTCATATTAAGGCAGTTCCAGTTTTCTGTTTTCTGTGTTGTAGATAATGTATATATGGTATGTGTGAGAGCAGTTTGCTTGTTTCTGAATGTATGGTGAAAGTGATATGATTGTAGTAGTGAATGGTGGTTCGCTCCATATTGATTGTTTTTTCATGTGTCCTTTTTGCATTTTTTGTTTCCTTTAATGTACTGTCTCCAAATATATAAATGGATTTTATAAAATATCTTTGAATAAATAATAAAATTGCGATTAAGAAGCATTCCCTTTTCTGAATGTGATTTTCAGTTAGTGGAGGATTCACTACAGTTCCTATTCATTATTATCAGCACTGGCACCCTCTCTTGTTGTTTTAGAGAAAACTCCGCAGCAGGAGTACCGAGCCAAATTGAGGTCTAGTAAGTCAGACAGCGTTTAATTGTTTAAGTCCCCCTCGGGTGAAGCGGTTAGACAGGTTTCTGACATGAATAAGATAGACCCGAGTAGTCAGAGAGATAGGCGAATCGAAAAGAGAGAACAATATTGCAAACACCTGCATAGCAGATGCATCATAACGTTAATTTTCATGTTTATTCTGTGCATTTCGATTATATGTATAAGCTTCATGTTACATGTTTTCTTTCCTCCTTTTGGTTCACATGCACATACTTTCTCTAATGACTCTGTAGAGCACACTTTCAGCGACCTGCCCCCTCATGAATTGTCCTATCGATTAGCAATGCGCAACAATACATTCATTTGTATGTTACACCATACTCACCAGACCAGCAATGCCACCAATTGCTGGGTATGTGGCCGACTCCCACCTTATCAGAAATACAAGGGAGCTCTGCCCCTCTTTCCCTACCCGTTTACACATAATGGTTCATGTGGAGCATGGTTTGCTTTAATGTCTTCTTTAGACAGTGAGTCCAAAGTTTCCCAAGGCAATTGGATATGGGGGAACCTGAATACAGTCATGAATAAAGCATGTTTCCCAGACGCAGACGGTCTTCCCCAAAGGAGAGGGACCGATCTAGAAAATGAAGTGTATGAATTAGGTAATTTTTCCCTCAATCTCATGATCCTGAACGTCCAGTCCGAGACTAATTCGAACTTGCCGTTTATAACAGTTTTGCCAGTGAAAGGCGAATTATGCGTTAGAAAGAATGGTTCAGTACATCTAGGACACAGTGATTGTAATACTGTGGTCGAATTCAGCGATAAAGGAAAGTCTACTTTCAAAGCCTCTCGCCATTCTTATTTTATTTGTGGTCACACCGCTTATGTACATCTGCCCCCTGATTGGGATGGGACGTGTTACATTGCGTTCCTATTACCACCTGTTTTCCTAGCCCCACCTGATTATCATCGAAATACACGCCTTATGCATGTCAGACACAGAAGAGACCTTCCTCCTGTTATTGATGATTCCGAATCAGCATGGGACCAGTATAAGGATTATGTTAAAGGATACTTCTGGTTCATAGGTCCTGTCCAGAACAGTAAAATAATACGCAGGTTAACAAGAACTCTTGAAGTAGTAGTGAACTAAACTACTTTTGCTTTAGGTAACCTGACCGAAGAGCAGTCTGCTATGAGAATTGTTGTTCTTCAAAATCGCCTTGTCCTTGACGTCATCCTGGGCGATAGGGGCGGGGCTTGTAGAGTGATCAGATCCAGTTGTTGCGTGTTTATTCCTAATAACGCGCCATCCGTGTATAAGGCCATAACACGGCTCCACGAAATTGCTCACCTGATACACCAGAATCCAGGCACCTGGACTTGGTCCGGTTGGCTCTGGAGTGTAATGTCTGCCTGGGGATGGAAATTGCTATCGTTCCTAGGAATAATACTACTTATCCTATTCAGTTGTTGTCTCTGTCTGCAATGTGGGCCAGCGATTTGCGGCTTGTGCGCCACAGCTTGTATTCCCCGTCCAAGTTCCCGTTCCCGTTCTCGAATAAAGAAAGAAGAGCAAATGATGTTATATGAACAGATAGATGGTCTCATGAAAATAGACATATCCTAAAGGGTGAAGTAGGGGCCAAGGAGGGAATGAGGAAATAGAAATTTTTAGGTAAACCTATGTGTCCCCCACTCGCACCCTATCCAAACACACGTGTCCCATGTATGTCATGTAATTCCTTTTCCGTGCCTGCTAGATAGACGCATATGCATTTGCGTCCAACGTTAACATATCAGTTATACAGTTCTCCAAGAAAATCACGTTAAATAGGCTTCTAGGCCTATGGTGCCAACGTCTTTACATGGTGCACTTTTGATTCTCGCACACGTTTTTTCTCCATGTTTTCTGGCCCAGTCGAGCCAGACCCATAATCGAGGCTCCGAGTTCTTTTCTGTCTCTGAAAGCTGCAGTTTAGGTATGCATCCCTGACCTCTGCCTTACTTCCTGCTCGGCGAAGCGGTGCCCGGCTCGGCCTGGCCTGCCTGCCAAAATAGTGTTTTGCCTACAGTTATCTGCTCAGCCTCCGCGAAAACACATTCCAGTCTAGTGAAATAGGTAAACATATTCCCGGCTGCAGAGCAAAGGGCCCTGCCTTCCTGTCTCCATGCAAGTAATTTACTGTTCCTGTTACCATGGTAGGCCCATGGCCCCCGCACTTTACATGAAGATCCATATGCACGCACTAGCATTCAGTGATGAACGGCCTCTGCCCGAGAGACCTTTTACTCCAGACACTACATCCTCAAAACACAAGATACCAGATATGCTATAGGTGCAGGTCGTTCTGACATCCCAGACATTAGTCTCCTCTACTAGTGCTAAAGTCAAAGCCCCCAGCTCTCCCCAGTTACACGTCATGCTCAGTTGCGCGCGCATGTATGTCAAAGTTTTCTGCTGATTCTGCAAACTTTCTCTAAGCATCCACCCACTTGTGACGTTTCTTGTGACGATTCTCTGACATATCAAGTGCACGCCCATGTGTACGCCTTCTTACACGCCTCCTGTTACGCACATGTGTTCTTATCTCTCTCTTTTCACCTGTTACGCCTACTGTATTCATTTCAATTATACTGTTTTACTATATATAATGTGTGATGTTAATAAAATGTTGAATGTCCCTTCCTGAACCTTAGTGGTGATGGAACCCGATGTCCCATGCCTCGAGGCATTTCATTAAAGCCCGTATGACTCAGATACCACGGACTCTGCCTCTCATTTGATTGAGCTATCCTGTTTGTCATTTAATGTAATCAAAAATTGCCCGGTAATTTATTTACCACAAGGCGGCAAAAATGGTGGAGAAGATTAGGGCAGGAACAGTTACAAGTGCGGTTCCGGCCTCTGTTTCTCCTTCTTCTGCAGGTTTGGATGCCGCTCGACCGAACGGAAGCGATGCAGGACCAGCCCCGGTGCCGGGTAACGGTAAGGAGGTGGCCCTGCCTCTCTTGGGGGACGGGACGATTCCGTCTCGGAGCGAGGATTTAGGGCAACATGTATCTCGAGCGGTGAAAGAGATGATTTGGGCGGGAAAGTACATATATATTTTCTCTTTGTTGTTAGACAATAGGGAAATGGAAAATGCCAAAAAGCTAAAAGAATGGATGCACCCTAGTGAATGGAGAGTACAGTGTGCGAAGTTGAGGGTGGAGGAAACACTGAGCAATTGGATCAGGGCCTTCCCCATCCTTACAGTTATCACTGTTGAACGCCCTCCAAACGTGCATGTGGCAATGGCGTGCTATCAGAGCAGGATTGTGGGTTTGAGCGAGCAATATGCCGGGGGCGCATGGAAAGAATATGACGTGAATTTCAGAAAGTCGAAGGAGTTTGACTTGTCATTGTCATGGGACAAGGTGGACTCATTGTCGTGGCAAAGGCAGTTCGGAGGGGGCATGGCCCCCACCCAGCCCGGGACTGTAGCCAACGTGTTCCCCGCAAAGACCCAGCAGCCCTTTAGTGCGGCGCCAGGGAATGAGTTCTCAGGGAAAGGTAGGGGGGCGGCGGGGAAAGAAAAGGTGTGTGTTGGGACTTTAACAAGCGTTCCTGTACTAGACCTGCCGGCACTTGTAGATTCAGACATGCATGTGCAATCTGTGGTCACACCTCTCATCCCGAGACGACTTGCAGAAAAAATAGTAACCAGAATCAGAGAGGGGGAAAGAAATCTGAATAGTGCTGGAAGTTCGGTTAGCCCCTCCCCGGTTAATGTCCTGGCAATGATTCCATGGTTGAACAGATACCCAGACCACGGCGCAGCTGCGTTATTGCAAGAAGGTTTCTCCCAAGGTTTCCGGATCCCGGCGGGGGGACACATCGGTAGTGCGCAATGTAGGAACCAGTTATCTGTACAACAAAATCCTGCGGTAGTTATGGCTAAGATTCAAAAAGAACTGTCCCTGAGCAGGATAGCGGGGCCATTTCAGGAAGTCCCAGTGCCGAATTTTGTGTGTTCACCATTAGGCGTAGTCCCCAAGAAAGAGAAGGGTGAGTTTAGATTGATCCACAACTTGTCGGCACCAAGAGGGGGTCCGTGAAGGATGCAATAGATGAAGCAATTTGCAGTGTGAAATATGCCTCCTTTGACCAATCGGTTGAGTTATTGCGGGTATTGGGGCGGGGCACTCTCATGGCCAAATCTGATATTGAATCCGCTTTTCGTCTGTTGCCGGTGCATCCTTTGGACCGCCAACTACTTGGTTTGCTTTTGAAGGAAAGTTCTATATGGACAAATGTATGCCGATGGGTTGCTCGATTTCTTGTGCGTACTTTGAGACTTTCAGTTCCTTTCTGGAGTGGGCCATGAGACAGGCCACGGGCCACAAGCAGGTTATGCATTATCTGTTCCTAGGAGCGGCGGGGACTTCGGAGTGTGCCTGGGTATTGCAGGAATTTTGCGTGCTCATGCAGGCTTTCGGGGTTCCGCTGGGCCTGGGAAGACGGTTGGCCCGACCACTTGTTTGGAGTTCTTGGGTATCGAGATCGATTCGCTGGAGGGGTGCTTTAGATTACCCGCAGGCAAAATATCGAAATTTAGGGCGGCATTGCGCCAGTGCCTGCTGAAGGAGAAAGTTACATTGCAGCAGCTACAGGAGACGGTGGGCCAATTGAACTTCGCATTGCGAGTTATCCCAATGGCACACCCCTTCTCTCGGTCGATTGCCCAAGCCATGACAGGTTTGAGAGAGAAACATCACCGCACTAGACTGTCAGCAGAGGTTCGTCAGGATATGCGGATATGGGTAGCATTCCTGGAAGATTTCAATGGAAGAGTAGTGTGGCCGACCCCCCCAACGTCATCGGCAGAGTTGGGTTTATGGACCGACGCTGCTGGCAGCGTGGGCTTTGGTGCCATCCTGGGCACAAAGTGGGTTGCTCAAAAGTGGCCCGAGGAATGGGGATCGTGGGGATTGACCACCAACATCGGATTCCTGTAATTGTTCCCGATATGGGTGGCATTGATGGTCTGGCCGGCGCACCTTAGCAATCGCTCAGTGGTATTCTGGTCGGACAACATGAGCGTGGTAGAATGCATTAACCAGCAAGCGGCGCGGTGTCCATTCATACTGCGCTTGGTAAAGGAAATTGTGCTACAATGTTTGAAATGGAACGTGACCTTCAGGGCCAAGCATGTGCCAGGTGTTCTCAATAATGCAGCTGATGCCCTTTCTCGCTTCAAAATGCAGGTGTTCAGGGAACAGCTCCCAGCAGCGGACCCATCGCCAGCACCTTTCCCGGTTGCTCTCTGGCGGATTGGTGCCCCAGACTACTGTACCTCGTGGCATCTAGCCTAGCCCCTCGGACCAGAACAGCATACGAAGGGGCGTTCTTGTCTTATTGTACTTTCCTTGGGCAGGGTTGGGAGAATAACTGGGCACATGAGGACAGTTTTGTTGCATACCTGGAGCTGATGCACAGGGAAGGGCGCTCAGTGGCAGCCGCAAACAGACACAGGGCTGCGGTTTCATTCTTTGCACAGGCCAGGGGTGTGAGGGACCCCACAAACACGTTTGTAGTGCGCAAGGCGTTGAGGGGCTGGCGTCGCATTCAGGGACACTCGACAGATTCGAAAAAGCCCATTGGGCTGGTAAGGCTTGCAGCCCTGTTGTTAGCTCTTCCTGACGTCTGTAGTTCCCCTTGGGAGGTCTGCTTTTCAAGGCGACGTTCACGCTAGCGTTTTATGGGGCCCTGAGATTAGGCGAGCTGGTAGCCGCGTCTAAAGTGAACAAAGAGGGTGGCCCACAAGTGGCCTGTGTGGGGATCCATGCCGATACCATGTGTGTAACGATTCAAAGATCGAAGACCGACCAGGAGGGAAAGGGGGAAACAATAGTGCTTCACCGTGCTCGGACCAACTCTTGTTGCCCAGTCTCGTATGTGGAGGCTTTTAGGAGGCAGCGGGACGGGACGCCCGGAGGGGCACTTTTGTGTCACATGGATAGTACTCCTTTAACCAGGTACCAGTTTAGGAAGGTCCTGGAACTAACTGTTACAAAGGCAGGCTTGGATCCCGCGGAATTTGGCTCCCATTCTTTTAGAATCGGGGCAGCAACTGAAGCAGTGGTAAGGGGACTCCCAGTCGAAAAGGTTAAAAGGATTGGGAGGTGGTCCTCCGAGTGTTACAAATGCTACGTACTTGTTGACATGTTGTGACATGGCCAGATGGCTCACGCTTGTATCTCTTGGTTTTGCAGTTTCTCTAACCTGTTACGCGGGAGAGGAACTTGCCGAATGTCGGCAGAAGACAGCACCATCGCAACAAAAGCAACAGGAAGATCGTCGGACATTGGTGACTTGGGTTGTGGGCCACTCTTATGTTAGGCATGCAAAAAATGTATTTCTTGCAGGTGACAGGATGAGAAGGGCGGAAGAGGAGGGGTTCTCCATCTCATTCTTCGGGAAGGGAGGCCTGGGTATTCGGCAATTCAGGGATTACTTTCTGGAATTATTGTCGCAGCAACCCGCCCCCCATCGGTGGTGATACTTCACCTGGGGGAGAATGACTTGACCAAACTGAGGAGACGCATCCTGATAGATGAAATCATATCCACTGCGGGGTGGGTCTCTAGGACTTGTGTGGGTTGCACAGTAGTCTGGTCCCAGCTTATTCCTCGTTGGCAGTGGCGAGGGGGGGACTCGGTCAAGGCGTTGAATCACTCGGTAAAGAGGATCAACACACAGTTGGACAAATTGTTTCGAGCCACCAGGTTGCAGACGATTCCTCATGGGTCTATTTGGGGGGAGCATTTCTACCTCTGGGACGGGGTGCACTTGACTGAGGCTGGGAACGTCCTGTGGTCAAATAACATTTTAGAATGGCTAAAGGGATACGCGAAGAGGACATGACCTTTCTGAGGAGTAGGAAGGGGGGAGGCCAGATCGTCGGGTAACAATGCTTGCCTGTGGCGGTAAGGTCATGACCGGTGAGCACCTATTTTAAGGTCTTAGGGGGCGGCATCATCCTTTGGAGGTGTCCGCCCAGGGGGAGGAGGGGTCACTGGCCCCTCCTAGAACTTCAGGAGCAGCTGGTAATGCAAGTTAGGGCCCTCCTTCACTGGTTAAATGAAGTTCACGGGGTGGACCGAGTAATTAACGGGCTCGGCTGCATGGGTGGACCGAGTAAGTAACGGGCTTGGCGGCATGGGTGGACCGAGTAATTAACGGGCTCGGCTTCAAGGGTGGACCGAGTAATTAACGGGCTCGGCTGCAGGGGTGGACCGGGTAATTAACGGGCCCGGCTGCACATGCGCACCTGCGTAAGGGCGCAGCTTGTAAGACCTGACACCGGTTAGCGACCTTGCCATATCGCCATCAATGTTAGTATGCAAAATTTTTCAGATGAGGATGTTAGATTCAGTTAGGAAACAAGCTGTATTAGAATCTTGTTAAGGCTAGCCGATCACAATTGTCGATATAAATGTATCTAAATGTTTCTGAATAATTTAGCATAAAAATTGTATATTTTGTTTAACAATTTTATTATTTTGTATCTTAATAAATACGGCCGGGGGGTTTGCGACCCCCCGCCTTCCAAAGACGAATCATTTTCCGTTTCGTTGTGTTCTGGGTTGTTGTGGGCGTACAGGGAGGGGGCGGTAGCCGTCGCTGACCATGTGAAAAGGGGGGGCCCTTGGCCCCCCCGCCTGCATGGCGGCACGGCGATCCCCTCTTCCCATGCCTGCCGGTGGTGTGGGGGCGTGATCTCCCGGCGCCCAATGGTACGCGGGGGGTGTGCGCCACACCACCGGTCGGCCGACGCCCAACCCCTGATCCGGAGGCGTGGTGCAGCTTCCGGGTCAGAGGGGCGGGTGTCGAGGGGTGAGGGGAGAGGGCGGCCCGCCCCCTCCCCGCGTCCCCGGGAATAAAGGAGGCGGGAGCGCTCAGTTGGCCCTTCTTGTCGCCTGACGCTCCCCCACACTGGTCGTGCCCCGCGCTCGGGGCCTCCTAATTTTCCCCACCTACCATCTCTGGAACAAAACTGTGTTGTGCATTATGTATACCTGTTTTGTTATTGATTAACTTAATGTTTCTCTTAGGATGTTGAATCGGAGCAGAAATGTCAGTAGACTGTTTGTTTAGACGGGAATTGTGTATACATGTCATGTATTAAGTATTTTGAGAATTGTAAAATGTAATTGTTAAATCTTTTCTGTTGTTTAGGCCCTTTTTCCCATAGTAGCTTGATGATTGTATATCATACATGTGTTGTAGATAGTGTAGCTGTCCTTTAGTTCCTTTTTTCCACAGGTCGTCGTATTTATTAGGGTATTGGTCATGCGGTATGGTCATGACCAGTGAGCAGCTATTTTAAGGTCTTAGGGGGCGGCATCATCCTTTGGAGGTGTCCGCCCAGGGGGAGGAGGGGTCACTGGCCCCTCCTAGCACTTCAGGGGCAGCTGGTAACGCAAGTTAGGGCCCTCCTTCACTAGTTAAATGAAGTTCACGGGGTGGACCGAGTAATTAACGGGCTCGGCTGCATGGGTGGACCGAGTAAGTAACGGGCTCGGCTGCATGGGTGGACCGAGTAATTAACGGGCTCGGCTGCATGGGTGGACCGAGTAATTAACGGGCTCGGCTGCAGGGGTGGACCGGGTAATTAACGGGCCAGGCTGCGCATGCCCACCTGCGTAAGGGCGCAGCTTGTAAGACCTGACACTGGTTAGCGACCTTGCTATATCGCCATCAATGTTAGTATGCAAAATTTTTCAGATGAGGATGTTAGATTCGGTTAGGAAACAAGCTGTATTAGAATCTTGTTAAGGCTAGCCGATCACAATTGTCGATATAAATGTATCTAAATGTTTCTGAATAATTTTGCATAAAAATTGTATATTTTGTTTAACAATTTTATTATTTTGTATCTTAATAAATACGGCCGGGGGGTTTTGCGACCACCCGCCTTCCAAAGACAAATAATTTTCCGTTTCGTTGTGTTCTGGGTTGTTTTGGGCATACAGGGAGGGGGCGGTAGCCGTCGCTGACCATGCTACAGTTTGAGTACATTTCCTGGAGTATTAACAATTTAAGGCAACTTACAAAACATGTTCTGAATAAAAGGTGATTAAATATTTTTTTATAATAATGAAATTAGGAATGCATCCTGACAGTGACTGGTGGGCAAATTACTATTCTAACTCTGCCAGATACTTACCTCAGGGGAGGAGCTTGACAGTGACTGGGTGACAAAATTACTATTCTAACTTCCCCAGGTATTTACCTCAGGGCAGATGCTAGAAAGTGACTGGGAGTAACTAAGCTGGGTACTTACATCTGGGAAGGTGCTGGACGGTCACTGGGGGCCAAAATTAGTATTCTGTCTTCGCCGGGTAATTATCTCATGGTAGGTGCTGGACAGTGACTGGGGGAAATGCTATTTAAACCCCACTGGGTACTACCTCAGGGAAGGTGCTGGACAGGGACTGGAGTGCAAAATTACTATCCTAACTCTGCTGGTTACTTACCTCAGGGAATGTGCTGGCCCATGACCAGGGGCAAAATTACTATCCTAACTCCGCCAGGCGATTACCTCATGGCAGGTGCTGGACAGTGACTGGGGGGAAAAATGACTATCATAACTGTGCCAGGTGCCTACCTTAGTGAATGTGCTGGACAGTGACAGGGGGCAAATTACTATTCTACTTCTGCTAGGTACATACCTCAGGGAAGGTATTGGCAAGTGACTGGGGGACACAATTACGCAAACAACAAAAGAAAAGACTCTTCTGTCCTACATTGTTTTGAATAGTGCCGAGACCTACTCTGTTTAGATCATCATCTGTTTTCAAAGGGGTCAGAGTACTAGTCGAAAACTCTATGTCTGTGCTTTAACTAATCAAGCCCAAATTATACAGTCATCTATGTTTTGTTTCCTTTTTGAGTTACTCTTGGCCTCAAGGTAAAACCTTTTACCTTGAAGCCAAGAGTATTTTGATTAATACTGTATCAAATGTGTAGCAGCGCTTTGATTGACTTTATGTAGTCATTTTGTCTTTAAACATGTGAAAAAAGTTCTGTACGTTATGTAAATAATACATTGTCTTTTGGTGCGTCGTGTAAATAATGGAAAGTTTGTTAACACTGTTTTTTTAAAACATTCAAAATGATACTGAGGTGTATGTCTTAAATTTAAATAGATGGGAACAACTTGATATACAACAAAAGAAAGAACACCAATTTATGAATCTCAGAGTTAATAAAAAGGACTTCTGAGGGTAAAAGTTTTTCTTTTTTATCTGTGGTTGGGAAAGCTTTTTGTGTTGTTTAACATGTACTTGATTCCTGCCTATCCATTCCCGAATTGAATCATTTCCCTTTTCATGCATATTGTGGCAGCCCACTGTGAGGGAAGCAGGTGGTGGCCCAAGGGACAAGTACTTGCTCTCCTGATTTGTTATCAACCGGAATTTGTTTTTAAAGCAGCGCTGATTCCTTTAAGGAAGATGCCCTGCATTAAAAAACAAGTTCCCCCTTTGGGAAAGCAATGCAGGGTTCCTTGCTGGCTGTCATCCCTGTTTTTAAAGGCAATCACAGTCGCAAATAGCAACATTCCTTGTTATTATTGATTACGCAGGTCATTTTGCAACCCACTGTGACTGACGACTTTGCAACACAACCTTTTCGTAGAAAGATTGTTTTCAGGTATGATACAACACCCTTTATTTTGAAGTGCTATGTGTCCCTGTACTGTCCAATGATTGAACATCATACATGTAGGGCTAAAGGAGCTGGGTCTTGATGGTACTCTCAAAATATCTATTCCTTCAAACCGGTGCTTAAAATAGTACATACACTTTGTAAACACATATTTCTAGGGGGAAGGAAAAATAGAACATTACCCCAGAGGCATAGTCTCCTATGATGTTAACTTTCTGATAGAAAGGTACAATGCTCTTTGTAGCCAACGACATAATAGAAGCAGAAACAGATGGTGGGCCTATAGTCTTATTTTTGTCCATTTCTTCCATGTGCTTGATCCTGCAAGAAAAGAAAAATCCATCAACATTTTTACACTGCCAAAAGGAGAATAATTTTGTCACGTTTTAGATCAGTTCTCACTTTTGGCTATGAGTACATGGAAGAGTGGTAGGGAAATATGGCAAAGGTTTTCGCTTAAAATGGCTTCATCATTTTACAATTTTCGGAAACTATTTTGGTGTTGATATAGAAAGGTCATGCATAGAAAAGGCAGATGTAGCACCCAGACAAAAAATATATGTAACCTGAGAAAGAAGAAAAAAAAATACTGTTTGTGTACTACTGGAAGGGGCAGATGTACGACCGGTAAAAATAGCATCTCGCAAATTGTCAAATTGTGAAGCGCAATTTGCGAGTCGCTAAGTGATACCTACATACAAAAAAGACACCATGATTGCAAGTCGCTAATGACTCGCATTGCTATTTTGGGTCACAGCTATTTGCGAGCCGGTAAATGCTTGCAAATAGCATACTCCTCAGAAAATACCTTTTTACATATGCAAATAGTGAGCATGGCAAAAACAAGCCCAGATTGTGTGTGCAAATTGAAGTTTTGAGAAAAACATGGGAAAACACTTCCTAGTTGAGCTGAAGGACCCCAAAACAGGAAGTGATGTCCAAGGATAATCCTGAGCAAAATCACTAACACATGGTTAGGTGCAGCAGCACAGTTCATCACAGCTGTTTGGCTATCAGAGAAACCATGAGCAGCAAGGCCAGTGACAAGGGTGGAAAGGAGTGGCTGATGAAGCTCAAGTTCTCTGATAAGGAGAGCAACATGATTATTGAAGAATGCTGCAATAATCATGAGGAGCTTTTGGGAGGTCTTGCACAGTGCTCCTAAGGTGGACAAAAGAAAGATCTGGTGAGGAATTCAGCAGCGCATCAATGCCCCTGGTGTGGCACTCAGATTCCTGGATGACATCAAGAAGCAATGGTATGACCTGCACTCCAGGGCCAAGGTGAGGGTGGCAGCATGTCTGCGAGTGGTACAAGGAACAGGAGGAGGGCCATCTACCACATCTGAACCATCAGTAGCAGAGGCCATGGTGGAGAGTAGGATTTGGGACCCTTGACAACTCACAGCCGCCACCAAACCCTGGTAAGTTTGAAATGTGTTAGAAATGTTTGATTTACCACTAAAGCTTGTTCTGCACAGGTATGCTAATCATCTACACCCAAAACTCCATTGCCACAAAATAAAAATAAAAAAATGGTGCATCATGGGAAATGTAGTCAGTGACATATACAGTGTAGTTACGGAATCACATCAGCTTATAAATATTGCAACATCACTGAGAAAGTGGCTCGCATATTTTATTTTCTCCTTCCATCTTTCTATTTCTATTTTGGGGGTTTTGTAAAGCGCATGGTGACGCAACAACGGCGTGTCCCCGCGCTGAGGAGCTACTTTATTACTGGACCATACAAAACGGCACACCTACTAAGCGAATAGAGCAGTTTTGAGCTTAGCTCTAAAAATTGACTCAGATGGCTCTAGTCGTAACGCCATGGGCAGCTTGTTCCATCTAGCGGCTGCAAGATAGATACATAACTGGAAGAAGAGCACAGTGCAGAGGACAAGGAGGGAATCCTGGATCAGGCCCAGATGGAGAAAGGGCAGGATGGGGGAGCATCAAGTGGTCCAAGTTGCCCGGAAGAAGCAGACACAGCTTCAGCAACCACAACACAGGCTACAGCCAGTGTGACACCAGCCTCACAGCAGTCAGCACCATCAAGACGCTCTCCTGCCACCAGGGTGCGGCTAGTGCAAGCAACCTAGCAGTCCATATGGCGTATGCAACCCAGTCTGCAAAGTCAGCCCCCTGCTGGAGCACCCAGTCAGGTGTTGTTTGGAGGCCTGGAACAGGTGATGTTAACCCCTTAAGTGCTGCTGACGGCCAATGGTCGTCAGCAGCGCTACCTCCCCAGTGCTGCGCACGACCATTGAACGTCCATTCAGCACTAGTTCTAATGGACAGCGCAGCACTGGGGAGAAATGTTTACACGCAGCTAAGGTGTTAAGAATTCAGCGCCTGCAACAAAAACAACAGAGGCAAATGATTCTAAAGCTGACACAGGGATTCAGGAACATCACCAAAAAAATTACTGATAACCAATGCCGGCTGGAACCCAAATTTGATGCCCTCACTTTTACCATTGCTGATCTATGCAATTAATTGGCAGAAGAAAGGGTGCAGCACAGATGCATGGAGAGCAGCACTGGCCACGAAATGGACACTTTGACCAGGGCCATTGGGAGGTTTGCACATGCGATGACCTTACACACAAAGCCCACCCTGGGTCTCCAGGTGGAGATGGGCCACTGTTCGGGGGATGTGGTTCGGGCCTGCAACAAATTACTGCAGCAGTGGAAACACTGCAAACCAATATGTTTGCCAGTGGTGGTGCTACGGTGGTTGCTGACAGTGAGAAATCCAGCCGCAGTAGCGTCTCTCCTACGGAAACACCTCTTATGCTTAGGAGCAGCACCTGCCAGGCTGGGTTTGCAAGGGGCAGCTCTAGCCAGGCTGGACTGAGAGGCAGAAAGTGAATTGTGTAGGGTAACTGCACAATTAATGGGCCATATATTAGTTTAAAATTGTTGTGATGTAACCACAATGCAGTTACACATTTGTTCAAGCATACATTTTGTGATGGACAGGCTGTCCTGAATTTGTCTGTGCAAGCTTGCACAATAAAGCACCAATTCAAAGTCACAAATAATCCTGTCTAATGTATAGGGTAGTGTGTGATTACTTTGGATGTACCTTCAAAAACAATTTTTAGCTATCTGGTCCCTGCACCTTCTCCCCTCTGCTGCAGAGCTACCATCCCTGTGCTGTTGAACAGGCTGTCCTGGGTCCTCATCCTCTGATTTAGAGTCGGGCACATCCATGGGCAAATCCACCCCTGCAGGCCATATTGTGAACCAAGGCACATGTTGCCACTATTTTTCAGATAGTCTCAGGTGCATACTGCAGGGCTCCACCACTCTTGTGGAGGCACCTGAAGTGCGGTCTCGGTCCTGGTGCATCCATGTACCCTGTTGTACTGTGTGTTGTGGGAAGACAGGTACGGTTGAGGATCTATGGCCCCAGGGCATACACACTATCACCTGGTGAAAGATATATGATAGTGAGACAACAAGCAGACATAAAAGTGCAAATACATTTCTCTAGGAACCTGAAAGATCTGTACATAGTAGGTATCCTTTATCAAAGTCACCTCTTTCTAATTTCTGGTATATGCCACTGTCTCTGAAGATGTACGAGTCATGGGTGCTTCCAGGATATTTGGCAACCAGATCTGTGATGATGTTTTTTGCATCACAGGCAACTTGGATGTTGAGGGAATGTGTGCTTTTCCTATTACAGAATATGCCTTCTTTGCCAGATTGGGGAAATATGGACACATGGGTCCCATCAATGCACCCTATAACCTGTGGAAACCTTGCAATTCTGTAAAATTTGAGTTTTGTTTGTTCAAGTTCCCCATCATCCCTGGGCAGGTAGATGTGTTGATGGATGTGATGTGGCATGGCATCTAGGAAATTGTGAAAAAAATGCAAAAGCACACACTGCTATTCACCTCTGGCCACTGAAACGACATCCTGGTAGCTACTTGTGGCCAATAGGTGGAGGGTATGAAGTAATGTCGATTCTGTTGGGAAAGGAATTGCTTTCTCACTTACTAAATACAAGACAACATTAGCTAAGCAAAATACTTATTCAAACAATTGTGTTGTCATGGAGAAAAGAAAAACAAAAGAAAACACCAATCACGAGTAAATCAAAGGAATACATTGAAGGAATTACTTTTTTTCTTTTTGCATTTTATAGTGTATAGATGACACTACTAGGCTGCCACAAGTAATACACAAACAAAACAGCGCAAGGGCTGAGGTGACAAGGTGAACAAAAGTGCAGGTTGTGAACAAGATATATACAGTTATACATTTCTGGTTAAAAATGATAATTTCAGATGACACCCATCCCTAGATGCATAAATCCTTGAGCCACTTGGTATTTGAATTTCCTTGTGACGTGTAGCAGAAAGAATAGGGTCAGGATTATGACAAGCGCATTGACGTTTTGACCCAAAAGTGTGCAAATGTCATAAGTCACAGAGGGTCTTCCTCAGGACGGAAGGAACAGAGGGACAGCCCGAATGCTGGTAATAGGAACCTCGACTGTCTTCAAGGTATGATCCACCATATAGTTGGGTTCATAGAAGGAATGAATCATGCAAGGTCCTAGTTTGGATGAGTGAGTCTTTAGTAGTGAAGAATCACATCAAGAGGCAGCACGTTTGAAAATTCTCCCAGCGCTGCTCGTGCAATGCACTGCTACAGTAGGGGTAGGAAGCAAAACACCTGCACATGTGTGAGGATTGCATTGCTGCGCAGGATTCTGCTTCCCAGTTGTGGCTTCAAGGTGTCTATGAGGTCCAGGATGACAGCGCTACTCAGCCTGTCCGGTCAGGGTTTAGTTTCAGCTAATTAAAATAATCCCAAGTAGTCACGGCGACAAGGCAGTCCTGAGACTATTCACGGGCATTGAATGACTGCTCATCTAGTCAAATGATCATTTGTGTATCAGCATTGATCATCAGCACAAAACATAGAGGGAATATGTGGTTCCAGATGAAAACATTACATTAAATAATGCAAAGCTACAACCATCGATCAGGCACTGGGCAGCAGAAATGGACAAATGCATGGTTGGCGAAAAAGAAGTGTATAAATCCAGAGGATGCCCTAAAAAATGGGATAAGAAATGGGGAAGTTGGAACACACACAGTGGAGGTTTATGTACATCACCAACAGTTTAAATGGACATGTCAAGATGCAATAATCAGATATTTGGATTGTTAGATCAACTGGCTGTGTGATACCAACTCATGATGACATTGTGATATCCTATGTACGTCAACTGTATGTAATAATGCTTTGTGATGTTTAGAATTAATAAACAAACTATATAAAAAAAATAATGCAAAGCTCAAAGATTCCTACAGACACCTGGAGTATGTCCCTTAAAGTTGTTCATAACTATGACAACACTCTATTCAGAACCTACAAGTTACTCACTGATATACTCCGTAAAACGTGTATTAGAATTTCTGAAAAATAATGAATACATTAGATCAAATATGAAATGTTCAAATTTTTTTGGTTTACCAAATCTTCTTCTCTGTTCATCTGTGTAACAAGATTGTTCGACTTCTCCAATCCCACTACTTCTCTCACATGCATTCCCTACGTCGTCACTATGTCCTTCACACATATTCCTCACAGCTTCATTATGTCCCTCACTACCACCAGCACATTTATCCTCCACCATCCAATTCAAATTCCCACTTACTTCAGCAACCACATGACACTTGCCCATACTCCCTACACTTTGCCAATCTACCAAACCTCCCCTTCACTCACCAATGGTGAGTTGCACAATATTGTCTTGAATGTCCTAGGTGATGTCAATTTACTTTCACCTTTACACTACAAAACACATTTCTTGACTCTAACCCAATCAACAAAATCCAAATTAATCAATTGCTTAGATGGCATCATACATGTAGTCATGTGTTCTGGAATGTATTGTGGGTTCAAGCATACAGTAGTTGGGGGGCAGTAAAAGCAGGCAGCAGGAGAGTAATGTCTGTGAACAGGACTGTAATAAAATAATATTTTTATCTGCATTTGATGTTTTAATTGCAAGAATTCGCTATGAGTGATTTTCGCAGCCCTGACATGAGATCCATGAAAGAAGTTGGTCGGATATAGCCAGACCTCCCTGTGCAGTACTGTTTAAGTACTGTGTGCACTTTATGCTACAATTGCGTGGTTTGGCTTTGTGGAATACCTGACAGATGCATTACCTTTAAGGTAGGCTGTTTTTCCTTAATCTGAACCAACTTTTTAGAACCAGCGGCCTCTGCATGCTCCGTCTTGTGGTGCTTGCCTCCTGTTTGGCGCTCTACTGAGAATATGTCAGCTTATCAACATCATCGTACTGTCTTCCTGTAGACGCACATGAACAACGTCATCAATGTAGGACAGTGCACCATGACCTTGTGTGCTGCCATCTTAGACTGGTGTCAATCGCACAATATTGTCAAGCGCATCTCATACAAATTTGAAGCATAATGTAATTTTATTCATTGTGTAGCAAATGAATATGGATTGCAGCTCACGTACCTAGCCACACTGTGCATGGGATAAGTTGGGAACAAACACAGACTTTGAGTCATTAACTTGGAAACAGGTAACTTAACTTTATTATAATCTATAAAATATATTTGCTCGAGACTTTACAAAGTTATTTAAAACTATATGTGCATTGAACCTGCTTACCCTCACAGCCATTCAAATCTTCAAATGTCAATTCTCAGATGAAACAGGAAGAATGGAAGGAATATTTTATGTTATGTTATGTTATGTTATTAATACTTGTACAGCGTGCGATTACCCTAGGGTGTCCTGGCGCTAAGTACTGATTGCCTGGAGAACATAACATAAGTCTAGCAGCATGAGAAAAGCCATGTCTTAAGGCCATTGCGAAAGGAAATAAGATCTGGGGCATTTCTGAGTTAATAAATATATTTCCACATTTGAGGGGAAGATTTAACTCCGGAGAGGAAGAGATCTTTCCACTACATTGTATTAGTCGAGGTGGTTCAAAAGTATATAACTTTATCGGGGAAAAAAACTTGTGAACCTCGTCAAGGAGAAGTATTCTTACATGCATTGGAGACTTTAGATGCATTTTTTTCAACAAATGTACGTTTAGCTATTGATAAATATAAATGTCCTCACTGTGCACAAAACAAGGCAGGAAACGTTGATGATGATGTTGTTGCAATGTAGAAATGAGCCTTTACATGTCGTTTTGGTCTATAACATGATGAGTTAATATAAGACCAGATAATTATTCACACAAACAACCCTAACAGATTTGAAGGAGGTACATCCACTATCCCAACGGCGGACTCTTAGGTCTGCACCTCACGGTAGTTCCAACAAATCCTGGTCCCGCGCAATACTCCCCAGTGCCAGCCGTTGCGTGACGCCTCTGTGTTCCATATTCAGATGGATAAATACAAGTGGGTGTGCATCAGGCAATGAAGTCCAGTAGACTAAATGTCATATCAAAGAAATCCTTTATTTCAAATGCTTTTTCACAAGATCAAATGGCAAACAACGCTCTGCCAACGTGTTTCATTTCCTCTAGGGGAACTTCATCAGGACTTATGATTTCATCAGTGTACGTCATCAAATATAGTTGCTCATAGGTAATAATATTCAGTATAATGCACTGGAAATCGTGGAAGTTTTCACAGACATTATAACACCTGAATGCATGAAACTGTAAGTCTGTATGTTCGGCAAACCTCAGTCAGGAGGTAATTGCAATTGTTAAGAATGCAGAATTTACTGGTAGGCGTGCCAAAGCAGTAATGAAATACGAGGAGCAAAAGGAAGTTATGGTATAAGTAGAGGGTAAAAGAGAAGAAAGATTTAATGAACAGAAGACTTTTTTAAACATTATGGGAACAAGAGAAGAGACATCCTTAAAGAGTATAAAGGGAAATGGCAATGAAGTGGTAGCAACTACTAGTGAATAACAAGCAATATCCCGCTATAAATCAAAAGTGCTCAGTATGTAGGGTTAGAGGTAATTTTTTTCTGCGTGTATCACAGAAGATGGGCCAGTAGTATTAACTATGTAGTAAAAGAGGAATCGGATTCCTATAGTAATTTTGAGAACAAAGCAACACCAAGTCTGTATGATAATGGAGATTTTCTTTTGAGAGTGGGGGAAGATATAGTTGCTACAACAAGTAGCTCCGCAAATATAAAATCCTACATGTGAAATTACATTACAAGGCAAAAAAAGGAAGACAGTGGCTGTGCCATGATAACCTAATCCCATTGTAAATTAGAATGTATGGAGAGATTGTTTTGTGAGCAAGTTAGGAGAGTTACTAGACCAATGTAAGTCCAGAGAGCTTTGAATGAGAACAAATTAAGATGGCAGGATTAGGAAAACTAATGTTTGAATTTAAAAACAGAAGAGGGGAGTGTACATTGTATGTTGCCAAGAGAGGGTCATCTGCCTTAGGGCGGAGAGATCAAAGTGATTTGGGGATGATACTTAATCCTAATAGTTGGAAACCTATAATATTTGTAAAGGAAGATGATTTTGATAATGAGTTGATGGAAACTTTTTTACAGATTTGTTCTGGAAAAATTGGTAAACTAGAAGGCTTTAGACATAACATTGTTTTGAAACAGGATGCTATTCTTTGTGTCCATTATTCATTAGGGGTGAAGTGGAACAGGAATTGAAGAAACTACAGGATGCATGTGTGATCGAGCAAGCTGAGTACTCTATTGAGTTGCATCCCTGGTGGTAGCGAGGCATGCAGATGGGAGAGTGAGATTATGTGTTGATTTACGAGACTTAACTAAGAACTTACTTATTGATCATTTTCTGTTTTCTTAGATTAATGAGCTGTTCAACCACAGATATGTAGTTGTTAACGACAATAGATCTAACTGGTGCACACCATCAAGAACTCTTCATCCGGAAAGCAGATGGTTAACCACATTCATAACTCATTGCTTCCAGGAATATAAGGGTGTGGCTGTAAAATCATGGCAGGATCGGTGCCAAGGCCGGTGAGACCAAACTCTGCTTGATAAATTAGCTGCAGCCATTAGATTAAAACGTAAAGGGCGGCCATGGAGGCCTACTGAGTGGCATTAACACCTGTGAGACTCACCAACAGAGGAGTGGGGTGAAGAGGCAGTATCTGTGAGATTCGGGTGAGACTGTGAGTTCACAGAGAGACCCCAGATGGGCGGCAACTGCAGCCAGTGTGGCAGATCAGAGAATGAGATTGACGGTGCCCCTAGGCCTGGAGTGGCGGTTCACAAAGCGGCAGTGGGTGGGGGCCTCCCAGAGTGCCAGAAGGCCAGAATACACATGGGGATTACCAGCAAGTGGCTGGGGGAAAAGGCAGAGACCAATCAAACCTGGGGAGGATGAAGAAGTACCAGAGAGACCCCCTTGCTGCGGGCAAATGTAGCCCAAGCGACCAGTCATTAGAGGGGGGCTGATCCTACAAGACGGCAACTGGCTTGTGAGGACTGAGAAACAGAGGGCTGTGATCAACCCAGATGCCTGCCAGTAAAGAGTGGATGTGAGGCGGCCCACGGAATTGGCACATAACTATGACCGGTTGGAACAGATGACCAGAAGGCAGTAAAGGAAGAGAACAGACACACGCCCATGGTGGGGCCACAAAGTAAAATTGAACAAAACTAAACTGGCCTGCAGAAATAATACCTTGGGGGTGGCCCGCAAAAGACAGTCAGAAGTTTTATAATTTTAATTCAGCCTGTAGGTTTGGGCTTTCATTCCTCCAGGCACCACTGGCTGACGGGGGCCTATCACCGAGTACTAGACCGCAATGTGAGAAACAAAAACAACATTGGAACATTAAATGGACAATGTTACCCTGGACATCACCTTCCTATGTACAGACCAACAAATGATCTTAGTAGGGAGGAGACAGCAGAAACTGCATTAAAGAAACATACTGGAGTTATGAGACAACTGCATACTGAGGTAATCCAACTCATAGAGGCCACTAGTCACCCGCACACAAGAGAGGAAGATACAGAATGGAAATCCTGAGTGAATAAGACACAACTAGTGGGCATCCAAAGAAAATGGAAGGCAGGAACCTCGAGCAATATGCCAAAATGTTGCTCTAAATGATCTTATTTCAGCCCACTTAGTGGTGGAGAGGGCACACCAAGTTAGTGAGGTTCCACCTAAACCCAGGGCGGTGATCATGAGACTCCTCAATCACAGAGATCGAGATGCAGTGCTAGAGGGAGGGAGACAACAAGACCCGATCGGTATTGAATGATGAAACATCCTGATTTGAACGGACTGTACACAGGAAGGACAAGCACCACAATGATCATTCAACAATGCAAAGCGGAATAAAGGCAAAGAAACCTTCAATATTTACCTATATTCTCTGCAAAACTAAAAGTCCTCTTGAAGACAAATCATGGTTCTTTACATCCACAGGAGAAGTCTGGGACTGGCTGGAAGGATAGAGACTGACAGCTCAGGGCAACTCAGAGGAACTGGAGACAACAGGAAGGGAATCACCAGACTGCAGCTACTATGAGACCTCGACAAGTAGCGTCTGCTCACATCGCCTGTCACAGGAGATATAAGAACCTAGATCAAATTGGCTTAAGGTTACACTCCCAAACTAGAGACACATGTATAAGGGTATCATTGGAGTTGAGGTGTAACATTATCTAGTGCCACGCAGACTCGTGCACCACACATCCACTAGAGGAATCAGTTTGTGTTAGCATTCCTAGAAGTTGAATAGACATTAATGGGGCTAGGATGACAGACACCTCAAGCATTGGGGGTGATTAGTTCAGAACCCCCGCATTAGGCAGTAGGGTAGGGTAAGCAGGGAAAGGACAGGGGTTTACAATGGCATACAGAATGGGAATGGTAGAGAGGGAGACATTAATCAAAATATTTTAATCAAGGCAAAGAGCATGACTGGCATGACAGTGACACAAACACAGTGACGTGTCCAAGCTGGACCACAAGGTAAAAAAGGTGGATTGTGGGGAGATTATTGAACAGCCATAACCCAGATTTGCTCCTTCTGCAAGAATCACACTTGATGGGTGACAATTATGTATTCTCAGACCAGGGTAAATATAAAATGAAGGTACTTCCAGGTTCAAGTCTGACTCCGGAGAGGTGGGGATTCTGGTGAGGAAATCCCTTCCTCTAGCGATCATTCATACATGGACAGACACAGAGGGATGTTACGCAGCAATTCTGGGAAACTGGAATAGTGAGAACATTATGGTGGTCTCCTGTTAAGTGCCATCACTGCTGTAATTGTTGGTCCTGGATTGAATGAGGATATAGTTAGTAAATGTCTCAGAAGCACTACTGATCATTGGAGAATACCTTAACCTAACAATGCACTCGCACTTGGATAGACAGACCCTTGCAGGTGCTGAGGGGAGTTAATATCATAGGTTTAGAGGGACAATGGATCTGCAGGACCTGTGAAGGGCAAGTCACCCAGAAAAGAAACAGTTCTCATATGTGTTCTCTACCTTGACCTAAATAGCCACCATGGTGGCTTGACACTTGTAAAATTAGAGACTGGGACATTAAGAAATACTTTATGCACTTCACAGAGAATTATTTCTCAGATAACGTGGGAACATAGAGTCCAAGATAATGATATGGGAGGCATTAAAATGGTAATAAGAAGCCATTGTCTATCCAATATATCCTGGAAGCGTAAGGAGGCTACTAAACTAGTAGGAGATAAGGAGCACCGCCTCATACAATAGAAGGGGAAAATCAAGATACCCCTACGCTGATGTTAGCACACCGTATATCACTGACACAAGAAGAATAGAGACAAACAGAGAAAGATGAGGTAAGGAAGCTTCTTAGGGCAATACAAGTGAAGAAGACTGGATGAAAAGTATGGAAGGGATACAATTTTAAAAGAGGTTTGTAGGTTAAGTGAGGATGGTTGGCCTGCAAAAAATAGTATTACTAAGGAGCTGTGTGTTTTTTGGGAAGTAAGGAATGAATTGTCAGTGGATTGAGAGGTGGAAGAGTGAATCCACCAGTTGGTGTCAGAAGTAGAATTATGAATATTTGTTATGAGGGCCATCTTGGTTTAACAATGACTAAAGTTAGAGTTAAAACCTCATATTAGTGGCCGGGGATGGATGTAGAGGTGGATAGATTGGTGAGAAATTGTTCAGAATGCAAAAATTCAGGTAAATCCGGTGTTACATTTAGAGCGCCTTCATGCACCATTGTTAGTGTCAACATGCCTTGGGAAAGAGTCATTAATTGATATTATGGGAACCTTTGAAGAGACAAATGGAGAAGTACTGTATATAATCTTGATGGTAAATCATTTTTCTAAGTGGCCAACAGACAGAGATAGTGAATAATGTGGATATGAATGTGGTTGTGAGATTTCTAGAGAAGGTGGTATTAAGAGAATGATTACCAAAGCTTGTGATTAGTGATAATGGGCTACAGTTTGTTTAGGGCTATTTTCAGGATTTTTAAAAAGAAATGGAACTATGCTAAAGACCAATTTTAGTTTATTGTCCTGAAGGTAATGCTTACACGGAACACTTCACCTGGGTTGTGACAGGCACTATTGCAGTGGCAAAGAGTAATAATTTGGATTTGATGAAGGGGGTGGCAGGTATGATGTGGGCATATGGAATTACACCTTGCATGAGTACTGGGCATAGGGCCAGATTGACGACCATTGGAATTTGCGAGTCAAAAATCCAACGTTCAACAGTATCTGAGACACTGTTTGCGATTCCCAATGGGGTGGCAAATTGCATGCCTCATGAATATTAATGAGGCAGTCGCAATTTGCTACCCCATTGGGAATTGTTAGCACTCCCAGTGATGGTGGCCTGCTGCGGTCAGCAGACCACCATGTCAGGGACCGCTTTTAAATAAAGCAGTTATTTTTTTTCAAATGCAGCCCATTTTCCATAAAGGAAAATGGGATGCATTTTAAAACAAATGTAACTTTTCAGTTTCATTTTTTAAGGGCAGGCCCTTAAAAAATATTCATGCATGCATTCCTAAAGGGGTAGGGGTCCCCTGAGGACCCCATCCCATTTGCGAGTGCTTCACCACCCTTCTGAGAAGGGTGGTAAACTGCAGGTGTTTTGCGACCGCAATGGTGTTTGCAAAACATTCATACATAGTTTTTGGAGTCGCTATTAGGAAGGGACACCCTTGGGACGCCCCTTCCTAATAAAGAGTCGATAACCCTATTTTGCGAGTTGCTAATTGATTAGCGACTCGCAAAATAGTGTTGGTACATGGCCCATATGTTTTTTGCAGTCACAAATGGGCCTAAAACCCCTTTGTGATTGCAAAAATGGGGGTACATCTGGCCCATAGTCCTCTTTTATTGATGAGGGTAATAATACCTTTCACTAACAATGATAGAATATATGAATGAATGAACCCAACTTCAAAAGCCCAAACAGCAGCTACAACAGGAATGGCCAGACGCTAGGTATAATGTGGGTTGGATGTAAAAATTTAGGAGAGTGGAATTGTCACCTGAATAAGTAAGCAAGAAAATTTCCCATATTCAAGAAACTTATAAATCCTGATATGATCATAAGCATGGAGTTAAATTTGTGAATTTGGAGGTTGGTGATCGGGTTAGAGTCAGGAATGAGTTTTAAAGAGCAAAGGTGAAAGCAAGTGTTCTTCACCTAAGAAAGTCAAGAAAATATTGTGCAACTCAGCATTGTTGAGCGATGGGAAGGTTTAGTATTTGAGTAGATTGGCAAAGTGTAAGGAGTATGGTGGGTAGTGTCACGTGGTTGATGAAGTAAGTGGAAAATTGGGTTAAATGTAGGAAGAAAGAAGTGCTCATGGTAGTGAGAGGCATAATGAAGTTGTGAGAAATTTGTGTGAAGGACGTAGTGAAGATGTAAGGAATGAATGCAGCAGCGGCTCCTCCGCTATGGCGGAGCAGCGTCGCCCCTTCTGCCAGCAGCCAAAAAAATAAAAAAATAAAACAATAATAAACCCTTGTTTATTACCGTTTAATTTTTTTCTCTCAGAGCCAAGGCTTGGGGCGGGGCAATGGATAAGGACAGGCTGGTGGAGAAGTGGTTGCACTACTATCCAGTGCGCATTACAGACTGGCCAGCCGTCTCAGGCGCCACTCAAACCATCACGCTGAAGATCTTTCCATACCGGAGCTGCATTGCCGGTTTGGAGAGACAAAGGACAGGCTCCCAGTCTGACTGGGAGCACAAATCAAAAGAAGAAAAAGGCAGTAAGGTATGCTGGCAAGCCGCACCACCAAGCTATACAAATTAATTATTTAAACACACACAGATCAAAGTTGCCCACCTCATTAGTCCACTGCCAAAGGACTCAACAATTATTTACCAATATCTTAGATACAGAGAGGCAACATAACAGTTATAAAAGGCATAAATGCACAATATGGTAATCAAATCCAAATTCTTTCTTCGTATTTAATACTGAAATTTTTAATCTTGTCTTCTCGTCACATAGAATGCCATAAGGTCTTTCAGCAACACAGTCAGAACAGCCAACGTGTTTCGCGCAACACGGGGCTTCTTCAAGGCGCGCTTCACAAAGTTCACATTCTAAAATAGAACATGATTGCTCCCAATCAGTATTTTAGGCCGTACTCAAAAGTTTTTTACTTGGCCAGAAGGGCTGGAGAAATGATAGTCAGTTAGCTTCGCTAACTGACTAACGAGGAAGTATGTTTATCCGGCGGAGACGGCTACACTCGTCAGATGGAGTCAACCATCGTATTGACCCTTTTTCCTACAATGGATGCGTGAAATACCTACACCGAGTTTGAATTATTTCTGTCTTAATTGAAGAATACAACAGATAAGAATTGCTATTCTAATCCATTTCATTTTGGATACCAGTTCATGACGATCATGAGCGCTAAGCGCGTTCAGCAATAATTATTGCTGCATCTTCATAATATACCTTTACGACTTGTAAGATGACTTTCTAAACAATACTCAAATTACAACACATCTCTCCTCTCAACAATGAGCAAAAAAAAACCAAAAACTTGAAAAATACATTTTAAAAGGTATAAAGAAAAATATTTATCACTATAACAAAACTATATTCATAACCTACAAGTTACTCAGCACTATAATCTACAAAAAATGTATTAGAACTTCTGCAAAATAATGAATAATTTCAATCACATGACATTTTCAAACTTCCTTGGTTTAGCAATTTTCCTCCCAAATGTTCATCTCTGTTCATCTCTGCAACAAGCTTGTTTGACTTCTCACATTCTAATTAGTAAAGCCAACCCCAACCAAAGTGGAACATTTTAAATTCGGAGTTTGTGCTAATCTAGACCAAACACTCTTAAAATATAGTGAATACTTGTATGGATGACATGTAGGTCCTGCACCTTGTAATCCTCATTGCCTTATGTAACATTTCCTATAGACTGATTTACACATAAAGGATTCATTGTCTTTACAGATTTGATGGCACAACTGTATAGGGATATTGTGAGCCTCTACAAGGGAGGAGAAAGGGTCATATATCTTTGAAACATACAAATCTGTTTTAAGAGGAGATTTTGAAATTAATATACCGAGTGCCTACTTTCCAACAAAATCTGACAATTTGCCACCTCTAAGGCTGCATAAGGTGAAGATGGTGTCTGACACTGCTGAGGAACTAGGTGTACTGTACTGTGTCTTTAATTCTGGAATGAGCCCCTCCATGATGTCTGTGGTTTGATGTGTGTAGGCTTGTTTCTGATGACCTATTGTCAATCAGTATATCGGCTGAGAGAAGGGCTAGTAGTTGGCACAAAGCCTTTGCTAATGACCCATCTAGATGACTGCTGGAAAATTCCACTGGAGACTCAAAAATATTAAACGGTTCCTAAGAAGTACAATGTCTGGGGGTGAAATGGTTGAACATCAACCATGGGTAAGAATTCAGGCTTTATTTCAGTCCATCATTTTTTGTCCCCTATTCCACTTTACATACAGACCAGCCACATGCAAATCCAAGAAGGTTCTGCTCCAGTAGGAACAAGGCCCAGCTTTCACGCCGGTGGCGCCCGGTGCAACAAGTTGTGTTGGCGTCCCCATGACCTCCTTCTCCATGGATTCCCTTACTACCACCCTCCAAAAGTGCATATCATCTCTCCATAGCCCATCTCTTACATGCATTTCATTTGTTGTATAGCCCTACTCATACCAGTTTAGGGTGTCAGTGCACTTTACATGAAACACACATTATACAGAGACAATGAATCCTTTATGTGTAAATCTACTATAGGAAATGTTACATAAGGCAATGAGCATTACAAGGTGCAGGACCTACATGTCATCCATACTAGTATGCACTATATTTTAAGAGTGTTTGGTCTAGATTAGCACAAACTCCGAATTTAAAATGTTCCACTTTGGTTGGGGTTGGCTTTACTAGCGCCAGGACACCTCTTTTGGTAACAGCAGCGCTCTACAAATGCATAAAATAAATAAATAAAATAAATACTAATTAGAATGTGTTTCTAATCAAACAAACCCTTTTAGGCAACATTAGGATAATGAAAGACAGAGGAAAAAACATAAAGTTTTAGCCTATAGCATGAAGTGTGCATGCAGCTCTTTCATGACAATTCATAGGGCACTGTGCTAAATTAGTAACTAATGAACTGTAAGTAACAAAAGGATCTCTGTGACAAAAGGAGTAGCCCACTGAACTATGCATACAAAATCCTGCTTTGTGGTGTGCATTGTATACATTCTTTGCAGCAGGCACATTAACTATCTGCACTAGTTTATGATGAGTCAAAATTGTCACTTGACAAAACTCTGATCGTCCTATAGCAGGAAGATTAATCGCCAGAAATATCTTGACAATTTTATTTTTGCCTGACAACTGCTGGACACACAAGAACTCTGCAACAGGTGCTTTTAAACTTGTGTCATTTTAAACACAGTACCCCCTGAACTCAGTGCCAATATTTCAAATTTTTAAATCACTGACTGAGTCAAAATTGGACAGCTCACTACTAAAGCCTTCGGGAGCACACTATAATAACCTAGCAAAGATCCTTCTAAAATAAAATTACAGACATCTACTCTTCCTTACAGAATATCAAATGTGGGCTTGATCCCACTCTATGTGGGAATATGGAGGAGAATTCCACAATATGTTTAGCAACTTTTCCTATTACCCCCAACGTTTTACTGGACATTTTAGTCAAGGTCCCCTCTCTATCCTGCCACTCTCCATATCCTCTTACAAAGAGGAGAATTAATTAAATTTTTCATTATCTGGTAGTTTAGTTTCTCCTGCCTAGAAGCATGCAGTAGTAAAACCTCTGTTAAAAAAGCCTAACCTGGACCCATTGTATCTAGGGAATTATAGGCCTATCTCACTACTTCCTGATTCTGGCAAGCTACTGTTTTTGAAGGATAATGCCATCCCACCCACACTGGATTTTGTCCGCAATTCAGCACTGAAACAGCACTCCTGGTGGTAGTTGAGGACCTTAAAATGCTGCTGGACAGGGGAGGTTCAACCGCAATCATACTCCTTGACATCAGTACTGCGTTTGACAGAGTAAATCAGGGAATCCTGATTCAGAGAACTAATAATGCTGGAATAAAAAGCAATGCTTTAAAATAGCTTACATCATTTTTTGAGGACAAGATTTTCAGGTATTTGACAAAACCTGCTTTCTGACATCTTCCCCTTGAAATGTGAAGACCTCAGGGCTTCAAACTTAGTTCTACTCTCTTTAATCTTTGTATGCACCCTTTGCCAGAAATTGACCTAGAATTTGGGTTGTCATTGTTTCCTACGCAGATGACACGTAAATAGTGTTCTCTATTTCACCCAAGAATGGTCCTCAATCCCAACAACTTGGTCCTTGTCTGAAGAAGATAGCTAGTTGGATGACCAGATGTCACCTTAAGCTCAAAGGAGACAAGACTGACATCATGATGCTGGGCAACAATCAGAATATGCAGTTTCCACTGGGATGGCCAGAATACCTTGTTGCTGAACCCTCTCCTAAACCCCCTATAAAAGGTTTGGGGATGTGGCTAGGGAGTTCCCTTTCAATGAAAGCCCAAGCATGGAAACTTTCAGCCAGCTGTTAGGGCCTTCTCAAAAATGCTTTAAAAATGTTTTGATTAGTTGCCTTAACACACTTACACTAAAACTGGGTATTGTACACAACATCATTCTTTTGCATGTTTAATGTGTTATCTGCGCTCACTGTTATATTTACTTATAAGGTTTTGCAGGCATGTGAGGCACACTCTGCCTACCTCACTCAAACATTTATCCCTTGCTGCATACCCTGTGAGGCTTTGTCCTCTGTTGTGAATGCTGCTTTGACACCTTCTTTAGTAGTTGTTGAAAGGCAGAACATGGTAGAGTCCACTGCCACAGATCAACCATATTTGTAAGCTTTAATGCTGAATGTAGATACTTGGTATAAGCTAAATGGGAATCACCTTGTATTGGATTCCAAAGCGCCTTATTGAGCTGATTTTCACGGTTGCCCTAAACTTTATACCAGGTTTTTATCGTTACATATCTTCTGTGCAGTTGCTGATGGTGCAACCCTAATTCTAACCGAATTTGTGCCGTTGAGGAGTTACAGGGCAGAACGAATACCTTTTTATATACCCGTGTTTGAAGGGAGTACAAGAATGGTGCATCATTACCGTGCTGAACTTCGCTTCAGTAGGCTACTGTTGGCAAACATTTTGTTTTCATTGCCATTAAAATTGGAGTGAATGATGGAACTTTTAACCTCTTTGATATCAAACAAAACATGAATATTAGACTATTACCCTTTTTCAGCGAGGATTTGTTCTGCTTTTGAAAATATAATCAACTGTCCATCGGAACTCCTAAGTATTTATAACTACTGACCAATTCCAGTTTTGTATTACTAATTTTAAATGGTGATTGTTTATGAAGTCGACAGCTTATTATCATGGCGTTTGTTTTTGTGATGTTTATTTCTAGCAGATTCACCTCAGCAAAGTTCCCCAATTCGTTAATTGCTCTTTGCAGGCCAATTCTTGTGTGGCTTAAGAGCACAATGTCATCTGCATAAGATAGGTGTGTTAAAGGCAGCGTGCCCAAACATGGAGGGTGTGAGTTGGTTCTATATAGTGTTGGTGATATGTCAGCCATGAAAAAATTAAACTTGTTGGGTGCTAACACACAGCCTTGTTTAAGGCATTCCCTTGTGTAGATTTTCCTTGTTAACCTCCTTACATCTGCAATTTTACTTGCTTCCACATGTTGGTATACAATTGCATTATAGGCCGCAATATTGTTTCCAGAAGGCCCCACTGCTTCAACTTATGCCATAAAATACCTCTATTAACTTAGTTGAATGCAGCTTTAAAATGTACGAAACATAGAACAGGTTTTGTCATTGTCGTAAGCTTTTGTCTGCCATTTGACCTAGGGCAAGAATGTTTGTGGTAGTACCAGTGCCTCTCCGAAACCCAGACTGATTGACAGGGATTTAGTTGTTATTTTCAGAACAGTCTATTAATTCCACCCATGTTAGAACTGGGGGTTTCTAGTTAGCAATGGTATACACCTTTGACCAAATAGGGACCCTTGCATCTAAGTCAGGGAAAGGAGATTACATTACTGGATAAACCCTTCTCACCCCCTTGGTAGTTTGGCACGAGCAGACAGGCTTATCTCAGAGGCAGTGCGTTAAGCATTTGTGAATATACACAGTAATACAGTGAAATACAATTTTTCTATCGCCGTGCATCGCCGGATTTCATCGCAGAGATAACGTGCTATTAGCAACTTTTATCTGCAATGCGATAAAATATCCAGCGATAGCGGCTTAATGCGTGAATATCGCTGGAAATCCAGCCATATTCAGGCATTAACCCCAATAGGGTCTTAACCTGAATATCCAACTCCCATTGGATATATAGGTTAAGAAGTGGTCTGAGCAGTAGTTAGTTTTCAGCGATATTCGCGCTTAGCGAAAAATTTTTCATTGTTACGCCTGCATTGATAATAGGCAATAGCGATCGTAGCGACTGGTTTCAGTCGCTAACAGGTTGGGTACGCCCACTTTGCATGTCATTATCGATAAATATCGCTGGCATGCAAAGCAGGCCCCAAACCGCTCGCTATCACCTAAAAGCTGTCGCTAACTGGTGTTAGCGACAGCTTGCTAATAGGGCGATGAAATTATCGCCGCTTTGCGGCCGAAAACGGCCGCAAAAGCGGCAATAAATTCATATTGCCTGCCATGGTAATATGCCCCCAAGTATTCTGTATATAGACTTAATACAAGACCACCAACAACAAAAATCCACAATACTGTAGTTAAAGTTGACTTAAAGACAATAAAAGTTACTTAGTTCAAGTTGGTGATAAATGCGACATAGTTCTCACAAAAGTACCTGGATGCGTAACGCAAAACAAACAAAAGGCTTGCAAAGTGGGAGATGCATCGGTTCCGTGCTTCAGGGGAGATGTTGTGTTGTGCTTCAATGCTTGTGCAGAATGCGTCTTGATCCTTACTGGAGTGGAGATGATGCGTATATTCTCGCCCTGCGCCCTGATTGCGATGCGCAAGATGGCGCCTCGATGCAATGCGATAATCCCGGTGCAATGCGATAAGATGGCGCCCTTGTTGCAATGACTCTGAAGATGATGCGTGCACGCCCGGCGGCCGTGCGGCGAACTCTCTAGCTTTGGAGCCGCGACAGGCCCTGCGACACGCTTCTCCAGCGATGGGATGACGACCTTGCGGTGGCGACAAGCTTCTCTGGTGATGCGTCGGGTAATAGCTTTGATGAAGGCACGCTTCTCTGGTGATGCAGTGGCAACCTCGGCGGCAGCGACGCGCTTCTTCCAGCTCCCCGCGACACGCAGACTTCTACAGACAGAATTCCCAGCAAGGAAACTCTGAGGGGAGCTGGAGGTGAAGTCTTTTGTCCCTAAGACTTCAGCAGGAGGCAAGCACAAGTTCAAGCCCTTGGAGTAATATTCTGCAAGATGATGAAAGTTCTTTGAAAGTTCCTTCTCCTTTCCTTGACAATAAAGAATCCACTGCAGGCCAACCCAGCAAACAGCACACTGGCAGAGGAGCAGTCCAAACTCCTGCAGCTTCCTTGGTTCTTCTCCTTTTTTTTGCAGAGTTTTATATATTTCGAACTTGACCCGCAACCAAATCAGGTATCAGAGCGCTTTACATAGCACCAGTTACGTTACATGAGGATACACATTCATTTTTGTCAAGCTTGGGGAGATTAAGTGATTTGCCCAGAATCACAGGATGTTCAGCGTTGTTACCAAGACTCGAACCCAGTTCCCCAGGTCCGAGGTCGAACACCCTAGCCGTTAGGCCTACTCCTCTCCTCTCCTTGGCAAAAGGTTTGTCTTGTTCCCAGAAGTGACCTCAAGTTCTTGGGTCTGGGTCCCAATATTTATACAACTTTCTCTTTGTTCTCTGAAGGCAGAGAGGTCTCTGCCTAGTCCAAACAAGTTCTGCTCAGTCCTGGAGCACTTTGTTTACAGGACTCCTTCTCTTCCTTTGACAGTGCAGGCCAGAGACATCAGACACACCACCGGAGGTGGAGTCAGCATTGTGGGAGGAAGGCAAAGGCCTATTCAGGTCCCAGGAGCAATCCTCCCTCCCATTTGCATGCAGATCTCTCTATTCAGCACGGTGCTGACTCACCCTCTCTCCTGGAATCCCCCAGTCCCTGCCACTCAAATTTCAGACAAGGAATACACAACCTAGCAGAGGTAGGCTTGGATAGTTAGGCAAGAAAATACTCATGTTCTAAAAGTGGCATTTTCAAACACAGAATGTTAAAACCAACTTCACTAAAAGATGTATTTTATCAGTTCAGGCATACTAAACACAAATTTCTACCATGTTCTCCCAGTCAGTTAGGATTATAAGATATAATAATCAAACTGGCCATTCTGGCCTATGGAGAACAGGTAGGCTTGCAATAGTGAAAAACAGAAATGGCTGTAATTCACTATTAGGACATGCCACACACACCAGGGCATGTCCTACCTTATCTTTACAATGTATCCTGCCCTTGGGCCAACGATTGGGGTGTTTGATATGAAGAAAAATGAAAGTTTAGGGACTGGCAAGTGGGTGCACTTGCCAAGTCAGCATGGCAGTACTAGACTGCACATAGGCTCTGCAATGGCAGGTCTGAGACACACTTTACAAGCTGCTTCTGTGGGTGGCACAGCAAGTGCTGCAAGCCCACCAGCAGCATTTGATTTACAAGCCCTGGGCACACATGGTGCACTGGACTGGGGTCTGACAAGTAAATCAAATAACCCAATCATGGAGTCACTAATGAATAGATCAATTTAACATAGGGATCACTTGCCCTGTGGCACTGAATAGCAGTGGCACAGTGCCCAAAGCATATAACCAGCAAAACATATCAAAAACAGAGGAGGCAATCAGTCAAAAAATGGAAGGGAGACTCACGCCAATTATGCCAGGTCTAACACACCAGAATCAATGAGGCATAATATTTTGCTTCAGCATTTAATAAGGCAATCAGATGGTAATCAGAAGGGTTGGTTCGATCCCCACCCTTATAAATGGGATTGATTATAGATCCTCTCCAGCTCTCTGGAAGATTGTTTGTAATATTTATCTCCGGAAATAGGCAGAACAACTTGGCCACCCAAAAGACAGGATATTGCTTGTAAATTGATTGCAGTATGCCATTTGGGCCTAGCGCCCCAATCTAGTCTGCCCTTAACTATGACCTTAAACATTTGTTTTTCCGAATATTGTGTAGATGTTTGACCTCATGTCATGGTGCTCTTCATGATGCTTCCTGACTCATTTAAGGTCATAACTGCTTTAATCTCTGCTGAAATTTCTAGTGTTGATTGCATTATTGCGATTTGGCCCTTTATCTGGGAATAATTCAATGTTTCCTGCACCATGTTTTTTTCCTTAGCTGGTATTGAGAAGGAGGTGGTGATATGCTGTATCCACGCAGTCTCTGTGACGCAGGTTGCGTTTATGACTTTTTAAGATCTTACAAGCGAATTGACTTGTTTTCAAAAGGCCACTGCATTTGATCGTTTAGCGTTGTGTAGGGGTTTGGCCCGAAATGTATATAGTTGCAATCTGTTGTTCTCCCAAATTTGTTTTTTTTACTGCTTTTTGATTAATTGTATTTGTGCCCAGGTCATTTTGAGTGGATTTGGACCTCTTGTGGATCGGATCGCTCCTCCTTATTTTTTCTGGCTGTTCTGCTCAGGGTACTCCTTTGGTAGCCCTTCGTACTTTAGCACGAGTTAGCGAATGGGGCCTTCTGTAATAAGTTTGGTAAGAAGGTGGCCGAAGATTCTACCACCAAATCTTTCTGAAATGTATATTTTATTATCAGTTCCTATGCCCTTGATGCGATTTGGGAAAGTGTACTATGTGTTCATCTTAAGCATTTGAGATTTATCAATGTTTTTGACCCTATATCTGTTGGTGCTATCATGTGCCTTGGAAATGAAGTTATCAATTCCAGGCATTGGTACGAGTGGTGAAAACGATTTTGTTTGGGCGAGCAGCATCTGGGATACGATTGTATAATCTATAGTAAGTATGGGCGAATTTTGCGAATTTGCGGTTCGCAAATTCGCGTGAATTCACAAAACAAATCTGCGAAATCGCGGATTTTGTTGCAATTGCATACTATACTCAACTGGAGTACTTTCTACTGGCTAATCAGTAAGTGCTACCTCGTTGGGTAAATGTATCGTGCTTTTCCTGCACTACAGCTGTGTAAAGGCCCAGAAGAGTTGTCTCCAGTGACCCCGTGTGTCTGTAACTTTTCCACCGTGCCCATAGGCGCCGAGGTCCCTCGAGTGAGCTGTCCTTCATAGTGGGGGAAAGGGCAGGAAGAGGTTGCATAGCCTAGTGTGTGTGGGGCCGGGCTTCTGTGTGAGTTCACATGCCTCTTGTTTATAAAGGTTAGAGGCCGATCAGTCCAGCAGATGAGGAGAAAGCAGTAAGTGCTACCTCGTTGGATAAATGTATCATGCTTTTCTTGCACTACAGCTGTGTAAAGGCCCAGAAGAGTTGTCTCCAGTGACTTCGTGTGTCTGTAACTTTGCCACCACGCCCATAGGCGCCGAGGTCCCTCGAGTGAGCTGTCCATCACAGTGGGGGTAAGGGCGGGAAGACGTTGCATAGCCTAGTGTGTGTGGGGCCGGGCTTCTGTGCGAGTTCACATACCTCTTGTTTATAAAGGTCAGAGGACGATCAGCGCAGCATATGAGGAGAAAGCAGTAAGTGCTACCTCGTTGGGTAAATGTATCGTGCTTTTCCTGCACTACAGCTGTGTAAAGGCCCAGAAGAGTTGTCTCCAGTGAGCCCGTGTGTCTGTAACTTTGCCACCGCGCCCATAGGCTCCCAGGTCCCTCGAGTGAGCTGTCCATCACAGTGGGGGAAAGGGCGGGAAGAGGTTGCATAGCCTAGTGTGTGTGGGGCCGGGCTTCTGCATGAGTTCACATGCCTCTTGTTTATAAAGGTCAGAGGCCGATCAGCGCAGCAGATGAGGAGAAAGCAGTAAGTGCTACCTCGTTGGGTAAATGTATCGTGCTTTTCCTGCATTACAGCTGTGTAAAGGCCCAGAAGAGCTGTCTCCAGTGAGCCCGTGTGTCTGTAACTTTGCCACCACGCCCATATGCGCCGAGGTCCCTCGAGTGAGCTGTCCATCACAGTGGGGGTAAGGGCGGGAAGACGTTGCATAGCCTAGTGTGTGTGGGGCCGGGCCTCTGTACGAGTTCACATGCCTCTTGTTTATAAAGGTCAGAGGCCGATCAGTGCAGCAGATGAGGATAAAGCAGTAAGTGCTACCTCGTTGGATAAATGTATCGTGCTTTTCCTGCACTACAGCTGTGTAAAGGCCCAGAAGAGTTGTCTACAGTGACCCCGAATGTCTGTAATGTGCCACCCCGCCCATAGGCGCCGAGGTCCCTCGAGTGTGCTGTCCATCACAGTGGGGGAAAGGGCGGGAAGAGGTTGCATGGCCTAGTGTGTGTGGGGCCGGGCTTCTGTGCGAGTTAACATGCCTCTTGTTTATAAAGGCAAAAACCACATTTGATGGACAGAATGCAGAACAATGTCATACATTCACCCCAGTACAGAGATCTGGGCCTAAATCCATTGTTTTTTTGCACTTCACACCACCCCAGTTCAGACATGGCCATTTGCAAATCAGTCTGACCCTGTGCCTCATGGGAACAGTCCAGCCCGAACTGCCAAGCCATGCCTTCCTGGACCAGAAACAAGCTTCCGAGGACCGGTTTCTGGCATTCCAGCCATCTTCAGCCGGCTTGCTTGAATCCAGTGGTGTGGAGAGCATTGGACTCACGTCTGAGCATACCCATCCCACTCGGGGTGACAATTGCAAAAACCACAGTTGATGGACAGAATGCAGAACAATGTCATACATTCACCCCAGTACAGAGATCTGGGGCCTAAATCCATTGTTTCTTTGCACTCCACACCACCCCAGTTCAGACATGGCCATATCCAAATCAGTCTGACCCTGTGCCTCATGGGAACAGTCCAGCCCGAACTGCCAAGCCATGCCTTCCCTGGAACGGAAACAAGCTTCCGAGGACCGGTTTCTGGCATTCCAGCCGTCTGCAGCCCGGCTTGCTTGAATCCAGTGGTGTGGAGAGCATGGGACTCACGTCTGAGCATACCCATCCCACTCGGGGTGACTCATGTTTTAGATATGCATATACATTAACAAGAATGATAGTACTTGCCACTGTGTTAGGTTCCAAATCAATTTTTATTAATTGCATATCTACTGTTGTAGTGGGCTGATGTAATGTTTAGCATTGTGGAGATTTAAACAGCGAGGCTACTCTTTGGTCTGCTGTGCCACTGGGTGCTTACTGCTTTTACATGTTGGGAAATGCACCCTGAAATGTGTACAGGGGCTATTAACCATGTTTCTTGAAGGCCAGCAATTTTAAAGTTTTTCGTGTTCTCAGGTGGTCTGTTGTCCTGCAGGTCTTGCTTTGCACCTGTTATGTTCCATGACAAAATGTTAATTGGTGGGAGCTAGGAGATAGTATGTGTTATTAAGGGTCATTTTCTCCATTTGTCGGGCCTTGATCTGCCATGTTCTCTGTGAGTTGTATCTTGTGTGTTCAATGTTGATGCCTTATCCACCTCTTTGCCTCTCGCACTATGTAGTACTGAATAACCAGGCTTAATACTGGGCTGATTATGCTTGGTATTGTGTGAGGATAGCAGAGGAGTGGGGTAACGTTGGTTTGTAGGCTCAGACAGAGATATACCCCAGGCCTCAAACTGGGGTTCAGCTTTAAGTATTTCTAGTGCCATTTCTTTGTTCTACCACGTTGAGAGAGTTTTTTCCAAGTGATTACTATTCACCTGTTCAATGAACTTGTTTGCTAGTAGGTCTGATGTGGCGAGGTGTTTCAATGATAGAATGTCTGCCATTAGACTTAGGACATATCCTCTATTTAAATAAACTTGTGGTCCTTGTGATATGTAATGTGGAGTACGTAAAATCTGGTTATTTAAAGGTTTTGCTGGCTCGATAGTTCGTAACTATGATGCCGAAGCTTGGGTGAGGGTTTGTTTTTCAGACTGTCGATTCGGATCTTGCCCTCTCCACTTGTCGTGATGCACATTTACTTTTCTCTGAAGTTGTCCTCTACTGGGGTGGTGGCATCTCTGTAATGTGATTTCTCGACCACCTCGACCAGGGTTAATGTTTTCAATAGCGAAAGTAAGTTGTCCCCTGGGATTTTATATATTGATCTCACCTCATTTGTATGTTTTATTATTTGTTGTTGGAGGTTTGTCGATCCTCTGCTTTTTTAATTCATTATATCATCCGGTCTGTGTGCATTGCTCATTGTGGGCAGTTTCAAACTGTCTGGGTAGGTCATTATTACAGCTTGAGTTGCATTTGTCCGGGGCCCTCTGCTCAAGTTTTTCTCATTTGTTTTGTTTGGGTCAAGTGGGCCCTTCAGATCCCCAGATAATGAGGCTGGAGTCTCCAATTGCGCTGATTGATCATTGCAATGCTCCCCACATTCTTACTTATGATCTCCGTTTATTGCGGAGGGTGTTGAGCTCTGATTTTTATCCTATTTAAATTTAAAGATTGGGTACATTCTGTGCACCTGTTGGTCTATCTTCTGGTTATTCTGGGAGTGCTTCCTAGCCTTCCCAGCACACTTGTTTTATCTTTTCGTTAGGAGGGGAGGTGCTGTTTTTATGTGATCATTCATGGGATTGGAAGTCCAATCGATCGAGCTTCATGATATCTCATCAGCGCTGTTAAGTAAAAGTAATGAGGATTCTGCAGTAAGTTCCTTATATTTATTTTCTTGTAAACACGTCTGTCTAATGGTTACTGGGGAATTGTTAATTAGATTTTTTAATAGCACTGCGCATTTTGGTAATTCACTTAGTTTATCAAATATTGGTCCACATACACAATTCTCTGACGGAACGGGTTTTTGCAGATATTTGACCTGTCAAACAATCCAGTTTGGAATTAATTCCCGAAATGTGTTCAGCAATACTGTTCATCAAGTTGATTTGAATATCAAGTTCATCTGACTTCATATTGAGGATGCTAATTGAGGTGTGCAGAGATTTGATTAAGGAGATATGCAGGTTTGAGAGGTCTTCCATTTTTACATCAGGTTTGCTATTCCTTTCTGTTAGTAGTTGACTAATGTTCAAATGGATTGTCTCCTTTTTTACCTTTATCATGTTTGTCCTCAGTTCAGGTCTGCTGCTCATTATGGACCAGATGTAGGTGGCCATTTACCGACCGGTAAATGGTCATTCCTGATGTAGGGGGCCTATTTTACCGATTCGGGATATTTACCGAACCGGTAAATACCGATTCGGTATTCCCCATTGATTCCTATGGACTTCAAGGCCCATAGGCATCAATGGGGGATACCGATTCGGTATTTACAGAATCGGTAAATACCGAATCTTACCGATTCGGTATTTACCGATTCTGAATTACCTACATTTCCCCCCCTCTAACTTACCACTTCTTAAATACCGAATCGGTATGATTCGGTATTTTAGAAGTGGTAAATTAGAATTACCTACATCGGGCCCTATGTGTTTTAATTGTATTTTCATTTGTTGGACTAGTAATTTCGCCTTTTGACTGACTATGCGATTTTGGGATCTCTATTTTTGAGCATTTTTTTTATTAATTGCTGTAAAGCTTCCGATTGGAGTGACAGTTGAGTTTTGAGTGATGCAGTAACTGGATTCTTGTTTGTAGTGACATACAGCCACATGCATCATCGTGAGTGAATGCAAATCCTTATTTGCGATTTTTAGAGAATCGCAAATAAGGAATCGCAATATCGGATGCATCATGAAATTCGCATATTTTATGCGAATCGGTAAAAATCGCAATTTTTACCGATTCGCTTAAAATATGCGAATTCTTAAGTGTGAATTCGCATTTTGCGATATCGTAAATTGCGAAATCGCACACATGATGCATCTCAATGAAGGTGCTGCCAGTGGCCAGGAAAACAATTAAGTACACCTGATGCACCATTTCAAATGCTTCAGAGTGTACTGGCAGTTGAAGGTGTGGCTGTTGAAGGTGGAGGAGCCTGTCTTTTTGTCCCATTGCAATGGATCCTGTGAATGCCTCAGAGGAAAGTAACTGTAGGAAAAGAAAGGTCAAATTCAGTGACCTCGAGTTGGAGATCCTAATAGAGGAGGTGACAGCGAGGCAAGATCAACTTTTTGGCAAAATGTCCCTAAAAGTGCCAGAAGGAGTGAAAAGGAAGCTGTGGCTGGCAATCCAAGCCAAAGTCAACGCTGTAGGAGTGGCACATAGGGACATAACAAATCTGCAGAAAAGGTGGTATGATTTGCGCAGTCTCGCAAAAGAAAGAATTGCGACACGAATGAAGACGGCCAAGAAGACTGGTGGGGGACCTCCAAAAGACAAGCCAAACACACCCCTGGATGATCTTGTGGAAGGGACACTTACTACAGAGGCAGTCATTGGCTTATTGGATATTGACACGTCTGACCTACCAGGAACCTCTCAAGGTAAGAGTGACTCATGTCATTTTTATTAACATCTTTGCCCTTGAAAGACAATAGTAAATAATGTACAATTTTCCCTTCCCTAAAATCGTTCAAACTAAATAAAATCCTGGTGTTTTTTGATAGAAGCAGCAATGCATTGCGGTACTTGTAGTTTTAGTGAATTGGGTTACCAAAAAATGAAAAGCTTGTTCAACATACTGAAAGCACCTACTAATACAGTTTTAACAGACACTTTTTAAAGAAATAGGAAACTTGTCTTACTTTTTCAGGAGTTATTTATTTAAGTAATTAAATAAAGTGTTCCAAATACACAAAGTAAAGTAAATTCTCCTAATTCTTTTCTTAATAGATGCTGATCTGGATACCCATTTTATAGACTTTGCAGAGTCATTCACAGATGATTTACTAAATTCAATTGATAATAACTAGAGGCTTCCTCACCAATAGTGCAGAGAGCCAATGCACGTCAAAAAATACGCCAGCTGCCAGATTCAGACAGTGAAGTTACTCAAAATGAAAATGTTGTAGTCCATGAGGATCCCCAAAACACAACTCCAGTGCAAACACAAGGTCACAGACGCTATAGACTGCAGCAGTTTTTCAGGCGCAGGAGACGTCAGGGTCAGCATAGATCCAATAATGAGGAGGACACCAGTGCCAGTGCTGTGGAACTGAAACTCCTCAAAATTCAATGCCTACAAGGAAAGGATATTCGTGTTATCAAAAGGAAAATAAGTTGCATGACTGATGATGTGAGTGGCATTAACAGAAGTCTAATGGAGATATCTGCACACATGGATAATGCAAATGAAATCACTGCTCAGAAGTTAGACAAAATTGCAGCCTCCTTGGACACAATGTGTGCAAAAATGCATGCTCAATCTTTAATGCACTTAAAAAGGGCAAATCAGACAGTTTTGTCTATTCATACTTGTAGTAGGGTGATGAATAAAATGGGCATGCAGACTGCACAGCTGATGATAAATGCAGTAGCTATGCAGAAGGGCCTTAGACAATGTTGTACTGAAATTTCAAAAGGTATGTCATCACTCATGTCTGCAAAAGAAAAATTGCATAATGTGTCAATCTTTGACAAGTCTGTTGGGGAGGACTGTACTCCAAGTAATGATGATGTACCAATGGAAGGGAGTTCTGGGGAAAATGTAGAACGTTGTAGTATGAGGAAACATGTTAAAGGTACAATAATGAACAAGGCTAAAGAAAATGTAACAAATGAAGCCTTAAGGGTCAGAGGGAGAAAGAAGTAGGTTGCTTTATAAATTGAGTTGTTTCCTTTTCATTGAACATGTATTTCAGTTACTGCTTATTATTAAAGTTACAACAAGAAATATATTGATACCACCATGACTTATAATGGTGTTGGCCTAGATGTGAAATTCACTTTTTTTGAAAACATTAATAAAATCAATTGCAAAATTATCACATTGTCTTTGGCATACCTGTATTAAAAGTAATGTTGTGTGATCTCAGCCCGCCTTCTCCTTCCCTCTGCAGCGTCTGGACCATGTACTCTGGCTTGGGGTTGTGGGGGTTGATTGTCATTGTTGGGCATTTTTCCTACAAAATCCAATTCAAGGCCTCTCTTAGTTGCAACGTTGTGCAGCATGGCACAAGCAGCAACAATTTTACAGCACACTTCTGGGTGATATTGTAAGGAGCCTCCTGTTTTGTGAAGTATGCAAAATCTTGATTTCATCACTCCAAAAGTTCTTTCAATTACATTACGTGTTAATATGTGGGCTTGGTTAAACAGTTGCTCTTTACGAGTAGTTGGAGTCAGATAGGGAGTAAGTATGAATGATCTTATTCCATAAGCACTGTCACCTATAAGTCATGATGACACAGAATAGTAATTAGTACAGTGAATGTAAGATTATTCATCAACCATTAAAAAGTATTAAATAAATGTATTTCTTACCTAGCAAATACCCATCACCAAAATCTCCTGCCAACAGCCTTCCATGAATGCCACTTTGCTTGAAAATGTAGGAATCATGGGCACTACCAGGAAAGCTGGCTAACAGGTCAGTAATAATAGTTTTGGCATTACATATGGCTTGAATATTCAGGGAATGGTAACATTTTCTATTGCGAAAAATATACTCATTGTGTGAAGGAGGACAAATAGGAATATGTGTGCCATCTATGCAGCCAATCACATGTGGAAAATGTGCCAAATTATAGAAATCTAACTTGGTTTGGAGTAAATCTTGTGCAGTACTTGGAAATATAATGTAATGCCTTATCCTATGAAGCATGGCATCTAGGAAATTATTGAAAAATCTAGACAGTGAACTCTGGGACACACCACCAGCAATGGCTATGACACCTTGGAATGAACCTGAGGCAAGAAGGTGACGTGAGCAAAGCACCTGAACATGTGTGGGAATAGCTTGGGTCCTACGAGTATGCTTTTGTAAATATGGGTCCAGATCAGCTATCAATTCCATGATGGAATCACCATTGAGCCTATACTTGTCATATATCTCTGGATCATTCTGGCCCAATAAAGTGATGCGCAACCTAAATATTCTTTCACTGTTCATTCTCCTCCTAGCTGCAGCTCTCAATCTCCGCCTACGTCCAAATATGATGACTGCAGCCATGGCAAATGCTTCTGACATCCATTGGTGTTCCCCTTATATGCCTTTGTAATCACTGTCACCAGTTGTCCTTTAGCGAAAAAAAATACCACCACCTCAGACCACTTCTTATTTTAAGAAATGCAATTTGCGATTTTGACATAAAATGCAAATTGCGATTTTTGATGCATGCACATTGTGAGAAGTTGGCCCGATATGCAACGTTCGCTATTCTAGCGACCGCTATGTATCGTTCCAACGACCCTTATGGTGTTTGGTTGTAAGTCAACCTATAGACCAGCTATCCTAGTAGCGTGGATACGAGCAGTCTAAGGCTAAAGACTCGAGAGGGCGCGTTAAGCCAGCTGTTTACCACACATGTACCCCTTGAACACCCAGTGAAAGGACACCACACAAGTGTTAAACAGCTGGCTTAACGCGCCCTCTCGAGTCTTTAGCCTTAGACTGCTCGTATCCACGCTACTAGGATAGCTGGTCTATAGGTTGACTTACAACCAAACACCATAAGGGTCGTTGGAACGATACATAGCGGTCGCTAGAATAGCGAACGTTGCATATCGGGCCAACTTCTCACATTGGTGGCAGCGGTGGGATTCGAACCCACGCCTCCGACTGGAGGCGTGGGTTCGAATCCCACCGCTGCCACCAATGTGAGAAGTTGGCCCGATATGCAACGTTCGCTATTCTAGCGACCGCTATGTATCGTTCCAACGACCCTTATGGTGTTTGGTTGTAAGTCAACCTATAGACCAGCTATCCTAGTAGCGTGGATACGAGCAGTCTAAGGCTAAAGACTCGAGAGGGCGCGTTAAGCCAGCTGTTTAACACTTGTGTGGTGTCCTTTCACTGGGTGTTCAAGGGGTACATGTGTGGTAAACAGCTGGCTTAACGCGCCCTCTCGAGTCTTTAGCCTTAGACTGCTCGTATCCACGCTACTAGGATAGCTGGTCTATAGGTTGACTTACAACCAAACACCATAAGGGTCGTTGGAACGATACATAGCGGTCGCTAGAATAGCGAACGTTGCATATCGGGCCAACTTCTCACATTAAAAAAATCTGGGTGATCATAGGATTGCAGACCCTACTCTCCTACATGACCCCCCCCCAAACGTCGGAGCATTAAGCTAACCTTGACCAGGTGAGTCTTCTTGTTCTAAGTGGAAATATCTGGAGAGCCCATCGGCATTGCCATGATCAGTACCAGGTCTATGTTCCACTGTGAAGTCCATCCCCTGTAGGGAAATGGACCACCTAAGCAGTTTGGGGTTTTCACCCTTCATCTGATTTAGCCACAAGAGGGGCTTATGGTCGGTCTGAATCTTGAAGTGAGTGCCAAACAAGTATGGCCTCAGCTTCTTCAGGGCCCAAACCACAGCAAAGGCCTCCCTCTCAATAGCTGACCAATTCTTCTCTCTAGGGGTCAGCCTTCTACTTATAAAAGCAATGGGCTGGTCTTGACCATCAAAATTCAGTTGAGAAAGAACAGCTCCCACACCCAACTCAGAAGCATCTGTTTGGACAATGAATGGTTTGGAGTAGTCCGGACTCTTGAGGATAGGCGCCGTGCACATGGCCTGCTTTAGGTCATCGAATGCTTTTTGACAGCTCGCTGTCCACTGAACCTTTTTGGCATTTTCTTACTTGTCAGTTCATTTAATGGTGTCACGATGGAACCATAGTTCCTGACAAACTTCCTGTAGTAACCAGTCAGGCCCAAGAAAGCTCGAACCTGAGTCTGGGTGGTTGGAGGAGCCCAGTCCCTGATTGACTGTATCTTGCTCTCCAGTGGCTGAACCTGACCTCCACCTACAAGGTGGCCCAGGTATACAACCTGTGTCTGCCCTATCTGGCACTTGGTGGCCTTGATAGTGAGACCTGCGGCTTGCAGTGCCTCTAACGTCTTCCGCAGGTGGACCAGGTGATCCTCCCAGGTGGAGCTAAAGACAGCGATATCGTCAAGATACGCCGCACAGAAGTCATCCAGCCCAGTAAGGACTTGATTCACCAACCGTTGGAAGGTGGCAGGTGCATTTTTCAGACCAAAGGGCATCACCACGAACTGATAATGCCCACCAGGGGTTGAAAATGCGGTTTTAGGCTTGGCGTCCTCAGCTAACCTGATTTGCCAATACCCAGCTGTCAGGTCAAACGTACTTAGGTAGTTGGCCGAAGCCAATCTATCGATAAGCTCGTCTGCCCTTGGTATTGGGTGGGCGTCAGTCTTAGTGACTGCATTGAGACCCCTGTAGTCTACGCAGAACCTCATCTCTCTCTTACCACCCTGGGTGTGAGGTTTCGGCACTAGAACTACGGGACTAGCCCAAGGGCTATCCGAGGGTTCAATGACTCCCAGCTCCAACATTTTCTGCACTTCACTCTTGATGCAGTCTCTAACGTGATCAGGCTGCCGGTAGATTTTACTCTTCACGGGCAAGCTGTCACCAGTGTCAACCTCATGGGTACACCAATCGGTCTGGCTGGGTGTTAGAGAAAACATATGTCTGAACGACTGAAGAACCTGTTTACAGTCGCTCTGTTGATGTTCGGAGAGGCTGCCACAAAAGACAACACCATCCACCGATCCATCGTCAGGATTCTGAGTGAGCAGGTCGGGGAGAGGGTCACTCTCCTCCTCCTGTCCCTCATCTAGGGCCATGAGCAAACTCATGTCCTTCCTGTCGACATATGCTTTTAGCCTGTTGACATGAAGCACCCTGTGGGGGCTCCGGGGAGTTCCCAGGTCGACCAGGTAGGTGACCTCTCCCTTTTTCTCCAGGATGGTGTGGGGCCCGGACCATTTGTCCTTGAGTGCTGCTGGGGCCACTGGCTCCAACACCCACACCTTCTGTCCGGGCTGGTAAACAGTCAAGACAGCCTTTTGGTCATGCCAAGCTTTTTGGAGTTCTTGGCTGGCCTTAAGGTTTTCGGATGCCTTCTCCATGTATTCAGCCATCCGCGAGCGGAGGCCGAGCACATAGTCCACTATGTTGGCTGCAGGCTTTTTGAGAGGTCTCTCCCATCCTTCCTTCACCAAACACAGGGGTCCTCTTACAGGGTGCCCGTACAAAAGTTCAAAAGGGCTGTAGCCAACCCCCTTCTGTGGGACTTCTCTGTAGGCGAACAAGAGGCAGGGGATCAGGACGTCCCATCTACGGCGAAGCTTTTCCGGTAGTCCATGAATCATCCCTTTTAGGGTCCTGTTGAATCTCTCAACAAGCCCATTGCATTGTGGATGATAGGGTGTAGTGAACTTGTAGTTGACACCACATTCCTTCCACATAGCAGTTAAGTAGCTCGACATAAAGTTTGCACCTCTGTCGGAGACGACCTCCTTAGGGAAGCCCACTCTGGAGAACACTCCAACTAGGGCTCTTGCCACAACAGGTGCTGTAGTGGTCCTAAGGGGAATAGCTTCAGGATACCTGGTGGCATGATCCACTACCACCAGTATAAACTTGTGCCCTGACGCTGTCGGTGGTTCCATGGGACCGACGATGTCGATCCCCACCCGTTCAAAGGGCACCCCCACCACAGGCATTGGTATAAGGGGGGCCTTTGCCGTGCCACCTGACTTACCACTGGCTTGGCAAGTGACACAGGAGCGGCAAAACTCCTTGGTATCTTCGTTCATGTGTGGCCAGTGAAAGTGCGAGACAAGCCTGTCCCACGTTTTCGTCTGGCCCAAGTGACCTGCTAAGGGAATCTCGTGGGCCAAGGTAAGTAGGAAACCACGCTGAGACAAGGGTACAACCAGCCTCCTGGTCATGCCAGGCTTGGGGTCTCTCGACTCAGTGTACAGGAGTCCATCTTCCCAGTATACCTTGTGGGTACCTGTGGCGTTCCCAGCAGCCTCAGCAGCAGCCTGCTGCCTGAGGGGTTCAAGAGAAGGGCAGTCTAACTGGTCCTTCCCCAGATCTTCCCTTGAGGGTCCCCCTGAGCCCAAGAATTCAACTTGATCAAGTTCGAACTCTCTCGGCTCAGTTTCCCTCAATTCCTGTAGGTCAGCCTCCTCTGAGACTTGATCCTCGACCTGGGGCAAGGGGGAAGGCGCAGCCTTAACCCTACTGCTCTTTTTCTTGGGAGGTGCCTGGTCCGTTGTTCCAGGATCCAGCACCTGTTCAGTGGGGCATTTCCTGACCTGCGACCTAGTCACAGCGAACACATGTGCTGGCAAACCTAACATTTCCATGTGAGTCCGGTGCTCCACTTCTGACCATTGTGACGACTCCAAATCATTGCCCAACAAACAATCCACTGGGAGGTCTGGACTAACTACAACCTTCTTTTGGCCAGTTACCCCTCCCCAGGAGAAAGCTACAATTGCCATACTGTGATTGGTAGTGACATTGCTTGCATTGGTCACCAGGAATTCTGTACCTGGCATGATCTGTCCAGGGTCCACAAAGTTAGGCGTCACCATGGTGACGCTGGCACAAGTGTCCCTATAGGCCTGAGCCATCTTTCCATTTATGAAAGGCGTCTGTCTGTATTTGCCCAAGGTATTGGGGCTTACGTCAGGGGACACGTCCACGTCCCCTGTACTGACAAGGACAGCCTGAGTGAGCGTGCCAACTAAGTTGTCACGCCCCTCAGAACCCAGGGTTAACCCTACTAAACCCTTGGGAGGCGCGCTACCACTGCTGACTGTACTAGGGGGCACAGGTGCCTTAGGGGCTGCAGTGGCAGGAGTCTGCCCTCCTCCTTTCTTGGTGCACTCACTAAACCAGTGAGATTTACTTTTACAGTACTGGCACCATCGTTTGGATTTGCCTTCTTTCTTCTTTTGGGGAGCCTGACCCCCACCCTCTTTGGGTTGTTGGGGACCTGTCGAAGACTTCTGGTCATTTTGTTCCCCTTTAGAATCTTTACCCTTTTGGTCTGCTTTCTTCTGACCACCTTGATTCTGGCCCTGGTTCTGTTTAACTCTCGTACGAACCCATTTGTCTGCCTTCTGCCCCAATTCTTGGGGAGAGGTCAGATCCGAGTCGACAAGATGCTGATGCAACAACTGGTTCTGACAATTGTTTAAAATTTGTTCTCTCATCATCAAATTATACAATCCCTTGTAATCAGTAACCTTACTGCCCAGCAACCAGCCCTCAAAAGCCTTAGTGGCACAATCGACAAAATCAGACCAATCTTGAGACTGCGTTTTCTGGGTATCCCTGAACAGCACCCTGTACTGCTCAGTGGTTAGGCCGAACCCTTCAACGAGTGTATTCTTCAAGACTTGGTAATTATTAGCGTCCTCTACCCTTGTGGTGAGGAGCTTGTCTCTTCCTTTACCTTCAAAGGAGAGCCACAAGATAGCTGCCCACTGACTCTGGGGAACACCTTGCACAGTGCAGGCCCTCTCCAAAGCAGTAATCCATTTGTGGATGTCGTCCCCTTGTTTAAAGGGGGGCACTATCTTCCCAAGGTGTTTCGTATCGAAACTCTTTTCCCTATTACTAGGTACATTGCTGCCACCAGTGGGGATTGCCCCACTTAACTGTTGCTCTCTAGCGAAAGCAAGCTTTTCCTTGGCCAGGGCAAGTTCTTCCCTTTCGATCCTTAGATTAGCTGCCCTTTCTTTCGCTTCGTACACTCTCCTCTGAGGGGACGTCATCCCTCTTTGAGAAGAGTTGTGAGAGCCGTTGGTATGAAGGGATCTGCCAGAGTCTCTTGACAGAGATCGGGCTCGTCCATTCCCCAGGTTAAGCGGAACCGACAGTAGCGCCGGGGTTCCCCCCGTACCACTATCGTGTCTGCTTAAGTTGGACCGTGTTAGTCTGACGACTTCTACCTGTCCCTTATCTGCCTCGTCCCCAGAGAGATCCTCATCCTCATCCTCCTCCACATCCTCGTTCTCGGTTGCGAGGTGAATGAGGTCAGGATCGTCCCGGGTTCCCTCGAGGGGAGGCATGTCTCCTTCTGGATTAGAAGAGCTACGAAGTTTCTCAGCTCTTCTGGCATCATAAGTCTCCAAGAGACCAATCAGAAAGGACGTTGTGGGGTTAGACCCCTGCTGAATCTTCCGGGAGTGACATAATCGTCTTAACTCCTTGAAGCTCAGCACAGTATATCCTGAAGGGATGACCTGTGGAGGGTCAACTGACACAAGGGGAGACTCAGAGTTTCCTCCTTGGCCCGACATACTGTTTCTAGTGTGGTGTAAGTGATGCACCTACCTACACTATGTGTTTTCCTACTGTACCCTTGCTAAGAGTTGTAGACAAGGTGTGCTAAGCCTTGAGGAGCTACAACAGCTGGTTCAGTAGAACTCAGAGTATTCTAAGCTTTAGTTATATGTACTAACAGTACTTGTGCGATCTTTCAACAAGATATTCTTAGGATACGTGTGGTAAAACAACAGCAAGCTCAAATCCCACCGCTGCCACCAATGTGAGAAGTTGGCCCGATATGCAACGTTCGCTATTCTAGCGACCGCTATGTATCGTTCCAACGACCCTTATGGTGTTTGGTTGTAAGTCAACCTATAGACCAGCTATCCTAGTAGCGTGGATACGAGCAGTCTAAGGCTAAAGACTCGAGAGGGCGCGTTAAGCCAGCTGTTTACCACACATGTACCCCTTGAACACCCAGTGAAAGGACACCACACAAGTGTTATGAAAATAAACAGTATATTTATTAAGAATCACCACAGCCCTGTACTCTTTATGAGGACAGGGTACTAAGCACAAACCAAATCTCTTAGGCAAATACTTCAAGTGCACAATTAAAACAAGTGTCCGAGGACACGGAAAGGTTAAGGTCTCGGGCGGACCCGATAAGGCAAGTCGGAAGCGAGGGACTCAGGACCCTAGAGTAAGGAGGCTATGCAGGCACCGAAATGCCGAGTTACCTAGCCACGAGGGCTGCGGCTGCACAAGTCTTACAGGCGTCGGGGTCTTCGCTGACGAGCCAGGAGCCGGAAGAAAAAGGAGTTGCTGGCCGGCGACCAGTGCTGAATAGTTCGTAGAGATCCAAGCCTGGATCGGAGATTGATGAAACCTGAAAGCAGAGGGGACCAAGTTCGTACTACTAGCCAGTAGTCAGAGGGTACCAGGAAGGCACCGGTTGGCCGTCACCTCGACCAGGTGAGTGGGCGACGCTAGGCTCTGCAGTCTCTCGGACCAGGAGGCGTTGTCGGCGACCACGGTGGAGGTGCGAGCTGTCCCACGACGGATGTCGCTGTCGGCGTCTTGAGTGGACCAGGAGGGTCCGGGGTGCTTCTCGAAAAGATGGAAGCAAGGGCCAGTCTGGAGCAACCAGACCGGCAGTGATGATTCTCGGATGTCGTCACAGAAGGGCACAAGCCAGCGGCTAGTGACCAGACAACGTGCTGAGCAGCGAGCAGAAGGGCCCCACGCAGATCGTGGAGATGCTGGGAGACTGCACTTCGGTGCTAGAGCGGCTCAGGGTCGGGGCTTCTCGGACGCCAGAGCACTCACCAGAGAGTTACCTCGATGGTCGTGCTGGTTTTTAAGAGCGTGCAGGTTCTGATGATGGCCGGTCCCTCGAGGTCTCGTCGCACCCACAGATCACAGCTGAGCTGATGACGTGGGTAGAGGTCAGAGGTGCCAGGGAAGCCGGTTCTCGTCGAGCTGGGCCGTCGGATTCCTTGAGGAAGGACTTACAGCAAACCGCAGAGTTCTTAGATGGTGCCCGCTGATGCAGGGTGACTACTCCTTAGCCACAAGGGAGAAATCTTGAGAAGAGTCTTGAAGTCCTTTCGTAGAAAGTATTCTTGATTCAAAAGATGATCTAATTTGGAAGGGTCCCCGCTCCGGCCTTTATCCTAAAGAAAGGGGTGGGTACATGACTAGGTCCTGCCCTAAGGGTGGGACCAGGAAGGGGGGTAGTTACGCCCCTCTCCCCTGCCGGGCTTTCCCCAGGCCAGGGCTGTCGCCCCTGGAACTGGTTCTAACCGGCAGATGCGTAGTGAGCACCGGGGTGCCACTCCGCAGTCACCTTCTCGCCAAAGCCCTACCTACCCAGAATACACAAACCCTGTCTGGGACGGTGCGAACAGCGCCCTCGACAGGAAACCCTTTGTCCAAGTGCTCCTCGCTGGAAGGACTCCCAGCAGCAGGAGGTCAGACTTGTGTCTGTGGTGGCAGCATCCATTTTGTGGAGCTGAGGCTTTAGTTAACTTTAACCGGGGTTCACAGTTACGTACATGTCGTGTCCCTCTAGAAGGGCGGAATGCTAACCTCGTCGCCAGGGTTGGTGAGAGGGCAGCATCCCGATTCGTATGACACCTTACTCGACATGCCTTGATAACGCGATACCGGAGTTACCGATATGGCACGCGTTATCATGGAACAGCTATTGGGCCTTGATCCCGCAAGCTGCAGCCGGCTCGGCTCGGGCCTGAACCTAACTCACACGAGCCCATGCACTCTGCCTCCAGGATTGTCGAGGCCTGCCATAGGAGTGACTGATAGGAACTCGAGTGTCCATTGTATGGTTAGATATAGGGCTACTATACCTAAAGCGAAGGGTGTTTACACGTCTTCGCCCCAGCTGTCGTGCAGCCAGTTGTGTCAAATTTGAGAGGCCAGCCAGGGGTGGCATAATACATGCTGCAGCTCCTGGCGGCCCTGGGTACACCTATGCCCTGAGTTACAGGGTCTGATAAGGTGGCCCAGTACCAATTGGTAAATGCACCTAGGGTACATATCGGAATTTAGAGAGAGAACAGCCAGGCTGTGGGTCTGATTGGCAGGCCCACAGCCAGAGAAAGTCGTAAACCAGTGAAACAAAAGCAAAAAATCTGGGTGATCATAGGATTGCAGACCCTACTCTCCTACACACATTTTTCTAACAGAAATGCGATTTCCACTTTTTGCGAATTATTTTAGGAATTCGCACATGACATAGCGATTCCTAAATTTGCGAATATTGAATGAAGTTTGATGCATCCCAAAACATAATTTTGCATTCGCAAACGGCCGAATTCTGCGATTCGCACCGTTTGCGAATGAAAAAACCAATGATGCATGTGCCCGATAGATTTTTTACCATTCTAGCGAACTTGATATTTCTATTATTGATTGTTGTTCTATTGCTGTTTGTTGTAGGGCTTTGTTGGACAGGCCTCGTGGCAGGCCCGACCCCTCCCCGCATGGCGGGTCTCGGACTACTACTACCCCTGTTCCCCGGACAAGAACGACACCTGCAGCCCGCCGGGTCAACACCCAGCTCTTCCCCGACGGAACCCAGGCTCGTAACCACAACATTCTCGGCTGGCCCGGGTCCCTTCCCGAACCACCGTCCCCGCCCCAGCCGCCATCTTGGACCCTCCACGACCAGGCCTCGTGGCCTCGGGTCGACCTCAGCCTCAGGCCCAGCCAGGCCCCGACATCGAGGCACCACCATCCACCCAGGGGGTAACGAGACCACTTGGCGAGTCAATGGGAGAAGGAGTGTCGATGGCTCCCCTCCGCCTGGTTTCGATCGCCCCCAGCCTCTCTGGGCACTGGCTCCACCCCCCTGCTGGGTGTCTGGACTCCCTCATCCCGGACCCCCCGACCTCCAAGTGCGAGGGTCCGGACATCAAAGGGCGCCAGACCTATAACTGGGGTAGCTCCAGAGCAGGAAGTCAGTTGTATCCTGGAGTCGAGAGACACCGAGACGAACTCATCCTTGGAGGCCTGCTGGCGCTGCCGCAGCTCCTCTTCGTGAACCATCTTTGAAGGCCTGCTGGCGCTGCCGTGGCTCAACCTCGTGAACCATCTTTGAAGGCCTGCTGGCGCTGCCGCGGCTCAACCTCGTGAACCATCTTTGAAGGCCTGCTGGCGCTGCCGCGGCCCATCCTCGTGAACCATCTTTGAAGGCCTGCTGGCGCTGCCGCGGCCCATCCTCGTGAACCATCTTTGAAGGCCTGCTGGCGCTGCCGCGGCCAATCCTCGTGAGCCATCTTTGTAGGCCTGCTGGCGCTGCCGCGGCTCCTCTTTGTAAACCATCCTTGAAGGCCTGCTGGCGCTGCCGCGGCCCCTACTTGCGAACCCTCCAGCTCAAGGATTGAGAGCTATACTCCAGCTACCCCTGTACCGGACCAGTACTGAGACTGTCCCGCTACCCCCTTTCCCCAGAGACTAGAATTGAAGGGATCATTGTATCCTGGTCCTGCTGTAACGTCACGTTTAACCTGCCTAAGAATACCGATAAAAGTGTACAGAACCTATCTTTGTGTGGGGTCCATCTGTGGGGGGGTGGTTACTTGTCCGTATGATCTAAGGAGAGGGCCCTCACCAGGAGGCCTCTCCCCCTTGCTCGGCCGACCCTCCGGGTCCCCGTCTAACATTGGTGGCCAGCGGCGCGATTCGAGCCAACGCATAATCGTACGGAGAGTAACTCACCCCACGACACACAGCAACAATGACGACAAAAGAGACCATAACAACCGCAAAATTCCAGATGGAACGGCTAGAAGAATACAGCCACAAGGAATTAAAACAATTCTGCATAGACTTGGGCATCGCTACCACGGGACTGAGCACCAAAGATGACCTCAAGCACGCCTTGGAGTCTTGGGTGGAGACAGAAGCGTCCCCACCCCAAAACGAAAGCATCGAGACCACAGAAACAATTGCAACACCCGAAGAAGAAAGAAGAGCGGGCCTCTCTTCCGAGGAGGCCCGAGAACGGGAGAAGAGCCGGCTCCACGAGTTGGAACTGGCTCGACTCCGCTTGGATGGGGAACTAAAACTTGCAGAAAAAAAGATAGCCCTCGAACACTTACAGCTACGGAAAGAACGAGAAGAAAAAAAAACATGAGGGAGCTGGATGAGAAGAAACTAGCGTACGAACACGAGCGCAATTTAAAAGAACTAGAGATTCGACGACAAAACAGGGACCTCGGCGTCCCCGAGAACCTGAGCTCTGCTCCCCCTACGGACACCAAGGTCCACATTCCCAAAGACGTCGTCCGAGAGTACTACCGGAACGACGATATCCAGCAATGGTTCAAAGCCTACGAGGTAGCCATGATCTCCCACCGGATTCCGCGAAAAGACTGGGGAGCCGGGTTGTGGGGGAGATTCGTCAACGAAGGAAGAGATGCCCTGCTCCAACTCCCCGACGCAGAGATGACCTCCTACGAGCACATGAAAGCCGCCCTTCTCAGTCGCTATGGGTTCACCCCGAGATGTACCGGCAGCGATTTCGAGACTGTAAAAGAATCCCCGGTACCACCTGGGTGGAATATGTGAACTTTTTTAGCCGAGCCTTAGAGGGGTGGATCAAAGGCAGCCAGGTCACCACCTACGAACAATTATTCGATCTCATTGTGTGGGAGCACCTATCCAATAATTGTTTCATTGAACTAAGGCAGCATCTCCTCGATAGCAAGCTGACCGAACCCCGGAAACTCGCCATCGAAGCAGATCGATGGGAGAGCATCCCGGGTCCCCCGGAAGTGGCCGGGCGAACAAAACAGAGCTTCCCAGGGGTCCCACCGTCCGTGAGGGGGAGGAGGAGGCCAGGGTTGGGGCAGGGACACCGCCACGGTGCCCCCCACTAGCAACCCCCCGTCTCCGGCCGGAAGAGGAAGCCCTCCGACGCGACCGGGATTCCGCTCCAACCTCGTCTGCCACAAATGCCAGCGGCCCGGCCATTACGCCAATGACCCCAACTGTCAGAGAAACCAGTCAGTCCAGGCCCTGGGTCCAATGAACCGCCAGATCACCGCCGCCGCCCTCGGAGAAGAGCAAGGCGAAGAAGAAGCCGAAGAGTGCGAACCCTACCAGACCGAGTGGGAACCTGCAGCCATGTCCCTGGTATGTCTAGGGGAGAGGGACATGGTCCCGCGGGCCCCCATCCCAGCCAACACGCAGAAGTACAGCCAGTGGGTCACCATTAATGAACACCGGGCCGAAGCCCTCCGCGACACGGGGGCCAGCGTGACCGCAGTCCGTTGCCATCTGGTGACCCCCGATCAGATCTTGCCCAACGTACTTTGTCCAGTATGGTCTGCGGACAACTCCGAAAGCCTGTGCCAGATGGCCCGCGTCCCCTTCGAGTGGGGGGGAGTATCGGGCATGCTGAAAGTGACCGTCCGAGACGATGCCCCCGTGGACTGCCTCCTGTGGAACGATCTCGAGAGCTCCCCCTGGGCCGCCGTTGAACGAAGAGAGCACCTGGGGATGCTTGGTCTCCCTGAATGGGTCTGTGCGACGACCCGATCCATGGCCGCCCGCGCCATCCCCACCACTGAAGAACCCGAGTGGCCCGAACCTCCACCGCCGGTCGTCACAGAAGAGACCACCCCTGAACCCGGTCCACCAGGGCCCGACAACGAAGAACCTGACCCACTCCGAGACCTCCCGGAGCTGGCCCAGTGGCGCCAAGAAGGTGGACCCACTCAGGAACAGTTCCGCCAGGAACAAAGAGCGTGTCCCTCCCTCGAGGGGCTCCGACAGCAAGCCATAGCCCAGAGCGCAGGGGATGCCTCGGGGGCCCACTGGATCTACTGGGACAACGGGCTCCTCTACAGTGAGCAAAAGATTGCCGAACTAGGGGCCAGCCCGGTGCTGGTGGTCCCCCTCCGATTCAGAGACTTCCTTTTGAACCTGGCACACGATGTGCCTCTCGCCGGGCACCTGGGGCAGGACAAGACTTACAGCCGCTGGTGACCCATTTCTACTGGCCTAAAATGCGGAACGATGTGATAAACCACTGCCGGGCCTGCCCCACCTGCCAGGCCAGCGGGAAGAGCGGCCGGAAACTAAAAGTCCCCCTGCAAACCTTTCCCATCGTCATCACTCCTTTGAGTGGGTGGGGATCGACATTGTGGGGCCCCTGGAGCCCCGGACAGCGCAAGGTCACCGGTTCATACTCGTCCTGGTGGACCATGCCACCCGCTATCCCGAGGCCATACCTCTCCGGACCGTGACAGCGCCCGTGGTGGGCCGAGCCCTGATGGGAATATTCTCGCGCGTGGGCTTCCCCCGAGAAGTCGTCAGTGATCGGGGCACGAACTTCATCTCCAGATACATGAAGTCCCTATGGCAACAGTGTGGGGTCACCTACAAATTTACGACCCCCTACCACCCGCAAGGAAACGGACTAGTGGAACGATTCAATCGCACCCTCAAGGGTATGATCATGGGCCTGGAAGAGCCCCTACGCCGCCAATGGGACGTGCTGCTACCCTGCCTCCTGTTTGCCTACCGGGAGGTCCCACAGAAGTCCCTGGGATTCAGCCCCTTCGAGCTCCTGTATGGGCACCCCGTCCGGGGTCCCCTCAGCCTGGTCAAGGAAGGGTGGGAGGTGCCCCCCCAGAAGACTCCTCCTGATGTGTACAAGTACCTCTTGACCCTCCGGAACCAGACTCGGCGGTTCAGGCAACTTGCCAAGGCCAACCTCGAAGCCAGCCAAGAAGGCATGAAACGTTGGTACGATCAAAATGCCTCATCCATTGAGTTCGAGCCGGGACAACAGGTCTGGGTCCTGTCCCCGGTTGAACCTTGCGTCCTCCAGGACAAATGGACAGGACCCTTCAAGGTGGTGGAGCGCAAGGGCCCCGTCACCTACCTGGTGGACCTAGAGTCCCCCCGGAACCCCCTCCGGGTCCTCCATGCCAACCGACTTAAGCCTCACTTTGTGCGCTCTGAACTTAGCCTCCTGATGGCTACCGACAGTGGGGCTGAAGAGGACTCCGAGCCCCTCCCCGACCTCCTGAGAACCCTCGAAAAAGACGGCTCCGTGGAAGGAGTCCACCTCTCTTCTGCCCTGACCCCAGCACAACGCCAAGGCTGCCAAGACTTGCTACAGCAGTTTGCCTGCCTGTTCTCCCTCACCCCTGGGGTCACCCCCTGGTGCCTCCACGATGTCGACACCGGGGATAGCCCCCCTATCCAGCACAGGGCCTACAGAGTGCCTGATCGAGTACGCGCCTGCATCCAGTCAGAAGTACCCAAGATGATGGCCCTAGGGGTAATCGAGCCCTCCGACAGTCCCTGGGCCAGTCCAGTCGTGCTGGTCCCCAAGGCCGCTGCCCCTGGCGTCGCCCCAGAACTCAGATTTTGTGTAGACTACAGGGGCTTGAACGCCGTCACCCGAACAGACGCTCACCCCATCCCCCGAGCTGATGAACTGATTGACCGTCTGGGGGCCGCTCGATACATGAGCATCTTTGACTTAACAGCGGGCTATTGGCAGATCGGCCTCACCCCAGGCGCCCAGGAGCGATCCGCCTTCTCCACCCCGGATGGCCACTACCACTTCAAAGTGATGCCCTTCGGAATGAAAAACGCCCCCGCCACCTTCCAGAGGCTCATGAACAAAGTACAATACACAGCTGGGAGGTTTTTAGGTATTCCAGAATAACTAGGCGCACAACCTGGGTGGCCGCAAAGTAATGGTTACAAAAAGTGGTCAGCATAGGCAATGAGGCGAGCGGTAATCCCTCACAACCGCTCTAGGATGGACCAGAAAAGATCCACACAATTACAAAAGACAACAATGCCCCTGCACTATACAATATCAATTGATTCTTAATAATACTGGTATCAGTTGAAGTGGTGGAAGTGATAAAGCACATCAAAACTTTAGGTCAAACTTCGAGAATGAATATACATAAGTTAACATATATCAGTTGAGAAACGTTCTGTTCTTGGTGTAGTCATTTCTGTTTATTGTTCCATATCATAAGCCAACACGTGTTTCATCGCAGGGAACAAACTGCGAATCTTCAGGGCCTCACAAGTAATAGGCTAAAATACGTTAGTGAGAACACCCGGTCGGGGCGTTACGTGGAATCCTGTATTCGGATTTCCAAAACGTATGTGCTCAAGCTTTGCGGGATTTGATGAATCTCGATTGTTTACAATTCGAGTAAAAAAACGGGAGGAGAAAAAGGTATTCGGGTTGGGCGGTTAAGTTGGTACAAACACGAAGGCGGGTGCACCTCGTTGGTACCGTTCTCCCTCTTTTGGTTCCCGGCGCCGTATTTCAAAGACGGACGTCTTTGAAATACGGCGCCAGAACGTTTCTCAACTGATATATGTTAACTTATGTATATTCATTCTCGAAGTTTGACCTAAAGTTTTGATGTGCTTTATCACTTCCACCACTTCAACTGATACCAGTATTATTAAGAATCAATTGATATTGTATAGTGCAGGGGCATTGTTGCTCGTGAACAAAGTATTGGCGGGGCTGGAGGAGTTCAGCGCCGCCTATCTGGACGATATTGCCGTGTACAGTCGCTACTGGGCAGAACACCTCCAACACCTCCGGGAGGTCCTGACCGCCCTCCGGCGGGTGGGACTAACAATCAAGGCCAGCAAGTGCCAAATCGGCCAAGGGTCCGTGACCTACCTGGGGCACCAGGTAGGAAGTGGCCAAGTGGCCCCTCTCCAACTCAAGATCGCTGCCATTCAGGCTTGGGAGCCCCCGGTCACCCAAGCAGAGGTCCGAGCCTTCCTGGGGCTCACCGGATACTACCGGCGCTTCGTGAAGGACTATGGCCGCATTGTGGGGCCCCTCACAGAACTCACGTACAAGAAGAACCCCCCGAAAGTACACTGGACCCCTGAGTGTCAGGCCGCATTTGAGAACCTCAAGTCCGCCATGTGCACCGCCCCAGTGCTCCAAGCCCCCGACTACAGCCGGGAATTTATAGTACAGATGGATGCCTCCGATCATGGCGTTGGGGCCGTCCTCTCCCAAACTAACACAGAGGGAGTTGACCAGCCAGTGGCCTTCATCAGCCGACGCCTGCTGGCCCGAGAACAGCGCTGGAGCACCATAGAGCGAGAGGCCTTCGCCGTGGTGTGGGCCCTCAAGAAGCTCCGGCCCTATCTCTTCGGTACCCACTTCCGGGTGCAAACAGACCACCGACCTCTGCAATGGCTGATGCAGATGCGGGGAGAGAATCCGAAGCTGTTACGTTGGTCCATCTCCCTGCAAGGGATGGACTTCACTGTGGAGCATCGCCCAGGCCAAGACCACGCCAACGCAGACGGCCTGTCCCGCTTCTTCCGCCTCGGCGAGGAGATTACCCAAGAGGATGGGTGACTCTCCCTGCCTTCAGCTGGGGGGAACGCATGTTGGACAGGCCTCGTGGCAGGCCCGACCCCTCCCCGCATGGCGGGTCTCGGACTACTACTACCCCTGTTCCCCGGACAAGAACGACACCTGCAGCCCGCCGGGTCAACCCCCAGCTCTTCCCCGACGGAACCCAGGCTCGTAACCACAACATTCTTGGCTGGCCCGGGTCCCTTCCCGAACCACCGTCCCCGGCCCAGCCGCCATCTTGGACCCTCCACGACCAGGCCTCGTGGCCTCGGGTCGACCTCAGCCTCAGGCCCAGCCAGGCCCCGACATTGAGGCACCACCATCCACCCAGGGGGTAACGAGACCACTTGGCGAGTCAATGGGAGAAGGAATGTCGATGGCTCCCCTCCGCCTGGTTTCGATCGCCCCCAGCCTCCCTGGGCGCTGGCTCCACCCCCCTGCTGGGTGTCTGGACTCCCTCATCCCAGACCCCCCGACCTCCAAGTGCGAGGGTCCGGACATCAAAGGGCGCCAGACCTATAACTGGGGTAGCTCCAGAGCAGGAAGTCAGTTGTATCCTGGAGTCGAAAGACACCGAGACGAACTCATCCTTGGAGGCCTGCTGGCGCTGCCGCGGCTCCTCTTCGTGAACCATCTTTGAAGGCCTGCTGGCGCTGCCGCGGCTCAACCTCGTGAACCATCTTTGAAAGCCTGCTGGCGCTGCCGCGGCTCAACCTCGTGAACCATCTTTGAAGGCCTGCTGGCGCTGCCGCGGCCGATCCTCGTGAACCATCTTTGAAGGCCTGCTGGCGCTGCCGCGGCCCACCCTCGTAAACCATCTTTGAAGGCCTGCTGGCGCTGCCGCGGCCCATCCTCGTGAGCCATCTTTGTAGGCCTGCTGGCGCTGCCACGGCTCCTCTTCGTAAACCATCCTTGAAGGCCTGCTGGCGCTGCCGCGGCCCCTACTTGCGAACCCTCCAGCTCGAGGATTGAGAGCTATACTCCAGCTACCCCTGTACCGGACCAGTACTGAGACTGTCCTGCTACCCCCTTTCCCCAGAGACTAGAATTGAAGGGATCATCGTATCCTGGTCCTGCTGTAACGTCACGTTTAACCTGCCTAAGAATACCGATAAAAGTGTACAGAACCTATCTTTGTGTGGCGTCCATCTGTGGGGGGGGTGGTTACTTGTCTGTACGATCTAAGGAGAGGGCCCTCGCCAGGAGGCCTCTCCCCTTGCTCGGCCGACCCTCCGGGTCCCCGTCTAACAGGCTTCCAGTTGGTGCATCAATTGAATATCAGGTTGTGTGCCAACTGGGTTCTTGGTGATAATGCCCATTGCATGTGTTAGCTCTGAGTTATTTGTTATTGAGAGTGACTCCAACTAAAGGTCATTCGTTTTTTCTGCATTATTGATAACTTCCTGTGTGTAATCTTTTGCTAATTGTGGTTTGGGGTAGAGTGGCCATTAGGTTTTTACGCATCGTAGGTGGCTTCTTGGATAGTGTCTTGCAATTGTTCTTGCCTAGGTGCAGAGTAACCTGCGCTGCTGACGTGCACTTGGGCGTGCGCGGCTTTCCTTGCACTGCCACGGCAGTTTGGTACTGCTGCCTCCGCAGGTGTATCTACTGCCACTGATGTTACGTTTCTATTGTGGCCTATATCCTGACCCTTTGCTGTTGTTGTTGGGGTCTGCCCTAGGCTAAGTGCTATCTCCTCATCCTGTGCAAAATCCGGTTTTTGCGGCGTCAAGAGTTCAGGAAATCCTGACATTTTGTCCAGTGTTGAGTAAATAACTTCAGTTGGATCCTTTAACAATTTTCCAGTGAGGTTCGTTGATCCAAAGATGGAGTATATTGGTGATATTAATATTGCAACCGGATTTCGAGTTAATTTTGACGGGCTTGCTGGGGATGTCTTAACACATTGCATTTTGCTTCTGTTTTGACTTTTGTTTTGAATTTTTCTGCACCGGTTGCTTTCTTACCTTGCATGATCTCATTACCTACTGTGGTGATTGAATGGCAAGGCGGACTAACTAGTTAAATCACAGGGCTAGATTGTGGCCTTTTTATATCACTTTCTAGTGCTTATGCACTTATGTTTGTTTTATTAGCTGGAAATTTTACTTCTCTGGGGGCCTGGGACCGATAATTGACTGATTGGTGCTGCTGCCACTCACTATGATGCTGCTGCCAGTCGGGATGTTAAATCCTGGTTCCTGTGGCTCCTGTGGCTGATCCTGTGCTCCCCCAACACCCAATACATGACAGTGCACGACAGCAGAGTGGGCCTGAAGGGAATAGAGTACTCAGTAGAGGGTCGTGCCTGCCACCTGTTTTCACTGGGCTGGCTAAGTTGCATCCTTCCCCAGCATTCTTCAAGCCCCTTGTGTTATCCCCTGGGGGGGCCTAGAGGACTATGCAAGCAGGGCTCTCTAGGTGAGGTCGCAAGCTGCACCCAACCTTGTTGAGCCGCTTCCGCGGCCTTACCTGGGCTCGCACTCAGCAGCGGCCCACTGATGACGACGGCGCTCGCCGCCTCCAGGCCACACCAGCACCTTCCCGCAGTAGTGCACTGAAAAGGTGAGGTTCTGCCCCTGTTCTCGGCTGGAGTTTTTTGAGTTGTTCACTGAGGACAAGGCCCGTCTGCATGGCCTGAAAATCCAGTATTCGTTATTTTTCCCAGCCCACCTGCGCATCTCATTTAAATCACAGACATATTTATTTGACTCTCCTGAAGAGGTTTTCCAATGGACAGACGAGTTGCTTAAACGGAAGGCTAATGCCCCCTCTGGAATGGACTCTGATACTACTTCAGCGGGTTCGGATTGGGATGTACCTAGGCCCACTGGGAAACAGTAGAGCCGGTTGCGCTCGAGGCGAGGATCCAGTCCCTGCAATGGCTCTCGTAGGGGTGCAACGGATGGTCGGCAATCCCGGTCCCCAACTTGAAGGCGCATTTCTGAACTCCTGTTAAAGCTGTATTACTCTTGATGGCAATCTAATTTGGGCTGCATAGTTACGTACATTCTGGCAAGACTTAAATAGCCGAGATGTACGCTCTATGGTTTGTTGCTATCCATTGGATGGGAGTGGATCCTACCCCCCCGTTGTGGAGGGACGCTTGCCATGCCCCCACAGATGCTTCAACGGTTTTGAGATATTAGGGTTGGTGGCGGGAGGGTTGGGGTGTTGGGAAACTGTTTGCTGTTTGTTCATGTCACACTGATCTCTTTCTTGCTTAGAGTCTGCTTGCATCCTGATACCAACTCACTGGTCCATTTATGCATCGCCGATATGACCCTCACCCAGGATAGGAGATTAACTATTGTTAGCTGGAACGTCTGGGGCATACTGGACAAGGTTAAATTTGTGGGGTGCTTCGCCAGGCTAGGCGATACAATGCTGCCATTCTCATGCTACAAGAAACACATCTTTTGGGCAATAAGACGCTCTGCCTGGTGTACTTTGGCTTTGTTCAGACTTATCATCCGGGCTTCACCAGGGGGTAGCGAGGGTGGCAATCTTGATTCATCGCAGACGGCTGTTTGTCCATGACCGTTCCTGGCCTGATCCCCGGGGCTGATTTATAGGTGTATCTGGCACGCTCTTTGAGGAGCCTCTCACCTTGGTGTGCGTCTATGCCCCCCCCACCTCTGTCGTCATCCCTGGTGGAACAGGTGGCCTCCCTATTGGCTGAATTTCCGCAGGGCCTGCTGGTGGCTGGGGGTGACTGGAACAATGTTATGTGTCCCTCTCTGGAGAGATGGCAGGGCACAGGGCGGATGACAGCCACGTGTGAATCGAAACTACACACGCTAGTACAGGGTTTGGTTGTGTAGATACCTGGTGGAAACTACACCCTACTGCAGTTAAGAACTTGGGGGTCCTGATGGACAATGCCCTCTCATTTGAGTTTCATGCCAAAAAAGTGGCAGGTACTTGCTTTGGCCACCTATGCGGTCTGAAACATATACATCACAAATTCCAGTGCAAGCACTGCGCTCCGCAGACCTGCATCTGCCCGGCACTCCCCGGGAGTTTAGGTGTAGAGCAGTGGGGCGCTCTTTTAGGGCTTTGGCCCCTACACTATGGAACTCTATTCCACTTGCTGTACGCAGCACACAAGATCACTGGGCATTCAGAAAATAGATTAAAACCTGTCTGTTTTCATCCATCTTCTTCACTGTCTGTATGCATGCTGTGGGCATTTAGAAAACAGATTAAAACATGTCAGTCTTTTTCATCTGTCTTCACTCTCCTTGGCCTCCGGTCCTCTAGCGCTGGGACGCCCCGGTAATAGGGCAGTCATGCGCTATACAAATATATTTAACATAACATAACTGCAAACAAATACACTTATTTTTCTGCCACTCACAACTCCTTCTCATGCCTCAATTTTATGTCTCAGGCCTCAAACATTCACAAGATTGAGAAGGCTTAGATCTTGGCCAGAGACCTGTCCGATCACTCTCTCATCACGCTAGCTGTGCAGCTGGGCTAGGCTCACTCGTCGCCCCGCTGGCACCTCTCTTAATGGTTGCTACAGGATGACTCATATCACCAACAACTGTATGTGGCCCTTACTGAATATTTCTCCCTCTTCCTATTGCCCAACAGCTATACACCAGTGACCTCTTGGATGAGGCCAGGCTGTACTGGCTGGCCACACGTAGTCATATTTATCAATGGGGGGACAAATCCAGCGCCCTCCTGCACCATCTGTGTCAGTAGACGCTTCACCCTGTGACCCTTCTCTGGATCCTGGGACCGACGGGCCAGGTCTTTACTGATCCAGCGGGTATCGCCACTAGTTTCGCCGACTATTATGCAAACTTCTACGCCTCGCAGGAGACTCTTCCTGACGACACTATTGACCAATTGCTGGCCAACCTGGCCCCGCGATCTCTATCCGATGACTTAAGGGACGACCTAGATGCCCCGATCACCGCAGAGGAGGTCCAAACTGCCCTTACGGACATGTGCTCTGGTAAATCACAGAAACCGAATGGGTTTCCTTCTGGGTTCTTCCAGAAATACTCACCAACATATCACCACACTACCTAGCAGCTCTTCAGGCTGCGGTTGACGAGGGCTGCCTCCCGGCTGACTGTCACCACGCTGAGATAATGGTCTTGTTGAAGCCCAGTGGACCCCCTCAACTCCATGCCTCTTACAGACCAATCTCTCTCCTGAACTTTGAGGCCAAACTCTTCACCAAAACTATTGCTGATCGCATTCTCTGGCATATCTCTACGCTTGTCCACCCTGACCAGGCGGGCTTCATGTCCAATCGGCTACTCGGCATGGCATCCATTGGGCGCACAATGCGATTTTCTCTGTAGACCGGTTAAATAAACCGGCCGTGCTCCTTTTAGCTGATATGTGTAAGGCCTTCAATTCCCTCCGCTGGACATATCTATTCGCACTCCTTACCCGTTTAAACATAGGACCCAGACCTTTACAGTACATTCGACTCCAATACACTGACATCACGGCCTCGGTGCGTGTGGTTGATTCCATCTCGCAGCCTTTCCATACTAGGCAAGGTACCAGGCAGGGCTGCCCCCTGTCTCCCTACTTGTTCGCCCTAGCCATCGAGACACTTGCAGCCTGGGTGCATATAGATGCCCAAGTGTACGGCTTTGAGTGGTCGTGCGAGGTGTCAGATCACATAGCGCTATACGCTGATGACGTCCTGTTCTTTTATTACATGCCCAAATAGGTCTGGTCCCCGGTTACTCTGCATAATGGAAATCTTTGGCCAAACTTCTGACCTCTATATGAATGCATCTAGGTCCTGTTTATGGCCTCTGCAGGGGAGTGATCAGCTGGGAACTTGGGCACAACAGGTCACGGTTGTGCCTGATAGCTTTAAATATCTTGGGGTGTTCCTGTCGTCGTCTCAACCGGACTTCTGGTCTAAAAATCTAGCCCCCATACTGCCTCCAATTAGACAACTGTTGAGCTCTTGGTCGTATATCCCCCTGACACTGCTTGGCAGGTCGGCCATTTTCAAAATGGATTTGTTGCCGTACCTACTTTACCAACTCCAAAACTACCCATACCCCACACATGGTTCCGACAATTGAATTCAGCTCCTAGTCATTTCCTCTTGGGGGGGCCCGCACGGGATGCCCTGCGAACATGTTTCCAATCCACTTTTGTGGGGGCCTCGCTTTTAGAACTGGGGGTCTGTAGTTGGCAATGGCTTGCACCTTTGTCCAAATAGGGACCCCTGCTTCTAGTCAGAGTAAGGGGGCGACACTCCTAAAATAACCCCTGCTCAACCCTGTGGTCCAAGCAGGAAGGCTTATCTCAGAGGCAGTGTGTAAAGCATTTGTGAACACATACAGTAATACAGTGAAAACACTATAGATGGACACCACATAGGTTTTATAAACATAAGTATTCTTTATATAGACTTAACACAAGACCCAAATGACAAAAATCTACAATACTGTAATCAGAAATAATACTTCAAGATGGTAGAAGTAGCTTAAAAATAGGTTATTCACTTAAACGTAGTTTTTAGCAACAGATAACCCCAACTGGAGTTATCACAATGTTAAGGTCAAAGAAATCCCAAAATACGGCGCCAACCTCAAGGTGTGCTACGTCGGCACCGGAGTCAAAACAGACCCACAAAGAAACAGTACCTTGGAAAAAGCAAAAACAAAGACAGCTTGCGGTGTCGGGATATGCAGCGTCGTTTGCGCTGTGCGTCGCCTGTTCCTTGCTTCGGGGGAGGTGTGCGTTGGGTCCTCGATGCTTGCGCAAAGCAAGGGAGGTGTTGTTTCTTACCGGAGATCAGGTGGCATCACGATGGCTCCGAAACTACGTTCCCGTACAATGTCATGATGTGGATGAATTCCTGACCACCCACGTCGAAGATCGGCTCCGCGATGATGCCGGCTTTGGAGTCGTTGTAGCACGGAGGCTGGCGTCGGGTCTACATTGTAAGTCAGAGCAGCACTCACGACTTCGATGCAGATTACGGCGTCGCTTGCCGGTGTCGGTGTTGCAATTTTCTTCTATAGCAGCCAGAACAGCAAATTCCAGATGTAGGCAAGCAGAAGGGGTGAAGTATGTGTATCCCTGAGACTTCAGACAGGAGGCAAGCTCAAATTCAAGCCCTTGGAGGTTTTCTGCAAGATGATGAAAGTTTCAAAAAAAGTATTTTTTCCTTTCCTTGGCAATAAAGAAACCACTGCAGGCCAACTCCAACAAACAACACACTGGCATAGGGGTAATCAAAAACTCCTGCAGATTCTCTGGTTCTTCTCCTTGGCAAAAGGTCTGTCTTGATTACCATAAGTGATTTAAAGTCCTGGGGTCTGGGCCCCAGTATTTATACCAGTAAATCCTTTGTCCTCGGAAGGCAGAGGGTCCTGTACCTAGTCCAAACTAGTTCTGCCAGTGCACAACTTCTTCCTTTCTTAGTGTGGGCCAGGGTCATCAGGCACACCACAGGAGGTGGAGCCAGCATTGTGGAAGGCAGGCACAGCCCTATTCAGGCCCAGGTGTTAATCCTCCCACCACTCCCAATGCGGATAGGTCTATTCAGCCTTGTGCTGACTCACCTGTCTCCTGGAGCCCCCTGTCACTCACAAACCAGACATGGAATACACAATCTAGCAGAGGCAGGCTTTGATGGTTAGGCAAGAAAATACCTACTTTCTAAAAGTGGTATTTTCAAAGACTGAATGTTAAAACCAACTTCCCTAAAATATGTATTTTATAATCTTGAGTTCAGGCATACTAAGTTCGTTTTTCTACCATGTTCCCATGGTCAGTTAGGATTGTAAGATGTTACAATCAAACTGCCCATTCTGGCCTATGGGGGCAGGCCACACCAGCACCAGCACTTGCCAGAAACCGGTCCTCTGAAGCTTGTTTCCAGTCCAGGGAAGGCATGGCTTGGCAGTTCGGGCTGCACTGTTCCCATGAGGCACAGGGTCAGACTGATTTGCATATGGCCATGTCTGAACTGGGGTGGTGTGGAGTGCAAAAAAACAATGGATTTAGGCCCAGATCTCTGTACTGGGGTGAATGTATGACATTGTTCTGCATTCTGTCCATCAACTGTGGTTTTTGCATTTGCCACCCCGAGTGGGATGGGTATGCTCAGACGTGAGTCCCATGCTCTCCACACCACTGGATTCAAGCAAGCCGGGCTGAAGACGGCTGGAATGCCAGAAACCGGTCCTCGGAAGCTTGTTTCCAGTCCAAGGAAGGCATGGCTTGGCAGTTCGGGCTGGACTTTTCCCATGCGGCACAGGGTCAGACTGATTTGCATATGGCCATGTCTGAACTGTGTGGAGTGCAAAAAAACGATGGATTTAGGCCAAGATCTCTGTACTAGGGTGAATGTATGACATTGTTCTGCATTCTGTCCATCAGCTGTGGTTTTTGCCTATGGGGACAGGAAGCCTTGGAACAGTGAAAAACGAAATTGGCTGTAATTCACTATCCGGACATGCTACACACATCATGGCATGTCCTACCTTTCACATACAACGCACCCTGCCCTAGAGCCTACCTTAGGGGTGGCAAACGTAGAAAAGGGAAGGTTTAGGGCACAGCTTTCTAAACTTTTCGTGTTGGTGACACACTGTTTAGATATGCATAATTTGCCGACACGGTAATGCGGTGTAGAGAGCGAGCCTGAACCACCTATGGGGGGCTGAGGGGGGGGTCCACTCCCGCAAGAAAATTTTGAAAAAAAAGTGGACAAATGGTGCATTTTCAAGCAAATTTGCAAATTTGAGAAAGCAGAAAGGTTAATAAAGCAATTGTGAATCTGTTCCAACAAAGATTATGACTGGATAAACTGGGTGTAAGGTTAGGTTTGTGCCTGAAACAAGAAGCATAAGGTCGGACAGAAGTAATAACTGCATTGACATTGGCTCAGACAAACTCAGGGCAGCAATTGACCTTGGTATGGACAACGCTAGTGATCAGTCTTTGTGTGAAAAGACAGTGTTTGCACAATAAAAGCTTGAAGAAGTGCTCATTATGGCAGAATATATACTGCCTTCTACTGGGAAGTTGTACTCTGCCTGTGGAAGTATTTCAGTTGTGTTAAAAAATACAGGCATGCCCCTTTTCCAATGCAAATGTAGGTGTTTGAGAGTTTTTTTGTATGAGCAGGCACTTAAAGATTACGTGCCTGCTCACACAAAGGAGTGTATGAGAGAGTGTGGAGCCTGAAAGGGACCATGAATCAGTCTACCTGTGTGTACATGCAGGGTACACGGAGCTCTGCCTTAGAACACTGGCTAAGTGTGTAGATATGCGTGTTCCTATAAAAAAAAGTAATTAAAAAGTTTTTAAGAAGCTGATACAGGTCAGAGCAAGCCTGAATGCAAACATCAACTGTGCCCATTCACGCACACTGTCCGAACTAGCGATCAGCTTCTGACTAAAAACCTTTTTAAGTGCTTATGTATGGTTATTTTTAATTTAAGCATATCTTCACTTACTTTATTGATACATATAACAAGTACATTGGGGCAATACAACAGAGCTCAGGTAAATACTTGAAAAGCCTGCTGTGTGGCACTCCCCATCGAAGGCGAAGAGATGGAGACCTAGGGTGGACAAGGCAGAAGGGGCAGAACCAGCATAGGCAGCAGGGAGGAGAAAGGGCCACGCATGAGAAGCTGGCCCATGTAGGGTACACACCACCAGGAGAAGTTGAGAAAAGAGTAGTAAGGTGAGTAGTACCCGTCCGTCTTAAAGGCTGTTCGGTGTATAATTACTCTTGATGTCACTCTTTCTAGTTTCACATAGTCCTCGAAGGGCCCTCTTGACTGGGTGTTGGCTGGAATGACTGAGAAAATTTTCCAGATAAAAACAGTATTTAAATACATCTCTGTGGTTCATTCACTTACTGAATGAACAGCACACCTAAACTAGCCACCTTCAACTCTCTCACCAGACCGGGCAAGTAGACCTTAACAATAGCCCGCCCCGATAAAATCTGACTCGCTATAGCGAGTGGTAAAGTAGATTTCTCAAGTCAAGTTTCTTCTGTTTTTGGGGGCAGCTTCTTTATTTATAAGCATATTCTTCTGTCCATTCTTTGTGTTTATTCTTGCAATGGGTTAGCACCTATGGTGTTATGTTATGTTATGTTATGTTATTGGTTCATTTTTTATAGCGCACGGCTACTCAGAAAGAGTGTCCCGGCGCTTTTATTGGTGTGCCAAGTCACTTTTGGTGAGTAGAAGTTTCAATGTCTGTAGGGCTCTTGAAGAATGTGGGAGCCCCTATCCGAATTCAAAAGATACTTGAGAACAACTCATTATTTTCAATGGGAGATGGTATTGACACCTATATGGAACTGCAGTTGGGCTGTTTATTGGTTGGTTGGAGAAGAGGCAGGTCTGGGGTTCTGGTGGTTGATGATATTTAATATTAGGGTAGATTAATTTATTCCTGATTATTTGGACACTGATGATCAGAAACTGAACTTATAGAGGTTATTGCATATCTTAACATTAATACCTACAATATGAGTTTTACTTTAAAGTGCAACTATGAGAAAATCACCTTTTTGGATGTTGAGTTGTACATTAGTGATCCAGCAACGCACACTAGAATGTTCCACAAAGAAACATCGTGCAATTCACTATTACATGTGACTAGTTCACAAATCTAAAAATCAATTTACAGCCATTCCAAATGGAGATATGGTTATACCTCGTAGAAACGCAGATATTATGAATTACACAGTCATTTCAGTGATGCTAAGAAGAGATTTCTCAAGAGAGGATATGATCAACATACAATGAGATATGCTACTATGAGAGCTGGAATACTTGATAATGGTCCCGCTACTTTAATCCACATGTTTAGCAATTGCTCTGAACTTCTTGTCATAAAAAGTTGATTGCCGCATTTTGGGAGAACATTTTTTGTCACAAACTCCCAGAGTCCGACACCCTATTTGTCTTAGGCTTTGATGATTCTTTAAAACTTTCTAAATCCGAACAAAGATTGCTATTCATTGGTACAGCTGTATTGAGATTAATATTGTCTGCCCGCTGGAAGGAAGTCTCACCTCCTAGTTTTCAAATGTGGCTAGCTCGCTTTCTTGCGGTTTATAGCTATGAATCGGCAATATTTGCCACCAGAGGAGCTAAAGCAAAGCTTCGAGGTGAAGTGTTATGGCGTCCAGTCTCTACTTGGAAAGCTGGATTAACTCCTAGTGAAATTGGTTGAGACTAACAAAACTTTATGATTGAACTTATTGTTGTCATATCCCTTTATGAACCTGCGGTAGTACCCCGTGAGCCCGAGAAACGCCCGCACCTCCGTTTGGGTGGAGGGGGCCTCCCAGGCCACGATCGCATCGATCGTGGGTTGGAGAGGTGCCACGAGGCCGCTGCCGACCTGGTGCCCCAGGTAGACCATGGACCCCTGTTCGATTTGACACTTACTGGCCTTAATGATGAGACCGGCCCTCTGTAGGGCTAACAAGACCTCCCAGGGGTGGAGGAGATGTTCTGGCCAGTGGGAGCTGAACACCGCAATATCGTCCAGATATGCGGCGCTGAATTCTTCCAATCCTGCCAATACCTGGTTCACCAGTCTCTGGAAGGTTGCGGGGGCATTTTTCATGCCGAAGGGCATCAACCGGAAATGATAGTGGCCATCCGGGGTGGAAAAGGCGTACCTCTCTCGGGCTCCTTCGGTTAGGGCGATCTGCCAGTAGCCACTGGTCAGATCGAAGGTGCTGAGGTAACGAGCAGACCCTAGACGGTCAATGAGCTTGTCTGCTCGGGGAATGGGGTGAGCGTCGGTTCGGGTGACGGCGTTGAGCCCGCGGTAGTCCACACAGAACCTCAGCTCGGGAACAGTGCCGGGAGCGGCCGCTTTCGGAACCAGGACCACAGGACTGGCCCATGGGCTGTCAGAGTCCTCGTCCACTCCCAGGGCTAACATCTTGGACACTTCAGCCTTGATGCAGGCTCGCACTCTGTCGGGAACGTGGTAGGCCCTGTGCCGTACCGGGGGACTGTCCCCGGTGTCCACATCGTGGACGCACCATCTGGTGACTCCGGGGATGAGGGAGAATAGGTCAGAAAACTGTCCCAACAACTGGCGACAGTCTTTGCGCTGCTCAGGGGTGAGGGAGGGGGCGAGCCTCACTCCTTCCACGGAGCCATCTTTTTCCTTCGCGCACAAGAGATCGGGGAGAGGATCCGTCTCTTCTTCGGCTCCGTCGTCGGTGGCGAGGAGTAAACTCAACTCGGACCGCACAAAGTGGGGTTTCAGGCGGTTCACGTGGAGAACCCGCAAGGGGTTCCTTGGGGACCGTGCATCAACAAGGTAGGTAACCTGACTCTTCCGCTCCACCACTTTGAAGGGACCCGTCCACTTGTCCTGCAGGGCACAGGGTTCCACAGGGGCCATCACCCAGACCTGCTGTCCGGGTTGAAACTCGACCAGAGTGGCATTCTGGTCATACCACCTTTTCATTTCCTCTTGACTGGCTTCGAGGTTTGCCTCGGCCAGCTCTCGGAACTTCCGAGTCTGATTCCGAAGAGCCAGAATGTATCGAAACACATCTGGTGGGGGCTCCAAGGACGTCGTCTCCCACCCTTCCTTGACCAGGCCGAGGGGTCCTTGGACGGGGTGCCCGTAGAGCAGCTCGAAAGGGCTGAACCCCAGGGACTTCTGGGGGACTTTGCGGTATGGGAACAGGAGGCAAGGGAGGAGGACGTCCCACTTGCGTCTCAGGGATTCCTCAAGGCCCATGATCATCCCCTTGAGGGTGCGGTTGAACCGCCCGACCAGGCCATTCCCCTGGGGATGGTACGGGGTGGTGAACTTGTACGTCACCCCGCACTGTTGCCAGAGAGACTTCATGTACTTGGAGATGAAGTTCGTTCCTCTGTCGCTCACTACTTCTCACGGGAATCCCACCAGGCAGAAGATCCCCATGAGGGCCCGCCCCACCACGGGGGCTGTCACCGTTCGGAGGGGGATGGATTCGGGATATCGGGTGGCGTGATCCACCAGGACCAGAATGAACCGGTGTCCCAAGGACGTTCGGGGGTCAAGGGGCCCTACGATATCGATTCCCACCCGTTCAAAGGGGGTACTGACCACGGGGAAGGGTTGTAGGCTAGCCTTGCGTCGCCCTCCGCTCTTGGCGCTGACCTGACACGTGGGGCAGGACCTGCAGTGGGCCTCCACATCGGAGCGCATATGGGGCCAGTAGAAATGGGTGACCAACCGGTGGTATGTTTTGTCTTGACCCAAGTGTCCCGCCAGGGGTACATCATGGGCCAGGTTCAGTAGGAATCTGTGGAAACGTAGGGGTACCACCAGCACTCGGGCTGACCCTAGTTCGGCGGATTTTGGTTCGCTATACAGTAGGCCATTTTCCCAATAAATGTGGTGGGAGCCGGACTGGTCACCGGCGGCCTGCTGCAGCGGCCCCACTAGAGAGGGACATGAAGTCTGCTCCAGGCAGAACTCCTCTCGGGAGGGCCCCCCTCTTGGCGCCACTGGGCCAACTCAGGGAGATCGTCCGTGCTCGGGGCTGGCTCACCAGCTTGGTCCAAATGACCGGAGTCGGGGTTGCTGCCTTACCCGGGAAAGAGGTCAAGGCCTTCCGTCTGCCCGCTACCCTCTGGTTCGGCGGGGATGGGGTGAGTTAATTCCGTCGTCACCTCTTCGGGAGTGGCCACCTGGGCCGCCATGGACCGGGTGGTCACGCAGGCCCACTCGGGTAGGCCCACCATCTCGAGGTGAGTTTTGCGCTCTACTTGCTTCCAGGGAGAGTTCTCCAGATCGTTACCGAGGAGACAGTCCACGGGCATGTCGGTGCGGACGGCAACTCGTAACTCCCCGGAGACGCCCTCCCACTCAAATGTGACCTGAGATATCTTACAGGTGCGGACGGAATTGTCAGCGGAGATCACTCTGCAGGAGGCACAGGGAACTATTTGGTCTGGGGTGACAAGGTGCTCTTTCACAGCAGTGATACTGGCCCCTGTATCTCGGAGGGCTCCTATGCGGAACCCGTTGACAGTTACTTGCTGCCGGTACTTCTCGGTGTTGTCGGGTAGGAAGGTTCCGGGGACCATTTCTCTATCCCCCAGGAAAACTAAGGTCATGGCTGCTGGTTCCCACCCCTCGGGGTCCTCTATCTCCTCTTCCTCTTCTAGAGCTACGTTGGCGAGGTGGCGCGCAGGGGGATCTGCAGTAGTGGTCTTCTTGAGCATGGGACAGTTGGGGTCATTGACGTAGTGCCCTGTTTGGTTACATCTGTAGCAGGCTGTGGCTATTCTAGGTCCTGATCTCGCAGGAGGGAATCCGGCCCTGGCGTCTGGCGGGGAGGTCCCTGACTAGTTCCTATGGGGACTGCGAGGAGGCCCTGTCTGGGGACCCCTCTGTCTATTCTGATTCCCCCGCCCCTCTGACCTGGCTTTTCTTGCTCGTTTCGATTGTAGTCTCCCACTGGGTTTCGTGGGACTCGGGTGTTCACCCATCGATCAGCCTCGACAGCCAACTTCCGGGGGTCGGCCAACTTGCTATCGAGTAGGTGCTGTCTCAGTTCTATAAAGCAATTGTTTGATAGATGTTCATAGGCGATGAGGTCCACCAGACCTTCGAAGGTGGTCACTTTGCTGCCCTTGATCCGCCCGTCCAAAGGTCTGCTGTAGAAATTTACATATTCCACCCATGTGGTGCCGGGTATCTTTTTGCAGTCTCGAAATCTCTGTCTGTACATTTCAGGGGTGAGCCCATAGCGAGCCATGAGGGCTTCCTTCATGTGGGTGTAGGAATTCACGACGGCGGAGGGCAGATCCAGCAGGGTGTCTCTCCCCTCGCTGAGGAAGCGGCCCCATAATCCGGCCCCCCAATCCTTCTCAGGTACTCGGTGGGCGGTCATGGCAACCTTTGTACGCTTTGAACCACTGCTGGATATCGTCGTTCTTGTAGTATTCCTTCACCACATCCTTGGGGATGTGTACTTTTGGTTGGACCGGGGGAGCAGGGTCTCTGTTCCCCGGGGGTCGTGTCTCTTCGTTCCGGGCTTTAATTTCGAGCTCCTTCAAGCTGCGCTCGTGCTCGAGTTGGCGCTTTTTCCCCTCGTGCTCTCGCTGGAGCTTCTTTTCTTCTAGCTCCCGCTGGAGCTTCTTTTCTTCCAGCTCCCGCTGGAGCTTCTTGTGTTCCAATTCCCCTTGCAGCCTTAACTGCTCGATGGCTACTTTTTGCTCCGCCAGCTTGAGTTCTCCTTCGATTTTAAGTCGGGCCAGTTCCAGCTCGTGGTTTCGGTTGCCCTCTCGGTCTGCCATCTCTTCTACCGACAGACCTCTCTCCGTGCTGGAACTTCGTGGTAGGGAGTCGGCTCCCTCTTCCCTCGGGCCATCTGTTTCGGTCGGCGGCTCTTCCTCTCCACTGTTACCTTCAGTCGTGGGGAGAGGGGCCCCGGCTTCTACCCAGGCCGTCAGGGCTTTCTGGAAGTCGTCTTTGGTGCTTAACCCAGTGGTAGCGATGCGGAAATCTTTACAGAATTGTTTTAATTCTTTGTGGGTGTAATCTTCTAGCTTTTATTTCTGAAAAGCGTTTTTTTCGTTGGTTCCGATGAGACTCATGGTTGGTCTTGTTCGGATGGTGCGTCAGACACTTTACTGTACGATTCTAGGCGTAGGCTCTTATCCCGTACCTTGCCACCAATGTTAGAAGGGGCGGCCCCAGAGGTCGGGTTAGGTCTACCCAGCTCCTCCGTGACCCACCTCTCCCACCAATAATGCCGAGCCTTATGAGAGATCTCCACCGGGGAAGACCTCAAGTAGCGAATCGTACACATGAGGACCACACCACACTTATGAACAGACACAACACCGATGGAGTAGTTATGAACTTCTTTATAATCACGAAGAAAAAGTAATACCACACTTATATACAACGATCGAAGGATCGCAGAGAGTCTCAAGTCTTTAGGGAAGGGGTAGCGGGACAGTCTTAGTTCGTAGCCCAGTACGTAGCGTACCCTGCGCACAGCTCTCAATCCTCGAGCCGGGGGGATACGGAAAATGGTAGACGCACTGGTGAACTTACGCACTTGAGGATAGTCTCTCAGGGATGGTAGCTTCGAGAGTCCCGTCGGACTAGAATGTTCCTCGAGCCGCGACGAAGTCAGCAGGGCTCACTCTGGAGGAAGGTCTGGGGGAGCCGCGACCACGTCAGCAGGGCTCAGAGAGTTCCGTAGATGTCTTCAAGGTTCAAGCTCGAGCCGCGACGAGGTCAGCAGGGCCCCGATGGTTCAGTTCCAAGAACGAGCCGCGACAACGTCAGCAGGGCTCAAAGAGTTCACGAAGTTCAGTTCAGCCGCGATCAGATCAGCAGGGCTTCCTTGTCCAAGATACAACTGCCTGCTAGTTCAGGGGCGACCCTTGATATAGTTCAGTGACCCTTTCATGTCCGGACCCTTGCAGGCGGGGGTCCGAGGCTGTGGGGGCGGTCCATGGGTGAGGTCCAGCAGTTGGTGCTTTGATCCCTTTGAGGATGCGTCCGGGAATTCTCAGACGCCCAGCAGGTCTGGAGCCAGCACTCGGGGAGGCCAGAGGTGTGATCGAAACCAGTCTCTCAGGGGAGGCCGGAGGTGCCATCGAAACTTCTCACCTTCTCTCACTAGGGTAGCCTTCACCCTCCCAATAGGGGATGGCGCGTCTGGAGCCTACGCTCCGCTGGGGCTGGGGGTCATACTAGGCCCACGACATCAGGGATCTCGGGAAGGGAAAATGGCTGCCGATGGGCGTATGTGGCTTTGCGGGTCTGGGACGTGTGTGCTGGAAGGGTGGCCGGGGACAGGCCGATGCGGGCAATGGGCTTTGGGTCGGACATGGGTAGGGCAGCTAGGGATCCCTATGTACAGAGCTGGGCTAACGGGGAGCTGATTCGCGGGGGGCCACGCCACGAGGCCGGGTCCAACAGATACAATACTGGAAGAGTTCGAAGACACGTTCCAAGGCATTGGATGCCTCAAAGGGAAGGAGGTGTCACTCCACATTGATCAGTCTATCCAACCTGTCGCCCTCAGACACCGGAGGATAGCCTTCCACCTCAGAAAGAAAGTTGAGGAAGAACTAGAAGCCCTTGAGCGACAGGGCATCATTGAAAAGGTCAGTGGGCCCACCCCGTGGGTATCTCCGATCGTAGTGGCGCGCAAGCCCAAGCAACCTGGCCAAGTCCGCATCTGTGTGGATATGCGCCTATCCAATGCGGCGGTCAAGAGAGAAAGACACCTGACCCCCACAATCGATGACATTTTAGGAGAATTAAACGGAGCCAGGTGGTTCTCCAAGATGGATCTCCGATCGGGTTATCACCAGCTGCTTCTCCATCCAGACTCCCGATTAAGCATGAGCGAATTTTGCGAATCTGGCGTTCGCGAATTTTGCGAATTTGCGAACTCGCAATCCGCAAAATCCGCGAATTCTCGAAAATTTGTATTTTTTTTGTGTTCGCAAGGGTTTCTGCAAGTTCGCGAGGGTTTGGTACCAGTTCGCAATTGCGAACTTACTTGTCGGCTCGCAACAGTCGCGACTATGTTGTTTCTACGTCTGGTTCATCATCACAGGTTCCCAGCACCCTCTGTTTCACTACTGCCACCCTCTGTTTCACCCATGCCACCCTCTGGTACATCAATGCCACCCTCTGGTTCATCATCACTGTAGATTATGGGGGGGAAAAGCAAGCACACCTGCCCTGCTTCAACTGACATGAATTAATTTGGGGTTGGTTTATTACTGTGTCACTGTTTTAAAATTCCAGGTCTGGCACCTGCTTCCTTATCAGTAATTTGCTTTCTGTTGCAGTGCAATTTTTTTTTCCAGGACCTTTGTGGCCTACTTGTAGCTATTCTATGAGCCTGCTGTGAGGGTCAGAGCAGGGTCATACAATTGTTGCAACTAGAAACTGAACTCTGGAGGGGCCCCCGTCAGGAAGCACTACAGGGAATGGTTACTAATGATGAGTTTGAACTCTTGCACCTGCTGAGTGCTTTCAGTTTTGCAAAACCCGTTTTTCTGCAATTTCGCGGGATTTGCGGGGCGCGAACTTGCGCGAGATCGAATTCGGAAGCCGCGAATTCGTGCGAATATGCAATTTGTTTTTTTGCGGCGTGTTAGTTCGCAAGGTTTTTTGCGTTTTAGCGAGCCGCTTGTAGTTCAACAGCGCGAAGTTACCCTCGCGGTCGTTCACGGGCGCGGCTATCTTGTTTGCATGACGTATTTCTGTTTCCGGGCGCGATGTGTAATCTCGCAAAGTGTGCGGCTCGCTAGTACAATTTCGCGTGTGTTCGCGAGGAAAATCTTGCGCGAACTTACTCGCGCGGTCGTGAACGGGCGTGGCCATCTTGTTTCTCATTCATTGCTATGGTTCTGGGCATGCTTTTTGTATCCTCTCTGTATCTCTGCCATCCTTTGCTTGTTTGACGTTTTTTTTTATCTGTTTTACTTATTATCTATCCCTCTATTTTCTAGCTCTATATTTTTGTGTTTTCTGCTACTTTCGGTTAATTTTAAACTACTTATTTAAACTCCTTTCTTTTCTTCTCTTCCCTATTCTATTTTCTTTATAATTTAGCTTCCTTTCTGCCCAGACCATGGTGAAGGGAGCCGGGAAGCATCCCGAGAACGGGAAGGGTCCCGCACCCCGTGCCCGGCTCCCGTGCGGGCGTTTGAGGGGGGAGCAGGTCGCACCCCGGGAGATCTTCAGCCCGGAGGAGGTGGCCGCACTAATTTTTTATGTTCAGCGCCGCCTCCCCAGGACCCTCATGGCAGGCGGCAAGATCGCTAGCGGGTACGGGATCCAGGAGCGCCGGAAGCGGTGGGAGAAGGTGTGCCAGGCCATGTACCACCACTCTCGGGTCTGGTGCACCTACAACCAGGCCACCCACCGCTGGACGGATGTCCTGGACCGGGAACGCGATCTGCTCGACCTGCTCGGCCCTGAGATCCCCGGGCTTGGTGAGTAGTAGTAGCTATTTCTTTACTATGTTTTCTCCTGTCTGTGTGTTATTATCTTGCAAATTTTTGTTTTTTACCAAGAGCAATAATGCTGCTGATTACATTGTAGGTAAATTATATTTCAAAATCTTCTGTGCATTTCAAGTGCACTGCTCTCCTTCTCAGTAGCGCTGCTACTATGCTTATTTGTTTTCAATTTTGAGCTCATTTCATTGGCCTGTGAAATTATGCATGAGTGTAGTTTAAAGAACTGCGTAATGCTAGACACTAAGGGTCAGATTTTTTATTACCGGCGCATCCCTGCAAAGTAGCAGGGATGCGCCAGTAATTGTGCGCCACGCCACCACCACCCATGGTGCGCCGTATTTACAATGCGGCGCACCATGGGCCCAAAACGTCACCAAAGCGTTACGCATCTGTGCCGTAAAGGCGGCGCATTGTGGAGTTGCGTCGCAACGATGGCGCAGCTCCAGCAATGCTCTGGGGTGCCCTATCTCCCCAATGCTGCGTCAAGCCGTACGTCTGCTTCAAGCAGGCGCAGGGTTTAAGTCACGCATCATTGTCCTCAAAGTGACTGATTGAAATCTTGTAGATTTCCCTCAGCCACTTTTAGGATGCGTTCCTGCGCCAGAACGCCCTCCCTTGCGCCGGATCGCCCCCTGATGGCGCAGGGCTTTACAACGTGTTGCATCTCCCATATGCATCACGTTGTTAATATACGCCGCACCATGGCGCCTCTTTTGTTCTGCCACTGAGTCACAAAAGTCACGCAACAATGGAGCAAAAGAGTCGCAAGGGGCTTCTAAATCAGCCCCTACAGACTCAAGTCCAGTCCTTCCTTTGTACACATGGCGATAAGAAGAAATAGTGGTGGTGGATTGATAGTTTGAGTATTTTAATGACTGGTTAATGTAGTAGGAAACTTTAGTGTTGTCGCTGATCTGCAATCACGATGGACTTTGACTGTCACTTCGTGTGCTGCGGACTGCTGCCTGCCAGTCCTAGGCAAAACTTTTTAGTACTTTGTTTAGTGAGTTACATAAGAACTTTCCAAGTCGACGGTCCGCAAATCAAGCAATGCTAATAACGTAGTAGACCACATGAGATCGGTCAATATATCCTGTGGAATAGTTGTCTATTTGCTATTTCGCCAAAATATTTTGTTATTGTTCTTTTAAAATGTTTGATTTGGTTGACAAATCTCATCCATGTTTTCTGGTCTTTCTTTCTTTCATGTTGTACATCAGCTCCCCCCCAGGGGCAAGAGGACACAGGAGGAGGAGGCTGCTGTTCGCCAGAATGCAGCCCAGGATCGGGCAGGCAAGGGCTCCTTTGCTGGCCCCGGTAAGTTTTAATTTTAATATAGAGTACCTATTTTTTCCTAGCGTTCCTCATTCGATTTTTTCTAAATCGTCTTTGATCTTCTTGTAGACTGGATCTAAATTCTTATCCTGCCTCGACTATGACTCCCTGTTGTATTACTAGATTATTCTTATTAGTCTGTCTGTGTAACTAACTAAGATTGCACATTTGGCAATTCCATTGGACTCCCATTCTAGTCAGCAATAGCTCTATGCACTGAGTGCAGTTCTCTGGGATTGTCCATACTGTCTTTTCAAGTCTTCTAAATGTTTATGCTTTGACAATTGCCAACAATAAAAAGGTGAATGACCACCAAGAAAGAATAAGATACTACTTTACTTTTGGTTTGGATAGGAGGACAATCCATTCTACTACTGTTGCAGGGACAAATCTGCAGAAACAGAACTATGGACACGAAATAATGCATTGCTTAGCTTATCAATTATAATAGGCGCTGTTAGACTTTCCACATACCTCAGTGATAACAGACTTTGTAGTTGAACCCCCAATCTCCTTACTGACTAGATAGTGTGGCAGAGTAATTTAGCTCCCAAAGTCACCGATGATTGATCCCCAATGATGATTAGATTATCCAACGCAGGACAAGAGTACGGAGTCAGAGTCAAGAAGTGTCAGAGGCACGGACTCATGCTTGCAAAAATTCCAAAACCTTTAGCTCAGCCACTCTATTCTGGAGGACCAAAAACCACAGAGTCTATTTAAGTTTAAAAGCTTTATTAAAAGTAAACACATTTATTAAAATCAAGTTTGTCATAAAAGTAATCGTTTAACTGAAAATGGAAAAGTGCTTAGTGCTGGCGAATAATTGGACACATTTCTTGTGGTCGAGCCGAGCTCTCACCTGGTTTGAACTTAATCTTGCTCGTGTTCTTAGAAGTCAAGCTTCTGTCTGTTAGGAGAAAAAGTGGTGCGTGTTAAAAATAAAAAGCAAGCATTCATCAGTTGTGCCAAAAAGTGCAGCAAGACAACAGCCTTCCCTGGAAAAAGGGACTTTTTTACTTTAGAGTAGACAGTCACAAATTATTACATTGTTTGCTGTTTTTTTAACATTGTAGGTGGAACATCTGGTGGCGGGGTCAGCGCGGAGGTGGTGGTGGTGGATGAGGGGAACAGTTCTGGGGAGGATGCGGTGCAGGTGCCGGACGACACCAGTGTGCCTGTGAGGGTTCACACGGTGGTGGCAGGCAGAGGTAAGCTATATATTCCTTACTTATTGAGATTGAAGACTGCAGAGTGTGCTATCTGGGGCTCTGGGAGAGGGAGGGGGCGCACCAGCAAGTGCAAGGAGCCTGCGCCCGCTATCTGCACGGGTGTATTATAAATCAACCAGGTAGTAGCCTCCTCTAAATGTACTTCGACTTAGCTGTGTAGTTTTTGGTGAGAAGAATCCCAATCAGATCTGAGATGAACTTGATGGATGGGATGAACGAAAAGCGAAAGAAGGGTGTAAGTAAGCGTGGAAGGACGAGAAATTTAATGATGACTGGCAAAGAAGAATGATATGTGTTTGCTTGGTCCCCGAGGTGGCTGGGAAGGAAAGAATATGGTATGGTGCATGGCTGGGTGAATGATAAAGCAAGGATGGGTGGAAGGAGAACAGCCTGGGTGGGTGAAACAGAAACTGTATGTGTGCATATACTTTGAATGGATGGATGCCTGGATCATGGTACTATCTGACTCTTAGATAGCATATACTCTTAGATAGCATATTTGTATCTAGAGAGAGTAGACGGTCACTGGATGAACTAAGTGTTACTTTGAAGAGCATGTAACACCGCACCCTCACGTCCGTTCCAGTGTATGAAAGGCAAGGAAAAGAAGTTGTAATTTTGTCCAAATACTACCATGAATAGTAGCACTAGTTTGTATTGCAACTGCAAGCACAGCATATATCCGGTTCTTACGGTGGACACTCCCTACCTCTCTTAATAACTTTAGTTTAGTAGTAGTAAGTCATTCATGTGTGGGCGTATCACTGTTCACTCAATAATAAGCAAAGCACCTAAAGTCATCCCATATGTAATCAAATACATCCCATGTGAAGTGATAGATAATCTGATTATTTAGCTTCTTCGTTTTCCTTTTCTAGTACTCATTTGCAATGTAGGGTGAAAGCTAAATTAATTAAGCAGTAGCCCTTTTAACAGAGTATTCTCAGTGCCACCCGTAATAGAAAAGTAAGAACTTCACCACCTGCATGTACTGGACCGGTACAGTAACGCAAGTCTGTCTCACTCATCATGGTGTTCGTCTGTTTTTCTCGGGTGCAAGTTCACTGCGCTGGCATTATGCCGGCTTGCATAAGATAACGTACCAATTTTCCTAAACAAGAGAGAAAAAGAAGAAGACTGGTGTACTGTCATAGTCGACTGTAATGGAAGTCCATAGTGCTCGTAGAATTTGTTCCTTAAACTCCCACTAATGTTAGAGCAAGGATGAAGAAGTGGGAGGTTAGATAGATACTGTCCTCAATAGTTATGTACTGTGCTTTCAATTTGCTACTTGTACTGTGACACAACTTTCTGCTCAATCATTTTGTGTTAATCTTAAGGAGCATTGGTTACAGACTATGTCTTTCTTTCTTCATATAGTTGCTCCTTCCAAATCAAACAGACCATCAAGGAAGGAGCTGGCTCGAATGGCCCGGCAACGGAGGCTGGATGCCACTGTCGCCGAATATCGGCGGCTGGTGGCCCTGGAGGAGGAGGACATGCAGTCTACCGGTACAACATCCACTTGGACAGCTGCATCCTCCTCTGTGCCCCCACGGGCTGCCAGCCAGCGCAGTGCTCCAGCGGTACAGAGCCGGGCTACCAAAGCCAACCGCCACCGCCGAGCAGCAAAGACAGCAGCTGCCCCCCACAGGCGTTTCAAGGCACGCCAGCACCGCCTATCCCTCAGAGTGTCCTACCTGGAGCAGGAGGTCCTAACGTACAAGACCTTGGTGGAGGGCCTCCGCTCCGACCATGCCACCCTCCGCAAGGAGTATGATGCTCTGGCCGCAAAAGTGAACAGCAGCCTGCCGTAGTGTCCCTTGCCTCTTTTTTAGAGACTTTTGGGGGGTGGGAATGGGGAGTTGGGTTGTTTTTGGGACTTTTGAAGGACAATCGGTGGGGTTAGGGAGGGTCTTGCGGGAGATTATTTTGTTAGGGCTACAAAAATATACTTTTTGAAACTTTATCTGAGCATACCTGTTTTTTACTGCTTTTGAGTCTGGTGGGTGGGGGTTTAACAGAAAGTTTGTGTTCCTGTAACTTAAGTCTGAGTCATTTTCTTCCTTTAAGTGTAAATGGCTAAATGTTTTCAACACTAAGTGCCTCTCACAGAGTAAGTGAATTCAAGAGTCCTAGGACTTTAGTAGTACTACCGTCAATCTCTCGTCTCTCCTAATACTCCATTATACTACCTCCCACTAAACGCTTATCTTACCTGTAATTTGTGTTTGAAAGTAGGGCTAGGCCCAGGACTGGCTCCACGGGAAATGTCGATTAAGGTTGGCAATCCTGGGCGGATGAAATGTCCTCCTCATTGCGGTGGTACTAGTGGTGTGACACAGTGGCAGTTGCATGCCTATGGAAAAAAAGAAAATGAAACCTGGTTTGTCCTTACTATAGCATTACAACGGTACGATAGAGAATATAGCAGGTGACAGTACACTAGAACAGTGCCACAATGTAGCCTAACAAATGGTAAAGTAACTAGTACTTGCGTTGAATTTCTTTGACATTGGCTACTACTACAAGAAATAGTACTGAAGCTGAGTAAGTCTAGAATATATCCTCGGATTCCTTCACCAGCCTGTTGCTATGACCTTATCCTCCCCAGCAAGTGTGTGGAATTATTGATGTCATTTAGTCACACATCAATCAAAACCACACAGCCCGGGGGAAGAGGGTTAGGGTTTGGAAAATGGATGGGAATGGCGGTTTCTTTTTGGGTAGGTTTTGTTGAGAGAAGAAAAAAAAAGCACAGCATGAACAAACAATAATTGAAGATAAAGAAATCTTTGGGTACAAAGCTAACCATAAATCTTTTAAGTGACATAAAGGAAGTGCATGCACTACTGCATGCATTGTTACTGAAAAGTAAGTAGTACTAGAATGTGACAGTACAGGGCTGCAGCGTTTTCACTTGCCTATCTCTGCACTCAGAGAAACACTTCTTACATTAAATTAGGTTTAAAAAATAGCCGAAGTAAAACCTATAGAATGGCTGTAGGGATCAATTTAGAAGCAGAGAGAGATCCAAGAAATGCAGTCACACTCATAGAAGAAAACAATGGATACTGTATCTGTATGTTGTTGTAGTTGTCCTGTTGAATTTGGTAAGTAAGTTGCATGCAGCAAACAATTCCTCTTATTAGCGGCACTCCTCCATTCCAGCTGACGCTTCGTCCATCAATGTTGGTGACCAGAAGACACCCTGTCCACTGCCTGCCTGGCGGATGCTGAATTGCGGCTCGCTAATGTGAAGCCTGACTCCATCCTTTTTTCCCCATTGCACAGACTGAAACCTGGCCTGTAATTATTGAACGAAAAACAGGAAGTGATATTAGAACACCACTGATAAATAAATATAAGGTATGTACGCTGTTTAGTGCAAAAAGTCACACTTTGAGTTTCCTAATAGACAGTACAATATTTTTGAAAGTGCGTACTCTGTCTGAGTCACCTTTTGAAGGATAAATAAGTATGGGCAAATTAATTTAGCGGATCTATCCCCTCAAGCTAGGTGTACTGTAAACTGTGTTTTAGAACAAAATTAGACCTTCCCAGCAGTGCTCCCACCCAGACCCTTACTAAAGCCAGTCGCAAAAATGTAGAAGACCCCCAATCAGATCTCAAAAAACGAGGCCTAGCAGAAAACTGGTGACAAAACGTACTTTGAAAGTAAAAGTAGGCCCAAATACCCCCTTACCCACCGTGAATTGTATTCAAACCACTTGCAAGCAAGCAGAAGTATCCATAGCCAGCATCGTTCCAAAACACGAAAACCCCCCCACCCAAACACATGCAATAGAAATACTGCTAACCCTAACGAGCCCTAAGTTAAGAATAGTTGCAAAGGCTTTCTTTAACTATGCCAAATCCCCCCTTTCCCACCATGGATTTTCTTCAAATGACTTGCAACCAAAATTAAACATTCCCACGAGTGCTCTAAGACCCCAGAACTCAGTTGCAAAAATCTAGAACACCCCGAAACACATGCAATCCTGCTGCTAGGGCTAACCCTAACGTACCCTAAGTTACAAAAAGTGCCAAAAGGCTTTTCCCTATGGATTTTGTCCAAACCTCTTCTATCCGGTATTAGACCTTCCCAGGAATGCCCCAAGACCCGCCAACCCACCCGCAAAAAAGCACAACACCCCCAAACAGCCAAAAAGGAAAATCTCATACTTACAATATTTCTCGGCCTTCGGTCCAAACGCGCTGTGCAGCTAGGTCATAACTCCCGTTTTCCACCAAGGATTTCCTGAAAAGCAAATGCAATCAAGATTAGACTGTCCCAGCAGTGCTCCCAGACCCCAAAACTCACCCACAAACACCCGGAACCCTCCAAAGAGCACCTCAAAGGAAAGCAAGTCAGCAAAAACGCCAACAAAATTCCGCCTCTGATTTGGTCCAAACCACTTTTATCCGGTATTAGAGCTTCCCAGCAATGGCCCCAGAGCCGTCAACCCAGGCGAAAACTAGTAGAAGACCCCCAAACAGCCAAAAAGCTAAAGTACAAAAATGGGGACAGTCATTTTCTTGGCAATTTCCAAAATCACTCCGCGCGCGCTCAGCAGCTAGGCCCTAACTCCCCTCTGCCACCATGGATTTGCTCCAAACCTCTTGCAATCTAAAGTATCCGTAGCCAGCAGTGCTCCCAGACCCCGAAACACACCCACAAACATCAGGAAGCCCCCCAAACAGGCCCCCGAAAACGCTACATTGAGCAAAATGTCAGAAATAGCAAAAAAAAATCTGCATGGATTTTGTCCAAACCACTTCTATCCGGTATTAGACCTTCCCAGGAATACCCCAAGACCCGCCAACCCACCCGCAAAAAAGCACAACACCCCCAAACAGCCAAAAAGGAAAATCTCATACTTACAATATTTCTCGGCCTTCGGTCCAAACGCGCTGTGCAGCTAGGTCATAACTCCCGTTTTCCACCACGGATTTCCTGAAAAGCAAATGCAATCAAGATTAGACTGTCCCAGCAGTGCTCCCAGACCACAAAACTCACCCACAAATACCCGGAACCCCCCAAAGAGCACCTCAAAGGCAAGCAAGTCAGCAAAAACGCAAAAATAAAATCTGCCTCCGATTTGGTCCAAACCACTTTTATCCGGTATTAGAGCTTCCCACTAATGGCCCCAGAGCCGTCAACCCAGGCGAAAACTAGTAGAAGACCCCCAAACAGCCAAAAAGCAAAAGTACAAAAATGGGGACAGTCATTTTCTTGGCAATTTCCAAAATCACTCCGCGCGCGCTCTGCTGCTAGGCCCTAACTCCCCTCTGCCACAATGGATTTGCTCCAAACCTCTTGAAATCTAAAGAATCCATAGCCAGCAGTGCTCCCAGACCCCAAAACCCACCCACAAACACCAGGAAGCCCTCCAAACAGGCCCCCGAAAACGCTACATTGAGCAAAATGTCAGAAATAGCAAAAAAAAAATCTGCATGGATTTTGTCCAAACCACTTCTATCCGGTATTAGACCTTCCCAGGAATGACCCAAGACCCGCCAACCCACCCGCAAAAAAGCACAACACCCCCAAACAGCCAAAAAGAAAAATCTCATACTTACAATATTTCTCGGCCTTCGGTCCAAACGCGCTGTGCAGCTAGGTCATAACTCCCGTTTTCCACCACGGATTTCCTGAAAAGCAAATGCAATCAAGATTAGACTGTCCCAGCAGTGCTCCCAGACCACAAAACTCACCCACAAATACCCGGAACCCCCCAAAGAGCACCTCAAAGGCAAGCAAGTCAGCAAAAACGCAAAAATAAAATCTGCCTCCGATTTGGTCCAAACCACTTTTATCCGGTATTAGAGCTTCCCACTAATGGCCCCAGAGCCGTCAACCCAGGCGAAAACTAGTAGAAGACCCCCAAACAGCCAAAAAGCAAAAGTACAAAAATGGGGACAGTCATTTTCTTGGCAATTTCCAAAATCACTCCGCGCGCGCTCTGCTGCTAGGCCCTAACTCCCCTCTGCCACAATGGATTTGCTCCAAACCTCTTGAAATCTAAAGAATCCATAGCCAGCAGTGCTCCCAGACCCCAAAACCCACCCACAAACACCAGGAAGCCCTCCAAACAGGCCCCCGAAAACGCTACATTGAGCAAAATGTCAGAAATAGCAAAAAAAAAATCTGCATGGATTTTGTCCAAACCACTTCTATCCGGTATTAGACCTTCCCAGGAATGACCCAAGACCCGCCAACCCACCCGCAAAAAAGCACAACACCCCCAAACAGCCAAAAAGAAAAATCTCATACTTACAATATTTCTCGGCCTTCGGTCCAAACGCGCTGTGCAGCTAGGTCATAACTCCCGTTTTCCACCACGGATTTCCTGAAAAGCAAATGCAATCAAGATTAGACTGTCCCAGCAGTGCTCCCAGACCCCAAAACTCACCCACAAACACCCGGAACCCTCCAAAGAGCACCTCAAAGGCAAGCAAGTCAGCAAAAACGCAAAAAAAATCCACCTCCGATTTGGTCCAAACCACTTTTATCCGGTATTAGAGCTTCCCAGCAATGGCCCCAGAGCCGTCAACCCAGGCGAAAACTAGTAGAAGACCCCCAAACAGCCAAAAAGCTAAAGTACAAAAATGGGGACAGTCATTTTCTTGGCAATTACCAAAATCACTCCGCGAGCGCTCTGCAGCTAGGCCCTAATTCCCCTCTGCCACAATGGATTTGCTCCAAACCTCTTGCAATCTAAAGTATCCATAGCCAGCAGTGCTCCCAGACCCCGAAACCCACCCACAAACACCAGGAAGCCCCCCAAACAGGCCCCCGAAAACGCTACATTGAGCAAAATGCCAGAAATAGCAAAAAAAAAATCTGCATGGATTTTGTCCAAACCACTTCTATCCGGTATTAGACCTTCCCAGGAATGCCCCAAGACCCGCCAACCCACCCGCAAAAAAAGCACAACACCCCCAAACAGCCAAAAAGAAAAATCTCATACTTACAATATTTCTCGGCCTTCGGTCCAAACGCGCTGTGCAGCTAGGTCATAACTCCCGTTTTCCACCACGGATTTCCTGAAAAGCAAATGCAATCAAGATTAGACTGTCCCAGCAGTGCTCCCAGACCACGAAACCCACCCACAAACACCAGGAAGCCCCCCAAACAGGCCCCCGAAAACGCTACATTGAGCAAAATGCCAGAAATAGCAAAAAAAAATTCTGCATGGATTTTGTCCAAACCACTTCTATCCGGTATTAGACCTTCCCAGGAATACCCCAAGACCCGCCAACCCACCCGCAAAAAAGCACAACACCCCCAAACAGCCAAAAAGGAAAATCTCATACTTACAATATTTCTCGGCCTTCGGTCCAAACGCGCTGTGCAGCTAGGTCATAACTCCCGTTTCCACCACGGATTTCCTGAAAAGCAAATGCAATTAAGATTAGACTGTCCCAGCAGTGCTCCCAGACCCCAAAACTCACCCACAAACACCCGGAACCCACCAAAGAGCACCTCAAAGGCAAGCAAGTCAGCAAAAACGCAAAAAAAAATCCGCCTCCGATTTGGTCCAAACCACTTTTATCCGGTATTAGAGCTTCCCAGCAATGGCCCCAGCGCCGTCAACCCAGGCGAAAACTAGTAGAAGACCCCCAAACAGGCAAAAAGCAAAAGTACAAAAATGGGGACAGTCATTTTCTTGGCAATTTCCAAAATCACTCCACGCGCGCTCTGCAGCTAGGCCCTAACTCCCCTCTGCCACAATGGATTTGCTCCAAACCTCTTGCAATCTAAAGTATCCATAGCCAGCAGTGCTCCCAGACCCCGAAACCCACCCACAAACACCAGGAAGCCCCCCAAACAGGCCCCCGAAAACGCTACATTAAGCAAAATGCCAGAAATAGCAAAAAAAAATCTGCATGGATTTTGCCCAAACCATTTCTATCCGGTATTAGACCTTCCCAGGAATGCCCCAAGACCCGCCAACAAACCCGCAAAAAAGCACAACACCCCCAAACAGCCAAAAAGAAAAATCTCATACTTACAATATTTCTCGGCCTTCGGTCCAAACGCGCTGTGCAGCTAGGTCATAACTCCGGTTTTCCACCACGGATTTCCTGAAAAGCAAATGCAATCAAGATTAGACTGTCCCAGCAGTGCTCCGAGACCCGGAAACACACCCACAAACACCAGGAAGCCCCCCAAACAGGCCCCCGAAAACGCTACATTGAGCAAAATGTCGAAAATGGCAAAAATAAATTCTGCATGGATTTTGTCCAAACCACTTCTATCCGGTATTAGACCTTCCCAGGAATACCCCAAGACCCGCCAACCCACCCGCAAAAAAGCACAACACCCCCAAACAGCCAAAAAGGAAAATCTCATACTTACAATATTTCTCGGCCTTCGGTCCAAACGCGCTGTGCAGCTAGGTCATAACTCCCGCTTCCACCACGGATTTCCTGAAAAGCAAATGCAATTAAGATTAGACTGTCCCAGCAGTGCTCCCAGACCCCAAAACTCACCCACAAACACCCGGAACCCCCCAAAGAGCACCTCAAAGGCAAGCAAGTCAGCAAAAACGCAAAAAAAAATCCGCCTCCGATTTGGTCCAAACCACTTTTATCCGGTATTAGAGCTTCCCAGCAATGGCCCCAGCGCCGTCAACCCAGGCGAAAACTAGTAGAAGACCCCCAAACAGCCAAAAAGCAAAAGTACAAAAATGGGGACAGTCATTTTCTTGGCAATTTCCAAAATCACTCCACGCGCCCTCTGCAGCTAGGCCCTAACTCCCCTCTGCCACAATGGATTTGCTCCAAACCTCTTGCAATCTAAAGTATCCATAGCCAGCAGTGCTCCCAGACCCCGAAACCCACCCACAAACACCAGGAAGCCCCCCAAACAGGCCCCCGAAAACGCTACATTGAGCGAAATGCCAGAAATAGCCACAAAAAAATCGCATGGATTTTGTCCAAACCACTTCTATCCGGTATTAGACCTTCCCAGGAATGCCCCAAGACCCGCCAACAAACCCGCAAAAAAGCACAACACCCCCAAACAGCCAAAAAGAAAAATCTCATACTTACAATATTTCTCGGCCTTCGGTCCAAACGCGCTGTGCAGCTAGGTCATAACTCCCGTTTTCCACCACGGATTTCCTGAAAAGCAAATGTAATCAAGATTAGACTGTCCCAGCAGTACTCCCAGTCCCCAAAACTCACCCACAAACACCCGGAACCCCCCCAAAGAGCACCTCAAAGGCAAGCAAGTCAGCAAAAACGCAAAAAAAATTCCGCCTCCGATTTGGTCCAAACCACTTTTATCCGGTATTAGAGCTTCCCAGCAATGGCCCCAGAGCCGTCAACTCACCCGCAAAGAAGTAGAACACCCCCACAAGTGCTGAGTCTTTCTTCATTGGGCGTAATCCAGCCCTCTGTTTTGAGGGAAATAGGAGTCTGGAGGAGGAGGATAGAGGAGCATGTTCTTGTGAACCTGAGGAATGCAGACTGCGGCACCTTCAAATCAATAAGCAAACAAGTGAAGACAGTTCTGCTGATGGGCTTGTTTTTGTGATTAGGTGATTAAAGTTTGAATTAAATTAACTGTGCAAAACAAAGAAAGACAGACACACAGGAATAAAAGTGAATAAGGACGAAAAAGAAAAGTTATTGATTCATTGTCTCATTTTCAGGGCTCGGTGTCAGGGAATAAGGATAAGAGTTTGTCATCATACTCTGCGAATTCAGGCAGGGTGAGGTCAGTGTCACCTAACAGAGAACAAATTCCCTCATCTACGTTGCTGTCCTCCTCCTCGTCTTCATGCGGCATGCTTTCTCGTACTTTGTAATCTGGTGGTATGAGGTCCTGATTCATCTTGATCATTGTTAACCTCTCCACATTTTTGGGCGAGAGGCGGCTCCGTTTGGAAGTTACAATGCCACCAGCAGCACTGAAAACACGTTCAGAAGACACGTTTGCGAGTGGGCAAGACAAGTAGTTTATAGCCAGGTTGGAGAGCTGTGGCCACAATTCTTTTTTCCCATGCCAATACGCCAATGGGTCAGCATTAACATAGACCTCTGTTGAGTCATTCAGATAGTCCTGCACCATCGACTCAAGGTCCTCCAAGGTTCCTCCACTTTGCTTACTTTCTGCTGTGACCAACCCAAGCTGAGTTAGCCAATCCTCTTCTGCATCCAATGTTACTGTTGTGTCTGGTGCAGATGATCCGGTTGCCGGTGTCTTTAACGGCTGAGAGGTCACTTGTGCCACAGCCACAGGTGCAGAAGTGGATTGTTTTGACTGGGGATGGCCTGCTGATGCTGATGTACTGCCTTTTCTGTCAGGATTCGCCGCTCCATCGCGCCTACCGCACTAGGAAACTACATTTCCCATGAGTCGGCGGAGTCCCGCAGGAAGCTTATCTCGGGACCCGACGCGCTTCCGGTTGCGTGTTATTCTGGATGTTGGTTCTGATCCCGGCGTGAGAGCGGACGCTCTGCATGCCTGCCTTTCGTGTCTCCTGTTGGATATTTCCCCCCCCCCAGAGGTTCTGTGGGGAGCGCTTCAGTGTTCTGCCCTCGGCGGTGGACAGACTTCAAGCACCAACAGGTATTGCCGTTCATATCCCTTCGGCCGCCCATGCGGTCAAACTGCTTGCTTCCTGATCGGATTGCTCAGGGAAGTTCTGTGTCTGTTGCTCAAAGACAGTCTCATTGCTGGTATCTTCTTGGATAAATTGTGTGTGGCGGAACACAGTGGCGGTCGAAACCACGTGTTACCGTACACTCGGGGATTGTTATTGTACTAGGAAAGCGGGGCGCTGTAGTGAGGACAACTACGCGTCTCCGTTGTTAACTGTGTATTTACAAGGAACTTAATGTACTGGGCATGTAGTGAGGTAACTACAGGAAACCCCAGTTCTCATTGCAGGGTCCTTCGTGGGGTGTATTGTTGGCAGAATCCAGTGGTGGTCGCAACAACGTTTTTCTGTTTGACATTAACCAAGTATTCGCTATTGGGTCATTATTTGGAGAGCGGAGTGTTGTAGTTTTTGCTTCCTACACACTACCGTTTCCCTCTTCCTTTGTGATGGAACTAACATCTGGGCTTTGAAGATTTGGGACACCCCTTGTACACTGAGTCCTCTGACATGTTCGTGGTATGTTGTGAGTAGTGGATTTGGTGTCTCAGTACAGCGTGTGTGTGTCTGGTACGACAGGATTGTTTTCGTTAATTATATGTTTGTGTTCCTTAGGCCTTCCTCACAGATTGTGGCAGAAGGGCTATAGTATTTCCTATCCAAGGCTGTGTTTTCTTTATGCTCAGGTACTGGCCTATTTCCTTGGTTATCTAGTGAGACTATATGAGAGTAGTATTGCATGTTAACAAAGCACTTAACTGATGCCTGTCTTGTCTTTTGTTACAGGCATCCTTTCCCTGCTGACCCTACCTTTACCCATCCCACATTTTTTTATTTTAGTTTGTTATTTTTCTCCCTCGCCTAATGGCTCGAACACCCTGTGTTTACACTTCAGGGTGTTGGTGACATTTGGAGGTGGAACCATACTTGCAGCGACTGGATCCCGTGGAGTAGACCTGACAGAATAACGCGCCCAGGAACGTTGCTCTGCCCGGTCCAGTTGTTGCAATATGGCCACCATGAAGGATGTTCTGCAGGCTCTGCTTTTGGTGCAGCAGGAGCTTTCCTCCTCTAAAGCAGAGGCCGCATCTCTCAGAGAAAAAGTAGATAAGCTATCAAGGAATCCCTTTTCTACCTCGGTACCTCAGGTACAAGTAACAGTTCCTCCCCCTATCCCTCTGGCTAGTCCGGAGAGGTATTCCGGGGATCCATCCAAAACTCAGGCGTTCATAACGCAAGTCATGTTGCACTTTTCATGTAAACCTGCCTCGTTCCCTAACAACCATTCCAGGGTAGCTTTTGCGATTTCTTTCCTAACAGGGGATGCAGCCAACTGGGCTGTACCTTTGGTACAGAACGACGATCCAATGCTCTCAGATTGGGCAACTTTTCTAACTGAATTCGAGAAGGTGTTTGATCGAAGGGCAACCACCTTCAGTGCAGATAGAGAACTCCTGGAACTAAGGCAGGGGCGGTCGGACTTGATAACGTACCTTTCCAAGTTCAACCGACTGGTGTCTGAAACCTCGTGGCCGGAGGAAAAAAGAATGTCCTTATTCTACCAGGGTTTGAGGGATGGTCTTAAAGACGTCATTGCTCAGATTGATCCTCAACCGACCACTTGTGTAGATATGGTAAATTTGACTCTGAGACTGGATGGTAGAATGACAGACAGAGGAGGGGATAGGAGAAGATGGGACAGGGGCCCCCCCGTTCGGAATGGAGTCCACGTAGGCCTTTGCCTTCTGCAGATGCACAACCTGAACCGATGGAAATCGGTGCAGTTCGGTCCCCACTAACCAGGGAAGAAAAAGAGAGTCGTCGTGTTGCAGGTCTTTGCCTGTACTGCGGCAAAAAGGGTCATTATGTAAGGGACTGCCCTTCCAAATCCAGAAACACCGGGTCATGGTCTCGAAACAAAAGAGTAGCCATAGCTGCGGGCAACGCTCTAGAGGAAGCCGGTGCTCAGGGAGAGAGAGACCAGAAGGAACCACAGCCTTGGAAGGTGCCCTCGTTGACGGTGTTAACGTTACGCGAATCTGAATCCCACATACTGTTGCCCATGAGGCTGGAGTGTCAGTTACAGGTATACAATGTCACGGTTATGATAGACTCGGGGGCCACAGGGAATTTCATCAATAGCGGGCTCGTGACCTCTTTGTCTATAGACAGGGTACCCAGAGACATCCCTGAGTAAGTCTTGGCGGTTGATGGAAAACCCCTAATATCTGGCCTCATAACGGAACAAACCGAGAGGGTAACACTTTCCGTTGCTGTAATCGACGGCAGGCATAGGGAAGAATTGGTGCTTAACATCATTGAAGCCCCTCAATACGAGATAATTCTCGGTATGCCCTGGCTCAGTCATCATAATCCCTCAATCGACTGGAAGAAGAAGTCGATTTGTTTCTTGTCTGAGGAATGCAAAAAACATATGGAAGAGGGCGTCGGGTTCTCCCCGTCTGTTCTTCCTTTGGTGGTAGCAACAGCCGCAGAGAAAGATGTGTGTCTACCTCTGGAGTATAGGGCTTACAGGGATGTCTTCAGCGAAAGTCAGGCTGAGAATCTCCCTCCACATAGGCCATATGATTGCAGGATCGATCTAGTGGAGGGAGCCACCATACCATCCTGTAGGGTTTATGCATTGTCCGACCCTGAGACTACTCATTTGAAGGAGTACTTGGACCATTATGTGGACATCGGCTTTATTCGCCCATCCAGGTCCCCTGCAGCCTCGCCCCTCTTTTTCATCAAAAAAGCCAACGGAGATTTAAGGGCCTGTGTAGATTATCGAATGCTGAATAAAAACACCATCAGAAATCGATATCCACTGCCGCTTATCTCTGTTTTGCTGGACCAAGTACGATATGCCAAGGTTTTTACCAGATTGGACCTAAGGGGGGCTTATCACTTGGTCCGAGTCCGCGAGGGGGATGAATGGAAAACCGCCTTCAAAACGAGATACGGCTTGTACGAATACACTGTGATGCCGTTCGGGCTGTGCAACGCCCCAGCGGCATTTCAATACTTTTTGAATGACGTTTTGAAGGATGTGGTGGATATCAGTGCTGTGGTATACATCGATGATATCCTGATTTACTCGGAAAACGTCAAGGAACACACACGACATGTAATTGAGGTGCTCCAAAGGTTGAGAGAAAACCGATTGTACTGCAAGTTGAGCAAGTGTGAATTCAGTGTGGACAAGGTTGAGTTCTTAGGAGTCATGCTAAGCCATGAGGGACTGCAAATGTCAGACAGAAAGGTACAGGCGGTACAGGAGTGGTCTACCCCTACCTGTGTGAAGGACGTGCAAAGGTTTTTAGGCTTCGCCAACTATTACCGCCGATTTATTGCGCGGTTCTCCCAAGTAGCGGTTCCTTTGACGAGACTGTTACGTAAAGGTGTGCGGTTTGTGTGGTCCCCCGAAGCCACAGCGGCATTCCAGTATCTAAAAGAGGCTTTCACGACGGCTCCTATTTTGGCACATCCAAGACCGGAATATCCTTACGTTGTTGAAGCGAATGCTTCCGACGAAGCTATAGGAGCAGTACTGTCCCAAAGGGATAAGGACACCGGACAGCTCCACCCCGTGGCGTATCTGTCCAAAAAACTAAGCCCTCCCGAACAGAACTATACCATCTCCGAGAAGGAACTGCTAGCTATCAAACGAGCATTTCAGGAATGGAGACAATACCTTTGGGGGGCTAGATCCCCTGTCACCGTCTATACAGACCATCGCAACCTTCAGTATATGAAGACCGCAAAGCACCTCACACAAAGACAGATGAGGTGGATGCTCTTCTTTGCGGAATACGACTTCACCATTACCTTTAGACCAGGGACCGACAATCTGAAAGCCGATTCCCTATCCCGACGAGATCAGTTGGAGGAGAAGGACAATGGAGACGCTAAGGCGTCAATAGTCAGTCCCGAGAAGGTGATTTGCGCAATACAGGCCAATACCTTTTTGGACCTTGTCCGACAAGCAAAGAATCATGACGCCTGGGTCAGTTGGGCCACATATGGGGAAATCGCACTTTGGTGAATGGGTTGCCTTTTCAAGATAACAGATTGTTTCTCCCCTCTCTAGCATTGCGAAAAAAGGCCTTCATGTGGTGTCATGATTCCCCTTTGGCAGGACATCAGGGGGTGCAAAAAACCATGCGTCTCATGAAACGGCATTTCTGGTGGGAGTCCGTTAACACCGATGTCCCTGTATGGATTGGGCAGTGTGAGACATGCGCCAGGGCTAAATCCACACCCGGACAGAAAAGAGGGTTGTTGATGCCGTTGCCTTCCCCAAGGAAGCCGTGGCAGACCATAAGTCTGGATTTCGTCACAGGACTCCCTCTTGATCAGGGTAAATCGGCTGTGTTGGTGGTCGTTGACAGCCTCACTAAATTAGGCCACTTTATACCATGTGTCAACTTACCAACCGCTGGGCAGACAGCTCAATTGTTGCTAACCAACGTCATACGACTACATGGAGTCCCAGAGGTTATAGTGTCTGATAGGGGCCCCCAATTCATTGCGAGGTTCTGGAAGGCGTGGTGTCAGGCATTGCACATACAGTCTTCCCTCTCGACCAGTTTCCACCCACAGACGGACAGGCAAACTGAACGGTTGAATCAAACCTTGAAAAAATATCTGCGGTGTTTTGCTGAGGATGCCCAGGAGTCTTGGGTTTCCCTGTTATGGATGGCCGAAATGGCTTATAACAACGCCTGGCACTGTTCTGTGGGGATCTCACCTTTCCATGCTAACTATGGGTTTGATGCACGCATCCTTCCTGTGCGCATCCCTGAGGAGGTGTCTCGACAGCCTACGGTTTTGGGACAGGTGCGGAAGCTCCGTGTTCTGCACAAGAAGGTCAGGGCGCATCTGGAGAAGGCTAAAGCAGTGTACAAAAAATGGGAGGATAAACATCGTAAGGAGGGCCCCTCGTTCCAGGTTGGAGATAGGGTCTGGTTGTCGACTCGCAACATTCGGTTCAAATTGCGTAGTGTGTTTCATCCGCGATACATTGGGCCTTATACCATTGTGAAACGTATCAACCCTGTTGCTTTCAAATTGAAACTGCCTGGTTCTTTGCGTATACATCCGGTGTTCCATTGCCACTTGCTGAAACCTGCTCGTTCGGCAAGAAGACTGGCCACCCCTCCGGTGCTTCGGGATGCTGGGGCTGAATACGAGGTGCGGTGTATCAAGGACTCCAAACTGCGTAGAGGCGTCCTGTGGTATCTGGTATCATGGAAGGGCTACTCGGTGGAGGATGATTCCTGGGAGCCTGTGGGGAACATTCACGCCCCGGCGGCTGTACGTGCTTTCCATCGTAGATGCCCCCTGCGCCCTGGTCCTAGGAGGCGCTAGGGAGGGGGGATGTACTGTCAGGATTCGCCGCTCCATCGCGCCTACCGCACTAGGAAACTACATTTCCCATGAGTCGGCGGAGTCCCGCAGGAAGCTTATCTCGGGACCCGACGCGCTTCCGGTTGCGCGTTATTCTGGATGTTGGTTCTGATCCCGGCGTGAGAGCGGACGCTCTGCATGCCTGCCTTTCGTGTCTCCTGTTGGATATTTCCTCCCCCTCAGAGGTTCTGTGGGGAGCGCTTCAGTGTTCTGCCCTCGGCGGTGGACAGACTTCAAGCACCAACAGGTATTGCCGTTCATATCCCTTCAGCCGCCCATGCGGTCAAACTGCTTGCTTCCTGATCGGATTGCTCAGGGAAGTTCTGTGTCTGTTGCTCAAAGACAGTCTCATTGCTGGTATCTTCTTGGATAAATTGTGTGTGGCGGAACACAGTGGCGGTCGAAACCACGTGTTACCGTACACTCGGGGATTGTTATTGTACTAAGAAAGCGGGGCGCTGTAGTGAGGACAACTACGCGTCTCCGTTGTTAACTGTGTATTTACAAGGAACTTAATGAACTGGGCATGTAGTGAGGTAACTACAGGAAACCCCAGTTCTCATTGCAGGGTCCTTCGTGGGGTGTATTGTTGGCAGAATCCAGTGGTGGTCGCAACTACGTTTTTCTGTTTGACATTAACCAAGTATTCGCTATTGGGTCATTGTTTGGAGAGCGGAGTGTTGTAGTTTTTGCTTCCTACACACTACCGTTTCCCTCTTCCTTTGTGATGGAACTAACATCTGGGCTTTGAAGATTTGGGACACCCCTTGTACACTGAGTCCTCTGACATGTTTGTGGTATGTTGTGAGTAGTGGATTTGGTGTCTCAGTACAGCGTGTGTGTGTCTGGTACGACAGGATTGTTTTCGTTAATTATATGTTTGTGTTCCTTAGGCCTTCCTCACAGATTGTGGCAGAAGGGCTATAGTATTTCCTATCCAAGGTCGTGTTTTCTTTATGCTCAGGTACTGGCCTATTTCCTTGGTTATCTAGTGAGACTATATGAGAGTAGTATTGCATGTTAACAAAGCACTTAACTGATGCCTGTCTTGTCTTTTGTTACAGGCGTCCTTTCCCTGCTGACCCTACCTTTACCCATCCCACATTTTTTTATTTTAGTTTGTTATTTTTCTCCCTCGCCTAATGGCTCGAACACCCTGTGTTTAAACTTCAGGGTGTTGGTGACATTTGGAGGTGGAACCATACTTGCAGCGACTGGATCCCGTGGAGTAGACCTGACATTTTCCTTCAATGTGCTGCCGTTCTCTTTCAAACCTCTTGGCTGACAAGGCTAGCCAACGTTTGTACTTTGTAACATCTTCATCAGCAAAAGGAAAGAATGCTCGGCCTGCCAGCGCCTTTTTGTAGCGTGGATCCAGAATAGTAGCACAAATGTAATGCTGTTCTGAGTGGATCATTTTAAGACGTTCATCACCACGTAGGCGCTCTAATAATTTCTCCGCCAAAACAAAAGGGTCTTGGTTTTTTTCATCTTTTTGAAACACAGAAGACACTGCCTTCAGTTGGTGCTCCAGCATGCACAACAATGGGATAGCTTTTCCCAAATTACAGTCCTCCTTGCTGACTGCACGCGTGAAGACCTCAAAAGGACGAAGCACGTCTGTCAGGCTTTTAACTAGGTCCCATTGCTCCGCATCTATCCTCAGGTCCTTCTGAGCTGTACCCAGTGTTAAGAAATAGTGATCGAGTACCGTATACTGCTCATACAGACGCTCAAGCATGTAGAAGGTTGAGTTCCAACTTGTTGGCACCTCCTGGATGAGTGCTTTCACTGGCATTCGACGTTCATGTAGCAGGCTCCTCAGATGCTTCCGGGCCTTAAAAGAATGGCTGAAATGGTTGCACATTCTTCGGCAGGTGGCCACTAACTCGCACGCTGGACTGTCTTCATCACTCAAGAATTTTTTACCAACCAGGTTTATACAGTGCGCCAAACACGGCACTCTGAAATAGTGACCCAGCTCCATGGCCTTAACTACATTGGCGCCATTATCCGTGGAAACATAACCAATCTGGTGTTTTTTGGGGGACAGCCAGTGAAAGACCTTTGTGTTAAACTCATTCAAAATGTTTTCTGCTGTGTGACGTTTCTCCAAGCCTACTCGAGCTCGGCGGAGATGGGTAGGTCTCCCAACGCGGACACAGGCGAATCGAGCTACATCTAATGGGCTCACCCCTGATGTTCTGTCCCGCCGACCCCTCATGTGGCAAGTAGTTCCTGACCAGTAGGCATAGGAGAATCCACAGAGGTAACACACACCACACACATGACACAAGCATGTTGTTCTTTTCCTCACTTTTGTAAGGTCCTGATGAATCGCGGGTGACTTTACCCTGTGCGAGAAACATGTCGACCACTCCCACTTCTAGACTCCTCTAGGGTCACTCGACCTAACCTGTTGATACCTAGCGAGCTAGTCCCACGTTTTAATTGCAGCCAGGGGACCCCCAGAATAAAGTGAATTCCGGTACCCCTTGCTACATTTTAATAACCTAGCCATAACAACACACCATCCTGCCCACACACCCCCACTTCACCATAAGGCTGTTGGATAAAAAGATCTCCGCCAAAGAGCCCCTATTTGAGGTGAGCCCGTCGGGGGTTGCACCGCCTCCCCGACGAGGAGCAAACGCCTATGATGAAGCATGACACCCTTCTGGGTGTGTGAGGCAACTACATCCAACATAATGGATGCCCTAGGGTGTCATTCAAACACCTTTGGTCACGCCAGCTAAAACCCCCCCTATTTCTCCACAGGAACAGTTCAGCAACCTTTCTATTGCATCCTCTGTTTCTCCAAGCCAAACATGGCTAGTGTTGTATGTTTCCGAGCAGCTTTAAAAACTTGGTCCGGGTCAACACCTGCGTTTAGCTTTGCTTTAACCCCTGAAAAAGAGACCCAGTGTGCAGTCATGCACATGTAATCAGCGCCTGCGCCACTGGTCCACATGTCTGTTGTCAGATGTATAGTGTGAACAGCACTCTTCTGCAAAGCTGCCCCAATCACCTCCAGCACATCCTCATGTAGTCCTGGAACCGCAACTCTGGCAAAATAGAACCGGCTAGGAACCTTCCATTTAGGGCAGAGCGCTGCCACTAATTCTAGAAAACCAATCCCTTCTACAAAAGAAAAAGGGAGAAGGTCCAGAGCTAGCATTTTAGCCAGCTTAGTGTTATACAGACGCGTCAGTGGGTGGTTGCGTTCATATGGCGTTTCTGAAAACAACATGGTTCTAATGTTGCCCTGGACCAAGCATTCACGGGATGATGATGACTTCTTTGACCCAGTTACGCTCGCTGATGAACTTTTTCGCATTGGTGTCTCACTCTCTCCCACACTCTAAGTGTGGCTCACATGGGGTGTGCTGCTGACAGGGGTACTGGGTGAAAGTGAAGTGTTTGACACGTCTTCTTCCTCCTCGTCATCATCAGATGAAACATCAACGTTTTCTTGACTTGCAATTCGGGCTTCCTTGATCTCCTTTAGATGCGCAAACCATTGGACAGCGTGCTGTCTCCTAAGATGACCTCTCTGGCCTCCGGTACCATAGTTGGTACCAAACTTACCATGACTAACTGCAAGCTTACAAATGCTACAAATGGCGAAGTTTTCCTTTTTTGGGCAAACACTAAAGAAGTCCCAAACTGGGGACTTGAAATGTCTGTGGGGGCCGGAGGAGGCGGCGATACTGGTGGTGGTGGTCATGCTGCTAATGCCAGATGAAGTGGAGGATGTGGATTGCCGAACTTTAGTACGTTGTGCACTTTCACCACCACTAATTGAGGACGAGGTGGATGGAGGTCCCTTCTGGCGAGGAAGAAATATGGAAGCGGTACGTGTTGGTGTACTAGTTAACTCCAATGATTGTGGTGTTTCCATTGCCTCCTCGTCGACAACATCATCATCACGCTCAGCAGCTTCTCGGACTAGGGTCAAAATGTCTATTTGCGGCATGCCCGCTGGGGCTGCAGTGACCTTTATGATGACTGGGTCATCGTCGTGAGAGTCTTCATCAGCAGCAGTATCCGCCACTTCTTGTTGAGCCTCATCACACTCCATAACTATGAGACTTTGGACGCGCATCCTTTTACGCTTAACTACCTTTGTCAGATCATGGTGTGCCTCACTCTCAGACGGCAGTGATGCTGGTTCCCAATTTTGATCCATATCATCAGAAGGAGGTGTGCTTGAAGAAGATTTAGACACCACCCTTGATCTCTTCCTTGCTAGGGGTGTGGAAGATAATGAATGATCATCAGGAGGAGTGGCTTCCTCAAATGATACCTCGCCTTGATTGTCGATTTCCTGATGTGCCCATACTTCGGGAGGAACAACTATTGTGGGCACTTGTGAACCCTCCATGCACCTCTGCTTGCGCATCTCCTTGCGCTGCCTCTCCTTCCACTTGTACTTGGGCTTGTACTTGCACATGTGGTTGTTGTTGCGGCTGTGGTTGTTCAACACTCGTCAGATGAGTTACAACAACCTGTATTGATTGAGGGACATTGCTGCTACTTTCTTGCGATGAGCCAACATCACTGGTCGATGGTGATTGAACAACTAGACTAAGTGCCTCTGCAGCACTCAAGGGCTTGGACTTAAGTTGGCGTGGTGGTGGTGGTGGCACTGAGCCCAATGGAGCGGGGGTGCTGCTCCCAGCTTGGTCCCCAGCAGATCCCGCTGCTGCTGCAGGCGTACTTTTTTTTTTTACTCCCAAAAAATGTGGCGGGCGGCACACCAGTCTCCTTGGTAACTTGCTTCTTCTGCTCCTTACTGGCAACTTTCTGGCTAGAGGAGCTACTGGGAACTTTTTTGTGGGCCATCTTCTTCAGAGGTCAGAAAAGCAGGCCGCAGTTGCACGAGTTGCAGAGTTGCAGAGTTGTCTGTGGCTAGACGTGACGTCGTGTGACGTTATGCTGCACACACACACCGCTGCAGGACTTCTTCCTGGCACTGGTGGTTCTCTTGAGTCTTGTGCACCTAAAAGCAATGGAAGACAGAGGAACATCAGTTCAGTTATACACCCCAAAAAATCGAAAAACACAGAAAAATCAGCACAATCCCATGCCCTCCATGATGTTTAAATTCAAGACACCCCACAGAAAGACTAGGCCCATGCACCACTCACTACCCCTGGTGAAAAGGCCACAACAACAGCCCAAAAAAACGAAAATCACAGAAAAATCAGCACAATCCCAAGCCCTGCATGATGTTTAAATTCAAGACACCCCACAGAAAGACTAGGCCCATGCACCACTCACTACCCCTGGTGAAAAGGCCACAACAACAGCCCAAAAAATCGAAAATCACAAAAAAATCAGCACAATCCCAAGCCCTCCATGATGTTTAAATTCAAGACACCCCACAGAAAGACTAGGCCCATGCACCACTCACTACCCCTGGGCATAAAGGTTGAAAGCTAGGCAAAATGGTTGCAGACCTAAGAACACTGCCTGCATTCAAAATGGCCCCCTGCCTCCCAGCACATGGCCAGGGCCTGCCTGTAGCAGCACTCAAAATGGCCCCCACCCACATGGCCTGTCCCCATGAACACCCCAAAAAATCGAAAAACACAGAAAAATCAGCACAATCCCATGCCATCCAGGCCCTCCATGATGTTTAAATTCAAGACACCCCACAGATAGACTAGGCCCATGCACCACTCACTACTCCTGGTGAAAAGGCCACAACAACAGCCCAAAAAATCGAAAATCACAGAAAAATCAGCACAATCCCAAGCCCTCCATGATGTTTAAATTCAAGACACCCCACAGAAAGATTAGGCCCATGCACCACTCACTACCCCTGGGCATAAAGGTTGAAAGCTAGGCAAAATGGTTGCAGACCTAAGAACACTGCCTGCATTCAAAATGGCCTCCTGCCTCCCAGCACATGGCCAGGGCCTGCCTGTAGCAGCACTCAAAAGGGCCCCCACCCACATGGCCTGTCCCCATGAACACCCCAAAAAATCGAAAAACACAGAAAAATCAGCACAATCCCATGCCATCCAGGCCCTCCATGATGTTTAAATTCAAGACACCCCACAGATAGACTAGGCCCATGCACCACTCACTACTCCTGGTGAAAAGGCCACAACAACAGCCCAAAAAATCGAAAATCACAGAAAAATCAGCACAATCCCAAGCCCTCCATGATGTTTAAATTCAAGACACCCCACAGAAAGACTAAGCCCATGCACCACTCACTACCCCTGGGCATAAAGGTTGAAAGCTAGGCAAAATGGTTGCAGACCTAAGAACACTGCCTGCATTCAAAATGGCCTCCTGCCTCCCAGCACATGGCCAGGGCCTGCCTGTAGCAGCACTCAAAAGGGCCCCCACCCACATGGCCTGTCCCCATGAACACCCCAAAAAATCGAAAAACACAGAAAAATCAGCACAATCCCATGCCATCCAGGCCCTCCATGATGTTTAAATTCAAGACACCCCACAGAAAGACTAGGCCCATGCACCACTCACTACCCCTGGTGAAAAGGCTACAACAACAGCCCAAAAAATCGAAAATCACAGAAAAATCAGCACAATCCCATGCCCTCCATGATGTTTAAATTCAAGACACCCCACAGAAAGACTAGGCCCATGCACCACTCACTACCCCTGGTGAAAAGGCCACAACAACAGCCCAAAAAAACGAAAATCACAAAAAAATCAGCACAATCCCAAGCCCTGCATGATGTTTAAATTCAAGACACCCCACAGAAAGACTAGGCCCATGCACCACTCACTACCCCTGGTGAAAAGGCCACAACAACAGCCCAAAAAATCGAAAATCACAAAAAAATCAGCACAATCCCAAGCCCTCCATGATGTTTAAATTCAAGACACCCCACAGAAAGACTAGGCCCATGCACCACTCACTACCCCTGGGCATGAAGGTTGAAAGCTAGGCAAAATGGTTGCAGACCTAAGAACACTGCCTGCATTCAAAATGGCCCCCTGCCTCCCAGCACATGGCCAGGGCCTGCCTGTAGCAGCACTCAAAATGGCCCCCACCCACATGGCCTGTCCCCATGAACACCCCAAAAAATCGAAAAACACAGAAAAATCAGCACAATCCCATGCCATCCAGGCCCTCCATGATGTTTAAATTCAAGACACCCCACAGATAGACTAGGCCCATGCACCACTTACTACTCCTGGTGAAAAGGCCACAACAACAGCCCAAAAAATCGAAAATCACAGAAAAATCAGCACAATCCCAAGCCCTCCATGATGTTTAAATTCAAGACACCCCACAGAAAGACTAGGCCCATGCACCACTCACTACCCCTGGGCATAAAGGTTGAAAGCTAGGCAAATTGGTTGCAGACCTAAGAACACTGCCTGCATTCAAAATGGCCTCCTGCCTCCCAGCACATGGCCAGGGCCTGCCTGTAGCAGCACTCAAAAGGGCCCCCACCCACATGGCCTGTCCCCATGAACACCCCAAAAAATCGAAAAACACAGAAAAATCAGCACAATCCCATACCATCCAGGCCCTCCATGATGTTTAAATTCAAGACACCCCACAGAAAGACTAGGCCCATGCACCACTCACTACCCCTGGTGAAAAGGCCACAACAACAGCCCAAAAAATCGAAAATCACAGAAAAATCAGCACAATCCCAAGCCCTCCATGATGTTTAAATTCAAGACACCCCACAGAAAGACTAGGCCCATGCACCACTCACTACCCCTGGGCATAAAGGTTGAAAGCTAGGCAAAATGGTTGCAGACCTAAGAACACTGCCTGCATTCAAAATGGCCTCCTGCCTCCCAGCACATGGCCAGGGCCTGCCTGTAGCAGCACTCAAAAGGGCCCCCACCCACATGGCCTGTCCCCGTGAACACCCCAAAAAATCGAAAAACACAGAAAAATCAGCACAATCCCATGCCATCCAGGCCCTCCATGATGTTTAAATTCAAGACACCCCACAGAAAGACTAGGCCCATGCACCACTCACTACCCCTGGTGAAAAGGCCACAACAACAGCCCAAAAAATCGAAAATCACAGAAAAATCAGCACAATCCCAAGCACTCCATGATGTTTAAATTCAAGACACCCCACAGAAAGACTAAGCCCATGCACCACTCACTACCCCTGCGCATAAAGGTTGAAAGCTAGGCAAAATGGTTGCAGACCTAAGAACACTGCCTGCATTCAAAATGGCCCCCTGCCTCCCAGCACAATGCCAGGGCCTGCCTGTAGCAGCACTCAAAATGGCCCCACCCACATGGCCTGTCCCCATGAACACCCCAAAAAATCAAAAAACACAGAAAAATCAGCACAATCCCAGGCCATCCAGGCCCTCCATGATGTTTAAATTCAAGACACCCCACAGAAAGACTAGGCCCATGCACCACTCACTACCCCTGGTGAAAAGGCCACAACAGCCCAAAAAAACGAAAATCACAGAAAAATCAGCACAATCCCAAGCCATCCAGGCCCTCCATGATGTTTTTATTAAAGAGACCCCACAGAAAGACTCAGTCCACCCACCACTGAGTACCCCTGGGCAAAAGGCCCCAACAACAGCCCAAAAATCGAAAATTAAAAGAATTATAGTTGCAGCAACTGTAATGCCTCAAACTAACTTACTTGTGAAATTTCTAATCCAAAAGTGATCCAAAGAAAGTCAAAAAGGCCTCAAATCCAAATATCCAGCAGCATCCACAAAAAGTAATCCTTCCAGCTCCAGATCCAAATGAAAAGTGACCAGGAGATGGACAAAGCACTGGGAGGAACAGGAAGTTGGAAACTGTGGGGCACTTCCTTTCTCCCACCCCCCACCTCCCCAAAATGGACTCCTTGCAAAAAAAGTGCAGGCAAATGTCAACCTGAGGAGTTATTCTGATAAAAATCATCATTTTCAGAAGGTTTATGCTGCTTGCTGGTGGATTTCTTGTGCAGAATTGCTAATTTTGTATTTTCGCGAGTGCAAGATTGTTGCTGCCCGCCGCATCTACGTGTTCGCAATTGCGAACTCACGCGATACGTGATCACGGCGTACTCGCGTTGACAAACTCTCGCTGTGTAAGGTGGCAAGCCGCGATGACGTAATCGCGGTCGCCAAACTCCCGCGGGATCCCGCAGCAAGATCCAAAATGGCGCAGCACTCGCAAAATATTGAGAAAAACAACTCGGCAAATGCTGAATGACGGTAAGTGAACGCCGCACGCCGCAAAATTGTATCACCAAGAAATAAAAATCCGCTGCATGCGAATTTGCGGATTTTGTGGGAAATTCGCGAATCTCGCGGATTGCGAATTTACCCAAAATCCGCAAAATCCGCGAGCGGAACGGATTTTCCGCCCATGCTTACTCCCGATACATAACCACGTTCTCCACCCACGTGGGCCTCAGACGCTACCGAGGTCTCAATTTCGGCATATCCAGCGCCGCAGAAGTTTTCCAGAATACTATCCGGGAGGTTCTGAGTGGGCTCCCGGGAGTCCTGAACGTCAGCGATGATCTGCTCATATACGCAAATTCGTTCGAAGAACATCACCAAAGGTTGAGAGGCGTGCTACGGAGAATCAAAGATTCCGGCCTGACCCTGCACCGCGAGAAGTGCCAATTTCTCCAAAACAAGATCAGCTTCTTCGGTTACACCTTCTCGGATCAAGGAATAGCCCCCGACCCGGACAAGGTGAGAGATGTACAGGAAGCCCCCGCTCCCTCCAACATATCGGAAGTGAGAAGCTTCTTGGGAATGGTGAATTTCTGCGGGAGATTTATCCCGGACTTGTCAAACCTCACCAGGCCTCTCTGAGAACTCACCAAATCCGCCACCCCATGGCAGTGGGGCGAAGAACAGGAGATGGCGTTCCGGGATACCAAAGCAGCATTGTCAGCAGACAAAACCCTGTCGTACTTCGATCCGGCGAAGCCAACCAACATAGCCGTAGATGCCAGCCCTTACGGCCTGGGAGCCATGCTGATGACTGGGCACCCATCGCCTACGCCAGTCGGTCTTTAACCGAGACAGAGCAAAGATACTCCCAGATAGAGAGAGAAGCGATTGCGATCCATTGGGCTTGCAGACATTTCCACGTCTACATGTACGGGCACCCGTTCACAGTGTCGACGGACCACAAGCCTCTGATCCCGCTTTTCCGAGGGTCAGTGTCCAAACCACCGCCCCGAATAGAGAAGTGGATTCTCCAACTGCAAGAATACGATTACCAAGTGGAGTACAAGCCGGGTGCGACAAACCCAGCAGACTATCTCTCCAGACATCCCAGAGCGGCCACCACTGGGGAGAAGGAGGACGCAGAGGAGACCGAAGAATACGTGAAAATCGTGCTGGAAAGGTCAAGACCTCTACCAATGAGTCTGGAAATGATCGTTGGGGCAATTCGGGAAGATGAAGTACTCCAGCTGGTGATGAGTGCCCTACAAGCCAACGACTGGAGAGCCGTTCAAGCCTCGATAAACAAAAGGACACCACAAGCAAAAAGTGCCCTGGAGACACTCCTGAGAGTGAAAGAAGAACTGTCGGTCGACAGCCAGGGGGGCCTACTGAGAGGACCACGGATTGGGATGCCCGAAAGCCTGACCCAGCAAGCGGTCGAGCTACCACACCGCGGACACCAGGGCATAGTGAAGACCAAGAGCAGATTCCGAGCCAAGGTGTGGTTTCCGGACATGGACACCAGAGTGGAACAGATGGTCAAAGAATGCCGATGGTGCCAGGCCGCGGGACAACCCGAACATCCGGCCCCAGTCCTCACAGAGGACAACCCGCAGAGACCGTGGGAGTGTGTCAGCGCGGACTTCGGACACCTACCAGATGGAAGATACGTACTCGTCATAATTGATGATTTCACCAAATACCCCGAAGTAGAGGTCGTAGCAACACTCATGGCGAAGGAGGTCATTGCAAAATTTGAGAAGACCATAGCCACGCACGGCATCTTCGAAAGTGTCAAGACGGACAATGGACCGCCATTTCAAGGGCAAGAATTCGCAGAATACCTGAGGGATTGGGAAATCCATCACAGGAAGGTGACCCCCCGCTGGCCTCAAGCCAACGGGGAGGTAGAGAGGTTCATGCGCACACTGAATAAAGTCATCAGAATTGCCCATGCAGAAGGAGCTCCCCTGGAGAGAGCAATCTACACATTCCTGTGGGAGTATCGACTCACACCACATCGCACGACGGAAGCAGCCCCAGGTCCATCTGCAATGGGGCGGATAGTCAGAGACACTCTCCCCAACCATCCCAACTGGGCTCCGGCCAAAGTAGATCCACGGAAAACTCTGGCCAACAGGACTCGGTCCAATAACTATGCCAGCTTTCGGCGAAGGGCCAAAGAACCAACGATGCAAGAAAATGACCGTGTCTATTTGAAGGACAGATATCAGGGGAGCAAGTTCCGACTCCCATTCGAGCCCCGACCGTGGACCGTCACGCGCCGCACCGGCACTATGGTGACGGCTCGAAGAGGAATGGAAACAGTCACACGCAACATCTCTTTTTTTAAGACGGCTCACCAGAGTTATACAGTCCCCCAAGAGAAAGAGCCCGAAAATGAAGCATCCAGCCAGCCTGAAGGACCGAGCAGCCCAAGAGGAGGAGAAGACGATGCTCAGGGCGAAAACATGGCGGCGAGCCCCTCGACCACCGAAACCCCCAGAGTCAGCAGTCCCAGGTCCCCGGACGATCCCTGGGGTGCCCGAGGATCCCCTCTAGGAACCCCACGGAGGGCACCCTCTCGAGGAGAAGCAGCAGGATACGGGCTAAGAAGAAACCCGGCCCGTCGTTCCAGCTGTCGGACTTTGCAGTGGGCTGACCACGGACTACTTATTCATCAGACTGGTAACCGGCTGGATGGCCCAGTGTTTTCTTTCTACTCTGATCAATAATGACTTTCGAGTATATTGTTTTGTTTAAATAAAGGTTAAAAGGAATGTAATGTTCATGGCCGCGGGTTAGCGGTCTAGTTAGCCGCGCACAAGAGGGTGCGCATACGCGAGCGCGTGACGTCACGCGCTCGCATATAAAATAAAGGGGGCGTGGACGGCGGAGTTAGTTCGGACCAGGCGGTTAACTAAAGCTGGTGCCCCGAGTCTACTTTCTGCCGCAGCGCCGATTACACCCTGCGCATGCGGCCCAGAGACTCCACAGGCCCCAGTTCATTTTTAATTAAAAGTGCTATAGTGCGGGCAGAAAGAGAAATTATTTCAAAGTAGGTGTTTAAAAAGGATTGCGGGACTTTTAAAAAGAAAAAGAGCTTGTTAACATAGCCGCAATGAGGCGGGCGGGAGAGATGCAACAATCTGGGAGGTGCATGCCTCAGTCCCCTGAACGGCTATCATTTTCATAAGCAGCCTGTTGTGAAATGTTCCCTTGCACAGAGCAAGGGCAAGGCACACTGGTAATACAGCACACAGTGATGTATAACCATAACGGCAAATGGCTTTCAAAAGTATGCCTTATATTCAAATCACTTACTGCAGTGCTTTCCCGGGGAAATGGGCAGAATAGAAACCACCATAAGGCAGAAAACCCTGATTGAAACAACACAGGAAAGCACTGCAGCTGGCAGTAGACAGGCTGCACACATGCATTGCTTTGAAAAGAGCTTCATTGTGCAGGTAAGAAGTGACTCGTTTAATGCCCATCTTGAGTCTTCACATTTATGATGTGGCTTGTAAATCTGGGATGTGGGCGGCTCAGCAGACCAAATAACACTCAGGCGCCTGGGCATTCCGGAGTGCAGGCATCTGCTGCTTCGGCTGAGTCAAATGTTAAATAAATGCTTGTAAGTGGTGTGAGCTCTGAAGAACTAGGGCTAGCGCTGCAGTGGTGCCATTTCAGAGTCTCTGAAGTATTGCAAGTCTGGCAAGGGTGCCATTTACTGTCGAGAGTTTCAGCCCACACAGGTTTAGCGATTTGTTTCAGGACAGTGATTGAAGCGGAAAAGGGCATTCAAAGTGCAGTCAGGACTCAGGACGGGTGTTGTGGATGTTCTTTTATAGTGAAGAGAGGAAACAAACGTTAATTCATTCTGCTGTAATGCTCGGTGAAGACTTTTGCGTGCTGAGATTATGTGATCTGAAAGTGTGCTCTGTTATACTGCGCTTGTGACGTGTTGTACCAAATTGTAAAGCAACCATTGACCACGAAAAAATAATCTTGGCGTTACGATGACATTTGGTTTGGTAAGGGTTGAGGGTTGAGGGAAATTGGCATGTGTAATAATCGCTTCATGGTTTCTTGCAACACCCCAGTGCCTGCTAAGTCACCAGCTATGTTTAGTGCTCCTATTTACTACCATGTTTCGGTACCAGGTGTCTCTGAATTGTTTAACCACCTCTATGAGTAACGTAGATGAAAATAAATTCAACCCTGAAGTGGTTAAGAAGCACATGTTTAACACTGTATTTATGTCAGCCAGATCCCTGTTAAGTGTAGTTTATTTGTCCCCCAGTTCATTTCTCTTGGCTCTCTGGCACTTGTAGTCCTGCATTTTGAAAAATAAGAAAAAGTATGAACCTTCAGGAATTTAACCCGTTTCAATACTCAGCTGCATCCTGTTGGCCTTATATTTTCAATTCTAAAGCTGTCCAGCCAAGCTACATTCCACTCCAATCTCGGCCTTTACTTCTTTTTCCAGGATCAACCACCATGCCCATGCTCAACGATTTGCACAGATAGGTAGGGAAGATACATGTTTCTTGGTCTGAATTAGCATTGGTGCAAAGTGTCCAAATGGGAAATTGTGCTGTGCCCTCGTGTAGATAGGTAGGGAAGACACATGTTTCTTGGTCTGAATTAGCATTGGTGCAAAGTGTCCAAATGGGAAATTGTGCTGTGCCCTCGTGTTCACTAATGCAAGGACATTCTTGAGAATGTTCTTGCTAGTGTATAGCACAAATGACTTCTTGCTAGTGTAGGCTTTCTCTTTCATGGCTGCAAAGAAAATTTCAGCCCTGCCAACTCCACCTTGGAGAGTTTGAATCAGTTTTGGGAGTGGCCGAACAGAGGCAGTGCATCCACAGCACTTTTTCAAATATGTGTTTGCTGCAGTTCAAACAACATCTGCTACCTTCCCCTTCTAATCACATCTCTGTGTTTTTGTACAGTGGCTCCCGACGTGCAGGTCCCCATTACTTTCATTCTTGTTGCTCTTCTTCTTTCGTATTTTATTTAACCACTGGACATTGTCTGGCACTGGTCTACATTGCCACTTGATGAGTAGTGTAAGGATTGACAGGGAGTGCTAAATTGGGCATAGCAGAATCATAACAGCACTGTTGAGTGCATTATTGAAAAAGTGCTTCTTACACTGGGTACTGAATGCTCAGCCTCGCTCAATCACATGAGGATCACATTTACTCTATATGATATACCATGCTTTAAGTCTTAGATGTGTGGAGCAAGCTCAAGAGGTTGTGTTAATAACCAGGGAGGTGAACTGTGGTTATGCTGAATATGCAGCTACCTATGTCATTATCATATGAAATCTCTTTATGGATGCCATAATAACACTTTCACAATTGCCTTTTAACCTTCTTCCTTTCTCAAATTTGCTTGAAAATGCATCACAAATCCACTCTATTGTTAAAAAAATTCTTCGGGGGAGAACCATCCCAACTACCTTATACCACTCAGCCTCTTTCGCTATGCCCGCTTGCCAGTGGGCCCTCATAAGGAATTGTTAAGCCCCATCACTTTAAAATGTCACCAGCCGCCACTGGTTCCACAATATTCGAACAGGTCCTCTTGTCATATAAAAGTGGTCACTGCTCGTCTGTGTGCAGTACATTGTGCAATAAACAGTGTCCCAGCTCCCAAACTACAACACCAGGAGCCTCCACATGGAGCTGGTGTGTGGGGTCCGAAATCTTTTAAGATAATTACCAGGGAAATAACGAGTAGGGTGGTGACTCACATACATACACAACAATAAGCAAGCTTTCTAATACGTGGAGAAGAGAGCTCTTCTCTGAGTCCCAGCATTTCTCAATTTCCTGTGGCATGTCCTGATAAACACACAGGTTCCAATGATGGTAAATGGTGTGACTTTGTTCATCAACTTTAATAACATGAGGGCCGCAGTACTTCTGTTTAGTTCCAGTGGTGCACATTATCTTATTTAGCTGCTAGTGGCCACTTAGGTTCAGCAGGCTCTTATTGGGCACATACTACATTTGATTCTGCAATTGATCGGCTGTGAAGCCAAGGTCTGGTCCGGGTGAGGAGGGGTGGTGTGCAACACAATTAACAGGGAGTGGGCATGTAGGTAAAAAGCGTATACTAATAACAGGTGGCGACTTATCTCTACGCAAATTCTGAATATGTTACGCAGAGTTCTTTTTTCATTTTCGGTTAGGGTTAGGGGGCCTTGGTAAGGACGGCTGGTGTTCAATACACTTGGCATTAAGTGGGCATTGGGAAGAAAGTTCCTTTTTCTAAAAAAATTCATCCCGCTAGCACGTGAAGTTTTATAAGGTTGTACTGAATGTCCAAAAATGTATCCACAACGTTTCTCTTGCACCTTTTTTAAGGGTCCTGGAGAGAGTACGACTTCAGGAAGCCCTTAAGAAAAACCAGGATCATACGTACTCCATGGGAAACAACACAGAAGACACATAGGTCTACTATCGGCACTTGTACCGAATCCTGTGAAGTAGACATGTCACTGGGCCGGAACGTCAAGGGTGAGTAATAACAAAAACAATAGCGCCCCCTAACAGCTGTTGAAATAGTCACAGCCTGGAACCTGTTGTGTTGGGGCCCTAGGCCCGCATTAGCATAATAACTGCGACATGGACACTGGATAGTTAGTGGGTTAGTGAGCCTAGAGCACGTGCGCTCGGCTCCTTTTATTAACTGTGTCACGTGATATCGTGACATCAGTGGTGGGTGGGTGTTCAGTGTAGGCATACATTGTTAACCCTTAACTGTGTCAGCTAGGACACAACATTCCTCCCAAAATGTAATAAAAATTAAGGAAGAACCAAAGTCCGAACCTGTGGGAGGAAATACACAAATATACAATAATTACAAATTTGCACTGAGTCTCTTCAGCTGCTTGCTTGATGACGACGGTGGAAATTGCTGCTGAAACTTTTAGTTCTTCCTGGCTTGATGTCTTGGTCCTTGGTGGGTGTGCGCTTGTGGACTTGTGCCGTGGAAGTGTGTTGGTCAGTCCACTAAGATGTTGTATTTGAGGATGACGTCAACAGGATGACCAGATGTTAGACTGGGATGATGTTGTCTTCCGCCGGTCCGTCGGTTTCTTCACTGTCAGCAGCTTGGCTTCACATTGCATGGGATGGAGTGTTTGAAGGACATTCTTCTCACTAGAACGCCCCTCTCTTGGGTGTTCTCCTGCCACGAGATGTACCGGAGGCCGTTTACATCAGGTTTCCACTGGGCCTGGTATTATTCCACAGCGTTGCTCCAACTCCACAGTCTGCGTGTGAATGGAGGAGACGATGGGGGTACTACCTCTCAAAGTCCGTATCTCCACCTGGAGGGTAGTTGTTCACTCCTGCCTTTGCGCACAAGTTCCTCTTCTTCCTGGGACGTGCAGGTGAGACGGCGATGGAACCATCTCTCGTGTCGGGACCCTCTGCCACCGGTGTCCTTGAGGCCTTTGCCCTTTGGATCTCCACGGGCTGGAGTGGAATGGTCAGTTCTCCTTGTTCAGGCCGTCTGAGCTCCCTCCGCATCCAGGTTTCCGCTCGATCCCAAAGGTGGGTGTTGCCAATGGTCCGGCCTGTGCTCTCCTACCGTCCACGGGTCGTCGGGGTCTTGTGATTGGGTGCCTGTTCTGTTCATGGTGCTCTCAGTGTTCCCCTGGACGTGTGAGTCACTGTACACGATGTTGTGGTGTGTCACCTCTCTTCACCTTCACCTTTTCCAGATGTTGTTCTTGGCGTCATGCCACATGACTTCTTTCTTTATTCTTTTCTCCATGGCGTTGTGCCACTCCTTCTCCCTTCTCCTTTTCGCGACACGGTGCAGTCACCTTTCTCCAGGCTTCTTCAAGCAGCATGCACTCCGCCTGTTTCCGTGTGGTCTTGTCTTGTCATTAGGACACGGTCTTCTCTCCACTCTTCGGTGACTGGACCGGTCATTACGATCTTCTCTCTTGCCTCCTATTACTTCTTTTCTTGTGAGTGTTGCGTCCGTCTCTCCGGGTCTTCTTTCGGACATTCTCCTGATCTCTCAGTTCACGGACGTCTTACGGCAGGATATCTTCATCCTGATTTCTTGATAGAATATCTTTGCTGCGCCTTTGTGGTGGGTCAGTATTCCGGCGACCTGTTGGCAGGTAGGTTATCTTCCTTTTTCTTCACGGGCGATCATCTTGGTGATCGGCTTTTGCATTGGCGCACTTTTATCTGCGCGTCGGCGCACTTTCTTCTGCGCTCTTCTTATGCTTTGCAGGTTCCGGAGGGTTACGTCACCTCCTTGAATCTTCTGCGGTGGGCGCACTTCTCGCATGCGATGCGGTGACTCTTTGAATTCGTGGGGCGTTGACCGTGCGTGGTTTCTTCGCCTCCTTTTTGCTGTGGGGTAACTTTGCGTAACTCTTCCACTGCACGTCAGTGTGCATTGCGGTGGCAAGTTCTTGCTTCACTTCGTACCGGCCGCGGTACATCTTCAGTGTAGCTTTGTTCCTTGCACTTTTAGTTTCTTTGGCGTTGTCGCTCTTCCACTTGCGTGTCGCACTTTTCTTCTTCACACTTGGGTATTTGCCTCGCACGTCTTCTGGTGCTTTGGGTGTGGCTTCCTCTCTGTTAAACGCTGTCCTGTACTGTCCGCGTCCGGGGTACACTTGCGCGCTTCCAGTCGGTTGCCTGTGAATCTTGCTGCTTGCGGTGGACGTCTTGACTCGCCCTCGCATCCAGCGTGAGGTTGTTTTCTCTCCTGCGGTTGCGGTGAACACCTGTGGCGCCCAGGCGTCACCTCAGCAGTGATGGTGTGTCTCCGTCCGCATCGCTGCAGGCTTGTTCTCCCTTGTAGGCTTTCCCTTGTGCTGTCTTGTGCTTGTTTGCTTCTTTGTGCTTCTTTTGGGTGCAGTTTCCTCCCAGTGTCCACTAGATGGCAGTGCAGGATTTAGATTCCCTGCAGCAGTAGCCTATTTCTTCTTGTGGTGCTTTCTTCCCATGTTGTCTGTTTTCCTCCTGAAGTCCTGGGCTTGTAGAATCTGCTGTCTTCCCTGGAGTGTGCAGGAGAGGAGGGGGCTGGAGTCACTGCTGACTGCAGGTAAGTCCCGTTTCCTTTCTTTCATTTTTTGTTTTTGAAACATGGGGGACAAGAATGTTTATGGTGCGATGGGGGGAGAGGGGGTGTCGGCTGAGGCTGCACTACTGGTGTCCCACGTGGGTTTGCCCTGTGTCCCGGGAATGTCTGCCCAGGGACTTGTAATTCCTCTCCGTTGTCCTTCCCCCGCGGCAGGGTCATTGCTTTGGGGTGCGCGGGGGTTTGTCAGTGTGCTTTGGCTTGGGGCACTTGTGGTGATTGCGGGAGGGCTCCGCTTTATTGTGTCACCGCCCAGCAGCTCTTCCACGCGCTGCTCCGAATCTCGTCACTCTCTCTGGGCTGCATGTGGGGGTGTCAGCACCGCTCAGGTTCGCCGCGGGCCATACGCTGTTTTCTCCTTCTAGCTCTCCCCGCCCGCGGCAGCTCCTCTGCTTACACGCTGTGCGGGGCGGGAGACAGGGGACACGGTAGGCAGACCGTGGGTGGGCTCCGCTGGCGTTGCCTTATTCAATGGTAATTTTCAGGCACAGCGGGTGGGCTCCGCTTGCAGGCAGTCTTTACTCACGTTGCGAGGGGGGTCGGGAGGCGGTTAGCTACTCCGCTCCCTCCCCCTCGTTATTCCTGGCAGTCACGGAGGCGGGGTGGACCACCTATAGCATTTGTAATGCAACATGTTTTGTATTTACGTGACTTAGATGTATTGATATTACAAATAACAATGGCTTTTAATTTTTTTAAATAATTAATAGTTAAATAAAAGTTATTGTAATTTATAATGGCGTGGAGTTGGAGGGTGGAGTTGGAGGGTGAAGTTGGAGGGTGAAGTTGGAGGGTGAAGTTCGAGGGTGGAGTTGGAGGGTGGAGTTGGATTTGGAGGGTGGAGTTGGAGGGTGGAGTTGGAGTTGGAGGGTGGAGTTGGAGGGTGGAGTAGGAGTTGGAGGGTGGAGGTGGAGGGTGGAGTTGGAGGGTGGAGTTGGAAGGTGGATTTGGAGTTGGAGGGTGGAGTTGGAGGGTGGAGTTTGAGTTGGAGGGTGGAGTTGGAGTGTGGAGTTGGAGGGTGGAGTTGGAGGGTGGAGTTAGGAGTTGGAGGGTGGAGTTTGGAGTTGGAGGGTGGAGTTGGAGGGTCGAGTTTGGAGTTGGAGGGTGGAGTCGGAGGGTGGAGTTGGGCGGTGGAGGGTGGAGTTGGAGATACTAACTTAAATTGATGAAAAGGTTTATGAGAGGCTGCACGAGCGCAGAGGTGACGCATATAATTGTAGTTTAATGGAAGGCATGGCAGATGTAGATTACAGGGGCACAGATTTTGCGCCTAAAAAACAAACCACTGCGAACTGAATGCTGAATGTAATAGGTAAACACATACCTAATACACATACATACACATACATAATACGCTGGAGTACTGTATTTTGACGACAGAATGAACAGAAGTTTAGCAAAGAAGCACGTGTTGCATTATGACAGAAGTAGTTGTAAAGTTAAGTGCACGGACAAAATATATGTGTTTTCCTGTAAAGCAATATAATACTATTGAAAAGTACGCACTATGCTTACTATTTAAATGAGCACGCAAATATGCAAATAAAAAGCATACATAACAAGCAAATGATGAGGAAGGTGTGCCTAGATTGAGTGACTATATAAGGAGGAGGAAAGAGGGAGGAACAGGAGAGGGAGCAGTGACCAGATGTGGCGTAACAGCCAAAGCGTCCGACCTTGAACCTGGGGAACCAGGTTCGAATCTGGCGTTGGCTCAAGCATCCTGTGATCGTGTGCAAATCATGGGTGTGTTCCATTACTGGCGCTCTTTGACGTTGGGAGCTGCTCATTGTATTGTGTTCACTCACGATGCCAAGGGATTATTTCTCCAGAAGTAAAAGGATGATGGTCAAGGTTATTGAGGGGAGCAGAACGTTCTACAGACACAAGTATTGAAAAGAGACTGTTGTGGTGAGAAGTAAAGATTACATTTTCCGTGTAATGTAGGATATAAATATCCTTATTGTATGGAGGCGAGCTTTGCTGAAGGATAAGAATGGACCACACAATACAGAAACGAAAGCGTAGCATTCATAGTGCATCAAAACATAACATGTTAAATGACCCAGCTATGCGTCAAATTAATCCCGAACATCAGTTTTATTTTAAATGTGCCCTTCAATCAAGAGAGACCTGCGGTTGAGGAGCAGCAGAGACACAAACCACGACTCTTCGGCTGCGCTTGTCAAGAGCGACGACATCCCCCTGGGGCGAGGGTCGTCTGTTCGAGACGGTTTAGCATTTCTTTGTGCAGGAGAACCCCTATACTTACCCACGCCCTTTACTTCATAAATAAATACGAAATACCATGATAAAGGGGTGTGGGCGCAAACAAAGAATGGAAAGCGAGAAAGGAAAATGATGAACAAACAGGAGAACACAGAGTGAAAAGGAAAGAGAACAAGCCTCGCGGGGCAGCAGGGGTGCGATGTCGGGCACCAGTTGGAGCCTGAGGAGAGGAAAGGCAGCGCTGGGAGGGGGGCTGGGCACGAGCAGATGGTCCTGTTTATGACCTGCAGAGCCCGTGAAGTGGATGCTGGCAAATGGCTTTGATGTTTATAAATTAATGTGAGACTTAAGGAGGGCTGTCGGGGTAAGGTAGGGTAGGAGGCTACTTAGTGGCAGTTCACTTTCCTCTGTTTTGGTCCGAGTGAAGGAGTCTGGTTAATTTAACGATGCAAGCGCACACAAAAAACAAGTATTTAATAGGAACAAATAGGTCGCCGTGCTGAAATATGTTTGGTCAGAGTGAAGGAGTCTGGTTAATTTAAAGATGCAAGCGCACAGAAAAAACAAGTATTTAATAGGAACAAATAGGTCGCCGTGCTGAAATATGTTTGGTCAGAGTGAAGGAGTCTGGTTAATTTAAAGATGCAAGCGCACAGAAAAAACAAGTATTTAATAGGAGCAAATAGGTCGCTGTGCTGAAATATGTTTGGTCCGAGTGAAGGAGTCTGGTTAATTTAAAGATGCAAGCGTACAGAAAAAACAAGTATTTAATAGGAGCAAATAGGTCGCCATGCTGAAATATGTTTGGTCCGGGTGAAGGAGTCTGGTTAATTTAACTATGCAAGTGCACACAAAAAACAAGCATTTAATAGGAGCAAATAGGTCGCCGTGATGAAATATGTTTGGTCCGAGTGAAGGAGTCTAGTTAATTTAAAGATGCAAGCGCACAGAAAAAACAAGTATTTAATAGGAGCAAATAGGTCGCCGTGCTGAAATATGTTCGGTCCGAGTGCGGCGGGCGGGGGAGTGGCAGCCTTTCTTTGAAGTCTGATGCGTAGGGCACGCGATAGGCTGGCAGCACTGTAAACAAGTCTTCGGAGGAGGGCTGATTCTGTGGAGCGCGTGCAGTGACAAGCTCTGGCATTGCGCAGAGTGGGGGAGCATTCATTTGAAATCTGAAGCTCTCAGCATTGCTGTGGCGGGTCTGCCGAGGCTCGGGGAGCAAATGGCAAGCGCGTGCATGGAGCATATGCACTGTGCGTAATCCGCCTGCCAAAGCCCTCTTGGTAAGCTTTCCTGATGCACCTCTATATGTCTTGAGCTGCAATGCGCAAGCACATTGGCAGGTCGAGACCTAACAACTCCGGCTGGGAATACAGATCCGCTCACAAAGAAATCCGAAACAGGCAAGATTGTCAAGCACCTCCTCCCGGAAGAGGATGTGCTTTATAGGGGCTGAGTACTTGGAGATGCCGGATCAGTGTTTTCCTGATGCGTCCCAGGGGCTTCTGAGATATGTAGTGCACTGGGCGCCTGTTCCATCCAAACAGGGTATCATGCACACAGGAGAAGGAAAGTCTGTGAGTGGGTGCAGTTCCTGCCTTTCCTCCCTGCCCACGCTGTGTGATCACAACACTAGCTAAGGATAGACCTGGAGGACCCAGGGGAGAAGGGATTCAGATTGGAGGCATTATGTGGACATAGTGGTCTCTCGTATCAACTGCAAGGTGAGAGTGGGAGACATCAGCGCCCATTCATCAAGGACAAAGACATAATATGATGGCAACGAGGAGGGAGCACCAAGCGTGTGCACTGTTAATCCAACAATTCTGACAGTTTCTACAATTCTGAGGAATAACTCATAGAGAAGCAGTGTACATGTGTAACGGAAGATGTGCAATTCAAACACATTTGACTTAGGGATACAATATATCGACAATGTGTGGAAAGAAGAGGTATTATCAACCTTTGTTCTTGAGAGACATTAGACGGATACTCTGAATCTGTTTGTTACACCTCAAAACCCTGTTCATATGGGACATGGGCACTGCATACCCTTGACTAAAAATGCAAATGCACAACTTATGTAGTTCTGAGAAGTGACTGTTGTCTTCCAATCACACTCCATCCCCAGGTGAGGCACAGTCTATTGGTTGGGATAAAGGATCATGTGGCCTTGTGGGTACCTATGGTAAATTTGAGTATCCAAGGGTTTTTTTCAGCCCAAAGACTGCACAGAATAAAATCTAGCGAGTATCTGCTGGGATCTGAGAGTGGGACAAGGAGACAACACAAAACCTTTGCCCCTTCTTCAGTATGAAAAAACATATTTCAGCAGTAACAAGAAAAGAACAGCATAACATTGTGAGAATCTGGCCTGGTATAGGATGTCTACTAATGTGAGGGGGCACCTTGCACCAGTCCAGACAAGCCTTATGGTGACGTAAGAGGTCTTAAACAACCTTAGAAAGCTCTCTAAGTGGTAGCTGTGTAGAGCAGCCTTTAGGCTTAGTCCAGCTTGTTTTACCAGAATGCAATCTTATAGTGTAGATTAAGTGAAAAAGAACCACACAAAGTATTTTCAAAAATATGTATTTATTATATAATACTCTCTAACACATCGAAATATCTCCTACCCGGAGATATACACGATGCACACAATACTTCATCAAAGAAACACAGTAAATTGCACAAAATACACAGTGGCCCGGGGGGGGGGGGGCAAACCATATACTATGAAAGTGGTATAAGAACCACGTTTCGGATCAAGACAAGGTTGTGAGTACATAGAAATGCTGGGACCCTAAGGATCCAGAAAGGTGAGTAGATAGGGACCCAACGGAGAGTGTGTGCAGTGTGGGAACATAACCATGTGCTCTGTGCAACTCTACGTGTAAGTCGCAGTTGGATTTTTAATGATTAAGGACCCTTTCCAGTAGACCCTGAAGAAACCCAGTGGAAGACAGAAGGTTAGAAAGCCACCCCACTCATGGATACCCTAGTACCCACGTTATCTACTGCAGGGAAGCTGGTTGCATACGTGGAAAGTGGTGTCAGAAACCGCCATCAAACCCAATGGAGGACTTCAGGACAGTACCGCTGCTAGAAGAGGAGAAAGTGTCCGGTGGAATCTGAAGATGGATTCTTGATGAGAGGTACCTGCAAGCAGAGGGGACAGAGAGTATGTCAATGAGGAGTGACCATGAGACTTGGAAGAAGAATGCCCTCCGACGTCGGGTGTTGCAGGATGGATGACGATGACCTTGACTGTGCTGCTGTGAGGACCAGGTCCATACATGAGCTGTCCCACGAAGGTTGTTGAGTGCTGAGGCATCGGTGTCCGGCGGGAGCACCAACAATCCTTGGCAACTGCAAGCAACACAGGAATCAAAGAAGGAGTAACATCGGGACCAGCAAGGTCCAGGGGACTCACCAAAGGCAGGGGTATCAGGGCAGGTCTCGAGAAATCAGGGATCAAAAGAAAAGCAAAGGTAACCCACAAAAGGGCCCACAGGCCAGAGGCACTGGAGTCAAGAGAGGACTTCAAGCAGCTCACCAAAAGACGCAGGCCACAATGCACACAATGAAGTGGGGTTGAAGATTCTGGTCACTGGAGATGCTTGAGGTTGGGGCTACTTGGAGCCCAAAGATTCTCTTGGAAAGAAGTCAACAAGCCTTTGCAACTGCAAGTTGACGCGGTGCACATGGGTTCAGTTATTGTGACCCCCACAAGGGTATACTGGCCTCAAACTTGGTGAGAGGGCAGGGCAGGCCTCAGGAGCAGAGAAAAACAACCACCTGTGATGCAGAACCTTTTGGAGTCCCAAGGAGCTCAGGATCAGCAGGCCAGTCAAATTAGTTGCAGTACCAAGGGAGATTTCTTCAAGTGTCTTTGATGCTTCACAGGCCTTGGAAGGTTCCTGTAGGAGAGTAGGGTCTGCTTCCTATGGTTACCCCCCACTTATTTCTGTGTTTCACTGGTTTTTCGAATTTAGTCTGACTGTGGCCCTGCTAAACAGGACCACAGCCTAGCTGTTCTCTATCTAAATAGATTCCATGTACATTAGGTACATAGCAGATTGGTTACTGAGTTACCTTGGGAGCCCCTAGTATATGGTATTTTAGGTACCAAGGGCATAGGTACCCCAGAGGCCTACCAGGGGCTGAAGCATGTATTATGACATCTCTGGAAATCCTTCCAAAATTGCACCACAAGTCTGCACTTGCAGCCTGAGTGTAAGCACCCCTTACTGGGATATAGTATACCTATATCCACCATTTTAAACAGACACATATTAACCTATAAGTCACTCCTATGACAGGCCTTGACAATCCTGAAGGCAGAGTGCTTGGTTTTATGTGAGAGGGTGCCCTAGCATGAGCTGAGCCCCTCTGCAGCTTTCAGTATCCCTTCCTTATAGCTGTTCTGTGATCTGTCGGCGGGGGTAGCATTCCACCCTTCTAGAGGGAGAAGACATGTACACACTGGTATACCCGGTAATAGTTTTAAAGAGCCTCAGCATCACAAAATGGATGCTGCTGCCACAGACACAAGTCTGACCTCCTGCTGCTGGACGAAACTTCGGCAGGGGAGGCCTGGACAATATGTTTCCTGTCCAGGGAGGTGCTAGCACCTCCCCAGACAGGTTTTAGTGTATTGGGGCGGGGTGGGTTGCATTCAGTGAATGCTTTTGAGACACTGCCTGGGGCACACAAGTTTCTCCATGCATATCCCAGTTCAAACAGGTTACTGGGGCACTCAGCACCAGCTCTGGCCCGAAACTGGACAATGGGGAAGGGGTGTAACCACCCCCTCCCCAGGTCCTCCCGTAGGTGGGACCTTAGAGTTAGTCCATCCCCTAAACTTAGTATAAGTATAGGAACCGAGTCCCTAGGACTTTGGATTACCCTGGCCGAAACTCTGAAGACGAAATGTTGGACCTTCGACAATCCATATCGACTGGAAGATGGAAGAAATCTCCCTTGGGTCAAGGAGTGACCCCCCTGTTCAAACAGGCACATAGGAGCATGTTACCGGTCTGTATTTTCGAAATTCCCGCGGGTTCCGAAGAATCTGCGACACAGGACACAGACTTCCAGACTTCTCTGAGGCTGACATGAGATCCCAGCAAAGCTGAGACCCGCAGCTATCACGAGAGACGTGGGCACGGAACTCCTGGACATCCTGCAATTTTGCAACTGCACCTACTTCCCGAAGTTTCCTGAAGTTGTGCATTGGGCTATTTGTTGCCCTTGCCCGAGCACCTTTTGCACCGAAGCTGAGAGGCCTACACTCCGCGAGTGTCCCGTGAGTCCACTTTCTTGAACCGCAGCTCGAGGCTCCTTCGCGATCCCTAGTGTGTTGGCTAGTGGGTCCCCACGATGAACAAGCCTTTGTTTCTTGGGCTTTCCTGTTTGCTCCATACGTGCCCTGACTCCGCTCCAAAGGGGACCTTGCTGGTCTGCACCAAAGCCAATCTTGCCTTCTTGCGTGGGTTGCTGTTGCTAAGGCTTGTTAGGTCCAATCCAGATACCGACGCTGCAGCACTCGACATCCTTTGTGGGACAGCTCGAATCTAGCTCTTGGTCGTCGTCGACGCCTCCTGGACCTCGCGGCTGAAGAGTCAAGCATCACCTACTTCTCTTGAAAGCACCCAACATTGTCTGGCATCTTCCTGTCACCACCCTGGGCACTGGCTAGTGACCCAGACTCTGTCCCCTCTGCTTTCAGGTTCTTCAGATCTCTGATCCATCCTTGGATCCACCCGGACACTTTTCCTCTGGTCGCCTGCAGCACTTCTTTGCAGCTCACCATTGGAATGGACGAAGAAACCCAACACCAAAAGACACCTATGCACCCGGCTTCCCTGGGTGAGGTATCACGAGTACTCCTGTGCTCCCGTGGGTCTTGACTCTCGAAGTGTCTAAGTCTTAAGGGGATCCATCGTAGTTCACTCCGAGTGTCCTTAATCTTTAAAATTGTAACTTGCTTTTCCTCCATAGAAGTCAATGGTGATTCACGGCTGTGTTTAAACACTGCACGCTACCCTGGTGGGTCTCCTGCATCCCTACCTTGGATGGTTCCCGGTTGCCCCAGCAGTTCTACAGGCCCTAGGCCTCACTTCTATCCCTCACGTGGTTCTTATACCACTATTTTAGTATATGGTTTGTGAGGCCCCTAGGGCAAAACGTATACAGTGCTATTTACTGTGTGCTATTTAAAGTTCTTGCATTGTACTTTTGCCTCTAGCTTCATAAAGAGACTAGAGGGGTTGTGTTTAGAATAAATACATATATTTTATATATATACCTTATGTGGTGTACTTTTATTTGGTCATTCAAGAGATTACAGACTGGTAAAACAAGCTGCTTTACATTCCTTCAAGACTTAGCCTGAAGGCTGCTCTCCACAGCTACCACAAGGATAGCTTTCTATAAAGGTTGTCTTAAACCTACCATCAATATGGGTCGTTTGGACTGGTGCAAAGTACCCACTAGAATAGTGGACATCATATGCCAGGCCAACGTCTCACAGTTCCTGTATCATGCACAGGCACAGACAATGCAGCAGACTGGAAGGGAGACGAAGTCAGGCCCAAACGAAGTCCAGTTATGTTTAGAGTGCCCAGACGGTAGTGCAGTGGTGTCAGATCTGAATTTTATCCCATGATAACATCTAGGGACCTACACCCAGGTGAGCCCTAAAGTATCCTAGGGAAAGGGTTAGGAAGATTCAGGGGACCTTCCCAGGGGAGCGTCCAGGCAGGGGGGAGGTTACTCCCATATCCTTTGTCCAGTTTTGTGCCAGAGCGGGAGCCAATGGCTCCCAGCACTGGTTTCAACAGGACTATGCACAGAGACATCAAATGAGCCCCTCATGCAGAGTGAGTGGCACTGGCAAGCGCACCCACCCCATCCCAATACACTAAATTCTATCCGGGAGGTGGTCACGCCTCCCTGTGACAGGATTCCTATTGCCTTCCCCCCGCTCGAGCTTGGCTCAGCAGCAGGAGGGCAGATTTATGTCTCTGGGCAGCCGACACCATTTTGTGCTATCCAGGGCAAGTAAGCTGGTACCAGAGACACTGAGAGCCTAACAGAGGGCTCTCCCAGTGCTTGGCATCATACCGCCAACACCATTTACGGTGTGGGTGGTATGATTCCAACATGTTTGAAACCAAACATGATAGGATTCGTTGCAGCCATTTTAGAGATGGCCATCGCGTAATTATGCGGTGCCCCTCTATTTAGTATATGGCTGCTTCACTGACAACCTGTGAGAATGAACTCCGTAAGCTGCAAGGGTGTCCTGCTCATGCAGGGGCACACTCCCACTTAGAACCAAGCACCCTGCCTTCAGGATTGCAAAGGCCTGCCATATGGGTGACTTATAGTTTTTAAGTGCAGTGACCCTAGATATAGGAAACCTATATCTTTTGTAATTGGTGCTAGCACCAGCTTACACAGGCTGCAATAGCAGGCTTGTAGTTTTACTTTGAATGGTCTTTCATGGGTGGAATAAGACATGCTTCAGCCTCTGGGAGATCTCTGTGGTATCTATGCCCTGGGTACCTTAGTACCATTTACTAGGGACTTATAAAGTTACCCAAGTATCCAATCTGGGATGTACCTAAGTACTGAACACAACAATCTAGGGAGAAAGCAGATAGACTGGGGTCCTGATTAGCAGGATCCCCGGCAGACTAGTCAAAATACAGCTTAGTACCAAGCAAAAAGTGAGGGTAAACATAGAAGTAGATCCTACTTTCCTAAAAACATTATGAGTGCAAATCGTTACATTATCAGATAGAGTTTGTTTAGATGCACTGTATGTGTACAGCAGAAGATGCATAGCATAATTACCTTGAGCTTAGAGTATTTAGCATTTGAACCATTTTTATAGAGGAAAGAGAAACTTTCAGTCTTGAGCCAACCACCCAAGCGGTTCACAGATGCATATTAGTTTGCCCTTGAGATACACGTGGTGGAGAACCTGAATCCATTAGTGTCTCTGTTTTGTTATCTAAGAATATGGTTAGATACTAAGGCAATGTAAAGAGTGTGCCTGTCCCTTGAAGGCCTGAGAATGAAAAAGGTATTTGCAATTCTGTGAGTCTTTGCCGAAGAGCCAAAAATCCTTTGTGACACATGGTCATATCTCTAGCGAAGTCCTGTGAGATCGAGATTTTGTGGCCCCTCCACGGAATATATATTTGATCTTCCTCATCCGCGCCAGAATTTGTCTTTGTGTTGGCGGCATAGCGGTTTGAAGATTAGTGATCATGGAACCAACATGCTCTTATTTCTGAATGTCGGTATCCTATGAGCTCTCTCGGTACCATAGTCTTTCACAAATAATATTTGATGTACTTCTGAGATCCAAGAAATTAGGAAGTCAGCACCCTAACAATTAGAGTTTTCAATGCCTTCAGGCAACCCAAAAATGTGTGGAATGTTGTGTCTGTTCTGGTCCTCCAGGATCAGTGAGATCTCTTCTCAATGCCGAAAGGGAACATTCTTTTTTTTTATAACACATTTTATTCATTTTCTTGATAGTACAGGTTCCACAATCAGTACATGGCAGTATATTAAACCATTCCAATTGTCCAAGCAAAAAGACAAAAATAATATGACAAGCATCATAGCAATTATCTGTGATAACCCGTGACATTGTTTATTAATATTCGACACACATCTTCCGATGTGTTGCATTGTCCATTCACAGCCATTGTTCTTGCCCATATATCTTCCTATCTTTACAATATAGAACTAATCAATCCACCCCCTTCTATATTAAAACGAACTTAACTATATTCTTATCTCCCACCCCTGCCTTTAGACTCAGTTCCCTTTGTACATGCTTTTGTCAGTCAGCAGATCAATATATAGTACAATTAGAATTTGAGATACAGAGCCACTAAATAATTCTTACAACATGTTATAGCAATACAACATTCGGATCATTTTCCCAATATATTTTTTTACTTATATTGAGCAGAATACATTACAAAGTCGGAGAGGAATGCACGTCTAGTGCTATCAATTTCTCCAGCATCACATTCCATCAAAATAGTTTTCTTTCGTAATCGCCTAATTTCCTCCCTTTTTAACTCCGCACTTTCTGCTTTGCCCCATCGAACCACCTCATTGTAACAGTCTAATACTGATGGAGGGCTTGCAGTCTTCCATCTCATGGTTATTGTTCTTTTAGCTAATAACAGAGACAAGTTTGCAAATCTAGTTGTGGGGTTGTTGTTTTTTGCACCCAGCATTTAGTCCCATTATACAGTATTCTAACTGTGCTCCCCTATTCTCGGGCGCAACCTCACTTAGTATATTTTGTACCTTTGACCAATAATGAGTCAATTGTGGGAAATCCCATATCATGTGTATCAAATTTGCATCAGAAGCATGACATCAAGGGCATAGGTCTGCTGTATTCGGAAACATCTTATGTAGTCTACGGAGAATCAAGTAAGTCCGATGTACTATCATTAGTTGTATGAATTTAAACTTCGGGTTTCGTGATACCTGTCTGGGATGTTCTAGCACAGTTCCCTACTCTTTATCCGTCAAATCACGGCCTACATCAACATTCCATTTATCACAGAGTGCCTGTAATGATACTGCAGCATGTGGGTGGATACCCTGGTATAACCATTTAGTCAAGTGACTGCCATTTCCCATTGAATACTGCATATGTACTAACTCGTGTGTTGAGGGATCCGTCCCTTGTGGGGCCCAAGTGGATCGCACATACCGAACAGCATTCGAAATCAGAAGGAACAATGGATTGGGTACTCCCTGTTCCCTTGTAAATGTACCCTGATTCATCAATGTATTGTCCATAAATAACATTCCCATTGTGCTTACCCCTGCTTACACCCAGCTAGATATACACTGCATTGTTACTATCTGTGAGAAGGTGGCCTGATATGCAGTGGTCACTATTCTAGTGAACACTATGTATCAGTCCAGCAACCCTTATTGATGATTGGTTGTAAGTCAACCTTATAGACCAGCTATCCTAGTAGCGTGGATACGAGCAGTCTAAGGCTAAAGACTCGAGAGGGCGTGTTAAGCCAGCTGTTATACCACATATACCCCTTGAACACCAAGTGAAAGGACACCACACAAGTGTTATGAAAATAAACAGTTATTTATTAAGAATCACAACAGCCCTGTACTCTTTATGAGGACAGGGTACTAAGCACAAACCAAACTCTTACAAAAATACTTAAGTTCGCACAGTATATACAAATGCCCGAGGGGCACGGAAAACCATATACTCTGAAAGTGGAATGCGAAATTACTAGCAGGTAAGTACAGTACTAATAGGCTTTGGAATCGCTAGGACTTGACTATAGAATTGTTAGATTACTTCTAGGAGACCCAGGGGACTCGGGTGCAGTGTGTGCACTCTCACGCGAGATGCGGGACAAAGTCTATGGTAGCTAGAAATTGCAAAGTTAGTGTTCTCGGGCGAACCCGACCTGGTAGGGAGAAAACGAAAGTGGATCCTGACCCTTGGATAGTGAGGCTATGCTGGGGCACCGAAATGCCGAAGTCACCTAGCCCAGGGGCTGCAGCTGCATAGGGCTCAAAAGACGTCGGGAATCCTCGTTGCCGGACCAGGAGCCTGGAAGAAAGAAGTTGCTGGCAGGCGACCAGTGAAGAAAGTTCGGTGGATCCAAGCCTGGATCGATGGAAGATGACACCTGAAAGCAGAGGGGACCAAGTTCGAGACTACTAGCCAGTAGTCAGTGGGCACCAGGAGGGCACCGGATGGTAGCCACCTCGACTAGGTGAGTGGGTGACGCTGTGCTCGGAGATCTCACGGACCAGGAGGCGTTGTCGGCGACCAGGATGGAGGATCGAGCCGTCCCACGAAGATAGAAGCTGTCGGCGTCGCTGGACCCAGGATTGGGCAACAAAGCCTTGGCAAATTCAAGCCCACGCGGTGGACCTAAAATGGCGTCTGGAGTGGACCAGGAGGGTCCGGGGTGCCTCTCTTGAAGAAGGAAGCAGGGGCCAGCCTGGAGCAACCAGACCAGCAGCAGTGATGTCGTCGGGCGTCGTTCAGAAGGCCACAAGCCAGCCGGCTAGTAGCCAAACAACGCGGTGCACGGCAAACAGCAGAAGGGCCCCACGCAGATCGTGGAGATGCAGGGAGGCTGATCTTGGGTGCTGGAGCTGCGCAGGGTAGGGGCTTCTCGGACCCCAAAGCACTCACCAGTGAAAGACTCGGTGGGCTTGTTATGCAGAAGTCGTGCAGTCTTGGCGATCGTCGGTCCCTCGAGGTCTCGTCGCACTCACAGTTCTCAGCTTTGCTGTAGAGGTGAGTAGAGGTCAGAGGTGCCAGGGAAGCCGGGTCTCGTCGAGCTGGGTCGTCGGATTCGTGAAGAAGGACTTGCAGCAGACCGCAGTGTTCTTAGGATGGTGCCCGCTTGATGCAGGGTGACTACTCCTTAGCCACAAGGGAGAATCTTGAGGAAGAAATCTTGATGTCCTTTCGTAGAAAGTCGTGTCTTGATTCCAAAGATGATCTAATTTGAACAGGGGGCCCGCTCCCATCTTTATACTAAAAAAGGGGGCTGACCCGGTGACTAGGTCCTGCCTATGGGTGGGACTAGGAGGGGGGTGGTTACACCCCTCTCCCATGCCGGACTTCCCCAGGCCAGGGGCTGGTGTGCCCCTGGAACTGGTTCTGACTGGCCTATGCGTAGTGAGCACCGGGGTGCCACTCAGCAGTCACCTTCCTGAAAAGCCCTGCCTACCCAGGATACACAAAACCATGTCTGGGACGGTGCTAGCACCGCCCCGGACAGGAAACCCTTTGTCCAGGCCTCCCTTGCTGGAAGGACTCCCAGCAGCAGGAGGTCAGACTCGTGTCTGTGGTGGCAGCATCCATTTTGTGGAGCTGAGGCTTCAGTTAACTTTAACCGGGGTTCACAGTTACATACATGTCGTGTCCCTCTAGAAGGGTGGAATGCTAACCCCGTCGCCAGAATTGGCGAGGGGTTAGTATTCCAATTCGTATGACACCTTACTCGACATGTTTTGATAAAGCAATACCAAAGTTAGCATTTAACCGCGAGGATTATAATGCACTTAAGAGTATATGGTATGCGATATCATGGAACAGCTATTAGGACTTGGTTCCGCAAGCTGCAGACAGGCTCAGCTCATGCCAGAGCACCATCTCACATGATTCCAAGCACTCTGCCTTCAGGATTGTCAAGGCCTGCCATAGGAGTGACTGATAGGAATCTGTGTGTCCATTTTAGGGTTAGGTATAGGTATACTACACCTACAGCAAAGGGTGATTACACAACTTTGCCCCAGCTGTCATGCAGCCAGTTGTGTCAAATTTAGGAGGCCAGCCAGGGGTGGCATAATACATGCTGCAGCCCCTGGCAGCCCTGGGTACACCCATGCCCTGAGTTACAGGGTCTGATAGGGTGGCCCAGTACCAATTGGAAATGTACCTAGGGTACATGGAATCCATTTTAAAGAGAGAGCAGTAGGCCTGGGGTCCTGATTGGCAGGATCCCAGGTCGACTATGTCCAAAACCAGCTAAAACACAGGGCAAAAAGTTGGGGGCAACCATAGTCAGGATGTACCTTCCTACACTATCCCCATTGGTAAAGGAAGTCCTATGAGTAGAATATTAGAGGCATATGGAGTCTGCACCATCGTATAATGAAACACCCTTGTCCAGTAGCACAGTGCAATCTTTAACAGTGGGGGCACAGTCGATGGAAGCCTACTTTTTGGCAACAGTAGCGTATGAAGCGCTCCCCGTACCCATTCCCGCTTAGTCATTGCAATCTCTTGCAAATTGCGTCCTGCAATCTAGTACGCGAGCCATTGCAACTGACTTGCATAAAAATACACTTTTAAGTCTGGGACCACCAGTCCCCCTGATTTAGTGTCTAAGTGGAGTTTTGATAATCCTATCCTCCTGCGTCCCGTCCCCCAGATCAATTCCACTATCAGGGTATCTAGCGTTTTAATAGTGTAGATGCAGGTGGTTGTTTTTAATATTTTGATTGGGTAATTACTAGCAAGAAAACCCCCCTTTACTGCTGTACAACTTCAGCTTTGGTGCCGGGATGGGGAGACCGTATGGCTATATTTTCACCGCCCCTGGCCATTCATTTATTCTTTATAAAGCGTCATTCTGTGAGCGCTGACATATACCTTTTTGTTAGTTCCAGATTTTATCGTGTAAAAAGGGATTCGGCACGCCTGACAGGTTGTGACCTTTTGGATAAAATACGGTGTGACAATAGTAAGCGTAATAGAGGTATGTTTAGACTCTTTGGTATTAATAAAATTCGTTAGGAGAATCTATTAACACATTGTTAGTAATTGGGACCTAGTTCTTCTATTTTTCCTGGATGTAGATATTGGCCATCCTATTTTCAGGTTAACTCTATCTCTGGGGGTCTTTTCTGCCCTAGGACTATCAGGTACTTTGTTGAGACCTTGTTCAGATACGCGGTTGTGATGTTGGTGCAACATAACTTGCTGCATGTAAAGGCTTTTTGTTCCAGTGTTTAGGTCTGCTTAGGCCTCGGGTTCATGTCATGGAGGAAACATACTTGTGTCATGCAAAGCCTTTTTAAGCCCCGTTAATGACAGACTTGGCATTGTAATCATTATGGCTCGTAATACTTTGCATGGAGGGTTAATGCTCTGTCCTTCAGATATGTTAGCTGTATGGCTGTTGTTGTAGTAGCAATTTTGCCATTCTTATTAAAAATCTTGTATACCACCAGTGATATGAATCGGTTGAACAATGAGGTTATGTATTGATATTGATGTATTAGTGAAAATGTGGTTTTATTTAAATTTTAAGTTGTTTTAATTTATTACAGATTTTAATGTGGTAATTGGGAATAAATATTGTTTTTCTGAAGAAGGTGATGGCTGTAGATTAATTGCCCACCGAAACGCGTTAATGCTTCTGAGTGGAAACTACGTTAAGTCTGAGGAGACAATTATATTGAATGAAAATTGGAATAATAACCTTAAAAACTATAATTGATCTATTGTACCTTCTCTCTATAAATAGGAATCATTTCTTCCTTATTGGATTCCCAATTGTGTACAGTTTTTAATTATGTTTTTTGTGAATGCTATATGTAATTAATTGTTTTGCTTGATTAATATTGTCGTTGCTTTTTTAAAATAAGAATTTAGTTTATGTTAGGGAAAGACCACAAGAATCTGATGATTGCATTATATATTCTGTTCTTAATATTTTTAAAGATTTCCTGAATACATTTGTACTTTTTTATTTTTGGTTTTATTTTGTATTGATTACATTTCCTTCTCGTTCATCTGACTGGTGTGTAAAGGGTGTTTGTGGCAAATTGATGCAAGGTGTGTAACATTTACCCGAAGGGGACTCTTTTTAGATTTTGGTATCTAGCATTTTAAACACATGAGCCGGGACAGCGGCCCTCATCCTCCTAGACCTCTCCGCGGCTTTCGACACGGTCTGCCACCGCACCCTAGTGCAGCGCCTCAGCAACGTCGGAATCCAGGAGAAGGCGCTGGAATGGATCGTCTCCTTTCTCGACGGAAGAACTCAAAGAGTCCGCCTACCACTGTACAAGTCAGAGGCCACCGAAGTCATCTGCGGCGTCCCTCAAGGATCCTCACTGAGCCCGACTCTCTTCAACGTCTACATGAGCCCCCTCGCGGCCATCGCACGCCAACACAACCTCAACATAATCTCCTACGCCGACGACACCCAGCTGATCCTATCCCTGACCAACGACCCCGCCGCCGCCAGAGCCAACCTGCACGAAGGGATGAGAGAGGTAGCCGAGTGGATGACGTTGAGCCGCCTGAAGCTGAACTCGGACAAGACGGAAGTCCTCATCCTGGGCTCCTCGCCCTCCGCCTGGGACGACTCCTGGTGGCCCCCCGCCCTGGGCACCGCACCCAAACCGACGGACCACGCACGCAACCTGGGCTTCATCCTGGACTCCTCCCTCTCCATGACCAGGCAAGTCAACGCCGTCTCCTCGTCGTGCTTCAACATCCTGCGCATGCTTCGGAAGATCTTCTGGTGGATCCCCACAGAGACCAGGAAGACCGTCACCCAGGCCCTCGTCACCAGCCGACTGGACTACGGCAACGCACTCTACGCCGGAACCACCGCCAAGATCCAGAAGAGACTCCAGCGCATCCAGAACGCCTCAGCCAGACTCATCCTCGACATCCCACAACACAGCCACATCTCCGGACACCTAAGAGACCTGCACTGGCTCCCGGTCAACAAGAGAATCACCTTCCGCCTCCTTACCCACGCACACAAAGCTCTCCACGACCAAGGACCGAGCTACCTCAACAACCGCATCAACTTCTACGCTCCCAAACGCCACCTCCGATCCGCCAGCCACGCCCTCGCCGCCGTCCCACGCATCCGCAGAGCCACCTCAGGAGGAAGGTCCTTCTCCTACCTGGCCGCCAAGACCTGGAACTCCCTCCCGGCCGACCTGCGCCTGACCCAAGACCACCTCTCCTTCAGGAAGAAGCTCAAGACCTGGCTGTTCGAGCAGTAGCTGCACCCCCCCCCCCGCCCCAAGCGCCTCAAGACCCTATGGGTAGGTAGTGCGCTCTATAAATGTCTTGATTTGATTTGATTTGACTATAAGCGGCAGTTTTGTTAAATAATAAAGTAGTCTGGAAGGCATTACCATTTTAGCAATAGCAACTCTTCTTGCTACCAACAGTGGTAGGAACGTCCAAAATTGTATTTGTGTTTTAAAAGCTGCAACGGCCCAGGACAAATTACCATCCAATATATCTTCCACAGTCCTGTACACATGAATGTCAAGGTAACAAAAGATGACTGTCGCTGTTTGAAACGTCCACCGCCAATTCGCAATGGATCTTTCTGCGTATCATCTGCAAAGAAGTACGCTTATGATTTTGTTTTATTAATGGTAAGCCCTGATAGTAATTTGAATTGATGAAATATTGCGGGGATTGGTTTATGATTGTCCCTACGTTTATTAAAATATAATTTAAAATCATCTGCATATGCCGATATAATGTGCATGCGATCTCCTACTATTATCCCTTTATGTTCCGCCATGGTTCGGATTCTAATTGCAAGCGGTTCTAGTGCTAAGATGAAAATCAAAGGTGATAGCGGGCACCCTTGTCGAGTACTTGTTCTACTGTGTATTGCTGTGCACGTGTCGTGGGTTTTTTATATAATAAGTTAACCCATTTCACATATCCATCTGGAATTCTAAATTTCGATTGAGTGCGAAGCACGGAGCTCCAGTTAAGGAAATCAAATGCCTGACGCAGGTCTAGGGACACACAGCCTTGGGTATTAATAGTTTCTGGTGTTTTGGTCATGACCATAATCTCCTAATATTAGGTGCTGTGCTTTTTCTCCAGGTACAAACACACACTAATCCGCTTGAATTAGTTGTGGTATAAATTGGATTACCCTAGTCGCTAGTAGCTTGCTTAAAATCTTATAGTCCGTATTTATTAATGAAAGAGGGCGATACCTCGCCATGTCCTATCTGTCTCTGCCTGGCTTTGGTAATGAAACCACTACCCCCTGAAGTATAGTAGGCGGGAGGGATCCAGTTTCCAATGAGACTTGATAACATTTCTGTAATCCGGGAGCCAATAATTCTGAGTACATTGCATAAAATTCTCTCGGTAATCAGTCAATGCCTGGGGTTTTGTTACGGGGCAGTGTCTTGATTGCTTCTCTTATTTCTGCTGCAGTGATGGGCCTCTCAAGTTCTTTCTTGTAGTCCACTAACAATTGTGGGATCTGCAGTCCCTCAAAGAAAGACTCATAATCAGTCTCATTTAGCTCCGCTGGCACTGCATACAATGTCTTTTAATAATTTTTAAAGGCTGTATTTATCTCTAATTGAGTGTGAGCAGTAGTAACCTCTTGTGTATGTGACTTCGGTAATGGGGGTCATCACAGGCATATCTTTTATAATCCAAGCAAGGCGCGAAACCACTCTGTCCGCCTCTGCGTGTTGTTTTTGTGTATATAGTCGTAATCTATATTGCGAAGTGCTTCCAGGAGTTCTGCATGTTTCATATGTGCTTCCTGCAACTCCTCTTTATTTATGTCACTTGCTGCTGCTTCTTTTTCTAGGGTGCCCCCACTATTTTCCATTTCTGTTATCTGGTCGAGGAGAGAAATACAGGCCCCCACTCGGGCGCTAATTGCTACCCCTGTATCACAGTTTTAAAGGCATCCCATTCCACTTGATATGAACTAGCAGTGTCTGCATTTTCTACAAAATAGTTAACAATCGCTGTAGAAAGGGTGATGCTAAACACCAGATCTTCAAGGAGTGAATATTGTAATTTCCAGGTTGGGACTGGTGTTGGGGTTTTCCCCCATGTTAGTATAACGTACAGAGGATTATGATCTGATATGGTTTAACCCAGGTATGTGGTGTCTGCTACATTGGCAACCAAATGCATGGAACAAAAGATCCTGTCAATACTAGTGTGCAATTCATGTGGCGGTGAAAAGAAAGAATACTTTTTACTAATGGGGTGACGCATGCGTCATTCATCTCCTATGTTCCATCCCTCTGCCCATCCTTTGAGTGCGTCTGCCTGTTTTTTGCAACTCGTACCTTGTAATGGAGGGTGCGATCTATCTACGTTTATATCTAGGACCGCATTGAAATCACCCCCCAGAACCCTTGGATGTCTAAAAGAGCTGCGTATCCATATTGCAGAGCCTCTAGCAAAGGCAGAGTAGGATGTGTAGAATAATTGGCCTCTACATTTCTTTTGTAATTTTATAGCCTCCGCCTGCGGAAGGTGGGATTCTTGAAGAAAAACAATGTGTGCCTTCCTGCGATTAAGTTGCGCTTGAATTCGTGTGTCTCTTGTGTATTGAACCAAGACCCCTTACATTCCAGGATGTGCATTTATATGTATTAGGTTGAGTCATGTATTGTTGTATAACAGTGCATGGTATACGCATTTGTCCTATTTTGATGTCTAAGGAAAAGGTTCATCGCAACTGAGTCCATCCCTATATATCCCTTTAAAACTCCCAATACCATGTTCTTGTAACTTTAGAGGACCAAACAAAAAAAACAAATTCAACAAGAAGTACACACAATCTATAACACAGTGCAGTCGCCACAGGGGAAGTGGGAACCACCAATCTCTGAATGTACATTTTACAATATCTAGCAGTTACATTCGCAGGGATCCAGTCTAGGACCTATCATATTATAAGTACTAGCCACATCAGAACCATACATCACCTAATGTTAAGGTAAGCCATACTAATCTGATGAATCAACCGAGCAGCATACAATTAGTTCAGTGTTCAGCTCAGATAGTCATCCGCATTCTGTAGGGTGACCAAAGGAAACAGTGCCATACTTTGATCTGAATCCGAATGGGCATTAGTATTGTTTGAATAATCAATAGGTTCGACATTGGATTTCCCATCTTGGTCCACCAATTCCGCCGCCGCTAGTAGTGCATCTTTCTGACTTTCCATGATCTGTTCCCTAGAAGGGCCTGCACTGAGTCCAGTACGAATTCTCTGATTCTGATGCATTTTATTCTTTCCAGTCCGTTGGAGCTTGGGTTGCTGTCGGCTTCCTGCTTGTATTGAGTCTTGTGACTCAGCCTGAGTTAAAGTAATTTCTGCCCACTCTGTTGCCTCTTCTGGGTTATCAAAAAATAATGCTTTAGAACCATAAATGACATTTAGGCGGGCCAGGAAGAGCAGAGCATATTTGCGGTTATGAGTTCAAAGCATCTTTTTCACGTCTTGAAATGTGGCTCTTGTTCTTTAGACCGCCAGAGTGAAATCTGGGTATAGGGAAATACGTTTATTCTCAAATTGGATTGGGAATTTTCCTTAGCAGCATGCAAAATCACATCTCGATCTTTATAGTTCAATATGCGCGCAATGAGCGGCCTAGGTGGTGCACTGGGTGTTGGTGGTTGGGGTGGAAATCTATGGGCTCTCGTGACACTATACAAATCAGTGAGGCCCAACGGTGCAACATGATGCTGGATCCATTGTTCTACAAATTGAGTGTGGTTAGATCCTTAACTCCGTTCGGTATACCTAGGATTGGAACATTATTGCAGCTGGATCTTTCTTCCGCATCATCCACTCTGTTTTGTAACCCCTTCAGATGACACTGTAATTGTTCCAGTTGAAACGTGTGTTCCATTTGCTGCAGCACTAGCTCATCTAGCACAATTTTTTTGAACTGCACTTTATCCACCTGTTTGGCATGGTATGCCTTCAACAAGTTAAAGCAAGTACTTAGTGCACCCATTTGCGTTTCTATAGCTGCACGATATTCACGTATTTCTCTGAGGATCAAGTCCAGCTTATCAACAGAGCTTCCAGGCTCCGTGGGTGGCACCACATCGTAGTCAGGACTTTGTGCCGGATCATTACGTATTGTGGAGTCCGTTTCTTCCGTAGGTGGGGGGATCCGGCTGCTTAGTTTTAGGGCATTCCATTCTGAGTCCAATCAGGATGTGTTATGTCTCTTTGTCAACAAAACACTATTTACCCTCCTCGTTCTTCTGTACTGTATAGCTCCTGCAGGGTAACTGTAGTTATTCACTGGTGTATTCCCTTCTTGTAGCCATCCTTAACCACTTCCGTGCTGATGACGGAACCGCTCCGTCATCAGCCGCGGTAGCGCTGTGCTGATGACGGAGCCGTTCCGTCATGGCCCACCCGACGCGCCTGAGCGGAGCGGATTCCGCTCCTGTGCTGGGCGTTCCATTGAGCGGGCGGGGCCATAACCGAACCGCTCCGTCATGAGCACAGCTCAACCGAGGCTGGTGACGGAGCAGTTCCGTTACCCGCATGGGCGCGCCGCGCGGCCCCCCTGCCCCCTTAGCGCTGCGCGGAATTGCCGCCGCAGCGAAGGTGTTAAGGGATCCTGTAAATGATCAGGTCCAAGTAATGGTAGTGCAGAGTGTTATATCACTTCGGTCTGTATTTTCATCAACCGCAATGTCTAGGTCCTCAGCACCATATATAAGGGATAATGTTGCACTTCAGATTGGCTTTCCTGTTCACATGTCCCCCTTCAATATGTATATTCCAGCGTCTGTCTTTATAGGCTAATCTTTGCCTCACTTGTTATACCCTCCAATAGGCTCTCTTATTCACGTCTCACAATTTCACCATCCAGCCCTAGCACCTCCGATATATGCCCCTGAAGGATCACAGTGTTTTTAATCCAGCTCCGAGTACAACATTAATGGTTATGAACTTGGATTCCCATTTCAGTAAACCGTTGTTGCAGTTTGACAGCGATTAGATTAAGCATTAGCACAAGACATCTTATGTTTAGCTATTATCGTGACACGGGCATCCAAAACCCATTTTGTATTCATGGCAGCCATTATGTATGCTACATGCTGCCGCGTGTCGACCATGTGCTTTTTCCTATCTTCTTGCTGACTGCGCGTGAAATCTGCCCGGTAACAAGTTATATTTAGCATCCCCCACTTTCGCGCATGCCCAGTAGGGTCTACAGCTGTTAGTGATTAGTACCAGACAGGAATGTGTTTACCAGTTCCCAAAACCGTTAGCTCCTCTCACTTATCGATTGTGCCTTTCTATATTACCTTATATGTACATAAAACGTGCTTCTTTGTTTGTACCGCCTTCTTTTAAGCCCCTGTGTGGGTATAACGGGACCATGCTCTTTTTGTTTGTGGTGCTACTTCTTGCAATACCGAAGGGTACTGTCTGAACCGTAGCACTACCTCATGAGGTGTAATAAACATTATCTTTTCTATTCCAGTTTCTGTGCCAACTTCTTCCTTTTGGTCTGAGAACTTTGTGCAGAGAAGGGCAAACCCCTTGCACTGGTGGGCCTTGCTAAGGCTCGCTACGACAAATTGGCGTCCGACACGTGGGGCTCATCGACGACTCGGATGCCCGAAGGAGTGGTCGCGACGAAGGATTGGGATCTCGCTGTGGACGATCATTGCCCGAGGAGACCCGAGTCTTGGCAAACCAAGGCATTTTTCCCTTCTTTCTGATCTGACCATCCAGGTGGCGCCAGTCCTGAGATCTCTTTTGTTGATTTGCTGTGCAGTGACCGTTTGGTCGAATTTAGAACTTGGCAGTTGGAATCTGGACACCCTGTGAGTGGTAAGAGACGTTTTTCAGCACTTGCTATGGGTTTTGGATGCCCTTGTTTAGTAAGATAGTTCTAGGAACACTTACTGTGGCATATTTGTTTGGAAAGACTAGTCAGATTTGTATCCTTCGTATGTGATATATGAGTTGCAATTCTTATAGGCAGGTAACGTGGAGACTTTTCTCCAGTTTTGATTTGGATTTGAACGGCACATCGTACTAGAAGTACCTTAAGTGCTACTTTGATTATAAGACTGCATATTTTGCACTATTTTTGGCATGCCTGTTTTTAGCCCACTTCGTAGGATGTGTTGCTTTTGTAGTGGTACCAATTTGAGACTTGAGGAATCGCAACCGGCTCCCGCAGAGGGGACGTCTTATAGAGATATGTATGTTAAACATGGTCTTTCTTCCATAATGTACAGCACATTGTGGAATAAATACACTCGCAAGGATCCCGAGTTACGTTGGCCTATACATGGGTCATTTGATATGCGAAAGATTGAGTATGAGGAACAATGTATGTTTGAGCAGAATCTAGACGTGATATGTTTGATTGTGTGCGTATGTGGGAGAAAGAAGTGCGTGAACGAGCGAAGCGTGAGCAGGCCTTGATTGAGAAAGAGCAACGGAAGAATGTGTATGAGAAAGCATTGGAGTTGAGAAAGAAAGAAGTGAAAGAATTGAAAGAGAGAGAAGAGAAAGAACACAGATTACAGGTATCTGGCCAATGCGCTGTTCGACAACCTCTCTATCCTGTCCTTAATAGACCGCAAGATGATTTTTTGTTACTAGATCGCCCTCCACCTCCGTACGCCGTCCCGTCTGCCCCAACTGAAGACGATGAGGATTCCGGGTCAGATCAACAAAGGATGCGAGACACCCGTTCTATGCTGTCTGTTGAGCGTTCCTCCAAACTCAGACAGGACGCTCGTAAAGCACGTCGTAGTTCTGCTCCTACTTCCGATCTTTTAGATAGCATGAAAAGGTAGCAGGAAAGGGAGCAGTTATATTTTACTGAAACGTTTGCCATGGAAGTTATTGAATTTCTTTGGAAATATTCGACAGACTTAGAGCCTGATGATGTAGCAGCTGATTATAAGAAACGCGTGATGGTCTTTCTGTTCCCTCCCAGGTGACTGATGCGATCAGGCTTTTGGTTAAATTACGAACTGAAGCGGTTCGCTTGCAGGAGGAGAAAAAGACTGCAGCTGCACGGCATCTCAGACCGGAGGGTCGCAAGCTTCTATCTTCGAAACAGATAAGACAATGATAGTTCATGCGAAACCTATGCGGGACGCCGCGCCTTTGTATGTTCCTTCTAAAGGAGCGGGTACGAGTGATGATAAAAGTTCTATTGATGCTAAAGGCTATTTTATTTATAATTGGGTGTATACCCCTTGGAATAGGGCAGATGTAATGGCATTTAAAAAGGCATTGCCTGACCCGTGGAAAATCCAGCCGCTTTCTATGAGGAAGTTGAGGGAGCCATTAGCTCTTGCACTATGACCTTGTGTGATATTGATTTTTTTTTGGATTCATATTACCGCCGGATATGTGGAGAACCGTTCGTAAAGTTGATGATCGTCTAACTTTTGGCACGGGATGGAAAGATATAGAGCAAATGGATGAGGAAAGGGAGCCTGCTCAAAAGCCGTGCCAATTGATACTAGATCTTCCCGCAGCTATATTAGTTAAGTTAAAAACGATTATTCCCCCTACAAAGATAGATTGGACTGATCTAGCGTCGTGTAAGCAAAAGGTAGATGAATCAGTTTCTGATTTCTTTACGCGCTTCGAGGAAGCATTTCACGATTTTAGCGGTCAGTCATTGACGATTATACGGGCAGACATCTCTTTATTGATAAATATGTTACGAATTTGTTACCAGGAATAGCTAGCTGTTTAAAAGCCAGTGAAAGCTCTTGCCCTACATCTTCTCCAGCATCTGTTTTGACTGTGGTTCAATATTAGGAGCATCAGGAATTAGAAGCGAAAGGTAGTGAGGATAAGAAGTCTAAGGAATTAAAAACTAAAGTTATGCGGGCGCAAGTTTATGATCCGTCTTCTAGAGGTAAATATAGAGACGGACGTGGATTTTATGGTTCTTCTTACACTCATTCGAATGTCTATTAATTAATGTGCGTATTGTAAGAAATTTGGGCATTGGGCGGACGACTGTCCAGTATTGCGTTCTCAACAGTATTCACGAGGTCGGGGACAAATGAGAAATCGCTCAGGATATTCAGGGCCTCTGTGAAATGCGAACGATTGTACTAGGTTTGATACTAATGTACGAGCGCAGGATGGGTTTAACACTTTCGATAGACGAAATCAATACCAGATGTCTGATTATTTACAGCCCGATTTTCATAATTCTGCTTATGCATAGGATTGCCTAGGATGGGGTAAGGAATCAGTTGAAGTTCCAGTAGATCAGACGGGTCCTTATGTCACAGCACATGTTTTGGGTTCTACTGATCAGTTTCTGGTTGATACAGGAGCTACTCGTAGCGCTTTGTCTAAACAATTTGTTCCTAGGGCTCCCCTGTCTGGCGTAACTATTACATCAATAGGTTTCGATGGAACACCTTCCCATAGCCCATTGTCGGAACCACTTGCATTTCATGTCGATAAATTCAGTGTTCCATGTCCATATTTGCTTTCCCCAAACACACCAGACAATATTGTGGGTCTTGATATGCTAAAGCATTTCAGGGCTACAATACGATGTTCTCCTGAAGGAGTGTGTGTTAACTTGAACGATAATCATCCTGTGATTGAAAGAGTTTGTCTTGTTAAAGAGGATATTGCATTGGCTTCACTCCCTAAAACTTTGTGGGTTACCTCAGATACTGATGTGGGTCAAATGGTTATCCCACCGGTACACATTAGTGTCAAGGAGGGGGCTGTATTGCCACGTTTGCCTCAGTATAGAATTTCACAGGAGGGTGAAGAAGCACTCATACGAATTGTACATTATCTCATTCAAGTTGGAGTTGTTGAGGAAGTTCCATTTAATGTTTGTAACAGCCAGATTCTTCCTATTCTGAAAAAAGATACTGACACATGGTTCTACGGATTTATCATAGACCTGAGAGAGGTGAACAAGATTGTAGTACCGCAGTACCCTGTGGTTTCTGACATTACGGCACTTCTTACTTTGGTTCCTCGGACTGCAACCACGTTCTCGGTGATAGAGTTGAAGAACGCTTTCTTCTCAATCCCTATTCATCATGATAGCCGATATTTGTTCGGTTTCACTTTGAATAATCGATTGTATAGATTTTGCAGAGTTCCTCAAGACTATTCTGAGAGTCCAAGCATTTACAGTGTAGTGTAGTTCCTATATTCCGAAAAGGCTCTGTGCATTGGAATAACATATTCAGCAGTGTAGACGTAGGACTGAGGTCAACTAGGTCTCTACTGACTATATTAGACTTAAGGCTTGCCAGCTAGCTCAGAGGTCACTAGAAACGTTCTCGAATAAACGAGGAGGAGTTTAACCTCCCTGGATAGACAAGAAGGGATTAGCTTCCGACAACCATATAACATGACAACTTTGCTCCCTCAGAATAAGAGTATATCTCTAGAATCGTGTGAAAACAATAGACAGCTATTTCACTCAGTCAATTGTGCGTTCTTAGTTTCACCAGAGTGCAGAGAAGAGAGAGACGGGCGTTTTCAATAAAAGGTATAATTTATTGAGCAGTCTTCCTTCTCATGCAAGAGAAATGAATTGCCACAATTGCAATACTTAATGTAAAGTAAAGTGCGTACAGTAAAAGGAGTATTATGAAATAATACTGTAAAAGCATTGAAATGGTTTCTTAGCCATAAGATACTTTAAAATGGATAAAATATATACATACATATATACATTGACTAACGTACTCAACTGGTGCTTCTAAAATACGCCTACCCCGTTGTACCTAACCTAAGCCTAATACGTGGGAAGGAGTAAGTAAGTAGCAGTTTAAGTTAAGTTGGTTTTGCCAAGAATCTGACTCAAGAATTCTCTCTAAGGGTTTAGTCAGCACCGTACCTTGGGAATAGGATGTAGGAGGTCTGGTATCTCTTTCCTCAGAACTCGATATTCCAGCAACCCGCAAGGGTAGGCTGGAAACGCCAGAGCTGGATTTTCTCGGCTGGAGAAAAAGACAGCGTCTTTCTTAGCGCGTCAAAGAGGAGGGGCAGCGTCCGTGGGCTCTCGCATCAGCTGGGCTCTCGGGCAAGTAGATAGCTGCTCTGCTCCAAAACCACCACCGCGTGTTTGCTTAAGGCAACGTTGGTATATTTATACCTGAAAGGTGTTGGGTTTGACGTAAGGTTGGACATAAGACGTCAATAAAGGATGTCACTAAGAACTGGCCATTCTTACAGTGCTCGCAGGAGTTCTATTACAAATCAAAACAAAAGCAAGTGGGGATTTCCCAGGTTGCTGGAGGTTTGGTGTGTCGAAAGAACTCGTTGTGCTTTCTAGGAATCCAAGGAAGTAGCTTCTGCCGTGCCTTGGACTGCAGGGGCTATTTACTTAAATATGGATCTGATTCTTATGCCATTATAGGGATATTATTGATTATAGCCGCTCGCAGTCGTAGTGTGGAGAAGCCCTTCTGCCCAGTATCTTTGCGTCTAAGGGAAATTGCCCGTGACTTGGGAGCCCGTGTGCTCAGTCACCAACAGCCGCGAGGAAAATCAAGCTCTGTGATCGGGAGCGGGACTGCGAGGACCAGGAGTGCTTGCGCAACACCATCCCGCGCACCTGGTGCCTCTTCCCGCCCCCTCCTCCCTGGGAGCTTCAAAACGACTCGCGGCCCCCGCTTCGCGGGAGCCGCTCGCAGTCGTAGTGTGGAGTGTGGAGAAGCCCTTCTGCCCAGTATCTTTGCGTCTAAAGGAACTTGCCCGTGACTTGGGAGCCCGTGTGCTCAGTCACCAACAGCCGCGAGGAAAATCAAGTTCTGTGATCCGGAGCGAAACTGCGAAGACCATCGGTGCTTGCGCAACACCATCCCGCGCACCTGGTGCCTCTACCCGCCCCCCTCCTCCTCCTACTTAGCCCAGCCCCCTGACGCGAACGCGGGACGCGCGCGGACGGAGGCGCGGGCGAAGACCGGGCAAAGAGCGGGCCGTTTGAGGCCGTTCAAGTACGGCAGAGTCCGGCCCGGGCCTATCCCTTCTGTCCGTTCTTGATGCACCTAAGGTAGGCGGACTACATAGTATTAAATCCCTTTGGTAATGTGCGTGTGGACACAAGAAACAGCACACTGATTGTGAGGGCCACTAAGCCATCAAAACATCTTGTTGGCCAGTGTGCCAGGACAAACGTAGTTGCAGTTGGTCCCATCTACATCCTACCATGCCTTTAAGATCAGGCAAAGAACGCACAGTCCAAATTCAAACAACCAAGGGAGTTGTCTCGGGCCCACTGGATGCTTTCATTACATGAGCCACGGGGATATTAGAAAAAGAAATTGCGATGGTGGAAAAAAGACTCTCGCTCGATCTTGTTAGTGGGAAGCGCTCCTCGCTGGGTGGTTTAGCAACTACTACCAGCCCAGTAGCACACGCAGCATTCAATTGTATACACTCTGTCACCACTGAGGCAATAGTCCATTTAGATAGTGTGGGGGAGAGCCCTCCCGTCCGCTTACTGGATGACGATGAATATAACCTAGATGATTCCCAAGTTAGTGGGGGCGATGGTTCCCAGGTTAGTGTGGAATCTGAACTTAGTTTGAAATCCAGTCACTCACCTCCCAATCTCCCAATGCCCCCAAGACCGTACCTAACTCGCTAGTTGTTGCAGACCCTCCAGGAATAGACATAACATCTAGAAAGAGAAAGCAAGACTCAAGCCTTTTGGGGGGGAGAGAATGTAAGATGCCAAAAATAAAAGATACACCTGGCAATGAAATCCTGGTCCCCGGGCATTCCATAGATACACACATCCCCCCCCTGTATTCCCTAATGTCTTGTGCCCTTCTCTCATCTCTTTGGGATCTTCCAACCCCTGCCCAATGTGCCTTAACAGCGATGAGACCTTGCTAGTAAAAATGGAGGCCATGATTAAAACTCTTCTACTCCCCGTTTTGGAACGGACTAGGCTAATGACCTAAAAAATAGACACATTGGAGGCTGTAGTGAGCACAAATCTGGCTTTGCTACAAAAACTAACCAGCACTAGCTCTGTGGGAGCTATTACTACACAGCTAGCACCAAAGACATCAAGCGTTAACAACATTCCCACTAGTAATCCCACCAACACTAAATTAACAGGGGCAGCTACCAATAGGCCTACAGGGGGGGGGAAAGCCAAAAACTACATCCAGCAAGACAACTGAGAGCTCTTCATCACATGCCCCTAAGACGAAGGCCACTGACAAACCTAATTTTGTTAGACCCCAAAGCACCAGGCCACCTCCACAGGCAAAACCCAACCTTAATCTTTCCCGACAGCCTTCCTACGGACATACAGTTACCCAGCGTAGCAATACTAACCCAAGGGTGGAGAAACACACCAGGCATACTATCCCACGCGCTGATCTCCCCACGGAGGCAACACAATATACAATAGTATTAACTGGTGTTGCTCCCTTAAGACCCGGTAGTAAGGAGTCGTACGGGGATTTACGCAACAAGGTGATCTTTTGGCTAAATAAAAACCGACCCCTGCCCCCATCCTCGTCAACCGAAATACTTTTTGTAAGGAGAGTCGATTGGGTGGGTCATGGCACCAAGGACCTGGAGGGTGATTGTATCCTAATCTCGTTTAAGGATCCATGGGTGGTGGACACCATTCGAAGAGAAGCTAGGTTTGCTAGACAGGGGGATGTCCAAACATTGGGGCTATCATATTTCTATCCACATAGACAAAGTTTTATTCCATCAGGCCCCATCTTCAGACGACCCCCAGCTAGGAGGCATCCTTTGGAAATGACACCCCAAGCCCAGCAACTTCCATTTCTCTTCAACCACTTTGGCCCTCTATCTGACCTCGAGGCCATAGATTGACATCATATACCATCTGGGCTGACCAATCCTGTTGAAAACGTTGGGTACCAGGCAGTGAGGCGGAGTCAGGAGGCCTCACGGTCTATATATAACGTAGAGGAGAGCATGGGGGATTTAGCCACGACTGAGGTTACCATATTAGTACCCAAAGATGTAACAGAGACCCTGAAGGGTGGGGACATCCCGGATAACCTTAGGAGTATTGAGAATAGGTGGGGTAGTGGGGTTGAACAGTCAATTCCTGTAGTTCCAGTTCCGACGCTCCCCCTGTGGTTTTTACCACAGAAAAATTAAACATAGTGTCCTGGAACGTTGCTGGGGTTAAGGGCCGATTGCTCTCTGAAGACTGGCTGGAGTTTGTGGATAAATTCGACATCATCCTACTTCAGGAAACCTGGGCACCGATCCAATCTTTAGGTTGGGCTATGTTAATTTTTTTAAACCTGCGATTAGAGGGGGCAAAGGGCGTGCATCAGGGGGTTTATTGATTTGGGTGAAGCAGTCATTGGGATTCTACCCGATAGAGCTAATTGTACAGAACCCGGACCTTCTAATAATTAGGCTGAGTAAGGCTGGACATCGGGATTTGATTATGTTTAATATATATGCTCGAGGCCTACCTGGTGGTCGCTGCCCCGCCCTGTTGAATGTATTGGACCACAACCTTGCTGGCCTGGGTAGTGAAAATGTTATCCTTCTAGCAGGTGATTTAAACTGCAACTTTGAGCCGCTGTACGACTTAGGGGACAGCTGGGGTTCAGCAGAGGATGCTGCTTGGGATATTCCTGAACTGATGTCTAATAAAACTGTCAATGCGACCGAGGCAGCAGTGAATTGGATGGCTCTCTGCCTAACTCAGGGATTTCGGGCCAGCAATGGCCGCACAAGATCCGACCAAGGAGCCAATTACACTTTTGATAACGGCCTAAGGAGAAGCCGTATTGACTATATTTTGCTAAAGTTGGAATATTGGCCCCTGTTAGTGGACATGGAAGTAGTATCCCGCCCAGAAAGCGACCACAACCCCTTGTCACTCCAACTAAGGTTACCAGGCATAAAGAGACTGGAGGAGCCTAGTACCTCACGGACAGGGGATGTCCTCTTAACTAACGACAGGAAGAGGTTAAAATGGTCCAGGATCGTGGAGGATGAAACCCTATGGGACAATGTTAATACTGTGGTTACAAATGTGTTTAATGAAATGCTGACACATGATTTGCTGGGGGGTAGCCCGGAAATGGCTAACAATATTATTAATCTCCTTAACAGCTGTTTTGACCAGTTAAAGTCCCTACTTTCTCTCCCGTGTCGAAAGGAAGCTATTAAAGTAAATGCCCACCACCAGAAATGGTATAATAAAAAATGCAGGGAGGCCCACACACACCTAATTAAAGCAGTCAAATCCCGGGATATGGGTGCAGTTAAAGTAGCTAGGCTGCAATACAGGAAAACACAGTGGGAAGCCAAACGGGAGTGGGAGGACAAGTATCGGTCGGACCTTCTGGATGCCTCCAACTCGAATAATCCGATAAAATTTTGGGATCTAGTTAAGTGGGGGAAGGACTCTGACTCGCGCACCCCCACAAATCATGTACCTCCTGAAGAGTGGGTGATTTTTTATTCTGCCCAATTTAGTGTTGAGAACCCTAAACCCCCATACATTCTGGGAGAGGCACCCCCGTTACTTACTTATGGGGAGAAACTTATCTTCTCAGAAACAGAGGTTGAGCTAGCACTAGGCCTGACCCTGCGAGGGAAAGCGCCGGGGATGGATCTCATCCCCGCTGATTTGTTCAAAGCTAACCCCGCTTTGTGCCTGCCCTATATAACCAAGATTGCCAACTCACTAGCTAAAGGAGCAAGAATCCCCAAGTCCTGGAAGGGGGCCGAGATAATACCAATATTTAAAAAAGGTGATAGGTCTAATCCAGGCAACTATCGCCCGATTAGTCTCATCGACTCCATACAAAAAATCATTGCGCGCATGGTCCTGGGCAGGGTTCAAGGCTGGATGGAATCGGAGGACATACTATCTCCCATGCAGGCGGGCTTCAGATCGGGCATAAGCACCATCGACCAGGTGTTCAGATTTTGTCTGATCTACTGGAAAGTGGTCCTGCTCGGTGGTGGTACCATCTTTGCAGCGTTCATCGTTCTGAAGTCCGCCTTCGATCTCGTGCCGAGGGACAAATTGTGGGGAGTCTTGAGGAAATTAGGAATACCTACAGAGCTACTTGACCTAATAATTAAATTGCACGAGGACAATTACGCGAGGGTGAGGTGGGGAGGCCAGGGACAAGTGACGGAATCATTTCCCGTAACTCGAGGTGTCCGTCAGGGGTGCGTCCTGGCGCCAACACTTTCCCTTTTGTTTATTGATCAAGTGGTCAAATTCTTTTCAGATACTCCCACTGATGCCCCAATGTTGGCCGGGACAAGGTTGCCAATGCTCATCTTTGCCGATGACACCCTACTCCTCTCTAGAACACGCTGCGGATTACAGCGGGCGTTGGACCGCTTTGAGGAGTTCTGTGCCATAAATAATCTTAAGGTAAATGTGGGCAAAACGAAGTTTATGGTCCTTACGAGGAACCACCCTGTCCGGAGCTCTGTAAGCATGAGTGGAGTCAACCTGGACCAAGTTGAGACTATGACATACTTGGGGGGTCACTCTAGATAGCCGTTTGAGATGGAAAGATCAAGTCGGTGCACAACATCTCAAGTTCGCCCGACTAACTGGTTGCTTAATAAAGGAGCAAAAGAGATCTATCACTAAGCGGGTTACCCCAGCTCTCAAGATCTATGACTCCAAGATTAATACGGCAATCTTATACGGTGCAGATCTCTGGGGTTACATGGACCTCTTAAATCTGTTTAAAACTCAATGTAAGTTCCTACGGAATCTAGTAGGACTACCACAGTCGTCCCCATCCATCCCCTTTTGTTTGGGTCTGGGATGCCCTCCGATCAATGAGATGGCCAGATTCAGATTGGTGGCCTTTTGGAGGCGATTATGGACTTCCCCTGACCTGACTCTATTTGCGAAAGAATTAGCAGAAGTCAGGTCAATTGGGGGTTCTGGGAAAATCCCTTGGCTCCAAACGGTAAAAACCATCTTGGTAGACATGGGGCTAGAACAGTTATGGACAGCCCCCTCAACTAGCGCCTTTCCATCCAAACAAGAATTCAAAGCATTGTATTGGGCCGCGCTCCGCCAAACTCGAGTTACAGTCTCCAGAGCTACCAGTCTCACGGGTAGGTTCCTGACCTTCAAGCTGGATCCGTCCCGTGAACCTTACTGGGATGTCATCACCAAACCGCTGGACAAGAAACTCTACCATCAGTTTCGGGTAGGAGCCCTGCCACTGAACACTTTTATAAACAAATGGTCCATTGGTGCTTCGGATCTCTGTAGAGGGTGTTTAGGTCGGAAGGAAACAGAAGGCCACTTTTTATTTGCCTGCCCAAGCTACTCAGCGCCGCGAATCAAATGGCTAAAACCGCTGTTTCAGCGTCTGCCCTTTAGAAAATCTGCAGAGGCCATTTGGGCGCTAAAAACTAACACCTCTGAGGTTTTTGTAGTGAGTCTAGCCAAGTATCTAGGGTGGGCTTGGATTATCAGGTCAAAACATCTGACAAATCCCTGATAGTGTCCTCTGATGTTCCACTATAAGGCTGAATGTTTTTCTGCTGTAAATATATGATTGCATCCCATGCACCTTATACTTGGAATGGTTTTTTATAAAATGTTCTTGTTTAGAATGTAATTGCTAATTTTTACTATGTCTGTGTCAGGTTTGTCTCTCAAGATGTTTAATATCTTTTTTTAATTAATTTTTTTTTAAAATTGGTTTAGTTTAGTATTGTATAGCCTACCCCAGTCTAGTTCATCTGAATCTAGTTTTAGTTTAGTCTTCTATTGTCTTGTCTATATAATTGAACTTAGCCATTGTTGTAGCGGTATTTTAAACAATAACAATCATAATTGTATATGGATAAGCCTAGCTAAAACTATGATACTTACTTATTAATGTGTGTTACAATGTGTCTTTTATGATTTCTTAAATCGAAATAAAGACTTTAAAACCTGAACCTGATTATAGCCGTACAAGGGCATAAAATAGAAATATTGATTCAGGTTCCTAGATAAAAACACAATACCCACTCCACGATCTAATGTCCATCATTACTAAAACTAAGCAATAGTAAATATTTAAGGTGCATGTGTATTCCAATCAACCCCAAAATACATGTTTTGCATTTGAAATGGTGTATGCGAAATACACGAAAGATTATTGGTACTGTACGCTTATCAAGCAGTGTAATCATTCAGTAAAAAAGGATGCATATATATTTAGCTGAACGATTTGCGAAAATTACACATGAAATGTCTCTTAATACAGAAAAGAAGGTCGAGACTATTCCATCACATATAAATACAGTTGCTTGTAAATGTGATAGAGGCTGAGGTAATATATTGTCTCTACATTTACTAAAAATAGAAGCTCTGTTCTTTAAGAATAGTTCTACTTTAAGCATAGTACATGTGCCAGAAAAAGGTAAATATTTTGGAAGTCGAAAAAAATAATTTTGTTTTCAGGGGAGAAAATAGTTCCAAATGTTTTCAGTAGCTTTTGTTTATCAAAGCTGAAGGCCGAATTCAGAGTTCAGGGGAACGCTGTGTGCTCGTTGCTTAAAAAGTTATTCTTTCTGTTCAGGGGAGAACATCATTTCAGACAGATGTGCAAAAAAGCAGTCTACAGCTTCAGGTGAAAGTTCGACCAAGTTTGAAAATGCTGCAACAGTGCAGTCGTGAGAATGATTGCTATCATCGATGTCAGGATCAGCAATGCTCACAGAAGGTCGTACCTGGGTGATGTTGCTCTCATCTCGTACTTCACTGCCACCTAATCGTAGTGGTGAAGTCTCAACGAATGCCGTCATCAGGATTTGTAACCGCTGGGTACAACACGATGCATGAGCCGTTACAGGACTTAGCAAAGTATCGATATCCATTGGTATTGCTGATTGTAGTGTAAGACAGGTGTCCAACACGCATTCTTCTCCGCATAGCATACATCGAAGCACAGGTAAGATGCAATTTTGCCAGATTGGTCTGAATGAAAGAAACCAGGTCATATTCAGATCTCTTAGCCGAGCTAATCCAAGGACTTTAGTTATGCGGTCCCGATAGCGTATAGCTAGGATCGTTTCTTCCATCGGTGCTGGAGTTTTGTCTGCGATTTGGCTTGCCATATCGGAGCAGAAGGATCAAAAATAAAATTCCTGCTACGAGTCCCAAAATTAGTGGTAGACCGCCAAAGACAGAATGGACAAAATTGGGAAAGATGCCCAGAACTGTTTCAAATGGTGTTAACAGTCCCGAAACAATTGTCTTAAATACATGTGCGATGCCACTGGTATCTGACATATTTAGAATTTGGCTTAGCATTTCTACGAAATGCACGGGGCAATTAGTTGATAAAAGTGTATGTATCTCTGCTGTTGTCCTTGCAACTTGTAGATCATACGTTTCTTTTGATGACGTTAAAGGCACGGTTGTCTGTAAAAGAACAGACTTCATTCTGCTTAAAGTATCAATTCGTATAGAAGAGATATTCAAAGAAGGCCAAATCGTCGCCTCTGTATCTGGAGTGCTGTTTGGATACAACAATTGCATACAGCAAGTGACCATGGAACTAACACTTACGAGTTAGGCTTTCCCTGGCACCATGCCACAACTGCTGTGGTCCGTTATTAGAACGTAACTCCCGTTAGAAAGTTGTCTAAAGAATGGCTCTATCTGTGTTCCAGGTGTGCCGTGCTGGTGGCATGAAAGGTTATTTGAAGTCCCCTCACAGGCCCCATGCAAATTAATACCTTGGCACAGAAGTATACTGCTCAGTGATCGTTTACAATTGTTACCACTAAGAAATACATTCTGTTTCTTGTCACTATAACATGTGTGTGTGTAAGGTAATTTCCATGATGACTTAATGTACCCTTCACCCAACCTTTCATACTGGCCCGCTGGTATATATTCTTGGCAGTATTTAAATTGGAAAGTTGTTATCGGAATTGTAATTATTCCGTGTATTATCCATTCAATGACAGGTCTTTCTGACATTGTCAATGGTAATCTCTCAAGTTTTTTAATGCTCAGAATCGTATAGTCTGCTCCTTTTTGTGCCAAACTGATTTGTTTATCAGTAAGGTTAAAGATAGAGAATAATGACGTTGTGTTTATCAAACGCCATGGCACGTAGCCTGAACGCAGATTTTGCAACGTCCAGCCTAGCTGTACAATAGAACGTAATTGGGACTGACCGTGTTGTAACATTAGTAAGTCCTGATCTATTATATCGATAGCAGATGATACAATACTGTCCAGTGAATATATTCTGGAGGACAGAGTCATTAACCCATTGTCCACAACAGAAAGTGATTTTTCCAAATTAATACGATCAATTTCTTGTATTTGTTGTGCTGTCTCAATTTGAGTTACTTTCCAAGCTTCGTTTTACGCAGCGTATTTACCGGCCGCTATGAAACGTTTTTGACCCTGTTTGCGTGGTCCCATTATGAAATCGCACAAGTCAGCACCGTCTTTAAGTAAAGTCAAGTGTTGCTTAATTTCAGCCAGTGTGGATGTCTGTAGCTATTCAAGGCATAGTTTCCCTACACTGCATGTTGTTACTATCCCTGGATGTTGTCTCTGGGAGTATCTAGGGTCTGGTCTGGTCATTTTCAACCCCTGTTTTTTGTTCAGGAATCTATCTTGACAGTTATTTGTGTCTGTTGGCCAGATCAACCACTTTTTCCAATTAGGATGTGTTCTGTTTTGGTGTAAAATATGGGATACGTCTATCTCAATATATGTAGTGGTATTACTATCAGGTATTGGATTTGGAATAGACGGTTTGTTTAAGTCTTTAATCTTAGCTAGGCCAAGACAAGTAGTCTGTTGAATGGTGTCATTCAAGAACATTATTTGTTCTGGGATCATGCAGGCTCGAAATAATGCTTCTAAACCTTTGGACCTGCCATTCTTTTGTACCCCAGATGGTTTTTGTTTAAATGTTGTTTTTCCAGAAATCAAAACCAAATATAATCATTTTTTTCATAAAATGTTTCAGAATAAATCAATTTAGTATTTGTCAACATAGTTTTTATCCCTGTCTTATCTAACAGTTTATAATAAAATGTGTCTGCATCACTTGTGTTAAACCCTGAGAAGTATGGGAATTTCTCATAAAATGTTTTCAAACTGCTTTTAGGTTGAGTTGCACAATGTTCCCATTGATTATACTTAAAAACATTTCTAGGTTGAGCAGATTTATGCAAATAGTGATGTGCAAAGTGGTTATAGCAGTACATTTGTTCATAGTTCGATGAACCCTGTAAATAATCATGTTCTGTAAATTTTGCTGACATTACTAAATCTGACATCATATTATTTATGCTTTCAAAGTCCCAATCATCAGAGAATGTACTTGGTTTTACAAAGTCACTTAATGAAACCTTGAATTGATGTGGATATTTCAAGAGTTCAACCGGGCCATAGATTTCGTAATCCGTTTTGTCCCAAGCTACCCCGCCGGGTATTGGAATGGCTGTGACATTCACTGATGATAGTTCTCTTTTCTCGATGTGAGATGACTTGTGTGGCTTTAGGACCAAGTTGATGTTCTGACTTGCTGTGTCCATTGTACTGTATTTACCCCAGATAGGTTTCTTTGAGTTGGTGAAAGACTTCAGTTACTTTATCTTTGAAAGTTTTTGTTGTTGGCGTTTCTCCAGGTTCGCTTGGATCTTCAGAAAAGTTATCAAAATTAATGAAGTAGCCTGATGCAGTTCTGTCAATTGTTGGAATTGCTTCCGAATTTTCTTTTGCTTTTTCAATTTTTCTTTCATTAGCATAGTCTGAGGTTACATCGTTGTAGACTGGTGTTTCTTGACGAGCTGTTGCAATTTGGGTTTCAAGAGGCATAAGTTCCATGGCATTGTTGCATAGTCATTTTTTTATTCACTGCAGGTTTATCAAATGTGATTAGTCTCTCAGTTTGAACCTCTTGGATTGTAGCAAATTTTGGTATTCTGCTATTTCTTGGGAGTCCACTGGGCCTACTACTTATTGTTGGCCACATGATTGTGGTTTTACCAGGTCGATGGATACAACTCGGTTCTCCTTTTTACCAGCAAGGGGCGGTAGTACAACTGATCTTGTTCCGCTGACAGCTAAGACAGATACTGCTTTTCTGTAAGAAGGCCCACATTCCTTCTTCACCGCGATCTTCTCTCTGACCAGATCCCCAATCTTTGGAATCCAGACAGGCCTTGCTGGGACAGGTGGTTTATCTTCAGTAGCTATTGGCTGCTGTTTTAACTTTATGTTGCTCAGGGCTTTTTTTGTTTCATTTAAGTCCTGTAAAACAGCCAAACGATCTTTGATGTCAAAGCATTTTTTCTTATCTTCTACCACTGAAGTCTGACTATCTAAATCCTGAATATACATTCTAGGTCCGAACAATAGTTTGTATGGGCTGAAACCTTTTAGAGAATTTGTTTGCAGATTATTAAGACTACATTGGACACTTGTTAAATGTTGGACCCACCAATCGCCCGAAACTAATACCCTTGCTGTTATAGATTGCTTTATGTCCCGTTTTTTTCTTTCCACAATCCCATTTCCCTCAGGATGGAAGGGACAAGAGTACCGCAATGCAATGCCCATGCTAGTCATGGCCTCCTTATAAGCTTGAGAGCTAAAAGCAAAACCCTGGTCAGAATGTAGCATGCCAATTGCGTATGTGCTGATAAAGACTCGCAAATCTTTTATAACAGTTCTGGCGTGAGCCGAGCGCTGGTGTATGTATTTTTAAGTGAATCTAGTCTTAAAAGGAAATTAATGCGACGCTGGAATTTACGTATGCTAACTACAGAAATGGCCATGGCAATTCTCCGGTCGGTTCGCTACTGCGATCTCTGTTGCAGTTTGGACAGCTCTTTGCAAATTTGTAATGTTGCAGGCTCATCCCCGGCCACCAGTATTCTGATTGTAATTCTTTCAGAGATTCCTTGATCTCTCGGTGCCTTAGACCCAATCCCATGTGTGCGTCCGCTATTAAGAAGACTCTCCTGTTCGTGTTTGGAATTACTCTATCCCCCACTCCAAGGATTCGTGCAAAAGAAACGGAGTTTGCATCAATTATGTATGTATAATTGAGTGGATAGTTCACGGGAAGAGCTGCACAGTCGCCTTTTGAAGATGTTTTTACCGCCAGCATGGTTTCCCCGTCTATGTATTTTTCTGAACGCTTTTTTGTTGCTACAGAAGCCGATTGAGCTGCTTCGGCTGTGGCTGTATTAGCCAATGAATTCCCCTGCAACGTGAACGCCATCACGTTGATGACTCAGTGTATGTATCACGTGAGTCTTTCGTAGTTCTTTCTGAAAAAGAACTACCTGTTCCCAAAGCTTTTTATGCTTTATTGTGGCACCTGTGTCATCTTTGTAATCGTTTTGAACCCAGTTCTGCAAGTCATTATTGTAAGATTTGACGCAGAAATGCAAATCGCACACTATTAGTGTCGGGAATTCACGATCTGCATTTTCAAGCGCCATCTTTAAAGATCTGATTTCAGCTCGCTGAGCCAAACAGTTTCTCAGTGATTCAGTTTTTGTTATTTTTGGTCTGAATTTACCACAGCGCCAGCGACCTTTAACAATCGCGCACGCTGCATTGTAGGATTTATTATCCACATCGTAATGTTGTGTATATCTGTCCGTATAGATTATACAGGAGTACTGTTGGAGAGGCAGAATTTCCATTGGCAGAGGATATTCTTCTTCATATTTCAAATCTTTCAGTTTTTTCATGCTCGGGTCAAAATAGTATTTCACGTCTTCTGCCGCAAGAGAATTTTCCCACTGTATCCATTTTGGATCTAATGCCACTGTTTTTAGATTAACTGGGCTTAATAACGCCTCAAGGGCTGATTCTGCTGTAAAAACAGTTATTCTTTTGCCTTGGGCTTGGGCTCTTTCGTTTGCTGTAGCAGTTTGAACCGCATTTATAATATTTTCTGTGAGACTGAATGTTTTTTCAGCTTCTGTGTACAAATGTGATTTGTAAGCTATTGGTACCGTTTCTCCCTCATTAGAGGTCAGGTACGTGAATCCGCATCTTCCTGGGATGACTCGGATTACAAGGTTGGGTGTGTTGTCGCGAGTTTGTAATTTCGTTTTAGCTAACATGTCTGTTTGCAATGATCTCAAAATTTCTGTGTGTTTCTGAGTCCAATTGATTGGTTTAAAATCAGGTTTTATTAATTCGTAGAGAGGTTTAACCCTCTCTGCATAATTTAGAATGTAAGTTCTTCTGAAATTCAGGAAACCTAGTATTGATTGTAAGTTCTTCAGCGTTTTTGGTGCTTGGAGTACAACGCACTTCTCTAAGAAGTTGTCTGCTAGGCTTTTGCCTTCACTTGATATTTCATATCCTAAAAATAGGACTGTTAAATGGGCAATTCGTGACTTTTTAAAGTTGAATTTGTAACCCTCAGCTGCGAACCCAAGTATTATGGTGTTCACTCTTTTCAAGTGAGTATCCAGGTCATCATCTGTGAGATAGATGTCATCAACATAAGATAATGCCTCATCATCATATATTTGTAGTAACTCTGTTACCCTTGCTAAGAATAATCCTGGGCTATTCTTGAATCCCTGTGGGAGTCGACAGAAATTTTCTGTGACCCCATTATTGAGAAAGCGGTTAAATACCTGCTTTCCGGTGCAATATTTTGACAAAAGAATCCATTAGAGATGTCTAATGTTGTTTTGTATTTTTTGCGAACGATGTTATTCATTAGTGCTGCACTGTGTGAGTTTTGTACAGCAAATGTCTTGCAACATGAGTTAAGGTGTCTGTAGTCCAAGACTAGACGATATGAATCGTCTGGTTTGGAGACAGGAAACAAAGGATTGTTCATTTGAGAGGTGCATGTTTCGATCACCCTTTGGTATTCAAGTTGATCTAAGATCTCCCTGACTTGTTTTTTAGCTTCTTGCTTAATTGGGTACAGCCTTTGTGCAGTTGGTTGACATTTTAACTGGATTTTGTGAGGAGGGGAGTCCTCATCCCATCCTACATGATTCTTATATAATACAGGAGCTTGGGCTACTGCCCATTTTCTTGCATATGTGTATTTTCTATGAATTGTAATATGATTTGAGAAGGCAGGCATAATCATTTCTTTGTCAAAAACACAAGAAGGAGGTAGAGCGAAGGGTTGGATTCTTGCTCCACAAGGATATTTAAATAAACAAGGAGAATCCAACGCAGAGAAAGGGAGGGGGAAAGAGTGATCAACAAATGTTGAAGCACTCAGTGTTGTGTAAAATACCCCTCACACACCAAAAGGCCCCTTGGTGTCATGCTTCATCATCGGGGTCTTCGCACCCCTCTAACGGGATGCGGCGTGCTGCGACCTACGACTATGCGGGAGCACTTGTAATAATGACTGTGTGAGGTGTGTGGGGTGTATTTATAGGTGAGTGGTTGGATGTGGTGAAAAATTAAAAAGTACCTGGTGTGACCTCACACTGCACTTCTTTTAACAGTACCAGCCAGAGTTCAGAATAAAATATTTTCCTCTATACTCATGTGCCAGGTACTTTTTAATTTTTCACCACATCCCACCACTCACCTATAAATACACCCCACACACCTCACACCACACATAGTCATTATTACAAGTTCTCCCGCGTAGTCGTAGGTCGCAGCACGCCGCATCCCGTTAGAGGGGTGCGAAGACCCCGATGATGAAGCATGACACCAAGGGGCCTTTTGGTGTGTGAGGGGTATTTTACACAACACTGAGTGCTTCAACATTTGTTGATCACTCTTTCCCCCTCCCATAATCATTTATTTGCCATGAGGGCACTCCCTGACAAACTCTGGTGGCCAGTCTTTCTCAGCTAATAGGATGTCATAGCCTTTTGAGAGGTTATCCCAAAACAGACCCCTTACCTTCCTAGTCTTATCTCCCTCTATACACAATGTTATTTCGTATATTTTATGGGGTTTGCTAACTCTGGTATCTGCAGTTTCCACCTGAATGTATTCATTCATGTCCACTGTCTCCAGATGATTCATCAGGATCTTGCGAGCTATTGTCACTTCTGCTGCGCTGTCTAGCATTGTCTGGGCCCACTCGCGTTTTTCAGCTGTGTCCTCAGTATCCTCGGCATGTTTGATTATTTTAATACTTGCTACCTTCTTTCTTGGAAATTGTAATTTTTTACTTTGAGCAGGTTCCTTGTCTTTGGACTTGACGTGCTCTTCCCTGTGTTCTGACCGTTCTCTTCTTTCCGATTTCTGCGAGGAAGTCTGAAAAGATCGAGCGGGGCGTGTATCAATATCTTGATATCTATCAGGCTTTTTCAAATTATCCCTATTTCTAAGGTTGTATCTTTTTTCAGAGGGCTCCATTTGGGGAGACTTGTGTCTTTGGTCCGGAGATCTTTCTCTCCGCCGAGGAGACCTTCCTCTGGACTGGAATCTTTTTTCTTTGGGAGTGGATTGTTTATTTCCATCCCAGCTCTTTTTTGGAGTGTTTAGATTAGTTTTAATAAATATCTTTTCAGGATTTTCAGTTAGTTGGGGTTTTACCGGTTTCCCACCCAAACTATCTCTACCTAGTTCTTCATAGGATTTTTCTATGATTCTGGCAAGTTCAATTGGTCGGTCTGTTATGTCTGTTTCTTTCAATTTCTGGCGGATCGCCACAGATGCTGCTTCTCCTTTTATGTTGGCTAATAATATAGCCGAGACCTGCTTGAAGTCTTTCAGTAATTTCATACCCAGAGTTAAAGCAGGTTCTGGACTGTATTATTTTGAATCTGTCTTAGTACATCTGGTATTACCACCAGAGACGGAACACCATGTGTTTTTGTGTAAATGGAAGGAAAGGCTGTGTCCCAAGTGTCACAATCCTCCACATGTGGTGCGATCCCCATTGGAAGACAGATAGTCAGAATTCTGTGTTTGTCACCAGGGGTAGTATTCTGGAATACTGCCTCTATTTGAGTTATCTTTTGTGCTAACCAGAATGGAATTTGTTCCCGTTTTGCAGGTGTTTTACCAAGACATGATTGTATGTTCTGTGGTGTAATTTTGTTTGTGTTTCCCTGATGAGGGGTCAGCTGTGGAATGTTAATCGCTGGTTGGACTGTTGCAGTCCGCATTACATATTGGACTAACTGTCTATGAATTTTAATTAGTACTTTTAGCTGGGCTAAAAGTGCCCGGTCTGACATTTTTTCGATGCCTGGATGTGGTGTGTAGCTGGCTAGAACCGGCCACGTTGCTCCTGGTCTACTTAGTGGACCGAGCCTGGTGATGTGATTATTATGTTTTAGGGCGCCTTTAAACCAGAGCAGGTGCTCTTGGTATTTTAGTGGGATTTCAATCTCCTCGAAAGGAGTGTATTCATCCGGAGGTTCCTCTATTTTGTAATAGTGGAAATCTTTTGTTGTAGCGTGTGCTGCTGGAAATTGTATCCAGGAATAGAATACCTCTGTCTGCCGATATTCGTGTGCCTCTATCACAAATATGACTGTACCAACTCGCGGTGTCAGGCCATTTTCTATAAGTTTTAGAGTTATAGTTCTTCTTAGATTGACCGGAATGAGTATTGCATTTGGTTCTGTTTCATGAAGACTTGTGTCTTCCTCTAAGAGTTGCAAAAAACACAGTTGATGGACAGAATGCAGAACAATGTCTTACATTCACCCCAGTACAAAGATCTGGGCCTAAATCCATTGTGTTTTTTGCACTCCACACCACCCTAGGTCAGACAATGGCTATATGCAAATCAGCCTCGACCCTGTGCCTCATGGGAACAGTCCAGCCCGAACTACCAAGCCATGTCTTTCCTAGACCGGAATCAAGCATCCAAGGACCGGTTTCTAGCTATCAGCTTTCTTCAGCCTGGATAGCTTGACTCCAGTGATGTGGAGAGCCTGGGACTCACGTCTGAGCATACCCAGCCCACTCGGGGTGAAAATTGCAAAAAACACAATTGATGGACAGAATGCAGAACAATGTCTTACATGGCTCAGGGGTTAGAGGCGGCAGACCCGGAAGCTGAGATCGGTCCTGGACCAGGGTTCAATTCCCCGCATCGGCGGGTCTTGGGCTAAAAATTCCACGGACTCGATAATTGTCGCTCCGGTGCCTTCTCGACTCACGGGTTCACACTCTGCGACTCTGGGCAATAGCTTGCTTAATCTCCACAACAGCCCCTCGCGGCGGGATGCCTGACTTTCACCTTGTGGATACCCGCTGGGGCTATCACACAGGGGAATATCAGGACGGGTTCCCTAAGCAAGCGCCGGGACACCCACTGCGGGTAGCTGTGCGCTATATAAGCTCAACTACATTTACATTTACATTTACATTTACATTCACCCCAGTACAAAGATCTGGGCCTAAATCCATCGTTTTTTTTGCACTCCACACCACCCTAGGTCAGACAATGGCTATTTGCAAATCAGCCTCGACCCTGTGCCTCATGGGAGCAGTCCAGCCCGAACTACCAAGCCATGTCTTTCCTAGACCGGAATCAAGCATCCAAGGACCGGTTTCTGGTTATCAGCCTTCTTCAGCCTGGATAGCCTGACTCCAGTGATGTGGAGAGCCTGGGACTCACGTCTGAGCATACCCAGCCCACTCGGGGTGAAAATTGCAAAAAACACAGTTGATGGACAGAATGCAGAACAATGTCTTACATTCACCCCAGTACAAAGATCTGGGCCTAAATCCATAGTTTTTTTTGCACTCCACACCACCCTAGGTCAGACAATGGCTATATGCAAATCAGCCTCGACCCTGTGCCTCATGGGAACAGTCCAGCCCGAACTACCAAGCCATGTCTTTCCTAGACCGGAATCAAGCATCCAAGGATCGGTTTCTAGCTATCAGCCTTCTTCAGCCTGGATAGCTTGACTCCAGTGATGTGGAGAGCCTGGGACTCACGTCTGAGCATACCCACGCATATCCGTCCATTACCACCCCCTTTTGTACTGCTTTTGGCCGCCATAAGTGTGGCAGGGTATGCTCAGACATGAGTCCCTTGCTCACTTTGCCACTGGATTCAAGCAAGCCGGGCTGAAGACGGCTGGAATGCCAGAAACCGGTCCTCGGAAGCTTGTTTCCGGTCCAGGGAAGGCATGGCTTGGCAGTTCGGGCTGGACTGTTCCCATGAGGCACAGGGTCAGACTGATTTGCATATAGCCATGTCTGAACTGGGGTGGCAGAGTGGGCTAAAGAACGGTGAAGGATTAAACCCAGATCTTTTGACTGGGTGTGAGTGTTTGATTGGTTCAGATGCTCCGTCCATTACCACCCCCTTTTGTACTGCTTTTGGCCGCCATAAGTGTGGCAGGGTATGCTCAGACGTGAGTCCCTTGCTCACTTTGCCACTGGATGCAAGCAAGCCGGGCTGAAGACGGCTGGAATGCCAGAAACCGGTCCTCGGAAGCTTGTTTCCGGTCCAGGGAAGGCATGGCTTGGCAGTTCGGGCTGGACTGTTCCCATGAGGCACAGGGTCAGACTGATTTGCATATAGCCATGTCTGAACTGGGGTGGCAGAGTGGGCTAAAGAACGGTGATGGATTAAACCCAGATCTTTTGACTGGGTGTGAGTGTTTGATTGGTTCAGATGCTCTGTCCATTACCACCCCCTTTTTTACCGCTTTTGGCCGCCATAAGTGTGGCAGGGTATGCTCAGACGTGAGTCCCTTGCTCACTTTGCCACTGGATTCAAGCAAGCCGGGCTGAAGACGGCTGGAATGCCAGAAACCGGTCCTCGGAAGCTTGTTTCCGGTCCAGGGAAGGCATGGCTTGGCAGTTCGGGCTGGACTGTTCCCATGAGGCACAGGGTCAGACTGATTTTCATATAGCCATATCTGAACTGGGGTGGCAGAGTGTGCTAAAGAACGGTGATGGATTAAACCCAGATCTTTTGACTGGGTGTGAGTGTTTGATTGGTTCAGATGCTCCGTCCATTACCACCCCCTTTTGTTCCTCTAAGAGTTGGGCTGCTAGTTTTACTCGCTCCCTTTCATCATCACTTTCTGTCATTTTACTGACTGAAAGTTTTCGGTTGCAGATTTATTTTCAAGGAGACAAAGATTAGGTGCACAATTTTTTGGAACACTGTATCGTTCAACGTTGACTAAACCAAAACTCTGCATAGGAATCTCTTCCTACTAAGTTCCGGCGGATTTTAACCTTTTACCCACTCCAGACGTCTTTTAGAGTATTTACGGGAAAAAGGGTCTGTGTGAAAAAGCACAACTGAGTTACTCTAACGTCTTGCGTTAGTTTTATCGCCTTACCAAACGTTGGGCGCCATGTACTGTAGTTCCTATATTCCGAATAGGCTCTGCGCATTGGAATAATATATTCAGCAGTGTAGACGTAGGACTGAGGTCAACTAGGTCTCTACTGACTATATTAGACTTAAGGTTTGCCAGCTGGCTCAGAGGTCACTAGAAACTTTCTCGAATAAACGAGGAGGAGTTTAACCTCCCTGGATAGACAAGAAGGGATTAGCTTCCGACAACCATATAACATGACAACTTTGCTCCCTCAGAATAAGAGTATATCTCTAGAGTCGTGTGAAAACAATAGACAGCTATTTCACTCAGTCAATTGTGCGTTCTTAGTTTCACCAGAGTGCAGAGAAGAGAGAGACGGGCGTTTTCAATAAAAGGTATAATTTATTGAGCAGTCTTCCTTCTCATGCAAGAGAAATGAATTGCCACAATTGCAATACTTAATGTAAAGTGCGTACAGTAAAAGGAGTATTATGAAATAATACTGTAAAAGCATTGAAATGGTTTCTTAGCCATAAGATACTTTAAAATGGATAAAATATATACATACATATATACATTGACTAACGTACTCAACTGGTGCTTCTAAAATACGCCTACCCCGGTGTACCTGACCTAAGCCTAATAAGTGGGAAGGAGTAAGTAAGTAGCAGTTTAAGTTAAGTTGGTTTTGCCAAGAATCTGACTCAAGAAATCTCTCTAAGGGTTTAGTCAGCACCGTACCTTGGGAATAGGATGTAGGAGGTCTGGTATCTCTTTCCTCAGGACTCGATATTTCAGCAACCCGCAAGGGTAGGCTGGAAACGCCGGAGCTGGATTTTCTCGGCTGGAGAAAAAGACAGCGTCTTTCTCAGCGCGTCAAAGAGGAGGGGCAGCGTCCGTGGGCTCCCGCATCAGCTTGGCTCTCGGGCAAGTAGATAGCTGCTCTGCTCCAAAACCACCACCGCGTGTTTGCTTAAGGCAACGTTGGTATATTTATACCTGAAAGGTGCCGGGTTTGACGTCACTAAGAACTGGCCGTTCTTACAGTGCTCGCAGGAGTTCTATTACAAATCAAAACAAAAGCAAGTGGGGATTTCCCAGGTTGCTGGAGGTTTGGTGTGTCGAAAGAACTCGTTGTGCTTTCTAGGAATCCAAGGAAGTAGCTTCTGCCGTGCCTTGGACTGCAAGGGCTATTTACTTAAATATGGATCTGATTCTTATGCCATTATAGGGATATTATTGATTATAGCCGTACAAGGGCATAAAATAGAAATATTGATTCAGGTTCCTAGATAAAAACACAATAACAGCAAAGCATTGAAAAGACAACTTGATTCTTTTGTTTTGCTTGAAGGTGTGGCTCTCATACAATATGTTGATGATATCTTGTTGGCAGCCGATACCCCTGAACAATGTGAAAAATGCACTTTGTCCTTGCTTTCTTTTCTTGCTTCACATCATCATAAAGTATCACGAAACAAACTGCAATATTGTAGACCAAGGGTAATCTATTTAAGTCACCTTTTGTCTAAGGAGGGCCGTGCACTCACATCAGATCGTATTCAGGCAATTTTAGATACACCAGTACCTTCTACACAGAAAGAAGTGCGTGCATTTCTTGGTCTTACTTCCTTTTGTAGGCAATGAATACTAGGGTTTTCATACATTGTTAAACCTTTGCTAGCACTTTTGACAAAAGATACTCCAATACCCCTTCCATGGACAGATGAATGTGAGACTGCTTTTCGGCAGTTACGACAAGCCCTTTGTTCAGCACCAGTGTTAGGTATTCCAGATTATATGAAGCCTTTTACACTCTACGTGCATGAGAAAGATGGATGTGCATTGTCAGCTTTAGTCCAGATACATGGTGATAAGCAACGTCCCTGTGCATATTTTTCAGGAGTCCTTGATCCTGTTGCCCGAGCGTTGCCTGGGAGTTTCTGTTCAGTTGCGGCAACAGCTGTGTCTACACGTCAGAGTGAAGGGTTTTGTCACATAAGCTGTTTATGCTGGTACCCCATGCGGTTGATGCCCTTTTAAATCAAACAAAGACGCAGCACTTAACTAGCACTCGTCTGACACGATATGAACTGACATTGCTAGCTCCTCACATTACACTGAAGAGATGTGCAACCCTAAACCCAGCTACTTTGTTGCTGTATCCGGTGACTCAGCCTCAGTCACAAGAAACACATGACTGTATATTCCTTACCGAAGAACCGACAAAGGGTCGTATTGATCTGCAGGATACACCCCTTTCAGATGTGGACGGGGAATTGTGGGTTGATGGGTCTTGTTTGAAATTGCCAGATGGTACGACTTCAGCTGCATATGCAAAACTACGACTCACACGATAGTGGAGACAGCTCGCATACCACAGAAATTGGCTCAAGCAGCTGAATTGATAGCTTGGACACGAGCATGTGAGCTTAGCACTGATTTATGTGTGAATATTTATACAGATAGCCGATATGCTTTTGGAATGGCGCAAATAATGCATGGAGAACTAGTGCATAATCTTTTGACTGCCCTGACATATCCAAAGAAAATAGCTATTGTAAAGTGTAGTGCACACAAGAAAGTGACTGATAAGGTTGGACAAGGTAATGCCTTTGCAGACCACGTAGCACGTGAGACTGCGATGCAGCGAAGCACTACTCCCATGTATGTGGTGAAGTCACAAGCTGAACGTTGGTATGATGCTAGACAAGAAGTATTAGAGATACAGAAATCTGTTTCTGTGAAAAAACGGGAACAGTGGTGTGAAGAAGGAGAGTTGGATGATGAGGGATGTTGGCAGAATAAGCAGATGGATAGGTGGAAACTGCCTACAGCCTTTGTACAACCTATGGCTCAGATGACACATGGGCTAGCACATGTTGGAGCTTCAGCAATAACGGAATTGCTTACGCAAGTTTGGGAGCACCCAGAAATTGCTAGCACAGCTAAGAGAGTAGCACAGTCTTGTTTGATGTGTTTACAATATAATCCTGGAAAAGGGACACGAACTCCTGCAGGAGGGTTTGCTACACCAACCGCACCTTTTGACATTTTGCAAATGGATTACATTCAGTTTGAGCGTTGCAACAACTTAAAGTATGTCTTGGTGGTGGTCTGTGCCTTTAGTAAATGGATTGAGGCATACCCCACAAAGGACAATACTGCTATCACTACAGCGAAGGTGTTGAAGGAATTTTTGCCGAGGTTTGGTGTTTGCAAACTCTTATGGAATGATAACGGACCTCATTTTGTTGGGGAAGTTATTAAATATGTCCTGAAAGGATTAGGAATTATACAGAAGTTCCATGCAGTGTCCACCCACAATCAGCAGGATTGGTGGAAAGGTATAACGCTACTATGAAGCTGAAAATAGAGAAAATCCAGGCTTACACATCTTTGACTTGGCCAGATGCGCTGCCACTGGCATTGTTGTCCATTAGATCAGTACCACATTCTTGAACAGGCCTTACTCCCTATGAGATTGTGTTTGGGAGGCCAATGAATATTTGGGGAGATCCAAAACCGAGTTCTGTATATGATGTACCAGGTGTCCTGATGAATGACTATTTGGCACAGTTGACTGATGAAGCACTTCCTGACAGAACTACAGGTGAAGGCCATGAACACCGACCTGGTGACCATGTAATGGTTAAGTCATTTGAAAGATCGAGCAGCCTGGAACCGAGGTGGCGAGGGCCAGAGCAAGTGGCCACGAGAACAGGAGTTCGAGTGACAAACCGGAAAAATTGGGTGCATAGCACTCACTGCAAGAAAGTACTGCCTACCTTAGTGGAACCTGCTGTGCTGACCGATCATCAAGAGATCCTGACTACGGAGAAAGGACAATCTGTATCACCTGACGAATCTGCGGAGTTCTTCCCAGACCCCACGATTTCTGGAGCATCGCGATATCATTTGAGACCGAGGAAAGAGTCTGCAGTGCCTCAGAAAGTTAGTTGAGCTGCCCTGGGTTAGTGGAAACGGAGAGCCAATGAGGCAAGGGGGGGGATCAGCCATACATTAGTGTAGTGACACCTGTCTTGGCTCGTGGTGATGTCGTAATTTGACAATGGCCGGGTTAGCGCTTAGCTGTGCTACACGTTTTCTCTCTTAACTTGGCCGTACTTGGAAACGCCATCTTGTTTGTTACGGCGGCCATCTTAGATCATGAGCGGCCTCGTGGCCAGCGTGCCCTTTAGTCCGTTGTCCGTGCCATTGACCACTCGAGTTTGCCCAGCAACAGGCTATTTTTAGTAACGGTCAAGCCTGTACATGCGCAGTTCCAACTGACCAGTCACCCCTCTGGAATGTGCCGCCAAACTGACCAGTGGGGTTGAAACCCCTCCAATGAGCTGGCAGTGTTCCAAAAATGACCATATATGTATATAACGCTCTGTAACTCTGTACCGCCTATTGTTTTATTACCTGCAAATTGTATAAAAGAGCAAGTCACACCGATGTTCGGTGTGATACTTCTTGCATTGCCGAAGGGTGCTGTAGGAATGTACCACCACCCCATGGGGTCTTAATAAACTTGTTCTTTGGATTTTTCAGTTTCCGTGCCAACAGTTCTTTCAATGTAAGTGGGTTATCTTCGGAGCATGTAGGCCTTGGGAACCCGATACTACAAATTGGCGACCACGAAGGGACTCATCGGCGACTCGGATGCCCGAAGGAGAGGTCGTGACGAAGGTTTGGACACTCGCCATGGACGGGCGCTGCCACTGAGTGACTCGAGTCTTGGCACCCACGTTGTTTCTTCCCTTCCTTCCGATCTGACCTTCCAGGTGGCGCCGGTCTCCGACTGAGTTCTTGATCGTTTGCGTTGCCGGATAAATGCCGTTTGGCTGATTCGATTAAAAGACCTTGGCAGTTGGAATCTGGACCTTTGAGACTTTGGGTAAGATTTGTGATCGGTAAGGTAGTCTGCGGACGCTTACTGAAGTTCTATGATTTTGTGATCGGTGAGGTAGTCTCTGGACGCTCGCCGAAGTTTCTATGACTTGTGACTTTGATTTGGGTTAGCTAACATTTGTGAATTTGTGATCTTTGAAATATATGTGTAGTGCACTTCACATAGGCAGGCATGTAGAGATGTTTCTCTAATTTTGTTTTTTTCCTTTGAGCGGCACGTTTGTGTGAAGTACTGTAAGTGCCATTTTATACGGTATCGCGCTTTCGTGATACTTTTTGAACATGCCTGTTTTAAGCACACTCCGAGGGATGTGCTGTCTCGGAAATGGTACCACAATTAGGTTAGCGGAATCACAGCCGGCTCCCCCAGAAGGAACTCCGAATCGTGAGATGTATATCAAATTTGGCCTTCCCCCTATCATGTATAGCAAATTATGGCATAAATACACAAAAACGGATCCTGAATTGCAATGGCCACTACAGGGGTCGTTCGATTTACGTAAGGTTCAGTTTGTGGAGCAATGTTTGTTTCAACGAAGGTCTAGACAAAATATGTTTGATTGTGTGCGAATGTGGGAGAAAGCGGTGCGTGAGCGAATGAAACGTGAAGTTGCCTTGGCGGACAAAGAGCAGCGCAAGGCTGCTCGTGATAAGGCTTTACAGCTTGAGGAAAAGGAGGCTCAGGAAAAGAAAAAGAGGGAGGAACGGGAACGTAAATTGCAAACGACTGGTCAATTCCCTATTCGTCGACCGCTTTATCCTGTCCTTAATAACGAAATCGATGATTTTTCATTGCTAGATCGATCACCGCCTCCGTACGTTTCGCCTACGGCTCCAACTGCAGAATCGGATGACGAAGGACAGGATAAGCCGGGAAAGAAGGGTGCAACTGGTGTCAGGTTTTCTGTGGAGAGATCCGCACATTTACGTAGTTGGGCTCGTAAAGTGAATACGAATTTTGTTTCTCAGTCTGAAGTGGTTACTGAAAGGGGTAATTGGACAGAACAAGAATTACTGTATTTTTTGGCTACTTTGGCAGATGAAGTTGTTATCGCATATCGTCAACTTTCAGATACGCTAGAACCTAAGGTTGTGTCAGTTCATCGTGAGAATCTGGATAAAGGTATATTTGATCTTACAGATGTCGATGCCCTTTACAAGCAACTGATCCAGCTGCAAGATGAGACTACCAGATTGCGGGACGAGCAGAAAAAGAATAAGGAGTCTGGGCCGGAGTCTACTGGGCAATCTAAGGAGTGTTCTCTCCGGGGTTCAGATAAGAGTTCTGCAATGCATGTTATGCCGATGCGTGAAGCCGCACCTTTGTATGTTCCACCAAAAGGGGAAGGTACAGATGATGATAAAATGTCAAAGGATGCGAAGGGATATTTTATATATAATTGGGTGTATACGCCTTGGAATAGAGCGGATGTTATGGCGTTGAAAAATTCTTTGCCTGACCTTCGTAAAAATCCGGCAGCATTTTATGAAGGGGTTGAAGGGGCTATTTCGTCTTGTGTAATGACTCTTGTCGACATAGATCTGTTTTTTGGGTTAATCCTTCCGCCTGACATGTGGAGACAAATTCGTAAAAATAATGATGAAACAATACTTGGGGGAACATGGAAAGAAATAAATGCAGCTGATTTAGATAGGGAACCGGCATGTAAGCCATGTCAGTTGATTTTAGACCTCCCGGCAGCTATTCTGATTAAATTAAAAACGCTCGTCCCATCTAAAAAGATCGATTGGACCATGTTAGCTTCGTGCAAACAAAAGCCAGATGAAACGGTTTCAGATTTCTTTACACGCTTCGAAGAGGCGTTTCACGATTACAGTGGTCAATCTTTAACAGACGATACGGGTAGGCATTTGTTTTGTAGATAAGTATGTGGCTAATCTTCTACCGGAGATTGCAAAACGATTGAAGTCGAGTGAAAGTTCCTGGGCCACGGCGACCCCTGCTTCTTTGCTAACTATGGCTCAGTATTATGAGCGACAGGTATTGGAGGCTAAGGAAAGTGTTGATAAGAAAGCGAAGGAATTGAAAACGAAGGTGATATTGGCGCAGGTTCGGGGAACGCAATCTAGAGGGAATGATAGAGGTAGACGAGGTGGAGGCAATACGTCGTACGGTCGTACGGATATAGCGGAGGATTAATGTGCTTATTGTAAAGAGTTTGGGCATTGGGCTGAAGATTGTCCGGTACTTCGTGAACAACGTAGCCAGCGTGGTCGAGGAGGCGGTAGGTCGCGGGGCAGTTATACGGGGGCGAGAGGTGGTGGAGGTGATCGTGGAAGGGTTGAAGAGAGGGGCCGTGGCCAGGACGAACGTAACACATTTGATAGACGGAACCAGTATCAGATATCGGAGGGTGAGAATGTGGAGCATCAAGATTATGTGCATGCATAGGACTGCGTAGGATGGGGTACGGAATCAGTTGAAGTGCCAGTAGATCAGAGTGGTCCATATGTATCAGCAGGTATCTTGGGTTCTACTGATCAGTTTCTAGTTGACACAGGGGCTACTCGTAGCGCTTTGTCTAAAAACTTGGTTCCGAGGGCTCCCCTGTCTGGCGATATGATTACATGTATTGGGTTTGATGGCACACCCACTCCCAGCCCATTATCAAAGCCCCTTGCACTTTGTCTCGACAAATTTTTCAGTTTTGGCCAATTTTTGTTGTCACCTTATACCCCAGATAATATTCTGGGCATTGATTTGCTTAAATATTTTCGAGCAACAATACGTTGCGCTCCGGAGGGAGTGCGAGTTATTTTGAATGATAATTACCCAGATTCAGACAGATTTTTTACTATACAAGAATGTGAAGCATTAGCCTCTCTCCCTCACACGTTGTGGGCAACCTCGGATACGGATGTGGGACAGATGCTTATTCCACCCATTCGCATTACTGTAAAGGAGGGAGTACTTTTGCCACGCGTACCACAGTACAAGATCTCTAGGGAAGGAGAAATTGCTTTGACACACATTGTTCAAGATTTGATCATTGCAGGGGTAGTGGAGGAAGTCCCCTATAATGTTTGCAATAGTCCTATTCTCCCGATCCTTAAGAAAGATACTGACGACAAAGTCTATCGATTTATTATTGATTTGAGAGAAATTAACAAAATTGTCATCCCCCAATATCCGGTGGTGTCTGACATCACGACATTGCTCACATTGGTCCCCCCAACGGCGATGACCTTTAGTGTCATTGACCTGAAAAATGCGTTCTTTTCCATTCCCATCCATCCTGACAGCAGATACTTATTTGGCTTTACGTTAAATAATAAATCGTGGAGATTTTGTCGTGTTCCTCAAGGTTACACTGAGAGTCCCAGTATCTACAGCCAGGCTTTAAAAAGACAGCTTGACTCTTTTCAATTGCAATCTGGAGTTGCCCTTATTCAGTATGTCGACGATCTTTTGTTGGCTGCTGATACTTATGCTCAATGTGAGGAGAGTACGATTGCTTTGCTTTCCTTTTTGGCTCAAAATAATCATAAAGTCTCGAAGAAAAAGCTACAATACTGTAGACCCAAGGTGACCTACCTCGGTCATCTTTTGTCTAAGGAGGGGCGTGCATTAACATCGGATCGAATCCAGGCAATTTTAGATACACCAGTCCCCCGCACACAGAGAGATGTACGTGCCTTCATAGGATTGACGTCCTTTTGTAGACAGTGGATTATGGGGTTTTCACACATTATCAAACCGTTGTTGGCGCTGCTGTCCAAAACTACACCTATGCCTCTTGAATGGACAGATGAATGTCAAAATGCCTTCGAACAATTGAGACAAGCCCTTTGTTCTACACCCGTGTTAGGTACACCAGATTATACAAAGATTTTCACATTGTATGTACACGAGAGAGATGGGTGCGCGTTATCAGTGTTAGTGCAAGCACACGGGGACAAACAAAGGCCATGTGCATACTTCTCGGCGGTCCTTGACCCTGTAGCACGTGGGTTACCTGGGTGTTTTCGAGCAGTTGCAGCAACAGCGGTAGCTATACGACAGAGTGAGGGAATAGTTTTATCGCACAAATTGTTGGTGTTAGTTCCTCATGCAGTCGATGCCCTGTTGAATCAGACGAAAACCCAGTATCTCACGAGTGCACGTTTGACAGGATATGAGCTTACACTTCTGGCGCCACATATCACACTGAAAAGATGTGCTACTCTGAACCCTGCTACTTTATTGCCCTATCCGGTTGAGGAGGGTCAGGAAGAAAAACATCATGACTGTGTTTTCCTGACTGAGGAACAGACAAAGGGTCGTGTCGACTTACAGGATATGCCACTCCCAGATGTGGATGGGGAACTGTGGGTTGATGGATCGTGTTTGAGGCTGCCAGATGGTACGACTTCCGCAGCATATGCGATCACGACTCTTAAGACAGTGGTAGAAACAGCACGAATACCACAAAAATCGGCTCAGGCAGCAGAGCTGATAGCTTTTACGAGAGCCTGCGAATTGAGTGCTGGCCTATGTGTGAACATCTACACAGACAGCCGGTACGCCTTCGGAGTAGCGCATGACTTCGGGCTACTCTGGAGAGAACGTGGATTTTTGACTTCTCATGGAGTACACAGTATGCACGGAGAACTGGTGCGTGATCTCCTAAATGTGTTGCTTTGCCCGAAAAAAGTAGCGATTATTAAATGCAGTGCACATAAAAAGATCACTGATAAAGTGGGTCAAGGAAATGCCTTTGCCGACAGCATAGCAAGGCAAACAGCTATGTCCCGAACTGACTCCCCCATGTATGTAACAAAATCACAAGCTGAGCGATGGTACGATGCTAGAGCGGAGATACTAGATATCCAAAAGTCAGTGACTGAAGCAGAACTTGCGGCATGGGCAGTAGATGGGGCGCTAGATGATGAGGGCTGTTGGAGAAGCAAAGATATGGAGAGATGGAAATTGCCTGCAGCTTACTTGCAAGCGATGGTTCAGATGACACACGGATTAGCACATGTGGGAGCTCTTGCGATCACTCAATTGTTATCACGAGTTTGGGAGCATCCCGAGATTGCCAATACAGCCAAGAGAGTAGTGCAGACCTGCCTGATATGTTTGCAGCACAATCCTGCAAAGGGGATCCATACTCCGAAAGGAGGGTTCGTACCACCATCTGCACCATTCGAGGTACTTCAAATGGATTACATCCAGCTTGAGCGCTGCAATAACCTTAAGTATGTCTTAGTGGTGGTGTGTGCTTTTAGCAAATGGGTTGAGGCCTTCCCCACGAAAGATAATACAGCTTTGACAACAGCTAAGGTTTTGCTCAAGGAGTACTTCCCTCGATTTGGAGTTTGCAAATTTTTGTGGAGCGATAATGGGCCTCATTTTGTCGGGAAAATTGTGGAGTATGTGTTGAAAGGCTTGGGGATTCAGCAGAAGTTTCATGCTGTGTTCCACCCTCAGTCAGCAGGTCTTGTTGAGCGGTATAATGCCACGTTGAAACTAAAACTGGCTAAGATTGTGGCGTCCACGTCATTGAAATGGCCGGATGCCTTACCGCTAGCATTGCTCTCTCTCAGATCAGTGCCCCACTCTCGAACAGGCCTCACACCATATGAAGTGGTGTTTGGAAGGCCTATGAATATTTGGGGGGTGCCTAAGCCGCGATTGATACATGATGTGCCTTGTATAATGATGAACGATTATTTGGCACGATTAACAAATGATTTGCTTTCTATTCATCAACAGGTTCGAGAAGCGCTCCCTGACAACTCTACTGGAGAGGGCCACGATCTTCACCCTGGCGACTACGTGATGATCAAGTCGTTTGAGAGGGCGAGCAGCTTGGAACCAAGGTGGCGAGGCCCCGAGCAGGTCCTCCTGGCAACTCGGACAGCTGTACGAGTGACCAACAGGAAGCGGTGGATACACTCAACCCACTGCCGTTGTGTTTCTCCTGATCTGATGAATCCTGCTGTGTTGACCGACTACAAGGAGATCCTGGAGAAAGAAAAGAGCCCAGCTGTGACATCGGCCGAAGTTGAGGGAGCCTTCCCGGACCACACTGTTTCTGGACGAGAGCGCTATAACCTGCGGCCACGATAAGAAGATTTTTTGGTTTTCGAGACTGGTTGGGTACCGCTCTGGGGTTTGTGAAACGGAAACCGGGAATCTCAAGGGGGGGGGATCAGTTCTGCCAAGAGTAGCGACACCCGTCTTGACCCCGGAGAAGAAAACAACGGCTACCTCGGAGCTCAGCACCGTATTTTTCCTTTTTTAGGTGTAATACACACACATGTACATTTGAGACTTTGTGAACTTTTTGACCTATTTAAGACTTTGAAAAATAATTGAACTATGGCGTCTTCTGCATCACGGGACAAAAGAATACTTGGTGCCATCCTTTTTGTCTTGACGATTGTGGTAATAGCAGTGATAGCTTGGGTAGTTGAACTTGTGGTGCCTGCACGTGTACATTTGCTGCCGACTACCCCGGCTCCATCTGAACATTTTGACTTCACTTTGCCTTACCATGAAGAACGGCACCGACAGACTTATTTGAACAATAGCTTTATTCAGATCCTGCATCATACGCATAACATGACAAATACGTCTAATTGTTGGGTGTGTGGGATGTTGCCTGGGCACCAGAAGAAAGGGGGCACTCCACTCATTCCACTCCCGTTCTCACACAATGGATCTTGCAATGCCTGGTATACTCTTCTCTTCACTTTGAGATGGCCAACAAAAGGGGGGGTGCTTTTCCGTTTGAATAAAATTTGCTACCATGACCGAGATGGGTATCCGCGAGCTGAGGGTACTCGATTTGAATGGGAAGAGTACCGCCCCGATAATGTGTCTGCCCCACGTGTTTACAGCAACCAACGGAACATTAATGTCTCCAGCTCACATGTTATTAATGTTATTGCCACTAAAGCTGATTTGTGTATACGCAATAAAGGTACAATCTCGGTTGGGAAAAGCGATTGCAACACTACACTCACGTTTGACAGCCCAAATGGTATATCGTTTGTAGCATCTCGTAATACGTATTTTATTTGTGGAACGAAGGGTTATCATCAGCTCCCGTTGGGATGGTTAGGCACTTGCTATGTATCTTTTGTATTGCCCCCTGTGTTCATTGCCCCACCAATGTATCATAATGACTATATTCTTTATCACGACTTCGTGCTGAATCGTGTTAAACGTGCTGTTGTTCTGGACGACATCGACCAGACGGACACTGCTTTGCAACAGTATGTGGATTTTAATTTGGGACTGTTTTCCTTTGTGGGGGCTGCTTTGAATAGTCGAAAGATACAACGATTGACCCGTGTTGTTGAGGCTGTAGCCAATGATACTGCAATTGCACTAGGGAATATTACTGAAGAACTTCAGATCTCTAGGATTGTTACGCTCCAGAACCGAATGGTTCTAGATGTGGTTCTAGCTGACCGTGGGGGGGCATGTAGAATTATCAGAAGCAGCTGCTGTGTATATGTACCTGACAACTCACCATCTGTTTATGATGCCATTTCAAAATTGCTTCAGATTGCTGCTGAAATACACCCGGACAATGGAACTTGGACTCTTTCAGGGTGGTTCTGGTCAATGCTTACCACTTGGGGTTGGAAACTGCTAACGATTTTATGCGTCATTGTTGGAATATTGTTTTTGGTATGTTTATGTATCCAATGTGGCCCAGCGTTATGTTCCATGTGTTTGTCAGCTTGTATACCATCAAGACGAGCTCTGGCTCACAACAAAATGATGCTTCATAAAGAAGTAGCTCAAATAATGCTAATTGATATTGAAGATGAACACCCTGATTATGTTCACTATGAGGTAGCTTCAGCTAAACGCTAAAAGGGTCGTCTGTCGTAATTTGACAATGGCCGGGTTAGCGCTTAGCTGTGCTACACGTTTTCTCTCTTAACTTGGCCGTACTTGGAAACGCCATCTTGTTTGTTACGGCGGCCATCTTAGATCATGAGCGGCCTCGTGGCCAGCGTGGCCTTTAGTCCGTTGTCCGTGCCATTGACCACTCGAGTTTGCCCAGCAACAGGCTATTTTTAGTAACGGTCAAGCCTGTACATGCGCAGTTCCAACTGACCAGTCACCCCTCTGGAATGTGCCGCCAAACTGACCAGTGGGGTTGAAACCCCTCCAATGAGCTAGCAGTGTTCCAAAAATGACCATATATGTATATAACGCTTTGTAACTCTGTACCGCCTATTGTTTTATTACCTGCAAATTGTATAAAAGAGCGAGTCACACCGATGTTCGGTGTGATACTTCTTGCATTGCCGAAGGGTGCTGTAGGAATGTACCACCACCCCATGGGGTCTTAATAAACTTGTTCTTTGAATTTTTCAGTTTCCGTGCCAACAGTTCTTTCAATGTAAGTGGGTTATCTTCGGAGCATGTAGGCCTTGGGAACCCGATACTACAGTGAAGAAATCAGCGGCTGCCCAGGGGTAAGAGCTCAAACGGTTGTTCTTTAGTTTCTGGAAAGAATTGATTTTCATTGCTGCTAAGATGAATACGAAAATGATCATCGGTGCTATAGGGTTTGTTGCTGTGTTGATGATTATGGCAGCAATCACTTGGTCTATCGAGAAGATGGCCCCTGCTCGTGAGCTTTTTATTGCTACTACTCCAGTCCCAGAGGATCATCACTATTTTACCCTTCCGTATTATGAGCAGAAGCATTGTCAATCTTATCTTAATAACACTTTTGTTCAGATGTTGCATCATACTCACAATGCCACAAACACTAGCAACCGTTGGGTATGTGGGATGATACCTGTACATCAAAAGAAAGGAGGAACACTCTTCCTTTCTCACATAATGGTTCTTATCAAGCCTGGTATACGCTTTTGTTTGCATCAAGAAGGCGTACAGTGGGCGGACTTCTTTTTTGCCTTAATAAAGTGTGTTATCAAGACAAAGATGGGTATCCCCAAGCTAATGGAATTAAATGGGAATGGGAGGAATACCGACCGGACAATATTTACACGCCATATGTCTTTACCAACACAAGAGACTCTGCCGAAAATGAACAATTTGAGATTTCAGTTACAAAGACTAAAGCAGACTTATGTGTACAAAGTATTGGACGAATTCCAGTGGGAATAGCGATTGAATTGTGACCTTAGATATTGAAGGTGTAAACAACAGTTCTTTTGTAGCTTCACACAGCACCTACTTTGTGTGCGGTAATTATGGATATTATCGACTACCAGTTGGGGGGTCAGGTATATGTTATGTATCTTTTCTATTATCTCCTGTGTTCCTGGCACCTGCATCGTATCATCGAGATTTTAAACTGTTTAATGACATTACTATAAATAGATATAAGAGGACAATAAGTACTGATGAAGTAGACCAAACAGACACTAATCTACCACAGTATGTCGGTTTTAATATAGGTTTATTCTCTTTTGTAGGTGCTGCATTAAATAGTCGGAAAGTGAGACGATTAACTAGGATTGTAGAAGCTATTACCAATCAGAAAGCTATAGCACTTGGAAATATTACTGAGGAACTACAAAGTGCAAGGATTGTAGCGCTCCAAAATCGTATGGTGTTAGATGTGATGTTAGCTGATTGAGGGGGTGCATGTCGCATTATCGGTAGTAGTTACTGTGTCTTTTAAAAAAAAAAGGGGGCCCTAGGAGATGGAAAAAAGGAATATATATAAGCACAACGGGGCTTGTCAGAAAGTCCATGAAGAATTCAAAAGTCTGAACACGAAGAATAAGCCAAATGATTCATATTCAACCTTACCTCTAATTATGAAGCGTACCTCATGGTTCATAAATGGAAGGCAAAATTCCCATCAGTAGTCAGCAAAACGGCTCTAAATAAACTAACCATATTAATGTCAATCACCCAAATAGAGGTCCAGATGAGAACTATGACATAAAGATCAATCTGAACTATTAGAGTCTACAAAGGGTAAATGGCCGTATCTATGGCTAGATAAATGTTATATAATGCTCATCTGCTAGATACCTAAATCAAAGCTAATGTCAATTGGCAGCGTTGTGTACGAAAAAACGGCATATAAAGCCCCAATAGCAGTGTCTTATATACGAAAGCGGCATAGAAACCATTCTAGATTTGCAGCGTGAATCATTGGGAAAAGGGCAGGTGTTTACACAAACAATTGAGCCCTGCTCAGAAATGTCCCCAGGCGCAACAATTCAAATGAGGACAACAAAATACTGAACGATTACCGCAGCCTAGGTTCGAGATAACCCTTGAGGCCCAAGGAGCTTACCGTGATAGATTTGTCACGGCCCGACACGACCTCCTCCAAGCAAAGACGGCAATAACAGGTCCCGTGCAGCACCAGGCAGTAAGTGTCAAAGCGGCCGCCCTTTAAATACCGCGTTTCAATTGGAAAATGTAATTCACCAGATTCGAACAAAGCATGGACCGTCGCCGCACTTCGGACCCAAAAAATGGCAGACATGTTGGATTTCCTAAAGATCCGAATATCGATCTTTTTGTTCTCCTTGTGCCCAATGGGGATAAAGGGAATGTATATATCAGTTCCAACATATGTCACACAATTAATGGTGACCAAATATCTCCAAAATTCCAAGGATCGTAAACTTCGAACATCCGTCCTATATACACATAAAAGCAGTTGTAAACAAAGACAGTATAAAACCATATGTTAACACCCAGAAAAGTGGAGATATCAAACATAGAACAACGTTCGACGTCAATATCAAGGTAGTAATCATTGGCCACAGAGCAGCCCAATCCAAGACTATGCTCAGCAGGTCACATGACTGGCTTAGAGAATCGGGCGGCCATCTTAGAATATCCTAGACGCCAAAAGAAGGGATAAATGAATTGCAGTGAGCTAAGAGCCAGAGCAATATGTATATTTTGACGTAAATTGCATCAATGTCAGATAAATATCTTTGCATATCTAACGGTTAACATGGTGGTTCATGTAAGGATAATAGTACTTACGGGTCCCCTAGGTCGGGAATATGTGTGTGTGACTCCCAGAGGTAGATTTTACTATATATATCCATTAGCATAATCGATCAAGCAGGAAAAATAATTCCTCATAGTCTATTGTTTACTTAGAATCGAGATAACATGACTAGGTTTTGGTTCCCTAATAAGATCAATCATCAGCCTTTGCCAAGCCTGGTAGTGTGAATCTATGTTATGAATAAGTGTGATTGAGAGGACAGAATGAGATAGTCATCTTGAATTGAAGAAACAGAAAGAAAGGTCCATAGCATCGTATACCTTTAACATTCATCTATCCGAAACAGCTAGCCTATATAAGATCATACATGGTCCGGTCAAAGATTACACAGAGCAGTTGGTGCATGGGGGTTATTTCTAATAAGCGAATTCTATACATCAAACTTGAAAGAGCAGTTGGTGCACCCATGGAGGTTATTTCTAAATAGCGAATTCTATATATCAAACTTGAAAGTAGAGTTCAGTACCAGAAACAAGCGCTGAACACGCTTCACTGTAATATAGGATGTATTTGGGTTTAAACAGAATATCTCTGGACAGGCATGAATGGATTAACAACAACACAAACAGTAAGGAAGCACATCATGGTTATTATTGCGATGATATCATTGCAGTCATTGTAGGCCTATTGGATGTTTCTGGGCCTCAGCATTAGGGCTAACAAAATGCACCAATTTTGAAGGTTTAGGGCCGGTGCCAATTTTTAACGGTATACAGTTTCATCTCTAAAGCCGGATACAGTGGCAATCATTGAGTTATTTCTCACGGTAACTGTAATGAATACAATCAAGTACAGCAACGAACAATGACTTGATAATCTATGTGTAGTGGTCTTTGTGAGAATAAGCATATCTGAAGAGATGGTCTTACGGAAGGAAATAATGCATTTCATCATCAACATTATGACCAAGTTCCACACTCCTTAGTCTGCAAATCCACCCAGCTTCTTTCTTTCTTAGTGCTAGTACCCTATCCCCACCCCTAGGGTGTGCGGGTACATGGTCAATGCCCATGAACCAGAGGTCATCTTCTGGTGTGTGCTTGTCTTGCATGTGAAAAGTCATGGGATACTTGAGGTCACCATTCCGACGTGCTCGTACATGCTTTTGAATTCTCAGTTTCAGAGCTCTCTTGGTACTTCCTAACTAGATTTTTTCACAGGGACATCCTAGAATGTATGTTATATATTTCGTATTACAGTTAATCAGATGATTGATTTGATATCTGTGTGTGGTGTTGAAGCAGAAATCCTTTGTTTTGTCCCTGCCCAATTTACACATATTACATCCTCTACAGGTGTAAAAACCCACGGTTTTGGATGTCAGCCAACACAATTTTTTCTCAGTTGTGATATAACTTGGGCACAAGATATTCCACAGATTTTGCCCACGTCTGTATGTCACCTTAGGTTTGGACTGCAAGGTATTTTGCAGGCTTGGTATTTCCGTGAGTAAGTGCCAATGTTTCCGGAGAGTGTTGTAGACCCTACTGCTCTCATCCGTATATTGTGTGGTAAAGGCAATAGGAGCTTTCTTTTGTTTCCTGGGTGGCGCAGGAGCAAGGGTAGCCTCTCTTGTCACTTTACTAACCCTTTCATGTGCCTTGTGGAGGATTTTGGGTGGATAACCTCTCTGCCGGAAACGTGCCTCCGTATCCCTGATGTTACTTAGAAAGGTTTCCTCCGTGCTGCAATTACGCCGCATTCGAATCATTTCCCCGAAGGGGATATTATTAATTACATGACGGGGATGCGAGCTTTCGAAATACAGAGTGCTGCTACAGGCGGTGGCTTTTCTGTGAGTTCTACTATTGATTTTATTGTTTTCAATAAAGAACGTCACATCCAAGAAATCAATTTCATTGCTGTTATATTCCATTGTGAAACGTACATTGTAGGGGTTATCATTTAGGTAGTCGTGATAAGACATCAATTCCGGGACAGGTCCATTCCAAAGTATGATAACATCGTCAATGTACCTGCCCCAGAAAATCACATGTTCTGACCATCTTGCCGCATGGCGACCCTAGGCATGCTCCGGCTCAAACCAGCCCATGAAAAGGCCGGCATAAGCGGGAGCAAACCTGGAACCCATTGCCGTGCCTTGGATCTGTTGAAACCAGACAGAGTCATGGAGGAAGAAGTTCTTCGATAGGATAATATCCGTCATCTTCATCAGTACCTCATTATGAGACAGGTGATAAGCCGTTTTCTGGCCCAAATAATACTCCAGGGCCTTTATTCCAAATTCTTTCTTTATACAAGTATGAAGACTTGCAACGTCAAGGGTGAAAAAGATCAAGTTGTCTGCCCACACAAAGCCCTCAAATTTGGCCAGTATGTCCTTTGTATCTTTAATGTACGCGGGCAGGTTTTGTACAAAAGGTTGAATGTGTAGATCAACATATTCAGATAATCTTTCAGTCGGTGAGTTAACCCCAGAGATGATAGGGCGGCCAGGTGGAAAAAGGCCGCCCTTATGTATTTTGGGTAATATGTACATACATGGGTAAGTCGGCTCAGATACCATCAAGTATCTGCACTCTTTCTCGCTCAGTAATCCAATCTCCCGCCAGTCGGTCAATCTCATGTTTATATGGGTACTTAATGTAGTAATAGGATTACCGGCTAGCTTGGTGTAGCAAGATGTGTCAAATAGCTGGCGATCAATTTCCCTCATGTAGTCAATTTTTCTCATTAAGACCACATTCCCCCCCTTGTCAGCCTCTCGAACAACAATACTGTTGTCTGTTTTCAGATTTTTTAGTGCTATTTTTTCTTTTGGGGTGAGGTTGTGTATGCGTTGATCTGTGCGGGTCGGATGATCAAGCAATTGGTGAAATCCTTGTGCAACTGTATTCCTGAAGATATCTATATTTGGATGTGTACCCACAGTAGTAAATTTAGACTTGGGTTTGAGGCCACTATCAATAGCTACATTTTCAACAATATCCAGTTCCTCACAAATAAAATCTGTATCAACAGAAGTCTCCAATTCCACTGACATCATTGTTTAAATCAAGTGTATTTCATTAACTGTGTGTGCAGTAACAATGTTAACATCAGAGGATTTTGCATGGGTAAAGGGATTCCTTACAAAGTGATCTTTCAATTTCAGTGAGCGAGTAAATTTAGACAAATCAACAAACAGGTCAATATCTCCCCCAGATTGATTGGGGCAAAAACCCAGATCAGCCTGATGGTTAACTAATTCAGATCTTTCCGAATCCCCACTACTTCTATTTGAAGCACATCTGTGTTTACTTTAGTACTTTGTGCACTATCATGTACTGAGTTTAGTTTCAGTAAAATTGCCTCTAGTGTGGAGGAGTCAGGACTACCCTTCACTGGGGATTCTGGGATAGGAGGAGACTGTTTACAGTGCTTCATGCTCACTTTGGTGTCCCTTTCGTTCAAGTTTATTTTTTCATATTGTCAGACATTTTGTGCCTTTGGGTGCTTTTAGGTCCCAGTTTGTTAGGCATGAGCGTAGAGTTGACGATAGCACTGCAGAGATTTGTTGTGGATAAGGTAGCTCAGTTGCTGTATTCGAGCCTTGTTCCATGTGGTTCTTTCCTCACACGAGCCAAAGGACTACATCTCAAAGAGGGAGTGCTGGTTTGAGGTGAACCATTTGACACCCTTTTGCTTGTCTTGGTGAAATCTAGATCGTGACACTATGGACTGCAGGGCTAACAAGAACCAGTATGTTGTATTTCCACCAATAGCTATAGTCATTGGCCCAAATCACACAAGACTGAGGTCAACTGCTGATGGTGAACCAAAGGCCAACCGCTGATGGCTGATGATGATTCTCAAATCAATAGTCGATGGCCCTGATGAACAACTTACTTACCTTCTGTAACAGTTTTTCTGGTGGATACAGTATCTGCCTTTGGATTCCTCTCCTTTTGAATTTCCCCCTTGCGCCAGTATTCCACAGAAATCTTTTTCTAGCTCTCACACATCAATGAGGACATCACAATGGCACGACTCTGCTCCCTACTCTGTATGACATCACCGGAGCCATAAGAAGACCTCATCGGCGTGCTGATGTTAGTTCGACCCATTTTTCCAGTGACTTCGGGTGAAAGGGTGGACCAACAATATAATTGGAGCGCACACAGTATACAACATATACATGAAAACACACAGTATAAAGAGAAAAAGCTACAGAAACAAAGCATTTTCCGAGCATAAAACAATATGGCAAACAAAAGACATAGCACAACAACCATGTCAGATAATGAAAACTTTTTCAGTATACGAAGGTGGACAACAGGGAGGAGGGTCGGTCAGTGAGGAATCCACAGGCAGATACTGTATCCACCAGAAAAAGCGTTATCGAAACGAAGTAACTTGTTCTTCCGATGGATACATCTGCCTATGTATGCCTCACCTTTTGAATTGAATCCCACAGCAGTCCCGCTCCCGGAGTTGGGTGTCCACCCACTCATACAACAAGTCCTGAAGCACAGACCGTGCAAAATTACCTCCTCACCTCAGAATCCAAGCAATATTGCTTCGCGAACGTCTGGACGGAGTCCCATGTTGCAGCCTTACAAATGTCCACTACAGGGACACCTCTAGCCAAGCAGATGTGGAAGACTTTGCTCTAGTAGATTGAGCTCTAATACCTTCAAGAGGCTCCTTCTTGGCCAAGGCATAGCATATCTTGATACACACGAGGATCCACAAAGACAGCGTCCTCTTGTGGATGGCTTTGCCCTTCCTTTTCCCTACAAAGCCAATGAAGAGCTGGTCTTGCAACCTCGAGTCCCTGGTTCTGTCCAGATAGAAGCTGCCCGCCCTCTGAGGGTCCAGGCAGTGAAATCTCTCCTCATCCTTGGAAGGGTGAGGGAGAGAATAGAAGGTAGGCAATGACTGTCCCAGGTGTAAAGGAGAAACCACCTTAGGCAGGAAAGCATCCCTGTTTCTAAGAACCATCTTCTCTGAATGGATAGTAGTAAAAGGAGGCTGGCTTAGAACTAAGAGTCCACAGCTCATTTACCCTCCTGTCCAAGGTTGTGGCCACCAGAAAAGTAGTATTAAAAGAAATAAGCCTCAAGGGGCAACTATGAAGAGTGTCAAAAGGAGACCCCATCAGAAATGTAAGAACTCATTTCAAATCCCACTGAGACATTATGAAGGGAATGGGAGGAAACCTATAGGTGAGGCCATTAATGAACCTCATAACAATAGGGGACTTAAATAAAGATGGCTGGTCTGGAAAACAAAGGAAGGCCGACAAGGCTGACAAGTAGCCTTTAACTGTCACTACAGCACAACCTTGCTGGGCCAAGGAAAGTGAAAAACTAAGTACAACTTTCAAAGGACCTTCAAAGGATCAATGGACTTCTCTCCACACCACTTCACAAACATCGCCCATCTAGAGGAATAGACAGATTTGGTGGAATGTCTTCTGGATGATAAAATAAGATCCACCACATCCGGTGGGAGAGAGAAAGAGCTCAGGTTACCCAGTTCAATCTACGGGCATGAAGGTGCAGGCTCTGGAGGTGGGGGTGTAGAACCTGCCCCTGCGACTGCGAGAGGAGGTCAGCCCTGAAAGGGAGACAGAGCGGAGGGTGCGATGAGAGGTGAGGAAGATCTGTGTACCATTCCCTTCTTGGGCCTGGTCTTGGTGAATCTTCCTCAGAACCTGAGGAAACAAGGGTATGGGAGGAAACGCATAAAGAAGCAGAAAGCTCCAATCCAGTTGGAACACGTCCCCCAATGCTCCCTGCATTGGATACCGAAAACTGCAGAATAACGGACAGTGCATATTCTCATGAGTGGCAAATAGGTCCACAGGAAGAGACCCCTACAACCTGAAGATGTGGCAAATAACCTCCAGGTGAAGCCTCCACTCGTGATTGGTGGAGTACTGCCGACTGAGACTGTTCGCACACATGTTTAACACTCTGGCCAGATGATTTGCAACAACACAAATCTGGTGCGCCTGAACCAAGGACCAGAGACACAGAGCCTCTATGCAGAGACAATACAAACCTACACCTCCCTGTTTGTTGATATACCATATTGCGGTAGTGTTGTCTGTCAGGACTTGAACTGACTGACCATGATGGGAGGGAAGGCCTTGAGAGCCAAATGTATTGCCCGCAATTCCAGAAGGTTGATGTGGAGTAACCTCTCCTCTGAAGACCAAAGACCCTAGACCTCCAGATGTGATTACTGTGGCCACCGGTGGAGAAGGCTGAAAAGGCTTCCCTTGAGACAGGTTGCCCGAAACACTCCACCAAGACAACCATGCTGCAGTGTCTCTGGAGATTCTGACCTTCCCCCCGAGATCTCCATTGTGCTGATACCACTGCCTGTGGAGAGACCACTGGAGTGCACTCAGGCGCCAGCATTCATGGTTGACCAACAGAATGCAGGAAGCGAACATACCAAGCAGGTGTATGACCTTAAGGACTGGAACAACCACTCTACTGTGAAACAAAGGAATAATTTCCTGAATGATGGGAATCCTCTGTGGAGGCGGGAACGCTCAACAAACAGTAGTGTCCAGTACTGATTCTGTGAACAGATTGCACTGAGAGTCACCAGGTGAGATATGAGTACATTTATTGTGAAACCTAAGTCGAACAATAGCTATGCTGTTACTTGCAGATGATGCAGCACCATCTCTGGTGACTTTGCCTTGAACAGCCATTCGTCCAGATAGGGGAAAACCAGAATCCCTGACCTTCTGAGATGGGCTGCTACTCTCGCCATAACCTTCATGAAGATCCGTGGTGTGGTCATAAGCCTGAACGGGAGGACCACAAACTGGTAGTGTTGAGACCCCACTGTAAAATGGAGATACTACTGATGTGACTTCAGGATGGGGAGATGAAAATACGCATACTGCAAATCGATCAACACCATCCAGTCCTCCTATTGCAGTGCCCGAAGAACCTGAGCTAGGGTCAACATCTTGAACTTTTCCCGCCTGGGGTAAAGGATCAAAATCCTGAGATCTAGGATCTGCCTCAAACGACCATCCTTCTTGGGGATCAGGAAATACCGGGAGTAGCAACCCTGACACGCTCCTGCTCTGGAACAACCTCTATCCTGCTGCAGGAGCAGCAGATGTTCCTCTGAACACCAGCCCTGACGAGGAGGGTAAGGAGGTAAAAACTCCAGGAAAGGAAGTACGTACCTATTTACTACGAGATTCAAAACCCAAAGATCTGATATAACAGATTTCCAATTTGTAGAAAATGGAACACCCGGCCTCCTATGAGACCAACATGCTCCAAGATGGTGGGTCTAGAGCTGCTTTACTGTATTACCGGTTGGGGGCAGGAGGGGAGGAGGAGGAAGACTGTTACTGGGAGGCTCCTGGCAGGCAACTCTATCCCCTCCCCTGTACAACTTGTAAAAAGGGTTCTGCTGCTGATGCTGCTGAGGCTGTTGATGGCCCCGAAAAGAAGCTGTCTTTCCAAAACCTCAAAACTTCCTGAATCCATAACCCCTAGGCTGAGATTGCAAGCCCAAGGATCTCGCAGTAGCCCTACTGTCCTTGAAAAGTTGTAGAACTGAGTCCACTATCATTCCAAAATGCCCAGACACATTGAAAGGCAGATCAAGCAGAGTGACCTGCACAGCCGGAGAGAACACTGAAGACCTGAAACAGGCATGCCTCCTGGTAGCCACCTATCGCTCTGGCAACAGAGTCCGCTGTATCTAGCCGAGACTGAATCACCTGGTGGGCTGCTGCTTGCGTATCTGCCAGCACCTCCAAAAAATGACCACAGTCATCCTCTGACAGTTTAGGAGCCACCTGTTCAGCAGCATGTTTATACCTCCCCAGCAGGCACATAGTTTTTGTAGACTTCAAGGCCATGCTTGCGGAGGAAAAAACATTCTTGATAGATTGATCTAACTTTTTTAAGTCCCAAACCCCCAGAGTGGTGGAGAAGGACCCAGACAACTGCTTTGTTTAACAAGAAGCCTGAACCACCATACTCCCGGAAAATAGTGGGAGGTTAGAAAGGCTGGATCACCGGGTGCAGCCTTGTACCGTCTCGCCACTGTTCTTAAAACCGCAGGGGCAGAAAAGGGCTTCTGCCACACTTCCAAAATTGATTAAGTCAAAGCCTCATGGAAAGGCAACAAGGGCTCAACAACAGAAGGTGCTGAATGCAACACCTCAGTCAGTAAATTTGACTTGACCTCAGCTGTAGGCAATTGTAAGTCCAACAGATCAGCAACCTTCCTGATAATAGAATGATATGGTGCAACAGCCTATGAAGGCAAAGGTTTTAGGGAAGAAAGTTACCACTCCGGGGAAGTGTCCAAGCCACTGGCCTCTTGAAGGCCTTCAAAGTCATCCACTGTGTCAATGATTTCCCCTTCTTCAGCCTGATCCTGCAGGTACTCTTCTTCCTCCAACAGCCCCTGGGCCTCACTCCTGGAACGCATCCTCGGGATTGGCATTGGCGGTGGCAGGCGCAGTGCCGTGATATTGGTGCCTGCGTCGAAGTTGGCCCTTCAGAAACAGGCTACGGCGCCGTTCGAATCTGGGAAGGAGCTGGCCAACTCCAGGCAGAGCCGGAGTCTGAGGTATCTGCGTCGAAAACCTCAGCACCGTCAACTGCCATAGTGGAACTGCCAGCATGAAGGGCACGAAGGGTGCCTGGGCATTCTGTTGGGTAACACCCAAATTAAATGCAAGTGGACCCACAGGGCCACTAGGGTACCCTGCCTTGGCAAAGATGCCAAAAATCGCAGTTAGGAAATGCAAGGGATCTGCTCCTGGACCCGGAAAGGGTGGATACAGATTCGGAACCACGAGGTCTGGGTCCAAAGAGGCTGTGAATCCCACAGCATCGGAGAGTGAGCCAGAGGCACCTGCGGAGAAGGAGAGGGCCACAGCGAGATGACATCTTTAGTATGGCACCAATGAATTGGAGAAGCAGAACTTGAAGCCTTGCCCTTCAAAGACCGACGACGCAACACATGTTGGTGCTTCTTCTTATGTTTCTTTGACTTTGACATGTGTGAGGTCGACAACCTCAACTTGGATATCTTACAACCCCTCTACTCCTTTTTTGCCCGTGCCATGAAGAGCTGCATCTCACACTCTTTCAGCGCCTTTGGGACAAGACGAACACCACTCAACGCCGTGATCCGATGACAAGCACCAGAGAAAATTGTTGTGGGGGTCTGTAATGGTTATATGGACCCCCACACTCTCTGCTAGGCTTGAATCCCGACTTCTTCAATATAGCCATATCACTGCTACACCAAGGAAAACAGCAGAAACAAAATATAACTAAGAAAATGGAGAGTCCCCAACAAAAACGTTACGCGTCGATGGCACAGAAAAGAGAATTAACGTCAGCACGACGACGAGGTCTTCTTATGACTCTGGTGACGTCATACAGGGTCTCGAGCGGAGCTGTGCCATTGTGACGTCCTTGTCAACCTGGAAGAGTTAGTAAAAGATTTCCGTGGAATGCTGTCTCAAGGGGAAATTCAAAAGGTGAGGAATCTACAGGTAGATGTATCCATCTGAAATAGATCCCACTGAACAATTATTGGTGGCGAGTCTTTGAGTAATAAACTGCTGATCACTGATGTCGGGCAATGCATGAGACGTCCAGGACAGCACGCCAAGTTGGAGATAAAATTATGTGTCCTACTTCCTCCCTGTAGAACAAAGCTTGTGCTTACACATACTATTTATATCAAGTTAATTCACGAAATCATTGCCATTTCATTGTGGTGATGATATGGTATGCAGAGGACCAAAACCAGTTCATGTTCAGAAATCAAACAGACGGACCAGGATGAACATGTAGGAGCCTGTGCAGTAAGCAGTAAAGTGGGCCACACCACTCTTATTGCTGAAATGAAGACTTAGGCCAAGGCATCCCCTTCAGATAAGCTCCCATTTAAGGTAGTAGAGAAGCGAATAAATCAGGCTGTCTACGATCAGCATAAGGGGGGTGCTTAGCTTTTACCATTGTGGAGACTAAATATTGAGGGCCCATCAAGCTTGGTCAGTGCTCCCATCCAGTTGCACTGTCGGTTAGGGCAGAGCATACACGCCTTCATTTAGGAAGTCTTTCATGTAAATTACACTCCCCTCGCCACACTGTGGACTCACAGTAGATGCTTCTCGAAGCTGTTGTGTTCACCTCCGTGGGTTTAAATATCACTATGAGTGAGGCGCCTCTGAGTTAAAAACGGACGCTGCCATTTTGGAGGCACTGACGCATCAAAGTATATGTGTAATCTGACTGTGGGGGGGGGGTCCACGTGGCATAAACAAGTGATAAATCTCAATTCAAGTACAATGGTTTTCTTGCCTGTTAAAGCTGAGTATTCTAATACAGTAGGTTATGGGAAATTTAGGAACAAGACAGATGGAGGTGCATACGATAGGTTACCGAGTAGGGGAGGGGTTACACCTGGCGAGTTTAAAAGTGAAGTGTGGGTTTGCGAGTTGTTGAACGTTTGGTGAAAGTATAGAACTGGAAGGAAATGACGTGAACATGCACTGCAGGTATGGGAGAACTTCAGTGAAACTTTTGTTTATGGAAATGGTCGTATTGGAGTAGAGTAAGGGTAGAGAAAGGCTTTGTATGCGGATTTTCATTAGAGCATAGAATTCTAGATTAAAGAGGGGGAAGAAAGTTGGGAAGCCGCACGGGATTCGATTACGTAATTAGAGGGAAAACATTAGTCACGGTACCAAAGGTCCAATATGAATTGAGTAACATATTGTTAAACATGTATATTTCCAACTCCAGAAAAAGGTCCGGATTGACATGCCTGCAGTATCAGAAATGTTATACATATACTGGATCTCATGTGACAGAGAAAAATGGAATGAATGAATGGAACATTGGAATACCCGAATAAAAATAATGAAATGGATTAAACAGCAGTACCTTTATTGCAATGTAGCGTCAAGCTGTGCGTCCGGTTTGGGAGTGTAGTTACGCTTCTGAAATTTTGAGATGGATTCTTACTTACGTGGTCATCGGCTGGACTGCGTATCCAAGCTGCACGCTCACACAACTAAGCATGATAAACTTAAGTGAAATGGCGATGAAACAGGAGTGCACTTTCACTCTTGACTTTGGAATGATCTGACTGTGAAACAGCAGTAATCACAGCTCACAGGCCACTTATCAGGTACTTGCGGGCTTTAAGACCTCTACGGAGACACAGGTGATGCAAATTTCATTGCTTCCAGCTTATGTGAACCGCACTCAGCAGGGAGCCTCTGAGGGCAGGGGCGTAGGAGACACTAAAATTCTGGGGGGGACAGGGACAACCTTGTGGACTTTCCAGTGACCCTATACAAATCACCGCCCGTATAAACAAATACAATCGCATAGATCTGAAGTGAAATATTGAGAAAAGCAGGCATGTAGTCACAGTTAGCATGTATGCTTTATTGTTATTTACATTCACATAGTAATCAGACCAAATGTTAAGAAAACATGTATATGACTCTTGCATCTTCATGCACCAAGCAAACGAAGGTCGCTGACTTTGAGTGAGGGCGTCATGTTTGCAAGTGCATTATGGTTTGAAAAGTACCTGCTGCTGCATTTCTGGTCTCCAGCAATTTTCAGGCAACAATAAAAATGTGAAGATAACTTCGGTGATTAATGTTCTTTATTGAGAGAGATCAGAGGTTTGGATATTGGAAGTTTTGACTCATGGTAAGGTAGCCACTGTGTGTTAATATGCCTGCTGCAAAGAACGTGTACCATGCAGATCACAAAATGCTAATAATGTAAATAGGTCAGTGAGTTACTGCTTTTGTCTGAGAGGTTATTTTGCTATTTGCAGTATATCAGTTAAAATCCTAACATTGAACAGTGAGCTATTAACCGTCACCAAAGAGCTGCATGAAAACTGCAAGGTATAGATTAGAACATTATGATTTTTCCCCAGCATTTCATTATCCTAATGTTGGAAAATGGGCTCATTAGAATGGAAATCAATTCTGATTATTAAAGAGAACCCTCAACTATGGTGTTATGTTTTAAATTCTGAGTGTGTGCTTCTCTAGTGTTGCAAAGCCATCCTGTGCCCTGGGCACTCCCCAACGTTTGGCTGTCTGGTACTGGTGGTACCTCACTCTGACTGACCCTGGCCTCTGCCTAACTAGGCCCAGGGCCAGGGCCAGTGCTATTCTGAGACACTTAAAAATACAGTGAAAACACCTACATACACCAGGGTGCACTATGGGTTAGGGTACCCATATGATTGGCATGACCTCTCCAATAAGGCACTAGTACATAATAGGGCATGGGGATTAAAACTACCTTTAAGTCCCTAGTATACATTAGGACATGGCAGTTTAGAGGCCAGCAGCCCTTCCTGCACTTGCATGTGTGCACTGCTGTAGCCTGAGGTCAGTTTAAAAGCAGTCCCGTGTTGGAGGACTACTTTTAAAATGCAAATTGAGCCCAAACTTGACTTTTGGGTGTGGGGTACTTACAAATTGATAAACTACAATGTTGAGGTATATTGGGTATCCCCAGGGTTTCCCCCAGGTGGCCCGAGGGGGGTCGGGTATCTACAAGGATGACCCTTATAAAATGAGTTTTATATGCCCTGGGTTTAGTGAAATTGCACATCTCACTGCCTACATTGTAGTAAAGTGCTTCCCAAAATCAGCTTTTGTGCTAGGAGCACTGTGAAGTGAGGCTCTGCAGTATTTTTATATAACTAGAACCCCTAAAGTCTTTCCTAGGTATTCCAGGGGTAGGGGGTTCTGCAGGTATAAGCAGGGTCCTTATATAGGCCCTGGTATTGGCGAAATTGGCCAGCTAATTTTTCTATTGTAGTTCTCCAGCCCATGGGTTAATATTGCAAGAGGTTATTAATAACCGGAGAAAGGAAAGCCATGCAACTAGGATTAAAGGACTCAGAAGAATGTTAATTATAAATGCAACAATGTGGTATTGTTGAATTTATTTTAAAATGTGCAGACAAGAAGTTATAAGACTTTCTTTTCTGTAAGCCACAATTCAGCCCTCTAGTGCTCTGCCTTGATGGGTTAGAGGTAAGTGGATTATACTGGCTGTTTGAAGAGGTGATAAATGACCCCTGGAGTTAGGAAGCCTTTCTGGGAGGAGAGGTTGCTGGGCATGGGAATGCCAGAGCCAGGGGGAGGGGTAGTAAATAATGCTCTTTAAGTGATGGAGGGACAAGCTGTAGAAATCACTTTCATTTACACCTCTTCTCCCGGCCCCACAGCTGGATGGGGGGATAAGGAGGAATTTCCAGATGTAAGGGGAGTGGACCTAGGTAGATGAAGCCATCCTGTAGGCTGGTTTAGTTAGTTCTGCTCCCTCTGCTGGAAAATCAGCCATGATGAATTTTGGAGAAATTGTGCTCTGTGTGAGAAAATAATGCCACACTTTAGAGGATGTGTTCATACCCTGGAGCGTTGCCCCGCACCTCATTGGACAAGAGTGACCTCCTTCTTGACCCAGAGAACTTGGAATAAGTATCTGAGAGGGACAGAGCCTCTCAGATGATGCTGCTTCAAACTTGAGAGAAGAAGGGTCCCTGCTGAGGAGTTTGATTTGCACCAATCAGGCCCTGGACTCTTAAGATTGTGCCTGTTGCACAATCTGGAATTACAGCCCTGTGGACTACCTTGCTTCAAAAGGACTAAAGAGTGGACTCCCTGCAAGTTGAAGGTTAACAGAGCTCACCTGGACCACCAAAACCAAGAATCCCAAGCCTGTAGAACTATGAGTGAATTTGTAAGACTTTTGTCGTTGTGGATTGTGGGAACAGAAGCCCCTTTCAAGGACCATCCTGGAGATTCCAGACCCTTGGAGTAAGGTTTGGACACTTTGAAACCCTTTGGAAAACTTCAGAAAGAAGGCCCAGAGGTTTGGAGAAGTTTGGAGCAACTTTGGAAAAAAGCTCCATAAGTGGACCAACTCACCCTGGCTAGCCAAGCCTGCAAGCATCAACCATGAGTTGGCCTGCCATCCAGGTTCCTCCTGCTGAAAAGCTCCAGGGGACTGACTTCCAGAGTTTGACTGAGCGTATGCGGAAACCCAAGCTTGCAAACCCTCACCAAATCAGGCCTAGTGAAAAGCATTGAGGGACCCCGCAAGAAAAAGCTCTGTAAAAGTTCTAATTCCGAACGTAGAAAAGGTGACTGGTACCAACCACAAGAGCCAAGCCACCCACCATCAACTGTGTGCCAGCCTGGATCCCTGGCTCATACCGCTGGAAAGCTCCGGAGGTTGGACTTCCATAGGTTTGACTGCGAGCTCGTCGCAAGGCAAGCCGGCAAACCCTCACCGAATCAGGGCTGGCTGAGGGCTAATAGGGGCCCCGGGAAGAAAAGCGCCAGAAAAGTTTCTAAGTCAGAAGGTAACAACTTTGACCGAGACCTACCGCAAGGAGTAGCCCCGCTGGGCTTCATCGCGGTAGGCCTGAAACTTTGACTTTGAGCAGGTCTAGCGTGACCAGATGTACCAAAAGGGGCTATACGTTTCTATGTGCTATTTAGTGCTAAATCTTTAAAAAGTCAAATGCCCGGTTCCCTACATTGGATTTTTTTCATTTAAAAGAGAAAAATATTTCCTATTTTTATAAATTGGTGTTGGATTATTATTGTGTGTTGTGTCTTAATTATTTACTGAATGTGTGTTTTTAAATGCTTTACATACCTGTCTTTGAAGTTAAGCCCACCTACTCACAGCCAAGCTACCAAGGGTTGAGCATGGGAATAATTTTCGAAGACCGGTACTGAGCCATATATTGAGGCAGTGGCTTTATTGCCGGGGACAGATATACATTTGACCCTACTATTAACCCACTTTCCAACATCCAGACCAAGCACTCTTAAACCATACTGTCTATAAGTATGGATGACATGTGACTCCTACACTCTGTAGTGTTATGTAACATTTCCTATATACAGATTTACACACCTATGATTCACTGCCTCTGTGTAGTGTGAGTGATGTAAAGTGCTGACACCCTGCACTGGTGTGAGTGGCGCTATATAACTAATTAAATGCATCTGAGGTGGTAGTGAGGGAATCCGTGGCGGAGCTGGGTTGTTGAATACCAAGGCTGTTTATTTGATTTCAGCTCCTGCCTCCTTCATCCACCAACATACTCTCCCTCCACATTATCTCACTCTTCCAGGTTCTTTCTCATCTATGCTTTCTCCCTTTTCTCTGTTTTCCATATTTCCCTTCCTCTTTCTGCCCACAACTCTTGATGCCTTTCTCTCTCTTGTTTGGTTTTACAGTCTGATGGTTTAAATAATGTACCGGTCTCTAACAAAGAATGCAGTTGGACCTCACCTGCAGACACCAACTTAAATAAAGCTTCATTAGCTTGCAGCCCACAAAGGAAATGCCAGAGTGGCTAGTCTGGCCCTTTCAGCATTGTATATTCTTTCTGAAGAGCAGATACAACCTTTTCTCTCCTTTCTGCCAGACACAAGGATCCCAGCCTTCTCCCATCCCCTTGACGTAGCACAGAAACATTACATATGACCAAAAATAAGGGCCACATGGTCAACCTCATCTCAAAGTCCCTGCCCCCATTCTACTCAAAACTTAGGGACTGATTACGATGGCAGGCGGACCTCAGTCCGCCCGGCTTCAAATTGGGCAATGGGACTGCTCGCCTACAAAACGGCTGCCCCACGATAGGCATTACAATGCGACCGCCACTACGGCGTTTGCTAGGCCTATCTTTTACATTGCGGCAGGCGCTGCCGGCTGCATCACCCGTCTCAGTGTAAAAAAAGGGACATCTTACATATATCACTGCACTATGTGGCAGTGCCACATGGTGCAGTGATATGTAGGGGGGCATCATAGGTGCCCCCCAGGTCCCATGTCTGGGGGCCGGGGGTGAAGGGGTCTGCTACGGGCCCCCAAAGACCCTTTCCACCAGCTTTTCTATGGTGGGTGAATCGCCATGGATAGGCTGGCGGGTAAAGGACATCGTAATCCCTACTGCGATGCCTGGTAGGCACCACCAACATTGTAGGAACTACGAGCCCCTCTGCCGCACAGGAGGGCTCAAGGAGCTCGTTCGGTGCGTGATGATCCGTTGTTCCGACTGCCAGGGAACCGCCCACAATTGTAATATGGCGGGAAGTGATGCAATCACAGATGGCGGTGGGACCATCACCAAAGGGTGATGTGGCGGTCCCACCGCCATTATAATCACCCCCTAAGTTTGCCACTGGATTCAAGTAAGCCGGGCTGAAGACGGCTGGAATGCCAGAAACCGGTCCTCGGAAGCTTGTTTCCGGTCCAGGGAAGACATGGCTTGGCAGTTCGGGCTTTACTGTTCCCATGAGGCACAGGGTCAGACTGATTTGCATATAGCCATGTCTGAACTGGGATGGCAGAGTGGGCTAAAGAACGGTGATGGATTAAACCTAGATCTTTTGACTGGGTGTGAGTGTTTGATTGATTCAGATGCTCCGTCTATCACCAGCCCCTTTTGTACCGCTTTTGGCCGCCATAAGTGTGGCAGGGTATGCTCATACTTGATTCCCTTGCTCACTTTGCCACTGGATTCAAGCAAGCTGGGCTGAAGACGGCTGGAATGCCAGAAACCGGTCCTCGGTAGCTTGTTTCCGGACAAGGAAAACATGGCTTGGCAGCTCGGGCTGGACTGTTCCCATGAGGCACAGGGTCAGACTGATTTGCATATAGCCATGTCTGAACTGAGGTGGCAGAGTGGGCTAAAGAACGGTGATGGATTAAACCTAGATCTTTTGACTGGGTGTGAGTGTTTGATTGATTCAGATGCTCCGCCCATCACCAGCCCCTTTTGTACCGTGAGTGGCGCTATATAACTAATTAAATGCATCTGAGGTGGTAGTGAGGGAATCCGTGGTGGAGCTGGGTTGTTGAATACCAAGGCTATCTATTTGATTTCAGCTCCTGCCTCCTTCATCCACCAACATACTCTCCCTCCACATTATCTCACTCTTCCAGGGTCTTTCTCATCTTTGCTTTCTCCCTTTTCTCTGTTTTCCATATTTCCCTTCCTCCTTCTGCCCACAACTCTTGATGCCTTTCTCTCTCTTGTTTGGTTTTACAGTCTGATGGTTTAAATAATGTACCGGTCTCTAACAAAGAATGCAGTTGGGCCTCACCTGCAGACACCAACTTAAATTAAGCTTCATTAGCTTAATTGGGAAAACAATGTTGTTCAAAGAAAGAAGATAAAAAGAAAGTAGCGCTTCATTGGAAAACACTGTAAAGCGGCGCTAAGGTGTGTGGGTGTAAATAACAGTCTGGCCTGTCTGCTGACCACTCTGTATTGCTTTATTTGGTTATTTAAATATTTTTCTTATTTTGATACTTTTTTCTCTCCGTCCTGAGGTTGTACTTTGGAATAGTACCCTGACAGAAAATTAGGATATTTCCAGCCAAAGTGTTCTGCTAGTTTTTGGATCCATTTAACAGGGGAACAAATAAAGAAAGGAGAGGCAAGAGAGAGAACGTAACAGCTGTCTCTTGAAATCAGCACTTAAGGAGGAGCGAGACAGAGACAGAAAGAGATGGAGGAATAAAGAGAGAGAGAGAGAGGCAGAGCAGGAGAAGCGGACACTGTGCTTGCCTTCTCTGGGCATGAAGGAAAAAAGACAAGAGTTTGTTTTCCTTCTGTCCCCTTCCCAGACCAGCTAAGCCTTCCTGCAGCATAACAAAGGAGAAAGAGGGCGGGTGGCCTCTTTGACTCCTGGCAGGTCAAGTGCAGGGCCATTAGGTAGCACTTTCGCGAGCTAATGGCCCTACGAATAACAGAAGGGAGAGGGGAAATTCTTTTGTCCCCTCGTCCCCCCCATGCTTGTCCCCCGTGTCCCCCCCACTTTAAAACCTGGGGGGGATATATCCCCCGCGTCCCCCACACTTCCTATGCCCATGTCTGAGGGCAAAGGGCTCTCTCACCATTTTGGAAGTGCTTCCGCGTCAGATCAGAACGGTGATCTCCACAGTGATACAGCGGTATAAATAGTCAGGTGCTTGTCAGTTGCTTTTTCTCCTTATAACTGCTCCAGAGTCCCAGGAGCTGCAAATTTCATGGTCAGAGTTACCTCCAGCCTATCAGGTTACCACCAGCCCCATGGCTGCACAGCAGCAATCTGTTTTCTAACTTTGAATCAGTTGCAATGTGCGTGCGTGAGTTTCGTGGGCATAGCTTAGCCAATAAAATTGGGGAAGAGGGAGCTTCAGATTTTACGACACTCAAGCTGGCATATCATGTTAAAACAAAATACATGAGAATCAAGGCAAGAGGGGGCTTAAGGGGCATTGGAATGTGAGAGGAGTGTGAATTGTTAGAGGTACTTAAAACGTATTATTTTGTAAAATAACCAACATGTTTTAAGATCTGTCAAACAGAGACAAGTGTGTGTGTACTTTTGTCTGTGTGTGTATGTAAAAATCCAAGAAATGCGACAGACACCTCCCCATTCCCAAATGAAAGCACCTTATCCAACTCTTTTTTAGAGAATGCATTTATTAGGGGGGTTGCAAAACCAAAAACACCGCCCTTCAACTACGTCCCTGTGTGGGAGGAAGTTGTTTTCTATGTGGAAACACCCTTTAATGGCCAGGGATCAAATTCTGGTCAGAACCGTTCAGCAGGGAACCAAATGTACAAGCCATTTGTGCAGGGGCCACCCTGCCCATACTTGACACTGTTGCGAGTGTATCACCCCTCATCACCGAGCGTGGTTCGAGGGGATAAATAAACCCAGGTCGCAAGTGACCTTCGGCCGAGACCATAGCTGGATGTCTTGTGTGCATTTCTTGCTACGCGCTGCCAGGCCTTGCGGTGCACCCTTCAGCTTGTCACACTGGCGAAGAGGTGAGAAAAGACCCTCACATCTGTTTCCCCAACATAGGTAACGTGCTGTTCTGCCTACCGGCGTGTGGCTGCGCCAGCCAGGCAGCTCTGCACTGCCCGTATCTGCCCAAGGTCTGCTTGGTCGCCATCACGACCTGGTCTGAGTGTGCGCATCAGGCGGCCGCACATGAGAACGCCTACTGCGGTGCGGCAATCCATGTCCGAGCGGATGACACTCCTGCCTGAGCCTGCCGCTCAAGAGCCCGCCACCGTGTGGCACATTACTCGAGGGCGGGGCTCCTGGGCCTGAATCGGTAGGAATCCCCACGAGCCTACAAGGAGGCCTCACAATGAGTGGAGCACGCTTCAAAGGAGCAATTTTCACTGCGCTGGGGATGCAGGGGCAGCACAGAAGGCTGATAAAAGGGGAAAGTGAAAAAAGTGGAAAAAAAGAACAGAAATATGGGTAAATCAGTCCATAAGTGCCCAATGGCCACCAAGCAAGAAAAGCATAGCCACCAAGCAAGGCAGGCCTCTACCAAAGCAAGGTCGGTCAAGGGGCTCACAAGGGGCCCACACGAGGCACACAAAGCCAGAAGGCCCAGCATCCCAGAAAGGAGAGCAACAAGGCCACCCAATCCCCATGCAGGGAGGTGCTGTCACACCCCAAGGTGACCAGCCCTAAGGTATCATGGAAGACCCTCCACCACCACAGCCTCCAGCACCAGTCATGCCACACTCGCAGGCTTCAGTGATGCCTATACTCCAGTTCAGCCAGCTGTGGGTGGGTCGCCTTAATCACTATTTTACAGGGACCCGGGAAACGGATGGTACGGTGAAGCGCTTCCTGTTGATGCACTTCAGAGGGGACGAGCTCTACGAGCGGTTTGAGATGCTACTCAACACCGGAGCAGCCCGGGAGTATGACGCTCCTATTGCGGCCCTCGATAAGTACTTTGACCCACAAATGAACAAGACTATCAGCGGTTCAAATTACGCCAGGCCCGGCAAAGGGAGGAGGAATCAGTAGACATGTTTTACGCCCGCCTCCGGAAGTTGGCACACTCCTGCACTCATATTGACCAAAATGAAAAGATCCGGGTGCAAATCATCCAGGAATTTAAGTCTGTCACACTGCGGCGTCAGATGCTCCTACAGCCAGGGATATCTCTGGACAAAATCCTGGTCCTTGCCCGCTTGTATGAGCTGTCTGACAAGCAGGCTGACCAGATGGAAGCCATCCGAGTGAGAAACACGCCCGCCATGGTGATGCAGAAGGTAGTCCAGGTCAAGGAGGAGACAGTAGAGGTTGTGCAGAGGCGACTCTGCCCAGAGGCGAAGTACCAGAAGTTGGCTGAGCGGCAAGTGTGGGAAGTGTGGTTAAGACCACAAGGAGCTAGACAGGTGTCCGCCAGAGGGCAAACCTGCTCAAAGTGTGGCAAGGCCAATCACTATGCCAGCATCTCCTGGAGTGGAGCAGGGCGCACACGCGGAGGTACTTCCAGGGGCAATCGAAAATCCTAAGGAACCTCATGCTGGAAGAACACGACAACCTGAGGGCCCCCCCTGAACAAGGCGCTGCTGCATACTGCAAAGACAATGACCACAGGTTTGTCATATCGTTTGCAGGAAGGCCAGGGAGATCAGGGCCGAAGAGACACCCACCTCCAATGTGCGACATCATGGTAAACGGAACATTGGTCCAAGCCTTAATAGACAAAGGCACAAGGGTCAACACAATGGACTCCAACCAGTACAATCGTCTGTCGCCCATACCTCGTCTGACACCGAACGCAGCCAAGATCTACACATACGGAGGCACAGACCCCCTACAGCTCCGTGGGATGATGGAGGTCGAAGTATACAGCGCAGAGTACTCCATGACAACTAAGTTCCACGTGACTGTGGGGAAGAAAGGAACGCTGCTGGAGTCTCACACAGTGGAAGGCCTGGAGCTGGTGTTCTTTGCCAAGCAGGTTCATGAAAATCACCCTCAAGACATGCTGAGTGAATTTCGCCAGCTCTTCTAAGGGCTAGGCAAACTGCGAGGGCACCAAGTAAAGCTACACATCCACAGGGCAGACCAGCTGAGGGCACTGAGACACAGGCACATCCCCTTTCACCTGCACACTACTGTAGAAAGAGAGTTGAAAGACCTGGAGGTCTTAGAGAAGATGTCTGGACCCACACCATGGGTATCCCCATTGATGGTGGTGTCAAAGCAACCGGACACCATCCGGCTTCCAAATCAGGCCATCCGGAGAGAGAGACATGTGCTCCAGACCATGGATGACATTGTGGCAGATTTGAACAGGGCACAGTTGTTCTCCAAAATAAATCTGAACTCTGGATACCACCAGTTGGAGTTGGCGCCAGATAGCTGCTACATCACCACGTCCTCCATGCACATCGGCCTCAGGAGATATACCCCGCTCAGTTTTGGCGGGTCATCCGCGGGAGAGGTGTTTCAAAACACCAACAAAGAAATCCTCTCAGGCCTGATAGGAGTAATCAACATAAGTGATGACATCCTGATTTATTCACAAAGTCTCTAAGAACACCATACCCCGCACAGAGGCTGGCTGACTATGAACTCACGCTCCATAAGAAGAAATGAGCGTTCTATCGGGGGTCAATAGACTTTTTTGGATATATCTTTTCATGAGACGGACTTCTCGTCGACCCGCGCAAAGCCGAAGCTATCATGACTGCCCCTGTTCCACAGAATCCCACAGGGATAAGGAGCTTCCTCAGGATGGCGACATACTGCGGGAGGTTCATCCCGAATCTGGCCACTGTGGTGGAACCACTCAGGCTGCTGACTGAAACTGGTGCACCCTGGGAGTGGTCGCCAAGAGAGGAAGCAGCCTTTCAAGACATCAAGAAAGCCTTACTGGATCAGACAACTATGACATATTTCCACCCCAAACGGAAGATGGAGCTTGTGGTTGACGCTAGCCCTATCGGGCTAGGGGCGGTCCTTCTACAAAAAGACACCAAAGGAATCTGCGCCCCATGGCGTATGCCAGCAGGGCGCTATCCCCAATGGAGACCAGATATGCTCAAATAGAGCAGGAAGCCCTAGCCATTAGGTGGGCATGCCAGCACTTCCACCTGTGCCTATGCGGCCATCCCTTCCAAGTGGTAACAGACCACAAACCCCTCCTACTGCTGTTCAGTGGATTGACACGCATGGCGCCCCTGAGGATCAAGAGATGGGCAGTTCATCTGCAAGCGTACACTTTTCAGCTGATATATATAGACCCAGAGCTGACAACCCTACCAATTTTCAGTCCTGGATCCCCTCAGAAAAGACTGGTGGGCCACTGCAAAACAATGACGCCAGCACCTAGGCCTTCGTGGCCATGGTGGAAGACAGCACCTGCCCCGCGGCAGGGACAAAAGAAGACATTTTCATCACCACGTATGAGGATGACATGCTGAAAAGGGTGAACGAGACCATGGAAAAGGGACAGTGGCATTGGTTCCAGGACTGAATCACCCAGCTAACTGCGAAGGATCAGAACTCCCAACGCCAACTCTGGAGAGTGCGGCACAAACTCAATATTAGCGGGTCTGGCTTAGTTCTAAGGGGACAGCGAATCGTTGCACCTAAGACTCTCTGCCAACGGATGGTAGCGCTTGCCCATCAAGGACATCAAGGTATTGCCAAGACAAAGGCCAGACTGTGGGCGAAGGAGTCGTTTCCCAATATGGACGACATGGTAGACGCCGAAGTCCATCCCAGCCACCCGTGCACCATCACCAGGGGTGCCCCCCCCCAGCGCCGGTCATCACAGAAGAACCATGCAGTGCACCCTGAACAACGTTAAGTATCGACCTTGGGAGCTCTCCCAATGGGAGGCACACCATGGTCGTCATGGACTCCTTCTCAAAGTTCCCAGTGGTAGTGCTGGTGCCCTACACGGCATTCACACATGTGCAACCAGCCCTGGAAAAGATCTTTGCCACATTCGGGCAGCCAGATGAGATAAAATCTGACAACGGGCCACCGTTCGAGGGGGGAGAATTCCACGATTTCCTGGCGAGGAGAGCAATCTGGCATCGCAGCATCACCCCACAGTGGTCTCAAGCGAACGGCGAGGTGGAGCGGTTCAAGAGAACCATCAACAGGTATCTCCGAATCTGTGTGGACCAGCACCAAGATCTCGAATCATGTCTGCAGCAATTCTTGCTCGCCTACTGGCCAACACCACACTACAACCGGAAGCGCCCCAGCCTTGCCCCTGCTAAAGCGCTCACCACAAGACCTAATTTCTACTGACCCTGAGTGGGCGCCGCCCAGAGTGGATGCAAAAAGAGCGCAACAGAAGGGCAGGACGACCAACGAGAAGGGGACTGCAAACAGAGGGGCCAAAGCCTCTGCCTTGAGCGTAGAATCAAAAGTAGTCCTCAAGGATCAGTACCCAGGCTGGAAATTTCGTATGCCTTTTGAACCGGAGGTGTCGACAGTCACTTGTGTGGATGGCACCATGATCACAGCACAAAGAGGCTGCCACACGGTGGTGAAAAACGTATCCTGGTTCAAGGCCGCTCAAAGTGTCCTGGTTGCGGAGCACCCGTCTCAGGATGACAGAGCAGATCCAGCAAGTCTGCCGGATGAGATCACTGCAGGCATCCCGGAAAGCTGGGTGCTCTCCCCCGTCCCGTGTGGAGTGAGGGCCAGCCTTGAGAGCCCTGAGAAGCCATCCATGCCAGGGGCATCAGTGAAGCCGTTGAGGAGCACCACGGAGAATCCGCAGCAAGAACCCTCCCGAAGCGAAGGGTACCAGCTCAGACCCAATTCGGCGCCCAGCCAAAGGCTGAAAGACTATGCCTGCTGAACGAGCTGTGGACCTGCCGGCTTGGGGTCAGAGATTGCAACGCCACAAAGTAATTCTATCATGCAGTTTACTTTTGTTCTTATGCTCCTATCCTCTCGTTTCTAGTTTCCTCTCTTGTTGGTTCTGTTCATCTAAAGGACAGTAGGGATGTAGAGGGGCCACCGGCCCATACTTGACACTGTTGCGAGTGTATCATCCCCTCGTGAGTGGGTGCGGTCCGAGGGGATAAATAAAGGGGCCCCAGGTCGCACGTGATCTTCGGACGAGACCATAGCCAAGTGTCTCATGGGAATTTCTTGCTGTGTGCTCCTAGGCCTTGTGGTGCACCCTTCAGCTCGCCACACCATTGTTGGCATTTTTGGGACAATAACAGATTTTATACCTCAAAACCCAAAACATTGAATCCTACCACAGCAAGTGCACTTGGCATTCTCCTGGGACTTTTGCAAGCTTGGGGCTGACTTCAGGCTTTTGGCAACAAACACGCACTAGGGGCCAGATGTAGGAGCCCAAATACCGGTCGGTAACGGCCGATTTCGGCCGTTACCGACCGGTATTTGGTATTGTAATGTAGGAGGCTAAAAAATTACAGAATCGGTATATTTACCGATTCGGTAAATTTACTGATTCGGTAAAATACCGAATCGGTAAATATACCAATTCTGTAATTCAATATGTAGGTGGCACAGTTTACAGTGCCACAGGCCCTTAGAAATTCGTTATTTACCACCCAATACTATTGGGTGGTAAATTACTAATTTCTGTGTACATGTACATCTGTGCCATGTGTGTCATATGGCACACAAGCCAAAAACAGGGGTGCAACAGGGTGTCAAAGTGACACCCTGTACCCCTTGGAAATTCGGTATTTTTACCGATTCGGTAATTACCGAATCGGTATTTGCTATTGAATCCTATGGGCTTCAAGGCCTTTAGGAATCAATGGCAAATACTGATTCGGTAATTACTGATTCGGTAAAAACCAAATCTTACCGATTCGGTATTTTTACCGATTTTTTTTCCTACATAGCAATTACCGATTAGTAAATACAGATTCGGTAAAATTCGGTATTTACCATTCGGTAATTTGCTATTACCTACATCTAGCCCTAGGTCTTTTTAGAAGGATAGAAATGCATTTGCTGGAGTGCAACAGTGGTCTGTATATATTGAAATTGACACTTACCGTTTTTCCTGCATCTCTTTGTTCTCCTTCTCGATCTGGTGAATTTTGAGTTCATGTCGAGATATTGGGCACGTTTTTCCAGCTTCAAAAGGTACAATATTTGCCTCTGTATTTACATATTTATCTTCTGCCACAAACACTTCCTTTGCAACTATGTTAATTTCTTCATTTGTTTCTGAGGGAAGACGATTTAGAAACACTTCTTAGCGGGCATGCCACACTTTATTATTTACACTTTTAAGAATGTACGCATGAAGGAATACCAAATCTGTACCTTCACATGACAGAATATGCTGCATTTCTAACATAAATTACATGGGAACGGCATTTTGTAGAGTATATACATTGAAAACAATTGCCACAGAGTTAGATGAAAGGTTTAAAATGGTCCACTCTTTCGGTCTGTTAAGCAAGCAAGATATACATATTTGCGTAGTGCTTATTATCTCAGACAGTTAGAATTCACTGAACTGTAGATGATAGACATTCATTTTAATAACTTAACGGTAACGTACAGAAATAACTCTAAATAAAATATTGTATTAGTGGCCAAACACAAGTATTCTGATTGTATCGTGACATGATGTTAAATACAGGAATTTTACAAAATATGCAACTCCTAAAATAATAATAATACAACAAAATGGGAACAGAGTATATTCAGATGCTACATTCAGTAAGTAGTAACTCCCTAAACTAACACATACGTCGTTTCTGTGCGTCCCATCCTGAGGATGAACATCAAAAAAGACTACTCCTCTTTAAAAAAGTTAACATTAATTTAAGTGAAAGAACACATACTATTGCTTGTGATACTATATATAATAAATGGCCTCACTTATTTAGGTCTAGAAATGGGAGTCTGTGTTACTGATTCAGAGATAGGTACATAGTTGGCAATTTCCTGAGTCTGGCATCCAAAGATGTTCAGTATGGAAGGTGGCACCAGAGACTAGAGACTAGAGCCAAGATGCCTATGCTATGGTGCGGCTCTGCGGCTGAGATCAAAATCCGTCATTAGTCCTTGCATTCAGCACCTAGCTCTGCTTTCAATACACATAAATGGAGGGTAGGGGAAAACCTCCTTGTAGGAGCTGAATTTGTAGAGGTCAGACCCATTTTGCGGAGACTACTGCAGTGAGTGATGTTCGGTCACAATCGGGCCTGGCCGACCTCCTTTAGCCTGCGCCAGGGCTTTAGATGTCCAGGGTCCTGCCAGTGCTCACCACCAGTAGTTCTAAAAAGCAGGTGCTGAGACGGGTCCATATCGGCTCTCCATTTTTGCCCTCACGATCAGGGCGAAAACAAATTCTTAACACTGCAGCGGAACCACCTTTCACTGCCTTTGAAGTAACTTAAAAGAGACTCGTTATAGTTCTTTGACAGTTTCATTTGTTCAGATCAGAAGCATTTTCAATATTATATACAACAAAGCCATAGTTGTTGCTTATTTATCTTACGTAACTAACCATTGACAAAGCCAATAGTCCTGACTTGTCAAGTTGTTATAGGTGTAATGTTACTTGTATTATACAACTGCATACAAAGACAAAAGCAGCAAAATACCAGTCAGGTGGCACACTATGCTAAGCACAGATTTTATGTTTAAATGCTTTAACCCCTTCCGTGCGGGCGGTTTTCCCCGCCCATGCTGACTCCGCCTTGCGCGGGCGGAGTCATGACGGAACGGTTCCGTCATCCGCACAGCTCACCCGTAGTGCATGACGGAACCGTTCCGTCAGCAGCATGGAAGGGGTTAAGCCACGCCCTTAAATACATCGGCCCACCCCTTTGAGAGATCCCCCCTAATTGTTTCATCCCACTAAAACCCCTGGCAGGCAACTTACGCTGTAAGCTTGAGCAGGTGCCACAAAAGATCTGCAGATGGGCAGGGCCACGATTCTACTCTGGTTAGGGCAATCAGCCGTTGTACGCGACTGTCCTGGGCTGTGGAGAAGACTGAGGCTGATGTGTGGATGAAGGTTGACCCCATTTATTCAATAAAATGGTGACGGAGATGACACATCGGGAAGTGGACTGCAAGCACCAGACCTAAGTGAAGTTGTGAGGCAGTGATGCAGCGCAAAGTTGCCCATTCCATCAGATCATGGCAGAAAATGCAAAGATATCTGATTTAAATGTGCACTTAGCACGTGTCTTATGTGACACAACTATGAATGCATCCATTTCTAACGATAATGGCCTTACTCCTAGTCCTACTCCCTCGCCTTCCTTCAGCACAATTGAGGCCCCGCCTCCCACCCAGACCCACCCCCAGCATAAAAACTCTGCCCGCCCCCACCTCCACCTGTACACAAACAAGCCGAGCTAGCACTCAGTTGAACCGCACCGGGAGGGAGAGAGGGTCCTTGAAGGAAGGCGAGGGAGTAGGACTAGGAGTAATGCCATTATCGTTAGAAATGGATGCATTACCTCCCGTCCCTCCCTCGCCTTCCTTCAGCACAATTGAGGACATAGCAAGCAGAAGAAAACAGAGACGGACAACTGAGTGACAAAGAACACAAAACAGTGCCCCAAACACAGCAGATCAACATCCCCGGCCTCGCAAAGAGGACAAGACTCCGAGGCCCGAACCCCCACCAGAGGAAAAGCCACCAAGACTGTGGACCGAAATCAACAACCCCACGGAGTGGGGGAAGGCTAACACCTGAGTCGGACCAAAGCGAACAAATAGAGTCCTCCACCCGGAAGGACACCACAACCAGCAGGCACCACAGCAAAAGAGGCCGGACAGCCAAACCGAGCAAACGAGACTCCACAGCCAAGGAAGGAGCAGGACAGAACACAGGCAAAACCACCCCACGACAGAGCGAAAACGCCCGAGCCACCGGAGGGACAAGGGACGGAACCGGACCCAAAACCCGCAGAACCATACCGACCAGACAGAAGGGAATGCACAAGACAGGGCCCAAAACACCCCCAAGCGCCCGCGGGGGCGACATCAACCAAAAAACAAGGCCCGAAAGCCGAGAGTCGCAGCCCAAGACCCCAAGGAGCCCAAAGGGTGGACCGGATAAGACATCCAACACAAGCAGCAAAGACCTCGAAGGGAAGGACCCGACAGGGTGGGGAATCAAACACACCAGACCCGGTAAAGAAAACCAGGCAACAGACCCCAGGCAACATGCAAGGAAGCCAGGAGCACAAAGAAGCAGGAAAGCCGCCCCCTGCACCTGCAGAGGAGCCACCGACAATCCCAGAAGAGCCCCAGAAGGAGCGAACCGCTACACCAAAAGGAGGCCAGCACCATGGGAACAACACCCAGAGCAGAACCCCAGGCGGAAAAGGCCAGCAAACACCAAGCAAAGGACAGCCGAGAGGAGGACCGATGGGAAGCCCGCAAGCCACCGCCAGCCAGCCGAGAACCCCCAACCCGGCCAAGGCTAGCCGCACAACAGCCAGGCAGCAGGGGCAAGCCCCGCACAGAACCCAGGGGAAGGGCACGGAACCACAGGAAGGAACCCTCACCAAGCGCAACACAATCCGGACAGGAGAGGAAAACAAGGAGCCCAAGGCCAACAGGGAGCAACCAACAACCCCCGAGAACAGACCCACAGGGCCCGCACCAGAAATGCCCAGAGCAGCAGAAAAGCAGCGAGGGGGAAAGGGAAAGGCACACAGAAAAACCCAGAGGCCTAGGAGAGGGTCAGCCGCCGACCACCCCAAGACCTGGGCCCCCGGCCCAGAGACCAGAACCGGGCCACCCAGGCCCACCTTGGCCCACAACAAGACCACCACAGGGAGGCCCCAACGACCCACCAACAGGCCGGACACAGGGAAGGAGTGAGAAAACCCAGGATGAAGGAGGGACCCAGCACAACAGAACAGCCAGCACACAGGCCACCCACCGAAGGCAGAGATCAGACAGCCCGAGCACCCAGACCAGAGTCCACAGACACAGGACGCAGGACACAGGCAACCAAGGAACAAGGACCAGAACCCGGACCAACCCGACCGCGGCATAGGACGAAGCCACCGGACGACAGACTGAGCCAACACCCACGGACCCCGCAGAGAGCCCCAAAAGGGCACCAGGGCAAGCCCAAATGCCACAAATCCGTCAGCAAGAGAACCCCCGGGAGACCAGCAGGAACCAGAACTGGAACCCGAACCGAACCCAGCAAAGCCAAGAACAGGCAGGTGACCGAAGCCACCACAAGCGGAGCCGGAGGAGCCAGCGAACACCCAGCCAGAAGGCAACAGCGGCCGATCCACCAGGAGAGCACTCCCGGGGACGAACTTATAAGGGCAGCAGGGACAACGGACCCCGGAGACCAACCCAACAAGAGTCAGACGGAGAAGAAGGAAATGAGCCCAGGGAACCAGAAACACCACAGAAGCCAAGCGCCCCAGCACCTGCAGCCTCAGGACCGCCGAGGAGCCCCCGGGACCACAAGGCCCGAATCCACGAAGGGAGAGAGACCAGGAGCCCGCCGGACAAGGGACCAGGGCCGAGCAAAGCCAGAAAATTAGCACCGACAGGGGATCAGAGAAGACAAACCCCGGGACACCAAAAACCCGACCACCGGAAGAACCATCCGCAAGAGGTCGACCAGAGACGGAGGAAGGAAAACCCCCTCCGCAAGAAGGAGAGCCCGAGAGCACCCATACAAGCGGGAAGACCCAGGGTAAAGGACAGAGGCTGAAGGGGAAGGACGCCACATGGAACACGGGCACATTCCACAGAGAACCGCAGGAAACGCAGCAAGAAGCAGTGACATGGATGCGGAGAGAAGCGCCCCCAAAACCCAGGGCATGCCATAAACAGGCAGGCTGGGCCTGCGGAAAGACGGCACGAAGGACCAGCACGTGGAAGGGAATGGACCGAAACCAGGAGCAGACCCCCAGGAGAACCAGAACGGCACAAAGCCGCCGGACACCCCAGCCCCAGCAACAGAAAGGAGCGGGCCCCAGACCCGAGCCCCTCTGATAGGAACCCAGCAGATGGATCACATGGCCAGAAGGCAACAGCGGCCGATCCACCAGGAGAGCACTCCCGGGGACGAACTTATAAGGGCAGCAGGGACAACGGACCCCGGAGACCAACCCAACAAGAGTCAGACGGAGAAGAAGGAAATGAGCCCAGGGAACCAGAAACACCACAGAAGCCAAGCGCCCCAGCACCTGCAGCCTCAGGACCGCCGAGGAGCCCCCGGGACCACAAGGCCCGAATCCACGAAGGGAGAGAGACCAGGAGCCCGCCGGACAAGGGACCAGGGCCGAGCAAAGCCAGAAAATTAGCACCGACAGGGGATCAGAGAAGACAAACCCCGGGACACCAAAAACCCGACCACCGGAAGAACCATCCGCAAGAGGTCGACCAGAGACGGAGGAAGGAAAACCCCCTCCGCAAGAAGGAGAGCCCGAGAGCACCCATACAAGCGGGAAGACCCAGGGTAAAGGACAGAGGCTGAAGGGGAAGGACGCCACATGGAACACGGGCACATTCCACAGAGAACCGCAGGAAACGCAGCAAGAAGCAGTGACATGGATGCGGAGAGAAGCGCCCCCAAAACCCAGGGCATGCCATAAACAGGCAGGCTGGGCCTGCGGAAAGACGGCACGAAGGACCAGCACGTGGAAGGGAATGGACCGAAACCAGGAGCAGACCCCCAGGAGAACCAGAACGGCACAAAGCCGCCGGACACCCCAGCCCCAGCAACAGAAAGGAGCGGGCCCCAGACCCGAGCCCCTCTGATAGGAACCCAGCAGATGGATCACATGGCAAGCAAACAGGACACCCAGTCCCGCAGAGCCACCCAGCAGGAACCGGAGACAGGCACCGGAGGCAGCCGAACCCCCGACCAGGAGGAACCCGCACCAAGCCGACCCAGCACCCACGACCCACAGAACCCAGGACCCCAGGAACAACAGAAACGGCCCGCAGCCACAGAGGAGGAAATGCCAAAGACGACCACCCACAGACAGGGAACCGACCCGACAGCAGTGACAGGGACCCAACAGGGCCTGGCACACAAACAAGGAGGCAGCAAGCCAGGGCGAACAAAACGGCCAAAACCGCGCCCCTCCGAATGACGGAAGGAGACACCCATAGCGGGGATGATGGAGAGGACCCAGTGCAAGGCACGCGAGAAAGGCAGGACGCCCCATTCACGGCAAGGTAAGCAGAGGGCCCAAGCGGCGACACCCAGCCACCACAAGCAATTGACCTCAACCCAGCACCAAGGAGGGCACAGTAGAGCAAAGGACAGGCCAGCCCCCAGCGCCACCGCAGCATCCAAGCAGAACAGACCCACCAAGCAGCGCGACCAGGACAGGTACCAACAGCCCAACGGGAGGAAAGGGGGCGACTCCCACAAAGAAGCAAAGCCACCGGAGGAAGAGAGGGACTCTCCGCACCGAAGAGAAATCCCCCGACGCAAACTGAGCGTGCAGAGAAGCCTGAAACAATAGAGGATCCAACACAGCGCCGAAGGAATACGGAGGGCTGAGGAGAGACCGCACACGGCAGGCCCCACAGGCAACCAACAAGCAACTGTCAGCAGGCCAGTACCACAGTGGACAAAGCCACAAGCACAAAGCACATACAACCAGTACGAGCAACGCACGCCACTCACATCGCACCAGGCCCCCACCCCGGGACCAAAGGGCAAGGCCAACCGGGAGGGCCGGGAACACCAAGGAAAGAAACCCACAGTCCCAGCCCAGCAGGAAAGAGGAAAACCCTGCCGACCAGCACAAGAGCCCAGCGACCCACGTCCAGAACGCCCACCACCCTGGAGCCACAGACAGCGCCAGTGGCGGGAGAAGGATCCACAGCATCCAAGCACCCACAGGGAATCAGTCGCCCACAGGATTCGCAGGATGAAGAGGGGATAGAAGGCAGCAACAGAACCTCCAAACCCCAGAACACAGGACAGAGCAGCCCCAATCCAGTATAGCACCAACCAGACATGAGAGGTAGAACACCCCCCACGGAGCCCAGGCGACCAGTGCGCCCAAAGGGAGACCGGAGTCGCAGAGGAAGAGGACATCAGCATGCCCCCACTAACCCCAAGCGACCCAGTGGCACTCAGCCAAGGCCACCATAATCCAAAGAAACAGGAGCACAGGCAGGACACGAACCCTTCCTCCAGAAAAACGCAGCGCCAACAAAGGCAAAAAGAATACCCGCCGAAGTACAGCACCAAGGCAGGCATCACATCAAGAGAAATGCCCAAGCATTGGAAGGGGAAAAACAACTGAAAACAGGCAGAAACCCGTCCTACCTGGCCTCCGGGAAGACAGCATACCGGGAGGAGGCAGTCACACAGCCCGACCCGGAAACGCAGCCACAGCCACAGGAGGACCGTCCGACACCGTCTAGGAGCTCCAAGCCACCGCTCCGCCCCCACACCACGAGGGAGACGAGGAGAGGAGGCACCGCCAGGAGAACGCTCCAGAAGGCAACGCCGTAGCAGAGAACCAGACCGAAGACTCCTGGGCACCGCCACAGGGAGGAGCTGAAAAGGTAAGTCCCACTAGGGAGACAGAAAAAAACAGGTGCAGGTGGGGGCGGGCACAGTTTTTATGCTGGGGTGGGTCTGGGTGGGAGGCGGGGCTTCAATTGTCCTGAAGGAAGGCAAGGGAGGGACGGGAGGTAATGACAATCCATTCAACATTGCTATGAAAGAGTGGCTTTACTATAGAACATGTGAATTTACTCATAAAGTGTTTCTATTCATGGTGACTGAAATATACATTTAGAAACCATCCTTAATCAATAGATATAGATTTAATATGAATGTTTCAGAAATATTCATTTGATGAAATTAAAAGAATTGTTCCTTCGCATTATTTTGCTTCATGATTAACACATGGTTTAGGATTTTTTGAACATATGCAAAATGTCACAAATATTAATGTCACAAATATTACTTTCGAGCCATCGTCACATATGTAGTTTATGATTTTGAACAGAATGATAATTATTATGCAATGTATCCATTTTTTGTTGTTACATGTAGGCCTTTTTACATGTAGTTGTTAGTCATACGTACTATAGAGAAATTTGAGTTTTCGTGTATGCTAATGCCGTATGAATTAAAATACTAAAGAAAGTATAATCATTTGTTTAACTGTACACACGTATATTAAATGTGCAAACTATGATTTAATAGTTTGAATTGTCATGATTTTGTAGGCCTGAACTTCATCATTATGCGTATTACATTTTCACTGGTTACTGTTTCTGCTAACTTAAATAATGTTTGCAACTGATCTCTGCATTGCTAGTTAAGAACCGATACATTCTTCTATTAGTGATAGATACATACTCTGGGAAGAGGACCTTGACGGAGAGCTCACAGGAACTGTAATGTTGATAAATGCATAATGGATCACAGATCTGGGAATGTAAAAGTGTCACTGTTCCCGTGTCTAGTCTGGGCCATTTCACAACTGTTGCAGCTTGCAAGGTGTGAACCCCTTGGACAATTGCTTCTTCAGATTGTTGCAACTGAAGGAATGTTGCTTGCAGGTTTTACAGACTATAACCTACCAATGGTCCGGAATGAAGGAGCTCTTTCTCACTTTTCCCCGAACAAGGTCCGAATTCTTGTCCCTGGACTCTTGTGGACTTCCATGCTGAACACTATCTGCAGCCCTGTTGGACTTGGCCCTTTTTGCAGGGTCATCCCTGAACTTTTTACCTTCCTCCTGTATTTTGTCTGACATGTTTTTGTTGATTTTATGACTCTGGGCACTTTACCACTGCTAAAGTGTATATGCTCTCCCTATTGTAAATTGATGTAGGGATTAGTGACTCCATGATTGACGGGTTTGGTTTACTTTTTAGACCCTAGTACAGTGCACTGAGTGTGCCCAGGGCTTGTAAATCAACTGCTGCTGGTGGGCTTGCAGCACTGGTTGTGCCACCCACAGAAGCCACCTGTAAAAGTGTGTCTCAGGTCTGCTATTGCAGAGCTTGTATGCAGTTTGGTACTGCCATGTTGACCGGGCAAGTGCACCCACTTGCCAGTCCCTAAACCTTCCCTTTTCTGCATATTATTCACCCCTATGGTAGGCCTAAGGGCAAGGTGCCTTTTAGGTTAAAGGTAGGACATGCCCTGATGTGTGTGGAATGTCCAAATAGTTACAGCCATTTTCGTTTTTCACTATTGCAATACTACCTGTTCCCCATAGGCAAGAATGGGCAGTTTGATTATAACACCTTATAATCCTAACTGACTCAGGGAACTAGGTAGACATTCAAGTTTAGTATGCCTAAACTCAGAATAATACAATACATCTTTTAGTGAAGTTGGTTTTAACATCGTCGGAGAAGTGTGTCGCCGCTGCTGCCGCCGCCGTCGCATTGCTGGGAAAGCGTGACGCTGCTGCCGAAGTGCCTCGCATCGCCGGAGAAGAGGCTCAACGTCGCATCAGGCGCCGCCGCATCACCGGGAAGCGTGCCGCAGGGCCTGTCGCAGCTCAGAAGAATTGTTGAGGCGCAGCACAGCCGTCGGGCGTGCACGCACCGTGTGGCATCAAGGAGAAGACGACAATTTTAGTTTCATTGCACCAGATCTTCATCGCATCACGGTATTGCGGGCCCCATTGCCACAGAAGCGCAGTAAGAAACTGACGCATCCCCTCCCCACACCGAGAAGAACCAACGCATCCCCTGCACATCAGTAGGGACCCGGCGTATCACCGTTCTTGCGTGTAAGGAACCTTCCATGCAACACTTTCGTTGTATAGTGTTACACATCCAAAGGTACATTGAACTTAAAGTGTAACGTTTTACATCTAAAGAGAACTAAGCTATTTCTACCATTTTTAAAGTACAGTTTAGTGGATTTTTGTTGTTTGTGGTCTTGTGTTGAGTCTATATAAAAATACTTATTTTTATACTACAACTTGTGTGGTGTCCATCTGTAGTGTTGTCACTGGGTTACTGTATGTGTTCACAAATGCTTTACATACTGCCTCTGAGATAAGCTTGTCTGCTCGTGCCAAGCTACCAAGGGGGTGAGCAGGGGTTATTTTAGGAGTGTACCCCTAACCCTGACTAGATGCAAGGGTCCCTATTTGGTCAAAGGTACTAACTGCTAACTAGAGACCCCCAAATCTAACAAGCCTGATGCAGATTTCCCTTTCACACCCTTTTTGCTGACCCTTTTCATTATTCCCCCCTGCCCTTGAATGGACTTTGAGATGTTTAGACCTCAATGACTATTATGGACTCTACTTTAAGTGTGGCTTAGACTGAGACGTTCCTGATTCTGTGAAGACTCTTGACAGAGCTTCTGTCATGTAACTGACTGTATACTTGCTCTACCATGCTTTTCTTTCCTATAAGCAACTCTTTGACTATTAAGACTCTGTAAACAACTGAATAAATGTTATTTTAAGGACTGCACTTGGGAAACTTAGATTTCTAATGTATAGTCGAAATAATTTTAGATTGTTTTCCTAACATCAGATATTAGTGCAGTTGATCGGAATAGCAGCTGTTGAGCCTCTTGTTTGTTTAATTCTGATTCACTTAAACTTGATCAGGAGACTTGGTCTCCCTCTAGCTTTATTGTACCTCTACAACATGATGTCTAGAGTGATTTACTTGAACTTAATTACTAATTTGTAACAAAGCCTTTTTAAACTTGACTACTGATTCCTGGTCCTCATTGTGTAGCCAAATGGTTGCACTGTCTAATGAAGGTTAACCACAAACTCTCTTTCCCCTCAGTATGCACATATAAGATCTATCGGAGGACCAAGAGTAAGAGTAAGTAGTATAAAAGTGTGGGTCAAGAAAATGTTGGATCAGCAGTAATGGCATGAATTGTGCCCGAGCTGACTGACCACGCCCTGGGGATTACATGCAGTGATCCACAGTAGAGTGCTGCCTATTATAGCCCACTTGTTTATTTGCTGACACTGGCTGCTGATGGGTACTTGGCACCCTATTGATCTGGGGGAGTTCAACGTTGCAGAGGTGTACAGCAGACCACAAATTTTACTGCCTCACCTGTATTTTTTGTGCTGACGAAGAGGCTGTGACCTACAGCTATCTTGCCTCACTCCTGAGATCACTGACAACATGTGTAATTGAGATGCTGGTCTGCTCATGCCCCTCAGCTGTAAATATGGTGCCTCTGAGGAGAAATGGGACCAGTGAAAAGGGGCCACTCCTACTCATTCTTGAACCTATCTAGAGACACTCTTTGAGGGGTATTTCTAGCCGCATAGAAGTGTGAAGGGGAGAAAATCATTAATGCACAATCAATCTTGAACACCACTTCCTGATACTTAAGAACCAAAGGACAATTTAGAAAGGTTAGTTTGGTTTATTACAAAGTCAAAAACAACTGTACATATACACACCTCAACATGAGGGTATAGAAATACAGAGGAAACAGCATTAAGCCAAATACACGCATCCAATTCAGATGGTGCAACATAAACAAAACTATTAGTTCTAGAAGGAGAATACAGATAATTAGGAAGCAAGAGTCCAAATTCCACCGCATTGAGGTTCTGATGAATGATACTGCATTTTTTGTTTGTGGGATAGAATGGCGGTGCACCACGCCTCCCCATAGCCACCTGTGATCCCGTGATTTCCTGCTCCACCCCCTCTTCGTGATGGCGGTATGCTGCGAGAGCTCTGGTCAAGGTTCTCATCTGTTTGCAGTGGCGGCGTTTTGCAAATTTGGAAAGTAATTGAGGAAGAGGTTCGGTTCGGCGTGTTTCTGCGCCTGATGCCCATCTCTGCATCCTCGAAAAGCACATTCCGAAAAACAGAAAGAAGACCGCATCTCGGATTTCATCTACACTGACTCTCCTGGTGTGCTAGCTTCACGGCCCGAGTCCCAGGTGAGGCGGAGCAGGAACGGTGGCGGCGAGGTGAACGGGGGAAAAGCGCAGCAGTGAGGGCTGAAGATAAGCAACACCTGTGTGTCAGCGCTGTAATAGAAATGAGGAGAGAAGCAGGGAAAATAAGGATAAACCCAACTTAGCCTGAATGTGCCATTATAAGCGAGGGAAGCAGGAGCAGAGACATATATGAGACACATATGCGTACATGAAGACCGAGCCCCGAGCGTAGATACACAGGACTACTGGATAAAAGACTGTTGATCCGCGGACTTTTGGACTCGCCCCCAGCCCCAAACGACTTTCACCCTCTGGTTTGGTGGCATTGGGTGAGTCCTCTTACTCAATACATTTTTCGCACAGAATTTCCGTGCGCAACGGTGGCGGCAGTGGCCGGCTAAGGGTTTTGGCACGTGCAAAGGATTTTGTTTCTGCATTTGGCGATACTTTGGATATATCTTGAATTACTTACCCTCATTTCCGTGATGCTGGAAGTCTGGTGTCAGCAAGCTTTCTGCATTCCCTTCTTTTGCTTAAGACTTCAGTATCCAGAGTCCTTTTCTTCCCTCTTTTTTGGAGATATTGCCTTGAGTATTCACTTCGACTTCCGGTGATCTGGTGATAGCAAGCTTTTTGCATTCCGTTCAGGACTTCAGCATCCAGAATTCCTTGCTTTTCCCTTTTTTGGGGGGGGGGGGGGGCTCAAAAAGGTTTACCGCTGGAGAAGCTAAAACATGGGCAAACTCCTGAATGTATGAATCAAGGCGAAGGCCCGCCGTCAGCAAGCTAAAGAGGCAGCAGTAGCCGCTAAATTTGCGGGTAAAGATGATGGCAAGGAGGAGGTATCTATACACTCCTCTGAAAGTTCAGGCGAGTTGGAAGCGTCCCTCACAGTTTTACCTACTCAAACAAGCCCAGGAGGTAATTTGGTGCTAGTAGAGACAGGGGAAACAAATTCTGGCTTGGAGGTGGCTCAGACTGGGCAATCCGCTCAAGATGGCCTGAAGGAAGCAAAAAAGATTAAAACACCGGCGGCGCTCAAAGTATCAAAACAATTTCCTTTGTTTGAGAAAAAGCCTGCTATGATTACTGCCAGTAGTCTGGCTCCGCCTGCTGTTTTTTCGGGATCAAGCCATATTTCAGAAACATCAGCGGTTACAGTGTTGCCAGGTACCTTGGGTCCAGCGTCAAGAGTGGCAGCTAATACAATGCCCGTCAACACCTCACCACACGTCGAAAAAAGCTAATCTGTAGGTCAAAGAGGGGATGATTTGGTAAAGGCCGCAGTGTTACAAGTTGATCTTAGATCTGCAGGCCCTGTGGATCCATTCAGCCCTATTCTTGATATGGACACCAAGACTGTGGGGGAGCTGCAGATGTCAGTCAAAGACATGCTAATCTGATTTTAGATGAGGTGAGGGAAATGAAAAGGTTCCAAAAAGCTGAGCTGGCTTCAATACACCAGCGATTGGATAAAATCGAAGATTTAGTATCTACTTTCCCTGTTCGTCTGCAAGAGGCTGAGGGCAGGATCTCTAGTTTGGAAGACCAAATGACAGATGTTAAGAAAGATGTCAAAGTCATGTCTAAGACCTCAAAGGCATTGGAAATAAAACTGGCCGATCTGGAAAACTATAATCGAAGATCTAATCTAAGAATAGTGGGGGTCCCGGAAGGAACAGAGGGGTCCAATATGGTCCATTGGGTCACCTCTTTTCTCCAACATGAAGTGATCCCAGAATTCAAGGGTGACTTAACGATTACCCAAGCTCATCGGGTCCCGGCCCAGCCGTTTCCTAATTCCACACTCCCTCGCACTATTCTGTTAAACTTTTCAGATATCCGGATAAAAGAAACAATTCTGCCCAAGGCTATTCAACAGAGACAATTCGCAGTTAATGCCACTACTAAATGCCGAATCTTCTCGGATATGTCCGCAGCTGCGGCTCGCAGAAGGAAGGAGTTCGTTAAAACTCTCCAGTTGTTCAAAGCGAAGGGAGCCCAAGCCATGATTGCCCAGCAGTCGAAATTGAAAGTTTTGGTTAAGGGCAAATTTGATATCTTGTCAAATGTTGATGAAGCGCAGGAGCTGCTTAGGGAGATCTCGCATGGCTAGAAGGACTTGATTTTGTTTAGTTATCTACATTTTTTTTTCTCTTTGAAATGCCTAAAATGTGTCTTAAAAGGATTGTGGAGGGGCGTGTCCAAGATGGCGACCTGATCGGACACAGGTCTCCGCGGCTCCCTGCCCCGATCCCTCCTAAAGCCCCTAAAAGTGACGCCTAACCTCCCCAGAACACCAAGCACATCGGATATCGGGAGCTGAGTTCGGCTGTTACCCCCAGAGAACTGTCGCTGCTTCTGCGCGACCCCAACGAGGCTCTGAGAGCGAGTGTTGACTCTGCCGCGGCTCCTGAAATGGCGGTCGCCCCGGAGCAGTAACCTGTTTGCGCGCTCTCTGCTCCTGCCCCTGAGCGAGGAAGGGACCGGCTAGCTGCCAGTAGAGCCTACGGGGACGACCCACTGCCTCCGGCCCTGGGGCCGAGACCCACATAAAGAGCTGATTGCAGCCGTCGCATAGTACCTGCGGCCCTCTCAGATCACGACGCGGTGGAGCTGTCGTTCAAAATCCCTGTATCCCTTCGCCCCCGAGGGTCGTGGAGCCTCCGCGAAACCCTCCTACAGAGGCCGGAGGTCACCAAACGGCTTCACAAATGTATCGTCGACTACTTAACCATTAATGATACGCCGGAGATATCGCTGTCAGCTCTGTGGGGGGCCCTGAAATCAGTGGCCCGCGGTGAACTCATTGCGATCGCCGCAGCAGAGGCCAAAGACCGGAGAGCGAAAAGAGCTGACCTCACCGCTCAGGTTGCTGAACTGGAGAGTGTTCACAGCCGCACTTGCGCTCCACGGGTCTGGAGACAGTTGAAGGCAGCTAGGGTCCAATTGGCCAGCCTAGATACTGACAGAGCAGAATTTGCTGCGCTCCGTCTTCGCCATACGGGGGTAACAAAACTGGCCACTTACTTGCCAGTGCTCTGAAAGCTAAGACCCAAGGCTCTGAAAGCTAAGACCCAACGCTCCAAAATTTCCGGCCTTACAGACGACTCTGGCACCGTCCTCGCTGAGGAGACTCAGGTTGCGGAGGCATTTCGGACCTATTTTGCCTCATTATACGGTGCTGAGGCGGTGTCCCTCGAGGAGGTCGATGCATATTTGGGCACGGCAACAATTACCGAACTGTCTCAGGCCAATGCAGATGCTTTGGATGCCCCCATCCGTCTGGAGGAGGTGTTGGCCGCTATCTCCTGCCTCCGCCCGCTTAAATCTCCGGGACCAGACGGCTTCTCGGCCGGTTTTTACAAAACCTTTAGCCAGCTGCTAGCTCCTGTCCTCACCCGGCTCTTCAACTCCTTTGAAGGCCCAAGCTCCATTCCCCTGGATATGTTGGCAGCCGAAGTGGTGGTGCTGCCTAAACCGGGTAAGAAACCCACACACTGCTCTGCGTTCCGCCCAATCTCGCTGCTGAACTTGGACCTGAAACTCTTCACCGGAATTTTAGCTGCGCGCCTTGGTCCATGCCTGCCTGGGATCTTGGAGCCTGACCAATCGGGCTTTGTGCCTAACCGTCAATGCAGCGATAACACCAAACGGGTGCTCCACCTGATAGACAAGGCCCATTTTCAAATCTCGGACTCCGCACTATTAGCCATTGACGCTGAAAAGGGGTTCGGCCGTGTCGATTGGACCTACTTACAACAAGTCCTAACGCGTTTTCGGCTGGGAGACCGCTTCCAATCCTGGATCGCCTGCTGTTACCACCGCCCCCAAGCTCGGGTCCGCTTGGGTAGTCTTCGATCAAACCCGTTTGAAATCCAACGTGGCACGAGACAAGAGTGTCCCCTGTCCCCCCCTCCTGTTTGCCCTGTACATAGAGCCCCTAGCTCAGAAGTTCCAGGACAACCCTGACATCGGGGGTATCACCTTCGGCCGAGAACCACACACGGTCAGCCTCTATGCTGACAACATCATAGCCGCTCTCGACCATCCAGATCGCTCGGTACCTGCCTTTTTGGAGGAGTTAGACTCCTTCGGTACTGTCTCGGGCTTTCGAATCAATAGGGGGAAATCCCTGATATTGACCCTGGGCAAAAACGCCCACTCCATTGGGCCTGCCTCTATACATGGGAGTGATCTCCAGTTGGCCACACAACTCCCATATTTGGGAGTCACTCTCACTTCTTCGGCAGTCGATGATAGCTCTTAATTACATGACCCTCACTGCCCAGATCCGAACAGACCTCGTGCGTTGGTCTAAGCAACCCCTCTCTCTACTGGGGAGAGTCGCCGCGGTAGAGATGTCAGTCCTACCTAAAATCTTATATCTCTTTCAGACCCTCCCGGTCGGCCCCCTGCAGGCGCCCTCACGGACCTACAGGCCGCCCTCCATCATTTCATCTGGGAAGGGAAACGAGCACGCTTACATAAGCAACTGACGTACAGGAGCATGGATGAAGGGGGCCTCGGAGTCCCCAACCTACTGCAATATTTCCAAGCATCTCACCTCCGCTATTTGGTGGAATGGTATAGGCCGGAATCCGAAAAGAGATGGCTCTTCCAGGTTAGGGCTATGGCTCAGACGCCCCTCTGGAGGGTTCCTTTCCTCGCCCGGCAGCACCAGTCGCGATACATCTTGAACTCACCTATCACCCGCACCATCATGCGGTTCTGGGACATGGTCGCTGTCAAGAAAGGCTAGACTACCTTTCCTTCCACGTTTACCCCCATCCTGGACAACCCGGAGTTCCCGCCAGGCAATGATCCTCATGCCTTTTCGCAATGGCGTGCCACCGCCTGCCGTTGTGCCAGCGACCTCTTGGATATACGGGGCTTTCTTTCCCTCTCTGACATTAGACAAGGCTACGAGGTAGTGGACCCTCACCTTTTCCAATACTTCCAACTCCGACACTGGCTCACCGACCCGGTCACCGCCACCCTAGTGGGCCGTCCGATGACAGTTTTGGAGAAATGGCTGCTGACAAAAGACACGGATAGACATCTTATCTCAGACATCTACAAAATGCTCACACCCCCACCCATCCCAGGTAAAACAGCGGGTCAGAAACGCTGGGAGGCTGAACTTGGTAGGACACTAACACCTAAAGAATGGAGTTACATATACTACAGGGCCTCACAAACCACACGCAACACAGCAGGCAGGGAAACTGCGGTGAAGCTGGCAATGTATTGGCACCTCACACCGGCCCGGCTTCACAGAGGGAACCCGACCCGCAGAGCATTGTGCTGGAGGTGATGTGGGGAGCGAGGCACATTAACCCATCTCCCCTGGGACTGCTGTGAGGTCCGGAGCTACTGGGAGACAGTCCTGGATGACATTGACTCCACCTTTGACACCGAAATCCCGAGATACCCTGCCTACACTGTCCTAGGCCTGCCTAACGCACTCACCTTTCCCTTGAAATCTATTCGGGGTCGCCAAATGGGGATCGCCATGCAAGCAGCTACACAGCACGTCTTATCGCTCTGGGGCTCGACCACCAAGCCCACGCATGTGGGATGGCTACACAAACTCTGGTTCACTTTGGGGATGGAATGCATCCAGGCTACCCTTACACATACCACTGTTGCATTTCAAAAGGTCTGGCTTCTGTTGCTATCCCTCTTGTCCAAAGAATTTAATGAGATCACATGCCCCAGATATCTTCGAATTCTGCGCCTTACTGAAGCTACGCGTGAACCTTCGGGATCTCATGCATGATCGCAATATCCACTATTTGATTACTTCTGAAATTGCTTCCTGCGCATGGCACACTAGTTGGGATGGGAGGGGGAGGGATGGGTTGGGAATGTGGGGGGTTTTCTGGTTTTTGTTATTTCTGTTCTGTTCTCCTACACTGCTTATCATTTGTCTCCTTGGTATCATACCTCTACTTTGGCATATACACCTCGCCTTCTGTTCAATTTACAGAGAAGACGTGCCTGTCTGTCTCGCTCGCCTTATATGCCTGATGCATTTCCATTGCAATGTGATGCCTATTTCTGCTCTTAAAATCAATAAAACACATTTGAAATTAAAAGGATTGTGGAGGGGGAGGGGTGAGGGGCAGGGGGAGCAGGGGGGTTAAGGGGTGTAATAACACAACACCTCAATGTTAAAGGTTAAGGCTCTGTGGCACGCGTGGGGGAGGGAAATAGGAGTAGGAGAAGGACCACAGAACGGGGGGAATGTCCACAGGATGGGGGGGGGGTGTTGGGGGTTCGGAGCACGGGTGGGAGGGGCGGAAAAAAAAATGAAGTCCTTTGTGCTACTGTTTGCTAACTTTCTAATTTTAGGCTGTGGGTTTTTCAAGATGGGTGTAACTGATAAAGGAAAAAAGGGGCGGACAGACAGAGATTGTGCAATGTTTTTGAGATGTTTCTCTTTCAGGTTTACGATTTTGATTCTTTATTAGAATGGGTCTGAAAATTATTTCTTTTAATGTTAATGGTTTCAACAATAAGAAAAAAATGTGAGCCATAGAAATGTGGATCAAGACTGAAAATCCTGCTGTCATTTTGTTATAGGAGACTCATATTCCAGTTATAAAAATTGAAGAGTTCTCTATGTTCAAATCATGGGCTTCATATCAAGGTTTTTCCTCATTCTCTGACTCCCAGCGGGGGGTTGCGCTTTTTCTAAATAAGAATTTATATGCTGAAATTATACAGATAGAACAGGGTGGTTCAGGCCGCTGGTGCTGGGCCACATGTAAAATTAATAATAGACAAAGACCCATTACTTTTGTTAGTTTTTATGCCCCAGTTGATGATAATTCTGGGATTTATGAGGATCTATTTCAATGTTTATTGATGGTGGGAGGGAATATTGTTATTGGAGGGGATTTTAATATTCTGATGAATTTAAAGTTGGATTCAGCTACTTGTATGAAAAAATAGCTTCAACCTAAATCATTCAGATCCATTTTCAATAACATGACAATACTTGATCTTTGCGATCCATGGCGTACACAAAACCCATTAAAAAAAGAATATAATTGCTGGTCCGGCAGATTCAGGTTTTCTTCCCGTATTAATTTTTATCTTTTCTCCAGACAGCTTAATTTTTGCTATCAGAAGATTTTGCATTATGGGTTCTCCGATCATGCAATGCTAGTTATTGAATTAGCATTGGTGGAAAATACAAGAGCTCCCACGCGATGGGTGTTCAATAAAACGTATTTGCATGATGAAGCATGGGTGACATCACTCAAACTGGAAATTTCTGATTTATTGCCCGTAACATTGAAACGGCTCCCCTTAATTTTGTTTGGGATTCCTTGAAGGCTTTTATTCGGGGCATAATTATTGGGAAAGATGCAGCAGAATTGTCTGCTGCCAGGAATATAAAGAATTCGCTCCAACACAATACACAGGTTCTAACTGAACTAAGGCAGCAGAATCCCGCTGGAAGTGTGCAAAATCAATTAAACGAAGCCAAGAGGGAACTTAGCCAACATTTTTTTGTTCATAGCGAAGAGATTTTTCTTAGGCAATCGCAAAAAATTTACGAAGAAAGCAATTTTACCAGGAAATTTCTGGCCTGGCAGGCTAGAGAACAAGCTGCTGCAAATCTGATTTGTTCTTTAAAATGCCCCGTTACTCATACAGAGACATCTGAGTCGGCTGAGATAGGGAAGATAATGCTCTCTCACTACAATAAGATCTATAGTAGACAACTTAATATAGATCAACAAAAGCTATTTGATTTTTTAGGTAAAAATGCACTGCCTACTCTTTCCCCAATAGATCAACTGATAATGGCCAATCCATTTACTAGGGAAGAAGTAGAGCTGCTGGCGAAAGATCTTCCAATTGGTAAGGCTTGTGAGCCTGATGGGTTCCCTGCCGAGTTTTTCAAGGTATTTTTTAGCTCCTTTTCCTATCTTTTTTTGCAATTATTAAATTCTATGCTGGAGGGCGGTCCAATCCCAGACTCGTTCCGGGAAGGAACTGTGGTGAGCTTTTTGAAGAAGGGAAAAGAAGCTAAAGACCTGAATTCATACAGACCCATTACATTATTAAATTTGGACTATAAAATTACCACAAAATTACTATCTACACGTTTTAATTCCATTTCTGCAGACTTGATTCATCCTGATCAAAATGTTTTTTTAGCCGGTCGACAATTGATAACTAATACACATTTTTTGATTGAGGCCTTAGATTATTTTGAAACACGAGGGGTACCTGCGTTAATTTTGTTATTAGATGCGGAAAAGGCTTTTGATTTGGTGGTTTGGGAGACACTTTTAATTATTTTACAACATTTTGGGATCCTAGAGAAAATCACAAATCTGATTCAGAATCATTACACGGGTGCCCAAGCCAGCGTTATTATTAATACAGCTACGGTGGGATCAGTGTTAGTTAAGCGGGGCACCAGGCGGGGTTGCCCATTGTCACCTGTTCTTTTTGCATTTTTTATTGAACCTTTAGCAATCGCAATTCAGAACTTTGTAAATATTTCTCCCCCGTCACCTCCATGGCCAAGATTAAATTATATGCTGACGACATTATGTTGTTAATCAAACCTGATACGCAATCTTAAACACAGGCTTTGAAGATTTTTTAAGAATTTGACGCTCTGGGGGATATCGGATTAATAAAAAGAAAACGGAAATTCTGGTCTGTGGTGGTATAGAGACAGAACTCCATTCCGATATAGGTAGCTGCATCAATAATAGACCCAAAATATATCTAGGGGTCTTTTTTTCTGCCTCAGTTAAAGATCTGTATATACTTAATTTCGATCCTCTTCTTCAGAAGGTTCGTACAATGTTCGCACGCTGGAATCCATTGCCATTATCTATTCTTGGCCGGGTTGCACTATTAAAAATGTCTGGTCTTCCCTTATTAAATTTTTTGTTTTCCACTATCTCCTGTTTTTTGCCTGGGTAATTTTTTTCTAAAGCCGAATCTTTGTTTTCAGACTTTGTCTGGGCTAAAAAAACACCTCGAATCGCAATAGGAACTCTTTATGAGGATACGGAGCAAGGTGGCCTTGCCCTACCAAATCTTAAGGATTATTATAATGCATACTTTGCACAGTATTTGGCAAGATTTAAAAATCAAATTTATGGTCAGAAGTTATTCATAAATTTCTTCTTTGATTTAATTTGTCTTGAGATCCTGATACCCTCCCCGCTTCAGGTACTTAAATCACCCAAATTTGTTCTTTATAAGACATTGAATTGGTTTTTTAAGAGACGCTCTGCGATGCTTAAAAGATATTCCCTTCCCTTTTTTAATTTAACAACCCTCCTGAAGAGTGTATTTCAACTCATAGGGATTGAAATAAGCCCTGAGATAGTGGAAAACTGGCGGCGGGCAGGGTTTAATATGTTAAGGGATTTTGTCAGGAATGAATCATGGATAACCCTGACACAGATGGCATGTCTAATCCATGGGAATTTTTTACTGATAGGTTCGTATAATTTGATTTATAGAATTCTGGGGCAAATGGACCCTACACAGTTTAGTCAACCTACCTAATTGACTAATAATCTCTTTGTGGATTCACAGGTGAGGAAACCTGGGGAGTGGAAACGCTGCTTAATTCTGAGTAGGGAGGGAGATTTAAGCTTAAAAGAAATTAGTAAATGGCAGGGACAAGAAAATCATGCGTTTATCCCTGAATATCTGGAAGATCATTAATAAATGTAATTTTACTGTATTAAGAGGAGCTAACTGGCGCAGAATGCTATTTTTTAGCAAATGGCTTCTCTATCGTACACCAGCGGTTATCTCCAAAATGTATATTAATAATTCATCCAATTGCTTTAGGTGTTTACATTACGCTCCGGCCAATTGGTCCCATATAATGGTTCACAGTTCAAAAATTAAGGCATTTTGGGATGGAATTTTTGTTTTTCTTCAAAATCATTACAATATTATGATTCTCTCGAATGTTAAATTAATGTTGTATGGTTTCGATCCAGATCTCAAGCTTTCAGAACAGTTGGCAAAACTTGTTTATATCGCAATGGTGGTGGCTAGATCGCTGCTATTACAGAACTGGCGCTCAGAGCAGTGCCCCTTGGTACAGGAATGGCTTCATAAAATGGAAAGAGTCAGAAAAAGTGAACTAATCTATGCTCAGAGGATTGGAGGGGTGAGAAAATGTGAAAAAATATGGGGATCCTACTTTGATTAATTGTTTCTTAAGATTTGGTAGAGAAAAATCAATGCTTATGTATTTTTTGTATTTATGGCCTGATTATGCTTTACAATATGATTATCCTGCTTTTGTGTTATGATTTATGGTGTCACTAAAGGACTTCAATAAAAAACAATAATAATAAAAAAGAGGTTCTGATGAATAAAAAGCATTTAATTCATCCCTACACCATCTCTAGGATGACATCTCTACAATAATGGGTAAGCATTTTGAGTCCACAGGAAAATATGTCAGTCATGGAGTCTTCCTAAGAAGTCTCTCCACAGTCAAGATGGGTTGGGTAGCATAAAGCGAACATCGCAAAAGAACGAGTTTGTTCTGATATGCTCCCTACCCTAAAGCAAGGAAGATGTGGGCTTTTCCCTACTTCAACAATCAGTTATCCACATGTAGCATTCCCATGATGCTCCTCTTTGCACAAATTCCACAATGGGTACAATCATGAGTGTAGTTTTCCACGGTGTTCTCCATGTAGGTCCTTTGCAACAATTCATTCTTGATTCCCATGCCTTCTCCCCTGTGAAACCAATTTCTTCCCTTTATCTTCTTCGAGTCATACAATTGTACCTTCTTCTCTCCCTGCCTAGCTGCTATAACAAAGACACTACTTTGCCTAAAAGAATGCTTTTCCACCTTTAATGCAAAAACGTGAGAAAGAACAACTTCCACAGTGCCCATGAAATTAAGAACCTTAATTCTAAAGCGAGAGTTCTCAGAGGTTTCATTTCAGGCCTACCACTTTGGTTACCATGTATTACTTAAGCATTACGAATTTGCATAACTATGATACATTTCAAATAACACATTTACCTAATTATAGAAAGAGTTATTATTAAACACACTTAATACATGAGTAATGTCAAACTTCACAACACAGTTTCTTCATGTAAATATTAGTAACCTAAAACATGTCAAGAATACACGTTAGCACTGTTCACAATTCTAACACTTTACGTTACACAAGAAGGATTATATGCGGGTGCACTCTACATATGATTATGATGCACCCCTGCCAATAGGAAAATGCAAATACCAAATATCCGCTCCATCAGTTCCCCCCTCTGATGACGATGAGTCATCATAAAATATTCAAATACCTCTGCTGAGTAGATCGATCCAATGAGGTGTCGTAGCCAACCTTCTCTGTCTGAACTCCTCCATTCGCTTCAAATTCCCATAGTAACAGTCCTTCAGTCTTTCAATCCTTCTTTCTAAAACTGCCTTGCCTTGAGCCATTTATATGCCCTCAACATTCCAACCAAAACAATTATAGATTATGAAAATCAGTATCTGTTTTAGGATGTATCCAAATATTCCACATCCTAGATTTGTAAACCACTTTGCAACTGCCCCAAATACTTTTCCAAAAATCGTTTAGCTGCAAAATCCTGTATTTCCTGATGTATTATAAGTGATATTACTGATATAAGATATCAAGTCTTTATTTTTATCACAGATATTCTTTTTTTATTAAAGTACAACACTGTAGGAACTTCAGCATTAGACATACACAGCCCTTTTTTGCGATTAAGACATCTAACTCAAGCCTGTTCTGTATCACCATCACCCTTATTGAAACCATCTCCCCATCAATGAGTAGCAAAGACTTAGCTGTGTTGACAGACAATGTATCTTCTTTAGTAGATAGCCTTCTAATCTTGTTGTCGTTAAGCACTGCTCATAAGGCTAGGTATTATTGCTCCAAAGATATCTCCCACAACCTTTCCAAATCTCAATCCACGTTTTTCCCTGGGTGTTGACCTTCCTTTTGAACTCTCATAGTCATCCGCATGGTATATTTTCGGAAACATGACCGCCAAGTAACACAAACTATATAATTTGCTTGGTAAGCGTACGTACGCATTCTTCTCACACACAAAATATGCTCCCAAAACCATGCGGATGGACTCTTGCAAAAACGTCTTCCAAGGACCACTGACAAAAAATATATGATCACACACAGTCTGTCCCACAAATAGTGAATTATAACTACTCTCAGCCTGTCATATGCAAAGCTTTCCTCACTGTTGCCAATCTAGAGCTAATGGACCAGAACTCCTTGTAGCTTTTTGAGCTAACAAATCCTTAGTCCAATCTGCATCCTTATCCTTGTTACCAACGTTAATAACTAATTGCCTTTGTCTGTCTTCTACCTGGTCTATAAACTACATTTGTATGTCTGATAGTATGCAACGTAGGTTATGTCTTTTCGCACAAGCAGTGTCTAATGTTATGCTTGGTTCAAAATAATTTTCCATTCATTCTATTCTCCTTTGGGCATTGTACATATTCAAATGTTTATATACAGGTGTTTCTCAAAGAACAACATGATAGTTTGAGAAGTAGTACCCTTTACACAAAAACATACTATGGAGCAAACTTCAACTAATGCCATTAGTGAAGGGTAAGTGATGGAGGTGATTGCATGCACACATAGCAATCTCTAACTTTCATAGTGTCTACATACTAATATAACAACTGAGCATAAACATTCAGGGGCATATTCTCAAGGACTTATCGCCAAGTTATCTGCACTTTATCGCTGCCAAAGTTGCGATAAATTTATCGCCCCATTCACAAGCTGGTGCTAACAGCTAATATCACCAGCTTCCCTGTGATAGCAGCCGTAAAAAACCTCACCACATATGACTCCAGCAACTATTGCCAATGAGATACAGAGTAGGCGCTCCCGTGCAAAAAGCTGTGACAACACAACTTCGCAACATTCTCAACGACCAGCCAGATAGGCGATAAGATCACAAAACAGGCGTTAAGGCGCGTTAGCAGCAGGAATTTAACACCTACTCTTACCTGGTGTAAAGTCGGACGACAACCTGCACCAGAAAAGGGATCCCAGAGCCACACCTGAAGAACAACAAATGTGATGGAACTACTGATCATGCAGCTCGGACACCCAAGAAGGCCACAACACCCACCGCAACTATCCCCAGGCCTGCAACCCCCCTGACCCCTCTCCCCGGACTACCACAGAGGCAGCTTAGACAAAGACAGCGGACCTTCAGAAAACGCACCAGCCTCACAGACCCAACACCAGAGGATGTCATTGCCCACTACAAGCTCAAAAGGACAACCATCCTCCGCATCTTGACCATCATTGCCCACAGGTTGACGGTACCAACACAGAGGACAACCAACATCCCTCCTCAGACAAAGCTACTGGCTGTGCTGCATCTTTTGGCCTCTGCTACCTTCCTACCAACAATCGCCAGAGTCGGAGGAGTCTCACAGCCAGCTCTATCAAAGTTCCTCACAACTTGCCATTATCAGCTTGGTACCCCAGTACCTTCACTTCACCCACACTGCGCAGGAACAGCTGGTGACCAAGCAAGGCTTCTACGCCATAGCTGGCTTCCCGCACTTGTTGGGGGGCAATTGACTACACACATGTCCTACTTGTGCTCCCTGCCTACACCGCACACAATTACCGCATCAGAAAGCACACGCATCCCATCAATGTACAGGCATTAGTGGACCACCGGGGACTCTTCACCAACCTCGGCGCCAACTACCCAGGCAGTGTGTTTGATTCCTACATCTTCCGACAGTCCATCATAAACTGTTGCTACCAGGATGATACCTACGGAAATGCCCTGCTCGTTGGTACAAAAGGGGGTGGTGATGGACGGAGCATCTGAACCAATCAAACACTCACACTCAGTCAACAGATCTGGGTTTAATCCATCACCGTTCTTTAGCCCACTCTGCCACCCCAGTTCAGACATGGTCATATGCAAATCAGTCTGACCCTGTGCCTCATGGAAACAGTCCAGCCCGAGCTGCCAAGCCATGCCTTCCCTGGACCGGAAACAAGCTTCCTAGGACCGGTTTCTGGCATTACAGCCGTCTTCAGCCAGGTTTGCTTGAACCAGTGGCAAAGTGAGCAAGGGACTCACGTCTGAGCATACCCTGCCAACTTATGGCGAACAAAGCAGTACAAAGGTGGGTGGTGATGGACGGAGCATCTGAACCAATCAAACACTCATACCCAGTTAACAGATCTGGGTTTAATCCATCACCGTTCTTTAGCCCACTCTGCCACCCCAGTTCAGACATGGCCATATGCAAATCAGTCTGACCCTGTGCCTCATGGGAACAGTCCAGCCCGAACTGCCAAGCCATGCCTTCCCTGGACCAGAAACAAGCTTCCTAGGACCGGTTTCTGGCATTACAGCCGTCTTCAGCCAGGCTTGCTTGAATCCAGTGGCAAAGTGCGCAAGGGACTCACGTCGGAGCATACCCTGCTAACTTATGGCGAACAAAGCGGTACAAAAGGGGGTGGTGATGGACGGAGCATCTGAACCAATCAAACACTCACACCCAGTCAACAGATCTGGGTTTAATCCATCACCGTTCTTTAGCCCACTCTGCCACCCCAGTTCAGACATGGCCATATGCAAATCAGTCTGACCCTGTGCCTCATGGGAACAGTCCAGCCCGAACTGCCAAGCCATGCCTTCCCTGGACCGGAAACAAGCTTCCTAAGACCGGTTTCTGGCATTACAGCCGTCTTCAGCCAGGCTTGCTTGAATCCAGTGGCAAAGTGAGCAGGGGACTCACGTCTGAGCATACCCTGCCAACTTATGGCGAACAAAGCGGTACAAAAGGGGGTGGTGATGGACGGAGCATCTGAACCAATCAAACACTAACACCCAGTCATGCTTGTTGGTATGTACCAAATGGACACACCACACAACCCAACTCACAACTCTGGGAATGCACACGTCAAAAACTCACATTCAACATGCCAAACAACATGCCCACGCACCAGACACCAATTTACTGTGGTAAACTAGGCTAACCATGTGCATGAGCCATCAACGACATAGCACCTCAGCCACACAATAGCAGAATGTGGGGAGAGGTGGGAACCAGGCATGTCCAAAGGAGGCAAGTGACCCATGAATGAGTATGTACACAATGCCAAGTGTGGCGTGGATGTGCTGGCCAGACTGCAGTATGCAGACCACAGACATATCCATTTCTACATACACTGCTGGTGTTTGGAGTGTAGTGGACAGTGGATGCAACCATGTCACCCCAGCCAGTGGGAAAGATCGCGGAAATGTAGCTTGTTAGGTCCCCCCTGTAAGCGTGAGCAGAGTGGGCTGTCCCGGCGTAGCCAGGCCAGCGTTGGGGTGTGAATAAAAAGCACATAGCACTGGGCGTGGTTCTCCTCCGGAATGGCCATCGTGTCTGCCAAGGTGGCGCCTCTCACCCTGCCACGAGGTCGGCGCCGTGAGCGGTGTTGCCTGCGATCCTGTGCACCTGCTGCACCCAAGGTCGCTGGTCCCCAGCCCCGTCTTGCCCAACCCTGCGCACCCAGGGCTCACTGCTCACCTGCTGACACCAGTGTGTGTCAAAGAGGGCCCACCACCTGCGGGAGAACACCCCAAACCCGAGGCCCTCGACCTTGGCAGCCTCCTCAGACCATCACGGCCTCTGCGACACAGGCCCGCAGTACTCCTTTCTCGTTGATTACTCCACCGCTGCCTCCTGCCCACACTACGGTCAAGTAGGTCACACATTTGGAACTGATCCTTGATATCCTGATGACCGAGTTCATATATCCATGGGATGTTTGATATCACTGTACTCCCTTCGATGTGGTGCCTGCCAACTCTGTGCATAGCATTCCAAACACAAGTGTCTGTGGTCCCTTGCTGACTACTGCATTCGGCCCACACTGCAGTCCAGTAGGTCACACATTAGGAACTGAGTCTTGATTTCTCAATGGCAGAGTTCATCTCATTGTCGCAAGGAGAGGTTTAAGAGGAAGATGCGTTCTGTCCGGATGAAAAGAGGATCATCGTTACGGGGGTGATCGAACACTACCAACAACTGCTCTGGTGTCACTAACTCTGTGCATCACAAGCCAACGACACATGCTGACCGCTGCCTCCAGACTACACTGCGGTCGAGTAGGTCAGACATTTGGAGCTGAGTCTTCATTTATTTATGTCAGAGTTTATATCATTGTACAGGTCTCATCGCAGACTGCATTCCCTTTCAGCTCCAGTGCCACTAAGTCTGTGCCCCAACATTCATGGACACTCTCTGGTTGAACTTTGGTGGTGTCTGAGTCTATGGCCTGGGCGTTGACTTCATCATCATGTAGCTGATACTGAATTGGTGGTAAAAAGTGAGGCTGTAGCATTCCACTCCTCCATTTGCCTGTTTATGTCGGATTCTGCCCTCTGCATCATGCCCTGGAGGGACACCCTCCACTGTCCCCCTCAACCTTCTACGACATTCACCTTCGACATCGACGAGGACCTGCTCAGCTCACGTGGCCCTACCTCAGTGCACCTCAAGTCACGTCCTGTGGCGGTGTGCCTGTGCCAGCGGCAGTGCATTCGGGGCCACTAACTCTGTGCAGCTCAAGTCATGGACCCTGTCTGATATATTATTGGATGGCCTCTGGGTCGATGGCCTTGGGGTCATCAACGTCATGTGTCTGTGGCCCTGCGCTGTCCGCTGCCTCCGGCCTCAATTGCGGTCCACCAGAGCTCACACATCAAATCGAGTCCTGACCTGCCCGGACGTCGCATTACTGCAGAATGCACCCGCCAGCACTGTCAGGACCACCTCCAACCAACAACTGCCAGAGTCGACAGAGTCTTACTGCCAGACTATCAGAAATGCTCACACCTGTCGTGGATGCCATCATCTGATTGATACCTTTCTCAGCTCTTCAGGTGCCAGTAACTCTGTGAACCACAACAAATGGACCATTTCTGATTGAGTATTGTGCTGTGGACAGCTCACGCAGCAATGTCACCTCAGGCAGTGTGGAAGACCTGGGACGATGATGAGGAAGATGATGTAGGTGTAACACACCCCACTGCAGCTGTAGCAGGAATATCCAGAAGGAACACAATCCTAGACAATTTATTCACATGAGCACGCTCAGCTCTGGTGCCCCAACCTCAGTGCACTTCAACTCAGGGACACTTCTGATTGCATATTGGGTGACCTCTGTACTTGCTCCGGCTACTACCATGATGCTTTGCAGTTGTTTCTGTAAAACTGGTGTTTTCTGTTTCCGCTTTAATAGTGATCACTGTTCAAGTTGTTCCCAGCACCAACCACTCCGTGAGGGCTGGCTTACACTCATCCCACACACATCCAGCACAGGCGTCACTGTACCCTGGCAATAATGGTGCTGGGCGCACGTGCCCGTAGCCAGTTCCACAAACTATCTGTGTGTATCCGTGGGGTCATAATGTATGCATCAGGGTCCCGGGCCCTACAACATTACATTGTGTAGTGTACAGCAGATACAACCATGTCACCGCCGGCACCGGATGAGACCTTGGACATGTAGTTTGTCGTCCCCCACTCAATACGTAAGAGGAGTGGACTGGGCCGGCGTATGCAAGTCCAGCGTGGGGGTGTGAATGATTATCCCGGGGCTCTGGGCGTGGTTCAGTACTGGAAATGTGCAAGTGCATGTGTCTCTGTCACAGTGTGGGTCTCCGTTGGGGAGTGTAAGTGGTCCCTGATGGGACTTATACACCCACGTATGTGATCTAGTTTGGCTTCAATGAGGTCGGACCCCACCGCTCCTGTTCGGCCACCTCCTTCTGGCAGTCTAACACCTGGCTTTGGAATGTGATGTGTGCTTCAGTGAGGTGCTGGGAGCCAGCAGTGGTGGTGGGTGCTTCCTGCTGTGTGGTCTGTGCAGGGGGTGGGGTCTCCTTGATGCAGCTGTGCTGCCCTGCTCCTGGAGGTGGGTTGCCTAAGATGTCCATGAGCTGTTGTAGGGTGTCGGTGTTGCAGGTGTGGAGGTCCTCTTCAGCATCACTGATGTGTTGTATGGTCTGCTCTGCTGGAGGTGTTGTTTGTCTCTCTGCAATGTGAAGGGGAGATGCATTTTGACATTGTGTTGAATGTATGTTAGTGCATTGTTCAAGTTGACATACAGACTGTATGACAATGTACATTGTAACTGTTTGGGAGGAGCTGACTATTTGATGCAGGACAGTGGACATTTGGACTACATGACAGATGTGAGGTTGTACACGTACATTTTCATCTCACAGTTTCCTGCTATGTCAGATGTGATTGCGGCCAGTTTCTACGCACAAGTGGACCCAGTTGTGTCCTCTGTTCTGCAGTGTAAGTGTTGCACTTTGTACCACATTGTCCTCAATGTGGATGTGCTATTATTGCTGCGTGTGTGTGCTGCATTGTTGGAGAGTCGCCCCTGCAGCTGTGATTTTGCTGCCCCTTATCCCTTTGAGGCGGTGTGCCGTTGACTTATGTGCTTTTACGGTGCTTTTACGGTGCTAAGATGTTGGCGACTTGGGTCATTTGTGCTTTTGGACGGTTATTGTACTTTTGTGTATTGTTAGTCTGCAGATGTATTGTTGATGTCAGGGGTTGTTTGTGCACATGGATGTGTCAGAGTGTGACCTGCTCCTTTCCGGATGTGGTCCACACTCAGCCACCTTAGTGTAGTGGCATGCACAATCTCATGATGATTTTACTGCAGCCATGCTGATCATCATGTAGCGTCACTTGCATTGTCAGTGTGACTCACAAATACGCATCTTTGCTGGTTTTCGCACAGGTGCATGTGTTGGTTATGAGATTGTTGATGTGAGGGGTGAGACACCTTTGGGCACATGGTGGATGGGTGCCAACTTGGTGTTTGTATGTGTGCTGCAGTGTGCCACGGGAATCAGGAACATGATCCAGGGTCATTGTGGGTGTGCAGTGTGCCTCACATCGTTGTGCATGTATGACATTGTGCCCATGTACCCCCGTCCACCCAGTCCCTGGTCGTTACTCAACCTGTTGATGTTGTGACAGGTCATATCGAGTTCTTGAGCAACTTTTAATGTCTCGGAAAGTTATTTTTTGACAGTTTCTGCATTTGCAGTATTTACACTGCTCAGACCTCCCTAGCCCTCTTCCTACTTTTTCTTCTTTCTAGTTAAAATCCCTAAGTTAATTCTTCTTCCACTCAAACATAAGTTATCTTCTTCAGATAAGATCAGTTACAGTTCCCAGTTCAATTCTCATCCCTTATCAGGTCAGAGCCAATCTCCTCAATAACTTGCTGTAACAGTACAACTCTCAATGCTGCAATCTCTTTAGGTGACTGTGGTGCTCCAAAACCTGGGAATTCGATGTCTTTCAAAATCAGACTCCACCAACCACTTAGCCTTGGTAGGAAAGGAGCAATCAACGACAGAAGTGCATTTGCTTCAATCCCAGGAACTCTCAGCAATATCTCGACAACCAGCACCAAGATCTCAGTCCTCACTCTCTCCGGCATTCGTGACCAGATAAGTGCACTCAGGAGAGGAATACCTCTGACACGGCACTCGTGCTCTTCAGGATCTCCTCTCACTTTCTATGTTCTGCCTGGTCTCGCTCTGATCCGACTCTGAAGTTTCACTTACTGGTACAAGTTCACTTTCAGATTTGGGTCTCAGGCTCCTTCCCCTGTCTTACAGCCCAAGTTTCACCTGCAACATCTTTCTTCCCTAATGCACCTGACTTTTTGTCACACCAGTCCCTTCCACTGAGCCACACTCTCTGTCACGTGCAACAGTACCGTCTCCCTCAGAGTCTAGGTCAGGGTCTTGTTTAGCTTGACCCCCCTCCCCAGATCAGCCTGGTGTGTGCCCAGCCTCTTCAGGTACCTCAACAGCTTGGCTTGTCATCTCCTGCGACCCCTCAGTCACAGCTGAAAATTCTTCTGTGATAAGCTGTTTCATCAGAGGGACCTAGAACTCAGCATATTTAAGAGGCATGGATCCAATTTAGCACTCTGCCACACTTCACAGCGGTTGTAGTCACCAGTATTACTTGGTATGGACCATGCCAAGGGGACTCAAGACAGTTTTTCCTCACGTGTCTCTTGATGAGAACCCAATCCCCTGGGTGCAGGTCATAGCAGAGATCCTTTGATATTTGTGCAGTTGCTGCTTCAACCTGATGAGACAGAACGAACCACATCAGCCAATTCTTTAGAGTAGTCAAGGACCAAATCATCTGAAATGTCCACAAGCGCGTTGGCAGGCACAGCAGGCAAACGCATCGCTCTCCCTTTAAGGATTTCATGGTGCAACAACACAGTGCTCCTGTCAGGGATTCTGCACAGACTCATTAGGACTAGTGGTAAAGCATCAGGCCACTTCAAGGATGTTGGAAGCACACATTTTAGTAAACCTTGATTTCAGGGTACCATTGATCTGCTCCACCCTACCAGATGCCTCTAACCTGTAGCTACAATGTAGTCTTTGGTCTACATTCAGAGCTGTGCAAAGTAACTTTGTGACTTTATTATGGCAATGTGTGCCTCTATCCAACTCCAATGTAGTTGGAAATCCAAATCTATAAATGAGTTCCCTTAGCAATAACTTAGCTACTGTGAGACTATCACATCTTCTAGTTGTGTAAGCCATGAACCATCGAGAAAAGATGCACACAACAACTAGGTTCCTCAAACCACTGCACACAGGCATCGCATGAAAATCCATATTGATCCGATTAAAAGGACCCGACCTGCCAATGTGGCGCAAAGCAACAGCAGTTCTTTTTCCTGCATTCATTTATTGACACATGACACACCGATGATACACAGCTTCCGCAACCACTCGAAACCTCGGGTTAAACCAACCTCACCATTGCATCCCTTCCTATGTGAGCGGATCAACTAATTAGCCTCACTATTGGGTGCAACATATTCTCTGGTAATACTACCCTGCCTACCAGCATATTGGCAGGGAGATTGGTCACGATAGCCCCACAGTTGATCAATGCTGATCAAAAGGGCTTCATTCCGGGAAGGTTCATTCAGGAACAAACTCTACAGCTAATAGGTAGTATTGACCAGGCATTGGCATGGTCGGAACCCTTGGCAGTGGCTGAGTATGACACAGCCAAGGCGTTCGATCGTGTCAACTGGGCCTTTATTTGGGAGGTTTTAAGAACAATGGGATTTGGTTCAATATTCGTACAAACTATCACCAGGTGCTACAAGGGCGCCTCTGCAGTTATCCTCCTGAACGGTTTTCTGACATCGAGCTTCAGTATAAAAAGGGGAACACGCCAGGGGTGTCCCATCTCGCCCCTTCTGTTCGATATATATATTGAACCTCTTGGACAAGCATTGAGATTAGATAAACAAATCAACCCCTTCCAAGTCGCAGAATATAGCTGTAAATTAGCCCTATACGCAGATGACCTGCTGGTTTACACTAACAATCCAGCGGAGGTGCTCCCTAGGGTTGAAGCTACCCTGAATTAATTTGGTTTGTACTCTGGGTACTCAGTTAACCCTACCAAGACTGAGGTAATGTGTTGGGGTGTTAACAACTGGCCTGGTACTTGTAGTAATGAGCTCAAGTACCTGGGGATAAGCATAGTACAGGATTTAAGTAATATCCCCCTGATTAACTTGAGGAAAGTGGCTAAGGAGGTTGACCATCTTTTCTCTAGATGGCAGAACTTACCTCTTACAATTTATGGTCGCGTAAATCTAGTTAGGATGATTATTCTCCCCAAATTGAGGTAGCGCCATTCCTCTCGATTTTCCAAATAAGTTTTTGGGTAAAATCCAAAGTAAAATAGGCAGCTTTACATGGTCTAATAAAAACTCCAGGTTGTCTTGGAAAAAGTTAAAACAAAGACTTTTAAAGGGCGGTCTGCCTCTGCCGGACGTGCTCTGGTACTCTTTTTCCTTCCAGTTTAAAAATGTACGCTATCTTCTCTCAAGCCCTGAGGATTCCAACTGGGGGAGGATCTTGAGGGTAATGGCTAACCTTGAGGGAGGAGATATTGGATTTTTGTACAAGTTCGGGGCACCAAGGTTTTAAAATCAGCACTTAATGTGTGGTACAGAGTCAAGGCGAAATAGGGACTAAGATATTATTCAGACTTCGCCCCAATCTGGGATTCCCTGGGGCTGCCCGAATGTTTGAGAGATGGTTTAGCATCCCCCATCAAGAAGGCAGGAATTAAGATCTGGTCTGACTTCGTATCCCCTGATGGGGTCCTTCCCTGGGATGTCTTGAGATCAAAAATTGGGGACTCCTTTTCCAGATTTAAATATTTGCAACTGAGCTCCTCGTTTTCAGCAGAGAAGGAGCATATAGGTGGAAACTGGGAGATCGAAAATATACTCCAGAATGCAAACCCAAGAAAAAAGGAGGTAGGATTCTGGTATAGGAGCCTTCTAGACGCAGAGGATGCACAGCTTCCTCCCTCTTATCTTGTATGGAAATCCTCCGTATTGGGAGATGTATCTGCTAGCCTACATGCTCTATCTCTTTTTTATAAGTTTGTGAAACCAGCTTCTCTTAAAAAGAATCACTTTTGTGTTCTTAATAGGCTGTACTACATGCCCAAAAAATTGCAACATTCGTTTCCTGTCCACCTCCCAAGTATCCTAGATGCGACTTGGTTGAGGCAGATGATATTCATATCTTTTTTGATTGTGTTGCTTTGAGAGATTTTTGGTTTAACATGGAGAGCGCCCTGGAAGGCATTTTTAAAATCATTGCAATCCAGCTCGAGTCTTGTTTTGCCTGGATAATGATCTCATAAGCCTGATCTCCGCGGTACAAGTGGGTCTGTTTTCCTGTTTGGTTTTGATCGCCCGCAGAGAGATTTGTAAATTGTGGAAAGAATCTAGACCGCCACTTTATGAGAATTGGTTGTGCGCTGCCTTGGGTATGGCGTGTTTGGACCTGGGCTTGGTCGATAATGGGGATAACAACATCTGGTCACCACTGATCTCGTGGGGCAAGGAAATGAGGCTGATCTATGGGCTCAAAGGTCCTATGGTTACACCAAGCCTCGTACAAAGAAGCTGGCCTGGTAGGCCCAAGGCAAACGCAAGAACATTCGCCCAGATTGGACTGGGTTTCTATTGTTAATGTTGCAGATGCCTATGGTGAAATGAGGGGAAAAATATACTGCCCTGCCATCAGCTGACACCCAAGACACCTTCCTCATGCCCTTTTCAATCCGATGGCACAAGTACTGTACTTCCTTCAAACATTACTGAAGCTTACTCAGAGAAACCTTATGTCCATTCTCAGCCAGGTGATTCAGTAAGGCAATGGTATTGTCCAAGCAAGCAACATGCTTCTCAGACGCAGGTCATCTGAGTACTGAGTTTGGGGGCAACATCAAACCTTCAAGGTTCTTTTTCAATATCTTGTTGAAAAGGATGGACTTTCAGTATACCCTTGAGGAATACGACACCATGTTAAGACACAGTTTTTCAGGCAGAAAGCAAATGAAAATTGGCTTTCATCATGCAATGGGAGAGAAAAAATGTCTGGCAGAGGTCAATCACCATGAACCACTCAGCCTCACAAGGAATCTTACATAGGATCACAGAAAGATGTGTTACCACGGTTCAACATGGAATCACTATGTTATTGATTTTACTGAGATCTTGAACAATGCAATACTTCCCGCTAGGTTTTTGCAATCCCAAGATTGGAGTGTTGCACGGGATTCTCTCTTTTAGAATGCCCTGTGAGATTACAGAATGAATTAATTCCTGCCACTGTTTCAGGGTGTCAAAATGTACAGAGGCGTTCTTGGAAATTCTGCATATGGCTTCACCTGCATGCAGACTGGTGTGACTCCTGGAATCAGTCCAATATCCTCTCCTGAAAAGTCTCATATCACTAATGAAACAGTGTCTCTGAGATCTAGTGGCATGTCTTCAACTGTCAGTAAAGGAAACATGGCAGTACAAAGGTTCTGGTTTACCAACTTGAAAGAAATGTCCTTGTCAATTCCCTTTGGGGTACAATAAAATAAAATACAATTAATAACCCAGTATTTGTAAAGCGAAAACTAATCACCCGTAAGGGTCTCAAGGCACTGGAGACCATCGGAAAAATTTAGCAAGTTTTTGCCCAGAGTCAGATGGTGCTGGACTGAGCTGCTGCCGGAGCCGGTGATCGAACCATGGGCCCCATGCTCCAGAGTCAGCCACCCTGGCTGATGCACCACACCTCTCCCAATAGATGGTACAATTCCATTTACACAACAGATCACACCATGGCAAACACACTGAGCTCGAATCACACACCACGAACTGATGGAAATCCTGGAAGGTTCCAATTTTCAATGGCATCTCTTCCGCAAAAGGGTTTGTCATCTTCTTATTAGCGACCCCTACAACTTGGATCGATTTTCTCGAGAGAGAGGCATGTTTGGGGCTACTGCAAATCTCACAGAAGAACGGGTTGCGCCAGTGACAATTAGGAATGTAATGGGATGACCATCCATGTCTGCTCCTACTTAGGGTCCATTCTTGTCTACCTCTAAGACTTCACCAAGTACAGTCTTCCTCCCCTCTCAGGCACTGTCATAAGTGGAGAAGTGTGGCTCAATGGTTAGAGCGGCAGACCCTGATGCAGAGGTCTAGCCCGGGACCAGGGTTCAATTCCCCGCCTCGGCGGATCTTGGGCTCAAAAATTCCACGGACCTGATAATTCTCGCCTCGGTGCCTACTCCAATCATGGAGTCCCACTCTGCAACTCTGGGCAATAGCTTGCTTAATCTCAACAACGGCCCCCACAACGCTAAGGATGCCTGGCCTCCACCTTGGGGGTGCCCAGGAGTGGACGCCTCACAGGGAAAGCCAGGATGGGTTCCACAGCGGTATTCGCACAAGCGCCTTGAGACCCTTGCGGGTGAGTAGTGCGATATACAAGTATCAATTTACATAAGGATGGGTCCAGATCAAATCCATACAGAGAGATTCCATCAATGGCATCTGATGGTATGTCGATTGCTCTGTGGAATTCTCGAAGGCTGATGTACTTGCACTAATTGGTTCTGGTTGCTTCCCGCACTAAATGATCTTGGCCTGGTCACTGTCGGCAACTGATTCACCCCATTTGCCAACTGTATGAGTGCTCTTCCCTGATCTTGTTTGGCAGGGTTGAGGCGACACTCACATTTCCAAAGCCCGATCTTGTGACAAAAATGACATGCAGTGGACTTTTTTCAGGGTGACAACATCTATCCCCATTTTCAGATCTATAGGAATACCGCTCCCTCTTCCCTGACTCATAGACCCTGCAACTGGTTGTACTTGTACACCTCCTGGGGCATTTCCCTGACTACGAGCTACAGCTCCCATCATCGCCTGTTGCTGATCTCCTTTCTGGGCATTACTCAGAACCAACACCAATGTCCCCTTTATCCTCATATGCTTAGACTCCACCTCATTGCTGCAGTACCTGGCATTCCCGTAGAATCTCTTCCACAGATTTATTTTGCCAGCAAATCAGATGCTGCTGAATCATGAGGCTGATCTCCGGCCTCAGTTCAGTCACAAATTTAGACACAAAATGTCCCATATTTTTGCAGTCCAACCTATTTAAACCACTTTACTGCTGGGAGTCTTGTAACAGCTGTTCATAATAAGCATGTACCGACTCTATAGGCTACTGGGTGGTTTGATCTGTGTTGACCCAATCAATGATATGTGGGGCTAATTTGGACTGCAACCTTGTGAGATGCGGGTCGTACTTCTTCATAACCAGCGGGGAAGGACCATGGGTTATTGAATCTCTTTCTGGCTCAGTACTAGGCCACTCAACAGCTATCTTATAGGGAGACCATAGAGCACTAGGAACCACAATTTTGAACAAGATGTTTAAATCAATCCAGAACACTTTTGAGATCTTAACAAAGCGATCAACTTACTTATATCACTCAGCAGGTTTCTCTCTCAACCTGGGAAAATTGCTTGTGAATGCAGGAAGCTCACCCTGACCCCAGGGAACATGCACCCTCCAAGAGGCTCTTTCTGTAATGGGTATGCCTCTATCCCTGTGTTCCCCCTCCTGGAGGAGGCGTCTCTCCTGTCACTTTTCTTGCTCTCTTCCTTGGCCACCTCTTTTCCCACTTAGCCAGTATACTCCAAACGCTTATTCCTATTACTAGTTGACATATGTGCGTCCTCAAACCAGTCACTTTCTTCTCCTTTAACTCTTGGTCACTGTAAGCAAGTCTGTGATTTACCTGCAATCCCTTTGTTCAATATAGATCTACCCCATACCTTTGAGCCAAATCTGACAACTTCTCATGTGCCTTCTGCCATCATTCTCACAACATCCACAAGCTTCACCTTCATTGCAACCTTGATGGTATCCTGACTTGACTTACTATTCTGGCCCTCATAGCTGTTAATATGGTTCCTCAACCATGACTCTAAGTCTGCAATGTCTAAGACATGTTGGTTCTCATATGTCATCTGACTTGTGCTCGCTTCTTGAGGTGTACCGCTCAGTCTACAGGAGTTTCTCACATTTGCTGGTTTGTACTGGTGCTTACCATAGGGATAGACATTGTAGTGCTGGACCCAATTCGTATTCCGGAAGCATCTGCAGTAGTCAATAAAGGGGTACTGGATTCCATAGGCACTAGAGGACGGATACCCCCATTCGCACCCCCCAATCCAATTATTTATATAGAAACTGGCCAACTGGATGTCAGATAGTTTTTTTAAAATTGAACGGTGATAAGACCGAATTTAGGATCCTGGGCAACAGATCCATCCCAAGACCCCTAAATTACTGGCCTACTTGTATGGGTGAGCCTTCAGTTCCCAAACTGGTCGTAAAAAATGTAGGTGTGTGGCTTGACAGCACACTTTCAATGTGCAAACAGGCAAATAAATTGTCGGGCATCTGATTTTGACTCCTGAGGACACTCAGAAAGATGTTAGAACTGAATCCGGAGCAACTCAGGAAAACTGCTGTGCAGTCTTTGATAGTCTCCCATCTGGACTATGGGAACTCCCTTTATCTGGGCTCTCCAAAGTATATGATCAAGAGGCTCCAGAAAGTGCAGAATGTGGCTTCCAGGCTCCTGCTTAAACTCCATAGACAAGCGCCAGTTAGAAAATCCTTGAAACTAATCCACTGGCTTCCTATAGCGCCAAGAATAAAATATAAAGTCCTCTGTATCGCTCACAGAGCAATAAATAACAAAGGCCCACCGTAACTTAGATCCCTGATCTTGTGCTATACCCCGTTGAGATCTTTAAGACCCTCCCATGCTCACCTGCTCACCACCACAAGAATTAAAAAATCCAGATGGGAAGGAAGCTCTTTCTCCCACTTGGTCCCAAAACTGTGGAGTGCTCTTCCGTTGGACCCGAGGGCAGAAAAATTAACAATTATTCAGGAAAAAGCTGAAGACCTGGCTATTTCCATCTAGCCACTGATGGGCCTTTCTCTCACGACAATTTTCATCGTCAGAGCTGGGAAGCCTCCAGGTAGCCAGGCGCTATATAAATCACATAAATAAATATGTCTATGGTTGGAAGAAATACGGTTGCCAAAATGATTGTTGTAAGAAATTAGGTTACTAGTTGAGAGGAGTGCAAGCACCACTCACATAATAAACAAAATCCTGGTCAGGGTGAACTACAAAAAGTCACTAAATTAAACCATGCTTAAGCCTCTTGTTGCTCAGCAAGAAGGCAGGCTTAACTTGGGAGCAGTGTGTAAAGAATTTATGCAGCACACAACCAGCAAGAAGGTGAAAATACAACAACAGCAAAATCCCAAACCAATTTAAAAAATAGGAAATTTTAACGAATAAAATAACACAAAAACAGACAAAATCAGCAGAGAAAATAATGCCAAGTAACAGAAAGCGCCACTGGCAGTAATCTGGTCACTCTAGACTAAGGGAAAGTCACATGTTTAGGCCGACAAGCATGGGTTGTGTAAAGGGGCAAGGTTAGTCCTGCTGAAGAGCTACTTTCTCAAGTCCAACGTGAAGAGTTCCATTCACGTGAGCGGAGGCCATTAGGAAGAGGCTTTCAGTGTGAAGAGAAGGTAGAGCATCACAGACAGTTGTGGCTGAAATGATACTACGAATGATATTACGAAACGTCAGCAAGGGAAACGAAATGACCCGGAGACATTGTTTTGTCATTTCAGGACATTACAAACAACACGCTCCGGCTCCCCACATTGATACTTCTCCTTAAAGGTAATGTTACAATGGATAGGTAACGGGCACTGATAACCCATGAGGCAGAGTTCACTGCAGTGATTGTACTTCTTACCATTACAGGAGAAAGCACAAATTAACATCTTTCCGCCTACCAAAATGATAATATAGGTAAGATCGATTCCATGTTATTAAAAAGATTGTTTGAGTCTCTTTAAATAGATAACATCTTGACTCAATATAGATTGTACTGTCCCTTTACAGATAGGAGGTATTAACAAAGAAACATCGGTGAGTAAGATCTTTTGAATGGGAATGATTGTATCATACATAGAGTATGTAAAAATAGCTCGGCTGAGCGTTTTGCTTTAATGTTGTTTAGGTTGTCCCGCGCCGTGGGCCGGAGGACTCCCACCATTTGATTTGGTCACACTTACATAGAGGTAAGAGGTGATAGGCGGCTGTTGAGCCACTCAGTAACTTCGACATTTGGTCCAGAACAAATATCTAATCCAGGTCTCCCTTTCATTTCACAGTATATGGTCCTGATGAGAACTCGATAATGTGAAGAGTTCGAAACGCGTAGACCTCGTTTTCATATGCCATAAGAAAGTAAAAAGAATATAGCATTTTGTTGTGAAAATTTACAAATAGGTCCAAAGGAATATCTATGGCATTACAGAGAAACAGTTGATATTGATTTTTGAACAACTGTTAAAATTGTATCATGTATTATAGAGTGTGTCTGTGAGTGTTTGATTGTGATTCACAAGTAAGTGTATGTGTGAGTGTTGGAAGGGGTGTGTTTTAAATGTACATAATGTGTTTCATATTTTGTATGTTATATGTTTTTTGAAATGAGAAAATTATTTTGAAAAAATCAAAAAATTCAAATGAAGTAAAAAGTTAATAAAATTGAAGATTAATTCAAGAGACCTAGATCCCCTCACTTTGTGTTTAAATCAATTGTGAGTTGATAATATTTTGAGAAACAATGAATGGCAGCATTGGCGCTTTTCTATTTTTGATATATTAGGCTGTGGCTTGGCCTTGCTGCTTGGGAGCCCATACCCAGTAGTGTTTATTCGCATTCATAGCAGGCGGTGGCCTGTGTGGTAGCCCTTAGTGGTGACTTATTCACTTAGTGTTGTTGAATTGGAGTGATCCTCAGGTGAGGATTAGGAATTAGTCCTGCATCGGTGAAAGGAGTGAGATTGTTTGAGTGAAAGAAACTGTTTGAATCAAGTAAGTGTGTAAAACATGTCAGAAAATGAGACCTTTGCATACAGCGAAGACCATATTAAGAAGTTATTAGCGGATCCACCGCTTTTTGCCTCTGCCTCACTAAGCATAACTGCACAAAATCAAAATGAGACAGATAAATTACTTAGACTCCGAAAAAACAGATCCGGACGGATTTACATGGGCATTTTTTGCTCCAACATCTAAGGGCTGGGACAATCCCAGGAGGATTACAAATAAAAAACATACCTGTGATTTTCACAGAGGACCCGATTTACAAAAAGGGCTAGTTATATAGAAACTAAATGCAGTAGAGACCGGATGGTCCTAACAATAGAAACTGCACGAAGACTGTCAAAAACCCAACTCGAGGAAATTGAAACCCTGACATCAAGTATTTCAACAAACCAACAAATAACGGATGAAAAATCATTGTTAGAAAAGGTAGAGAAAGAAATCTGTGAGTTTAAGGACTACACTGTGAACCAAAAGACCAATCAATTCGAAAAGGATAAAAAATTCTTCAATTTGGAAAAAGTATACCCCTACCTTCAATCTGACTTCTATACTCGTCCGGAATCTCGGAAATACTTACAGGACTACCAAGGACGATCAGCGAATAAATTCATCACATTCTCTGATACCTCCTCATCAGGAAGCAGCAGCGAGGGTGACAACATAGACCCTCGTGGTAACAATAGCCGAAGGGGATCATTCCGACAGAATCCACAAGGGTCTAACAACAATTTTTTAGGGAGAGGTCAGTCGAAACCAAGGGGCAAAGTAAGATTCAACCAGCCTTGGGAGATGTCAACCCGACGTCAAAATTACAAGAACTAACACCCTCTCTGATATTTAACCTTTCAAATAAAATCCTCACTAAAGAAGAAGAAAGTGTCCTTCAAAAAGGACTCTCATTTGTTCCAACGAAAAGAACAGATTTCGTTAAACTCAAAACCGAAACAATTGAGTTCTTCAGGAAAATCAGGTTGAAGACTTTTTTCGCGGAGAATCCTATAGCACAAGGGATGGAAACAACCGGACTTAGAAATAAATCCACATTTTGCCCGCCTAACCATAAAATACCCAAAGAAGTAATAACCTTTGAGAGGACGATCCTGTCCACGATCTCGGAAATGGAGAAAAAGAAAAAATGGCTTAAATACAACATCACAAAACCTGAATCCAATGCTCTAACCCCTTTGAAAAATGATACATCAGTAATTATCAAGCAAGCTGATAAGGGGGGATCCATTGTGGTTTGGGATCGCCAGTTATACACTCAGGAGGTCAAAAAACAACTTAGCGATACCAACTGCTACCGTAAAATCAACAAAGACCCAACATCAGATCTAAAAAACGAACTACACTCAATCATTGATGAAGCATTCCAACAAGGCTTCCTTGGCAAAAAGGAAACTGAATATCTTAAGATCAAATATCCAAGAATTCCTTTATTTTACATCTTGCCAAAAGTACATAAAAATGAAAAAACACCACCTGGACGCCCCATCGTCTCAGGCTGTGAGTCATTAATGGAGCCAATCTCCAAATTTGTGGATTTTTTCTTAAAACCGTTCCTACCCAATGTCAAGTCATATATTAGGGACACGATGGACTTTATCAATAAATTGAGTGAAATAGAATTTGATAAAAACAACCATTGGATGGTAACAATGGACATAACATCTTTATACACTCAAATTCCGCAAGATGAGGGCCTGGAAATCCTGAGACAAACACTTGACATAAGAGACAAACCGCACAAGATACCAACGGAATTTATCATTCAACTGGCAGAGTTTGCATTGAAACGAAATTATTTCAACTTTGACGGAGACTTCTATTTTCAAGTAGGAGGTGTAGCCATGGGCTGCCCTTTTGCTCCGGAACTAGCGATATTGTACATGTCTGCCTACGAAGAAAAATTCATTTACAACCACAACCCCTTCGTCCAATGGATAAAAAACTGGAATCGTTTCATCGACGATGTCTTCTTTGTATGGACGGGCCCAGAAGTAGAACTATCTAACTTCCATAATTGGTTGAATAATAGAACACAGGAAATAAAATTCAGCCTGAACCATTCGAAAAGCAAAATGCCATTTCTTGATGTTGAAATATATCCATCAGAAGAGGGGGGTCTAATTACGACCCTATACAAGAAAGACACTGATCGAAATAGATCATTACATTTTTCCAGCAACCATCCTCGCAGCCTAAAGGAAAACCTTCCATTCGGACTATTTTTACGGATTCGTAGAAACTGTCAACATAAGGATGAGTTCATGAAACATGCCATGAAATTAAACTGACAGAACGTGGATACCCAAAAAAACTACTTAAAAGATGCATGAATAGAGCGTGGTGGACACCACGGGAATGCCTCCTAGAGAAAAAGACAAAACAGGAAATTGATCGAATGGTACTAGTTAGTACGTACTGCCCCAATTCGAACATGCTAAAAAAGCAATCAAAAGCATTTGGCACTTGATTAAAAACTTGAATGAGGAATTTTCAAAAGCTCCCTTATTTGCGTTCCGCAAAGATGCAAGCATTGCAAACAAACTTATAAGAGCATCCATGCCTGCGAAAGAACAAGTTACCCTGAGAACCATGATTGGCCTACCCCCAATCCAAGGCCATCATAAATGTGGCAGTTGTAATTGCTGTGCGACTACAGAGAAAGGTACCATTTTCAAACATAAGACAATCTCATGGAGACATGAAACATTCACTAATTGCAAGTCACGCTACGTTATTTATGGGATAGTATGCCCATGTGACTTACTGTATGTTGGGAAAACCAATCAGGAGATTAAAACCAGAATCCAACAGCATAAATCAAGAATAAAAAGGAAGGTACCCAATGCACCACTGGTGCAACACTGGCAAGCGAAAAATCATTTGGAAACTGATCTACATTGGACGGTGATAACAAAGGTGGAACAAGATAAGAGAGGAGGAGACCTTGAAGCAAAGTTATCACGATACGAAGCAATGATGATTGTCAAATTTAATTCAGCAACTGAAGGGTTAAATGAAATTTCTGAACTGTACAAATTATCGTAGACAATTGACTCTATAATAGTTAGAGAAAGTGATTTCAGGACAAGACTGAATAAATGACCACCGATTATCATGACTGACTCACCAAACACCCCTTATAACAGAACAAATCGATCTATGAACCTGTTCCAAGATGGCGGCGCCATCGTCAGACTTATAATAATCAAAATTATATCCAACCTATAATTGGTAGATCCTGTAATAGGTCCGCGGAGTTCGTTTTTCATAACAGAGCCTTTATTCAAGCTCGTATTAAGGCTAATCAAACAAATTGGAAAAACTAAGTGACACCAACACACTCTAACATGGCGCGACCCGGAAGTGATGTATATACGGCTTACAAACCCGTAATACACCGTACGAGTACCCGCAAGTAAACAGACCTCCAGGAGCCGGCGCTCAAATTAACCAAGTTCAGAATTAAGGTAATGAATTAACGTTACATGTCTGGGACCCGAAATGATATTACGAAACTTCAGCAAGGGAAACGAAATGACCCGGAGACATTGTTTTGTCATTTCAGGACATTACAAACAACACGCTCCGGCTCCCCACATTGATACTTCTCCTTTAAGGTAATGTTACAATGGATAGGTAACGGGCACTGATAACCCATGAGGCAGAGTTCACTGCAGTGATTGTACTTCTTACCATTACAGGAGAAAGCACAAATTAACATCTTTCCGCCTACCAAAATGATAATATAGGTAAGATTGATTCCATGTTATTAAAAAGATTGTTTGAGTCTCTTTAAATAGATAACATCTTGACTCAATATAGATTGTACTGTCCCTTTACAGATAGGAGGTATTAACAAAGAAACATCGGTGAGTAAGATCGTTTGAATGTGAATGATTGTATCATACATAGAGTATGTAAAAATAGCTCGGCTGAGCGTTTTGCTTTAATGTTGTTTAGGTTGTCCCGCGCCGTGGGCCGGAGGACTCCCACCATTTGATTTGGTCACACTTACATAGAGGTAAGAGGTGATAGGCGGCTGTTGAGCCACTCAGTAACTTCGACATTTGGTCCAGAACAAATATCTAATCCAGGTCTCCCTTTCATTTCACAGTATATGGTCCTGATTAGAACTCGATAATGTGAAGAGTTCGAAACGCGTAGACCTCGTTTTCATATGCCATAAGAAAGTAAAAAGAATATAGCATTTTGTTGTGAATATTTACAAATAGGTCCCAAGGAATATCTATGGCATTACAGAGAAACAGTTGATATTGATTTTTGAACAACTGTTAAAATTGTATCATGTATTATAGAGTGTGTCTGTGAGTGTTTGATTGTGATTCACAAGTAAGTGTATGTGTGAGTGTTGGAAGGGGTGTGTTTTAAATGTACATAATGGGTTTCATATTTTGTATGTTATATGTTTTTTGAAATGAGAAAATTATTTTGAAAAAATCAAAAAATTCAAATGAAGTAAAAAGTTAATAAAATTGAAGATTAATTCAAGAGACCTAGATCCCCTCACTTTGTGTTTAAATCAATTGATATATTAGGCTGTGGCTTGGCCTTGCTGCTTGGGAGCCCATACCCAGTAGTGTTTATTCGCAAGAATCAAATGTTAGCACTTAATAAATGTAATAAGGCAACCCACTTTAATTCAAAGAGAGAGATAGGGCTTACAACATTGAAAAAAGTCTTAAGGAGTTTTTCACAGTTAGGACATATAAAACATTAGTACCCATGTCCTACTTTTTAAATACAAGGCATCCTGGCATCGGGTCTAACTTTGTGGGGACTTATACGTATAAAACGTTACTTAAAACTGCACACACAGGCTGCAGTGGCAGGCCTGAGGCATGTTTTACATTGCTACTTTAGTGGGTGACACAATGAGTGCTGCAGCCCACTAGTAGCATATAATTTACAGGCCCTGTGTACAGGTAGTACTATTTACTAGGGTCTTACCAGTAGATTAAATGTGCTAATTAGCATCAGTTCACTTTAACACAAGGACTTTAGCACTGGTTAGCATGGGTAAAGTGCCCAGAGTCCTTTACCTTCATTAGACTTTATTTAAGGCAATTGCCATAAAAGCAGATATAACAATAAGTTAAAACAATAACAAAATTAAATCATTAAAATCTTAAAATACATAAAATCGCATCACATCACAACAATTTGAAGTATGAGGCAAAGTTAATTTCAGAACACCTAAACCTAATTGTACTGCCACGTGCCCTGGAAGAACATTTTCAAAAACAGAATATAATTTTAAAAATCACCGGAAACTGCAAAATACAACAAACAGGTTTTGCACATTAGGCATTAAGCAGCAGCAGGGCGACCCTTTAATGTCTTTGTCTCCACATATTGTTGCAGGGATTCTGCACAAACACAATCAATCAATCAATCAGGCGTTTGTAGAGCGCAACTACTCACCCGTGAGGGTTTCAAGGCGCTGGGACTGGGGGTGGTACAGGATCCTGTCCATCAAGGACCTTTGTCGAAGAGCCAGGTCTTGAGGTCTTTTACAAAGATGGGAAGCAATGTTGTCTGTCTGAGGTGGAGTGGAAGGGCGTTCCAGGCCTTGGCCACGAGGAAGGAGAAGGAGCGGCCTCACGATTTGTTTTTTCTGGTACGTGGGACCATGGCATAGGAGAGCTGGGCTGATAGTAGGGTCCTTTGAGGTACGTGGAAGTTGAGTCGGCTGTTCAGGTATGCTGGTCTGGTGTCGTGTTTCATCTGTACAATATCAGTATTCAGACTTTTTCAAGGCAATCTAGAAAGTCGAGTAAGGGTTTCACGCCACACGCAGCGTATTTTATGTAGGTGGTATTTAAGTACAAAAAGCAAAATATTCAGATAAATCTAGAAGTAATGGGCAAATAAGCCCAGCTAGTAAATACGTCGCACATAGCTCGTTTCAAAATGAAGTATAACGAACATCATCATAAGAAGAGGCCCCAAACAGGACACTGTAATCGTATGCGTCGTACCAAGGTAAATTACCACATATGCAGTAAAGTAAGAATATACACCGCAAACGGTTGCCAGACCATGATAAGCCGGTCCCTTGAAACCGCCAGAATGGTGTGGAACCTCGCACCGTCTGTGTATCAACCCGCGCTGATGTTCGCGGCGTATATTCTTACTTTACCGCATATGTGGTCATTTACCTGGGTACAACGCATACAGTGGCTATATTGTTGTGCAGAGACTGACGCCCTTTAACCCAAACACAGACTGCGATTGATACGTGTTACATTTCTTCACTAAATGTTATATACACCTGTTCTATTATGTAATAATTGTTAGAGGATACATGCTGTGGGGGATGTGGGAAGTTGAATCCTGACTTCCTCACCATAGCATGGAACTGCCCGCTAGTGGCTGCCTTCAGGACATCGGGGTTTGATGAATTAGCTATAGATTATTCATTTTCAGATACAGAGAAATCCACTAACAGGACTGCTGGGGTATGTGAAATATGTTCCAAAAAGGGTTAGATGCCTATCGGCTATTCTGCTCATACTAGCCAAATGACAGGTGGCAATGCATTGTGGGTACCGGACCCTTGCCACGGACAGAGAGCTGGATACAAGTAGCTGTCTACTGCTAAGAGCAGCTTGAAAATTATTGGGACTTCATGACACTGAGATAAAGATTTAAACATGTGAGGCCCACTTATTAGCTATTTGTCACTGAAGTGGAGGCAAGAACACTGGGGCACTAGAAATTATGCAGAAGAGATCAACAACACTAGTATAGAGGGCAGAACCGAGCCTCCCTGTCTGTACTGTTTAAAATTCAACGGTTGTCAATAGAAAGTGGTGATCGTGGCACCAAAAGCTTGACCTCTTTGGGGGGATGTGGCGCTGGTGTGACACAGAGATGTAGGGTGCCGACCAGGAACACTGGAACTGAAATCAATGTTGAGATGCCTGTATGAGTGTACCATTCCATTCTGCCAGGCTATTTTTTTATCTTGCCACTCCTATATGTATTGTAATGATACAAGACTTTTGTTTTCCATGTTACACTGTTAACGTCCATAAAACCAAATAAAAAAAGATGTTCAATATGGTCAACTTTGATAAATATATAACATGGGAGGTGTCACGAAACTGTGAAAATAAACACCTATGATTGGTATAAGTATATTTACAGTCTTTCCCATGGGAAAGCCACAAAATATCTGGCTTGATCAGATGTATCCGAATTCTAAATAGGGTGAGTTATGTAAAAGGTGACAACACTGTTGACAAGCTAATAAATATCTTAAGAGAGGTGACTTCTGGGAAGTCTAATTTATGTTTTGGCCATCATTAGTCTAGCTCTGTCCCTCAGTCTCATCATTAAGTGTTATCCTAGGCGTGCCAAGATGGGATGGCAAATTTTATTTCTTGTATTAGAACGTATGTTTCAGGTTATGTTTTCTGTTGTCACTCATCAATCAATTGTATCTTGGAGTTGTTTGAAGTACTTTACAAATTTGGGGAAAGATGTCTGAAATTCAAATTTTGGGTTTCCTAAATAGCGACTCTGTAGGAATCGCTATTTAGTTAATAAAAAATGATATTTACACAATTTACGATTCCCTTTTAGCACTTCTTAACTGGCCCAAATAGCAATTCGGCCTGTTAAGAAATGCTCAATGGCTTCTTACATCTGGCCATTTGTTCCCAAAGATCCCTATCTAATGTTAGCACCATCTTCCTGAATACTCATTTTTATCTTTCTTGTGTTCATACCCACATACATGAGCTGGCAAGGGCATTCTGGCAGGTAAACTAGGTTTTCACAGTTACAGGTGGTTACGTTTCTTAGTTTTCATGGTGTTCTTAATCTTAGGAGTGACATGTTTGTAGTTTTGGTCTGTACACAGATGCTGCAATGTGTCCTATCATTTTAGATAGACCACACAGGGTTATTTACTTTCCAATTATTTATATCTTTGCCATGTACCACTTTGTCCTTTATTTTAGGGCCTCTGCTGAAAGCAAAGAAGTGCTGTTCTAATTCTGTATCCAGGTGTGTAAGTATCTTCTAGACTAGTTGATAATGTGGAAAAAGTCATCAAATGTGAGGATCTTGTGATGTTTCTTTGCATGTCTTCAACAGACTGCATCTATTGCTATTCCTTTCTCTTTTTTCTGCACTTTTGATGCACTTCTTGCACTAACAGCATTTACTGATTTTATTACTTAATGTGCTGGTCCCATCGTCAAAATATGCCAGATCTGAACAACTTTTTCTTAATCTTAGGAACTGTCCCACTGAAATATTTACCAGGAGAAACCTGAGATGGTGACTTTCAAAGCGCAACAGAGAATTCTGCATGGTCAGCTTTGTATTTCCATTGGTAGCCAAGATTATTTGGTCTAGAAAGGATATTTCATATTTGTCTATTGTTATCATTACAGTAGATGTTCGTCCCTCGCATTAATCCACCCAATGAATTTCTTGGCCATTGTCTCATCTCCATCTCAGATGATCAGGCTGTCGTGTATCTATCTCTTTCATTCCTTTTCATTGTTCTTAAATGAACTAGTCTCAGGAAGGATACATCCATACTTCTTCAAAGTTATGGTTGTAGAGGTTTGCTATACTGGGGGTACAGGCCCAACTGATGCCAGTCTCCTTAATCTGCAGATAGAAATTCTCTCCATATTGGAAGAATGTCTCTTCATGCCACTGGAGTCAAGCTATCCTGGCTGATGAGGGGTGAAACCCTAAAACCGGTCCTAGGATGCTTGTTTCCAGTCCAGGAAGGACCTGGCCTGGCAGTTGGGGCTGGACTGCTCCCATTAGTCACAGGATCAAGACTGATTTGCATATAGCTGTGTTCAAACTGAAATGGCGTGGTGAGCAAAGAAACGATGGATTTAGGCCCAGATCTCTGTACTGGGGTGAATGTATGACATTGTTCTGCATTCTGTCCATCAATTGTTCTTTTTGCTAGTGTCAGGATACATCCATACTGCTTCAAAATTATGGCGGTAGAGGTTGCCTATACTGGGGGTACAAACACATCCAATGCCAGTCTCCTTAATCTGCAGATAGAAATTCTCTTCATATTGGAAGAATGTTTTAATGACAATCCTAATGTATCCTAGTATAATCCTCAGAGATGTATGTATTTATTTATTTTTTAGCATTTATTAAGCGCGAACAATTGCCCGCAGGCGTCTCGGCGCTGTAATGTATTCCCGCTCTGTCCTGTTGAGTTCTTCTACAGTCCTCAAACTAGTTTCTTGTGCAATGCTTGTGTACCGAGACTCAATATGTGTAGTAATTAGCATTGGAGTTTCCAGATTTCTTGGGTATCCCCTGCCTTTTCCTGGTCATAAAAGAATCAGTTCTCAATCTGATTCTTCTTAAGGGTGGAGAGAGCTTGCATTAATCTACATGACACAATCTTAGTGACGGACATATTAGCCAAGACTGAAGTTCTGTAAAAATATCGTCTACATCTCATTAGTGTATACCATTGAACTTTCCACAGTCATAGTGCAGTGATTAGAGCCTTCAGGTTCAGATGTGGAAGTGTAAATATAACAGATATGTGGGGGTTAGTGGTTATTGATAGCCCTATGTTGATTATCCCTTGGTTCCGAACTTTGAGGCCCCTAAATTACTCTGGTGGCTGATCAACCATTCATTCACAAAGCATACAACAACAAAATGGGGAGAAAGGAAATATAAAATAACCTACCTCCTTAAACTCATAACATGCTAAAAACAAGACAGGCAGGGTCTGTATGAAAAAAGAGCTGATTGTAAGTTTTTAGTGCTCCTGTTTTTGATCTCTATTTTACTTGGGATATTACTCTGAGTACTACGTATTAGATGCTTCCATAGAAAAAGGTTTTAAGCCCACTTTGCACTATCAAGGTGCTGGCAAAGGAGCATCCTTATGATGAAGAATGCCAGAATGTATGGGTGGCGAGATGCAACTTAAAAAAAAATATATATATATATTTTTCTCTAACAAATATTGCTTAGACTATGTACCAGTGTGTCATTCCCCACAGAAAATAAAGCTGAAAAAGAGGAACACTAGGAGTTAACATTCAGCTCAATTTTCAAACAGAGCCTACCTCTCTCTTGAATCGTACAATAAGCCTTAATAGTTTGCATGGTAAAGCTATACAACGGTATCAATGGAGGCATACGTTGTAACGTTTGCCATTTTCAATGAACCTCTGCTTATGAAAACAGGAATGGGCAAAGGCAATAGAACTGCCCTTTGGGGGGATGAGTGGCTTGTTGAAGATGGAACAGGGCATGAGCTGCTGAAGCTGGGCGGCCATCATGCGTCTTCGATCCTGGCACCTGGACCAGTCCTCGACCTGATATGACAGCCTGACTGACCCTGGGGGAATATGGATTGGGCATATTGACACCCAGCCGCAAAGTACAGCAAAGATGGCGCCGGCCTGCATCTAGAAAATATGGGGGTCGTGAGAAGAAGGATCAACAGAGCCATACGCAGACCTGCAGTCAGCAGTCTGGAGAGGCAGGAAATAATGGTACCAGCCACGCATTGTAGTGGTCTGTAGCAGGTAGTCCTTCGCAGGTAGGTCTGAAATCTAGCCTCCCGAAGAAGCTGGTGCAGAATATTGACACTGTTGGAGGCCCAGATTTGTGGGCGACGGGAGCTGGGCCAGAACAAGACATTTATTTCAAAGGGGAACATCAGGGCTGAGTAAAAGGTGGTGGAAAGCCCCCCACCCACACTTTGCCGGCATACAGATGGCCTGGTGTAGTAACAGGAGGTTCTTGCCCAGGGGTCCGCCTCCGAGGAGAGACGATGTGCAGTGCGTTGCATGAGAGGGCTCAGTGAAGGTGGGGTGGACCAAAGAGAGCCAGAGGTGCTCATGCCGGCTGGGGTAGGGGCCGGTCCTGACCCAGAGGGGACTGGCTTGCGCGGTGGCCTGGGTGGCCCCTAACCGGGGGACAATCGATGTAGCTCTGCTGGCGTAGGGTGCAGGCAGTGTGCAGCTTGCCTCTCTGGAAGGCAGTGACGGACCCGGGTGTCCATGGCCCGAGCTTCTGCTTGTGGTGATATAAACCTGGAGGTGCTGGCAAAAATGACTGTGCAAGCAATGGTGTGCCCTAAACTGGCACGTCTGAGACCACCACCTGACCTGAAGCACGGACAGGCATCTGATCTAGAGGCTGACCGACCCCCACTGGGCGCGTGACTGGAGGCACATACATCATCAATACTAGCAGCAATTGTGGAAACCAAGGTGGCACTAGAGAGCAAGACTGATGTGTTAGCCTTGGACCTAAGCCTCCTGCGAGTGGATCAATGAAAACTGGTGGACAGAGTGGAGGAGACACAAACTGTGGTGGCACATTTGCAGACCACTACAGCTGATCATGAAAAACAACTGAAATCCCTACAGCAAGAAATAGAGTATAGGGCACGGAGTGCCGACGAAACAACATAACTGTAGTGGGCTTACCGGAGTGAATTAAGGGCAGAAGTATTGGGCAATACATAGAAAGCTGGCTTCTGAAATTGGCTATGGAAGGCAAGGCCTCTAAGATTTCTAAGCTTATTACTGTGGATAGGGCCCGTAGGGTGCATGGTGGCCCCCAAATCTGTGGGAAACCCCAAGGACAGTGATAGTCAGACTTCTGAACTACTAAATGTAAGGATGATATCCCCCAACAAGCCTGTGTGCATGGACACTGACAAGTAGTAGGGGGGTAAGCAAACATATACCCTGACTATACTCAAGCGGTCCAGCTTCAGAGAGAAATATTTGTGGCCATGAAACAGCAGCTGCAGGCCCTAAACTTAAAGTATGCTCTCCTCTTCCCTGCCAAACTGAAGTTGGTGAACCAAGACCAATCCCATTCAGTAGTGGAGGCATAGACTTAGCTGGAGAACAAGGGCTGCATGCAACTGGGTGAGAGAGAGACCCTAGGACAGGATGACCGCCGGGAACTTAAGCCAGACACAGACCATGTCACTGCTCGAAGGTGTCCACGAAGAAAGATCAAGCAGAAACAGAGGGGGCAAGGATAGTGGCAGAACTGCAACAGGCCTGCTGCCTACCCACAAGCAACCGGTAGGCGGACTGGTAAACATCCAAGGGCTCGCTGCAGAATGGAGTGAATGGGGACAGACCAGAGGTGACCCTCATGATGGCTAACTTGTTGGGGTGAGAACAGAGGTGCTGGTGACACTCCAGGGATTGACTGGCCAATTTATTTGGTTTTAGGAGGCCACTCCCACAGGGGCACATAGGCAGTGCTACCATATGGACCGGAGGGCCAGGCCCTCCTTGCGCTGGAAGGCTCTTTTGGCTGCAGTTTAGAGACAAGTCTCGCTTTCAGTTTAGTTATAATATTGGGGCAACAGGCATCTCTGGAGTTGGCAGGTGGGTAGTTTTGAGCCCACAGCACAAGATGAGTGGGAGAAGGGATTGTTTGGGTGAGGGGTAAGGGTATTCATGGATATGTGGGCTGCAATCTGGATCCCACTGGGACAGGACTTGAGGTAGTCACAGACAGTTAGGAGACAAATGGGGAGTGAGGCCAACATAGGCTCTGGCCGGGGATAGACTCTGAAGATTCTATCCTGGAATGTTAATGTCCTTGGTGATAAATTAAAGAGAGGGGTGGTACAGAGATATCTGCTTCGACATGACCCCTATGTCATCATGCTGCAGGAGACACACCTACTGGGGAATAATTGTTAATTCTTGGTAGAGGCAGATACATGTTCTAAGTGCATGCAGGCTTCACAGGGGGGTACTGAGGGGTGGGAATCCTGTCCCTCGGACCCCTACCACTAGAGGTGGGTAATACATGGGTTGCAACAAAAAGGATGCCATGCTGTGAAATACAGCCAGTGCTATGGTGAAGAGGTGGTGCTGGGGTCACAGTACTTCCCTCTACAGTTCATAGGGAAGGTTAGGGGTCCTGGCTTGCTGATGCCCCGGATGTGATGACCATTACTGGGGATGACCTTAACCCAACTCTACACGGAGAGCTGGATTGAGTGGTTAGGTTAACAGCCGAAACCTGAAATGCAACTGGCCACCTTTGTGGAAACCATGGGACACGTCGAACTGCGGTAGGTGGTACACACGGGCAACACTAGTACTCATTTGAAGCCAATTAACTAAGCACCTTGTGGGTACTAGGCTACTTGGTGGCGCCAAAACATCGAATGAGCAGATTATTATGCATTGAATTTCTTTCCCGGGGCATATCTGACCATTTGCCCTTGACCACAGTAGTCTATATGGGAGTGCAGGGATAGGCAAGGACTTGGAGATTTGACATTTGGGAACTGAGGGATAGGGATACCAGACAGATAGTGTCCACAGCCACGGATCAAGTCTTTGTGGACAATGAGACTGTCTCGAGAGGCCAGCTAATAGCCAGAGTGGCAGGCAAAAGAAAGGACCAGGAGATGGAATGTGGGAAACTTTAAGAGTAACTGATGAGGCAGGAAACATCCTATGTTTCTGTTCCAACTAGAGACTTGGCTCGTAGAATATAGGAGGCGAGATGGGAATATACAACTCTAGTGGGTGAAGAGGGAAGAGCCCAATTCCGAGCCTCTCAGGACAGATTATATGAAGAAGGTAATAAAGTAAAAAAATATTTAGCATGGTTGGCCAAGAAGGAAGATGGACAGAGAAGGGTTTTTGGGCATCAGTAGAGAGGAGCCAGGGTTGAGAGAAAAACCGCTCGCAGCAGTCTCTGTCTACAGTCTTGCCCGCAGCCTTTCACGGATCCCTGTTACCTGGAACTTTGGTGTTATCTCTCACACAGCGGAACTTTGAGAACGCGGGAGGTAGGGACTGCGATGACCAGCATTCCCTGAACATCGACAGATGGTGCCTCTTCCCGCAATCTCCCCCCCTACCTGTGTCACCTTAAAACTGCCAGCATTCCCTGAACATCGACAGCTGGTGCCTCTTCCCGCAATCTCCACGCCTACCTGTTATATTTATTCACGTCATTGTTACGCATCGCGGGACGCGCCCGGGCGAAGCCCAGGACAAGGGCGGGACCGTCTGAGGCCGTCCGAGGTAGAACGAGGCCGGGCTGGGCCACCCCCATAAAAAAACTCGTATTGTGTATATTACTTTTGTTGGTATAGAAGGGTTTTGTTTTTCCCTCTCTGCTTTTAAATCATTTTGTGCTTATCATTTATTTTATTTTTTGTGCTGGTGCCAGTGTCACCTAGTAAATTGCCAAAATGGCACTACGTTCAGGGAAGGGAAGAAAAGTTAATCTCACAACTAATGGTGAGGTGGCCACTAGTACCCTTGATCAATTTATAAAACGGGCAACAGTCGTATTGGAAAAAGAAATAGCCCTTACGGAGAAACGCTTGTCTATAGACCTCTTAACAGGGAAGCGCTCATCTTTAGGTATTATTGGGTCAGCGGTCACCCCAGAACAATGCAGACCAACAGACCCTCTAGTTGTCCCGAGTTCAAGCTCTAGTTCATTGCTGGTGGGGCCTGACAATTTGGTGGCTGGTTCCATCTTAAGCTCAACCTCAACCAGCATTGCTTCCAGTGGCTCGAGTTGTAGAGTTTCCAAATCTCCCTCGTCGCACAGACCCTCTCCAAAAGTCCAATACCCTGTGTTAGTAGCAAGTAAAAATCCTACAGTTATATCAAAAACTAGCAAAAGAAAAGAGGGGGTGGCCATCGGAAGGGTGGCTCTACATAAATATCAAGAATACAAAATTTGAATCAGACCTCATTAATTGTAGTCCAGTCCCCTAGCCTGACTATGGCATCTCATGACCTTGTCCAATCACCTAACAAATGTAGGGTTTTTTAGGTAAAATGGAAAAACTTGTCAAATCACTGATGTTACCATTATTGGAAAGAACGAAAATAATTAATTCCAAACTCGACCAACTAGAAAAGCTAGTAACTGCGAACACATATATACTGGATATGCTAGCAAAAGGTATTGAGGGCCAAAGTGCCATAGCTCCTCCTCCACTAGCCCCAGGGCCTAATAATTTTGTCCAATCAGCCACCGTTGTAAGATCTACAAACCTGACCCCCTAACCTCGTGCAGAGAAGAACTCTGTAGTGAGTAACCCTCCATGCTCTATTGAAGATAGGGGTACGGGGGCGAGGGTGGTGGCTAGATCGCTGCCCGCCCCGCATGTAAAATCAGCGGAAAGACAGCCAAAAGGGCATACATCATTGGGCAATGAGGGTTCTACAAAGCGGCTGCCTTGCGTAAACCTTCCCCGCGAATCTGCACCGTACACAATTATACTGACGGGCGTTCCGGGGATTAGGTTTGAGCAATTAGAATCACACAGGGAGCTGAAAAATAAAGTCATTTTTTGGCTTAATAAAAATAGAACACTCCCCCCCTCCTCTAATGTAGAGATTTTAAATGTTAGAAGGGTGAGTTGGGTGGGTGGTAGTGCAAAGGATCTTGAGGGTGACTGTTATTGTGAATTTTAGAGACCCATGGGTAGTTGATCATATTCACTGAGTACCAAGGTTTGGAAGAGTAGGCGATATTCAATCCCTAGGCCTAAACTATTTTTATCCTTCTGTGAATCGCGGTCTACTTCACCCATTATACAATCATTGTATGGTGAAAACCCACCTGACTGGGCGGTGCAGTATCTCCCCCTGAGAAACCGATTTGAGCCACTCACAGGTTTGGAGGGGGTGGATTGACTCCCGAACAGTTCTAGTGGGAATATTGTGACTAAGACAACGGGTAGGATACCTTCTGGAATCTCATCTAGATGGACGATGGACCATACATTGGAAGGAATAGCAGTGGCTAGAATGGTTGCTGGTAGTGATATAGATCCCTGTGTTACTTGTTTGGTGGATTCTGTATGCTATGAAGTGTCCGGTATGGATATGGTTAGGGGTGGCCCGGAGGTCGGCCAAGTAACACCAAGTGATGTTGAAGATATGGTGGTAGTAGCACTAAATAATGAAGTTAACCAGAAAGACGCCTTAGCTAATAACTCCATGGCGGAGGTCGAGCCCACAAAGTCAACCCATAATACTTACAATACGCGGTTCATGGGTATAGATTTTGATGATGATCAGGATAGGGAATATGATATCCAAATGGGGGAAAGTACTACATTATGTGTAGAAAATACACGCCCAGTATCACCAAGTAATCAATCAGATGGGTGTGTCTTCCGCCTAATTTCATGGAATATAGCAGGCATTTTACGTAGGTTTCAGGATGAGGCATGGACAAAATATATAGAAAGTTTTGACATTATCTGTCTCCAAGAAACCTGGAGCAGAAATGATCAAGACTTGGACGGATACCAATCTTTCAATGTACATGCCGAACCTTCATTGGCTGGAAGGGTAAAGGGTGGACTAATGACCGCTATTTCTGTAAAATATAAAACTGTGAAAACACTTAAATTAGTGGACTCTCCTTGGTATCCACTGCTTTTTATTGTAAATCTGTTCCCAGTCCCTTTGCTTTTGATTAATTGGTACTATAACATCTTTGACCCCCACACCATATCTGTTATTCACAAACTACAGGTGGAGATAACTAAGGTGACCGAAAGCTCATCATCCTTGTTTATCATGTGGGTAGGGGATTTTAATTGTTCCATATGTAATCTTAGTGGGTCTAGGGCCTGTGGTTTGGTTGACATTAATGAGCAAGCACTGGGCCATTTTAAACACTCTTTACAAGGAGAAGCCTTGAACAATATTATCGTGATAAATGACCTTTGCATTTTGGATATGTCATCCTCTACTTTATCCTTGCCGATACTAACCTTCCAAGGGACGGGGGGGGGGGGTCAAATGAGTGTAATTGACTTTGCCATGGTTTCTAGTAGGTACACTCATTTCATTGATGAATTTAAAGTAGAAGTAAACCCCCCTAGTGATCGCAACCCCCTTGTTTTGAAGTTGTGCCCTGTGTTTGAGAGGGATCAGTCCTCTGAACTACCAATGAAATATAGCCAAAATCAAGGTATAATTTTAAAGTGGGATAGGGTCGATGCGAGAAAGTTGGAGGAAAAGATTTTTAATGCATATCGCTTAGAGATAGACACTTGCTTAACGTCCACCTGTGAGCCTGAAATGATAATCCAAAACTTTGAAGCTCTCTGTGGAAGTGTGGCAACGTACCTTCTCATACCGGTAGGGAAGGGAGAACCAAGGGAGCATAAATGGTTTGACGCTGAATGCTCTGCAGCACAAACATTATTAAAAAAGGCATTGCACCAAGTCCCCCGGGATAAGGAATTGATCAAAAGCGTAAGGAAAACTTACAAGGATACTATTGATAAACGGAAATTAGAATTAAAAAAGAAGGCATGGGATGAGCTTGAGAAAGCCTCAGACCTGAGAGAAATTAGGCTGTTCTGGGAGGTAATAAATTGTCCTTTCCTCTATAGCGAAGAAAAAAGAAATATGATCACCCATATAACGGGGTAAATCTGGGAGGCCCACTATGCTAAAATCTTTAACCCAAAGGGCGTTTGTTTGGCAACCAATAGTGAGGGACATATGGATTTTCATCATGAAACGGCTTTATCACTTAGTCTCTCACTTTCCCTCCCTGAGGTTGAGGAGGCTCTAAGGAAAGGTATCTCGCTAAAAGCCCCATGTCCATATGCAGTGCCATTAGACCTTTTTAAAAATAATCTTGAAGTATGGGCACCATTATTACTTAATGTTTTTAAGGCGATTTTGGTCGTGCGTATCCCCTCATCATGGAAAGAGGCGGTAGTCGTACCAATCTTTAAAAAAGGTGACAAACGTGACCCGTGCTGTTATAGGCCAATTTCGTTAATAGATGCTTCTTGTAAGCTGATGGGGAAGAGTCATACTAGCTCGTTTGGAGACATGGGCAGACTCATCTGGCCTTATTGTGGATTAACAGTATGGATTCAGGAGAGGCAAGGGGACAACAGAGCAGTGTCTTAATTTGGCCCTAATTATGAGTAAGTACAAGAAGGCCAGGGGTGTTTCTATATACCTGGCCTTCATGGATTTATCCAGTGCCTTTGACACTGTATGTAGAGATAAGCTATCGCGGATAATGGAGGCCATGGGGTTTGAGGAACCTTTGGTTACCTTGCTTCGCAGATTACACGCTGCTACCACTGTGACCATTAGATATGGCCCGGGGGGTGAAAAGACAAAATCCATCCCATCGACCGAAGGTGTACGCCAGGGCTGTATCTTGGCCCCTTTTTTGTTTTTAGTTTAAACAAATGGTTTAGAAAGGTTTTTGTTGGAGAACTTTTCAGATTTTCCTAAAGTAAATGGTAAATTAATACCTTTGTTATCCTATGCTGATGACACTGTGTTAATGACCCTAACTGCTAACAGCATGCAAACCTGTCTGAACTCTTTTAATGATTTCATGAGGGATCTTAGGGTCAATTTTACAAAGTCCTTTGCATTGGTCTGTGGTCCTAGAGGGACAAATACCCGTAGGTTTGCTGTAAATAATCTGATCATTGAAAAAGTTGTAAATTTTAATTATCTGGGAAATCTTTTTAATAAGAATTTGAGCTAGGATCCATTAATAACGGTTCGAGTACAAAAGACCACGCGATTTATAGAGGCCCTTTTTCGCTTTTCGAGTAAACTGGGTCAAAAACCAATTGACAAATTGAAGACCTTGTATAAAGCTAAATGCTTGCTTGTCGCCACTTATGGGGCAGGGGTGTGGGGGACACATAAATGTACCCAAATACAAGTTATGGAAAACAAGTTCATAAAGCGTCTCTTATCAATTCCAACCAGTTCACCAAGCATCTTTTGTCATACAGAGATGGGTATAGAATTTGTGAGTGACATTATTCATGTCTCTCCATTACTTTTATGGAGGAAAATTTGGCTATCTCAGGACTTGCAGCTCTCGAAAGAAATTCTGAAAGATTGCATAAAGCTGTATTATGGTATGCAGATCCCATGGTTGTCGTATGTGAAGGAAACTTTCCATAAAATTGGCCTAGGGCATATTTATGAAAATCCAGAATCTGTTAAGCAGGATACAAAGATGGTAATTAGGAACGCTTACCGTAATACCTTGGGCTTGTTAAAAAATGATGAACGAGTAACATTTCATTTGGGTAAATTGCAGCTCCAATTTTATTTATCATTTACTGTACAAACACAATGGTGTTTTAATCTGACGAGATTTTGACTTAATGTATTGCATTTTCTATTTGCTTTTCCGAAGCAAGGGGACTGGTGTGAGACGCTACCCCCTTGTCCATGTGATAACAAAGCCCAACAATGCACCTTGCTCTTTGTTCTTTTTTGCTCTCTCTATAAAAACCAGAGAAACCGGTTTATTAAACCAATTTTAATGGATATTCGACCCTGCAATTACAAAGAAGGATATGAGTACCTAAAATCGCTGAATACTCCTGCTATATGCAGTGCCATGCTTAGTTTTATCAGATTGGCATTTACAATCAGGAATCAATACTGAAAATATGACCCTGTCTTCAGATTTTTGTATTTTAAATAGAAAGACATTTGGCTGCTTTAGTGGGAAAACGAAGTAAATACTTAATTAAAGAGTTGAGGGCAAAATAAGCTGGATAGTGTGAAAGGTTGAATTGGTTTGTATATGTGATATTCGAATTTTAAATTGCACAATGCACTTTATTATTATACATTTTGTCCTCCTTGGATTCTATGAAATATGTTAACCTTTTCGGAGTATGATCTCTTTTGTGTAATGTGTTAAAAATGTGGTCGAAATTCATTGTATGATAATAACCTGAACCTATAGATCTGAAAACTATTTGTAACTTGTATTTTAAAAATGTATACTTTTATGATTTTTTTCTTTGAATCGAAATAAAGTTTTATGATGATGATGATAATGAGAGAAAAACCTCAGGAAATCTTGCAGGCATTTGCGGCATACTTGGGGAAGCTATATAAGGCCCGTACTTTGACCGAATGGGGGTTCCTGCAGTCCTTCACTGAGGATCTTCCAACCCCTCGGCTCGACCCCAACCCAGTAGAGTTGCTGGATAGAGAATACCAAAGGGAAATTTGCCGAAGCTAGTTCCCACCTGAATAGCGTTAAGACCTCTGGACCCAATGGTTTTCCCATAGACTTTCTTTAGAGTATATCATCTAAAGTGGTGAAGTCAATGTTGAATAGGTTTACCAAGTCCAGGGAGATGGGTATCCTGTCATGGGACCATAGCGAAGCAACAGTCATCCTGATCCACAAAGATGGGAAACCCACAGAAGATTACGCCTCTTATAGGGCAATCTTGTTGATCAACGCTAAAGCGTCAGGTCTAGCCAAACTCCTGGGGAACCTCACACATGTGACAGACTACCTGGGCTCCCCTCACCAATCTGGATTCATGCCTAATAGGGCCACCAGACATAATCTATGGAGGCTGAAAAGGCCTTTGATTCACTGGAATGGCAGTATATGATGGCAATACTTGGTAAGATGGGCTTTGGACCATATTTTTAGTTGTGGGTTGGCCTATTGTACAAACATTCTGTGGCAAGGGCTCGGGTTAATGGGACACTCTCTGACATCTTCGTTTTATCCAGGGGCATCAGAAAAGGCTGGCCGCTGTTGCCCTTATTGTTTGGATTGGCTCTTGAACCACTGGTGGCATGGATCAAATTGAACGTACAAATACAAGGCCTCTGATGGGGCACAGAGTGGGGAATGTTGCTTCGCTATATGCCAGCAATATCCTTCTGTATCGTGCAGACCCCTAAAATCTGGCACCACGAACCCTGCATATCCTGGAGATTTTCTGGACCTATGCTGGGTTCCGCATTAACTGGCACACATCTGTGGATTTCCAGCTGAGAGCTGGAGACCCGGGCCGGGACTGCCCTTTTCAGTGGGAAAATCAGGTGTTCCGATGTTTAGGAATCTTTGTGACCCCAGATCGATCTTTGTTTCTCCCTGAAAACCTAATGAGAGTCTTGGAAGCCTACAAGCAAAATGCGGAGAGGTGGAGGAAACTCCCATTATCCCTCCTAGGCAGAGAGGTCCTAAACAAAATTCTTTACCTGTCTAAATTCTTGTATAACTTGCAGAACACCCCTTCCCGGCTCTGGGCAAATCCTCCCACACAGTGGAGGGGGCCACAAGGGCACTACTATGGGATAGGGGGTTCCCAGAACTGCCCTATCACTACTGACTCAGCCTTTGGTGGATGGGGGCATTGCCCTCCTGAATATATGGCTTTATTATTGGCACTCGCAGTTGTTAGCAGTCAATGACTGAGCGATCTCGTCCCAACAGGAACTATCCTCAAGAGAGGATCAAACTGCTATAGCCCTGGATGGTTACTTTAGATGTCTCTAAGGAGGGAGAGGGCTGACACTCCTACCCCACCCTATAGGATCAAAAGCAATGGTCCCTATATGGAAAAGGGTGACACATCCTTTAGGAAGGTGAAGTAAACTGACACTGGAAACCACACTCTGGGACTCTGATCTCTTTAGTGGTCTGCGTAAGGGGGGGATATAGGAAGTGGGAACTCTTAGGAAACTCAAAATTGGGCGACTTGTGGGTGGAGGGAACAGTGATCCCATTTTCCGAATTGCAAGCTGACTATGAGATGACATGGAGCCAGAACTTGAGATACTAGCAAATTAAATACATACTGCAAAAAGTGTGAGGCCCTTTGGGGAGAATCAGAAGATGTAACTCCACTGGAGTATAGGGTACTGGGCACCCCCCTGACAAAACATGAAGTGTCCCAAATCTACTCCATGCTGTTGAATAGTAGTCTTCCATTGCTTGAACCTACTAAAGAGAATTGGGAAAGAGACCTGGGGAGACTTGAGGAAGATGCTTGGGGACAAGCTTGCAGGTACCTGAGTGAGGTTGCAATCAGGGCGGGACTCTGCTTGCTCCAACTAAAGATCCTGCACAGCGTATACTGCGCACAGACTTGTCTGTTTTGCATGGGGAGGATGACTGATGAATACTGTTTACAGGGATGTCGATTGAAGGGCACCCTGCTGAATACATTATGGGAATGTTAAGTTAGCATTTGCGGCGCCATTTTGTCTTTAGCCGCCATTTTCACTGTGATCGAAAGTAAGCTTATGTCTTATCATATTAAAATTTGAATCCTAACATAGTAATGAGTAGCTTATACTGCCTTAGCATGCCTTTCATCTACCATAGCCTTGCTCCCACACTAGAGAGCGTTAAGCTTGAAAAAGACAACCTTGAGAATGTGATAACATGTACCCACTCTGCAGGTGGTAGCTCACCCTTCTGTACCTCCTTAGTTCATCAGTGCCCGAGCTGGAAAATTCGAGTCTGGGCAGGTCTTTAGGGGTGTTGGAAATGCATATTACGTTTTACCAAGTGTTCTGAAGTCAGTCCCCTCTGTAGCATCTAAGGAGGCTAGTCTGACTGGACTCCGCTTGAGCACAATTTCTAATAAATAACTTGGTTTGTATTCTCTACTGTCTCATCGACTCTTCATTTCTTGGAAGGCTGAGAGGTGCTGATGAGTGACCCTGGTGGCCATTATTGGGTCACTTCCTTCACCATGCGAGAGTGTGAAGAAGGCATGGACTAGTGAATGGGGGCAGAGTAAATGGTGTACCAAGTGAGAGGTTGCATAAGCAAATTTCAGAAAATCTGGGGTCCCTGGGCGGAGGCGAGAGTAGAGAGAGATAAGTGATTCAGGAAAGGTGCAGAGCCAACGGGGTGCGAGCCCGTCTCGGACCACAAAAGGGAAGGAAGGGCCTATGGTAGGGAGTGATGTACTCTAAACATTTGTATTAGGGCGATGACCGTTATATATTTTGGGTAGCTGTTCTCAGAACACCCCCGCGCCGCACGGCCACCAGCTGTGTGTGTGCCCCTCGCCTCGCTGCTGCTCGCAGCCTCGTTGTGCCTGCCTCTCCACCCTAGCTGCCTGCCTTGCTGTGTTTGCGTGTGTTTAATTATTTTTCTTATTTCTTTTCATTGCCTTTTCTTGTTGTCACTGCTGTTGTTCCCTGTGCACGTTGTTGAATTAGCCTATTGTATTTTGTTCTACAGTCCCCCTGTGCCCTGCCCGCCCCACTCCCTGCCGCCGTCCACGCGGCCACGCCCCTTTTTGTTTTGTGTCCTCCCCGCTCCCGCCTCCCAGCTGCTCCTCCCTCCCACTTGTCCATAAATGGCGACCGCGCGGCGCAGGTGAGTGTGACCTGTTCTCAGGACACCCCCGCGCCGCACGGCCACCAGCTGTGTGTGTGCCCCTCGCCTCGCTGCTGCTCGCAGCCTCGTTGTGCCTGCCTCTCCGCCCTAGCTGCCTGCCTCGCTGATCCCTGCCCCTCCGCTGTGTTTGCGTGTGTTTAATTATTTTTCTTATTTCTTTTCAATGCCTTTTCTTGTTGTCACTGCTGTTGTCCCCTGTGCACGTTGTTGAATTAGCCTATTGTATTTTGTTCTACAGTCCCCCTGTGCCCTGCCCGCCCCGCTCCCCGCCGCCGTCCACGCACCCTTTTCGTTTTGTGTCCTCCCCGCTCCCGCCTCCCAGCTGCTCCTCCCTCCCACTTGTCCTTAAATGGCGACCGCGCGGCGCAGGTGAGTGTGACCTGTTCTCAGCTGTGTGTGTGCCCCTCGCCTCGCTGCTGCTCGCAGCCTCGTTGTGCCTGCCTCGCTGATCCCTGCCCCTCCGCCGTGTTTGCGTGTTTAATTATTTTTCTTATTTCTTTTCATTGCCTTTTCTTGTTGTCACTGCTGTTGTCCCCTGTGCACGTTGTTGAATTAGCCTATTGTATTTTGTTCTACAGTCCCCCTGTGCCCTGCCCGCCCCGCTCTCCGCTGCCGTCCACGCAGCCACGCCCCCTTTTCGTTTTGTGTCCTCCCCGCTCCCGCCTCCCAGCTGCTCCTCCCTCCCACTTAGCCATAAATGGCGACAGCGCGAAAGCGCAGAGTTCACGCGCAGCGGGCGCGCCGATTGTGCGGCGAAGGCGCGCCAAAGGCAAGCCCGTCTGCGCCCGTCTGCGCCTGGACCGCGCCCAGCGCCAGGACCCCTGGCCCCCACCAACGCAAGACGACCCGACAAACCTACGACGCCGCGGCCCTCAACGCACTCAATACCGGCCGGAAGCCCACCTGCTGCCGGGCCACCCGAAACGCTTCCACGGACCCTTCACCTGCACAACCTGCAAGTTCACCTGCCTCCGTACAGGCACCGCGCCCGCCAAGCCAAACTCCAGCAGCGACCTCAAGTGCATCCTGCTCAACACCCGCTCCGTCCACAGACACGCCGTCGAACTCTGGAACCTGCTCGACACAACCTCACCAGACATCGCCTTCCTCACTGAAACATGGATGAACGCCTCCTCAGCCCCCGACATCGCCATCGCCATCCCGGATGGATACAAGATCATCAGGAGGGACCGCGTCAACCAGACCGGAGGAGGCATCGCCATCGTCCACAAGAACACCATCCGCATCACGACCGACGCCGACGACACCTTCGCCGCCGCCGAACACCTCCACTTCCAGATTCACACCGACCCAAAACGACCCTCAGAGGCACCCTCATCTACAGACCCCCTGGACCACGCGCACAATTCAGCGAAGACATCACGGACTTCATCAGCCCACACGCCCTCCCCTCCGCCGACTACATCCTCCTAGGGGACCTCAACTTCCACCTGGAGAACAACAAGGACCGCAACACCGTCACCCTGCTGGACAACCTCGCCAACCTCGGACTCAAGCAACTGATCAACACCCCCACCCACTACGCCGGCCACACGCTTGATCCCGTCTTCTCATCCAGCAAGCACATCACCTTCAGCCACTCCACCGGACTTCACTGGACCGACCACAGCTGCGTCCACTTCAGCTTCAGAAAAACCACCACCTACCACCACCCGCAACAGGTCCCTCACAGAAGCTGGAGCAAGATCACCGCGACCAGCTCACCACCTCCTTCAGCCAGAACCCACCTGCCAGCACACCGGACCCCAACGAAGCAGCCCACAACTTCACGCAGTGGCTGACCGCCTGCGCCGACGACCTCGCACCACTGAAGAACCCTCCCAGCAAACCCAGAAGCAAGAAGGCCCCCTGGTTCACCGACGAACTCAAGGACTCCAAGAAGACCTGCCGCACCCTCGAGAAAGCCTGGCTCCTCGACCGGACCACTGACAACATGACCGCCCTCAAACATGCGACCCGCAAGCACCACCAGCTCATCCGCACCACCAAGAAAAAATCGCTGAAGGATCGACTGGACAACAACGCCCACGACAGCAAGGAACTCTTCAGCATCGTCAAGGAGTTCTCCAACCCCAGCACCGGCAACAACGACATCACCCCTTCACAAGATCTCTGCGACTCCCTCGCCTCATTCTTCCACCGCAAGATTGCCGACATCCACAACAGCTTCGGCGCACCATCCACGCACTCAACCGTCGAACCAACGCACCCCACCGCCACCCTCCGCACCTGGACCACGGTGACCACCGAAGACACAGCCCGCGCGATGAACACCATCCACTCCGGATCTCCGACTGACCCCTGCTCCCACCACGTCTTCAACAAGGCCGACTCCACCATCGCACCCCAACTCCAAGACGTTATCAACACCTCCTTCGACACCGCCACCTTCCCAGAGAGCTGGAAGCACACCGAGCTCAGCGCCCTACTGAAGAAACCAACAGCGGACCCCACCGACCTCAAAAACGTCCGCCCCATCTCGCTCCTCCCTTTTCCTGCCAAAGTCATCGAGAAGATCGCCAACAGACAACTTGCCGCCTTCCTCGAGACAAATGGATCCCTCGACCCCTCGCAGTCCGGTTTCAGAGCCAACCACAGCACCGAGACCGCCCTCATCGCAGCCACGGACGACATCCGAGCCCTTCTCGACAACGGGGAAACAGCGGCACTCATCCTCCTGGACTTCTCCGCAGCGTTCGACACTGTCTGCCACCGCACCCTAGTCCAACGCCTCAGCAACACCGGCATCCAACAGAAGGCACTGAAGTGGATCATCTCGTTCCTCGCCGGAAGAACACAGAGAGCCCGCCTCCCCCCGTTTCGATCCGAGGCCACCGAAGTCATCTGCGGCGCCCTGCAAGGATCATCACTCAGCCCCACCCTTTTCAACGTCTACATGAGACCTCTCGCCACCATCGCACGCCAACACAACCTCAATATCATCTCCTACGCCGATGACACCCAGCTGATCCTCTCCCTCACCAGAGACCCCGACACCGCCAGAACCAGCCTCCACGAAGGGATGCAAGACGTCGCCGAGTGGATGAAGAACAGCCGGCTGAAACTGAACTGAGACAAGACGGAAGTCCTCATTCTGGGACCATCACCCCCCGCCTGGGACGACTCCTGGTGGCCCCCATCCCTGGGCACCGCCCCCAAGCCTACAGACCACGCACGCAACCTGGGCTTCATCCTGGACTCCTCCCTCTCGATGACCAGACAAGTCAACGCCGTCTCCTCTTCATGCTTTCACACCCTCCGCATGCTCCGCAAGATCTTCCGATGGATCCCGACTGAAACCAGGAAGACGGTCACCCAGGCCCTCGTCACCAGCCGATTGGACTACGGAAACACCCTCTACGCCGGAACCACAGCCAAGCTACTGAAAAGACCCCAACGCATCCAAAACGCCTCCGCCCGACTCATCCTGGACGTCCCCCGGCGCAACCACATCTCCGGCCACCTGAGGGACCTGCACTGGCTCCCCGTCAATAAGAGGATCACGTTCAGGCTCTTCACCCACGCACACAAGTCTCTCCACGACCTGGGCCCCAAGTACCTCAACGACCGCCTGACCTTCCACACGCCCACCCGCCAGCTACCCTCTGCCAGCCTCGCCCTCGCCGCCGTACCAAGCATCCGAAGAGCCACCGCCGGAGGCAGATCCTTCTCCTACCTGGCGGCCAAGACATGGAACTACCTCCCCATCCACCTTCAGCTGACCCAGGACCACCTCGCCTTCAGGAGACAACTCAAAACCTGGCTGTTCGAGCAGTAGCGGACCCCTTCCCCAAGCGCCTTGAGACCCTTCCGGGTGAGTAGCGCGCTATACAAGTGTCATGATTGATTGATTGATTGTAGCTTTGTACGATGATGGTTATATGCTTGCTAGCATGTATTCATCAGTATGGGGGAAATGTTATTTAATATGTTTTCTGTGGAAAATGTGAATAAAAAGATTGTCCCTCCCAAAAAGATATGGCCTTTTCATATTGGAATGAAGCTGGCTTGTTATTTTATATAAGTGATTGATCCATTCAGTCAACTATTCATTCATCTATGCACTTAAAATGCCTTGACACATTACTGCATTCACCCATACACACACAAAGTTGAGAATTAATTATGCTCTCAGGCTCTGAGAATCTTACTAACAAACACATCACAACAAATAACATTCAGTGTCAGTAGATTTTTGCTCTCTATCTTTTATCAAAGGAAAAAAAAAGGGCATCAACTGTAACTGTATCGATGCTGGGATTGACATGATGGTCCTCTTTATCTCCTTATGAATGCATGTATCTGCTCAAATTACATCCAACTTGTATTGTATTTTATATTTTGTGTTTTATGTATTCAAGTGATAATATGTTTTTAACTATTAATGAAATGCAATGTAATGTATGCACTGTCTTTTATGGCATATTAGCCGAAATAAAGAATTTAATGAATGAATGAATTATGCACAAGTCACTCATTATTACATTCAACTAGCCACTGTCATAATTTGCAATGTCATCTCAAAGTAATGTCAGATTTATATCTTTTACAGGCAGGGCTGTGATATTTCAACAGGTAGTGAGCAATGCTTGGCTGGAAGAAGTCCCAGGTTGAAATGAACCTCTCTTCTCCTCAGCTGCTCCTTAAGCTGAGGACAAGGTAAGAAAATAAGTTGGCGTCACTAAAGACATGGCTAGCACTAGCAACACTGACACAAAGAAAACTCTCAAGGGGTAGGTCAAAAAAGGAACAATTAATCCTCAATATAATTACTTAGGAAGGCAATGTATCATGCAAGAAATTGACCATGGGCTCCTCTGAAATATAGATACATCTTGCATAAGGACCTTTTAAATTCAGGCATCCTTAAAATATAAAGGCAAGCATTGGTAAACCAATTGGTCTTGCGATCTATAAAAAAGAATCAGCCTTCAAAATTGTTGTGCCCTTAAGAAGCAGCAATCACACTTTTCTGATACAGGCCACAGTACATTTAGCCGTTACTAGAGTTTTTGGTAGTTAGACAGAGGTTTTCTCATAGCAGCCTGGGGTACCTAAACCCATTATTACAGGAAGGTTATAATAGATAGGCATGATAGGTATCTTTGGTTAATTGAGGTATGAAGGTAAGTTATGGAAGTTCTGGTAGTTAGGTGTAGTAAATAAGGATGTTAGGTAAGAATGTAGGATGGAAAGATTTGGCAGATTGGTAGGATAAGCTAGATATGTTACAACATGTAAATTAAAACAGTTAGGTATGATAGAATAGGTATGATAGGTTAGGTATAGCAGGTTAATTATAATAAGCATAGACGGCTAGACAAAGCAGGTTAAGTATGGTAGGTATGATAGGTAGGTATGGTAGGTAAATATGGTAAGTAGACACTGCAGGTTTGGTAGGTTTGAAAGTTAGGTGTCCTGGGTAGATATGGTAGGTAGCATAGGTAAGTTAGGGAGGAATGGCAGCTTGTATTGTAAGTTAGCAATGGTAGCTAGATTAGCTATGGTATGGCATACTATTTCTGCTCTATAAGCTAAGGTTTTCTGTATTAAAGTATTTTCCAGAATAACTCCTTACAAATATATTGGACTCCAACCAATCAACTGGTCTTTCAAGGAGATCATACAAAAGTAATATGACCAGTGAAAGCTGTGATTGAAAGTAGTGATATGTGCATTGTGGCTGCTGTTATGTGAGTGGCATGAATCATATAAGTGAAGTCAATCCTGAGAGTGATGTACTATATTTGTGGGATGTATTATGTTAGAGGCATGAGTGGTGTTAGTAATGTGAGTGGTGTGAGTGGTGTGAGTTATTTTAATGGTATAAGTTATTTACTTAAAGTGACAGAGCAAGGACTTGTGTGATGTGAGCAATATGATTAGAGGAAGTGGTAGGAGTGGTATGAATGATATGACATGAGCAACGTAAATAGAACTATTCAATATCTATACTTACAAAAACAGAATAAAAAGAATTCCAGGCATACAGCACTACCATAGGCAGCCCCTTCGGCATGACCCGTGTAGCTGCAGGTATACCTCGCAAAAAAGAACTGATTCTCATAGCTCGTAAAGGGTCATTAAGTTAAATGGCTTTGCTGTCTTACAGACAGAAGGTATTCAAATCACCACTTTAGATGGCATAATCTAACTCTAAGAAAAACTGCAAAACACTTTTCCCCAAAAAAGTATTAACCAGTGGCGGTCGGTGAATACAGTTTTAAAAGGGAGGGGGCCTCCCAGGGCCTTCCATGGCCGTGGGGATCTCATAGCCCAGAGCCGGCTCGCATACTGTGTCCCGCGTAGCCCGCCTTAGAACACAGTAATTTTCATATCCACCTGGTGCAGGCAGAGAAACTTGTGCTTGCTCCTGCATGGCGGGACCATTTTCAAAACACCCACCATACAGGAGCAAACACAAACAGACCCTCCAGGATTTCGCGGTTTGCCGCGAAATCAGCACTTTTGTAAAAATGCAGCGATTTTTACAAAAGTTCCCGCGAAATTGAAGGAATGCAGGGAAAAATAAACAGCACAAAACATGAAAAAAACTAAACTAAATACCATCAATTGTAACTTGGACAACAAGTTGCATGACTGTTTACAGACGCCAAGGTAAGTATGTGTTAAATACATGACAGACTGCATTTCCTTATAAAAGTCAATGTCTGATGTTGAGAGCACTCAACGGAGTACTGTGCTACTTCTCTGCAAATCGCATCAGCTCCTTGTCAAGGGCAGAAAACTCTACATAAATGCTATTTGCCTTGCTATACCATGATTATGTATGTGTGAATTAGTAAGTGGATCCTTAAAGGAGCTCTTGACTCTATGTCCTTTTCAATGTTGCAAAACATACTCACAGTCAAAAAAGAATCATGGGCCTAGATCTGCTGAGTCATTGTGCAGGCGCAAAGTAATGCGAATTACTGAGGAATGTAAAAGGTGCTTTGGGCTTGACAGATGCCCTTTTGTCAGTGCAAACACTGCTGTGGAGTGTTGCGTTGCATCGTGGGAGCATTACTGTGGTGGAACAGCATAGGCGCCCAAAGGTTTTGACACAAAGCTTTAATCTTCAGAGCAGCCAGATTAAGCCTTGTGTCAAAACCGAGGCCTCCTTGAAACAGGTGTAAACAAGAGGAAATGAGTTCATTTTTTGACACATTCCACAGAAATATATATTGGAAGGTTAGGGGTTCGAATACAAATTCTATGGTAGACAGCACACGCTGTCTGAACAATGCTGTGGGTCGCGTCACTGGCGGGTACCACAAGGCGACATTGCTAGAGCACCCGCACAGGGGATGACGCTCTGGTAGCCCAGTCCTAAGCGCTGCTTACCCCCTTTCCCCCACTTGTGTAATGCACTGTACAGACCCTCCAGGATTTAAGGCTGAAAATGAATGATTATGAGTAAAATAAAGTGCCACTAAATTTCCATATTTGTGCCGCTAAATTTCCGTATTTATGCCACTAAATTTGCTAATCCATGCCGCTATATCTTGCAGCACGGAAGAGCTTTGAAAATGCTCTGACCAGCTGAGAGCAGATTTGAGATTTGTTTCAGAGAAACATATCAAGATATTGATAAACCCAGGAGGGAGCAGCATAAATAGTTTCCCATGGCCCAAACATGGTACGTGGTGGATGTCATGGCCTTGATTTAATGCGGGCAACAGGGGATGGAGTCCCCAGGTCAAAAAAAGTATTGTGGATGGGAGCCACACACCCCCTCCACTTTAACTTAATTAACCCTTTAACTTAATTAGCAGCCCAGGGGTTTGGGTCCCCATGGCCTTTTCAAGTCTCAGGAAGGGGGGCCCATGCCACCCTCCCTCCTTTAAAAAAAACAATTGCCTTGGGTAATAGGATCTTTATGGTCTTTTTAGGGCTTCAGGAGGGGAGCCGCATGACCCCCCTTCTGTTAAATAACAGATTGGGCCCCATGGGATGGGTCCCCAGGGCCATAATGGACATGTCCCCATCCTCTTTAAATTAGATACGGCCCTAAATATATATCTATATACGGCCCTGGGGATGGGGTCCCCAGGTCCTAATGAGTCCTCCTCTTTCAAATATTTATATATATATATAGTTAGGACTTTGTTTCCATAGGAAGAGCGTTTTTTGTTTTACCAATAACTTTGGCACCGCTTGATGAATCTTCACAGAAATTTCAAAACGTATAATTCCGGTGGGTCCACTTGCTGTCTTTCAAGATTTTGGGTGATCAGTTAACTGGGGGCTGAGCAAAAAAGGGGGGCCCCCAAAACAAGTTTTCCCCATGTTAATTCCCACAGGACCTTTGAACACGACTACAGCCTGAACCCTTAGACAGACTTAAACCAAATTCGGCAGAAACATAGATTTGGTTACACAGATTGCACTTTTTGTGATTTAGTGTAAATCCTTTTAGTAGATTTAGAGCTATTAAGGGCAACAAATATGGATATGTAGGGCCATGGACAATTCTGATCGGCTGTCAACACTTCAACCAGGAAGTGTTGGCAGCCATCTTGGGATTCAGCTTGAAGCAGAGTCCCACAAAAAAAAAGAGTTAATCAAAGAAAAGGGGCAAGGGTAGGACAACCCTGGGTCCCTGGCTGTGGTGTAGAGGTGTCCCAGAGACTCTCCATGGCTAAAAAGTATTTTTATTTTTTAAATCTCAGAAAAATCTGTGGCCGGTTCTGCAAATTTTTCTGAGAAAGTTTGTGAATGTGTGGGAGAGATAATGGCAAAAAGGGAGAGGGAATGAGAGAGGAGTAACTGCAAACACCTCTAGTATTTTAGAACACATGCATAACTGGATATAATGGGTTTTCATAGCATGCTATACCAGACGATCGGCGAGTGCATCGAAATGCTGTGATGCTAGTGTGACCAACAACATGTAAATTATATGTTGCAATGATGCATGGATATGCATTGTAGACGAGGACCTCCAGGGTACTCAGCTGCTCATTTCTATAATCCACTTTTCCCTTTTAGCTAGTTTGCTAACACAGGTAACAGGAAGCTTTAATAAAATACAATGCAGCGACCATAACATGAAGGTAGCCAGATACGTGCTGTCAGATTATAAATCCTATATCGCATTAACTTAAAATGAGTTTACAATATCGGCTCGTTTACTGGTAACATGCTTTCATTTTGAGTCAACCTGTATTACATGAAGATAGCTTTGTTTTGGTATGTATAGCAATGATACGTTTCACCACTGCAATAATTCTAGTCCTCTGTTATTTCCCCCTGTACCCTATCACACTGCACAATCACAATAGAATGTTGCTGTGAAGGAATAGCGCAAATCTTCCGAGCAAAAAAGAAAAGCTACAATTTTCAGCTACTTTTGGCGAGAATCTAAACTGTTACACATATTTGTAACACCAAATTATAATACTGGGAACAACATTTGCGCCAACAGGAGCTGAAAAATGCTCAAACCCAGTTACTCAAGTAGCCTCAGGAGTAAGGGTTGGCGCTGTCTAAATTGGAGAGCAGCTATTGCTGCCTGCAGTAGCCAGCTGCCATCTTACCAAAAAATTAACAAGGTACATTGCAACAAACAACATGTCATGTTTTTAGCAGAATTATCCATAAACAGCCACTTTCCAGTACAGGCTATGTGTTATGTTCTCGTACTTACACGTGGAATCTTGAAATGGGTTTCAGAGTATAGAAGGTGTGAAAGACATGTCAAGACATCAAGTCAATCATAACAACTGCTGCCAGCAATCTGGGTCTGAGTGCAGTGCTAATGCAAGAACAGGAGGGGAAGATGGTAAATATAGCTTTCACTTCAAGGCCTTTGATGGTTGTGGAGAGTAAGTACTCAACGTTAGAAAAATAAACTCTAGCTTGACCAAGAGTGGCGAAATGGCAATATAGATTACAAGATATTCATTTTCCGATAAAATATATTCCGGGAGTCATTAATGTCCATTCTGATTGCGTATCAAGGATACTAATACACATGGATGATGAATTGGAGTTAGATTATTCCAACATGGATAGAATAATATCTATTTGTGAAATCTCAGAAGGATGTTTAGCTGAAGATCAATGGAGGAAGACTAATTGAAGATGCCAATCAGAATCAAATTAGCCCTAAGGTACATTAAATCTAGGTGGTCAAAGAAGAATTTGCTGGGTGATAATTTATCAGCATATTGGCATGTGGAACACAAATTGTCCAAATTCAATGGGATGTTGTTTCGAGGAGAACAACTTGTTCTTGTCCCTAGTGGTTTAAGACAGAATATTCTGGAAATGACTCACAAGGGGCATCCAGGTATGAGTAGCATGAAATGGAGGGTAAGATGTGATTTTTGGTGGCCGAGTGTGGACAGAGAGATTGAAGAAAAGGTAAGATTGTACATTGAATGTGCAACAAGTGATAAATCACAGAAAATGCTAAAATATAAGAAAGGTTCCATGTCAAGACCCAGCAGAGTTTGGGAGAGAGTATCACTAGATATTGCAGGACCTTTGTGTTTAACCAAATATCAGGTGTTTTGTTTAGTGTTCATTGATCAATGGTCCCATCGGCCAGAAGTGAAGGTTGCCAATCAAGTCACATCTAAAAATGTAATTATATTTTTGAAAGACGTTTTTGAAAGAGAAGGTTTCCCCAAAAGTCTAGTGATGGATAATGGAGTTCAATTAACACCTCAGGAGATGAAATGTTTTTCAGAAAGTCATGGGATTGAACACATTCACACATCTGTATATTATCCGCAAAGTAATGGATTTGTGGAAAGGTGTATAAAAGTATTGAAGGAAGGGTTACAATGGGTCGTAGTTTCTGGTATAGATTGTCATGGCACTCTGGGAAAATAGTTGTGGAGCTATCACAATACTCCCAGGGATGTGGGGGAGGAAAATCTCCATTTCAAAAGATGAGTAGAAGATCGGCTGTGTGCAATTTGAAACAATTGTGGATGTTGGATGTGTTTGAGAAAATTAAACGCTACAATATGTCAATAATAGAAGGAGTGGTGAAACTGCCTCCAATTCTGTTTGGAAAGGCTGTGATGTGCTTCTTAAGGTGGGGGATTGGGTTTGTGTGAAAAAAGGGAGGTATGTAGGAGCTGGAGAATCCAAGTTCACCGAACCCATAAAAGTGGTCAGGGTTGGTAATAATGTAGTGGAATTGACTAATGAGAATGTGTGGAGCATGAGCAAAGTGTCATTACTAAAAAAAAGTCTAAGGAGCATGGAACAGACTATGATAAGTCCACTAAGGGGGCAAGGAATGGAAGACTGATGTTATGTTTGAAACACACTCCCATTTGGAGTAAGGATTATGTGATGTCTTAAACCCCACCAGGTTTAATCTCCACCCTAGGTTATGAATACATTGTGTACATAGTTCTTGAGGCTGACAAAGGGTTATGGCTAGTTGTTTGAAGACTCTACATATGTTACTTAAACTGAAATGCTGTATATGTTATGGAAGGGAATTTGTGATATCCTTGTACTTACACGTGGAATTTTGACATAGGTTCCAGAATATAGAAGGTGACAAAGACATGTCAAAATTCCAGACAAGGCAGTTACTTTCAGGGTGTCCCTTCTTGAGATAAGATGTGCCTTTGGTAATAAAAAAAGTTTTAAACTTACGGTGCAATGATGATTATTTACTGAAGATACGGCACTATGCTTCTAGGCAGCTGTCTTCGGATTCACCTATTTAAAACTAGCAAGAACTGAAACAATGCTGTCACAGCTGCCAAGGTTTCAGATTACTATGTGTGACATTCTTATAATTTCTGTGTCAATATGAGTGGAATTTCAAATATGAGTGACACCGCATCCTCCTGGACCTGTCAGCCCCCTTCGACACGGTCTGCCACCACACACTACGAACATGCCTCCACAACGCCGGGATCCAAGAGAAGACCCTGGACCGGACCACCGCCTTCCTCTCTGGCAGAACACAGAGCGTTCGCCTCCCCCGCTTCCGCTACAAAGCCACTGAGATCATCTGCGGCGTACCCCCGGGCTCATCCCTCAGCTCAACGCTACTCAACATCTACATGGCATCGCTCGCCCACGTCGCCTGACTGCACAACCTCAACATCATCTTCTACGCCAACGACACCCAGCTGATCCTCTCCCTCACCAAGGACCCCCACACCGTCAAAACCAACCTCCACGAAGGAATGAAGGCCGTCGCCGACTGGTTGAAGAACAGCTGACTGAAGCTGAATTCGGACAAGACAGAGGTTCTCATCCTCGGATCCACCCCCTCGGCCTGGAACAACTCCTGATGGCCGACCACACTGGGAACAGCTCTAACACCCACTGACCACGTACGCAACCTAGGGGTCATCCTCGACTCCATCCTCTCCATGACTAAGCAGGTCAACGCCGTCTCCTCCTCCTGCTTCAACACCCTCTGCATGCTCAGCAAGATATACAAGTGGATCCCAACTGAAATGAGAAGAACGGTCACCCAGGCCCTCGTCAGCAGCAGGTTGGACTACGGAAACACACTCTATGCAGGAGCCTCGGCCAAGTAGTGCTCTTTACAAATGCCATGATTGATTGATTGACTTACTCGCAAGCAAAATCAAGCAATGAAGACCTGCCCAACTGGACAAACCTGCTCCTGTAAAAGAAAATGAAATTAGGAAGAAGATGAGTGACTTTAAAACACCCATCACAACAAAACTAATAATAAGTATGTCAGGCAAACTTGGTGGTATCCAGACTGTATTGCCTTTTCAGAGCAAATCCAGGAGTTTGCAGGGCTCACCTATACACCTCCTTCCTGGCACTGCGAGGATAGTGAGTGTGCGCAAACACTGTGGTGGTCACCTCCACGCAGAGCAGAGCTGTGCGATGAGACGTAGACACTTGTAGAGGATTTTGCTTTACATACTACTAAAAAGAACTAGTCAGGCAGGACTACACAAGCATCATTTTGCCTCACCATTACAGATTGCAGATAGATGGCACTTGTGCAACCTTTGCACTGCGTATTGAATACATGTGCAACATTTGAATGGACTGACCAGTGCAGAAATGTATTTTACATTGATTGGTCATTCTGGTGTTTGTATAACCCTCTTGTAAAAGAGCAAAAACGCAAGACAACACTTTAACAATCAAATGCATAGATATGGAATTATTTAAAAACCAGATTGCATTGATGGCACCAGTACAGTTTTGAACCAGTTTCTTGCTAAAGAGTGAAAAGTGAAACTTAACTGTCTTGAGCACAACATATGCTAAACAGACTGCACACAAAGTGAGCAATAAAGTTAGTGATCAAAGTGAAGATAAAAAGAAGTGTTGAGAGCAGCAGCAGAATGATGACGTGCTCCTGTAAAAATAAATGTAATGAGTCAGTGACACTTACCCCAACAATACACAGTCGATGTCACTGCCCCCCTCATGATAGTATGTGAGTGAAGTAGTGTGGCTCACTGGTTAGAGGCGGCAGACCCGAGAGCAGAGGACGGCCCGGGACCAGGGTTCGATTCCCGACGCGGCAGGTTTCTGGACCAGGGTCAGCGGACTCGATAATTCTCTCGCCTCGGTGCCCACTTTGATCAGCGATCACACTCGGCAACTCTGGGCATTAGCTTGCCTCATCTTCACTAACGGCCCCACCAGACCGCCGGGGATGCCTGGTCTCACCCTGGAGATACCCACTAAGGGACCATCTCTCAGGGAAGCCAGGAAGGGTTTCGCAGCGGTCGAAGCGCGGAGATACTCCTCCGGGAGTCGATCCTAGCGCTATATAAACCTGCAATTAATTAATTAATTAATTGTTACAGTTGACTCATAGCTGGTAGAAGCACATTGCTGGCTCAGGGGTCTATTTCTGCTGGGTGCGATGCCCCCCAGATCTCCTTTGGAAACGTCAACCAGGCTGGTCCTTGGCAGGGCTGTATTGTGTCAGGGAGCACAAGGATCATGAAGGATGGATCCAGCTGGGATGTGTGATGTTCACTGGGTAGCGCAGTCGAAGAAGAGGGGACTCAAGCAACATGCGTAGCTGCAATTATGGCTCAGCTGCACTGGACTGGAGTGCAGAGCAGTCAGGCTGCTAAGGGGCCTGACACTACTCTCCAGTCCCAAAATGATGTAGGTACTTGTGCGTTACATGGAACACGAGTCCCGACCTCTATGAAAGCTTCCAGCACCCAATTGACAGGGAAATACATACAGGCTGTGGAAATGTTTTATCTGATTACCCGGGCCTTGCAGAGATCATATCTTCACATTAGCCCTCTGAGAGGAATGTCCTGGTGTGTGCGGACGCCATGTTCTTCCACCTCTCACGGCAGCTGTTGGTGTCACAGGGAAATCATTATGATGGTCGTCAACCCTGAACTAGCCACACAGCACAACAAGGTGCAAGAGGAGGGCTCCTAGCTACGCTTAGCTCAAACTGCCACGCCCGCCCGTCGCACTGTCGGCTGTTGAGATTGGGCAACTAATTACAACTGACTCCCATGACAGGTGTTGGGTGAAACACTGTAGCCATCCGATCCGAGAGCAAACTGAGCAAGCCTCCAAGCTTAGCTTCTTGCATGCAGTGCGGATATGAGCTCTCATCTGAGAGCTTTGCTTTAGAGTGGTGCTAATTAGCAGCATTCCAACCCCTTACTGCAGAGGTGCTTAAATGCTTGGCAATGTATTTCAGTGCGTTGATACAGACCACCACACTGAAATGAGTTAGTCTGACGCCTGATGCCTGGCACTTGGCAGGGTTGCACTGCTTTATTGGGGAGAGGATAAATTGATGGAAGACATTAAAGAGTGTTTCGGAGAAGCAACCATCCATCTACAAGATGTAAGTGTTTCTGATGCTGAGGGGGTAGGTGTTCAGTTCAGTAATGTCAATGCCCACCACTCAAATGGAACACCTACTACTACTGGCAGCAACACCAATGGTGCCTTGCTGTTACCTCCTGACTCACCAATCAGCTGAGAAGTAGGATAGGTTGACAGAATCTCTCCGTCTCATGAGGACTTCTGGCCAGTAGAACAAAGCACAACCTATCCTGCTTTTTAATATGCTCAAATGTCCAGCTAAAAGCAATTTATGAACCACTGACAAAAGAGAAGGCCTGCACACTATGGGAACCAAAGGTTTCTTGTTATCACCAAGCTTAGGATTCAAGGGCTCACTGTCAAGCAGTCCATCATACTAAAAAGAGCAGTATTGGCTCTAATTGATCACACAGGCATTTTTATATTGTTAATATGGATGCAATAGTAATCATTCTTCTAATGTCCTACTGCTCAGAAACCGTAAACCAAAGTGAAAAACAATATACAAAAGGGAGGGCTTAGGAAGTTCAATGTTTTAACTAAAAGTTCACCTAATTACATATTAATCCACATTATTCAACATATGAATTCTTTTTATAGATCCAATATAATGCAGGAGCCATGATGAGATATTCCAAAAAAGATTTTCTTTATTCTTCACAACATCAAACTGCGCCCAGCCAACACGTTTCATCTCGACAAGGGACTTCATCAGGGCTGTAAACGAACAATGCATACATTTATGTACATATATAAAATACATATTCACAAACCAATTAAGCATGTGCCTATTCAAGTTACATTTTAAAACATACAATGACTCCCTACACACACACTTAGTACAACCAAAATTCCATAAAAGTGTACATATTGTTACATCAAGAGAAAAAAGTCAAAACACATATACCACAAAAATATAACAATGTAATATCCCTTAGATTTATATTTATAGCACCCCTAAGAAAATATATAATATTGTGTATTGTATACTAAGAGTGGAATGAAGAAATGATAATCCTACATTTATAATTTCAAATATAGTGTCTAAACCCTCAAAGTTCTTTGTATAAAGTTCCACTCACTTTAGAGATTTCTCTGTGTTTCCTTGTGGGCAAGTGTAAGCTACACAGAAGAAGAGGGGACAGAATAGTGGTATCACCCAAGATTCCTAAAAAATATATATACAAAGATCCTATAACTAATTCTGAAACACTGTTTTAGGCATACTTTGCCATCTAACTGGGGTAAAGTTACATTTGAGAAATATAGAGTGCAAACCCACAAGTACCACGCTAAAGTATGACCTATTTAATTAGCACAAATAATTTCTTGCTTCTTGCTCTCATAAAAAAAAGTGTTATTGATTCTTCATGTTTAATGTAAACCATAGAAGGGAGAAGGCTTAATATCTGTATCCCAAGTGGGACCTAAAAGAATACAGCAGTATCAAGACATACGTTGCAGTCAGTACTTCATACAAACACAAAGTCTGCCCCAATCATATCCAGTGTGGTGAATTTTAGACGAAGAAACTAATAAAATGCTCCATAGTCACATTAAGTCAATGATCAACATATATTTCACTCTTTCTAACGATTGTCCAAAAGCAAAGAGCTGTTACCCTCAACTTCATAATTAATGCACAAATAATCCATTTGTTAAGGTTAAATCCATTATCTCCTTGTGAAATCCTTAATACAACTACTAACATTCATTAATCTAAATATAAGCCCCTGGTTCCAGGCCTACCAACCTACCAGATTAAGCAGAAAGATGTGGCATCCCATCCAGGCAAAGCCTTGTCCTTCCACAATTGTTTGTTAACTAAAGTATTTATAGAACAATGTAACTAATCACTGAATCCCAACATTTTAAATCAACCAATCAGTGTCCTTGTCTTGTTAATATTCTGTCCGGACCAGAAAGGAGACAGGTAGGCTGACAAGGAAGACCTCCAATCACAAGCCTCCATTCCATCAATTGTACGTAACTATAAAGTATTTGTAGAGCAATGTGACCAATCACTCTATAAAAAATGTCAAATCACCGAATCAGTGTTCTTGGCTTGCTATTGCTCTTTCTTCATTAAACCTTTATGTTCAAGAGGGAATGATTCGACAAGCAAGATCTCTAATCACAAGCCTCTATGCCGTCCATTCTTCAGAACACAATTATTATGTCTGGACCAGAGAGGAGACAGGTAGGTTGACAAATTCATTGGACAAGAAAGAACGCCAATCACAATTCTCTACACCGCCAGTTGTACGAACAGAATTGCTGTGTCCGGACCAGAGAGCAATGTAACCAAACACTGACTCCAAAATTTACAATCAACCAATCAGTGTCCTTGTCTTGTTATTGCTATTTCATCAATAACTCGTTTGGTGCTATGGACGGAATGGATCTATCCTCAGCCATGGTGCCATTGTACTGAGGATGACATAGTTCTGTCCTAGCACCCACTCACAGGGGAAGTGGTGGAGCTCCTCCTGTGGGCCACCCATCTACAGACACCCACCCAGGATGGCAGCAGAAGCACTTCCGCTGCCACCTGTGACCCTCTCTTGTAAATCTGATGATGTTGGCGCGCGCAAGGTATACCAACATCATCAGAGCAGGTCAGAGATGCGCTGGAACCAATTACTTCCAGCACGTCTGAAAAAAGTGTGTTTTTTCTTATTGAGGGATTGGGGACAGCAGGAGGCACGGGGGAAAGTAAGGAGTTTTTCCTTCCTCCTGGTGCATTCCTGCTTTGCGATCCCTGTTGGGGTCCCAATCGCACAGCAGGAATTCACACACTAGGCCACCAGGGATTTTCTCGACATAATTTTCTGCAGGGGAGTGGCCACTCTGGTATGGTTTGCGCCGCAATAATTTGGGCACTGCTTTGGCAGGTTTTTGCTAACTCTGGAGCAGATCAGCCTTATTTTTAGGCCCATCTGCTTCACAGTAGGCAGAACGCCACTAGACACTGGGGATTTTACTTATTTATATGTTGGGGAGCGGCCCCATGGGCAAGGGTCCTTTGCCCATTATGGGTTCAATATTTTGGGGGCATATCAGCCTTATTTTTAGGCCCATATGCCTCCATGGGCGGCAGAAAGCCACTAGACACCAGGGTGTATATTGGGAGCGGCCCCTTGGCAAGGGTTGCTCCCCATTATAGGGGCAATATTGTGGCCGTTTTCAGTCCTTCCCCTTTGAGCACATCAGCCATATTTTTAAAGGTATCTGCCCCCAAGGCGGTCAGAAAACCACTAGACACCAGGGAAACTTTATATGTGTGTGTGTGTGTGTGCGTACATGCGTGTGTGAAGTGGACTTCGGCAGAAGGTCTGCATGTACTGGCGTTTGGCTGGAGATACCACAACTTTCCTAAACACAGAAATGTGAGGAAATGGTAATTCTGGGTGAGAAATCGTTGGGGGATCCACACATGTCACACCTCCCTTGACTCCGAAGGTGTCGAGTTTTCGGAAGTTTCAGGGTTTCTTTGGTAGGTTTCCCTAGATGGCCGCAAATCCCGGAACCAAAAACGAAGGTGACCACCTTGCAAAATGCAGATTTCTTTTTTTGATGCCTCTACAATACATTTTGGGCCCTTCCCTGTCGTGGGCACATGACTCACCCAGGCAAATGAGGTAGCATTTTTATCGGGAGATCTGAGGAACACTGGGTCGAAGGAAATCTGTGCCGGTCCAGTGATCCTACAACTTTTCCACACAGAAATGTGAGGTAAACGTGATTTTGTTTTAGCTAAATTTGAGGTGGGCAGGAAATTTTGTGTAAGAAAACATTGGGGTATCCATGTAAGCCACACCTCCCTGAATGCCTCCCGGTATCTAGTTTTCAGAAGGGTCAGGGTCTGATTGGTTTCTCTTGACGACATCTGGGCCCAGTACCAGAAATAAAGGTTATATCCTTGCAAAACCCAGCTGTTTTGCGATAGCTAATTTTTATGTCTCAAAAATGTTTTGAGCCGTTTTCTCTATAGTGGGTACCAGACCTACCCACACAAGTGAGGTATCATTTTTATCGGGAGACTAGGGGAAATCCAGGGCAGATGGAAGTTGGTGGCTCCCTGACGATTCCAGAACTTTTAATCACAGAAATGTGAGGAAAATGTGTTTTTTAAGACAAATTATGAGGTTTGCAAGGGATTCTGCTGCGGGCACTATGCCTTCTCATACAAGTGAGTTACCACTTCTATAAGGAGACTTGAGGGAATGGTAGGTGGAAGTAGGTTTGTGTTCCCCTCAGATTCTAGAATGTTCAATCACAGAAATGTAATGAAAATGGGTTTTTAGACACATTTAGAGGTTTGCAAGGGATTCTGGGTAACAGAACCTGGTGAGAGCCACACAAGGCACCCTATTCTGGATTCCCCCGGGTGTCTAGTCTTCTATAAATGCCTAGGTGCAGCTGAGCTAGGGCCCAAACTGTAAATCTAGGTATACTGCAAAAAAAGGGTCAGATTTCAGCGGAAAAAAGTTGAAGTTTCTTCGCCCAATATCACTGTTGCCGGCCCCAGCAAAGATGTTAGAGTCCCACCTTAACTTACATCTGACTGCCTTTCTTGACTCCTCTGGCTTTCTGGACTCATGTCAACATGGGTTCCGGAAGCACCATAGTACGGAGTCGGCTCTTACTGTGGTTGTAAACCATATCCGTACAAAGGTTGATGAGGGGCAGACTACTTTTCTGGTGCTGCTAGATCTGACAGCAGCTTTCGATACCATATCTCCCGCCATTTTAACATCGCGTCTTAGGGAGATGGGGGTAGAGGGCTCGGCACTCAGCTTACTGTCTTCTTTCCTTAATCAGAGAGAGCAGAGGGTCAAGCTAGGAGAATTTGTATCCCCTCCCAAACCTGTGCATTGTGGGGTACCGCAGGGCTCGGCTCTAGACCCCACTATTTTCAACATATATGTGGCCCCACTCGCCAGGCTGGTAAGATCTTTTGGGATGGAGGTGGTGTCATACGCCGATGACACCCAAATACTGGTCTCCCTCTCCCACTCGGTGAGTACCTCCGTTCTCAGTTTTAGGAACTGCATGGAGGCAGTTTCACAGTGGATGATCTGTAATTCGCTAAAACTGAACAGAGAGAAAACCGAAGTCTTGATCTATGGAGGAGACCAGGATGCCTGGTCAACTGACTGGTGGCCCCCTTCCGTTGGAGAGTGTCCGCGTCCCACTAAATCCGCTCGGAATTTGGGCGTGTTGATCGATACCTCTCTTGCTATGGACCAGCAGGTAAATAGAACAGTCTCTACCTGCTGGGGTGTCATCAAGACCCTGAGGAAAATCACTCACTACCTCTCTCTGAAAGCCCCGAAACAGACTGCAGTGGCCCTTGTCACGTCCCGCTTATATTACTGTAATGCACTCTACTCGGGTATCAACCTAGGCCTCATACAACGCCTGCAGACTGTACGGAATGCGGCAGCTAGGTTCGTTCTTGACGTCCCTGGCCGCTCATCTGCCACCTTAGCCAGGAAGAGTCTGCATTGGCTCCCAATTCAGGCTAGGATCTCCTTTAAGATCCTATGCTTTGTCTATGGGGCGCTATGTGGTGACGGCTCGGAAGACATAGGTCTCTACTAGTCCCCTACACTCCCCGTAGAGACCTCGCTCCTCGAGTAAAAATCTACTAACTGTACCCCGGGCGCGGAAGGGCCTTTTCTGTTTTGACCCGAGGCTGTGGAACACTCTTCCTCTGGAATTAAAATCACAACCCTCTATCGGTTCTTTCAGGAAGGCATTAAAAACAAGGCTTTTTGCAGAGGCTTATCTGTAAGTTGGTTTCCGGTACATATGTTTTCTTTTATTTCTGTTAGGCGCCTTGATGCCCACGGGCTAACTTTGCGCAATACAAGATGTCCTTCATTCATTCACGTGTTTGGGCTGTTTTCACGCAAAAGTGCTCGGCCTACGCACACAAGTGAGGTAGCATTTTTATTGGGAGACTTGGGGGAGTGCTGGATGGAAGGAAGTGTGTAGCTCCCCTCAGAATCCAGAGATTTTTATCACAGAAATGTGAGGGAAATGCGTTTTAGACAAATGTTGATGGTTGATGAGAGCCACACGTCACCCCATCCTGGATTCCCCCGGGTATCTAGTTTACCATTTTCTACAGATTTGCTAGATTTCCCAAGGTGCCGGCTGAGCTAGTGTCCAAAACCACAGCTAGGCACATTGCAAAAAAGGGTCAGTTTTCAGTGCAAAAATGTGATGTGTCCACATTGCGTTTTGGGCTGTTTCCTATGGGGGACACTGAACCTACCCACACAAGTGAGGTAACATTTTTATTGGGAGACTAAGGGAAATACAGAAAAGTAAAATAAATGTTACTGCCAATTGTTTTTCTCTGCATTTGTGCCTTCAATTGTAAGCCAGTACGTAAAAAAAGAAGTCTTTTTGAAAAATCCTCTCTAATTACCATGTTAGTATAGGTACCCGCAAATTCAAAGATGTACAAATAACCACTGCTTCTAAACTCCAAATCTTGTTCCCATTACGTTTCCTTGATACCTATGTTTCGCTCTTTATATTTTACTAAATAAATGCTGTATGCCCGGACCACAATAAAAAACCATTGCAAGGTGCTGCTCAAATTATTGGCCCTGAATACCTCAGGTTCTTAGTGAACCTAAAAGCCCTATATATCCCTGTAGATCAAAAAGTTTCCAGTGGACATAACCTTATATTGCTTTAAAAACATCTGCGATAGGTGGAAGAAATTACACGTGAAAACGTAGGAACAAATGGCTGATTTTTTTCAACTCAATTTCAATATTTATTTTAATTTTAACTGTTGCGTTCTAAAGGACAAACCTGAAGGTTCTACACAAATGACCCCTTGCTAAATTCAGAATTGTCTCCACTTTTCTTTAATGTATAGCTATCTGGGATCCATTATTGATTTCGCACCCATTTCTACCACTAGCTGGAAGGAGTTTGAAAGCACAAAAAATTGGAAAAATTGGCTATGTTCCAGAAAAATGCCAAAACAGTGATGAAAATGTGGTTTTCTGACAAAGGTCTGCCTGTTCCTGAAAGCTTGGCCAGTGGTGATTTTAGCTTCACAAATCATTTATGTGATACCATTTGCAGGGAAAAAACAGACGCTTTCTTCTGCAGCAATGCTTTCCCATCCCCCCCCAAAAACAAAATTTAGCTGCATTTCGGCGAATCCAAATCCCAGGATGTAGAAAAAAATGTTGGGGCCTTAGCGCGAACTACCCCAAATAGCCAAAAGAAGGGGGTGGGGGAGTCCTAGAAGCGAATGGGTTAGGGCTTTGTGTTCAAGAGGGCATGATTGGACACAATTTTTATGTCCCGACCAGAGAGGAGAGGAGACAGGTAGGCTGAAACACTAATTGGACAAGAAAGACCTAAAATCAGAAGCCTCTATGGGCCATATGTATCAAGCAAATTCGCATTCGCAAAGGCCGAAATTCGGCCTTTGCGAATGCGAATTTGCTAAATGGAATGTACTAAGCAAAATCTGGTGCAAAATAAGGAATCGCAACATTTGCGATTTCCTATTTTGCAATTGCATTTGAGGAATTTCAAATTTAGCGATTCCTTAAATGCAATGTATGAAACAAAAAAAATTGCATAATGCCCTTAAGGAATCGCAAATTACCACCAACTTCTAGTTGGTGGTAAGTTGCGAATTCCTTGAAAAATGCACTTTTTTGCATTTTTCCATGTGACGCACATACATGCCCTTAGGGATTTTGTACATACATACCCATTTGCGATTCTCAAATAGCGATTTCTTAAAAATCGCTATTTGGGAATCGCAAATGGGTATCTTGATACATATGGCCCTTTGTACATAAATACCCATTTGCGATTCTCAAATAGCGATTTCTTAAAAATCGCTATTTGGGAATTGTAAATGGGTATCTTGATACATATGGCCCTTTGTACATACATACCCATTAGCGATTCTCAAATAGCGATTTCTTAAAAATCGCTATTTGGGAATTGCAAATGGGTATCTTGATACATATGGCCCTATGTCACCAATTGTAGAAAACAGAATGGTTGTGTCCGGACAAGAGAGCACTATAACCAATCAATGTATCCAAAAATTCAAATTAACCAATCAGTGTCCGTATCTTGGTATTGCTATTTCATCATTAACCCTTTGTGTTCAAGACTGCAGGATTGGATAAGGAAGACCTCCAATCGCAAGCCTCTCTGCCATCCATTATATGGAACCAAATTATTATGTCCGGACCAAAGAGGGGACAGGTAGGCTGACTCATTGGAAAAGGAAGATCTCCAATCAGAAGCTTCTATGCCTGCCAATTCTACAGCACAGAATTGTTGTGTCCAAACCAGAGAGTAGACCACAATCGACTTACAATTTCTTTTGTATTTCCATACTGATAGCCCCCCAACAAAAAAACAAGAAGTGACTGCTATTCATCCAATCCCTTACAATATAAAAATAAAAAAATACATCTTCTCCCATAGATGAGGGGGACCATATAATCTAAACTACTATAACCAGCCGTGGCCAGTGCAAGTAAGAGCATGGGGCGGTGGGGCCTGGGTGATTTCGACAGACGATGATGAAGGAAAATGTGTTATTTATTTGATTTTCCCTGGTCGTTGTTTGGCGAAATCCCCCCACTCTGCCCCACCACTCTTACCTGCATGGGCTGCGGGTGATTATAACCTCAATCATCATGGATTAGATGAACCCGGAGAAGAATATCATGAAAGCCAAGCTTTATACCATCCAATAGTTTAAAAAATTACATAATATGATACCAACATACTTGACAGAAAATAGTGCATCTCATTCTCTAAATTTAGTCCCATTCCCAGTGTCCTCAGTTTGCTGAGCCACCTAACCTCAGCCTTAGAAAGCCGTAATATTAGGTCTCCTCCCCTCTGATCATTTACCATTTTGTGACTTCTATAGAATTTTAATTCTGTTATCACTGGTTGACAGTCCTTAATGTGTTATGCCAATGGGGATTTTTCATACTCATTTTTTACTGCTCTTTTATGTTCCAGGACCCACAAGCTAAGGATTCTTTTCGTGCTCCCAGAGTGTATACTTTAGAGTAGTTACAAATAATGGCATAAATGACTAACTGGCTTTTACAATTGATAAATTGCTGAATTTGGTATACTCTTTTAGTGTTGTAACTAAATTCCTTTGTCCTGTTAAGACCATACTGGCAAATAATGCAGCCAAAACAGGTATAAATACCACTTGGCGGCCAGAGTAACCAGATACCAGTACTCCCTTTGATGGGTATTAGGAAAGTTCTAGTAACTTTATCGTTTACAGTCAGGCTTCTTCTGTAAGTGATAAATGTTTTTTCTCAAATGGCATCTGCCAATACAGGTACTCCTGTTAATAGAGTCCAGTTTTTTGTAGTATTTTGTTAATCCCTACATGGTCTCTATTGTATGTAGTTACCAAAGCTAGTCTGTTGTCACATCTTTTTCTTTTTGTTCTTAGGGATGAGGATTAGGTTCTTATCTGTTGTACAGATACTATTCTCGGCCCGCTTCAGCAAATCTTCCTTGTATCCCTGTGCACCTAGTCTTTTTTTTAAATCCACAAATTATTCATCAAACTCTTGGTACTGAGTGCAACTCTTACGCAATCTTATCATGCCTTCATATGGTATACCTCCAATGACTGAGTGTGGGTGAGCGCTATCAGCTCTAAGTATATTGTTATTAGATGCAGCCTTGCAAAAAATGTTTATTCTAAATGGTCTCATCTTTTATGTACAGTTGCACATCAAGAACGTTCATCCTCTCAGAATTACAACACATTGTTAACTGTACGTTGTAAACATTATTGTTTAGATGATTTACATATAGGTCCAGACTCTCTCTAGTGTTGGTCCAAATAATCAAGACCTCATCGATGTAGCGACCTCAAAAATACTGAGGCTATCCAGGCACTAGCAGATGCACCCTCTCAAACCACCCCATAAAGAGGTTGGCATAAGAGGGTGCAAACCTGAAACCCATCACAGTACCCTGAATTTGATGGTACCACTCTCCGTCAAACAGAAAACAAATATTAGTCAAAATTAATTCTGCCATCTCAATCAACATTTTTGAATGTTCCACTAAACTGGCACTTCTGCTGGATAAAAATTGGTCCAAAGCCTGAAGACCAAATTCATTTTAAATACAAGAATACAGTCCCACTACATCCATTGAAAGGAACATCATTCTAGGATGCCATGTCATATCATTAAATTTGATGAGTACATCCATAGTGACCCTTATGTATGACAGCAAATTACTCACTAACGGTTTCAAGTATATATCAAGGTACTCAGATATATGCATGTGAGACTTCCGTGCCCGAAATAATTGGTCTTCCAGGTGGGGAGCATCTAGACATGTGTATCTTGGGTAGTATGTAAATAAAGGCGTATTGAGGATCTGTCACCTTGAGATATCTAAATTCGGCCTCACCCAAAAGTCTAATTTGTTTCTTGGCAGGTAATTTGTCGAACATTATGTATTTAGCATCCATAAAGGGGTTTATGGACATGGTTCTGGTAACACAGAGCATCATTAATCTGTTTGCTGATTCCAATACCATCATCCTCCATCCATAGGATAACATTGCTCCCTCTCTTGTAAGCCTCAATTATAACAAAAGAGGAGTCATTACCCAACCCAATCAACGCTTTTAGTTCTTCAACATTTAAGTTGTCTGAGTCGACTGAGTGTATATTTTTACTACTTCTCAATGGTGCACGATACGCCAGTTTATTTAAATCAGTAATAGTTTTTTGACAAACAAATTAATGCCCGCATACTGACTACCCTAAGGTACAGACTTCGATGGTGGTGCAAGACCACTCTCACAACTATAATACTTTTCCATATCCATCAAAATATGAACAACATCAATGTAAAGATCCTCATCATCATTGAGTGACAAAAGGACATGTAATTCTTGGAAATCAGAAAAGGTTAGATCAGGTCTTTTTATTTTCCTTGTTGCAGTAACATCAGTATCATTGGTTGCAAATTTTTTTTACGTTTTAATGGTATTTGTATAGGCCAATTTGTGAATCACAAAAATTGAAGCAATTTTTAGGACAAAATGTCAAGCCACATTGTGATACATTATATTTAGTCGTGCTCAATTCCCTGTCCAAAAGATCAATGAAGTGTAACATGTTTTTGCCTTCTGATCTTTCTTGACTACTTCCAGTAACCAAAATGAACTCTTGTTCTTGGTTTGGTTGCTGGTCACCATCCATGAACCTCCTATGTTTCCTCTTCTCTCTCCTTGTTTGCCTGTGGTGCTTCTCGTACCCCTCCTGATCGTTCGCACTATGAGGTAGCGTGGGTGTTACCACATTACTGTGATCAGAGTCTTATGCTGAAGATAAATGGGAATTACTGTACGTGACTGAACTCAATTCAATTCAATAGCCTGATTATTGCCATGAATGTTCTTAACTTTCAAGGCATCATCACTTTTTTTGTGAACGTGAAAATTCACCCTCAGTTATAGTCTAACTCATCTCTTTTCATTTTGCCCAGTTACCTGAGCATGTCAGCCTACCTGTTTCTCTCTGGTACAGACATAATAATTGTCTTCTGTAGAATGGACAACATTGAGGTTTGTGATTGAATGCCTTTCTTGTCCAATCATACCTTCTTGAATATAAAGGTTGACTGAATAAATAACAAGATAAGGACAATGATTGGGTGATTTGAAACTTTGGCTACAGTGTATGGTTACATTGCTCAACAAATTTATATTTACATACATTTGATGGCATAGAGGCTCGTCATTGTAGTTCTACCTTGCCCAATGAGTGAGTCATCCTACCTGTCTCCTCTCTGGTCCACACATACAATTAACAAGACAAGGACACTGATAAATTGATTCGAAATTTTGCATACAGTGATTAGTTACATTGCTCAATAAATACTTTGGTTAACAAACAATTGTAGTATGAGAAGGCTTCACATGGATGGGATGCCACGTCTTTTTGCTTAACCTGCCAGGTTAGTAGACCTGGAACTAGGGGCTTATATTTAGATTCATAGCTAGTAGTTGTAATAATGATTCTACTAGGAGAGGTTAAGGTTAAAACAAAAGGATTATTAGTGCAGTAAATATGAGATTGAGGGTAACAACTCTGCTTGCTTTTGGACTATTGTTAGTGAAATATATATTGCTGACTGGCGTAATGAGACCATGAAGCATTTTTATGGTTTCTTTGTCTAAAATTTACCACACTGATACTGCTGTATTCCTTTAGGTCCCACTAGGGAAACAGATATGCAGCCTTCTTCCTTTTCTGGTTAAAACATATCCAAGAAGAATCGTTAAAACTTTTTTGGGTGAGTAAGAAGTGAGAAGATATTTGTGCTATTTAAATAGCTCATACTTTAGGGTGGTACTTGTGGGTTTGCACTCTTCATTTATTTCTCAAATGTAACTTGACCCCAGTTAGATGACAAAGTACGCCTAAAACAGTGTTTCAGAATTTTGTTATAGGAAAGTTTTTTTGTTTTTTTTTAGGAACCTTGGGTGATAACACTATCCAGCCCCCTCTTTCTCTGTGTGGCTTACACTTCCCACAAGGAAACACTAAGCAATCTGCAATTCTGAAGACTTAGACACTATAGTTGAAATTATAAATGGAGGATTGTCTTTGCTTTGTACCACTCTTAGACAATACACAATATTATATATTTTCTTTGGTGATGCTATAGATATAAACAGTGCTTAATATGAGCAGGTGCTTTCCGGTGCTCGGCACCGGCACTTAATTGTCAAAACTGTCACTTATGACTGTCTGCCACAGGGTGGCGATGTTTCTCTAAGTTTGAGACAAGCACAACAATAGTTGTTTCTTAATTCCATATACATTAAAAATGACTAATATATGTGACAAAGTCATTCTTATAGCTTGTGGGCCTCAAGCAGTAGGAATTGTCACACTTGTAGGAGTGTGATAGTTAGTAGTTGTGTTGGTACTGTAATTAGCAGAACTGACAGCGGCAATGAGAGATGCAAGTGGAAGTTGACTCCTGGCGAGGGCCCTGGCAATTATTTTATTTCAAATTAAGCAATGGATATAAAGCTAAGAAAGGGATAATATATTGTTATATTTTTGTATGGTATGTGTTTTGACTTTTTCCTCTTGATGTAACAATATCTACATGTTTTTAAGGAATTTTTGTAGTATTAAGTGCGGGAATAGTGAGCCACTGTATGTTTTAGAATGTAACTTAAATATGCTAATGCGGATTTGGTTTATGAATATGCGTTTTCTATATGTATATAAATGTATGTATTGTTTGTTTACAGGTCTGATGAAATCCCTTGTCGGGACAACATGCATTGGCTGGGCTGCAGTTTGATGCTGTGAAGAATAAAGAAACTCTTTTTGGTAATATCATATTAGGGCTCCTGTGTTATATTGGATCGACAAGAAGAATTCATGTGGTTGAATAATATGGATTAATATATGATTAAGTGAACTTTCAGTAAAAATATTGGACTTCCCAAGCACTCCTTTTTGTATATTGCAGTCTATCATCCTATCCAACATAGTGTCCTCCAATCACTCCCTTACTCCCTTTTCCTGGGATGGCCTTGCAAAGTCCCACAAGTGTAGGACACTCAACTGCTGTCTTGTTGAATTACTCACAGGTAGTTCCTCGAGCATTTAAAACCATGCAGCTCTGCCAGTGAGCCAGAGATCAACACCTAGATAGCTGCAGGTGTCTCATCCTCCTCTCCATCTAGACCAGCTTTTGCAGAGTCTGACCTAATCCACTTACTAGCTTGTTCTGGTCAAAGCAAATTTGGGATGCCTCCTCCAATAAATGATGTGCAGCCTATGCCCAGGTCAACACAGTTGATGTGGTCAATATCATGTAGGCTCCTGGTCATGGTGCAATTCTAAGGCAATTATATCACAGTACCTTGCTTATCTGTCACCCCTGTATCAACCATGACCAACCTACCATTGATTTCAACCTTGACGTTGCAATCAGTTGTTCCGTCTCGTCCCCACGTACTGCAAAACTCTGTGACATTGGCATCAGGGAGAATCTATCTGCTTGGGCTTCAGGTACATCCTTTCAATTATGGTTCTATATGCTCTTTATCGTTCAGGGCACAAATCTTTCTCCTGTTGATAGTAGCTTCCAACACAAATCCTATAATGTCTGGATGGATATGCATGTGTACTTCTGGGCACCATTTCCAAAGGTTCGTTGTAAATAGGTTGAGGGCAACAGGACCCTCTCTAGTCAATGAATCCACAATCAACATACTCACTATAACGGGTGCAGCTGGTAAAAGGTCTTTAATCTGATTTTGTAATGACCCTACTTGTGATGTTTATAACAAGTAATCAAAAAATAAAATCGACAGTGACTACCTCAATGACAACCACCTCCTAGACGCATCCCAATTTGTGTTCAGACCTAATCCCAGCACAGAGGCTGCCCTCATTGCTGCCACTGATGGCATTGGTTTTATCATGGACAAGGGTGACACCACAGCTCTCATCCTTTTTAACCTCTGAGAAGAATTTGACACCTTCTCTCACCCATTCCTTATCCAACACCTCCATGACCCCGGAACATGATGAACTACAGTTCCATGGATCAGCTACTTCCTCTCAGGTAGATGTTGGCTGCTGGCATGGCCCCGTACACCTCAGCCTCCAACCTCATCTGCGTTCCCAAAGGCTCATCTCTCAGCCTCGCGTTCTTCAACTTCTACATGGTACCACTCAGCACCACCTTCTGAGCCTGTGCACTCAAAATCATTTTGTATCCCAAGACACCTAGCTCATCCTCACCCTCTCTGAAGACACCTTCAGCACCCAAAATAGATTTTTGACTGCAGGTCAGAAGTTGCCTATAGTATTATGATCAATTGCCTGAAACACCAACTCAGACAAGACGGAGGTGCTTCTTTTCAGGAAAAACAACTCGCTCTGGTCCTCAGCATGGTGGCCCTCAGACTTAGGATCTACACCCACTCCGTTAAGCCAAGCCAGTAACCTAGGGATCATAATTGACAACCAAATCTCAATACCCAGCCACACACTTAAGCTCCTAAGGATCTTAGATGGTTTCCACACAACACGCATCAAACCTTGACCCAGGCTCTTATCAACAGCAAGCTGGACTATGGTAATGCGCTTAACGTTGGAATCTCCACAAAATTCACCAAGGGGCTCCAGGTCAACCTGAACACAGTGGCCACACTTACACTCAAGCTCACACCCCGCACCCACATACCTCACACCTAAAACACCTCCATTGTCTCCCCACTCACATACACACCCTTTTAAAACTACTCAAAAACACAAAGCACTACACAGCCAAGGACCCACCTACCTGAAAGGCTGCATGGGCTTCCACACCTCCACCAAACATCTTCACTCTGCCAGCCTATTGCTTGCCGCTGTCCTCACATCCAAAGAGCCAGAGGTGACAGTCACACCTTCTCGTACCTGGCTACAGAAACATGGCCTCCCCTTGCACATTAGAGCAACCAGCTCAGTCTTAGAATTCTGTGAAAAACTAAAAACCTGGCTCTTTTTCAATAGACAGTTTTTCGTGCCTAATGCCTCAGAGTTAAAAGTTGATAACAGCATAAATGAATGCTTCCGATAAGAATACTAGCATTTATTACCAGTACCCCAACATATCTATTGAGCAATTTGACTCATGTCACTGGTGAGTCAAATGATAACAGTATATGCTCCCGTTCCACTGGGCAACAATGACTAATCGTCACACCATAACTGATATGTTGACATAATACTGAGTTTCACTAGCACACAAGACCTATTAATTGATGGGATGTATACCATGAAAAGTCCCAGGGCACCAAACATATGGTTCACTTCCACATCAATGCAGTCATTGGTATTTCACGTTATTTGTTGTTTCAGGAAGTTATTCTCTGTTATTCTCTGATGAGGGGCTAAGTCAAGCCCGAAATGCATTGGGATGAGTAAAAGAATGCGATGACTAATCCTGTCATGAACACACATCATTGATATATTTACAGAACAAAGGATTTACATTGGATATAAATTGAATATATACTTTAACGAGTAAATTCAAAGAGGAAGAATAAATCTTAGAAAATTTGAAATCAAACAAAGTTTGATATTACTAATGATATAACGTGAATAATGTGAATATCGTCCTCCATTTGGAATACGCCCCCGCGAGGGAAGCTCTACTTTTATGTATTTAAACATGTTTTGATCAGAAGGCGATACCTTCCTGCACCCCAACAACTTACAGCAATGTGAAAGCAGCCAGCACACTACTTAGTACAAATTTGGGGTGCAGGAGTCCTGGCCTACTCGTTTATGTTCCTGCACATGACCCAACTGAGGGAGTAAGACAAAAGGGCAGGCCTCACCTAAAGGTTTCCTATCCTTTTAAAACAGAGTCTGAAGTCCCATGCTTCACCAGTACCATACACCAAATTGTAGCATTCAGAAAGACTAATCAGCAATTCCTTGTTAAACAAAGGAAGAAGATATAGCTCAACAGCCAGAGCTGCTGACCTTGGATCTCTGAAACCGGGTTAAAGTGTATGCTAGGCCTCAGATCAACATCCTGTGTTTCCGAGGAAATCATGTAATCTCCTTGTGCCTAAAAAAATTTGTAATGTAATATGGTGCTGTTGTTAAGTACTCTAATGCTTTTGAGTCAAGTCTATAATATATAAACAGCAAAAGCCAGGACAGGAGTAGCCAAAATAGATCATATTAGGCTCCGTTACTCTGGCTCACTCACACGCACTGTTCATGTACCACGCAGACTATACAGATCCACACGGATAACATGAACTCAGGATGTTAGTACAATAGACTGGGAAAGCACACAGAAGCGGAACTAACATGACTGGGACTGATGTTCTCCACTCCAGTGACTCATATAAAACGGTCAGGGTGCGCTATGGGTTCTCAATAATTGTATGTTGTCACCATTGCTCTGTATTATGAACCCATGATAGGGATAGTGGTCCACTGCCAGTAAATGAGAGCATGGTTGGTGAGCCCCTGCAAGTTACATGATAAGTACAGGATCTATTCATGTCATGTACATGCCTAGTCTTTTGTGCACATGTTAGATTAGCATACCACCAGAGCCAATATTAAAAAAAACAGGGCGCCACATGCATGCAATCGGGCACTTGAGGCTGGGGAACATGCCTGTAGGCCAATCAGGGGACATTTCTGTGTCAACATCCTCCCTATATATTTTCAATTTCTCCTTCCCCATTATTGTCTACAATTCTGTCCCAGTCAAATCTCAGACCGCTGGCTCTCAAATGCCAGGGTCTGTTCTTCAGATGTATTCCTGTGCATTTAGCAGTCCCAAAGACCACAAACACTTAAGATATATGTAAGGCCCTGGCAACATTTTGAATTTTGCTGTCCCGCCCTCAGGAATCCACCCACCCCTAGAGACCACGCAAGAAACCTCAGCATCATCCTTGACTCCTCCCTCTCCATGAACGGCCAGATCAACGGTGTCGCTTCCACTAGTTTCAACTGCCTGCGCATCCTCAGTAAGACCTTCAAATGGATCCCCCCTGACTGCAGAAGGACCGTCACCCATGCGCTCATAACCAGCAGACTGGACTACGGCAGCTCCCTATACGCCAGAATCAACAGAACTCTTCTACACAAACTCCAAACCATCCAGAATGCCGTACCCAGACTCGTCCCCGGACACCGTGTCACGAACACATGACCCAACACCTACGTGGCCTCCACTGGCTCCCCGTCGTGAAGAGGGTCACCTTCAAACTCCTCACCCACGCTTACAAATCCCTCAACAACATCATACCCAAATACCTCAACGCGAGAGTATCCTTCCATGTACCCAAGAGGAACCTCCGCTCCGCCGACCTCGCCCTGGCAGAGATCCCCGGCATTCGCAGAAACAGAACAGGTGGGAGAGCTTTCTTCTTCGTCGCAGCCAAAACCTGGAACGAGCTCCCTGTGAACTTCAGATGCTCCCCAACACTGCACGCATTCAGGAAGGACCTCAAGACCTGGCTCGGTGACTGATCCGGAGCCGCTCCCCACCTCCCCCGACCCCAGCGCATTGAGACCCTCACTTTATAAACCCCTGATTGATTGATTGATTGAGAATAAGTTAGTTCAGGTCTCCTGTAATCCAGCAATAATCCCTAGGTTTTCTTTGAGATCGTTTTGTTACTGAGATTAGAAGATTTTACAATAAAGAGCCAATGGGCACTGATCAGCACTTTTAGTGGAGCAGAGGTTTTGTCAATTGATGAGTAGATTGGCAGAAAGTTTTTTTTTTTTGAGAGACCAATGATTCATTAATCAATTACTTGTTGTGATTTTGATCCTGGTACTTCCAAGCTCTTCAGGAATCTCCTTTCCAACTTCTATATTAAGTAGACAGTCTCTTGTTTGCCTGCCAAGTTCCTATTTTTAATAGCAACCCCCTTAGGTCAACACGTGGGAAATTTAGAAGCTCCTCTCCAAAGAGAACCATGTTTAAGATTGTTTCCTGATAAGGTAGTCTTGCATCCATCTCCTGTATTTCTCCTAAGTTTCCCTTCAGTCTTTCACTTTACCTAACACTTAGGGCCCGATTAAAAAGGTAAAGTTAGATAAAAGTTTAACTTTACGACTTTCGGTATTCACAAAGGGAATTTACTACTCGAAAATTGCCCCTTGTGAATATTGAACGTCTAACTTTACGACTTTCAGTATTCACAAAGGGCATTTACATGTAGTAAATGCCCTTTTGAATACCAAATTCGTAAAGTTACAACTTTGTACTCCCCGGTCTTGTTTACATGAGTTTATATACGCCTAAACTAAAACCTGGTGTGAGAAGTTGGCCTGGTATATGCTGTCCACTAGTTAAAGTGGGCACCCTGTACCAGTCCAAAAGACCTTTATGGTGATTAGGTTAAAGATAACCTTTATGAAACTATCCTAGTGGTAGCTATGTAGAGCAGCCTTCAGGCTATGTCTTGAAGGAATGTAAACAAAAATATCAACTAGAGATCACTCACCCAAAACCGGTTTCATGACAAAATATGTGGGCCGAAAACCCAAAGTTTATAAAGCAATTAAAAGGCTAGTCAACAGTTTTGGTTTAATAGATGTTTGGGCTCAAACTAACAAACAAGATCCAGGGTATACTTATTTTTCGCACCCACATCAGAAACACGTACGTATAGATTACATTTTTGTTACCCAGGAGTTAGCCCCTCAGTCTTCGATTGTTAAATGTCCCCAAATAATATCAGACCATAATGCCCTTATCCTTTTTACTGAATTTGGCTCCTCACAAAAACAACCTAGGCACTGGTCATTCGATCGTAAACTTTTGGTTAACACTGAATACATTATGTATATCAAGAAATAGACAGAAGAATTTTTTAATATGAATCGTTTCAGTTCTTCAAGAAATATCGTGTGGGATTGTTACAAGGCAGCACTTAGGGGAGAAACTACTAGCTATCAAAACAGGATTAAAAAAAAAACAACTTAATGAACATAACCTGAAAATATCCACCCTAGCTAAAGCTGAAGCAGATCACACCAGGCTAATTTCTTTGGGGCAGGACGCTAAGCAATTAATGTATCAAGTAATCACATTGAATACTGAGATTAACACAGCATTTAGCCAGAAAGCGGCGCAAACATATAGGGCCCATAGAAAAGATTTATATGAGAACGGAGAGAAAGTAGGCAGACAACTGGCTCTAACCACCCGGCAAAAAAATGTTGCCAGCAATATCAGTTCAATTCAGGAGGGTGGTCAAACATTTAGTAAAGCGACTGATATAATACAACTATTTCAGCAATATTATCAAAGCCTTTACACTGAAGAACTAGCTACCACCGACACCCAAATAAATCTGTTTCTTAACAATTTTCTGGATAACGATAATGAAGAGAAAGTTCTCGATGAGGCTACTCGTGAAGATCTGGAAGGGGAAATCTCCATCGAAGAAGTATTAACAGCGCTTACTGCACTACAAGTAGGAAAAGCAGCGGGGCCCGATAAAATTCCAATAGATCTGTATAAAATTCTATCTGAACAACTAGCCCCAATTTTGCTTGATCTTTTTCTAGGGATACAATGGAACAGAGTTTCTCCTGCATCTTGGTCTGAAGCCAGTATAGTTGTATTTCCTAAAAAAGGAAAATCACCCGTACTTCTCACTTCATATCGCCCCATATCCCTTATTAATTCGGACTCCAAATTATTTGCTAAAATAATGGCCAATAGATTAAGCAGGGTTATTGAACATCTGGTCTCCCCTTGGCAGCATGGTTTTGTTCCAGGTAAAGGGACTACTGATCATACCTGCAGAGCTCTGGCCCTCTTTGATGCCACTGCTGTTAGGGGAGGGCAGATGTCAATGATCCTGTTGGACGCCGAGAAGGCCTTTGACCGGGTGTCATGGAAATTTCTCTGGGCGGTTATGGCAAGAAATAATTTTGGCCCCAAATTTTTAAAAGCTATGAATTCTATGTATACGTCCCCCAAAGCCAAATTACAAATTATGGGTTCCGAATCTGGACAGATTAATATATCGCGTGGTACTAGACAAGGTTGTCCTTGTTCACCCCTATATTTTGCGTATATATTAATCCGCTTATATTAAAACTCTTAGAGCATACACTTATTACCCCCATCCTGAGTCATTCATTTGAGACTAAAGTACTAGCCTATGCGGACGATATCGCGGTCATCACCGCTGATCCAGTAGTGGCCATGCGCGAAATCGAAGCATTAACTCTGGAGTTTGGTTTATATTCAGGCTACTCCGTGAATAGGGGAAAGACTATTATACTGGCTACAGCCAATACAGTGTGTAACGATCAAAGAAGGAGTCCTAAAGCCACCTATTTGGGAGTTATTTTAAGCCCTGACACCAAGTATAACGTAGCTCTGAACTATGACCCTCTCATTGCCAAGATTAAACAAGACCTAGATCGGGTCAATAATTTACACCTTACGATCATAGGAAGAGCTAACTTTCTTAAAATGAATGTCTTACCCAGATGTTTATATCTTTTTCGTGCAATACCGTTAGTAGTAGAGTCAAGGATATTAAAAACACTCGACTCACTCATGTCGAAATTTTTATGGCAACACGGAAAGGTTAGGAGATTGCATAAACTGCTCTCCCTTCCTATAGAAAGAGGGGGACTTGCTGTTCCAAATTGTACGCTCTATCACTGGGCTTCGATTTTAAAACTCTCAACTCCGATGTTTTGTAATAGCAATGGAACTACATATGTTGATATTGATTACATTCCCTCAATATATGAGCTGGTTCTTTTCCTCCAGGCAATTGACACTAAGCATATGAAAAAGAAATGCAAGGTTGAAATTATGTTAAGCGCTTGAAAAGTATGGGAACAGGTCGTTAAACTTATACAACTTAAGAAACTTAACAGGTATACGCTATTATGGAAACATAGTACTCTTTGTGCACCATCCTATGATGTGATAGCAAGAAAATGGGAAAGGATTGGTATAACCACAATTGGCGACTTCTTGATTAACGATTTTGAAACCAGTTTTAACGACCTGAAACAGAAATACCTACTCTCAAATGGCGACTACATTAAATTTGCGCAGGTAATAGCGTATTTAAGAGCAAAACGTCTCTCTATTTATTTGGGGAGAGTAGAGATAATTGAAGCCCTTTACAATACAAACACTAGAATAGGAGCACTTTATAGGCTACTCCTAATTAATATGTCGGATGACTTGGAAAAAACAGGAACTAGCTGGGCTACAAAATTAAATAATCCTGATGTGGATATCGATAGGATACTAGAGATGAGCCAACTTTTGGTTATGGCCAGTAACTTAAAAGCCCAAATATACAAAACAGTTTTCAATCTCTATTATACACCCGCCAAGCTGTTTCTATGGGGGAAAAGGGAGAATTACATCTGCCCAAGATGTTCGAAAGGTCCCACCACCCTGATACACATGTTTAGTAGCTGTCCCTCACTTGTGTTAATTAAGAACATGCTCTCGAATTTTTGGGAAGAGCTTTTTGGGCATAGGATACCACATTCAGATACACTCTTTGTTTTAGGATTCGATACTACTCTAAAATTGCTTAAAACAGAGCAAAAATTACTATATATTGGGACCGCTGCCTTTAGAATCATTCTGGCAGCTCGCTGGAAGGAGCAAGAAGCTCCTAGTTTTCAGATGCGGCTATCCCGTTTCCTTGCAATCTATAGCATAGAGACGGCTATATATACTACAAAGGGAAAGAGAGCAAGGAGACATGGGGAGTCACTTTGGCTCCCGATAACTAACTGGAAATCTAAACATAATCCCATGACTATATAAGACTCTTAGATCTCTTCATTATTGCTGCTTGCTCTGATGTTATTTGATGTATTTCTGGTACTCTTTTTCTTTTTAATGAATTTGTAAAGTATTGTTTTATATGATGTATTGTATAGATTCTGTCTGGCTCTGCCTGTGTTGGGTTCGTAATAAAAAAATTAAAAAAAAAAAAAAAGAGAGTAAGGGCGTTGACAATACCTCCTGTACCCCTGTCAAATATTATTGAACAACTAAAGAGTGACTTAGTGAAAAAATAACGAATAGTAAAAAAAAATATTTATATGTGTTTTTACGTTTTTCTTTTTCTTTTCCCCTAGAAAGGCAAGCCAGAGTTGATGAAACACACAGAAAGGGCAACCCTTGCCCTTGTGCATACACAAAAAGAGGAAGAAAAAATCTTTCTCTTTTTAGAAGGACCCTCACTCACCACTAGTTGGTGACATGCTTCATCATAGGGTGACCGAGTGCCTCCCCAGCGTGCTACAACGCCTGAGTTACAGCGGAGCGGGATGATGGTGTGTGTAACAATGCTCTAACTGTGAGTGAAATTAAAAAATACATGGTTGTAACCTATAAAAAATGTTTTTAATAAAGGCCAACCAGTATTAGGTTAAAATCAGTGCAGGGCGGACAAGCCAAGGTTCTATATTAGGAAACCAGTGTCCTTAAAATTAAGTGGTCAACATGTTTCTGCTGTTAGGAAAGCCAATTCGCTCAGCATTCGTCAGGACCTATATATAAAAAATGGTCCTTCGGTGGTGTGCGCTCGCTAAGGCGCACCCTCCCGTGAGGATCTTGGTGTGAAAAAGGGTTTTTCAATAGTGTTACTCACGGATATTACCCGTTCACTGAACTTCCAGGAGCCAAATGCCTGCAAAAATAAGGGAGAAAGGAAACAAACATAATGACATATAAAGACATAGACTGACATAGAATTAGGTTTTGTCTATGCCAGATAGTCCATAGCAACATTTTAATTTCACTTTCGTTCACATATCGCATGCATTAACCATTATTCAGTGTTAACACCCAAATGGTAATCCTCTGTTTGCCTTCTTAGAGGATATGGCCCCCCTTCCTTATTAATTGTGAAGGACCATGTTAATTTTACCGCTGTATCACAGAGGCAATGTATTTACAAAGGCAGTATACCATAGGAACTTTCCATTTTGGTCCCGATTTTATGGTGCACTAAGTAAATAAAAAAAAAAAAAAAAAAATCATGGTAGCAGCAGCACTCATTTGCAAGTTGTTAAAAGCCAAATTCACGGGGTCTTTGAACTATAATGCCTCCACCTGGAAGACTCGGACTCGCTATGTAACAAATAAACAGAAGCACTCACTTAATGAGAGACTTTCTTTTAAAAAAAACTATGCTCCTGTTGAGTGAGAAATCCTTCCTCAAAGCCATATGTGGTCACATCTTGGATTCTATGTTTCATCATTGGAAGTGGATAAGTCATGAGTCTTTCATAGTGGTTGGGGTTGCTCAATTGTCTAGTAACCTCTGCCTGTCCTGGATTACAATACCACCACCCTTATCAGTAGCTTTCATGATGATGGATGTTCTTTTTAAGGGATGTTAAGAACTGCGTTTCTGGTCATGAGGTATTGTATGGTGTATATGTATTTGTGTTTTTCAAGCTGTTGATTTCTTTTAATGCTGACTTTTCAAAGGCCATGATTTCCGGAGGCATCATGGAGTTACGTGTAAAATAGGAAGATTTAGGTCATAAATAAAGCGGAAGTGATCAAACGGGAATGTCTTTCTTGAAAAAAGTGCCTCTGTTTTTTTGTCCGAAAAAAATTATGCAATTTGGATTGCATCTTGAAAAAATCGGTTCTTTCTGTAATGACAGAAGATAGCCCTTTACTTAGAAGGGAAATTTAGTTCTCACCGAGTTCATGGCTAGATAAATTAAAAATGGGATTGCACTGTGGAGGACTTCTCCCATCAATAGGGAAATGTTCCCCCTCCCCCGATGGAAGGATTATCCATTTCTGATAAACTCACATTAATTGGAAGTCGTGCAATGTCAAAGTAGAAGAAGGGCATTACCATACTCCCTCTATGTTCTATTGCTCCTCCAGTCCCAAGGTGTAGTATTGTCTCCGTGTTTGGCGGTTTCCTGCATATTGATTCCATGTTTTCCATTGGTTCCATTTGTTGCCCCTGCCCCTTTGGACCTGGCCTAGACACCAATTCCCAATTTGATTAGCTGGATACGTTTCCCTCCAGATATCCACGCACCTTGTATCCTACATTTATTGCTGCAAAGTTCCTACCATTCCAGGTTTAGTGTGAAGCTTTGGGCAGATCTCCTGTCAAGCACACAATTAAAATCCCCAGCTCACACGATCAAGTAATTCTACATAGTCAATCAACCAGCCCTGCATTTTGCTACACAAGTCTCAATCATCATTATTGGGGGAGTAAATGTTAAGAGTGCTAAGATCTGTGCCATCTAATATTCACTGAATGAGGATATAACAGCCCCCAAGGTCTGCCTACAAGTGGAGCAATCGTACGTGGACACTAGGAACAACCCACATGGACACCTCTCAGGGATAAGTAGAATATATGGGCAAATACAGTTGACCTCTCCACTTCTTTTTAGGTCGAGCATTCAAGACCTCTTGTATATACTTTAGTATATGCCATATGTGTGTGTACTTTGTGGTCTCTGGAGATTAGCCTTAGGGCTTGTCTGCCTCCTCTTAGGGACTTTTTTTCTGTTCAACTGCTGAGGGACTTTCTTTTTTTATTTTTTGCGGCAAATGCCTCTATTTAACTTTCCTCATAGAAAAAGACCAGCAGAGGCCAGTAAAATACCATAATCACTTTAACATTCTGTAGATTCCAGTCCATAGAAATTGCCTTCCATGAGCACCCGGAGACAATATTTTTTTCAAATCTTGTATTTGCAGTGATATGACCACCAAAGGCCCTGATTTTATATTAAAAACAGAGCTTTGGACTATACCATTTCTTGCTGAAAGAAAATATTTCTCTCCATGTGTTCCCATACCTGGGGTGTCACACAGTTTGGTGCTTAATTTCCCTCTATGTTACAGAAAAGGGGGTCAACGCATTAAAGTCACTGGGACCTGGGTGCAATATGGTACATAAAGAGAGTGGTCCCAGTATGTAGTGTCTTGTTAAAACAGAGCTTAACACAGGTATAGAAACAAATGCACATAAGTATCAAATTGGCACACTGTTATTTAATCACAATTTGTATGAGAATACATAAATTACTTTTTCATAATAAAAGTACATTAGTGCCCCAGGGATTGGAGGGGTGGGATGGGGTGTTGAGTGAGAAAAAGGGGATGTGCAAGATTAAACACAGTGCAAAATGCTGGTTCTAAACATGAAAGTACATAAACAAATTTCACCCTGGCTTCATCAAAGAGCCAGTTTAAAGAAAGAGACAATCAATGTTCATAGCTTAATTTCGTCGGAAGCCATGCTGCCAGCGCTTGTATTAATATCCTGGATACTGGTCGCGCAAGCTGGTACGGGGTTATGTCTGTCGATGTTTCGACCCCAAACATAAAGTTAGGTAACCGTGGGACCTTAAGACAGGGTCTTCATCAGGACGTGGGGGATGTGGCGGGGCAGGTTATTCATGGAAAATAGCATCAATACATGGGCCAGCCGGATCCAGTGGTGATGCCTCGGCGATACCAGGACCCTTGATGAATCCCTGGTGGCTCCTTTCATAGAATCTACCGACAGCTGCAGCATCGTTCCTTTCACTTACGGCGTTGACAAACTCGTCATGCTACTAATTTGCTGACCCAGATGGCGGCATTATCTTACGATGCGAACCTAGCTCTCTTGATCAAGACATCGCCCTGATTCAAGTTACCTTGCGTTCTTCATTTCATTTTGGAGTTGGCTGGCCCCGACAACAGTAGCCCCTTAACTCATGGCTCTACCGGACAGGTTTTTCCAGTTCTATGTTGGTCTCCCGATTGTAAACGATCACCAATAAGTAGCTCCTCATCCAAGAACACTTCTGTTTCTCCTTAAGGCATGCCATCCTCCATGACCACCACTCAGAGTGTGGGGCAACTGGTGCAGTCCCCTGATTTTTGAGCCAGCTCATCTTAATAGCTGGGGTCTCTTGTGTCCTTCCTGCCTCTACAGCCCCAAGGCATCTCTCGCTCATGGTGGGGTTCTCTTTCCCATATTTCCAGGTAGGACCACAACTCCTTCAATCTTTCAAAGAAGTTGGACTTCCAGTTGGAAATTACCATAAGATAGGCACTGTACATCAACATGTACGAGAGGCCCAGAGCCCTGAGTTTATGTTTTGCATCCAGGAATGACTTCCTCCGAATCTGTTTGTTCTGTGCATAGTCAGTATAGATGGCAAACCTATGGTTTTCATGCTGTACTGCCCATTCTTCACAGGCAGCCCAGAGGATGCAATCTTGATATCAGTAATTAAAGAACCAGACTATCAATGCTCTTGGAGGAGATCCCAGTAGTGGACTGCAGTGAAGGCATTTTCTCCACACAAGAATGCCAGCTAAGCCCTTTCGCTTCAGGGTGCATTTGAACCATCCTTCCAAGCTGTTTCCTGCATAGTCTCCTTCTGTTCACTCTGGGAATCCCAGGAGTCACAGATTGTTCAGCCTGGGAGCAGTCCTCTTCTTCCTCTGCTCTGTTTTCCAAGCTCCTGGTCACCACTGTCAGTGTGGTCATTTGTTCTTTGAGCATCTTCACTTCAGTGCTCCGGTTCATGATCGTGAGTTCCACATTCGTAACCCTGTCTGCAACTGTGGGCAAGTCTGTAGGTAGCATGCTAATCTCAATATCATTCTTTCCCTTCAGCACTGTACGAGAACCCTGTATAGCATCTAAAAGTGTGGTCCTCAATGTTTACAGTCTGATGGGATGTACTGCTCCGTGTGGCAGGAAGTCCACTTCCCTTCTTTGCTCAGCCGTTCAGTCACTTTCAGGGCCACACAGCCACCGCAACTAGGTTTCATCGCTCCTCTAAGCGCACCTCACTTCATCAGCGAGGACCAACCAGATCCCTGGCACATTTAGCACCCGGGACATCTCCAGGGAAAAGCACTGCATAGCCCAGCTTTTCGCAAAGCATATGCAGATGTAAGGTGGCCAATGGCTTAAATGGGCTGGCCTTAGTCCCATGACGCCTGCATAAAAAGGGCTAAAAGCAGAACTCGAGTAATTATCCACTATTTGGATGCTGAAGGAAAACTTTTTGCAAGATTTTTATGTGATTATTACGATGGGTTGCTGATTTTAACCTTATTCCTATAGACCAGTCTCGATTCAGGCGAGGAGGCTCAACTGCTGATAATATAATTGAACAAAATGTATTGGTCGGCAAAACCTTAAAAAGAAAGATTAATATATGTGCATGGTATATCGATAATTCGTCGGTATTCATAAAGTTAATCGACAAAAACTCTGGGTTGAAATTGTGAAATTATGGGAGCCGTCCCACTATTCTACATAAATTGTTTAATATCTCTCCATGATAAAACTTGGCCACAGTTATCTAAAGCCAATGGATTAAAACAGGGATGCATTTTAGCACCACTTCTTTTTTCGCTGTACATTGCAGATTTATCAACATTTTTACCCGTTAACAGGGAAAACAATAAGTTATTTGGCATATGCTGATGATATTGTTTTATTTTCATTACCCCCATTAGGCCTTCCATCACAGGTATAGAATTTACAAAAATTTAATATCAAAAATTATTTAAAAGTCAACTCGAGTAAAACAAAGGTTATGATCGATGGGAAAGCTCGGAATCATATTAAACTAAAAATCAATGGAGACATACCATTATTTTGGCTTAACCAATGACAACAGATTAAGGTGGATATGTCACCTTTCCAACTTAAAAACGTAGGCCCAAACATTGTCACTGTCAGTCAAAAAATGTATGAGAGTTCATGGAGGACATGCGGTCTGTCATTCCTTAAGGATGCTGGGAAAAAAAAACTAGTACCTACCTTACTGTACAGAGCATTAGTTTTTTCTCAAAAATCCAGTAACGATCTAGATAAAGAGCTTGGATCTTTATTGAATCTTTGTTCATAGATTCCCTATTGTAAAATGTGTTTGGAACTATCATTGATTTCATTCATTGTTTGTCGCTCATCAGCAAGGTTAAATTACTTCTGAAACTGCCATTTAAACAAATATTCATTGAGATTTTTGATTTACAATGTCTTGAGCTGAACTTGGCATCTGTTAAAAAAAAATAATCGAAAACAATGTACCATTCTCTACAGATTTCATAAAATTGCCCCAATTGGAAAAGTAGAGGTTAAATAAACAAACTCTTTGGAGGAACCAAGAGCTGTCGACTTGTTGACATTACAGAAATATCAATATGCTCATTATATAATGGAGTCGTACTCTCAAATAAAACAAGAATATTTAGCTTTTAATTTGAATCCAGGAGGCAAACTAAAATACATGACATTTTGTTTCATATTGATACCAATGGTCCAAATCGAGGGGTCTTGGAACACTAAGGGACCGATTTTGCTGTCAGCGGAATTGCTTCCACCCGACACTGTCTCATAAACAGGATCGACCAACACCCTGTTGGCGGTCCTGTCACCTGATTTTGTGCAACCGGACACTGCCCAACATTTCCCTATAGGAGTATGTCTTATGGACGTAAATCGGCCGTAGTGCATGCTCCCATAGGGAAATAGGAGATGGAGTTAATGCCTGCACCCCGTGGCAAGCACCTTAGGTGCCTGCCACGGGTGCAGGGTTTAACATTGGGGCACCATAGGTGCTACCTTGGCCACCAACTGGAGGCCACGCACACAAGGGGGCCCTGCTGGGGGCCCCCAAACTCGCTTTCCCACATGGTTTTCATGTCAGACAGGCTGGCATTGAAACCATGCTGGAAACTGTGCATCGTAATCCAAAGGGCTTTCCGACCTCCTTCGTAAAAGACCCCTAACTGTTCACCCTCAAAGGCCTGATGTTTGTGTTTCTATAAAGAGAAGTTTATTGAGCGCCTAATTTGTTTGTCCTAGTTCCCTAGATATACCGCAAAAAATCTGGAAAATGCATTTAATTTTATTAATTGTAGATCTGTTAAAGAGGCTGTCGCCTATTGCTTTTCTAAAAAAGATTGCCAATTTAAAGGGAAATAAACACATTTTTTAGATTATATTTATTGTTGTCTTAAGGAAGTGTGATTGAAATGCTGATCTTAAGGAATTTTGCAGATATAGTTATGATTTTTAATGTATTCAATTTATTTATTATGTTACTTAATATTTTTATATATTTTATAAAATAAAGACATTCATTCATTCATTCAGTGGTGGACAGAAACAAAATCTGATTGACCTAACAAACCAATTACCAAAGGCTCCTGACCAAATGCCTCTCTATATATATTTATTTATGAATATTTTTGTTGATTTCATGAAGTTAGCGTTACACATGAAGTTGACTCTAGGCCAGTCTGTTTAAAAAAAAGATGGTCACTGCCTTGACACTATCATGCCATCTCACTAACAAAGTAAAACAATGAGCAATACAAATGGAAACCGTTTAGCAAGTAAATGCTTGCTCTTGAAAGCTAATCAAATACCATACACACATATGTATATATTTCGTGTTTACAGAAAAGGCAGTGGTCAAGTAAAAGCTGTGTAATATTAAAAAAAGTAACCAAAAGTAGAAAAGTAATAGATTAAGCAATAAAAAGGTGGGGCGAAGGAGGAAATGTCAAAAAGCATCCTAAATTAATTGCTCTGCCAAAACAAAATGCAAAAAAAAAAGGAATTTTATGCACAGCCAAAACATTACAGCAGATTCACGGCACATTAACAAGATAAAACCCGGAGAGGAGGACATGCTTATTTTCTCCATGTTTGGCCACAAGCTGATCAGGTGACAGGTAATTGTTGGAGATGAACAGAGAAGGATAGGTCACCATTTTTGGAGGTAGTGAATTAATGCATTTAGGGGAGGACTGACATCCAATACCTTTTTTTGATGAATGGGTTCCAATTATGTATTTTAGAGTGTACACTCACAATTAAGTAGACGATTACGATGTCGGTCAGATTGCAACCTACAGCCTGTCAGTTACAATCCAACCAAAATCTTTACATCCAGTCTGACTGCCGCATTATGATGCTGCGGTCGGAGACAGGGGGCAGATTGACCGACCAATGCCTATCAAACAGGCTCAAGAAGCACGTTGGGGCAATCCCCTACAATGGGCAGGGCCTGCTCAGGCACTACCGTAGAGAATACAATGCACGTTTCAGGCAGCCATTGAAAGGCTGTCGGAAACGGACTAGTAATGTAATGTAATGAAGTGTAATGTAAACGCTACTTGTAAAGCGCACTGTGACCCAACTGGTATCCTGGCGCAGAGAAACGTAGGACCTGTAGCCCTATTAGGGCCCCTGTCCTTCCACGGCCTCCGCTAAGAGGATTGATACACAGCGTGCCAGGCACCACAGTGCATGGATGTTTGTAAACATTCCTTTTCCTAATGCGTGTTCTGCAGCAGCCCTTTTCAACCCACTGCAGAAGCTGTCTCATGACGGTTGCGTCCGAATTCATTAGATGGAACTGCCGACAACTAGTCGGTCAGTTTCCAAATCCTGACACGATGCCAATCGCATGCTCGTCCGAGCGGCATCATAATTAGGGCCTACGTTTCATTGGAAGACTCTATTTCTGGTCATACACCAAGTGTGAGTGCCTGATTCACAAAAGTAAACATTGGGTGGAAGCATCCACACATAAAAAGATAGGCCTGTCCTATCTTTTTATGAGCAACGTTGATCATCCTGACTGCAACGTCTGAGCTGTCATAAAATTGCTATTAGTAAAATTTAAGTTTGTGAATACCAATAAAATTGTAAACTTACACAAAAGTGTAAGTTTATCTTTGTGAAACAGGCCCCACGTGATTATGTCATAGACTTGGCACTGGAACAGAAGTGAGAAGCATTGGATATTAGTGGTGGGCTCAAAGGATGCTGGATGAAAATGGTGGGCTGACTGGAAGACAGTGGATGTAAGTAAAAAGCAAACGGGAGGAAAACTGGATGCAGGTGATGAGCACTGTTTTATAGTGTGCCAATTTAAACAACTTAACGTCTGTGGAATTTTTGAGTCCTACAGTAGAAATAGCAGTCCAGCTTGTGATCTTTGAACATGGTGAGACACAACACCTGATCTGAATTTGAGTGAGCAGAGCAAGCAAACCCAACTTTCTCTAGAAAGATTCAGGAGTGGGGGCAAGATGGCTGCCGCTGCGGTGTCCGTGTGAGCAGCTTGTGTACTGTTCTCCCGCGGCTCCTCACCTGAAGTAATCCACTCGACTCTGATGAGTGAGGACAGGACTCTGGCTTGATTTGTCGGCGGCGGGGTGTTGTTTCGGCGGTCCCGGTTGATGCTCTAGCTCCAGCGCCCGTGGTTTGTGAGCACTGCGGAATCTGGCGTCTTTGGTTGCTCTCGCGGAGTAGGGCGGAGCAACTCTGTGCAGTGCTACAGTGCGGCGAAACGGAGCAGAGCTAGCGGCAGGGAACGCTGCAAGCTAATCAGTGCATAGTAGACGGCTGGAGGAGCGGAGGAGTGGAGGAGCGGAAGAACAATGGCCCCGAAAAGGAGAGGGGCTAAAACCCACGGGGCTGCAGCCTCGAGTACAACAATGGCAACAATGGCAGTGGCGGCAGCTTTAAATGGAGTGAGTGTACTTGCTGCAAATATGGGTGCAGCTTCCGCTCCACAAGTGGATAACTGTCGCGTAAATGGACGGAGGCAAGGTGATCAGATGCGAGGTTCAGCGGGACCAGGTGAGAATGCTGGTCTTGGGGCTGCGGGACTGAATAAAAAATCCACTTTAAAAGCTAAGTCAGCTGGAGACCTGGACTTGGTAAAATCAACCCTCAGTCCTACCTGCAAGCGGGCTTCTTGGTAATAGTATGCTACCGGCCTCAGACATAGTTGATACAGTAGATCTGGCGACTGATACGGCGGAGAATGCACGTGTTAGTGATACTGTAGCTAAACAGCTTTCAAATAACCCCACCGAAGCTTCTATATCAGGGCCTGAGAAGAGCTTGGATATGCCTAGCGGGAGTGGGTTATTAACTGTGGGTAAAGACATGTCAAGTAGTTTAAACATAGATGATACTGGATGTACTCTCTTGGATAAGGGAAATGATGCGGATTCCGCCGGTTCTGGGGGCAAATTCTATTCCATGTCTGATTTATCAATAGTTTCTGAAAATGATAATGACAATGACAATGATAATGATAATGTGAGTACAGTTGGTGACTGGGGGGACGACGGGGAAGCATAGGATGAAGACGATGATTCTTGTTAGATCAATCTCTGAATCAAGAGACTGTGAGAAAAATGCAGGAATTTTGTGATCTTCCACCGAACAAGATGATGATTCCAGTGGATCAACCTAGATGGGACGGCACACCACCTGAGCAGCCAGTTCAGGCAGCACTTAGTATGTACAACCCGGAGGATGGTGGCGTAGTGGTTACTTTAAATACAATCTATAAGATTATTATGGCCCACCGGGCTGAAACAAAGGCAGAAGGCCTGCGAACACAGGGGGCGGTGCGTAAATTACAAAATACTGTACGCCGCATCGCAAAGTCGTGTGCAGAAATACCTACTAGGGTGGTGGAGGTAGAAGGGCGCATCTCTGGCGCAGAGGACTCTCTGGTCAAACAACCGCCAGCTATTGAAGTTTTGCAGAAAACCAAGGTGGATGTTGACTGGAAACGAACAGACCTTGAGAACAGATCGAGACGTAATAACCTTCGTCTCTTGGGCATACCTGAGTCTAAAGATTGGCAGGATGTGAGACAATTTGTTGTCGAAATGTTCAAGGAGGCCTTCCCTGACTTGAAAGACTGGAATTGGGAAACAGAGGTCATCAGGGCACATAGATTTCCTTCCACACAACGTAGTAGAGCAGGGGGGTCTATGGGAGAGGTGAACGTACACCCTAGAGCAATTCTAATTTGTCTTAACAATTATATGCTTCGTGTGGCAATATATGATCTTGCTCTGCCTGACAGGCGGCTGTCTGGCAAAGGGTGCAAATTCTTTGTGCGCCCCGATTTTTGTCCGACCACTGTGCAACAAATGTGGAAATTGCTGCAGTTAATTTCACTCTTCCAGGCCAAGGGGGGGCAGGCATTCTTGTTAAATCCTGCCAAGTTAAAGGTGATTTACAAAGAAAAAAATTACTTTTTTACATCAGAGGTGGTGGCACAAGACTTTTTGAAGACATTGGGTAGTCAATTAGTATATAGTACCTGTCTTTTCACTCTTGTATTATCACAGTTTGTATGTCCTCTTCTTGTTTTTTTTTCTCTTTATGCTTTTTGCTTTTCCCTCTTTTGGTACAGTATCAGTATGATTGTAATACCTGGATATAAAGGCAGTGTGTTAACTAGTCAGAATGGTATATGACTATATATATAATGCTTTTCTATATTAATTGTATGAGTAATATGCTAGTATGTTAATACCGGAAGAGGGGCATATTGTAATTGAAGAGATGTGGTGGTGATGGGTGGAATTCGGGTGAGGAGCCACGGGGGCGGTGCACAAACACTTCCCATCACTGAGGACATCGTCCTTACGTCCCGTTTTGGGTGGTGTGAGGAGGGGAAGGGTTGGGAGGAAAAGATGGGGGGGCAGGGGGTGGTATGCGGGAGGAGAGAAAAATAAAATTATTACATGACTACATTTCTTTTCATTGCATGATAGCTAGCTATATATGGCACATGTTTGATTCTGTTAGAGGCACAGTAGATGGCGGTTAAGGGTATTAGACTTGGCTCATTGAATGTTAGGTGATTGAATCATCTTAATAAAAGGCAGCAGGTTGCAGATGCTCCACTGCGATGTGATGTGCCTTCAGGAGACCCATATCCCATGGGCTAAGCGAAAATTATTAACAGGGTTGGGTTATACTGTGGTGGCTTGTACTAAACAGGCTTGCACATCAAGGGGCATTGCAATTCTGGTGAAAAAACACATTATTAGCACAAGTAGGATATTGACGGATGGTCTGGGGAGATGGGGGATAGCTGAGTGTGCTGTTGGGACACTGAAATATACGTTGTGTTCCATATATGGTTCTAATATGGATGAGGCATCAGTCTTAGAACTCCTCAATGTCGAGCTGGCGTTATGGCCAACTCCAGTAATTGTTTGTGGGGATTTAAAAATAAATCTACTGCCCAATTCTTTGGGAAATGACAGTTACAGATATACCGGCAGAAAACCAAAAGTGTTTAAGGCGTTGCAATCTTTGATTACTGCACATGGTTTGGTAGATGTGTGGGCCACATTGAGGGAAAAGGGCCCTGGATACACATTTTTTTCTTGTCCATACCAAAAACTGGTGAGGCTGGACTATTTTTTTGCCCCTACCACTTGTTGAAGTATGCCCGAATTCAAGTGTATCCAAGGGTTACTTCTGATCATGGCCCGGTGGTATTAACTTTACTATGTACTGGGGTAGCAGTTAAGCCTCAGGGTTTTTCTTTTGATCGGAAATTACTGTTGGATAAAAAGTCTCTTTCCTATATGAAGGAATGGATTGTTACTTTCTTCCACATTAATCGTGGTAGTTCGGACATTGGGTTTGTTTGGGATGCTTTTAAAGCAGCTTTCAGGGGGGAAGCTCTTAGTATTGGGCTATACAGGCAAAAACAATAGGGTGCAAAGTTACAGGAATTGTATCGGGCTCTGACACTTGCTGAAGAGATGTTGATGCGGGGCATACATGCTGGTATCAATGTCGAAGTGCTCTCAACAGAAGTAACCAGGTGTAAGGCAAAAATAAACCTACACTGGAGCCAGGAGGCAGCTAAGAAATATGTGATTAAGCGACAATTGACTTATGAGTATTGGGAGACAAGTGGCAGGTGCCTGGCCCAAAAACTTAGATCAAAGGAAGCTGCTCAAAGAATCAATGTTATTGTGGATTCCAATGGAAAATGAAACTGGGATACTGGATATATTTAAAGATTTCTATGACACACTATATGCAGGAGAACAATATGATTGTCAAAAAGGTGAATTACTGCTACAGCGCTTCTGTGAGAAGGATTTGGGTGAGGTAGAGGCAGACAGGTTGTAGGCCCCTATAACTATGGGTGAGTTAGAGAGAGCTATAAATGAGCGATCAGCTGGAAAAGCAGCAGGGACGGATAAACTTCCGCTTGAGATTTATAAAATCTTTTTTAGACTCCTGCAGGAGGCTATGTTAGCCACATTTAGACAAGCTCAAGTTGGTGCCCCTCCTATGTCATGGGATGAGGCCAGCATTGTTGTATTTAAGAAAAAGGATAAACCTGCCGATCTACCGGCATCATATCGTCCGATATCGCTTCTGAATGCGACTAGTAAAATATATTCGAAAATCTTGGCGACTAGGTTGGCGGAAGTGATAACTCCACTGGTGTCGGTTAGACAACATGGATTTATTCCTAAACGGGGAACAACGGACCATGTTAATAGGGTTATCACGCTGTTCGATAATGCTAACTGTAGTGGCGATGCGCTCAACCTCATTCTATTAGATGCCGAGAAGGCTTTTGATCTTGTCGCATGGGGATTTTTATGGGCAGTGATGCGACGACATGGGTTTAGGCAACAGTTTATCACCGCTCTTCAGACACTGTATCATCACCCAGTAGCCATGATTTGTACAAAGGGGCTTGAATCCAAATCGGTGTTAATTACACGCAGGACTAGACAGGGGTGTCCTTGCTCCCCATTATTATTTTCATTATACATAGACCCTTTTTTAAATATGATTGAAACCAGTCCCTGGATTCAGTCAGTAACTCTACACCAGCAACAATATTGCGTGTTTGCATACGCTGATGATGTGGCCGTAATATCACCTAAGCCAGCAGTAGCGATGTATGAAATAGAGCATTTGGCAGCAGAGTACGGGGCAGTATCAGGTTATCAGTTAAATACATCCAAAACACAAATTTTATGTGTGAATACAGGTTCATACACTGATCAAAGGGTTTTACAAGAGGCGACTTACTTGGGGATTAGGATACGGGCATTCTTGAGTGCGCTGGTTGAGTCTAATTGGGGCAGGCATGTGGCGGGGGTCCGCAGACAATTCGATCAATGTGAATGTTTGCACTTATCTCTGGTGGGCAGATGTAACATCCTAAAAATGATATTACCGAAAATGCTATATTTTTTTAGATGTGTGCCCTTAGAGATACCTCGAGCCAAACTTGCGCTGTTACAGTCTATTTGTGCTAGATTTATATGGCCACGAGGAAAAGTGCAAAGAGCAATGAGATATATGGTTTTACCAAGGGCTCAAGGGGGCTGGGCTGTTCCTGATTTTACTTAATACTATTTTGCGTGTATGTTGCAACATATAAATATATATCTTATTGGGGTAGGACCAACAGATTTGGCCAAGTCTCCTATCTATCAAATGTTGCTGGGCAGCGATGCAAAAAATCGATTGTCAATTTAGACTGGAGCTATTACAAGCGCACAAGATTTAAAATTCTTATAGCTGCCTATAAAGTATGGAAAGCTGTCAAGAAGATGTACGAGGTAGAAAGAGTTTCTTGGTACACGCACTAACAGTATCTACCCTCCTTCCAACAGTATTTTGGGACCGGGTGGTATACAAATGACGGGCTAAAGGAGTCTTCAAGGTTGGTGATATTTTTTTTGTGGATGGTGGGCTAAAGCGTTTGAGCAGCTTAGGGATCAATATCAATTTCCCCCGGGCGGAGTTTTTTAAATATCTTCAAGTCAGGGATTATTTGCTGAAAGCCCGCTGGCAAATTCAACCTAACCCTCTTATCGAGGCAGTAAGGAAAGAGGCCGAATTGGCACACTTTATACCGTAATGTTGGGCACAATGCCTAATGATTTGGAAGCTCATAGCCGCAAATGGGATAATAGATTAGGATGCCAGGGTATACAGGTTGAGACCTCCATAGACTTGGCTGGATGACTCTTTATGTCCGCTAATCTCTATGCCCAACATTATAAGACTGTCTTTAATCTATATTATACACCTGACAAAATCGCCAAGTGGGGGGTGGCCAGGAGGGAAAGTGTTTCCACTGTAGGATGGAAGCTGCTGACTTGGTGCATGTGTTTTACTCATGTGGGCATTTAAGTATGTTGTTTGGGCATATGGAAAAATTTCTTACCGAAATCTAGAGGGAGCCTACACAATTGTCAGCCGGGCAGATTTTGTTGGGGGTAGAGATGGGAGCAGCAGCTGACAATGTATCTAGCAAATGAGTATATTTGATCTTCTTAGCTACAGCGGTGAGTAGGCTTTGCATTGCATCTTGTTGGCTACAAAAAGACGCCCCATCCTTTGAGGCATGGAGGGCAAAGATTCTCGCAATGTTCAATATGGAATATAGCTTGTATGCTCTTAAAGGTAGGCGGAAAATGAAACTCGGTCGTCAAATTTGAGAGGCAGTTATGACCTATATGGAATTATAAATGTATGGTCTGGGTAAGGTTTGCTGTTTTACTTTCCTTACAAGTGTCCAGTTCTGTTACATCTACCAATTTACATCTATGATTTTTTGGATGTTATTACTTATTATGCATGTGCCTTGCTTTCTGTCTTTATTCTTTTGTGCTGGTTGTGTACTCATGTATTTTCAATAAAAATAAAAAAATAAAAAGATTCAGGAGTGTTCTGCTCTGGGAATAATTTGTAAAGATAGCTTTAAATGGGGGAGGAGCCAAGCTGGCGACCAAGATGGCCGCTTAGGCTCCCGGCTACGTAGACCTCCTTATCCTGCCACAAGATCCTGTTACTTATCCTGCGCCTATGCAACACCCTCGTACAGATGAATCGTAACTACGCCTGATCGAGTGATCCCGAGCGATCCACCAGCTTCTAGGGCGGAGAAACGTCGCCTTGAAGTTTGCGGCCTACATCAGCATTTAAGCCGGGGCCTCGAGTATGGGAGCAGCCGGCCACTAGTTAAACAACATCGGCCATGAATGTCCGGGAGGGACTGGTCCACTGACATGAAGGTGGAGTTTTGCTCGATTCCAGCGGCAAACATCCGAACTGATTAGTAGCGCAAGTGGAGCGACAAAATAACACCGCGGAAGTATTTGGATCGCCCCAATTCACGCAGCCCGGAGTATGAACGACTCGGACATTATTTGGGACTCGGCCCGTCGGATACGGGCGCAATCCTGGAACATTACCCTGAAATGTCCCAACAAATCGATGAGTTAACATCTGGGCTATGACTTTACAGCAGAGTGGGGTCTATATCTATAGACGCGGGGCTCAAACCGCGATCGAGAAGATCAAAATGGCGCCCGATTTTGAACTAATCATAAATCAGACTCGCTCCTCCAAAGTGACTGAGAAAGATCGAACGAACCACTTGGGTCGATATATCCTGTCCAAGGATGGTAAGAATGTCGATGATGAGGGAGAAGAATTAGCACTGGCCGGGGCTGGACAGACGATTGGAGCTGTCATGGTGGCTATCGGTAACTCACACTCTTCCCTGGGCCAGAGAGCCAGAGCCTTGAAAAATAAATTGGTCGCTATAACATCTGAACTGGGGCTAATGAGAACGACTATTATCCCACCGATTGACAAACCAAAAGCCATGATACCCACAGCAGCCAAACCAACCAACGACGTACACCCCGGAAAACGGAAGATGCGGGAGTTTCTGGACTACACATCTACTAATTTCCGAGTGCTGGAGGTCCCGGATGAAGCCTGGCATTCAATAGCAGCTTTGGTGGTGGAAAATCTGCGTGGCGCTAGTCTACTGATTGATCGGACTGAGACTCAAGGGTGGTTTGACTGTATGGCCCTTTCTTCCTTCCCGGACTCTAAGCAACTGGTCTGGAAACATTGCCGGGGTTCTTGTCGGTACGGACGGAACTCGGGGATAGTATGATCGAATATTCCCAGTTGTTCCCGGCTTGCTTCCGTGTGCAGCTTGACGACTATCTTTGGCCCTTCAACTCTTTGGAGATGGCGGCAGTCCGGCTAGGAAACATCCGTGCGCCTGTTCGAACGGGCCAAGGCTGAGAAAAACTGACCGTTTGAAGACATTAATCGGCTTGGTGGATGTGTGGGACTCACAAAACATTGGTAACAGGGGTGAACTTGGCGAAAGACGATTCCCTGACTCTCAGTCTGTTAGATTAATAGCTAGTTATTCTGTGAATAAAGGGGAGGCTCAAATATGGCGGGGGGGAGAGGCCGGGAGCCTGTAGGAAGGTCCTCCTCCGATTACTATTTTTAGTTAATGTAGTTTAGATGGGGCGATAGGCACACTGCTAGTTGGGGTCGAGCGTAAGCTATATGCAGGAGTGTAGGGAGGGGGGTGGGGAGTTGCGCTTATAGCGCTGTTTATTTTTCTTTCTCGTTTCTTTCCCTTTTCTTGGTTTTTCTCAGTACAAATATCCGTCATATATCCTGTTTATATTCTAGTATCGGGTGGCAATACAAGCTCTACTATTCTCACTCATTTATGGTATATGCCGATGTCCATAATTTATCCTGTATATGACTGCAATATCGAGGGGGCTATGCAAGCTTAGATATCCTGATTCCGTGAGTGGGCGGGACCTGAGTGCTATACGCTGAGGGTGTATCATAAATGTAATTTGTTCTTGTATTTTTGACTAACTATAAGCGTTGGGTCTTAGTGTCCTGCTTGATGTCCCGCTAATATCCTGATTTTACAATTGCTTGATTCAACGTTCATAATTAACTGTATTGCACTTGGTATGCCTTTCTATTCTTTGTTTTTATACAAATAAAAAGATTTTTTTTTTAAAAGATAGCTTTAAATAGTAAATTCTCAGTGCATTTTAACATAAAACTGTTAAACATAGAATTTGAACAGCTCATAAAACTTCCCAGTGCTTTTATGATATGGCAGTATAAGCCTGGTCCTTCTGAGTAGTATTGCAGGCACAGTATTGCATCAGTGAGTAGCTGGTAAACCTCTCCTATAGCAATTTTGAGAAGATGGTGGCATATTGTGCACATATACACAATATCCCTAATCAAATGTCTAACAAACCAAAGGTGACACAGGCATTTCAAATTTCATATAGCTTATCAATTATAACATCAAACTACACTTCATTCCTTTCCCGCCCCATCAAATTAGATTCTTATCAAATGTTATGACCGAGAACCTCCTTCGAGGGACACAGTAACTAAAAAACACACAAATCTGTAATTCTTAGGCAATACATAGTTAAAATAGGCAGATGTTATAGGCTCAACCAGCAGAGCGGCTAGAGATCCCACATGTTTAGAGAATTTTTCATATATCAATAGAGAACCCTAACATGGCTGCAAAGCTTTTAAACTGACAAAGCCAGAACATTTTTGTGTAGATAATATATATTTTTAATGGAAGAATACCACAATTTCTCAGCAGGGGCACTATCAGTTTAATTCAGTAATACAGACTTTACTGACTTAGTAAAGAGGATTGTGTTTGCATGGGCATGAAGTGTGGACTCCTCATTTACAATTTGCGGCCAGCATGATGGACACTGATTAGGTGTAGGTATAACATCATCAGCGCAAGTTATTCCTCACACAGCAAATACTTCAGAAGCCTTAACAATCCTGGAGGCAGACTGCTTGGTTTTATGTGAGAGGGTGCCCTAGCATGAGCTGAGCCCCTCTGCCGCTTTCGGAACCATCTCCTTATAGCTGCTCTATGATATAGCCATACCATATACTCTTAAGTGCATTATAATCCTCGCGGTTAATGCTAACTTTAGTTTGGCCTTATCAAAACATGTCGTGTAAGGTGTCAAACACTTTGGAATACTACCCCCCCTCCCACCAATTTTGGCGGCGGAGGTAGCATTCCACCTTTCTAGAGGGAAAAGACATGTATGCTCCTGCTTTACCCAGTTAAAGTTAAGCAGAGCCTCAGCATCACAAAATGGAAAATGGATGCAGCTGCCACAGACACAAGTCTGGCCTCCTGCTGCTGGACAAAATTCCGGCAAGGGAGGCCTGGACAATAGGTTTCCTGTCGAGGGAGGTGCTAGCACCTCCCCAGACAGCCTGTAGTGTATTGGGGTAGGGTGGGTTGAATGGAAAGATGCTTTTCCAGACACTGCCTGGGGCATACAAGGTGCTCCATGCATAGCCCGGTTCAAACCAGTTGCTGGGGCACTCCAGCCCTGCTCTGGTGCGAAACTGGACAAAGGGAAAGGGGTGTAACCACCCCCTTCTAGGTCCACCCATAGGAGGGACCTAGCAGGTAATCCAGCCCCTAAAATCAGTATAAAGATAGGAGCTGTGTCTACAGACTTTAGATTATACTGGAACAAAACTCGGGCTGGACTGTTCCCATGAGGCACAGGGTCAAGGCTGATTTGCATATGGCCATGTCTGAACTGTGGATATAGGTTGCATTATTTGTCTTTAAATTCTCTCCTAAGTGTCTTTGCAGTTCTGCATTTTTTGACAACTTAAGAGATTATTTTTGATTGCCGGGGTCCACGCACATGGGCGGGACTATTCACTAGATTATGACTATACACAGAGATCCCCTACTACAGAAGTCCCGCTTCCGGGGAAGCCATCTGGAGCCTCGCGGGCTCCCCTTCCAAGTCCTGTGTCCCCGGAGAGGGACCGGGTGAAGTAGCGTGCAGGGGGGGGCTTAGCATGCTCCTTAGGAGAGCGGGATCAAGCGAAGAGAGCAGACAAAGCCTCTCCAGCGAGAGAGGAGACCGGAGCCCCGGTGAGTAGGGTCTTCTCCAGTGTTGTGGTGAATTTCGATGCACGTGTCAGTGCTTGGTCTGGACGGTTCCGCAAGAGAGCAGGCTGCCCCAACAATGGGCATATTTGTTTTTAGAGCCCGTAGGGGGTCCAGAGGGCACAGTGGTGCCGGGCCCTGTTTAGGGATCTTGTCACAGCTGCGCCGCCGTAGCCGGCAGCTGCAATGTGGACATATTTGTTCGTAGGGCCCCAGTGTGGGACCAGAGGGCACCGAGGTGCTCGTGCCTGCTCTTTGTTTACTGCATTGGCAGCCCTGACATTATGGACATAGAGCATTATAGCCCTCTAAGAAGGTCAGTTGGCCAGGGGGACAGTGTGAGGTTGATAGGGCGCCAGGCCCTACTGTGACGTATGTGGTGCTAGGAAATGTGATTTAAGTACCATTATTTATGCCTCTAGTATTTATGTTTAGGAGGTTTATGCATAATGTTTTTATGCTGGTAAGGCCTATTGCGTAATGGGTTTATGCTAATGAGATTTGGGGCCTAATATGTTTTATGCCTGCTGCTTATGCCTAATGTCATGTTATGATATTTTAGGATGGTGTCTAATGCGAATATGATAATGCTTAGGTCATTACGGTTCGAGTAGTTACTGGTTGTGTTTTACATTTACTTACCTGTTCTGATGGTTCTGACCGTGGCCCCTGTGAATATTACAAGTGCCAGTTGGTATACTGTATATAGTGTGATTACTATTCGAATGTGTTTAAGACAATACAAAGGCTATTTTTATATATAACCTTGTGTCAAGTTCCTTTTGTGGTGTGCGTAGTATGTTGCTGTTGTGTGTGTGTTGTGCAAACGCTTTACACCAAGGGGGTGAGCAGGGGTTATCTTTAGCGTGTAACTCCCTTGCCCTGACTAGATTGGTGGTTTCTGCCTGGCTTTGGCACAAGCCTTAGCCAACCAGAAATCCCATTTCTAACAGTATGGTAAAAGGGAGATGGGACTGTAGTTGGAAAGTGTGGCTGAGTCAGAAGATGGTTTCTTGAGCAAGGGCTTGATGTTGGCATTTTTCCAGGAGTCCGGGAATGTGGCTGAGTCAGTAGAAATGTTGAGGATTTCTGTGAGTGCTTCACAGATCAGAGTCCTTTAGTGAAGGCCGAGGGGCAACGGTCAGATGGGGCCTCGAAGTTAATGGTCTTCTTGGTAACAGCAATTTAGAAGGTGGTGAGTGTGGACCACAAGGTCAGGGTTCATTCTTAAGCCACAATGGGAAATCGAATTGTGACAGTGACAAAGTCCATTTGAAGATCCAAGTTTGTTATATACGGAGGTAATTTTGTTACAGAAGAATTCTGAGAGATTGTTGCAAATGTCTTGTGAGAAATGTGATGTTTCTAGAGGTGGCAGGAAGTACTATAACATTTTTGATGATGACTAAGATTTACTTGCTGATGTTAGTGCAGGCATTGACACAATCTGCAAGGGCTGTGCGCTTGGTGTTCCTTATCTGCTGTTGGTAGCTCCTTGGGGCCGTTTTGAAGATGACTATATCTGTGGTGTATTGACTTGCTCTCAATATACAGTCCAATTGCTTGCAGTGGCGTTTCGTCAGCCTGAGTTTCTCTGAATACCAACTGGCTTTGCAGGTGGGTTGTGCTTGAAGGGAGCCTCGATGCTGAGCATCCTGTGATTCAGCTGTTGAGGTTCTTGACGGCTTTTTGCAAACTGTCTGTATGCTCTGGCCGGTCAGTGGAGGGGCGGAAGATCTTCTTAGATGATTTTCAGTAATGTGAGTGGGTTTGGTAACATGCTGGGTAAGCCAAGGTTTGCTCTTTTGTTTAGAAAGGCCGTAGAGTTTCGGTCAGTGTGGTCTTTTAGGTGAAAGTTAAGGTCTTAGATAGGATTAACGTGCCGGCACTGATAATTAGGGGAGGTAGGAAGTCCCTGAATGTCATTAGAAAAATTGGTGTGGGGTCCTGGTGGTCTGTATACAATGCTTCCACCCAGGAAGAAGTTGGCTGTGATGTGTATCTTGAATCTGAGGTGATCCATGTGGTTAGTGGGGTTGTCCACATAGGTAGTGTAGCTGACAGTATCTTTGAATATGATGGCAATTCCACCTCTGGGCTCTTGCTGACAGTCTTGCCTGGCGATCTGATAGCAGGGACAGTTGAAGCAATGCCCTGTGCAGAAGTTGAGTTTAGCAATGTTTCCATGAGGAAGAGCATGTCCGGAGCATGGTTATGCACCAGGTCCAATAGCTTGGTGGCGTGTTTGGTGAGCAGTCAGGTGTTGAAGAGTATGTAAGCGAGTTTGGCATATTCTGGGTAGCATTTGGTCTGTGTGAGGGTGTGCGAGTGACTGATTTATGTGATCGAGTGGGGTGATTGGTGCTATTGGAGATTGGAGTGGCAGTGGTGAGTGTGGGCTGTGGGGGAGCATATGAGAACTTGAGAAGATGCATGTGAATGCTTCTTCTGTGTTGTGTGACAGCAGTGCATCGATTGGCGGTCGGGTCGGGAGCACAGAGGATCGCCACAGGGTAGCAGTGGGTAGGGGGTACGTCAGGAACCACTCAACCTCCATCTAAAGCTAGATCGATACTAAGTTAGAGACTGTGTGGCACCATCTTGGTTTGGGACTGTAAGTAAAATCCAAGACGGTACCCCTGCATGCAGAAATGCAGTGATGCAGATCCCCGAGCCTGGGAAAGGAAGGAGCATGAGGGCCAAGAAAGTACTTACAAACAGCAGGTAAGTTCTCCAGTATGGGCACCTTGGAAGCCAATGGTCGGGACGTCAGAACACGGGGTTCAGTCACACTGGATGCTGCCTGACACCCACAAACACAAGTAAGGATCTATTTTATCAGAAGACATGTGGGAATCCTGAATGGGAAAAATGGGTGGATCCCTGCAAATTACAGAATGTTTCTTCCCAGAAATGTTCTGCTATAATTATTTGTGAAGAACACTATCATCCGCAAGCGTATCCTGGCTCAGAGGGAAATGTTGTTTTCTAGCCAACGTTTGCATAAAAGAAAACCTCATAAGATTCATGTAAGTCACACCAACCTGTACTCCCCACAGGTATCTAATTTTCAGGAATGTCTGGGTTTTTTAAGTTATCCTGGGTGGTAGCCAGGCCAAGACCCAAAGTCCACAACACCCCACATTGAAAAAAGTTTTGAGTGGAAACAATTGGTCTGTCCATGTTTTATTTTGAACCCATTCTTTTTAGGATTCTATACCCATTGCCACATGTGAGGTAGCATTTTCATCAAGCGACATGAGGAAATGTGTGGATCTCTGCAAATTTCTGGATGTTTCTTTACAGAAATGTGAGGGAAATGTGTGTTTGTATTCACGTTATGCAACCCACTGAGTTATCCTCGCAACATGTAAGCTTTAGTTAGCTCGTGTGACTCCATTTTGTATTTCACAATCACTAGAAGACTGCTTGGGCTGTGGTCGTACTGGGCCTTATTTTTCAATCCGCTTGCCTCAGCAGCACACTGTATTTCGTTATTATTTTCCTTCCTGTTCAAGGCTGTACCCGACTTGCTAATGAACTGATGTTCTTTCTTTGCATTCCAATCTCAATGTGCAGCTTTGCTTCCACGTTAGGAGACGCTGAGACTGCACAGTGGCCTTGGGCTACTGTTAGGTCACCCATCTGGCAGGTGTTGGCTCACCTCTCTGTACCTCCTTTGTTCATGCCTGGCTCAAATCGGTAACTTTCCATTTGAGGCGTGGTTGAAGTCTCCAGAAGGGCATATTATCTATTATCGTACCGTGGGGAGTCAGTCCCCTCAGCAGACATTTTAGGATGAAGGCAGACTCGTCTTCTCTGCAAAGTATATGCTGAATAAATGTAAGTTTGAATTCTCTACTGTCTGACCGACTCTACATTTTGGGGAAGGCATAGTAGGTAGTTGTAAATGACCCACGTGCCCCTCAGGGCCCCATTCTTCAGTCAGCCAACTTACTTATGTCTACTACCCCTCCTGGGCTATAGGCCATCAACCAGAACTCTACAGTAGTCTCTGTACTAGACTTTTCTTTCAATCTGACTCCAGGTGTAACCCATCTCCTTGCAGTCAGCCTCAAAGGTTTGGTGCCAGGTGTTTTCTGGCCTTCCTCTTTCCCTTTTCCCTTGAGGGTTCTAGGTCAGGGCTTGCCTGATGGTGTTTGATACGGGTCTGCGGAGGGTGTGACCAATCCAGTCCCAGCATCTTTTCTTGATTTCTTAAAGAGCAGAGAGTATGAAAGTCTGCTGCCATAGGCCGCTATTGCTCATAATTTGGCCTGTGGATTTGTAGGACTGGGGAAGGTGTGGACTTTGTTGGTGGTGATCACCGTTGTCCTCCAAGTTTTTTCCCCATACAGAAAGACTGATTTTACATAGGTGTTCAAAAGCCTGATCTTTGTTTGCAGCGTTAGGTTCTTGGAGCTCCAGATCTTCTTAAGCTGAATGAAGGCAGCCCTTGCTTTGCCAATTGTTGCCTTGATCTTAGCGTCGGTGCCACCCTGCTTCTTTATTACATGGCCCAGGTTGGCAAAGGCCTCAACCTCTTTCAGTGCATCGCCTGCAAGAATGATTGGAGCTGTGCTGGTTGTGCTAGTCTTCAGAATCTTGGTTTTAACCCTACGGGCGCTAAGGCCAAGTTGAGCTGATTTGGCTGCCACACTGTCGATCTTCTCTTGCACCTGCAAATGGGTATGGGACAGTAGCACCAGGTCATCTGCAAAGTCCAGGTAATTGAGCTGCGTCCAAGGTGACCACTGGATCCCATTTCTTCTCCTTGCTGTTGATGCCTTCATGATCCATTCTTTGCCCACAGGTAAAGAAAAGGCCAGAGCAAACAACCCCGACAGGCTCCTGTCCTCACTTGGAAGGCTTCAGTGAGTTGCCCTCCATGGACTATCTTGCAGGTCATGCCATCATAAGAGTTTCTGATGATTCTTTCAAGTTTCTCTGGCACACACAAAAAAAGTAATGGTCGAGGTGTTTCCATAGGGTCTCTCTGTCCACACAGTTGAATGACTTCCAATGTCAATGAAGTTGTCCCAAAGGGTGGAGTTCCATTCCATCGACCGCTAATGAACATGCTCAGTGTTGCAATCTGGTCTGTGCAGAATCTATCTTTGTGGAAGCCAGCTTGCTGGTCTCGCAACTAAGCATCAACTAGCTCCTTCATTCTGTACAGGATGACTCTTTGAACACTTTGACTGGGGTTGATAGAAGAGTTATCTCGCTGTAGTTTGTGCAGTTACTCAGGTCACCATTCTTGAGGATCTTGATGAGATATTCTTTCTTCCAGTCTGATGGCACATTTTCCATTTCCCAGATCCTTCCAAACATGGAGTAGAGCATGACTATTGATGTTTCAATGTCTGCCTTCAGAGCCTCTGCAAGAATGTTGTCATGTCCTGCTGCCTTCTCATTTCTCTGATGCTTGATAGCCTGTCATACGTCTTCCCTGGTTGGTCTGCTGCAGTCGATTGGCAAGTCCTTATCAGCTGGCTGTATGTCTAGTAGAATCTGCAGCACAGGATAGTTCAGCAGTTCTTCATAGTGCTCCCCTCATCTTTGCTGCTGGTCTTTGTTATCCACAATTCTGATTCTCCTCCCATCTTTGTCTTTGAAAGGTCTTTCTGGCCTGTTGTATCTGCCAGAGAGGTTCCTTGGTGTGTCATAGATTTCTTTCAAGTTTCCATGAACTGCTGCTTCCTGGGATTCTGTGGCAAGACCATCAATACATCTTTGCTTGCCTGCTCTTAAGCTTCTCTTTGTTTCCTTGTTGGTTTTGTTGTATTCGTCTCAAGCCTCTGCTTTTTCTGCTCTTGTTCAGCAAGTGTTGACTGCAGCTTTCTTTTCCTTTCTTTGGATTTTGAGGAGAGTCTCAGTGGAAATCCATTCTTTATGATGATGTTTCTTTGGACTTAATACCGCCTGGTAGGTTGATGTCTCTGTTTCATTGATCTGCACTCATTGATTTTCTACTGGGTCTCTGTCGTGCTCTAGTTATTGCAGAACTTAAAATTTGTTACTAAGGGTGACAGAGTATTCACTATATTTTTGTGCATCTATGAGGAGGCTGGTGTTATATCACTGGCATTGGTTTGTTAGTTCCATCCATTCTTTCTTTAGCTGCAGCCTGGCTTTGACAAGGCAAATGTTTTGACACCACGTCCACTCTGCTCATCACTCTCACATCCTGCAGGGACCTCCTGAACTTCTTGGCAGAGCAAACATGGTTGATCTAATTCTCTGTTGAATGGTCTGATGACACCCAGGGTGCCTTGTGTATTATTTTGTGTAACAATATACTACTGACTATCTCCAGCATGTTCAGGGCACAGAGCTCTGCAAGCCTTTCACCATTGTGGTTTATGTTTGAAAAGCCATGGTTCCCCTTAACTTCATCGTACGTTGTCAGACAAGTCCAGCCCAAAAGCCACAGCTACCCACATTGTAAAAAATGTAGGTTTTGAGTAGAAAGATTTGATCAGTCCATGTGGGTTTTAGGCCATTTTTGTCCTGGGTGCTATGCCACCCACATAAGTGGGGTACTGTTTTTATCAGGAGATGTGTGGAAACTCAGAATATTTGTTATTATCAATTGGATTTGTCTGCTGTTGTGGATTCCCAAATGCGAGTGTGCAAGAAAGGAAATATCTTACTAAATGCCTTCTGAATCACAATAGTATGGGAACCCACAAAATCAGAGCAGTATAAAAAGCTACTGTACCTAAATTAGGATCTTCCGTACATTTGAAAAATACAAAGATTTTCTTCATACCCATTTTTCCTTCATTATATTTTATTATATGAATTGCTGTATAGTCGGTATAGAAAGAAAAGATTATAAGGAGCAGCTCAGTTGTGAGCTCTGGGTATTACTTGTTTTTGGAAAACCTACAAACACTATATATTCCATCGACCAAAAGCATCTATTGGGTATTACTTTGCATTGCTCGTGTAAACCAACTATTGTGACAAACATTACACATGAAAGCATCACAAATAATGATTATGTATTTAAACAATTCATTTCTGTGGCAAAACCTTGAGGAATCTACACAAATGATGATAATGAAATTTATAAAGCGCACAAATACCAAAAATGGTGTCTCGGCCATAGGACCATGAGCAGAACCCCAACCAACACCCCTCACTGAAACAACCAGGTTTTAAGATTTTTTCTAAAGCTCATAAGAGAGCTGGCCTTCCTGATTTCTGGTGGCAGCAGATTCCCCAGCTTAGAAGTGCCGTGCTGGAAACTCCGTCCTCCCCAATGCACAGTCCGAATCTTTGGCACTGTTAGAGGTTTTGCACCTGAAGAACGGAGTGATCTGCCTGGCTGGTACCATGCAAAGAGCTCCTGCATGAACAGCGGACCCTTTTGTGTCAAGGCTTTCAAGGCCACACAGAGCGCTTTAAAATTGATCCGTTGCATCACTGGAAGCCAATGTAGCTTCCAAATCTCTTCTGAGAAGGATTTATGCTGGGGTAGGCTCAGCAAAAGGCGGGCTGCCGAGTTTTAAACAGCCTGAACTTTTCTCAGGCACTGCGTCTGGGCATTCAAATAAAGCCCATTGCAATAATCCAACTTAGACTGTATCAGGGAGGTGATGACCACTTTCCTGGTTTCATCCGGGATAAAAGGAAGTACCTTCCTGTTTTTTTTTATCAGGAAGTGAGAGGCAGACACTATGGCATTTGTTTGAGGGATGAACGTCAGCCTGTTGTCTATCAAAATGCCCAGATTTTTTGTCTTTGCCGTAGGGATGGGCGGCAGACCCATTTCCACAGGCCACCAGAGATTACTCCAAGAAGGTTGCAAATTGCCAAAAATCAACAATTCAGTCTTCTCAGAGTTTAATTTAAGGCAGTGGCTGCTCATCCAGATGTTAATGGCGGCCATGCAGTTATAAAACTGCACCGCAGGGGAGCTCTGTTTTTTATGAGCTGCAACCACAATCTGCGAGGCATCTGCGTACGATGTTAATGAGAAGCCGTAATCCCTAACCAGTATTGTGAGTTCCGTGACATAGACATTGAACAAAAGAGGGCTCAACGAGCTTTCCTGCGGAACCCACAAGGCAGTACATAGGGTTCCGAATTAAACCCGTCGAGTGACACCGTTGATCTCCTCTCCTGCAAAAAGGAAGCCAGCAGGGCCAACGCCATGCCATTCACACCTAAAGTTTTTTATCGGTGGGTCAGGAGAGTATGATCAATGGTGTCAAAAGCGGTGGAGAGATCGAGTAAGATTAATGCCGCAGTACCTTCACCGTCCATGACTGCTCTAATTTCTTCGGTCACCTTAATGAGTGCTGTCTCTGTACTGTGTTCCTTGCGGAAGCCAAACTGAGAGTGGTCCAGCAACCCATTGTCATCAATAAACTGGGTCAATTGGATGTTCATAATTGTGTCCACAATTTTGCCTGGCAGAGGAAGGCGTGCAATGGGGCAATAGTTTGATGTCCTAGATGCATCTAAGGAGGGTTTCTTAAGAAGCGGGAGAACGGAGGTCTCCTTCCAAGTAGTGGATTAGTGCTGAATTAGGAATGTGTCTTCTTTTCACTTATATTTAGCTTTCTGGGATCATCCATGGGTTTCACACCTGTTTACACCACAAACTACAAGTAGGCTGAAACCACAAAAATTAAGAAAAAATGGACTCCACTGTTGGAAAACTGTCATATTAAAACATGTTTTTATACAACTCTGCTTGTTTCTGAAACCTAGGAAGATGGTGATCCTGGCACAGCAAACCTTTAGGTTATGCCATTATTAGAAAAACACTTTTTCTCCATTTCAAAAAAAGAAAAAATCATTTGCTATAGTTTGATTATTTTCTAGGTTGCTTCCATGGAAATCTACTAACACTGGGTGCCCTTAGAATCCCCAGGATGTTGGGAAAATAGGACACAGATGTGGCATGGATGGTGTGGCTTAACCAAAATGGCCGGCTAGACGTCTTAAAGCCCAGCTCCTGCCCCACTGAAATTAATCCTGGCACTTTTAGTGACAAACTCGGTGCTCCTGAGGTGAGAAGCCCCCCTGACCCCGAGATAAAGCAGATATCCTGGCGGCGATCCGTGACTCCAGGGTAGCACTAGAGAATAAGATGGATGGAATGGCTATGGACATTAACCACCTGCATCTGGACCTCAGAAAGATGGCGGACAGGGTCACCACCACGGAGGGAGGCTTATCGGTACTACAATCTGAGGTCCAACAGATGAAAGACACGATCGTGGCCCTCCAGGACCAAGCGGCCCGGTTGGAAGATCGGGGGGAGGATGCAGAAGGGCGGTCCCGGAGGAACAACCTCCGTTTCTTGGGCTTCCAGGAGCGCGTAGAGCACCCGGCGACGGACCTGTTCCTTGAGGACTGGATAGGCAAAGTCTTCCCAAACTTGCGCTTCTCTAAGCTATTCGCCATCGAGAGAGCCCACAGGACCCTGGGACCGCCTCGAAACCGGGCTCTCCGCCTAGGGCCATAATAGCCCGGTTCTTTAACTTCAGGGACCGTGACCTGATTCTTCAGCACATCCGCAAGACTGGCCCGCCCACGTTCGAAAACCATGACATACACATCTTCCCAGACTATACTAGGAAGGTACAGGACCTCAGAAACGACTTCTTGCAGGTCAAGCGGCGTTTGCGAGCCCAGGATGTGAAGTACAGTCTGCTCTTCCCAGCCCAGAGTGCAACACAACGATAGGACACACTTCTTCGACCTCCCTTCGGATGCGGAGGGGTGGATGGACGCACTGGGACTGGCGAGCCACGACCACGCACAGGGGTGGCAGGAACAGCGACGTCAAAGTGCACGCAGGCGGGGCCGGCGACGCGGAGAGAACAGTCAACCCCTGAGGGAACGAGCCTCCGTGGAAAGTGGACGCATCACGGTGGGACCAGATGGTACCTTGCAGACAGAACTCCCGGAGATCCCAACCCAGAACCAATTTTCCCCACTGTGCCTGGTTCAAGAAACCCAGTCGGACGCAGGGGCAGTAACGAGCCCAGTAGCTGAACAAGCGCAAAACGAGTGACTGGTGCATCAGGTGGTCCATATGTAAGGCATGGGGTCCTGGACGCAGTGAGTACTTTCCTATCTTACTCTGAAAGGGACGCTGCAGTCTGACGGAGTGGTGCTGAGGAGATTTTATATAATAAAAGGAGGGCAGGGATGGGGGGGCGGGAGCGATGCACCTGTTCCGACATAGTGACTCTTACAAAAGTGCCAACTTCCACTGTTGGGGCAGGTTGTAGTGTGCCACAAAGACCTGCTAGGCCCAGGCTGGGCAGGGCTGCGTGGTACCAGGCAGTCGGCTGAAGATTCAACTTCAAGGGGAAGGGACATTTCTGGACTACTAAGTACTCAATTGTAGTAATTACTTTGTTAATTAAGTTGATGGGGGGATTTGAGGGGGGGGATTTCTTTGGGGCGGCGTTCGAGGTCTCCTGACCGGTTCCAGATTGGGAGATGCGATGCTACCGCCCGAGGATGGGTGTTGCTAGAGTTCCACTTTGTGGGTTAGGGTGGGATGCTGCCGAGATTGTATCTGCTCCTGCTTTACATTGTGGGGGAAGTGTACCTAACAGAGGGTAGAGTGCTATGAATTGCTTACAAGGCCTAAATGCTGCAGGGTCTTGTCACATAATGGTGAGGGTTCGGGGGACCTCCTGCTGGGGGTCGTCGTGTCAAACACTCAGCGACCATGGCGGGTGACACATGTAAATATAAGCTCATCACATGGAATGTCAGAGGGCTTAATAATACGATCAAGAGGATCAGGGTGGCCACCTATTTTCGTCGTTATAATGTCAAAATTGCCTTCCTTCAGGAAACACACCTCTGGGGGGACTGCCTTAAACATGTCCAGCGCAGATGGAGGGGTCAGTTCTTTGCCACTTCCTACTTCGGGTTCTCCAGGGGGGCTCTTATTTGGGTAGCTCCGGGGGTTCCTTTTAAGGCTGTTCACTCCAAGATAGACCCAGAGGGCAGATTTGTAATAGTGGTGGGCACTTTGGATGGTCGTGAGGTATGCCTGGCGAATGTGTAAGCCCCTAATGTGGATGATGGTGAGTTTTTGGGTCAAGTGTTGGGAGAGGTTGATATTGACCCTGACATGGAGCTCCTTATAGCTGGATATTTTAATTGTGCATTGGACGGTGATTTAGATAGGTGCCCCCCCAAATTGGATGCGAAGCCTAAAATGAGGGAAGCACTAATTCAGATGCTCCGTAGTTATGATCTGATAGATGTCTGGAGGCGTCGTAACCCGGTTCGGCGGGTGTACTCATGCTATACACCTGCTGCCGACACCCACAGTAGGTTGGACTACTTCTTCCTCCAGGGCGGGGTCACCGATCGGGTGGAGGACATTCATTATTTGGCGCGTTACTTGTCAGACCACTCTCCGCTCTTACGTACCCGCTCTGGAGGTTTAATGTTGAGGCATTGGCTGATCCCGTATATAGGGAGGCTATCTCGCAAGGTCTCGAGGCGTACTTGGAGGTGAACTGGGGGTCAGCCAGTACAAGGGCAATTGAGTGGGACACAAACACAAAACAATTAGAGAAGGGTCCAAGGGTAGATTTAACGACCTAAACTAGATACATACCCCAATATTTAACATTTTTAACAACAACAGTATCTAGAGGTCACATGAAAAGTTCACCTGTGGACACGAGCCCCAACAGAATACAAATAGAAGAACCTAAGACAATATACCATATGGTGAAAAACTCAAACAATGGGCAATTGTTCCCATCAGTAACCATGCGATACCGCCCCTTTTAACATCATTTGGGTTCTCCTTGCCCAGGAGACAAGACAAAACAACATAGCCTAATGATGTTTTTCTAGGACTATGTGTGATGTTAAATAAATGTGTTAATAAGCAATAAGGGTGGTATATTCGAAAAGATATATCTTTTCGAATATACCACCCTTATTGCTTATTAACACATTTATTTAACATCACACATAGTCCTAGAAAAACATCATTAGGCTATGTTGTTTTGAGCTTTTCATGTGACCAATTGAGTGGGACGCCATGAAGGTGGTTATGCGGGCTCTCTGCCTCTCCACTGGAGTAGGGGTCAAACGGGTATTAGAAGAGGAGCTTAGACGGCATGAGGACACGCTGGCGGACATAGAAAGGGACTTCCCCACTGACAAAGAGCAAAAACCGGAATGGACGGCCACGCTGCAACACCTGGGGGACACTTGGGCCTCCCTCGGCAAGTTTAACAGAACGACCAGTAGGAAAAAGTGGTACGCGGAGGGTGGCAAGGCGGGGAGGTTACTGGCACGTCTGATTCGAGCCGAAACTCAACCTCACCCAATTTTGGCACTGAGAGATGACTTGGGCCAGTTAGTATATACCCAGCAGGCGATCACTGAGGTGTTCCGCTCCCATATGTCTAAAACGTATTCGAACTCACAGTCCCTAGCGGGCGTGGAGGACCTGGAACAATATCTGGAGGGGGTACAATTGCCAAGTATCGTGGCTGAGAGTCAGGCGGACTTGGGTGGGCCACTCCGAGAGGAGGAAATAAGAGCGCAATAGCCCATCTACAGACAGCTAAATCCCCGGGGTTGGATGGCCTCGCAGCTGAACTTTACAAAGATTTCAAAGACGTTTTGGTCCCGAAACTCCTGGAGGTGGCTTTGGAGGCGTATGATCGGGCCTGCTCCCGGACTCCATGCGAGCGGCGACGGTAGTCATGCTCCCCAAACCGGGGAAGGATCCTCTTCTCCCTGGATCCTATAGAACCATATCCATGTTAAATGCGGATCTAAAAATAATCAGTCAGGTCCTCGCCTCCAGACTCCTCACATATCTTCGACGCCTGGTCAATGATGACCAATCGGGATTTATCCCGGGCCGAAACACCTTGCGGAATATACGCCCCCTGGCCCATGTTATGCAGACCTTAGAGGGTCGGGCTGGACAGAGCACGCTGGTTTTCCTAGACATCGAACAAGCATTCGATTCAGTCCGATGGCCCTATTTATGGAAGGTACTTTTAAGACTAGGACTAGGGGAAGCATTCGTACAATGGGTTCGGCTGCTCTATACCAGACCGGTGGCCAGATTCCGCACTGGCAGGTGCGTCTCGGAGGAGATACCTTTTTTGAGGGGTACTCGCCAGGGGTGCCCTCTCTCCCCCCTGCTTTTTGCCCTGACAATGGAGCCGCTGGCATGTCACCTTCGTTTGGTGCTTAGAGACCAGGGCATTCGAATTGGGGCGAGGGAACACGTGGTGTCCTTATATGCGGACGACGCCTTGCTCTATCTGCGTCAGCCAACACACTCCCTGCCGATCCAGATGGCCGCATTAACGCAGTTCGCAGCCGCTTCCGGCCTGGCAGTCAATAACACAAAATCCCAGTTGTACGCGATTGGGACGCAGGAAGAGTGGGGAGGGGTTCCACGCCCGGAGTTGGGACTCCCATGGGTGGATGACACACTGCGCTACCTGGGGGTGTGGATAAGCCGGCACTCAGACACCTTTTTCCAGCATATGGGACGGATAATTCGAGGTCTAAAGGGAAGCATCGCCTTTTGGAATACCCTTCCGCTTTCCCTGATGGGAAAGATAGCCTTAATTAAAATGGTGATCCTCCCGCGTTGTTTATACACTATGCAGGGGTCCTTTTACGAGATACCACATCGGGTCTTTCAAGAGCTGGACTCACTCCTCATCCTCCTGTTATTGAATGGGAAGCGATGCAGGGTGAGTTTGGAGGTCTTAAAGCGCAGCTGGGGTGCTGGTGGTTTAGAAGTTCCCGACCTGGAGATGTACTATTTTGCCTCACAACTACAACACGCAGTCGCATGGCTGGATACGGACCCCTCGTGGGAAAGATCCCTAATGGAGGGGACGTTTGGAAACAAGCAACTTTGAAGGTACCTCTCTGCTACCATTCTCGTCTTTGCAAAATTGTTTCAATCTCGTAAACTTAAATTTTTACAAATTCTTGCAACTGAAAGTAAGGATTACTAAAAATAATCTCTCAGGCCACCTCATCTCTAAGACCCTTTTGGGTGGCCTACTAAAGGCAGGACACTTGGTCTCCAGCATACACAAAATCCTCCAACTGAGCCAAAATAAAAGTCTAATACGAAACCAGCGAAAATGAGAAGCTGAATCGAATAGGAAAGATATTCCTTTTGACTGGGTTACCAACAACAAACTTCCTTTTTCACACAAAATGATACCTATTTTATCACAAACTAAATATATTATAATAAACAGAACATATTGAACCCCCTCCAGGCTCTTTAAGGTTGGACTCAAACAATCCCTCTACTGCTGGAGCTGTTATAAGCAAGAGGGCTCCCTAGCACACATACTATTCGAATGTCCCCTTCTTCAAAACATCTGGAATAAGATTCTAGACTGTGTCAAACACACCCTAAATAGTCTTCCCACAAAATAATTTTCATACATCATTCTGTGCCCTCTAGATCCTTAACTTAAGAACGACAATGACCGACATTTACTAGATCTAATGATCACTATGGCGTGCAAGCTGATACTGAACAACTGAAAAAACTTTCAAGCGATCTCCTTCTCTATGTGGCAGGATTGAACAACCTTTCTTACAGGTGCAGATAATATTGCACAACAACTCTCTTCGTGGCCCACCTCCGAGGATAAATATAGAACTCGCTGGACACCAGAGCCTTAACTCACAAACCTCCATGAAATTTCCTCAAAGAAGGATACTTATCCTTCTGTAATTCTACCTTTCACAACCAATGAAACACAATCCTGCAAATATTACACTAATCTCCATTGTCATCCACGCTATCTTCCCTCAAACACATGAGACAATCTCCTTTTATTCACACCTGTGCGCATCTTACGTATACATTGGGATCCTTCTGGGACTATACTACAGCATAACCATACCATATACAATCTGTTTTATGTGGCATAAATGCTTAAACAGGGTCAAGGGCCTCAGTATATCATAGACATCAAGGTGAATTATTTATGTTACATTTTTGATAACGCTGTAAGAAGAATGTTTTATATGTATCATTGATGTAAGACTTATTCGAAAGTGTAAGACTTCTATGAAAAATTATGAATGTACCCTTGTACAGATTTTACCGATCTAATGTCCATGTAATGCATCATCCACACTGTACCCTTACTGAGTCTATCAATCAATCAATCAATCAATCAATCATGGCATTTATAAAGCGTGCTACTCACCCACGAGGGTCTCAAGGCGCTGGGGGAGAGGGGTATGTTACTGCTCAAACAGCCAGGTCTTGAGCTGCTTCCTGAAGGAGAGATGGTCTTGGGTTCGCCGAAGGTGGGTGGGGAGGGAGTTCCAAGTCTTGGCTGACAGGTAGGAGAAGGATCTTCCTCTGGCGGTGGCTCTGCGGATGCGTGGTACGGTGGCGAGTGCGTGGCTGGACGATCGTAGCTGGCGGGTGGGCGGGTAGAAGGTCATGCGGTCGTTGAGGTACTTGGGGCCCAGGTCGTGGAGAGCCTTGTGTGCGTGGGTGAGGAGTCTGAGCGTGATTGGGAGCCAGTGCAGGTCTCTCAGGTGTCCTGTGATGTGGCTGTGTCAAGGGATGTCCAGGATGAGTCGTGCAGAGGCGTTCTGGGTGCGTTGGAGTCTTTTTTGAAGTTTGCCTGTGGTTCCGGCGTAGAGGGTGTTCCCGTAGTCCAGTCGGCTGGTGACGAGTGCCTGGGTGACGGTCTTCCTGGTTTCAGTGGGGTTGAAGCACGAGGATGATACAGCGTTGACTTGTCTGGTCATTGACAGGGAGGAGTCCAGGATGAAGCCCAGGTTGCGTGCGTGGGCCGTTGGTTTGGGAGCGGTGCCCAGGGCCGGGGGCCACCAGGAATCGTCCCAGGTGGAGAGTGATGATCCCAGGATGAGGACTTCCGTCTTGTCTGAGTTCAGTTTAAGGCGGCTGTTCCTCATCCAGTCGGCGACGTCTTTCATCCCTTCATGTAGGTTGGCTCTGGCGGTGGTGGGGTCGTTGGTGAGGGAGAGGATGAGCTGGGTGTAGTCGGCGTAGGAGATGATGTTGAGGTTGTGTTGGTGTGCGATGGCTGCGAGGGGGCTCATGTAGATGTTGAAGAGGGTTGGACTGAGTGAAGATCCTTGTGGTACGCCGCAGATGACTTCGGTGGCCTCGGATCTGAACGGAGGGAGGCGGACTCTCTGGGTTCTTCCGGTGAGGAACGAGGTGATCCACTCCAGCGCTTTCTCTCGGATTCCGATGTTGCTGAGGCGCTTCACTAGGGTGCGGTGGCAGACAGTGTCGAACGCCGCAGAGAGGTCCAGGAGGATGAGGGCCGCTGTTTCCCGTTGTCGATCAGTGTTCTGATGTCGTCGATGGCTGTGATTAGGGCGGTCTCGGTGCTGTGGTTGGCCCGAAACCCAGACTGCGAGGGGTCGAAGGATCCGTTCGTCTCGAGGAAGGCGGCAAGCTGTTTGTTGACGATGTTCTCGATGATTTTGGCCGGAAAAGGAAGGAGCGAGATGGGACGGTAGTTCTTGAGGTCGGTGGGGTCCGCCGTTGGTTTCTTCAGGAGGGCGGTCAGCTCGGCGTGCTTCCAGCTCTCCAGGAAGGTGGCGGTGTGGAAGGAGGAGTTGATGGTGTCTCGGAGATGGGGTGCGATGATGGCGTTGGCTTTGTTGAAGACGTGGTGTGGGCACGGGTCGGTTGGTGATCCGGAGTGGATGGAGTTCATCGTGCGGGTGGTGTCTTCGGTGTTGATCGGGGTCCAGTTGCAGAGGGTGGTGGTGGCGGGCATTGGTTCGGTGGTAGGGTGTGTGGTCTGTGCGTCGAAGATGTTGCGTATGTCGGCGATCTTGCGGTGGAAGAACGAGGCGAGTGAGTTGCAGAGGTGTTGCGAGGGAGTGATGTTGTTGTTTCCGGCGCTGGGGTTGGAGAACTCTGTGACGATGCTGAAGAATTCCTTGCTGTCGTGGGCGTTGTTGTCCAGTCGTTCCTTGAGTGCCGTCTTCTTGGTGGCGCGGAGCAGCTGATGGTGCTTGCGGGTGGCGTGCTTGAGGGCGGTCCTGTTGTCTGTGGTCTGGTCGAGCCGCAAGGCTTTCTCGAGGGTGCGGCAGTTCTTCTTGGATTCCTTGAGTTCGTCGGTGAAACAGGGGTTTTTCTTGCTGCGGGTCTGCTGGGAGGGTTCTTTAGTGGTGCGAGGTCATCGGCGCAGGCGGTCAGCCACTTGGTGAGGTTGCTGGCTGCTTCGTTGGGGTCCGTTGTGCTGGTGGGAGTGTTCTGGCTGAGGGAGGCAGTGAGCTGCTCGGCGGTGATCTTGCTCCAGCTTCGGCGGGGGACCTGTTGCGGGTGGTGGTGGGTCGTAGTTCTTCTGAAGCTGAAGTGGACGCAGCTGTGGTCGGTCCAGTGGAGTCCGGTGGCGTGGCTGAAGGAGATGTGCTTGCTGGATGAGAAGACGGGGTCAAGCGTGTGGCCGGCGTAGTGGGTGGGGGTGTTCACCAGTTGCTTGAGTCTGAGGTTGGCGAGGTTGTCCAGCAGGGCGGTGGTGTTTCTGTCGTTGTTGTTCTCCAGGTGGAAGTTGAGGTCCCCTAGGAGGATGTAGTCGGCGGAGGGAAGGGCGTGCGGGCTGATGAAGTCTACGATGACTTCGCTGAATTGTGTGCGTGGTCCCGGTGGTCTGTAGATGAGGGTGCCTCGGAGGGTGGTCTTGGGGTCAGCGTGTATCTGGAAGTGCAGGTGTTCGGCGGCGGTGAAGGTTTCGTCGGAGTTAGTCGAGATGCGGATGGTGTTCTTGTGTGCGATGGCGATGCCTCCTCCCGTCTGGTTGACGCGATCCTTCCGGGTGATCTTGTATCCGTCCAGGATGGCTATTGCGATGTCGGGCGCTGAGGAGGCGTTCATCCAGGTTTCGGTGAGGAAGGCGACGTCCGGTGCTGTCGCGTCGAGCAGGTCCCAGAGTTCCACGGCGTGCCTGTGGACGGAGCGGGTGTTGAGCAGGATGCACTTCAGGTGATTGCTGCTGGTGCTGGACTTGGCGGGGGCGGTGCAGTGAATTGGCAGGTGAATTGGCAGGCTTGGCAGGCAAATGGTCCGTGAGTGAGTCTCGGGGTGGCTCGGTAGCAGGCAGGGTTCCGGCCGGCATTGAGTGCGTTGAGAGTGGCGGCGTCATAGGTATGTCGTGTAGTCTTGCATTGGCAGTGGGGACCAGGGGTCCTGGCGCTGGGCGCGGTCGAGGCGCGGATGGGTGCAGACGGGCTTGCCTTTGGCGCGCCTTCGGCGCACAATCGGCGCACAATCGGCGCGCCCGCTGCGCGTGTGAGGGGGCGTCATAAGAAGGGAGCCGGGAGGGAGGGTCCGCTGGGTGGCGGGAGCGGGGAGGCCAATCGGCTGGCGGGGGCGGGCTGCAGGTAGGCAGCGGCGGGAAAAGACGAGTGCGGGCAGCTCAGCAGCAGCTGGGTCGCCTGCAGCGGCAACAGCACGGCAGGCAGTAGCAGGAGGAGCGTGAGGGCGACCTGGCCAGACAAGGCACAGTGGTCGCTATCGAAGGCAGGAAAGGTGTCCCCTTAAGAAGGGAGCCGGGAGGGAGGGTCTGCTGGGTGGCGGGAGCGGGGGGCCAATCGGCTGGCGGGCCGCAGGTAGGCAGCGGCGGGAAAAGACGAGTGCGGGCGGCTTAGCGGCGGCTGGGTCGCCTGTAGCGGCAACAGCACGGCAGGCAGGCAGGCAAGCAGGCAGTAGCAGGAGGAGCGTGGGGGCGACCTGGCCAGACAAGGCACAGTGGTCTATGGGCTATATGTATCAAGGAAAATTGCGAAAGCAAATGCCGAAATTTCGGTGAGTGCGATCGCAATTTTGCTTAGTGGTATGTATTCGGCAAATCTGCGTGCAAAATAGGAATCGCAAATTTTGCGATTCATTAAATGCAATGTAAGAAGCACCAAAAAAAGTGCAATTCGGCCTTAAGGAATCGCAAATTACATCCAACTTCAAATTGGTGGTAATTTGTGATTTCTTTGAAAAATGCACTTTTTTGCATTTTTCAAAGTGCAATGTCAAGCACATACATGCCCTTAGGGCATGTATGTGCGCCACATGTGACCCATGCTTATTTCAGGGGTGCAACAGGGTGTCCTTTTGACACACTTGCACCCTTGAAATTGCATTCTCAATTTGCGATTCTCTAATTGCTAATCGCAAATTGAGAATGTCTTCCCATTCATTCCTATGGGCCTCTAGGCCCATAGGAATGAATGGGGAGGTATTTCTTAATTGTGAATAGCAATACATACATAGCATTTTGCAACTCTCAAATAGTGATTCGCAAAAAATCGCTACTTGAGAATTGCAAATGAGGATTTTGATACATATGGCCCCAAATGTCTGTATACCCAATCAGGAATATTCTCAAGAACACCTTCAGGAAGTGCTATTTATGCCTATATGTACTTGGATTTATTCACATGTAAAGAAGGGATCTTATTAATCTCTGTATAATGACTCAGCTCATGCACAGCTTTTCCCTCTACCCCTCAGTGTAACCCGCCTCTCTAACTGTATATTTATTTCTTTTACCTCTGTCTGCTTGCTTCTGTTGGCAAACTTTAATTAAATAAATTGAATTTAGAAAATAAAAATAAAAATATCCAGGGTTTTCACAACAGAACAATAGCTGTTTTGCCTTAAGTGTTAACAGAACTAGTTTGTCCGACTGGCCTGAGGTCTACTTCCGCTGCTGATCTAGAAGCTTTTGAAGCAGCTGTTCCACTGGTCTAAATACTGCTTCTGTTGCAGATGTTCTTAACTCAGAGGCATCCACGGATGAGATTTTAGCACCAAGCAAATGAATGACAACATCAGTCCTAAGACCTTGTAATTTCTGACTATGATCTGATGTTTTGTGTAAACAGCTTAAAAAGCCTACTGGCATGAAAAGGCTTGTCAGGGTACCATTTCCTTTTACAGAAGTAAATCGGCTGGAACCTCCAATGCAAACTCAATCTCTGATGCTGCTCCAAACTGCCGTGAACACTATTTAAGAAATTTGAGAGAATGGGGAAAAAGAAGAGACTGTCTAAGATCCTAATTGAGGCTTCTACCTTCAGTACTATCTTTTAACTCAGGTTACTTCAGGGAACTCATTCCACAGACAACTTGAAGTCCCTTCATTGGTTTGTCCCAGAATGCTGTGCAGGAGGGTTGGGACAGAGGTAGAGGGAAGTTACGGCATCCCAAGATTGGCCAAGGGTCTCTAGCTCCTTGAACTTTCCACCCCTACTTAAAAGTCCATGAACAAGGGGGAGGCAGATGAGAAGGCATAGACCTGTGTGCTACAACAGTGAAAGTATTCCCAGCTGGAAAGAGAAGGCACCAAATGCCCTGTAATGATGGACTAAAGTAATTTAACTCCAGCTGCTGACCCTCAGGACTAGGATGGCTCGCTCCAGGGCCAGTGGCACTGGCCACTTTATGCCCTCGTAGAAATAGTTAAGTTAATGGACCTGCTGGGGAACTCTGACGGGTTTGCCTAGGACTTCTGAAGACTGATCCTCCATTCTGGCAACCTAACAGTACACACACTGGGCCTGTATGAGGAGGGTCCATCTCCAGCATTAGGGACTGCGACCAGTACCCACACCAAAGATTGGGAGAAGGGGAGGGCCCTGCTTCTTGGGTGCTATTCTTTTTGAGATTTGTACCGCCACAGGAAAGGCAGGACGAGAGAGAACCTAGATGTTAGTGGCACGGCTGTCAGGAGGGTGGGTGGTCTCCTCGAAATTTTACTGCAGTGGGGGTTTAAGAAAAAGTTGTGGTCCCCATAGATCATTTGTTAGGGAGGAGAGCTGGCCAAGGGTCACAGTTAGATGTGGGTGGTCCTGAAAGGAGATCGTTTCTGAGATGAGATAGGAAGTGTAGTGATAGTCTATGAAGAGACAGAGGATAAAAAGTGAGTGCCATTGTTTCTCCAGGTGGGCTAGTGACTGACCTTGAGAAGACCTGAGAGGGAGTGGTATCCCTAGAGTCCCAGGATGGGTTTGTGGTGGACCCTGAGATGTTATGGTATGGTAGGTGGCTGCCAGAGTACAGTGAAGGATGGCATCCCAAAGACTGTCATCCCAATAATGGGGTGGTGGCTTAGGCAATGCCCAGCCTGGCATCCAATCAGGTAGGTCTTATTGCATCAGACCCTATGGACAAGGGGTGACTGCCCTGTAGATGGTGTGCATGTGGTAGGTGAGCCCACCGAGACCCAACCAGGTAACCGGGTGGTACCTGCTCCGGATAGAGAGGATTCTGAGCATCAGTCTGAGGGGATGAAACCATATCTGTTACTGATCTGTTAGGGATGGTTGCTCTGAGCTGTCGGAAGGAGAGGCTGCTTTGGCAGACTAGTGCTTGGTGCATTGTAGGTGTAGCAGCCTTGTGGTGTGGCCTTGAGGCTCCTTGAGAAGTCCTGGTTTGTCAGGCATTGGTTTGGCTTAGGATGCAGACTCCCCCTTGGTGCTAGATACTTGCATCTGAGATTGAGTATTCAAGCTTTCTGAAGAATACGCTGCAGAGGACTGCCTGGCAGACAACTGCCAGGTGTTCTTGAGGTGTACCTGTTTTGGGGAAGATGCACTTGAGGATGAAGTAGTATGGGGGTGACAGGGTGATGTCTAATCCTGAGGTAGAAGACCCTGAGCATCAGTTGATGCTTGACACTTCTGTCCAGAATAATCACTCTGAGCTGTCAAAAGGGCTGGCTGCAGAGGGTTTTGCCTAGCAAATTTACGCTTGCCCAACATTAGGTATACCAGCCTTGGGATGCAGGCAGGAGGCCGCTTGGAAGTCCTGGTTTCCTAGGTATTGACTCAGCAAGTAGAGACAGCCCCTACGCAGAGTGAGGGCAGCCCCTAAGCAGAGTGAGGTCAAATGCTACAGTGTGTCACTACCAAGTGACCAGACAATTTCAGAGGGCTCTTTAGAGTCCCTAGTTGGTCTATGGTTTCACTGCTTGGAGACCCGGAAGTGGCACAAGGGGAGCCTGGGTGAAAAATGGCCTTCAAAATGTCCAGTGGCAACTTCCAAGTTGATCCAGTGGGGCTTGAAAGTCTGCAGATGGGATATGGACCCGGTTTTTGCAGAGGATAGGTGGACCAGGGGTCCCAGGGTGGTTCCTGTGGGTGGGCAGGCCGAAGGTGATTCTGTCAGGGGACTACTCCAGTTTAAATGGACTGATCATTCCTTAGGAAAGTCAGACACCCTGCAAGTGTGGTGGCAGCAGTAGACCTCCATCATAAGTGGTGTGTGTGACACCAGCATAAGTGCTGTGGGTGTGTTGGTCAAAGGTCTTGTGAAGGGAATGCGTCTGCATCTTTCGGATGAAGTGGCAGGATGAGTGAGGGTAATGGGGTTGTGTATTCTCCATAAGGAGAACTGCTAGTGACCAAGGGACAGGTTCAGACCCATCTGTTGTGACAGCATCAGTGCTGAGGTACTGAATCCTTACCAGGAAAGAGCAGTAGTGCAGAGTTGAATGACCGAAGGCAAGGGTGGGCTCACCATGCACTAGTGTCTGCCATCTTGCTGTTGCACTTCCATTCACTGTCAGGTAGGCTTCGGCCTAGTTGAAGTGGTTGTTCATGGTGGCTGAGGTAGTGTTTACCCTTAGTCTGACTCACATCAGACTCAGTCCTTCACACACCCTACCCACCCAGAGAAACAGACCACATTGAGAAGGTTTTCCTGACAGTAATTGGGAATGGATTATTAAGATGTGTGACACTTGTGCCGGGTGTCTGATTTGTTCACAACCCCAACAGGGACTTGTGGTGTTTGTGCACAACTACCAACAGGGACTTGTGGTCCAAACACCAGTCCACATTGTTTAATATCATTTTAGTACATTGTCACTCACTGCTGAGTAAGCAGAGTTTCTGGTAGGCTAGTTGGGCTGGATGGGAAGTGTGTGTGTATGACAAGGCCCGATGCGAGTTGTAGCCATTGCTAATGCACCTCCTCCCACCCAGCCCGGCTGACTCTTCTGTGCCTATATTTATTTCACAGTGCAGGTAAGTGTACAGGCAAGGTGGCTGGTACTGGTGCACGGTGTTGAATGTGAATGCAACTCCCATTAGTGATCTGGGTTCTAAACACCATGCAACAGTTTTAGACATCTTGCTAGTCCACTTTCCCTCACTGTGAGTGTGGCTTAGACCAAAAGACGTTACCTAGTCTGTATGGAAGGAGTCTTCCCATTGGCTTCAAGTTGTATAAGGCCCTGTACTACGTACACCTTTCCACCCAACTCACACAGCCCAGCATGTACTATGCTTTCCTCGCTGTGGTACAAAATGTCCAAGCCGGATACCTGACACGGGTGCCTGTTGTTTGACTTGACTGCAAAACCCATCAAGGCTTTCTTCTCCAGACACCATGTAGCAGTGTCTGCCATCTTGGCAGCACAGTGCCACTAACTGTCAGGTAAGCAGAGTCCTAGGTAAGCTATTTGGCCTAAGTAGGAAGATGTGTGGAGGCCAGTGTCTGGTGGTAGAATTAATCAAGGCAAAGGCTCCTCCTCCTAACCAGCACAACCTGCTCATCTGTGGCAATGGCTACCTGACAGTGAATGGTAGTGTATTAACAAGATGGCTGACACAGTTGCATGATGTTTTGTGGACAGGGCCTTGATGGGAGTTGGCTTCAGGATCAACACCATGCAGCAGTGTCAGCAACCGTGCTAGTACTCTTCCCCTCACTGTGATGTAAGCATAGGGCCAGAGGAGTTGACATGGTTGGGTGTGAGGATAAGTTTTTGCAATGGCTACTAGTCATACCAGACATTGCCCCACACACACCTTCCCAAACAGGATCAAAAGTGTATTTGTAACTCCGCTTCCCTGACAGTGAGAGTGAATGTCCATGCAAGTTGACTGACACTGGTGCCTAATTTTCAACTACTCCCTGCTCACTGTCACTGTAAGCATAGTTCATGGTGGTCTGTTGAAACTGTTTGAGAGGAGGAGTGTTTGCCCTGACTCCATCTCCCACCTGGATCTGTCCTCCACACACCTTCCTACCCATCCTAAATATCTTACGTGTCACTCTACTTTCCTGGCAGTGAGTGGCAATGTGCTTCTGTGATGTCTGACACTGGTGACTGGTGTCTGACTTGTCCTAAACTCAACAACAGTGCCTTGAGCTCCATACATCATTGCACATGGCAAATCATCTTGTCAGTACATTCCCAGTGACTGTCAGGGAAGGTAAATTCTATGTGGTCTTCTTGGTCTGTGTGTGAGGATGAGTTTTTGCACTGACATCAACTCCAATCATGCCCTACACAATTTCCCAAACAGCACAGCAGCATATCTGGGACTATGCTATCCCTGATTGTGAATGGAAATGTATTGCCAAGATGGCTGCCACTGGGGACTTGTGCCTTTCTGTGAGTTTATGAGAAGTATGTGCATGTTTCTAGTTTAGTGCATTTTCAATGAAATTTGAGGCATTTTTGCTTGTACTTTTCCGCTGACAGTGAGACTCCCTTCTCCCAGTGTGTCCGTGTGGGCTGTGTGTGGGGAGGAGTATTTGCAGTGACTACAAGTGTCATTGGGTTGGTGCCTACACCCCCCTTCCCAGCCATCCCAAACTGCCTACCTGTGACTGAGCTTTCCTGTGAGTGAGTTGAAAAGTACAGCACTGGCATGCGACATGCCTGACACTGGTGCGTGTTGTTTGACTTGACTACAACTTCCCTCAGGCCTTGTGCTCCTGACACCATACAGTAGTGTCAGCCATCTTGCTAGTACATTTCCACTGACTCAGGCTCGCATAGTTTAAGTGGGTGTGTTTGGGCTGTGTGTGGGGAGGAGTGTTTGCTGTGACTACAAGTACTATGGTGCCTGTGGCCAGAACCACCTTCCCGGCCATCCCAAAAAGCCTCCCTGTGACAGTGCTTTCCTGTTAGTGAGTGGAAGAGTACTGGGCCAAGATGTCTGACACCAAGGGCAAGTTGTTCGACTTGACTACAACTCCCATGGAGGCCTTGTGCTCCTGACACCAAACAGCAGTGTCAGCCATCTTGCTCGCACATTTCCACTGACTGAGGCTTGCATAGTTGAAGTGGGTGTGTTTGGGCTGTGTATGGGGAGGAGTGTTTCCGCCGACTACAAGTCCCATGGAGCTTGTGGCCAGACCCACCATCCCAGCCATCCCAAACAGCCTACCTGTGACTGTGCTTTCTTGTGAGTAAGTGGAAAAGTACCGGGCCAAGGTGCAAGGTTGTTTGGGGCACAAGGCCTTCCTGTGAGTTTGTGAGAAGTATGTGCATGGTTATAGTTTAGAGCATTTTCAATGAAATTTAAGGTATTTTTAATAACAATCTGACATACGCATCACATGCTCTTAGAATCGAGTTATTTTATATATTTATACTCTAATTTGTTTTACTGTATCCTTTACAGTGTAGTCTCTAGGGGTGTGATTAATCACTTTATTTGAATGTGGATTGTGTACTCACCAGACTCTTGTGCTCAGGTGGAAGGATGTCACGTACCTTCTCTTCCTCCTAGGGGTTGAAGTGGACAGGCTGTGAATGAGATCCACCGCCAGTCTGCTGGCTTTGGAAGTGTTCCCTGGCCATCAGTTTTTTTTACCATCCTTTGCACATCATAGTACCTGGTCCTGATATCATCTATTATGCGTAGGCAAGGTGCTTGAGCATTCACCTTGTTAACTATCCTCTCCCACATCTTATTTCTCTAGGAAAGGAGGATCTGTTGGACTAGGTTCCCAAATAACTGTGGCTCTACTCTGACAATCTCATCTACAAGCACTTCCAACTGCTTATCTGTAAAACATGGCTACTTTTGGCCAGGGGGGGGGGGGGGGGGGGGGGGTGGGGGGGTGAATGTGAAAGCGAAGTGAGTGTGAAGCTGTGTGAATATGAAAAAGAGTTTGTGTTTGTGTGGTTTTGTATGAAATAAAATCTGTGAAAGGTGTGTGGTGTGTGATGTGTGAGGCAGGGAGCAGGGAATGTGTGGTGGTAGCTCCTTGGACCTATTTGCAGTTGTTGCAAAGGATCATGGTCATGGTGTTCGCCCTTTATATAGGTGGATTTGTAGGTGTGTTTATTGTGAAGTTGCCAACTCTTATTCTGACTATTTTTGACTCCGCCCCCCCCCCGGACATTTGATACACGGAGCGACACAGTTCCGAAACTAAGTTGAATGCAATGTCATCTGCTCACGTGTTGATACGAGTCGGATTCGTGACCGGCATGCTGTTCTTGAGTGTTTGCAAATGAGTCGGTCTCATCAGTGCTGTTTCTGAAAGCATCGTTTGGAATGAAAGCGTTCCGCACGACTCAGTTGAATTAATCATGGGATGCATCATACTTGATCGCTCGGAGGGCTCGCGGCCAAGTCGTTCTGAAAGAATTCCAAATCCAAATCGGTCAGAATGCTTTCGGAACGAGATCGGAATCTGGTCCTTAGTATCTTTCATTGTGCTATTATCCTGACCGAAGGGAGGGTGTTTTGTGTTTCCTGCATGGCCCATTGTACTTTTCCCTATGTTAGCCTAACTGTGCATGTTGTAGGCTTTATTTTCCTTTGCATGTGTTGCTATAAAAAACACGCTTGCCTTTGTGCCGTATTGTACTGTCACACAGAACCTGCATATGTTTTTGCATTCAGTTTTTTCCCTGGGAGCTAGTCTGAACCCCACTGAAAATATCAAACGGCAATGTCCCTTGCTATCTTTTCTGGCCAGGAACTAGAACCTAGTCATAATACAAGAATTCCGCTGATGTTTATGAGCACACCTATCTTGTCATGTAGATGAGCACAGGAGTCCAAAACACACACATGGAATGAGAGTTCTGAGACAAAAGCACTGCATCTAGTGAGATGTAAAACGTCCATCTGTGTATGGTGGGGTAAGTGAACTGCCAGCAATCACAGAGATGTCTGATATATAATTATTTAGCTTCATTAGCAAGGAAGGGGGGTTTAAATTACTCTGTCCTATAAAATGACAGGGCTTTTCATGGTTTATGGATTATTAACCATGCTAACTATTTTTGGTATGTATTTGTTTTTTAACTTGTGACACGTATAATGCATTTCAGAGCAGGATAGTTTGCCACCCTGCAAGTGTGGTGGCAGCAGTAGACCTCCATCATAAGTGGTGTGTGTGACACCAGCATAAGTGCTGTGGGTGTGTTGGTCAAAGGTCTTGTGAAGGGAATGCGCCTGCATCTTTCGGATGAAGTGGCAGGATGAGTGAGGGTAATGGGGTTGTGTATTCTCCATAAGGAGAACTGCTAGTGACCAAGGGACAGGTTCAGACCCATCTGTTGTGACAGCATCAGTGCTGAGGTACTGAATCCTTACCAGGAAAGAGCAGTAGTGCAGAGTTGAATGACCGAAGGCAAGGGTGGGCTTACACTTGTTTCAGCCACGTAGTCACTTACTCTACAGGATGCAAGGGACATTGAGCCAGTGGGGTTCTTATTGCAGTTGCTGTAAGGATTGTTCTCTAGAACAGAACTACAAATGGAACCATAGAACATCAGTATTCAGGGACTGGGGGCCGATGTAGGACACCAAATACTGGTCGGTAACGGTCGATTTCGGCCGTAACCGACCGGTATTTGGTTTTTGATATGTAGGGGTCTTAAATTTTACAGAATCTGTAAATTTACTGATTCGGTAAATTTACCGATTCGGTAAAATACCGAATCAGTAAATTAACCGAATCGGTAAATCTAGATGTAGGTGGCACTGAAAACAGTGCCACAGGCTCTTAAGAATTTGTTATTTACCACAAAATAATATTTTGTAGTAAATAACGCATTCCAGTGTACATGCACATCTGTGCATGTACACCTGTGCCATGTGGCACACATACATGCCCTTAGGGCATGTATGTGTGTCACATGGCACACAAGCTAGAATCAGGGGTGCAACAGGGTGTCAAAGTGACACCCTGTCCCCCTTGACAATTCAGCAATTTTACCGAATCAGTATTTACCGATTCGGTAATTGACATTGATTCCTATGGGCCTCAAGGCCTATAGGAATCAATGGCAATTACCGAATCGGTAAATACCGATTCGGTAATTACCGAATCATACCGATTCGGTAAAAATTACCGAATTATTTCCTACATCTCATTTACGGAATCTAGAATACCGAATCGGTAAAATGTGGTATTCTAGAGTCTGTAAATGAAATTTACCTACATCGGGCCCCTAGTAACCATACCTCCCCATTATCTATGAGTCCGAGTCTGACTAGCTATAGTTCCTCACTTGCCCTCCTTACCTTACCACAGCAACAAGTGAATTTGCACTCCAGAACACAACACCCTTGGCCCTCTCAGGGTTTGCGTTAACAGGACACACCATTTCTCTCTCTCACTCGTACGTGTCCACAATAAGATATTCAGGAGACATGAAGGAAGTTTAGAATATTTATTTAAACTATCCTGCTCTGAAATGCATTATACGTGTCACAAGTTAAAAAACAAATACATACCAAAAATAGTTAGCATGGTTAATAATCCATAAACCATGAAAAGCCCTGTCATTTTATAGGACAGAGTAATTTAACCCCCCCTTCCTTGCTAATGAAGCTAAATAATTATATATCAGACATCTCTGTGATTGCTGGCAGTTCACTTACCCCACCATACACCGATGGACGTTTTACATCTCACTAGATGCAGTGCTTTTGTCTCAGAACTCTCATTCCATGTGTGTGTTTTGGACTCCTGTGCTCATCTACATGACAAGATAGGTGTGCTCATAAACATCAGCGGAATTCTTGTATTATGACTAGGTTCTAGTTCCTGGCCAGAAAAGATAGCAAGGGACATTGTCTTTTGATATTTTCAGTGGGGTTCAGACTAGCTCCCAGGGAAAAACTGAATGCAAAAACATATGCAGGTTCTGTGTGACAGTACAATACGGCAAAAAGGCAAGCGTGTTTTTTATAGCAACACATGCAAAGGAAAATAAAGCCTACAACATGCACAGTTAGGCTAACATAGGGAAAAGTACAATGGGCCATGCAGGAAACACAAAACACCCTCCCTTTGGTCAGGATAATAGCACAATGAAAGATACTAAGGACCAGATTCCGATCTCGTTCCGAAAGCATTCTGACCGATTTGGATTTGGAATTCTTTCAGAACGACTTGGCCGCGAGCCCTCCGAGCGATCAAGTACGATGCATCCCATGATTAATTCAACTGAGTCGTGGGGAACGCTTTCATTCCAAACGATGCTTTCAGAAACAGCATTGATGAGACCGACTCATTTGCAAACACTCAAGAACAGCATGTCGGTCACGAATCCGACTCGTATCAACACGTGAGCAGATGACATTGCATTCAACTTAGTTTCGGAACTGTGTCGCTCCGTGTATCAAATGTCCGGGGGGGGCGGAGTCAAAAATAGTCAGAATAAGAGTTGGCAACTTCACAATAAACACACCTACAAATCTACCTATATAAAGGGCGAACACCATGACCATGATCCTTTGCAACAACTGCAAATAGGTCCAAGGAGCTACCACCACACATTCCCTGCTCCCTGTCTCACACATCACACACCTTTCACAGATTTTATTTCATACAAAACCACACTAACACAAACTCTTTTTCATATTCACACAGCTTCACACTCACTTCGCTTTCACATTCACCCCCCCCCCCCATGGCCAAAAGTAGCCATCTTTTACAGATAAGCAGTTGGAAGTGCTTGTAGATGAGATTGTCAGAGTAGAGCCACAGTTATTTGGGAGCCTAGTCCAACAGATCCTCCTTTCCTAGAGAAATAAGATGTGGGAGAGGATAGTTAACAAGGTGAATGCTCAAGCACCTTGCCTACGCATAATAGATGATATCAGGACCAGGTACTATGATGTGCAAAGGATGGTAAAAAAAAACTGATGGCCAGGGAACACTTCCAAAGCCAGCAGACTGGCGGTGGATCTCATTCACAGCCTGTCCACTTCAACCCCTAGGAGGAAGAGAAGGTACGTGACATCCTTCCACCTGAGCACAAGAGTCTGGTGAGTACACAATCCACATTCAAATAAAGTGATTAATCACACCCCTAGAGACAACACTGTAAAGGATACAGTAAAACAAATTAGAGTATAAATATATAAAATAACTCGATTCTAAGAGCATGTGATGCGTATGTCAGATTGTTATTAAAAATACCTCAAATTTCATTGAAAATGCTCTAAACTATAACCATGCACATACTTCTCACAAACTCACAGGAAGGCCTTGTGCCCCCAAACAACCTTGCACCAGTGCCAGGCACCTTGGCCCGGTACTTTTCCACTTACTCACAAGAAAGCACAGTCACAGGTTGGCTGTTTGGGATGGCTGGGATGGTGGGTCTGGCCACAAGCTCCATGGGACTTGTAGTCGGCGCAAACACTCCTCCCCACACACAGCCCAAACACACCCACTTAAACTATGCGAGCCTGAGTCAGTGGAAATGTACTAGCAAGATGGCTGACACTACTGTATGGTGTCAGGAGCACAAGGCCTGAGGGAAGTTGTAGTCAAGTCAAACAACACGCACCAGTGTCAGGCATGTCGCATGTCAGTGCTGTACTTTTCAACTCACTCACAGGAAAGCTCAGTCACAGGTAGGCAGTTTGGGATGGCTGGGAAGGGGGGTGTAGGCACCAACCCAATGACACTTGTAGTCACTGCAAATACTCCTCCCCACACACAGCCCACACGGACACACTGGGACAAGGGAGTCTCACTGTCAGTGGAAGTACAAGCAAAAATGCCTCAAATTTCATTGAAAATGCACTAAACTAGAAACATGCACATACTTCTCATAAACTCACAGAAAGGCACAAGTCCCCAGTGGCAGCCATCTTGGCAATACATTTCCATTCACAATCAGGGATAGCATAGTCCCAGATATGCTGCTGTGCTGTTTGGGAAATTGTGTAGGGCATGATTGGAGTTGATGTCAGTGCAAAAACTCATCCTCACACACAGACCAATAAGACCACATAGAATTTACCTTCCCTGACAGTCACTGGGAATGTACTGACAAGATGATTCGCCATGTGCAATGATGTATGGAGCTCAAGGCACTGTTGTTGAGTTTAGGACAAGTCAGACACCAGTCACCAGTGTCAGACATCACAGAAGCACATTGCCACTCACTGCCAGGAAAGTAGAGTGACACGTAAGATATTTAGGATGGGTAGGAAGGTGTGTGGAGGACAGAGCCAGGTGGGAGATGGAGTCAGGGCAAACACTCCTCCTCTCAAACAGTTTCAACAGACCACCATGAACCATGCTTACAGTGACAGTGAGCAGGGAGTAGTTGAAAATTAGGCACCAGTGTAGTCAACTTGCATGGACATTCACTCTCACTGTCAGGGAAGCGGTTTTACAAATACACTTTTGATCCTGTTTGGGAAGGTGTGTGTGGGGCAATGTCTGGTATGACTAGTAGCCATTGCAAAAACTTATCCTCACACCCAACCATGTCAACTCCTCTGGCCCTATGCTTACATCACAGTGAGGGGAAGAGTACTAGCACGGTTGCTGACACTGCTGCATGGTGTTGATCCTGAAGCCAACTCCCATCAAGGCCCTGTCCACAAAACATCATGCAACTGTGTCAGCCATCTTGTTAATACCCTTCCATTCACTGTCAGGTAGCCATTGCCACAGATGAGCTGGTTGTGCTGGTTGGGAGGAGGAGCCTTTGCCTTGATTAATTCTACCACCAGACACTGGCCTCCACACATCTTCCTACTTAGGCCAAATAGCTTACCTAGGACTCTGCTTACCTGACAGTTAGTGGCATTGTGCTGCCAAGATGGCAGACACTGCTACATGGTGTCTGGAGAAGAAAGCCTTGATGGGTTTTGCAGTCAAGTCAAACAACAGGCACCCGTGTCAGGTATCCGGCTTGGACATTTTGTACCACAGCGAGGAAAGCATAGTACATGCTGGGCTGTGTGAGTTGGGTGGAAAGGTGTACGTAGTACAGGGCCTTATACAACTTGTAGCCAATGGGAAGACTCCTTCCATACAGACTAGGTAACGTCTTTTGGTCTAAGCCACACTCACAGTGAGGGAAAGTGGACTAGCAAGATGTCTAAAACTGTTGCATGGTGTTTAGAACCCAGATCCCTAATGGGAGTTGCATTCACATTCAACACCGTGCACCAGTACCAGCCACCTTGCCTGTACACTTACCTGCACTGTGAAATAAATATAGGCACAGAAGAGTCAGCCGGGCTGGGTGGGAGGAGGTGCATTAGCAATGGCTACAACTCGCATCGGGCCTTGTCATACACACACACTTCCCATCCAGCCCAACTAGCCTACCAGAAACTCTGCTTACTCAGCAGTGAGTGACAATGTACTAAAATGATATTAAACAATGTGGACTGGTGCTTGGACCACAAGTCCCTGTTGGTAGTTGTGCACAAACACCACAAGTCCCTGTTGGGGTTGTGCACAAATCAGACACCCGGCACAAGTGTCACACATCTTAATAATCCATTCCCAATTACTGTCAGGAAAACCTTCTCAATGTGGTCTGTTTCTCTGGGTGGGTAGGGTGTGTGAAGGACTGAGTCTGATGTGAGTCAGACTAAGGGTAAACACTACCTCAGCCACCATGAACAACCACTTCAACTCGGCCGAAGCCTACCTGACAGTGAATGGAAGTGCAACAGCAAGATGGCAGACACTAGTGCATGGTGAGTTTGGGCACAACGCCTTTGTTAGGATTTAGGTTCAGGTTTAACACCATGCACCAGGGTCAGCATCCTTGCCAGCACACTTAACATCATTGCCAGTTAGCCTCAGTCTCAGAGAACTTTCCAGGGCTGGTGGGAGTAGGTGTATTTCAAAAGCCTACAACTCACATCAGGCACTGGACAACATACACATTCACTACCATGGCAAACATGCCAACAGGAACTAAGCGTACACACAGTGATTTTGAATTTACTAGCAGGATCAATGTCACTGGGCACTGGTGTCTGACTTTTCAACAAATACCAACAGTGACTTAAGCTCAAAACACTGGGCACCAGTGTCAGCCAGCTTTGTCAGTTCATATTCATGCACTCACATGAAAGCATAGTTCCAGGGGTGCTATATTTGCATGCAAGAAAGAGTGTGAGTAGTACAGGGCCTGATGGGATATCTGGCCATTGTAAACACTCATCCACACAAACAGCCATACAAGACCACTAAGAACCGTGATTACCTGACAGTGAGTGGACATCCAACTATAAAATGGCAGAGACTGGGTCCTGCTGTTTGGTGCACAAGGCTATGAGGGAAGTTCTCTCCAAGTCAGACACCAGTTCCAAGTGCCAGACAGTGGGCAGTGACATTCTGACACAGTGTGAGGTGAGCTTATGTCCTGTTGGCATGTTATCACTGGGCAGGAATGTGTATGTAGGACTGGTTGTGAAGAGACTTAGAAAAACAAACACTCCTACACACACAGCACAATCACGTCATCGTGGGTAATGTCTAACTCACAGTGTGTTCATGTGTACTAGCAAGACGGCAGGCACTGGGGACTGTTTTCTGAACCTATCATAACTGCCACATAGGCCTATGTACTACAAACACCAGCAAACATAGAAAAATATCTTTCAAATACACTTACAGACTAGGCCTGGGCGGTAAATTCCGTTCCGCTTGCGGAATTTGCGGAATTTAGATAATTTTGCGTTCCGCGGAGAACACGGAATTGTCAAAAATTCCGCGATCCGCTGTTTAGCGGAATTTTTAGCTTGCTCGCGTTTTCAAAATGTGTGTTCGCAAGATATTTCTCCCCGAGCACGCAAACAGGGTTCGCGAACAGGTAAAAAGCATCGCGAACACGCGGAACAAGCAATTCCGCATGTTCGCTGAACTTTTGCATTCTCGCCGAGATTTTTTACCATTTGGCGGAGCTTTTGCGTAGAGCGACTATGCAAATTCCACCCACCCCTATTACAGACATTGTCTGGACAACACTCTTCCTGGTGGCCTGGTGGGAGGAGGGTTGTAAGTTTCATAAATAGAGAAAAACACTCAAACATCAGTTTATCATAGTTCTTTGCCACAAAATGGCAGAAAGCTGAGTTTGTGAAATCATTTGACCATGGAGTCAATTTACAAAGTGCATGATCTGTGTAGCCACAAAGCTAAACAATCACACAATGTTGCTATTCACAGACATCCACATGCGTAGAATGAAATGATAACAATAAGCACCTCACTCACTTAATTCCCACAACTTTCTGGCTAAGTAAATAGAATGTGAGTATGTGGGCAGCCACACCAATGTGACTGGTAAAGACATGCACTAAGACCACCAAACAGGCACAAAAAAGTACCCACATATGGAGAGAAAGTGTATGTATCTCACTGTGAAAGTAACGATGTAGATAACCTAAACACACGTGTCATTCAAAGGTGTCAGAAACCAGTCAAGGTCTTTGGACATGTGATATAAATAAAACCCAACAGGCCCATTAATGCACAGATCTGGACATGTCCAGCAAACCCCCTCTTGTACAAAAACAGTCCTTCAAAAAAATAGGCCTGGGAAGCCAATTGTTTTACCAATTATAATCCTTTCAATACCAAATGAAAGGACACCACATAAGGTCAGAGTTTGAGATGCAGCACAAGTTACTCAATAAGCATACTATACGTTGCACAAATACAATTCTGCCCAAGGGGCCTCAAGAACCATATACTAAGTAAGTGGTATAAGAACCACTTCAGGAAAGGTGAGTAGGCCTAGGGCCTAGGAAATCGCTGGGGCTACACTGAACAACCAAAGGTTAGGAAGTAGGAGTCTCAGAGGATGCGTGTGCCATGTCTAAACATACGCGGGCTACCATAGACTTTCAATGGGAATCTAAAAGTTACAAAGTAGTTGATTTCGGACACTTCCAGGTGGACTACGGGAAAACCCAGTTAAACTAGGACACTTGGATAGTTATTACCCACGGGGGCACCAGAGTACTCGAGTAACCTCACCTAGGAAATCTGGGTGCATAGGTGTTCTTTCTTGTCGGGTTTCATCAATGAATCCTATGGAGAGCTGCAGGAAAGTGCTACAAGCGACCAGGAGGAAGGTGTTCGGATGGACCCAAGGGTGGATCAGAGCAGTGAAGAACCTGAAAGCAGAGGGCACAGAGTCTGGGTCACTAGCCAGTGACCAGAAAGGAACCAGGCGATGTCGAGATGCAATCAGGTGAGGAGATGAAGCTTGTCTCTGCAGCCACGTGGACCAGGAGGCGTCGACGATGACCAGGAGCTGGATACGGACTGTCCCCCAAAGGATCTAGCTGTTGGCTGTGTCGGTATCTGGATTGGACCCAACAAGTCTTGGCAAAGGCAATCCATGCAGGAAGGGAAGATTGGCTTCTGTTCAGACCAGCAAGGTCTGGGGAGCTTCCCCTTTACATGAAAGCAGAAGCAAGCCCGGAGCAACCAGGCAAGCGGTGTTGTTTCAAAAGGATGTCTCCAGGAGGGCCACTAGCCAACGGGCTAGCAACCGCAAAGACGCGTCGAGGAGAAATGCAGGCGCAGGACCCACGCGGCACTCGTGGAGTGTGGAGGGCTGAGCTACAGTGCACTTACTGCTCGGGGTTGGGGCTTCTGAATCCCCAATACAAAACTTCGAGGACGCCTCAGAAGCTGCACAGTTAGCAAAAATCAGGTACTGCAGGAGGTCCCGTCCCACGTCTCTCGTGTCCGCCACGGGTCTCAGCTTTGCTGTGGATGTGGGTCGGAGTCAGAGAAGTCTGGAAGTCCAGAGGCTGCGTCGCTAAGTCTTCGGGTTCCGGCGGGAGCGTCGACAAAGCAAACCGTCAAGTTACTGTTGGTGCCTGTTGGCACAGGGCGGTCACTCCTTGACCACAAGGGAGATGTCTTCAGTCTTACAGTCGAAATGGAACTGGAAATGGAAGGTCGAAGAGTTCGTTTCAGAGTTTCTTCCAGGATAATCTAATGTCTCTGGACACAGCTCCTAACTTTATAGTCAAGGGGCTAGATTACCTGCTAGGTCCCTCCTATGGGTGGAACCTGAGAAGGGGGTGGTTACACCCCTTTCTCTTTGTCCAGTTTCACGCCAGAGCTGGGGCACAGAGTGCCCCAGCAACTGGTTTGAACCGGGCTATGAATGGAGCACCTTGTGTGCCCAAGGCAGTGTCTGGAAACAGCAGTTTCCATTAGCCCACCCTGCCCCAATCCACTACAGGCTGTCTGGGGAGGTGCCAGCACCTCCCTTGGCAGGAAACCTATTGTCCAGGCCTCCCCTGCCGGAGTTTCGTCCAGCAGCAGGAGGTCAGACTCGTGTCTGTGGCAGGAGCATCCATTTTGTGAGGCTGAGGCTCCTTTAACTTTAACTGGGTAAAGCAGTAACTACATGTTTTCTCCCTCTAGAAGGGTGGAATGCTACCCCCGCCGCCAGGACTGGCGGGGGGTAGTATTCCAAAGTGTTTAACACCTTACACAACATGTTTTGATAAAGCCAAACCAAAGTTAGCATTAACAGCGAGGATTATAATGCACTTAAGAGTATATGGTATGGCTATATCATAGAACAGCTATAAGGACATGGTTCCAAAAGCTGCAGACAGGCTCAGCTCATGCTAGAGCACCAATTTCACATAAAACCAAGCACTCTACCTTCAGGCCTGCCATAGGAGTGACTTATAGGTATATATGTGTCTATGTATAATTTATTTTAAAGTTTTTATATAGCGCTGGCTAGACCCGGAGGTATCAGAGCACTTTACATGAGCATCAGATCAAAGTTACAGGTTACATTGTTACGAAGGTTACACAGTTATTAGAGCATGGCAACATAGTTACTTGTATGGTCGAGATAAACATATGCACAAATACGAAAGGGGAAAAGCAGGCAGGGGGAAAGGTTCAGGGGAGGGGGAAGGAGCTGGGGAAGTAGTCAGGTAATGAAGGCGGGAAAGAGGAGGGGAGGGTGAAAGACACCGCATGGAAAGAGGAGGGGAAGGGTGACGGGGAACACAAACCGGTAGACAAGTCAAAGCAACGTTCACAGTCCAGTAAGCTGTGATCCCAGGGGAAGTGGGATCACTTCCCTATCTCAGTTGCGGGAGGCTCCCTTTATGCAGTGGACTCTCTCAGAGGGGTCTCTGAGACTCCAAGGCCAACATTCTGGATCCTTCCCCAAAAAGGGGAGAGGGAGTGCTATGGCAGAGGTGCCATAGCATACCTAAGCTGTAAGTGGCTCCCTTGGCGCAGTGGACTCTCTCACCGGGTTCGCTAAGACCACAGAGTATAAATATTGGATCTTTCCCCAACAAGGGGAGGAGTGCTTAGTCAAAGGGCACAAAGGACAGCAGGGGGCTAGGCAGACTAGCAAGCAAGATGAGAGATTCAGGGGAGAAGGGGTAGGAGCTAGGAGCTAGCGAGGTAGACAAAGAGAGAAAGAGTACTAAATGGGAACAAATTTAATTAATGAGTTATTATATAGCGCTGGCTAGACCCGAGGGAATCAGAGCGCCTTACACGAGGAACAATAATGTTGCAATTTACATCAGTTAAAAGTTACATAAGTATCAAGAAAGGTATTTAAAGAACATAGGGGACAAGGTGATTGGAGCAAGGAAGGGTAAGGGGGTAGGGTAAAGGAGTAGGAGGAAGGTAGGACGTAGAGACGAGGGGAAAATCTGCCCAAGGTCCGGCTTGGTAGGTGATGGCATGGGGAGGGGGGGCGAGTCCACAACCCATCTGCTCATTAGCTATATGGTAGCTCCACCGGGCATCAGCCAAATCGCTAGGTCTCCACAGTCTGGGTTAAGTTCCGCAGGTTCCAAGTCCTGATGAGTAGGCTGGTTAGGGGATAGGTTCAAGGTCTGGTCAATGTCCACTTGTTATCCCGGGGAAGTAAAGTACTATATCTAAGCAAGGGGTGATTACACTACCTTGCCCAAGCTGAGTGTTCAGCCTGTGGTGTCAGTTTGGATGGCCAGCCAGGGGTGGCATAATACATGCTGCAGCCCCTGGTAGGCCGTGGATGCACCTATGCCATGGATACCTATGGTACACTATACAGGGGCTCACAAGGTGACCCAATATCCAATTGGAGATGTACCTAAAGTACATGGAGTCCATTTTACAGAGAGAGCAGATAGCCTGGGGCCCTGAATAGCAGGATCCCAGGCCAACTAAGTCACAAAAACAGCTAAACACTAGGCAAAAAGTTGGGGTAACCATATAGTCAGATATCCACCTTCCTACAAAGGAGTCCAATCTATCTACAGTAACTCCTCATGAGCTTCAGTAGCCTATGTAATGTGTATGATTTGAGGGGCAGTGTACATTCACAGCAGTCATTGTGTTATGTTTGTACTCACAGAGCCAGCTGAGGACACCACTGGAACCATCCACAGTAACTCCTCATGAGCTTCAGTAGCCTATGTAATGTGTATGAATTGAGGGACAGTGGACATTCACAGCAGTCATTGTGTTGTGTTATGTTTGTACCTACAGAGCCAGCTGAGGACACCACTGGAACCATCCAGGACAGCCAGGCCCGAACTCTGGTTAACCAGGAACCCTCCGCAAGACGGGGCACTCGAGTTGCACATAAACACCAATGACAACGATGAAGGAGGCTCTGTGTTGACTGTGCCAGCACCAACTAGTCCTGCTCGGGTGGGTAGGGGAGTTGGGAGTGGCCGTGGGGACCAGCACCATCATGCAGCTGGTGCTGCTGATGGGGGAAACCAAAACCTCTCCAGAATCCTCCATGGATATGAGGATTCACAAGGAGAAATGGGCCAGGTAATAGGGATCCTCAGGACCATGCAACAGCAGAAGGCAGAATAAAACGAAAAAATAGATAGGTTCATGGACAAAATGGATGAACAGACAGCGGTGTACAGGGACATTGTCACCTGCCTCAGCTAAATTGCCACCAATATGTCCACACCTCCCTGTGTGCCTACAACATCCAGTGCAACACAATCTGTACCAGCCAGAGGGAGTGATGTGGACTCTGGCGGAGAGCACCCTGCACCATCGCTGCCTGCACCGGAGGGTCCCTGGAAAAACATAGAGTCGGTCATCCAAAGAAGAAACAGTGAGAGACAGATGGCTACGCATCATTCCCAGGAAATGACTACCTGCTCCTTATTTCCACCATTGTGTGCCAAGCATTCACTTTGTTGACTGTCAATGAACTCTCCCACATTGGCTGGTGGGTCAATGTTGGACTATGGGCTCCAATAACTGTGGATCTACTTTGGAATCTCTCATCTACAAACTCTACCAACTTCTATATGCACTTGCTATGGTTGAGTACACCACCACGTTGTGGACTGATTTCACCACATTATGCCCTAAAATAAATCACTCAGCACCAAAAAAGTGGTCATGCTGTGACTTTGAATAACAAATGTAATAATTGTAATGGTGTTGAAAACCTCTAAGAAGAAAGGGTCTACAACATTGTTAACACATCACTTTGAAGAAGTACATTACTGGCTTGTGAGTATATGTACCTTGTAATAGCATGTTATATAGACACAATCAGGTCATAAAGGAACCCATAGGACATGTTACAAATGCAATGCAAGTATATTGCTTAAAATACTAGCACCATTTTCAAGCACAAATAGCAAACATTGTTAGCAAACCGGTACATCATGGAGCATGTTTAGTTTCAGAATAAGCTTTGGATGCGTGAAAACAGACAAGGCACAACTCATTGTGTAGCACAGGTTTATTCTCCTGATAGCAACTGGAGCCTTAAACCAATTTTCAAAGGACATCACACAGAAAGAAAATGCTCTTAAAGTAAAGAAAAATGACCATCAGTCCAAAGCAAGTGCATGCCATGGATTTACAAAACAGTCCAATGTTGGACTAGGTCACAGAATCAGGGTCTGGTGAAGTCACAACTTGCAGGTTGACACGGCAAAGTACCTTGGTAAGGCGAAACATAGAACAGAGCTAGGCACACAAGACTAAGCCTGTTCAATTTAGCAAACAATGTCATCGGAAACACAAGATTTAAAGTGTGGACACTAGCTATGAATCACGGCAACACTCTACAACTCAACTTTTCCATCTCACAAAAACTCATACATTATGGCAATAAGGATACATACACATTGTGCACCAACAACACAACAACAAACACTTCGGGTAGTCTCCTACTTTCATTGCACACCTACACTCATATGAAAAAGTTCTGGATGAGCTGTTGTCTCAAACCCATGCCATCATCATCATCCCCACTGTCATCATGTCCCAGTTCAGGATCGTCCCTCGCTGGTGGCTGCTGGTCTCCATCATCCTATATGAGTGGTCTTTCCCTCCATATAGCCAGGTCTGGAGCATGCGGCAAATAGTAATGATGTTGCCCACCTTCAATGGTGCATATTTTAGAGCTGCTCCCGTCCGATCAAGACTATGGAATCTGGTCTTCAGTCCGCTCAATGACTCACCAGCTCCTACAGTGGGCCTCATTTTACTGCACTTCTGCAGGGATGACTGGGTTACAGAGTGGTGTCAGAACCAAGGTTGGTTAGGGTACCCAGAGTCTCCTACATTGAAAACAGAAAATAGAATCAGTTGTTGTTTGACATAGTATTATCTGACATACAATCTATACACAACACAGCACACACATGCCACATCACCTACCAACAAGCTAGGCAGAGTAGGTTGTAGCTGATACATCAAACAGGGTATGGCACTGTTCCTCATGATATATGCATCATGTGCAGATCCAGGAATGCACAGACGTGGTAGATGGACATGTCAGCCAAACACGACCTGGACATTGACGGAGTAGTAATGTTTGCGGCTGCGATACCCAACCTCATTTTCCTATGATGGGGCCATTGCAAGGTGGGTGCCATCAATGGAGCTAATGATATGTGGTATCCGTCCCAACGCGTGGAATTACCCCTTGATGTCTGCCATTTATCCAGGTGTTGGGAACTTAAAGTATTGGCATAGGTAATGCAACAATGCCCTAAAAAAATAACGAAGAACACGGCTGAACATGGTTTGTGACATTCCAGCAGATGTTGCCACTGTGTATGGAAATGAACTGGTGGCAAAGAAATGTAAAGCTGCCGTGACCTTCACTTTGGGCATCAGTGCAGTTGGATATGGGCAATGAGGCTGCAGATGAGGTGACAACTGTGCAGTCAACTGTTCAATTATTGGCCTGGTGAATCGGAACTTCCTGATGGTGTCACGTTCGTCCATTTTCTCTAGGTCTGAAAAGGGCCTTTGGACCGCAGGTCGTCTGCAATACCTATATGTAGCCTGTAAACACAGTTGATGACTGGAAACAATGTACAAAGTAACATGCTTAGCGACAAACCGAACATGAAATGTGAGCAAAACTGTAGCAAAAGATCATTTAAAATACAGATTACTATTGAAAAGCATGACCTAAGATACATCTCACAGCATCAGTACCCTACCCAGACATGTTACCAAGGTATGGTGACACAGAAATTAGAGTGGTGTAGTGTACAAAACACTTATTTAGTTATGTCTACATTACTCATACAGTCCCATACACAGACTATGTTCAATGCTGATGATGCTGAAATATGTAACAACAATCACAGCAGTGTGTGCTCCGACGACTGATAATGCAAAGGATGTGGTAGCCTTATCCGAAACAATTCGGTCACAGCCATTGGTTGTTAGGGTGAAAGACGCAGGTGAGTATTCAAAAGACATGGTAGCGGCATCCAAAACGATTCCATCACAGCCATTGGTTGTTGGTTGTTATGGTGAGCGAAGCACTTTTGGGCTCATGTCTTCAGCACATAGAAACCAACTAGGTTACCTCCCATCACCAATGTATCAAAGTCAATCGCGGTTAGATGAAGAGTTTTCTATGTATTGGACCGATCAAGACAATGTGACCGAAGCGAACCTATCACTTTTGATGCATGGATTTGAGATTGTCTCTGCTGTAGAGATATGTCTGTCCGATTCCTAGAGACTGCACATGTCTGCACTACCTGCATCATTCCTGCACCTCCCCAACTCTCTGCTGCTGAGACAACATCCTCTGGTAGCCATTATGGCAAGAACACAGCACAGGGCCCCAGCTTTCTCTGAGGAGGAGAAGCAGGCCCTGCTGGACACCCTCCTGCCACTACACAGCCAGATGTATGGAAACCAGAGGAGCAGGTGAGTCAGGATAACAGTGCATTACCCTTGGACATTTGCAATAACAGGGCATCAGTGGCATTAGGAATCTCTTTGTATATCTTCCTTTACTGATTTTGCAAGTTTAACTGTGTTCGGAGCTGGTTTTGGCAGGCACACTGCTCTAGAAGTGTTTGTACTGGGGCAAACATATTATCACTGTTCTCATGGAACACAGTTCTAATTGAACACAGGACTGATGCGCATGATGCCACATGCATTCCCCTTAGTTATGTTTGCCAAACTGACCATGACCTGTGTATAGAAGTGTATGACTCAGAAACATGATGCATGTAAACTAAGGGACTATCACCATGTCATCCTTACAGGTCAACTCCCATGAGAAGGCAAGGAAGTGGCTGACCTTCACCAAGGAGGTGCTTGACATGGGGGTCACCAGTCATCGTGTCCTTCATTGCCACAAGAGGTGGCAGGACCTTCATGCCTGGACCAAGAGAATAGCTGAGGTCCAGCTGGGCCTATCACAACCTGGCAAGAGAGGCGGGCAGCAAACCTTTACCCCACACATGCTCTGCAACCTAGTGGTGGTCTTCCCTGACTTGGATGGGCAGTTGAAGGTCAAACAGCAGCAAGGAGGGGGTGAGTATGTGCCTCGTTGAATTGCACTTCTATCTTAACCATGCATGTTGTAAGATCTGAGTCTAATGGCACTTTTACAGGTCCTAAGTGTGCCAAACGTGCAGTTATTTTCACAAAATGCAATTGCAGAAGGATCAATAGATGACAGGTACTGCCCCATTCATCAGGGACATGTGAGTGAGTATGTTCAGGGTAGGAACAGTAGTGCCATGCACATGTGTGCATCAAAATGTTCAGAACACATGTGCATGAGCTTCAGCATGAATCCCATAGGTTGACATTTCTCTGCACAATCACTGATGGGTGAGCCTGTTCTTAAAGTGGTTTGAACAAATCATTGAAGTATGTTGCGATTAGAGCACTCCGCTATGGAAAGCTCATGCTAAACATTTTTGCGGAATGTGTTTTCTATGTTCAGGCCTAGATTAGTTTGACTTGGTCCGTGTGCAAATGTTTCGGCCCAGACATGCTGCTAAGTGTGATCACATGTATCCCATGGGGCAGTCACAGCTAGGATAACTCTGGTTACATGTCACACTGACCTTAACCATGATTTTCTAGAAAATTCCCCCCACAACATTCTAAAGAGTCAATCCATGTGTGGACTTTGTGAGGGTGAAACCGCAATCCATTCAGTGTCAAACACAGGTTGCCACTGATCGCAACATGGCAGCATTTGTGAGGTATGATGTGAGGTACACAGTCACAACTGTTTATATGTGTGCTAATAGTCTTGACCACTCCAACTTGATGGCTAAATCCTAAACTTACTACTTTTGGTATTCACAGAAGGCATTTAGTAGTAGTAAAGTTAGGATTTTGTCTTAAGTCTGTCCTACTACTTTTGGTATTCACAAAAGGCATGTAGTACTAGTAAAGTTAGGATTTTGTCTTAAGTTTGACTTAAGACAGACTTAAGACAAACATAAGACATACTTAGGACAGACTTAAGACAGACTTAAGACAGACTTCGGAAAGACTTAAGACAGACTTAAGACAACATCCTAACTTTACTACTACTAAAATAAGCATCAAATTAGAGTTGGTTACCCAAATGAGATGTTAGACAGGAGCAATATCAGCAGAACAAAGTGTGTATACGGTGTAATCAAAGTGAGGGACATTCAGACTTGGTCCATACAAATGTCGACTTTTGCAGTCGAGCCAAGATTGTTCCTCAGTGTTGACTGTACTCATGATGGATATGGGTTCATTAACAAGAGTCTCTATAGTCATTGCACCCACATGTGCAGTGGAATGGTGTTCCCCTTGAAGCATTGTGAAACTGCAATTCCCAGTCTTGGAAGTTTAGACCAATTTTTACATCTGTGAAACTTGAACTATTTTCAATATGCAAAGCATTCTGATTTTGTTATATGACACCATGCATAGATGACACAAGACAGTGTGCAACATGCTTGTTAGCCGAGCCATGCGTACTGCCTTGGTATCTCCACAATAACAATCATATGTGTTAACTGGCAGTAGAGAAGCAAAGCTACTGGACATGTTATCAATCACAGTAAACTGTGTAACATGACTCATGCAATGACTATGCATTGTGCATGTTTGACAAGGTAGACATTGGAACTGTGATACATGAGACAATGGTTCTCCGTTTGATGACTAAGGTTATGCAGAATGTATACCATGCCTCAATGCAAATCTGAGATTCCTATTCCCATCCTGATGGGTATGTTCACTTGCAGGAGAGGAGACAGAAATGTCAGGACACAAGACGGTCATGAGCACTAGACAAAACATCCCCTGCTACAAACTCCATTAGTCAACCTTGTGGTTATGTACTTTTATGTTGATACACCCAATGTTGCTGATCACATCATGTAAGATTTAGCAATGGTTAACAGGCGGACTAACAAGTGCCATGTAAGTTAATGTATCATGAGCTAATAGCACGACTCAATGTTATGTCTGATATCTTGGATTGGTGAACATCTATGATGTTAACTATGTGTCAAGTACATATGGATAACTCATGACATTCTTTGTTATTCTTGGGCACAGCATCATCAGCGGTCACAGGAGGAGACAGTGCCATGAATGTGGTGGGAGTAGAACGTCATACTGGGTCCAGTGAAGAGTCGTCAGAAGGGGACCCAGTGACGAAGAGGGTGAAGGGAGGCTCATTGGGAGCAGATCTGCAACGCCATCTGTAGGGTCTGAGTCTAATTACAGTTCCGGTGACAACTCCCATGTGGTGGTGGGGGACACAGTGACTGCATCAACAACCTCAGAGTCTACCACCATTAGCTATAGCCTCCACAATGACAACAGGCCTGTCCCTTGTCCAGCAATACCTCCTCCTAATACCTCTTCTTCATCCACTGTTCCAACTACCCTCCTTGACCCAAGCACATGCACGCACACACAGGCCCACACCTCACCATCCACACCCAGCACACAAACACAGACAGAAGTCGCAAAGCACTCAGGGGACAGACAGCACAATCTCCACCAGGGACGTGACATCACATGACACACATGAATCTAGAGGCAATCTGTATACCTCTTAACGCTCTACCTGCACAACCCCTATCATTTCCTCTCCTTTTCCCCCCTCAGCCCAGGCACACACCCTTGTTCCCATTGAATGATTCCCTCCCCAGACATACACACCCCCAGAAGAGAAAGTACCTTACACCTGACTCTGCATCAGTACCCCCCCCACCCCCAAAACAAAAGAAAACAAAACAATTCTGTCAGAAAAAAAACCAGCTCCCAGGCTTAAACATCCACACCTACAACCTATAGCTCCCCAGACATAACCAGTACCTCTTAAGCCAGAAAACTCCCCACAAAAAAGACCCCTCCCATCCCCATTATCAACATACCCCTCAAAAAAAATAAAAATCCCCAAATTCATTCAGATCCCCAGCTCCATCTGCCCATTCAACTGCAGCTGCCCCCTTCACAATTAGAGCCAATCACTGCAGTGGAGTCCCACCCCCACCATCAGAATCTACCACTACAGTGAACCCTGACACTCCTGATCCCATCACTCCCAAAACCAAACCAGTCCCCATTAGTTTGTCCCATTTGGTGCCTGGCATGCCCACTAGATGCCACTCAAGGGGAGGTGTCCCTTTGTTGTAGAGGTTCAGTAAAGCAGTAAAGGCCAAGACATTTGTGGCCCTCAAAGCCATTGACTCATACTGGACTGGCTACTGACCTTTTTTGCATCACTGTTACAGTTATTGTTTGGCTTAAAGCATTTACTATTTAGGTTTTCAAATTTCTGAGTCCTCAAAATGGATTTCTGGATGACCATAACTCATGTGTAGTACGTGGTGTAAGTATCCAATAAAGTTGGTATGGTGTGTTTTGCATGTGGTCCATGGGGTACAAGTACTTGGTCAGTATGTATCATAGATTGTTATGGAGACTTTGGCTAGATGTCAATGTCAACATTGGTTTTGTCTATGAGTGAGACATGAAGAAACAAACCTTTTCATTTTTAAAACACACGCATAGGTCATGTTACATTTGTCAACATAGTGCAAGTGTCTCAAAGTGTAACAGTTTATGCGAAGCATGTTGCATATGTTTGTGATGTTCAGAAAGGCACCTGTATCATCTATTTACCTGGATACATATGGATGATGAGTACATGGCAGTGACTTTGCACACACCCATGTACACAAATTGGCTTCACAATACTTGTATGTGACTTTAAAGTGGTGAATCAATGTCTGTGTCTTCTTCAGATCTTGTCGAATAGTGGCAAGGTCATCCTTGCATCAGGTGTCATGCCACTGCAGGCAAAAAAGCCTTCATTGCTGTGCACACATCTGGTTCTTTACCTGAACCCATGGTGAGTGTAAGGTGAGCACTATTCTCACAGTCTTCTGGCCCTCGGCCTCAAAAGGACACCAATTGCTGCATGGAAGGTATTTAGGCAAGGTGTGTGTTGTTTTAATAGTCTATTGATTACTCAGTCACAAGTTGGGCATGCCATCCCTGCTTTTGCTTTTTGACACTACAAGTATGGTGTTTATGGACTGTGCCAGCTTCGATTCCATTTAGCAACCACACATCTGTCGTAGTTGAGCATATGAATTGTGTGTTATTTGAATTTTGTGGCTGATTGACAAGTGTTTTGATTACAGATTAGAATGATGATGTTCCATGTCACGCTGAGCTATGAGTGTTGTGATGTCTGTGGAATTGCTAGGTGGTAAGGCAAGTAGACAGTGCGTGCACAGAAAGGATGTGTGTCTACTGTGCTGATGCTCCAGGATCTGGAGTCTCCAACATGCTCTTATTTGCAACACATGGGTAGATGTGTTAATCTGAATATGTGTCCTGGCTTCAGGTGTATAGCCAAGGCTTCATGTTGCATGTGCTGAGCTAACTTAAACAAGGGTAAAGGTGAGAGTGAGTAGTATTGAAAAACTTGGATTGAGTGGAGTTGTATTTTTTTATTATGAATTGTATTTTCTTTTATGTTGCAATGCAACGAAATAAAGATTGAATTGAATTGAGTGCTTAGGCAGATCTTGTGTAGGAGATATGAGGTATCCACATTCACATAATTGATCACAAAGATGCTCAGGCCCTCAGAAAGTAACTGGCACACAGTCTGTGATCATCTCTTGAACCTGGCCTCTGTGCTTTTACCTGTCAAAGGTTCTGTTGTAAAATGCACACTGCTGCTGATTAAGGGGGTGATATGTAGATCAGACAGTCCAGTGTGTCTTGCCTCCTTGCAAGGCCCCTACATACAACACAACCTCCCTGCACCTGCCATGACCTGAAAGTGATGCTCATGTGGTGGGGATGACACTACCCTGTCAAGCCATGTAAGGCAGTGCACCATGGTGGCTATGCTTCAAAGGCTGTCCCCCTGGTGTACCTGCCCATCGGCCAATGTGCAATTGCCATCATGGTGAATATATAGATATACTGAACACTTTCTTATTGGATCTCAAAACCCATAGGGGTCTATGGTCTTCAGTCCCCAGTCGTGTGGGTCATCCCAGGCTAAGACAGCTTCCCCAAATACAGTCCTTGAGCTGTGGGAGGTGGCTGGTCTGTCTTGTTTGTATATCATCCCCCAGTATTTCTCAGATTTGTAAGAGACCATTTAGTAGAGGAGTCTTGGTTTGTTTTTTAGCAGTCCCTGGAGCACTTGCATCTCCACTCTAACCATTCCTCAACGTTGCCAGTTACTGTTGCTGCAATAGTATGGGAATGCATTTCATAGAAAAAGATCTTTTTAATTGTTTATTTAGACATTCCTACAGCATGTACTCGATCTGTAGGAATTTAGTGACATTGTTTAATCAGAAGTTACAGTGTTCATGTATAGATTGTGGGGGGTAATTATCCCAACAACCCCAGATATGCATCTACACAAATGGGGGTATTTTCCCCAGCCCCAGATATGCATCTACACAAATGAGGGGTATTTGCCCCCCAACCCCAGATATGCATCTACACAAGTGTGGGTGTTACAAATTAATGTGTCCTCATGTAAAGTAACTGGTGCTATGTAAAGTGCTCTGATACAAGATTCGGGTCAAGTTTGCGCTATATAAAACTCTGTAAAAAAAATATATATATAAAGCTACACAAATGAGGGTATTTCCCACTAATCCCAGATATGCATCTACACAAATGGGGGTATTCCCCTAACCCCAGATACTCATCTACACAAATTGTGGTATTTCCACCTAACCGCAGATTTGCATATACACAAATTGTAGTTCCTGAAATTTTCTGGAACCCGTGAAATAAACGTTGTCGTATTTTGACGATTTTTATGCCAAAATACCGATAATGACTAGTACATTGTGCACAAGCATTTGCGTCACAATCAGGTAACGATTTCACCACGAAATCGCCATTTTCGTTTCTGAACCCTTGACCGCCATTTTGCGTTTTGGCGTCCATCTTACATGTTGCCCTTCACATAGGCTTGCAACTGCAGCTGAATTTGATATCAAGGACACGTACACCTTAATCGACTTCCCTGTGACCTGGTCAAGCTGAAGCCATCGCCCCAAGCCAAACCTGTTTGGTCAGTTCCTCTCCCAGTGGCCGAACGAGATAGCATCATCACACAACAGGCCATAAATCGCGCACATCGCACACACACCCTGCCAAATTCTTGCTCACACCTGGCTCTGCTCTTTTCTTCTCTTTTCCTTTATGATGAGGAGGAGCCCGGTTTTATTGAGGGTACACCGATATCTGATGGAAATGTTGGGCCTGGCCGGGTAATTGATCACGAACTGGACACACTAAATGTATACATGTCACCATGACTCTGCTTTTTCTCTTGTAATGAAAATATGTGAATAGCTCACTATAAATTCTAGAATGTTTGCACCGTAAACTTAAGAATGTTGCCAGAAGCCTAAAAAGATGTATAAAAGAAGAGACCAGGCTTTGTACATTTGAGCAGTCTCCTGAGAACATACATGCTGTTGTACTTCTAGGACGCTTGTTACCTGGTTGCAGCCAATAAATTTGATCTTTGATTTCACCTAGAAGACTCGTGTTTCTGTGGTCTGAATCAGGAAAGTACTCGAGGTCTGCGGGTGTTATCCCTGACACCGCTGGGTTACCGGATCAATACCGGTTCTGAAAAACTCAGTACCTCAGTTGGCGCCCAACGTAGGGCGGTATCAGCGGTACCGGTCCAAGCCAGAGGTTCGTGAGGAGCTTCGCGTGGAAATTCCGGAGGAAGGCCAGCCACTTCAGCGACCCCTGCATGTCGACGTGGTTCCGAAGGTCTTTGCTGCGAGGTTCTCCGCGTCCCGACGGCTACGAAGGACTGCTGCCCTGACTGCCGCCCTGATTTGGACCCTTGATGTTTGGTAGAGCGAAACGATAGACGAGTCTTCTGGTGACGTCATCGATATTTCAGTTAAGTATAAGTGGAGCGCCTCCCAGTCCTTAGTTTGTTTGGTGTCCCTTTTGGACCGTTTTGTATTGGTACTTGCAAGCACCAAAACCGAAGGACTCGTGTATTCACGAGAAATATCGTAATCGATAATCCTTTGAAGTTTGGAGCTAGACTAGTGAGCAAAGATTCCTGGTCTTAGCAGACTTGGAAATGTGTTTTGCCTTGGTTGTAATAATAGGGATTCCCGATTGGAGGACTCGTGTCCGGTTCCTCCGATTGGAACTCCAACATATGAACTTTATGTGAAACATGGGGTAGGCCCCATCATATACAATGAAGTGTGGATCAAATACACCAGAAAGGATGGTGTTTTAAAATGGCCCCAATATGGTAGCTTTGATGCGGAAATCCTAGATAATCTCGAAGTTAAACTTTTCAAGAAGAAAGCCCGGCCGGCAATGTTTGCCTCTTTCCGCCTATGGCGGAAGGAGGCCAAACAAAAAGAAATTAAATTAGAGAAGAGGATTAAGAGAGAAAGGGGTATTTCGATAATGCAAGCTGCCAGGCAGCATAAAGACAATGAAGAAGAGCAGATGAGCGAGCAGTTGCACAGGCAACGTAAAATGGTAATAGATAAATGTTATCCAGTTTTGCCGCCTCTTCAGCAAGAAGCAGCAAAAGAGCTTGAAAAAGATTCCCTAATGTCGCATTTGTTAAGTTCACCACCCCCATATGCGCAAAATGCTACCGCACCTCCACAACCTCTAGTTATACAACCCATGGTTGTTGTGCCTCCTGTTCCTCCACAGCACCCACCAGCTACTCTTCAGCTGGCTCCTGTTCCTCCGGTGCAGCCTTCTCAAGGGCCACCAACTTTGCTACCTGCTCCGTCTCTACCTCCTGCGACTTATTCACCTGTTCTTGCCACCTCCTCTGCTACCGCTTCTGCCTTAGCCTCTTCTCAATCTGCTTTATCTCCTGTCCTGTCGACTTCTCCTTCGGTTCGACAGAGAATGACAAACACTGTTGCTAGTCTTTTCTCTCCTTTCTTTGGGTCACATAGTACGACCCCTGATTTGGAACGCACGCAGTTACGTAGTCAACTGCCTGATTCTAGAGAGAAAGAAATATTAGATCGTCTTGCGGGTAAATGGATTAACGACCCCGCAAGATATGACTTAGAGTCTGTTATGGATGTTTTCCGCCAATGGGAAGCACCGAAGCAGAGGTACGTCTTTGATACAATGTGTACTTTTCTTTATGAGGATTTGGAGGAAAATGATTTGAAGCCCATTCCGTCTGAGTTGTGTCACGTCCGGTTTGAGTTTGCAAAAGGTACGATTGTGGGTTCCGATGTAGACAAAGCAGTTGCAACATTACTGTCATTTAGGAATGAGGGTATTTCTCAGTCGTTGTTTGAACAAGATTCATCCGTTAAGAGGAAAGTACCCAATGAGAGAGGTTCCTCCTGTATGGAAGGAAGCAGTGGCCGCTGGTCCGGCCAATAATCCACCAGCTGTACCGGCTCATTTCCAACGTGTTTGGGTGCATGTCCCCTGGAAACGTGCAGAAGTGTTAGCAATTAAGCAGTCTTTGCCTGATCCACGCAAAAACCCAGCAGGGTACTATAAAGGGTTGACTCAGACTGTGGGTTCGTGTATTATGAATTTGGCAGACATCGACATGTTGTTTGGCAATGTTGTTCCACAACCTATTTGGAGTAAGATTCGTCATACAGATTATGTGGTTGAATTAGGTGATACATGGGTTAACCTTAGAGATGCTGATAATAGGCAAGTAGGCGGCGCCAAGCCCGAAGATTTGATTACTGAGCTCCCTAGTAAGATCATCGATTACATGAAGACGATGATGCCTGCGTTGCGTGTAAATTGGGATAAGTTGCCTGCGTGTAAGCAGAAGAAAGATGAAACTGTGTCTGATTTCTTCACCAGGTTTGAAGAAACGTTTGTTGACCACAGTGGTCAAGATATGAGCACAGAAGGTGGTCAGCGACTGTTCGTCGATAAATTTGTGCACAATCTGCTTCCAGAGTTGTGTAAGAAGTTGAAGGATTCAGAGAGTTCATGGGCAGTTTCCTCTTCAGCACAGATATTGGCTACTGCGCAATATTACGAAAATAGAGACAAAGATGAAAAAGATAGAGCAGAAAAGAAAACTAAGGAGTTGAAAACGAAGGTCTTATTACAGCAAGCATATCCGCCACGTGGCGGTAATGGTCAGAATAATGGTAGCCAAAATAACTATCAGAATAATTACCAGCAGCCTCAACAGTATTCGGGGAACTCGCAGGGAAAAGAGTTTCCCCAACAACGTTTACCATATGGGCCCAATCAGTGTGCGTATTGCAAAGAAGAGGGTCATTATAAGAATAACTGTCCCGTTTTATTACAACGCATGAATGGTGTTTCTGGTACAAGAGATAGGGGTGTTCAGCAAACACCTAGAGGTAGAGGACGTGGAAACGTCCCTCAGAATGCACGCTCCTTTCCGCCTCAGGATTCTATGAATAAGTTTGACCAGCAGAATAACACATCTGGTAGGACAGCTCAGTATTATGCTGATGATTATTATGCAGAAGATGAGTGGACCGGAGGTAATGATTGCTAGGACAGCCATGGACAAAGAGAGGGAGTTGTTTCCGTGCCAGTAGATCAGAGTGGGCCATATGTTATGGTGATTACATCAGGTGTGTCTGAACCTTTTCTGTTGGATACTGGTGCTACAAAGAGTTCTATGATGCACTCAAAACTCCCTGGCGCACCTTTGTCTGGCGAAATGAATGTTTCTGTAGGTTTTTCTGGCGCCCCGGTTAGGAACCCGATTTCATGTCCTATGTCCCTGTCTGTTGGTCCTTGTGAATTGGAAGCACCTCTTATTTTGACAACAGGTTGTGGTGAAAATTTGTTGGGATTAGACCTGCTAAAAAGATTGTATGCGACTCTGTACTGCTCTCCCTCGGGAGTACAACTTACACTAGGTAAGAAAGTGGTTTCTCCGATGTATTTGTCGAAAGATAAAATCCCAGCAGAATTGCTGTCTCTACCTAATATCCTTTGGGCTACTGGTCCTAACGATGTGGGTCTCTTGGAAATACCACCATATGTTGTAACATTGAGAACCAATGTTAGAATGCCTCGCATTCCCCAATACAAGATCTCCAGTGAAGGTGAGAAAGCGTTATTAGCGATCATTCACGATTTGATTGAAAAAGATGTGATTGAAGAGACAAGAGGCAATGTTTGCAATAGTCCTGTTCTGCCTGTTTTGAAACGAACTGACCCATCTCAGCCACCTGTGTACAGATTTGTGATTGACCTTAGAGAGGTGAATAAAATAGTAGTGCCACAATTTCCAGTTGTTCCTGACATTACTGCCCTGTTGACTATGATTCCAGCCTCTGCAACGTGGTTTTCGGTGATTTATTTGAAAAATGCTTTCTTCAGCATCCCAATTGCTGAAGAAAGTAGGGATATTTTTGGCTTCAGTTTAGGAGGACGAAGTTTCCGCTTTAAGCGCGCTCCCCAGGGCTACTGTGAAAGTCCATCAATATATAGTCAAGCTCTAAAAACACAGCTTGATACGATTGTTTTACCTGAAGGTGCTACCCTCATTCAGTATGTCGACGACTTGCTTATCGCTGCAGACTCTGAGGAAATATGTAAAAAAGCCACGTTGTCATTGTTGCGTCATTTGTGTGATCTGCATCACAAGGTGTCCCTGTCTAAATTACAATATTGTCGACAAGAAGTGACCTACTTAGGTCATCTCTTGGATGGTTCATGCTTCAAGCTTCCGAATGGTGACACGACTGCAGCATATGCTGTCACCACCTTGCATACAGTCGTTGAAAGTGCACGTATTCCATTTAACTCAGCTCAGGCTGCGGAATTGGTTGCACTTACAAGAGCGTGTGTGTTGTTGAAAGGAATGAAAGTGAATGTGTACACGGACAGTCAGTATGCGTTTGGTGTGGCCCATAGTTTTGGACGATTGTGGCATGAACGTGGGTTCCTGACGTCGCATGGCACAAAGATCCAGCATGGTCAGTTGGTGAATGAGCTTCTTGAATCACTGACTTTGCCTCTGCAAGTGGCGATTGTAAAATGTAGCGCTCACAAGAGGGTGACTGACGATGTTGGTCGTGGAAATGCGTTTGCTGACGAAGTCGCGAAAGAAACGGCAGGAAATGTAACGAGCCGAATGTATGTTGCAGGCCCTGCCAGATGGATAGGTGATGTCGGAATGTGTGAGGACACAATAGAGAGTGTGAAATCGATTCAATCTGAGGCTACAGAGGAAGAGTTGAACATGTGGAAAGAAAGTACGGGCAGAATGGATGCAAATGGTTGTTGGGTCGAATTGTCAGAGCATCAGAGATGGTTGCTACCAAATGCGTACGTGCCTGCAGTTGTTACAATGGCCCATGGAATGGCCCATATCAGTGTGAAAGGAATTTGCAAGTTGTTGGCCCCGGTATGGCAGAATGCTGGAATACCTAAGTGTGCGGAGAATGTAGTTAAACATTGCATGATATGTCTGAAACACAATCCTGGCAAGGGAACCCCAACTCCAGCTGGTCATTTTGCACCTCCTACGTATCCGTTCGAGGTTTTGCAGCTAGATTTCATACACATGGAGAGGTGCAACAACTTAAAATACGTACTCGTTGTTGTTTGCGCCTTCTCCAGATGGGTAGAAGCATATCCCCTAAAGGACAACACTGCCTTGTCCAGAGCGAAAGCCCTTGTGAAAGAATTCTTCCCTAGGTTTGGAATGCCTAGAATGGTCTGGAGTGACAACGGGAGTGAATTTGTGGGACGAGTGATGAAAGTAGTGTGTGAAGGGCTAGGCATCCGACAAAAGTTTCACGCTGCAAACCACCCTAAAACTAAAACTAGCCAAGATCCAAGAGAGCACTGGTCTTAAATGGCCTGATGCTCTGCCTTTAGCGCTCCTATCCACCAGAATGACAGTGCATTCCAGAGTAAACCTTAGCCCTTATGAAATAGTTTTTGGCTGTCCGGCCAACATATGGGGAGTACCCAGACCCACCAAATTTAGCGAAATAGAGTATCCTGTTTTGCATGACTACTTGTATGATTTGACGGCTAAATTGCGTGTTTTACACCAACAGGTTCACGACTCACTGCCTCAAGCCTCTGAAACTCCAGGACACCCTATTGATCCTGGAACATATGTCCTCGTGAAAAATTTCCAAAGGACAAGAAACGACCAGCCCCGGTGGACCGGTCCTCATTTGGTCCTTCTCTCGACGAGATCTGCCGTCCGAGTGGAGGGAAAGAAACATTGGATACACGGGACCCACACTAAACGGGCCCCGCTGCCTTTGCCTTATGACCGGTGGGTCCAGGAGGGTATCGCTGACTCAGAGACAGAATCCGTACCAAGATTCATCCCTTTCAGTGATGCTTGTGTAAAAGAAACAATTACAGAGACAGAAAGTGACAATTTGCTACAAGCAGCTGTGCCATCATCAGCTCGGTTGGATACCTCAGAACCTGAAGCTCTGTTTCAAGATCATACAATACCAGGAAAGCAACGGTATAATCTGAGGCCGAGAAATACGAACTAATAAAAAATAAACTAATAAGCATTTTTTTCCCTTTAAGAACTATTTTTGAAAACGCAGCTCTCTCCACCCGAGAAACTTGCTCATTTTTGTTTTTTCGAACCGCCATCCGGGTTCTGATGCTAGGGCCGCGGTTGACGCAGTCTTTGGAGCGCAGCTGGAGACGATTAGGTCTACAGTTCTGGTTGGTCTAAGGGAATTACCCTGGACTGAACAGTGGCCCTCTTTGACAGAAACAACCTCCCACCGCGGGCAGCAACATAGAGGATGGAGTTTTTCAACATGGAGAGACCTGCCAAAACTGTAAATTTTAAAACGAAAATATGTGGATTGGTGACAAGAAAAAGTTTTCTATTATGCATTTTCCTATTACTGAGTACAATGATGTTTTTAATAGGTTACACACTGTTTTCTTTACAAGTGTCCTTTGCCCCGACTACATCGCCCATACCTCCTCCTACTGTTTCTGCACATTCTTTTCAACCCCTTCCTGAACATGAGCCAGCTAGGAGATTGGAGTTTATTAATAACTCATTCATTCAACTTCTACACCAGCACCAGGTTGTAATAAACACGACAAATTGCTGGGTATGTGGACTCATGCCACACACGACTGATAAGGGTATCCCGTATTTTGTCCTACCTTTTAGTTACTACGGATCTTTGTGGGCATTTCAAACGTTGTTTTTATTCTCCCTCGAACCATATTCCCCACGTTCCACAGGGAGCAATTCAGTCAACGGGGCATTACTAGTGGGGATCAGAAATATGAGCCAAAATATTGACACATATAGAATTCTCCCAAGAGACGAACTAGAAGCCTACCGTAGATGGAATGTAACAAAATATGGAATTTCTTTAAGTGAGAGCCAGCGAGCAAAGAAATCCACCCCAATCTGGATAGTGCCCCACCAAGGTCACCTATGTCTGCAAGGAAATGGCAAAAATCCCAGAGCTCAGCTAGGGAATAGTGTCTGTACCGAAACATATGTCTACCCGTCTCAGACCTCCCCCTCATTTTCAGCAGCTAAGGGCACGTATTTCATCTGCCAAGATAGAGCATACACATGGCTGCCCCCTGACTTCTCGGGCACATGTTTCATCTCGTTCCTGCTGCCACCCACCTACACGGCCGCGGCAGATTACCATAGGACAAGGATAGTTAGGGGTGTTGTGAGTAAAGACGACACTGCGGAACAAGAGTTTGGTGATTTCGCGAAAGGTTTTCTGCCATTTTGGGGGCCCATGGTGAACAGTAGGAACATTCGCCAGTTGACAAGAGTAGTTGAATCCACCGTGATCGAAACGGCTGGTGCCCTTAGTAATCTGACTGCTGAGCTTCAGTCGGACCGACTCATGACCCTTCAGAACAAAGTCGCATTAGATGTCATTCTTGCAAACTGAGGTGGGGTATGTAAGCTGATCCAATCGAGTTGCTGTATATTTATTCCAGATAACGCTCCAACAGTGTACCAGGCCATCTCCAAACTGCATAAGATTTCCGAATCGATTCATGTAGATAAAGGGGATTGGTCTCTCATGGGATGGTTCTGGGAACTGATATCTGGCTGGGGATGGAAAATTCTGATGGTCGTTGGGATTGTTCTAGCCATTCTCTTCCTGTTCTGTCTATGTGTGCAGTGCGCTCCTGCAATGTGTGGCCTCTGTGCTACATCATGTGTAAGGAAGCCTGTGTCACAATCCGAACTAAGCACCAGAATGATGCTGCAGCAACATCTCAATGACTTTAGGAATATCGACCTGGACTCAGACTAGCATGAGATTAGGTTTAATTGCCTATGTTAGGGCAAAAGTAGGGTTTGTAGTTCCTGAAATTTTCTGGAACCCGTGAAATAAACTTTGTCGTATTTTGACGATTTTTATGCCAAAATACCGATAATGACTAGTACATTGTGCACAAGCATTTGCGTCACAATCAGGTAACGATTTCACCACGAAATCGCCATTTTCGTTTCTGAACCCTTGACCGCCATTTTGCGTTTTGGCATCCATCTTACATGTTGCCCTTCACATAGGCTTGCAACTGCAGCTGAATTTGATATCAAGGACACGTACACCTTAATCGACTTCCCTGTGACCTGGTCAGGCTGAAGCCATCGCCCCAAGCCAAACCTGTTTGGTCAGTTCCTCTCCCAGTGGCCGAACGAGATAGCATCATCACACAACAGGCCATAAATCGCGCACATCGCACACACACCCTGCCAAATTCTTGCTCACACCTGGCTCTGCTCTTTTCTTCTCTTTTCCTTTATGATGAGGAGGAGCCCGGTTTTATTGAGGGTACACCGATATCTGATGGAAATGTTGGGCCTGGCCGGGTAATTGATCACGAACTGGACACACTAAATGTATACATGTCACCATGACTCTGCTTTTTCTCTTGTAATGAAAATATGTGAATAGCTCACTATAAATTCTAGAATGTTTGCACCGTAAACTTAAGAATGTTGCCTGAAGCCTAAAAAGATGTATAAAAGAAGAGACCAGGCTTTGTACATTTGAGCAGTCTCCTGAGAACATACATGCTGTTGTACTTCTAGGACGCTTGTTACCTGGTTGCAGCCAATAAATTTGATCTTTGATTTCACCTAGAAGACTCGTGTTTCTGTGGTCTGAATCAGGAAAGTACTCGAGGTCTACGGGTGTTATCCCTGACACCGCTGGGTTACCGGATCAATACCGGTTCTGAAAAACCCAGTACCTCAAAATGGGGCATTTGCCCACCAAACCACAGATTTGCTTCTACATTGCTGTGGGTATTTGCCACTCCCCATATTTACTCTACATTGCAGTGGGTACCTGCCTCCCTTCCACTGTCTCTACATTGCTGTGGGTATGTGCCACTCCCCACATTGATTCTACATTGCTGTGAGTATTTTGCCATCCCACATTGAATCTGTGGGTATTTACCACCCCCATATTGACTCTACAGTGTTATGTGTCTTTGCTATCCCTCATATTGACTCTATATTGCTGCGAGTATTTGCCACCCCCATATTGATTCTCCATTTGCCCAACCCATAATGACTCTACATTGCTGTGGTTATTTGCCACCCCCATATTGACTATACATTGCTGTGGGTATTTGCCAGCCCCCACCCCACATTGGCTCTACATTGCTGTGGGCATTTGCCAACCCCCACATTGACTCTACATTGCTGTGGGTATTTGCCCAACCCACACTGACTCTACCTTACTGTGGCTATTTACCAACCCCACATTGACTCTACATTGCTGTGGGTATTAGCCACCAGCCCCCTATTGACTCTACATTGCTGTGGGTATATTTCACCCCCCCCCCCCCATTTACTCTACATAGCTGTGGGTATTTGCCCACCCCATATTGAATCTACATAGCTGTGGGTATTTGCCACCCCCCTATGGCTTTACAATGCTATGGGTATTTGCCACCCCCTATTCACTCTATATTGCTGTGGATATTTGCCACCCCACCCTATTGACTCTACATTGTTTTTAGTATCTCCTCCATCAATTTGACACTGCAATGCAAGTTCTATTTCTCTCTCACTTTTGGTTGTAGTTGCGACCCTGCTTTCTGTTGTATTGTCTTTCGTGTGGTATTTATGGTCTTCTGTATGGGTAGGTGTCAAACTTACCTTTTGCGACAAACGTGTCGGTTGTGGTTGTAGTAGTGCTCAAAGAGGTAGAGTATGGGGATGACATGCACAATCGGATTCATGGCTGTACTGTCTCGTTTGCAGGACTCATGTTGTCGCGTGAATCAGAGCTGAAATACTCCTTTTCCAGATGCTCTGACGTGTTGATTGTGGCAACGGATTCAGCGCATGGGAAGTACGCATCGTACTTCGACGATCGGAATCGGCTTTGGAAATGCCTCCGGACTAGTCCATTAAGCGTTTCCGGAGGCTTCTCATTTTGAAAATGAAGAAGGAATCGGAGTGACTGGGTCGTATGGTAAGTAACGGGTTTTGGGCATCATACTGCATTATTTGATAGAACCCCCTCCCAGTATGAGTCGGTTGTACTGTCCAGCTCCGGACGGCTCTTCAAAACGAGATTTAAATCAGGCGCTTAATATAATAAATGTAATTTGAAAGTAAACATACTCCAAGCCTTGCTTCAGAAATATGAATGACTGAAAACAAAAGTTTAGAAGGAAATGTAAATTTGGAAAATAATCAAGTGAATGTGCTTCGGAGGAATCAATAGAGTCATTTGCCATTTCATAGGCCAAAGACTGCATGAAGTAATCCAACACTGCACACTGCAGGGCAGGTTTCAGGGAAGTTATAGTTAGTTGGACATTTTACTCATACAAAACCAGAGGAATTTGGCCGTTATAGTTAGTTGAGCTAACTATAACTCCTGCCCCTGCAATGCACTGCTGATGACATCACATATTACATCACTCATGACATGGTCAGTGACATCACTTATGACATTACTGATGAAATCATCCAGTGACTGTGTGTTTCTGTAAAGTTCAAATATGTTTTATAATTATATAGGCCACAGTTTAGTGAAGAATGAGTGGGTGTATGAGTGTCTGAATGGATGATTTAATAGGTGCATAACTGACTATATAAGTGAGTGATTAAACATGTCTTACTAATACATGGGTGACTGACTAATCTGTATGAATGTCTGTATCAGTCTGTCAGTTGGTGTGTAAGTGGCTGCTTGGTTTGGTGAGTAGCTACATGAGTGTCTATATGGGTCTTTGATTGGTTGTCTTAGTACCTGAATGAGTGCCTGAGTGTCTGTGTGGGTGGGTGCAGTATGTGTGACTCCCTGCATGGAAGTGTGAGTGGGCGATTCACTGGGTGTATGGGTTCAAGAGTGCATCTGTGAGGGGCTGTATGGGTGGGTGGGTGAGTGTGTATGGCTGTGTTTGTGAGTGAATGGATGTCTCAGTGGTACATGTGTGAGTACACATGTGAAAGGCAGTATATGTCAGTGTTGGAGTATATAAATTATTATATGTGAGAGTGAGTGATTGTGAGAGTGACTGAATGGATGAGTGTGTGCTTGTGTCAGTGATTGTATAAGAGAGTATGTGTTACTATCTGTATGAATTAGTGAGGTGGTGTGTGTATAACTGTGTAAGTGAGTTAATGGGAGTGTGATTCATTCTTTGCAAGACTGACTAACTGTGTGAGTAACTCTATGGGTGAGTGGTGGTGTGTGAGTGTCCATATGGGTGTATGAGTGCAAATATGATGGTGGTTGTATTGATGAGTGTCTGCATTTATGAGTGACTGTATGGATGAGAGAGTGGATGTGTGTCTAGACACAGGAATCAGTGAGTGGGTATGTAGTAGCTAGTATTGGTGTCTCTATGGTTTCGAGAATGGCAGACTGTATTTTAGAGTAGGTGTATCAGAGGTCATATTAGGCTGTGAGGAGGTGCATCAGATTATCACGTGGATGATGTCATCAGTGATTTTATCAGTGATGTCACTGACCATGTCATGAGTTATGTAATATGTGATGTCATCAGCAGTGCATTGCGGGGGCGTGAGTTATAATTAGCTCAACCATCTATAATGGCTGAATTTCTCCGGTTTTGTATTAGTGAAATCTCCAACTAACTATAACGTCCCTGAAACCTGTGTTTTTTTCACTGAATATCTAGGTTTTGTAATGCTAATTTCTATCTAGATCGTCCCTGAAAGCTATGGCTTCTTCAAGTGAATTTCAAAGGTTTTTTAATGAAAAATTTCTAACTATAATATCCCTGAAACCTGTGGTTTTTCAGTGAATTTCAAAGGTTTTTTAAATGCTTATTTCTAACTATAACGTCTCTGAAACCTATGTTTTTTTCAGTGAATTTCTAAGGTTTTTTAATACAAATTCCTAAGTGTACCATCTCTCTAACCGTTGGTTCTATGAATGATTTTATAGTGTTCCCAAAAAAAATTTTGAAGATATTCTTTTTTTCACTTTTTCATTTGTCATTGTTTAAATATAAAAAATTCAAATTTTAATACGCAGTTAAAAAAATATATATATAACATCTGACATTTATATCCTTATTTCTGCCTTATTCTGTCAATGAACATTTTTTTCTTGTGTGCAGTTTAGTACAGTGTGATATATCACAGAATATACAAATGAAAAACAATTCTTATGAAAAAATGTTTAATGTATCCTTTTACTATTATTTGGTAAATCCAACTGTCCATAATTACCTTTTTAAAGTATGAAAGGCGGGTGAGGCGTTATTGAGTGATTGCATAAACTCTTTTGTACTGTGTAAGGCATTCTCTGACTGTAACTGAACTGTGTTGCAGATTACATAAATACATGCATACTCCTGTAGTGAAATAATGGATGTAACAGTACTGCCTCACAGTTTCTATGAGTCCTAGTGTATTGCCAGAATAACTGTACCTCACTGAATAGATAAGTGCATAGATTGTACTTCAAGAAATTCATCTCTGCATATATAGTGCCTGAGCTAATGCTTGAGTGCAAAAGTAGTGCCTCCCTCATTGCATGACTGCATAAGTAATCTGTGATTGATTTAATTTGTGTGAAAATAGTGCCTTCTTGATTCTATGAATGCATGGCTACTGCCTAAGTGATTAGATAATACCTACCTGTTTAGAACACTGCATGGAAACTGTCTGAGTAAAAAGATGACTTTGAGAGTAATTTCAGGGTCATTGTATGAGTACATGGGTAGTACCTGAGGGAATCAATGAGTTCTTTGGTACTGCCTGAGTGAATAATTAAGTGCAAGAATAGAAACTGGATGATGGAAATACTTGTTTTGGTAATGTCTGATTGATTGGATGTGTGTAGCACTGCCTCCTTGATTGCATAAAACATGACACCATTCGTACATTTAACTACCTTGAAACTACTTTTACTCATGTATTGGATTACTTGCTTTTGTCAGAATGAAGATAAGTAAATTTTCCTAACACAAAACCAGTGTTTGTTCCAATGAACATTCTTTAGCTAAATTAAACGGAGATTGTAACTTTCCGCCCGTAATTTAAACTGTTTTTTAAACAAACTCCAGTAGCTGCTGTTATTCCCACGATCAGTGTGCTTTTCAACAGCAGGTATCTTATTCCAAATAACGGCAAGTGCTGTGGCTTACGAGCACGTGTCCCATGCATACCAACTATTTCACAATGTGTTACATGTTGCACCAATGTCTTTTGTCCTCTCCCATATGTCATTGCAGATAGTTTGGGCTGGCCTTCTATTCCCACTTTGAAAACAGATTTCATTAACATACACTGGCACAAAGTGGTATTTGTTCAACAAGAAGTGGCTCTCACATCGGCTCGTGGGATCTTCAAATAGCAGGTGGCTAAACAACCAAGTGATATTGAGTCACTGCTCAGTACCGATCTCCCACTACATTTTACAAAATTAATAGGTCAAATATTTAAGGAGTCTGAAACCGAAGGCCTACCACATTTTTTTAAACTAGTAGACTCCTGCCTCGTTATCTATTTTCAGACTATTTCAGAGTAATGCCAGATTTAATTTATTCTAATTTTGCAAGAACATTTGGCGGGTTTCTTTTGTGCTATTGCTGGTTGCCGCAGTGCTCGTTCTTCAGCTCCTACTTCGAAATGGCTGACAGTCTTGTGCTTCAACCCCATCCAGGCCAATTGCGGCTGTACCATGAACGGATACTACAACTTGTTGAATGCCTGCCATTGGCGACTTTCGGCATCAGCTATAGGCTGAATTTATGCTAGGTGTATTTTACCTGTGTGTAACCTGTGTTCTACATACTCCGGTGCCCTTTTGAATGCCACCTTCATTTCTGTCTCTACTACTTCACGCGGTCACCTGGAGTATGCACTGTTGGTGAGACCATTGCTGGCTCAAGACCATGACTGCTCCCAAAACACACACTTGATGAATGTGTGTGGCTCAATGGTAAGAGATAAACAAACAGAAAAGCCAGACAGATTATTTTCGGATTTTTGATCCCACCCAGCCAATTAGTTCTGGAGGGTCATCTATTTTATTTGAGATTTTTTGTATTTTTAGAAAAAAATTACACACTTTCATTTATATATGTCATCAAATAGACAGTCAACGAATAGTGAAAAAATACATATGAAATGTGCAATAATATACAAGTGTTGTACAAGTGCTCCAAAATCAATACTGTCAGTTCATACAGGCAACACCAAGAGCAATAAATCAAACACCTAACAATAAATTCACATTAGGAACCAGTCCTTTATATTAGGTACAAGGAGACAGGCGGACAAACAGTTCAAAGCACTACCTGCCTGTCTAACTAAGCCAAGGATAGGACAATAAATTGGTGGGTTGCAAAGCTAGGGATAACACTGTATAGTTTTAAACAGCCCTAGTGGCACCCTTATTCTGTTTCCAAGGATCAGGCTCAAAGCGTTTCGGACCTTGACATTAGTAAGGGTTCTCCTCAGGACATGGACTGGACGGAGCCGAAACTGAAAATAATAATAATGAAGGAAAATGGTGTGAGCTTTGTGCATCGCTATTAAAATAAGTTAAAAGCTCAGACTCAAGACTCAAAAGAAAAATGTAAAAAGGTACCTGGGAATGACAGGTGAATGTCACTCATAAGTAGTTGCAGTGTAATGGAAGGCCTCGCACGTACCGCGGTTCTGTAACCGGATAGGAATGTACATCAGAACAACTCTATGCGACAAAGGTCAAAACATTTTGATCGATAGATAGAGCGTGGATAGGGGCCTACCTGTGTAGAAGAGCGTTATTTACGCAAGTTAGTGGAGGGGTATCAAGAGGGTCCGTGATTTGGAGGAGGATTCCAGCGGGAGCCGACCTGAGGGAAAGTGGAAGGTATTTTGGTATATCCCCACTTGTAATATGAAGTTTTTGGTAATACCCGCGTAACACTCACTGTTTTGGGGGCGACCGGCGGCGTGGCTCAGGGATCTCCCATGCGCATTAAAGGGAGTCTCAGTTCGTTTTTCTCTGTTCGTTTTGCTCAGTTTTCAGCGCGGAGTCGCCGGAAAAATGCCAGAATCAGAGTTTAGGATAAACCTGCACTTTCTTGTTCAAAAAGACACGCATCAGCACTGGGAACAAGGATCGTACTCACTGTGCGGTATAAGCGGTCTGTTCTCTTCACTCGCGGGCGGCGTATGGCATTAGCACGCCGCGAGCGTGAGATACTGAATTTAAGGAGCCGCTGAAGGTTGCGTGTTTGACTGGGAATGCTGGGACATGTAGTCCATATCACGGGCAGACTTCTTCGGTCGGTGCCGCTTGGAAATCGCGAGATGGCCTAGGGGTACACTGTAACATATGACTTAAGACATATCGAAACATGCTAGAACCGAAACCACAACAGACGGGTATATCATTAAAACAATTGTGGGAAGGCTGCAGGGTGGTGATCAACAGAAACAGGGGTAACTCATAAATTATTTATTTCGGACAGATCATTAAGTCCGGTTTTGGCTGTGTCAAAATCAAGTATAAGGTATGCTTCCCTCTGAGATAGTCGTACTTCAGGGTCGCCGCCTCCACCTACTTTGATAACTGACAGCACAGTCCATTTCAGTTCCTCCACCTTGTGATTCTTCTGTAGGAAATGCGCCAGTGAGGATTTTATTGTTAATTCTGGACCGATGTTGGATAATCCTTTGTCTTACTTCCTGTGTTGTTTTGCCAATATACACATTTTGGCATGGACATTGAATGGTATATACCACATACTTTGTTTTGCAGTTGGTATGTTCCTCGTGCCGCCAACATTTCTTTCCATCTGTGAATAGAGAACCCTCCACTGTAAGGTTACACACCGAACAAGTACCACATTTTCTGTGACCCTTCACTGGATTCACGCCAAATATTGTGCTCTGGGTGTCGCGCTTCTTTTGGGGACGTGTTGATGTGATCTGTTCCCCTATACTGCGATTCTTTTTAAGTGCGAGTAGGGGTGATCCAACGTCAGGGAAGACCTCTTCGACTAGATGCCAAGAATTGCGAATGATTTTCTGAAGAGGGTGTGTGTAACATTTGTATATATGTAGGGAAAATTGTGCATGCAATGCTATCTTTTCATGCATTAAAAGAATCTCCATAGCAGTTGAAATATCCAAGAAATTCAGTTTTGATACGCCATGGCTTGAACAATTGCAGGAGTGCTAAATAGAAAAATTCTCTTATCTGTTTCGCAATTGAGTTTTCTGTGGTTAATAAGATTTTCTTTGGCATGTTTTACTGAACATACATCACATGCAATTACTGCATATTTTGTTTTATATTTGGTGTAACATTTCTTTTAAAGCTGTAATGTTGAAGTATTTCGTACAGACATAGCCCTTCCAGATGTGGACTCCTTTTGGGATAGTATGTATCCAACATATTGGTTTTAAGAATGTTTGTACTTTCTGGTTCATACAGTGCTAAGTATTAATTTTTTTCTAATGTTTTCAATACTCTATTTCGTGTGCAGGCAAGACCTACACTTACCCAAATGATTCCTCGTGACTTTGTATATAGACTGGAAGAGCACAATCGATCAAAACATTCATAGGATCTAATTTCTCTGTGGGAAAACATTACTCTAAGTTGTTATGTACTCCTCTAGATGGCATTTTGCTCTCTTCTAATTTGTTGTAACAATAGTTACAAATACGTTGATCAGTACCCCACTCAAATCAACCTTCCACTAACAAGTAAGCTCCAAATTGCTTCCACCTACCATTGTTCTCCATTTCACTTTCTAAATATAACTTTAACATTCCTAGTTGACTTCTATAATGAGTACCTCAACAACAAATAAAAACAAAGTTTGGTTTTCCAGAAGACACTGTCTTAAAATGTGTAATTTTTTCTATAAACTGATCAATGCTAATCTCTTTCCCATGTTCTTTAACATCTGCATTTGTCAAGCTCTCACTTTCTACACCCTGCTGTTCTGAACCAAAAAAAGGAAACTCTATTTCATCACAATGTTTTGTACATCTGATATGCAACTGTGTAAAAGAGCTGTGTTTAGTTCACTTAAACATAATGCATGAGTTTTTACATAGTACACTTTCCTTACAAGCTTCTGCATTCCTGAGTGGTGTAGTGCTAACATTCTTAAGTGAAGTACTTTTACACACTTTTCTTGAAAGACAAGCCAGAGAATGTCTGTGCAACTTAGTATATTCTCTTACATTACATAGATTTAGTCCTTGTAACAACCTAATCTTCCATTTAAAACTTTTGTTTGCATATTGTCGTAACAAATGTGCATTATGTCAATAGAATCCTGTTGAATACTGCAAATACAGCTACACTCCCACTTATATACTGGGGGATGTGTGCGCATCCCTTGCACTTCTTCAGCAATTACTTCTTTTGGAATGGGACATCTATCTTTAATTTCATAGCATCTACCTCTAGTATCAACTGAAAACGCTAATGTGTTTTGTTGAAAGTAGCTTTCTTCATTAAAGAAAGGCTCAGCAGTAGAAGTGTGCTTCCATTCACCAGTGAAAGTTTTACAAAAGTTACTTATATTAAAAAGTCTATTTCTTTTGCTTTTGTCTTGCAGAAACTTCATTGTTTTATCCAATCTTTTCATTCTCTTCAATATTAAAATTAATAATTTTTGTTTTAAATCAAAAGCAGTATCTAATACAGTTTCAATCTGTTGCTTTTTCTTATATGCTAGCAATCTTCTTTTATAATTCGAGTCGTTGTCGAATATGTTGAAATTGTTTTTGTCTTTTTGTAACATGTGTTGTTCTCCCAAAAACAATTTTTTTGTTACCATTTGAAATGCCATTCTCCTTCTCCTTAAAAACTCTTCTTTTTCCTTTCATTCCTATTCTGTTTGTGTAATTTCTCGACAACTCTTTTAAGAAAGTGCTTGGTGCTCTTACCAGAACAAACGTTATCCTTAGTAACATTGTCATTTGCTTGTAGCGCAGTCTTTTTACTTTTCTTTAAGTAGATCTGGTTTTTTTTGTTTTCTTCTCTTTTCATCTTTGCTTGCCATCTTGAATTTGTGATTCAAACAAAATATTTTTCGGTAAAACAAAGAACAGTTTCAATAGTTTCTTTTTTAACAATTTTTTTTATATTTTAGTCCTCATTTGCCATTATGTATAAGATAAAAAAAATGTCCAAGCTGCTGTGCCTGAGTAGGAAGATCTTGGCCTTTCCTAATAAAGAAAGGGTGTTCCTTTGGAGGAAACCTAAAGAAACACACGCCAAATGTCACAATTTGCTGCCAGCTCGGACACCGACGCCTTTTAGCAGGTGCTTGCCTCTCCAGAAACCTACTAACTTTAGAGTTAATCATTGGACCTTTAAATAATAATATAAACACAAATATAATGCCGAAAAGGCTAAATAAAAAATAAAAAAAAGCAAAAGATAACGTTCAATGACTTACATTCCTTGCCCAATTAACCCAGATATCCCATATCTTTCTTCTTTTAGAGATAGCTGGAGCCCTATCTAAAGACGAATGCCCACATGCATCAAAGTAAATTGCATTCGCAAACGGTGCGAATCGCATAAATCGGCCGTTTGCGAATGAGACAAAATTGGGATGCATCATGTTTTTTGCAATTTTAGAAATCGCAATCACGTTGCAATTTCTAAAATTGCGATTGTATTCAAGAAATCGGAATTTGAGATTTCTTAAATTCAATGTATGAACATTTTAAATTAGCGAATTCGCAAATAGGGAGAAGTAAATTACCATGAAGTTGACCTTCATGGTAATTTGTGAAAACTTTCAAAAATGCACAAAAGTGCATTTTTTGAAAGTTTCATTTTACACACACACATGCCCCAGGGACCCCCCCTGCACCCTTGAAATTACATTTTCAATTTGCGATTCGCAAATTGCTAATCGCAAATTGAAAATGACTTCCCTTTCATTCCTATGGGCCTCTAGGCCCATAGGAATCAATGGGAAGGGATTCCTTAATTCGATTCGCAAATTGTGAATCGCAATTAAGGAAATTTAAGAAATCGCAAAAAAAATTGCGATTTCTTGGTGCATAGCCGTTTGCGATTTCTTAATTGTGATTCCTTAATTTTCGCAATTAAGAAATCGCAAACGGCAACCATAATGCATGTGGCCGTTTATTCTTTGTATTGACGTCACTCACTCTATTTCGAGCGGGGGATAGGCATGATCCACATTATACAGAGCTCTCTACACGCCAAGAGGATTATTATGAATATCAAGGGCTCTGTGAACTTTTGTTAATAATCTATACCCCCATCTTCTCTGGTATTACCCCAAAAATAACCAACTCTAGGCTCACCTGTATTTCTTGTCCCAAATATACCAGAAAGTGTTATACCTACTTTTTGCCAGACACTTTGAATCAGAGGGCACATCCAAAACATGCGAGTCTCGCCTGCGTTGGTTTCCACATACTTAGGACATCTCTTTTCAACCTACATCCCCAGTTTTAACAGCCTCTTGGGAGTCCAATAAGCCTTATGAGCTGTGAAGAGATGATTCTACTTGAGTGGCCCAGATTTTGCATAAAGCCATAAAAAAGACATGAATACTTGCCATGTCTGCTCAAGGTCTGAATCTGGCAATTCCCTCCTCCAGATGGACACTGGTAAAGCTTGTTCCTCCTCAGGTACCTGGATCAGCATCCAGTACCACTCCGATACTTTCTTTGGCAAAAGGGGCAGGAAAATATTTTGGACTCCCAAAATGAGTTTCCCTTTCTGTCCTTACCCAGTGTTTTGGCCCAGCTTGCTAACTGATAGTTCTTACGTTTTGAGACTTTCCCTTCCGATAATTCCTGTATACGGAGCCAAGAGACTAACTCTGTGTCGTCTAGGAGTTGGCCCCAGGTACAAATGCCACACTGCTTGAGGGGGATTGCTAAAGAGTCTTTGAGACAAGCAGGCGTACCTGGTGAATTCCATATGGGAGTTGCAACTAAAGTATGGTATATGTAAGGACCTTCTTATCTGATGGCAGACCTTGCAGACACTCAAGAGAATCTTCAACCTTACTTTTTTGAAAAAGGTTTGGGTGCCCAAATTTAAACAGGAAAAACCCGTTGTGATCTGGGGTATCTCTCAACATTTGTCTGAAAGTTTTTAAATGAAAGGCCCAGTAATATTGCAAAAGATCCGGGCTAGCTATCCTGCCAAATGCCTTCCTCGCTCTAAGCTTTCTCCAAGCGATTCTCGGCTTTTTGTTTCCCCAAATAAAACTGTTGAAATTGCCCTGGACCTTCTTTATCCAGTCACTCTTAACCACTTGGATGCTATGCTTCTGCTTGAACTTCAATGTAATTTCCATTGAAATCAATGGAAACTCCATGACGAGTTACCCTTGTCATTAGCGGCGAAGAGGTTAAATTCTAAATATATAGAATTAAATAAAACAGTACATTTAGGTAGAATAGACATCTTGATCAAATTTGATCTACCCAAGAACTACAGGGGAAGTGCGCTCCAGACCTGCAGTTGCTTCCGCACACTTGATGCTATCTTATCAAAATTCACCTTTGCAATATTATCTAGGTTTTGTACGATCTAGATACCTAGATATCTCATGTTTTGTTTAACTAAGTTAGATTGATAATGTGTATTTCACTGCATCATTTTGGTTTTCTGCTGGTTTACAGCATATCCTGATACTTTCCCGAAAGCCCCCAATACTTCCCAAATCTTTGAACAGGACAAGAGTAAATGCCCTTTGAATATAATCAAATCATCTGTATACAGGCCAATCTTTTTTTCCACCCATTACATGCAAAAGGAGAGATGTTTTTATTTGATTTTAATTTTATAGCTAAAGGCTCTATATACAAATTGAACAAAAGTGGTGAAAGAGGGTATCCCTGTCTTGTCCTCCTATATATGTACGGTTCTTGATAAGTTGCCATTTATTAACAATCTAGCAGACATATTTTTATATAAAGTTTTGACAGCTGCCAAGAAAGTTACTCCCAGCTTAAATCTTTGAATCACCTCATATAGGAAAGGCCAGCTCACCATATCAAAGGCCTTGGTCGCATCCAGGGTCATAACCGTCAAGGGAGTATTGTATTCTTTGGCCGGATCGACCGCCCCAATTAACTCCTGGGTCAATTCATGCAGCTTTCTCCCTTTTATAAATCCTTTCTGGTCTGAATGAATCAGAGTTCCAACTATTTTATCTCATCGTTTGTCAATAATTGTGAGTAGATCTTGCAATCACTGCAGAGTAAGGAAATTGGGCGAGATGACTCACATACTCTCAGGTTTTTATTAGCTTTAAGTAGGATAGTAATGGTAGCAGAATCCCACGATGGAGGGGAAACTTGATTGGAGACAAAAATGGAATTTGCCAGAGGACAGGTGCAAGTTCTTTTTCTAATATAATGTGTGTCTCATTTGGGAGAGCATCCGGGCCTGCAGCTTTCCCTTTTTGTAAGCTCTTTAAAAGTTTCATCACCTCTTCCACACAAAACGGGCTATTTAATTTTACTTTCTCTGCCTCTTGAAGGTGGGGGAAGAGTTATATCTTGAAAGAAAGCCTCCATTTGAGCCCTAACCGGTGTTACATCTTCTGAATATAATTCTTGGTAAACATTCATGAAAACGTTTTCGATTTCAGAGGCTTCTGAAATTATTTTCCCAGTATTTTGACATTTTAGATCTTTAATCAAATTTCTGGATTGATTAGCTTTTATTTTCCATGAAAATAATTTCCCAAATCCATCCCCATATTCATAGTGGGACATCTTGCTGGCTTCCTATTTCCGCCTTATTTTAGCTTCTAAAAAATCAGTTAACCTTGATTTTCCCGTTTGTAACTTCAGCTCAATTTGATCTTTGCTGGTCAGGTTCTTAACTTGTATCAGCTCTTCTTGTAAAGATTTTATAGAAACCTCAAGAGAATTAATTTCCTCCTTGGATTTCTTATTATGTGCGGAGGCGATGCTGGAAAATAAACCTCTGAGATAAGCTTTGCAAGTTTCCCAGACGGTGTGTAGATGAGCAGACCAATGGTTAAAAGAAAAAAACTCCTTTGTAGCAGTTTTCAAGTTTTCTACAACCCAAGGATCAAAAAGCAATGTGCGATTTAAGGTCCACTGTCGCGATGAGGTGGGTTTGTGTCCAATCATTGTCTCCAATAATACGGCTGAATGATCAGATAGATGTTCGGGGAGATGTGAAACTTTCTTTATCTTTTTACTGATACTAGAGTCTACTAGAAAAAAAGTCTATTCTTGTCTGGTGTCCATGTTTTTTATTATGAAAAGTACAATTTCCTCCTTCAGCCACCTCTCCTTCTCTCTTTTTCCTCCATATATCTTTCAGCCATAGGTTGGAAATTCGTTGTTTCAAAGCCCTCCTCATATTAGGGGTTGACATTGCTGCCCTTCTGTAAGTAGAGTCCAGCATTGGATCAGGACATACATTAAAGTCTCCTCCCATTATGACAGGGATATCGATATCCACTACCTGCAAAAAAAAGTATGCGGAGAGGTGCAGGGTCATCTAAGTTGGGTCCATAATATCCCACTAAAGCAAACCATTCATCATAAATCTTGCCCTTGACTATCACCCACCTGCATAGTGGTTCCACAACCGAGCCCCCATTATAGCCCGGATGGATTTTTTTAAAAAGAATAACCCCCCTTTCACCATACCAGACTGAGAAGTGTAAATACAGGGCTCAATCCAATGTTGACTTTTTAAAATCTCAGGTCATTCCTCTTTAGCAAGGTGAGATTCTTGGATGAAAAAAACAGCTATATCTTTGATTTTCAGATATTCTAAAATTCTATTCCTTCTTGCAGAGACCCCAAGACCATAGGATCTTCAGTAACTTGGGTTTATTGAAATTTGCCATTTCTAAAATCAACACCTAACATGAATAGAGGTATGAGGCTAGGTCTTCCCCTCATATTAAAGTTTATAATTGACAAAAAGAATGGACAAAAACGAATCCACAAATAGCAAAGGAGGACATTTATTTTTTGTTTTTTTCTACATGCTCCCTCGTCCAATGTGTAAGTTTAATATTTACATTTCCTTGTGGACCCCTCCCCTTACTGAACCCCTCCCAACCTGGTGAACCCTCCCAATTCATTAGAGACAAAAGGATATTCTCAGTCCCTTATGGGCCCTCCCTGTGTGCTACAGAGGAAGATTGCAAATGAAATGTATTGATCTTTTATCTCGGCTATAAATTTACTGACCTCAACTGGGTCACGAATATTATGCATTTTATTATTTCGCATTACCCTCTGTGAGGCAGGGAAACTTATGTTTGCAGTGGCACCCATCTCCCTCAATTCTTAAATGAATTTGCCCAATTCCCACTGTCTATCTTGGGTAGTACGCAAAATATCTGATCTTATATGAAAGGACCAGTCATCCTTTTTGAATACTCCCGCTTTTAGGGCGCTAGCAAGGATTTTTTCTTTTAGTGTATAAGATTTAAAGTTTACAAGGATCCTTCAAGGGTTTTTCTTACCAGGACTTCTTGTATACTGGTCCCTGTGCACTCTTTGTATATCTTTTTCCAAGCTAGACTGCTCAATTTCAATAATAAACTCCTTCAGGAGACTAACCACATAAGATTTTATATCCTCACCTTCGAGACTGTCAGGAACATTCAGAATTCGGATATTACTCCTTCTGACATTCTCTAGAGCTTTTAGTTTATCTTTCATATCTCTCTCATTGCTTTTTAAATTCAGAATCTCCTCCATATTAACATTTACTTTTTTGGTGAGGTCATCTACTGAGATTTCCAACACCCCCAACTCTCTACTAAATTGTCAATTTTTGCCTCTAAAGCTTCCACTTTGCCCTGAATTTTTTTGTTGATTAGCTTCTGAAATTGCAAACTTATCCCTAACCTCTGCTAACAGAGTGGACAGTATTTTCTCCAGACCTGTCAAATCACTGTTTAGTGGTTACAATTAGTGTCTCTTCCGACGTATGTTTCTCAGAAGTTTTAGGGCTAGAGCTAGGGGTAGCAATTTGTTGGAGTGAGTTAAGATGGAGTGGGGTGTACTCGTCTTCATTTTCTGCCAAAGGATCGAACCTACATTTTAAACAGAGGACCTCCTCCTCTACTTTGTTAGAGGCTAAACTCTCCATAGCACCTAAAGGAGCGCTTCTGTCCTCAAATTGTTCTGAGACTGCACAGGGTGGGCTTGTTTGAGTATTCTGTACTTGAATCTGAGATCGAGTTTGGACTTTGAAATAGAAGCGGAGAGAGGGAGTTATTTTTATGTTTTCAGGCTTCTTTTTCGTGGACCTGCTTTTTAGTTTTTTGGGTGTTTTTTTCCGATTCGGTATTTTAACCGGGGGAAACTGGACGGAGTGTGATGGTCCCAAGGAGTCTCCTGAGTATGTTTTAGAACTATCCGTTGTTTGAATAGCAGGAATCACTAAGCAATACACTTTACTTGAGGAAGTATTTGAAGTAACTCCCCCTTTCCACCAGATATCCCTACTCCTTAATGTGTATCTATTTAAGTCATACACAAATCCTTTTTTTTTCTTTTCTTTCTCCTGCCCCGCTAATATCTTGGATTTAAGTTCACCTGCCCCCTCTGTATTTGTTTTCTCTAGTTTTGGGACCCGCTCCCTTCTTTTTACAGGGGTAATCAGGGGACTTTGGATTTCATCTCCCCCAGCAGAAAAATACGTCCAGACATAGGTCCAAACACATGAAACCTGACCTACAGTCGAACTGCTGTCTGGGAAGGCGATCCTCGCTGCAGCACGGCAGCCCCAGCTGAATTGAGCTGCAGCCTCCGCCCACACTCCTCTCCTTGAAATCGGCTCCGTCGTGGAAAGAGCCTCCCGCCAGAAAAAACAAAGCCTCACTCGACAATCGCCGAAAATCACTCCTCAGATGCCCCCTACCTCACTGAGATTTTAAAAGACCCTCCAACATAAGAAAGGCATCCATATAAGCCGAATTGTGTGCTTTCTCCTAACGCATCGGTGAGCCCGCGACCGGCATTAGCTGACAGCCGCCATGTTCCCCCTCAATAGTTTCTTACAGTTATTCAATATTTTAAAATAATCACATATAATTACTGATGTTAACTACTAAGCAATTATTTACATTGCTATTTTCTTTATTTCAAATATCCAAAAACTACTAATTTCACTCGTGTAGCATTTGAAACCAATTGCGACTTTCTCTGTGCTGCACAGATGCAGCTAACAGGCCAGTGAAGGTCTAAGTGGTATTTTTCAATGCAAATGGGCCTCTTTCATCTTCCTTTTACAAACATGAGAGGGAGGAAGCATTGGGGGAAAAGGGGTGGAGTCGAGGAACTTGTCATTCACAATCTCTCATTCTGACGGCCCTGTAATATATGCAGATTCAGCACGGACAGAGCACCTAACAATTACCTTCACTTATATTCACATATACTTCACCAGTGTGAACAAATCCGTACACAAAATGTGCAGGGAACATTTCCATTTCTTTTTTATCTCCCATACATTATTCAAACATATCTCTTGTAAAGCGCCCTCTCCCCCCTTTATTTTCAGACAAAACACAATGTGCATACATGTCCTTTCCTCTTATGTTGACCGGGCCGATTTTGGATCCTAATTCAACCCTGTACCTCAGTCACAACACCATGCAGTCCTTTCAACAAAAGAGTCTGCATTCATCGGGGGGGGGAGTGGCTTGGACGCATGGCGAGCTAGACATGGGTTAGAGGAGCTCCTGCCCCGGTAAGCTAAATTCCTCCCTAAATCCTGGCGGCATAGTGCTTATCCCCACCCGAGAGGCGGTCGGAACCCCCCCCTGGTCCCGTGCCTTGGGACAGTATACAAAGCTGCTTGCCGGCGGATCTGGACACCGGTCTTTTATCCAGCCAGTAAAGGCAGCCACGTTGCGGGCAAAATGGCGGCGCGACCGAGGTTGGCCTAAATCCCTGCTGCTGACAGCCTGCGCTGGTTTGGCCCCCCCTGCCGTGTGGACCGGTGCGGAGGGGCTGCCGACGGCCCGCGATTCCTACATCACTGCGATGGGCTCGTTGTGATCGCGCAGCTGGTGGTGAGGCCCTGGGACGCCTGCAAACAGCGGCCTGGTGAGATCCCGGGGGTGGAGTGTACGCGACCCCGGGGCTTCAGTGGGCCGAGATGGGCCTGTGTTGTAGAGCTCCTCCTGTCGGCATCGAGGCTTGTACCGGAGCAGCCCCCAGACCGGATCGTAATCCTGCCTGACCCTCCGCAAGGGACCCCCAGCAGGAGGAGCAGTCGACCTTGCGCCTGGAGGGCCCGATGATCAGGCCTAGACCGGGTTACCGGCGCTCAGGGAGTGGATGGCTGACGGCGCCCAGGGGCGTACCACCTGGGATCCCGAGACTTGAGAGGGCCGACCCAGACCGCTTTGGACACTACGCCCGATTGAGGGGGGCGGCTGATGACCCCAAGAACCAAAGGTGGCCAGGCTGTTGCTAGTAAGGAAGGGGGCCCCGGCGAGTGGGAGAGCTGCTGCAGGGGGCTGAACCCAGTGTTCCTGGGATAACCTGTGCTGACGGACGCCGCCTTGGCTGCTGTGCGGACCACCATAAGGGCACGATAAGAAGGCGCGCGGGGGATGAAGCTAGACCCCCTGCTGGGCGGCGACTCTTGCGGCACCCCTGGGCGACCTTGAGGCCTGAGGTGAAGGGCCCAGTGGACCTTTTCTCTGGACGTCGAATGGCTGCCTAGAGGGCTGAGGGTGGTGAGTGGCCTACATACAGCCTTCCCGGACCTGGCTTGGTCTGCGGCAGAGCTCAGTGTCGGGGGCAGCGGGATGGAATAACGCCGGAGACGACTTCTGGCAGGCCTGCGCTAACGAAGGGGAGAGACAGACCCCTTTGTGGAGCGCAAACAAACAAAATTAGGCAATACACAATAACAGTGCCACCATCAATGGAGCGCAGCAGGCCGAACCCGGAGCAGGGACCGCCACAGGGAGCTGCGGCCCAGGATAAGGCTGACATCCTAGAGGCCATCAGAGACTCGCGAGTGGCACTAGAATCGAAAATGGACGGCATGGCGATGGACATAAACCACCTGCGCCTGGATCTGCGGAAGGTGGCAGACCAGGTTACCACCAAGGAGGGGGACCTGACCTCCCTACGGACGGAGGTCCAGCACCTACAAGCGACGGTGTCAGCACTGCAAGAGCATGCCTCTCGCCTTGAGGATCGGGCAGAAGATGCTGAAGGGTGCTCACGGAGGAACACCCTCCGCTTCATGGGTTTTCCGGAGAAGGCGGAGGGGCCGGCGGCGGACTTATTCTTGGAGGAATGGCTCAGTACCGCCCTCCCAGGCCTTCGACTTACCAAGATGTTTGCGGTGGAACGGACCCACCGATCCCTGCGTCCCTTCCCCCCAGGAACCAGGGGCGCCGCCTAGTACTCTGATCGCACGCTTGTTCAATTTCAGGGATCAGGATGTGATCCTGCAGTTCATCTGCAAGAATAGTCCCCCTAGGTTCGAGAACCAGGAGATTCACATCTATCCGGATTACACCAAAAAAGTCCAAGAACTGCGGAACGACTTTCTAAGGGTCAAGCAGAGGCTGCGAGATCTGAATATCAAATATAGCCTGAAGTTACCGGCTCGGCTGCGAGTACAAGACACTGACAAGGTCCATTTTTTCAATACCCCGCAGGAGGCCGTGGCATGGATTTACTGGTTAGGACTAGGGGGGGGCAGGACATGCAACATGGATGGCAGGAGAAGAGGAGGCGGAGCGGCAGACAGTGGAATCGGACTCGCTGCACCGTCCCGAATCGCAGGGGGAACCAGATGGAAGTCGCATCCAGGTAGGGCCGGATGGCATCCTGAGAGAGGAGTTGGGGGGCATACCAACTCAAAATCAGTTCTCCCCATTGTGTTTCGTCCAGGAAACTCAGTCGGAACCGGAAGGTACTGTTGAACCGAATGCAGGTGGTTCCTGAGCCGCCTAACTCTATGGGTGATGTCAACCAACAATGGGTTGGTGGGTCAACGGGATTACATAGGCTGCAGTGAGTATGGACCCCATTGGGGAATTTGCATGGCATGAACTTGTTAGGTCTCGCTGGCGTTGCAGCGCGAAGCACTGCCGCCAACGAGACTTATAGTCACCTTGCTAGGCCCCAAGGGAGTCAGAGCTGTGTACGAGCCGCTACAGACCTGGGCACGAGCCGACTCAGGTCTGTGAATGCGCTTGAAAGTGGAGCAGCTTGTGCACGTTTGAAGCACGTCAGGCGCCGCAAGTGCCGCAAGACCAATTATCACAGCATGAGAGCCGCTACAGACCTGGGCACGAGCTGACTCAGGTCTGTGAACGCGCTTGAAAGTGGAGCAGCTTGTGCACGTTTGTAGCACGTCAGGCGCCGCAAGCGCCGCAAGACCAATTATCACAGCATGAGACTCCACTTTCTCAGGCGCTGCAAGACCAATTATCACAGCATGAGACCCACTTATCACAGCATGTCAACAGGCGCCTCAGGCTGCTGGTGCACTTAACTATAATTAATGCACAGTTGAGTGCTCCAGCAGTGTGGGGCGCCGATTCAGGTCCATGAACGCGCTTCATAGTGAAACATGAAGCGCGTTAATCCCAGAGTGCTCGTGCCCGAAAGACGTGCTGCGCCCGAGGCCGCCTCTTGTAGTTCTCTCTCCCATTCCGCCATATTTTGATATTTGTGTCGCTCTCCGTCTTGGCGCCTCATAAAGTGGCCAACAGAGGGTTCGAGGAAAGTCTCCTGCAACATCCTGCGTAACCACCACATTCATAAATACCACACTGCTCCACCGGAAGCCACAAGAGAAATGGACCCGAGTGCCTTGGACATGAAACTGGGGAAAGGAGAAATGCCGTAGCAGTGTAGCAAGAGGAATCCCCTGCTTGAGGAAGCATGAACATGGCTGCCGTGAGGCCAGAAAACTGAACATGGTTGACATTGGAGTGGGGGAGCTTTTTCAAAATGGCTTTGATCACAGACCCGGTCTCTACCACCAGAGCCTAGCGAGGACCCGTGTAGAAACTCTGCGGGTAAGGAGCAAATGTTGTTTGTTGCGTGAGAGGGTAAACTGGCTCCAGAGTGAATCGCCACAAAGCCCTTCTCCTCACACCTTTGGCACGGAGATATGCTAGTGAATGGGCAAGCAAAGGGAGTGAAGAGACAGTAAGCAGTAGAACCACTTGGCGGGAGAAGAAAAAGCGCTTAACACCTCACAAGACCCACCATGACGATCACGCAGAGTGGTCTAGGCGCAAAGATGCGCCTAGACCTTACTGAGTGAGCAAAAAATAGACAGTGCTTCTGGGCTTTTACTTGAAACCTCCCCTCTTCCTCCACTGATTGTTATATCCCTTCTTTATTAATATCGCCTACCGCTTCTCTATTTTTTTATTGTCTTCCTCTAACTGCCCGTCCCATCCCCACTTGCTCTTTAAGGCATGTGTGCCTGCAGTGTTGTGCTCAGTGTGTTGCGATCACTTTCAATCACCGGGCTGTTGATAACCTAGATGTGAACACAAACCTGCCGAATATATCCTTCAGTCCCCGACTGTTAGTGGTGTCTGTTAATACAGAGCTGTTTGTTGCTGTAGACAGATATTGCTGCTGAGAAATAACAAAACAGTTCAACCGGTTTGCTTCCGGTGCGAGAGAACTGTTTCTGCTAAAGGTTTGTTTAAATTCACCTGTTTGTGGCTGTAATATGTAACAAATGAAAGGATAAAGTCGCCGATAGCAAAGGTAGAGTCAATAGGTCTGATTTTAATGTGCTACAGTGTGTAAACTTAGGCATCTACAAATGCACACAGGCCTTTTGTTTCATGTTTCTGTGTAGCCTGAAGCACAATAATCTGGGGAAGTTATTTTTGAAAGGGGACACAGGCATAGGAAGCACAAAAAGATACACATCGTTCAGAGAACTGCACAAAAAGTATGCATATTTATGCATGCCTGTCTTTGAATGCATTAACGCAATACAACCAAACCTAATGGTTTTGCCAACGCTTTTTGTAAAAAGTATTTTTGTGACCGGTACTTTTTAAATGCATTTGCAGACATATTTATACCACACTAACGGCAGCATTTGTAGGTATTACCTTACACTTTTAAGACCATATGCCTATCTTGGAAAAAACGCATCAAAAACATCACAGCTTGCCGGGCATTTCAGGGGCAGAAGCTGGCTCCACTGCAAGCAATCCATTCTTGATGCTGGGCACACCTAGCAGCATACAGTTACCATGCTCACACCCCCTCACCCTCACATCCTCACACCTCACCCTCACACCCCCTCTCACAACCTCTCACACCCTCGTCACCCACATCCTCACACACCCTCACCCTTGTCACCCCCACCCTCACACCCCCTTACCCTCACCACCCCACACCCCCTCACACCCTCACCCCCCACACCCTCACACACCCCCTGACGCTCACACACCCTCACACACCCCTTACCCTCCCACACCCTCACCCCCACACCCCCCCTCACCCTCACACACCCTCACTCACCTTCACACACCCCCACCCTCACACCCCCACACCCTCACCCTCACCCCCACACCCCCTCACCCCACACACCCTCACACCCTCAGACCCCCTCACCACCCTCACACACCCTCGCACTCACACACCCCTTATCCTCCCACACCCTCACCACCACACACCCCCCTCACACCCCCTCACCCTCACCCACCCTCACACAGCCCACCCCCTCACCCTTCCTCACCCTTTCACCCCCTCACACACCCTCACAATCACACCCCCTCACCACCCTCACAGCCCCTCACCCCCCTCACCCTCACACCCCCTCACCCACCCTCACCCACCCTCGCACCCCCTCACTCACCCTCACACACCCTCACCAGCATAGCATAACAAAACACAGCATAGCATAAAAAACACAGCATTGCATAACAAAACAAAGCATAGGATAGAAAAACAAAACATAGCATAGCATAACAAAACAAAACATAGCATAGCAAAACACAACAAAGCGTAGCATAGCATAACAAAACATAGCATAGCATAACAAAACATAGCATAACAAAACATAGGAAAACACAACAAAACATAGCATAACAAAGCACACCAAAACATAGCATACATAACCAAACATAGTATAGCAAAGCATAGCAAAACGTAGCATAGCATAACAAAACTACATAGCATAGCATAACAAAACAAAGCTTAGCATAGCACAGCATAACAAAGCATAGCATAACAAAACATAGCAAAACAAAGCATAGCATAATGAAACACAACAAAACATAGCATAACAAATCCTAGCATAGCATAACAAAGCATAGCATAGCAAAACACAACAAAACATAGCATAGCATAACAAAACATAGCATAGCATAAGAAAACCAAGCATAGGATAGCAAAACTAAACATAGCATAGCATAAGAAAACCAAGCATATGATAGCAAAACAAAACATAGCATAACATAACAAAACATAGCATAACAAAACACAACAAAACAGCATAACAAAACACAACAAAACATAGCATAACAAAACACAACAACACATAGCATAACAAAACACAACAAAAGCATAACAAAGCACACCAAAACATGGCATACATAACCAAACATAGTATAGCAAAGCATAGCAAAACGTAGCAAAGCATAACAAAACAACATAGCATAGCGTAACAACACAACATAGCATAACAAAACAAAGCTTAGCAAAGCACAGCATAACAAAGCATAGCATAGCATAACAAAACATAGCAAAACAAAGCATAGCGTAATAAAACACAACGAAACATAGCATAGCATAACAAATCATAGCATAGCATAGCAAAACACAACAAAACAGCATAACATAACAAAACACAACAAAACATAGCACAGCATAACAAAACCAAGCATAGGATAGCAAAACTAAACATAGCATAGCATAACAAAACAAAGCATAGGATAGCAAAACAAAACATAGCATAACAAAACATAACATAACATAAAACATAGCATAACAAAACACAACAACACATAGCATAACAAAACACAACAAAACATAGCATAGCTTAAGAAAACACAACAAAACATAGCAAAACAAAACATATAATAGCATAGAAAAATGTTCGAGAAAATAATACAGCGCCAGCTGAGTGAATGTATCGAAAAAAACTAGATATTACATGAGACGCAATCTGGCTTTCGTCCAGGCTTTAGCACGGAGACAGCACTAATTGAGGTGGCAGAGTCAGTAAGGTGGTCGATGGATGCAGGAAGCTCAGCGATGCTGGTACTCCTGGATCTGTCGGCCGCCTTTGACACGGTTGATCACGCCAGGCTCTTGATGAGACTGGCTGAGACAGGCATCTGTGACAAATCACTGAGGTGGTTACATTCGTATCTGTCTCAGAGAACACAGAAGGTGGCACTAGGGAATGTCTATTCAACACCCAAAGTCATCAGCTGTGGCGTTCCGCAAGGGTCGGCACTCAGCCCCCTCTTGTTCAACATCTACCTCACTCCTCTCTTTGCGTTGATTGCCAACTGGGTTGTCAAGGCAATCTCTTATGCCGATGACACCCAGTTGGTATTTCCGTACTCAGAGGTGTCGCAGGACTCCTTCTCGAACTTTAAGGGCTGTCTCCGTGATGTGGCCTGTTGGATGAACGCGAACAAATTAAAACTTAACGCCAATAAAACGGATGTGATCTTTTTTGGTAAAGGCCCCCCTCCTCCCTCAGAGCTATGGTGGCCAGCGGAGATGGGCCAAGCGCCTTCACCTAGCCTCGCGGCAACAAATCTGGGAGTGAGGTGGGATGACAGCCTGTCCTTTACCTCGCATATTCAACAGGTAGTCGGTTGTTGTCTGAGTAAGCTGAGGAATCTCCGTAAGATCCTGAGACTTCTCCCTGTGAGTTGTCGGAAAACAGTAATCCATGCCACAGTAACATCTAGGCTGGATTACGCTAATGGACTTTATCTGGGCTTACCTAAATACCTGATTCAAAAACTTCAGTTGGTCCAAAATACGGCTGCGAGACTGTTATTGCGGATTCATTTTAAACATTCAGTCTCTCCGTATTTGCGATCACTGCACTGGCTGCCAGTTGCTAACAGAATCAAATTTAAGGCACTTACGTTGGCCTTTTAGATCTCTGTTTGGCACCTGTCCTAAGTACTTGAAAATCCGGCTCCCGAGATATGTCCAGGCCCGTGCGCTTCGTTCCAATTGCCGTGTTCAACTTGTCGTCCCACGAGCAAAAAAGGCTCGATTGGGAGGTCGAACTTTTTCGGCAAATGTCACAACGTTATGGAACACCTTGCCCCCAGCAATTCAGCAAGCCCCCTCTGAACTTTGCTTCAAACGGTTGTTAAAGACCTGGCTCTTTACCCAACCACGCTAAGCTCCCTTGTTTCAGCCCTCCAGGTCAACTGTGTTCTTCCTAGCGCCGGGACACCTCCTCGTGAGGTAGCTGTTTGCGCTTTACAAAATGCTGTATTATTATTATTATTATTATTATAGCAAAACATAGCATAGCATACAAAACACAATAAAACATAGCACAGCAAAACAAAGCATAGCATAATAAAACACAACATAGCATAGCATAACAAAACATAGCAAAGCATAACAAAGCATGGGATAGCAAAAAAAAGGATAGGATAGCAAAACATAGCATAGCATAACAAAACGTAGCATAGCATAACAAAATACAGCATAGCATAACAAATCAAAGCATAGGATAGTAAAACATAGCATAGCATAACAAAACAAAACATAGCATAACAAAACAAAACATAGGATAGCAAAACAAAACATAGCATAGCATACAGCATTACTCAGCACCACCACAGCATCACTCAGGGAAACATCACTATGCGCTACCAGAGCATGACTGAACGCCACAGCATCACTCGTTCGCCACCACATCACTCAGCGCTATCACAGCATCAATCTGTGCAACCATTCAACAACAACTGGTTCAAGTATGGTCTCTCAAAGTTTCAAGCTTTATTACAAATGTAACAAAAAGATGTTAACATTTCACTTCTGTTCTTCGATTTTCGTCACAATAAAATACACTGAACATAATCTTCACAAAAGTTATTTACAAAAGTTTAAGCTATTGCCATTATAAATTAATATAACTTTTAATTAAGTATTAATTATTAAAAAAAAATAAAAAGCCATTGTTATTTGTAATATCAATACATGTAAGTCACGTAATTACAACACATATTGCATTACAAATGCTATAGGTGTCACATTTGCGAAAGTTATAACTATTGGCATTGTAATTGACAAAGCTATTAATTTCGCTATTTTCAAAAACAAAATATAAATACAAAATGTGTCATTTTCAATACCAATAGCTCAAACTTTCCTAATGCGAGACCTATTGCATTGCAAATGCTTGTTGTGAAATGGCGGGAGGAGATCCTCAACTGTTAGGACCGTAGGAGGGTGACACCGTTGGGGGGGTGAGGTGCTATTCCGCCATTCTGCGGACAGCAGTGTGATGTGTCGGCCTGGCTAGGCCGCTGGTTGGGTGGGGCCGTGAGGCACCAGGCAGTTTGGCTGTACGATAAGGACTGGGTAACACATTTGACTGATTGTTAGTGTTGAATACACTGTTGTGGGGGTTTCGAGGGAGGGTGGCAGCTATGGGGCGGAGTCCTGTGTCTTCAGGCCACGGTTGGACTGTGAGAAGAAGGTGCTACAGCCTCAGGGTGTGGGGGGGCTGTTTCTACATTTTTGTATTATTGTTATTCTTCTTTGTTGGGGATGTTTTTATGCCGGGTCATGAGAGTTTGCGGGGGGATGTGAGGGACATCTGACGATACGCCTCATAGTTCGTTCCCTGTCTCCCCCGGGGGCCCTAGGTGCCTAGTAATTGCTACTTATGGAAGGCGATCAGCAGGCTTACAAACGTATAATGTGGAATGTTAGGGGCTTAACAACAGAATTAAGTGGATACGGAGAGCAACCTATCTACGGCGATACAGGATAAGTGTCGCCTTTTTACAGGAGACGCATCTCTGGGGGGATTGCCTGAAAAATGTCCAGAGGAGGTGGAGGGGCCAGTTTTTTGCGACCTCCTATTCGGGGTTCGCCAGGGGGGCGCTGGTGTGGGTGGCACCAGGGGTCCCGTTCAAAATGCTGAAATGTTGTCCAGACTCCGAAGAAAAAAATGTATTCTGAGCCCGCTGACGCTCTGCAATCTCCGGAGGCCCATCTCGCCGAAGTGGACCTGCCCTGCCTGGACCCAGAGAGCCACGAGTCCCTAGAGGCTACTTTCCGGGAAGAAGAGGTAAAAGCGACGATCGCACACTTGAAGACGGCCAAATCCCAGGCGCGGACGGCCTGGCGGTGGAGCTATACATGGAATTTGGGGGAACCCTGATTCCTCGGCTCCTGGATATAGTTCTGGAGGCTGGGGAGACAGGTATACTGCCGGCCTCCATGTGTGAAGCACTGATTGTGATGATCCCCAAGCCGGGGAAGGATCCCTTGCTTCCGGCCTCTAATAGGCCGATATCAATGCTCAATGTCGACTTCAAAATTATAAGTCAGGTTTGGCGAACAGACTGCTTCCGTATCTTCGACAATTGGTACATGACAGCCAGTCTGGTTTTATTCCAGGCAGGAATAAGCTTCTGAATATACGTCGCCTGGCCCACGTGATGCAGTCCCTAAAGGGGGGAGCTGAGCAGAATTCCCTGGTATTCCTGGACATCGAACAGGCATTCGATTTGCTCACATGGGAATATCTATGGCAGGTACTGTTAAAAAATGGGGATCGGCAAGGGGTTTATGAACTGGGTAAAAATCCTCTATACTAGGCCGGTGGCGAGGGTCCGTACGGGATGTTATGTCTCAGATGCCATTCCAGTGGCCAGGGGAACACGGCAGGGGTGTCCACTTTCCCCCCTGCTGTTCGCCCTGGCGATGGAGCCATTGGCGGGCCATCTTCCTGGAGTTCTCCAGGGGAGGGGAATTAAGGTTGGAGCCGTGGAACATGTTATTTCACTGTACGCAGGAGACGTGCTGATTTACCTGCGGGAGCCAACATATTCACTCCCGCTACTGATTGCGGCTTTGGGCATATTTGCTGAGGTCTCTGACTGTATGTCAACAAGACCAAATCCCAACTATACCTGTTGGGGTCTGAGACTGAACGGTGGGGAGTCCAACTCCCTAAGATAGGGATCCCCTGGGTGCCTGATGTGTTGCGCTACCTGGGGATCTGGATAAGTAGGGACAGGGACGTTTTTTACCAGCATAATATGGGGAGGCTCCTCAGAGGTCTTCGGTGCAGTATTGATTTCTGGATTTCGCTCCCACTTTCAATGATGGGGAAGATTGCCCTTATGAAAATGGTGATATTGCCCCGATGTCTCTACACAATGCAAGGCTCCTTCTTCGAACTCCCAAGAACTTTATTATTTTGCGTCCCAATTACATCCGAGTGCCACTTTTATGGCACTCGGATGGTCACCAGAGGCAGGGCCCTCCACTGGGTGGTTTGTTGGCGGCCATCTGGGCTAGGGTGTTTAAAAGAATTATCAAAGTGAAGCGGAGGTTGATTTTTGGCTGATGCCACCTTTCGCGCGTAATGAGTGCGTCATGTCCACTGATAAATGGAAGGCAGGAGGCTGTCTTATGCTGTCGGATCTGTACCCAGAACAGCGGTTCAGTACGTACCAGAAAGCAGTGGAATTCTTTGAACTAAGTCCAGGGCAATTCCTACAGTACGCTAAGATAGCAGAAACGGCACGACAGCTATGGCATACGTTCCCGTACGCCCCGGAGGACTCCCACACCCTGGTCACGATGATTACCTTGGCGGGTGGGTGGAAGCTTGTCACACACCTGTGTAGGGCTCTAAGGGAGGACAGGAAGGGTGCACCTCTTAGGGTGGAGGGTAGATGGCAGGAAGTGAGCCAGCAGGAGATAACGCCACGGGAATGGGAGAAGATTCATGAAGGGGTCCGCAAGGTGGCTGTCTCCAATAGATTTAAACAGATTCAATACAATATGATCCATATGACGTATCTATCACTCAAACGCCTACACAACATTGACAGTTCAAGGAACCCGAGTTGCCCCAGATGCCACTATGGCCAGGCAGATTCCGCACACATGGTTTGGTCGTGCCCGACGATACAGGGATTTTGGGTAGCAATCCTAGAGGACCTGCACAGGATAAGGGGGTGGAGGGTGGCTTTGGAAGTACGCACTTGCATCCTAGGATTCATTCCCCGAGACCCTAAAGGCAAAACCAGTCGGAAATTCCTAGTATTAAGACTGGTGACAGGCAGGCGACGAATAGCAATCCACTGGCTGACGCAGCAGGGGCCACAACCAGCACGCTGGAAAAAGGACCTGCAGGAACAGGCATTGGCGGAGATGGGGCACATGCGTAGTACTAGGAGGGATGCCAAGCTCCCAGAGGTGTTACAGGCATTGGGGGGGGGGGGGGGTCAATGGTCCAAGAGATAGAGGGGAATGCCCCTGGTTCTACACAGATGACGACCATGGGAGATAGTCTGGAGGGAACGGAGCCTCCCCAGGCAGAGGGAGGGAAGGGAGGATGCCCCGACTTGAATGTTGGCTAACTGGACCTTGTGTTGGGTGGACCCGGTGGGGGAAGGGGGTTTTGAGGGGGGGGTTTGTTTACAAGTTATAAACAATAATAACATGATTCATGCGAATGATGCTTTCACTGTTTGATTGGTTTGATGGGCGCCCCAGAGTCCACCCGTGGTGGTTCGGTAACCCAGGACGGGGAATGTATTACTTATTGTATGGGGTGGTCCATGTGATGTACCTGTTTCCATGTGAAAAGTATGCTAAGAAAATTGCAATAAAGAAAGTTATTAAAAAAAAAAAGAGTCTGCATTCCTCAGTTCACGAAGACACTTAAATATACACGGCGCACTTCAAAAATACCCTCCCAAAGACTTATACAAAGTACCATAATCACTAATCTATTTGCCAGCATGTCTTTGACCTGTCTTTTACATCTTCCCTACTCAGCAACTACTAACAGTGTTGAGTGTACCCAAATGCAAAGCCAAAACCAGTTCCATATCAAAGTTGAAAGTCTCACCATATTAATGAAAGCATGCGTACATCTGTCTGTGCCTTTTCGTAATGGCATCATACAACTAGACATATACCAGTGTTTTATAGGTATTGTATCTTCCGATGCATTACACGTGTGAAAATACATGTAGAAATATACACATACCGCAACAAAGTCACACTGCTACGACAAACACTCGGACAATGTATAATAGGCCGGTATGTTAGTTTCAGATATGTGCCTCTTTTTGTATAGCAAAGGAAGGCAATTAGAACTTTTTCTCTCCTGTTCAGGTAGTACCAGCAGGCCAGTTAGGGTTAAACTGATATTTGTCGAAGCAGATAGGCCTCTGTTACCTTCCTTTAACAAACGGGGAAGAAGAAAGCGCTGAGGGGGTGAAGGAGGAGGGGGTCAAGGGACGTTACATTCCAAGTCTCTCGATATGTAGGACCCTCTACTGTACACAGATTCTGCATGGCCACCGAGCCTAACAATTACCTTCACTTATATTCACGTATAGTTCACCAGGATAAACCAATCCATGCACACAGTTAATGTACAATAGGCCAGGATATATGTTGAAACTCTGTGCTGCTTTTTTCTCTAGCATAGAATGCAATTGGGACTTTCTCTTTGATGTTCAGGTGGTACCACCAGCCCAGTGAGGGGCCCAGTAATTTTTTTCAAAGTCAATACACCTCTGTTACCTTCCTTTTACATGCGAGGAGGTGGTGGAAGCATTGTGGGGGAGGTGAGGGGGTCAAGGGACATGTCATTTCGAGTCTCTCAACCTGCCAGCCTTCTAATGTCTGCAGATTCTGCATGGGCAGAGAGTCTGACAGTTACCTTCACTTTAATTCAAATGTAGCTCACCAGTGTGAATGGTCCGAGCACAACGTCTGCACGAAACATTTCCATTTCTTTTTCATCTCCCTCAAGTTAATAAAACATGCCTCTTCTAAACACCCCACTACTGTGCAGTATTTTCCGATAAGGCACAATCTGCAAATGTGCGCCATTTCCTTTACATTGCCTGGGTCAATTTTGGAACCCAAATCAACCCTACCTCACTCTCAAAACCATGCACTCCTTTCAACATGAAAAACAGCACTCCTTCTTTTTCAAACACACCTAAATGTATATGAGGTACTTCAACCATACCTTTCCAAAGAGTCAGCCAAAGTACCCAAGTAATCAGTAATACCTCTACCAGCATTTCTTAAACCTCACTTTTGTTTGCACGTCGACTGTTCAGCAACTACTCACAGTCTATGTACATTTTGTAACAAATGTGAAACAGCACACTTCTGTAATAAAGTTATTTGAAAAAAATATATATTTTCAAACTGAAATGTATAACTCCAAAGACTTAACCACTTCTACACAATATATAACAGACCTTATACATTTGTAACTCACCTCTGTAGTTGTTATGCAGATTTCACATTTCAAAAACACATGCAATATTTTCTTTCTGCCACAATAAATGTAATGGAGCACTCTCATCAAGGACAAAATCAGTAATGGCAAACTTTCCCTCTCTTTCCGCACAGAATTAGATGCAAGTAACAAATCAAAATTGTTCCTTCATTATTTCAAATTGCGAAACACATTTCTGTTGGTTACTCATATTAACCCCATCTAACTCTCATCTAAAACTCCCCAAACTGGTTCTCTTATTTTGTGGATTGGAGATTCCCCCACACTGTTGCATCACCATAGACCAAATTGTGAACAACACACTTCTTCTAGACATACTGCTGGTTTTGAAAAACAAACTTTAATAGCTTATCAATTGTAATTAAATTTGCATTTCATATTTTAATACCACTGTTGTTTCTACTCCTCCCTCAATCTCCTTATTGCCAGTTTCCATATCAAGAGTTTCTGCAACATTCAACAGCAGGTGCAGGTCACAAGTTCACCATATTTCACTCCAACAGTTTCTACAACATTCAACAGCAGTTGCAGGTCACAAGTTCACCATATTTTTTAAGTTCAGAACAATACCTTCCAAATGCAGTAGCAGATGAGGTTGACTTCTGCACGTCTGATTGTTTCCTATGAAGTGTACGTTTCAACTTTTTTTAATTAACCAATCGGAAACATACTTTTTGACAAAAGTAACATGCACCCTAGTTTTCGGTGCACAATGTTGTTCATCAGCCAATAAGTTATCAGGCTTCTCAAAAAAAAGCTTCTTCTCCACCTTTCAACATATCTCTCAATATACCAACGGACTACATTAGCTACAGACATCTTTTGATTCCTTCCGGCCATACCTTCAAAATGCTTACAGTGTGGATCTTAGGACACAGCTATGTTTTCTGGTGCAAAGGTATGCTGAACACAGACGTATTGACAAAGACCTATCTTTACAAAAGGAGGACATTAAATGGTTTGCACAGAGAGGATTAAAGTGGCACCAATTGTTGCCTTTGGGTAAAACCTCTTTGCATCTCCAACCTCCTGACCTCATGATTGTGTACTGTGGTGGCAATGATCTAGGTACATTGACCAGGGTTGAGCTGGAAATGCTAATGAAGGATACCTTTGCACAATTGATGTTGCTCTGTCTCAAACTGTCTTTGATACTCGACTATATGCCAAAGATAGAACTGGAAATGGTCATATTAATTCTGCCCTCCGATTGAGAAAGCTAGGAAGAATGTCAATAAAGATGTTTCTGCTTACTTCAGAGATCATAGAATGGGGTCCATCTACAACAATAATCTACACTTTGATATGGACCTTCGGACTCCCTGTGGCACCCCTGAGCACCCTAGGGGGGTCACTGTGTTCCTGCCCTGCCCTTTTCTTCTTTTTTCACCCTTTTCCTCCTACTTGTTTCAACTGAGTCACAAGATGGCTGTCAACACTTCCTAGTTTGAAGTGTTGGCAGCCAATCAGAGGCAAGCTTGTGCTTGGGAGGGCTCAGGCAATCAGATCTCACAATTCTCAAATATTGATATCTTAAAATCTTTAAATATCTCAAAAACTACTGAGCGGATTTACGCCATTTAATTAACAGCGTGCTTTCTGGACCAAGAGCTATCTCTCTGTGAAATTTAGTGTACTTCCGTTCAGCTGTTCGGACTGTAGCAGTGTCTTACGTTTCCTATGGAAATTAACATTTATTTATTTATTTAGAAGCTTATAAAGCGAGCGGCTACCCCCAACAGGGGTGTCCCGGCGCTACGGACTGAAGAGCAACATGGACATCTTGTAGGCTAGAGGTTGGAAAACAGCCAGGTCTTCAAGCTGCGCCTGAACAAGGATTCAGTTTTCGTCAGCGGCAGACTTAATGGTAAGTTATTCCAGAGTTAAACGGTGACAACAGCAAATGCTCTGCCCCCATCCTGGAACGGCAAAAACGGGGAGAGCGAAGAAGACGGAGGTGATTAGATCTGAGAGCTCAGGCAGAGTGAACAGGCTTTAGCCTACGTCTGAGATATGCCGGCCTCTGGCCATTCAAAGCTCTGAAAGCCAGGACCAAGGCTTCAAACTGGATGCGATAGGGCACAGGCAACCGGTGAAGTTTCATCAGATGAGGGGTTATTGAGTGGCAGTAAGGGATGTTGCACATCAGCCTAGCAGCGGAATTCTGTACAATCTGCAACCTATTGATCAGATAGGCTGGAGGTCCCACATAAAGGATCTTGGAATAATCCAAATGAGAAGTAATAAGGGCATGAATGACAGTCCTACGCGAATCCAGAGGGAGGAAAAGGCGAATTTTGCAAATCATGCGAAGTTTGCCAAAACAAGCGGAAGTAACCTTATTGATTTGAGTCTTACATGACAGTTAATTGTCGACTTGGAAACCCATATTTCCTGCTGATTTTACAGGTATCGGTGGAGGGTTGAGCTCAGACATGAAGAAAACGTGTTTTGGGGCTCTCCCTTTTTTTCTGGGCCCCCACTTGACGAAGCGCCTTGAAACTTTCAGGACAGGAGCTGTTCTGAGTGGATAATTTGTTTTGAAAATTTCGCTGAGATTTGTCCAAAAATGCCAAAGATATTGGCAAAAGAATAGAAATTTTTCCTTTGGAAACTAGATTCTAACTTTAACAACCTTCAAGCGGCCGCCAGTAGGTAATTTATATATATATACATTGACAAAGGCTTAATGCTGAAATGCGTTTGTTTTGAAGATTGAATTGTAATAAATCCGTAAGTGCGATTTAACCAACTAGCCGATATATATATATATATATATATATTTTATTTTTATTTTTTATATATGCATTCCTTTTCCCCGCAGGGCTCCCTCGTGCACTCCCGGATATCAATCAGCATTTAGACAACAACATTGTAGTTCCGATTCTTTTATTCATTCCAGCCCAGCCAGCAGCAAACTCTGAGTTTGAAGAGCTGCTTGTGTGGGTGGCACAACCAGTGCTACATACCCACTAGCAGCATTGATTACAGGACCTGGGCACACACACTGCACTGTCCTAGGGGACTGACTAGTAAATCAAATATGCCAATCATGGAAACACCAATCCATAACACAATTTACACAGAGAACATATGTACTTTTCACTAATCAGCAGTGGTAGACGTATCCAACAAAAATAGGTCAGGGAAAAATAGGAGGAAGAAGCAAAGAGCTTGAGGATAACCCTGCTAAAAGTGCAATTTCCAACAGTGAGCAGTTAGAAAGAAAACGTAATGAAATGCAAAGAGAGTTAGCTAAAGCTCAGTTTAAAAATAAATAATTCAAAAGAGAGTTGGAACTGTACCAAGCATCATTTATTTTCCCAGGCTGTTTATATAGCCAGAGTGAGTCACAAGTGAATAATGTGCAGGTTAATTTACAAAGCTAACAGGAGGTTTCAATTAATTTGTTTGAGGACTTTCATCAGCCAGAAATTCATGGTATTTTGGTTCCAATTGAAGCTTTCAAAGTAATGTTGACTCAAGAAAATGAATCAGTTTCATGCACGCAGCTTTGACTGTAAAGTGGAGTAAAATTAACCAATCAGCCTGTTAGAACTGGCAATTATTGGTTGCAGCTACAAATCAGACTGGTCAGTGAATGACAAACCTTGCTTTACATGGAGATACGTTATTTGGAAAAAAGAAATAATGACAAATGTTATTTTTAAACTTGACACTGTCTCTAAATGGGGAGAAAAGCTGCAATGTGCTTTTAAATATGCAAAATATATTATGCAATGTATTTCAGCCGTGTGGCCAATAAAGAAAGGAGACATTGAGTTACATGTGACAGATCAGGGGCAGTGTGCCACTTGGAGTATGTGGGAAAAACAAGGAAAGAAGAGGGTGCACTTGGACTTTTGGACTGAAACATTGTCAAATGCTGGAGAATGTTTTCCTCCCTTTGAAAACAGTTGCTGTTTGTTAGATTTGGGGGTCTCTAGTGGGCAGAGGTAGTTACCTTTGTCCAAATAGGGACCCTTGCGTCTAGTCAGGGTAAGGGGGTACACTCAGGGCTTAATTTGAGCCGGAGCTTGCCGGTGCTCAGCACCGGCACTTAATTATGGGGGCCGGGTCTATCACTCGGCATTAAGTGCACCTGTTCTCCTGCCTCATTTTGATTTTTTAAAGTCGTGCGTGTCTCTGTCTGCGCACTGACTGGTGGTGACTCTGGCAGGCACACACAGAGTGTGGCTGTGTGGCGCTGCTGTGTATTACTGTCACTGTTGCCATCTGACTGACCAGGTCGTCGACGTCGATGATGCATGCTTGCAGCATACAGCTGAGCTGCCCTGCTCTCTGCTCCGGGTCCCACCAGTTACTTAAGAACAAATTAATTCCACTCCCCGGCCGCGGCGCGGATCAGGGCCCCAGTGGGCGGGAGTCCAGGACTTGTTGTTTTCGTAAATTGTAACTTTTGTTACTTGTTGCAGGGGCCAGGGGCAGGCACTGGGCAGGGCTTTGCTGCGGGGGTTGGGGCTGTGCGCGCCAGAGGAAGTGACGCGTGCGCAGATTGCATGCAATTGAATACATTGCACGCGCATTTTCTCTGCCCGCCCCTGCATAACCGCACGTCCGCACCTCTTCCCTCGCCCGCCCAAAGTTGCTGGTGGGGGACACGACTCGGAGTTGGGAGCGGCCGGCGACTGCGAGTGCTCACTGCTCAGCAGGTGAGGGCGACCTGGGTGCGAGCGAGGCAGGGCAGGGGGCCTGGCAGTGGGGTGAGATTGAACCGTGAACGTGATTAATTTACTGGTGGTGGCCAGACCAGTGAGTCAGGTTTTTTAAATCATACTGTGATTGGTCGACCCGACCGTCTACCTACCACTGCTACTCAGCAGCGCCTGGAGGCAGGGACAAGATGGCCTGGGCCCTGGGGGTAGGCCGGCGCCGGCCGAATTTCCGAAATAAGGCAGGCAGCTGAGGCAGGTGAGGCGAGGCGAGGCGAGGCAGGGCTGGCAGGGCCTGGGGGCGGCGGGGGCCGCAGGCGCAGGATTACGTTTTTTTTAAAATTAATTATCATTGTGGTTGGGAGGGTTATCATTACATTATTACACACATACATTTATTATCACATGAAGATTGGCCTGGAGTCTGACGGAGGCTGGGAATGATAGGCGGCGTAGGCCTGGCCGGCAGACATCATGAATTAACAAAAAAATCTGCGCAGTTGAGGCCTACAGAATAGATTAACTTTTTTATGTTCGACGTGACGGTCACACTGCTTAAATGTTGTTTTGTTTCTGATGCCCTGGCTTAGGCTAGTTTGATCATCACGAATCGATGGGATGAACCACAATCATGTTTAGTGTGCACTGTGCACTTAGTCACTGCCTGGCTATTTGTTACGCAGTTGTGGGCTGCCTGTAATCAGTAGAGGATGCAGGCCCAGGGCAGGATTCGGTTTCGTTTTCAGGCCGGGCACGCTCATAAAATTGTGGGGGTTCGGGTTGGGGCTGTGCCAGGCAAGCTGCAGCGTGCGCAAATCTTCTACTTCTTACTTGTTAGTTGTTACACTACATTAAGGGCTGGTTTTAAGCAATGGATAATAAATCTGCGCAGGTGAGGCCTACAGATTAACTTTTTTATGTTCGGACGTCACACACACTGCTTAAATGTTGTTGTTTCTAATGCCCTGCCTGGCATAGGCTAGTTGTTTAATCATCACGAATCGATGCACGATCAGGTTTGTTGTTGGCTTGTTGTGTGCACTCACTGGCTATTTGTTGCGCAGTTGCGGGCTGCCTGGGTCAAATCAGTACAGGTTGCAGGCCCAGGGCAGGATTCGGTTTCGTTTTCAGGGCAGGCCGGGCACGATCAAGAAAATCTGTGGGGGTTCGGCCTGGGGCTGTGCCAGGCAAGTTGCAACGTGCGCAAATATTCTGATTGACTTACACTACTACATTAAGGGCTGTTTTTTTTTTTAAGCAAATAGCACTGGATAATAAATCTGCGCAGGTGAGGCCTACAGATTAACTTTTTTTATGTTCGGAAGTCACACTGCTTAAATGTTGTTTCTGATGCCCTGGCTTTAGGCTAGTTTGATCATCACAAATCAATGCACAATCATGTTTGTTGTTGCCAGCAGTATGCACTCACTGGCTATTTGTTGCGCAGTTGCAGGCTGCCTGGAAGTGGAATCAGTACAGGATGATTTTGGTGCTAATAACCCCCCATGACCTCCTCCAGTCCTGTCAATACAGGTGCCTTTTTACAAGAGAGTTAGTGGACTCAGAGCCAGAATTGCCTGCTAAGGGCAGATGTATCATGTATGAGATTACCTGGAAGAGCTGCAAGTCTCATAAGAGCCGCCCTCATCATCAAACATAAGAGGAGTTGGTATTAAGGGGAAGTAATAGAGTTTGGGCCCGGGGTTAAATAAGGGGAAGTAATATAGTGTGATGATCTTGCTTGCAAAGAAACCAATGGCAATCCGTCACCTGAGCAGGCTCTGCACCAAGAAGTGATGTTGGTATACGAGTTGAGATGTGCATGAGGGCATGGGAGCCTGGCCAATAACTTGTCAGGGGCTCGTCTTGCAATGACGCAAATGCAGAGCCACCTTCTTGTGCTACAGCAGGAATCATATACAACCCCTTACCTTACCCAAGTAATAAACAACCTTGAAACTAATTACCCTTGAAGGCAGCACAATTTTGCCACTGAGCTGGCCTTAAAAGAAACGCACCTTAACGATCTCAGCAATATATAATGCACTTTCCCGTACTGTTACTGCAAGGAGAAAGAGACCGCACTATCCTCAACACAATGTGGCACCAGCTCAGTAAGGCCAACGTATGCTGCCTATGCTGTCCTTTATATGCTCTCAGGGAGAAAGCATGAGGCAAAGCAGCTGGTGCCGAGTTCCTGGGCTCCAGTAATATTCAGGCAAAAATTAAAATGTCAAGATAACTGGCGATTAATCGTCTACCTGGAGAAAGCCAGCCAGGAGCTTTGTGTAGGGGAAGCTGTGACTGCTTGAAAGGCAGGTAGTACAGGCCAGGGTTATATACCTGTTGCAAATAACGTTTACCATGCAGATGAAAAAGTTCATATCATGTAAAATAGATCAGTGTGTTACTGCTTCTGTCGAAAAGATCCTTTTGTTACTTGCAGTTTGTAAGTTAAAATGCTACAATAGAACAGCAAGCTATTAACTAGTCTGTCTGTCATCAAAGAGCTGCATGCAAACGGCAAGTTATATATTACAGCTATATGTTTTTTGGGCTAATCTTTCTTTATCCTAATCTTGCAAAAAGGGTCTAATGTGGGTAGAAATCACTTCTTATTGAAGGGAACCCCTAACAATGCTGGTATGTTTTGAATTCTGCATTTGGGCTTTTTCAGACTTTGAACTCCTAAACTATATTGCCTACAATGACAATCATGGATGACATGTGACTCCTATACCTTGTAGTCCTGTCTGATGTAACATCCCCTCTATACTGAGTTACACACATAGGATTGTATTTATGCAATGTGTGAATGATGCAAAGTGCTCTGACACCTTAAACTGGTATGAGAGGCGCTATTAAATGAAATTAATGTAAGAAACTGGGTACTCCGCTACATAATGCTCCCAAACAGGGCGTTACATGTCGGTGATTGTTCAACAACTTTGAGCAAAGTTTTTAATTTTTAGGACACCAATGTTTTGGTGAAAATGTACTGTATTTTGCTCCGGAGACAAACTATTTCTCTAGTGTAGCCTGCAACGAAACTGTAGTCCAAATTATCTAGAGTATTTTAGGACTTTGTTTCTCACTCCCAAATGTCATTACATTGAAGTTTACGTTTTCAAATGAGTAACTTTAATGTGGTAAATAAGTCTGCACAGGTGCTCAAGTCCCAACATAGATGTAAAGTTATCCCTCATTGATACAGACCTAATAGCTGTTGCAGGAAGCTCAATAAAGAACCCCTGCCAGCCAGCACAGCATCTCTGGGAGAGGCTTGAGTTGAGATAGCTTGCAGTTTAACTCTCTTAGCATTTAGCACAGGCCTACATGCTGCCTGCAAAGTGCCCTTGAGGCCTTACCTAACCCAAGGCACAGATCTGCTTACTGGATCATCTGAGTAAGTCCGTTTTCCCCATTTCGAAGAATGCCAGCTCACCTCGCCAGCCCATTCCTGAGATTGCCTTAAGTTAAAGTGCTAAGCCCTAGGGCTCACTTTGCTTGAAAGACCTATGTCAAGCCATCTTGAATCGTTACAGCTGTTTCGTTGAGCTACTATGCCAATGCCAGTATGCCTACATAGATATCATTAACAAATAACAACTACCAATGTCTGGTAGCTATTCAACTGTCCAAAGCATCAGCTGATATGCAGGAATTCTACCTCAGCACTGGATAGAGCAGGAAGTTGAGGTAGTTGGGGTGGTGAGTTTAGTATTGTGGAAAGCTTTGGTTCATACAGTTGAGTACACCAACACCACTCAACAAGAAGTGGGCTTCTAAATGATCTACTGCAACATACCACACACTCGCCACCTCTGCCGGAATGAGCAAGGCTCATTTGCTGTGTTTGTCCTTAGTGTAAGTTTGGGTTTTTCACAATCTTATGACTTCTTCAGAGATGTAACATTGAGGGCAGCACCAACACTCTAGAAATTGTTCCAGCACCACTGGCTTGGGTGCCTTTCTTTGACATTTTCATGCTTTGTCGCTTGAGTGCCTTTGTGTGATGTTTCTATTCTTTCTGGCTTGGTTGGTTGACTTTGTGTGACATTTCCATAATTTCTTTCCGGGCTGCCTTTGTGTGATGTTTCCACGATTTCTGGCCTGAGGCTTGGTGCCTTTGTCTGACGTTTCCATGATTTCTAGCCTGGGTGCCTTTGTGTGACATTTCCATGATTTCTGGCCTGGATGCCTTTGTCTGGCGTTTCTATGATTTCTGGCCTGGGTGCCTTTGTCTGACATTTCCAAGTTGTGAGATTACCATGATTTCTGGCCTTGGTGGCTATGCAGGTCCTCATTTAGGTGTACAATTTACTATGCTTTGAAAGTTGATACGGCTAAATATGTTGTGCATCATTTTAGTTTTTTCTTTTCAAAAAAATGTTCTTGAGGGGAGAATGACCCCCATGCAAACATCTCTAGCAGTCATTAAGCTTGCTTGCTATGCACTGTATGGGGGCTGGTCAAACAAAACTTGCCAGGGCTGCTTTGGGTTCCCATTCTGGCCTTGAGTGTCAATTAATGAATACTTTTTGTGAATCACAGTGTGTAACTAACTTTGCACACTTCCACCTTACCCTGCTTTAGTTGTCATACTACTGCTACAGGAAGCCAAAGCTTAAAAGTGAGGCAAACTTTAAAGACTTTGTGCCTCTTTTCAGTGAGTGCTGCAGGGCAGGCAGGCGTATGAATTGGAAAAGGTCTGAATTTGGGTGGGCAAACCCGGCAAAGTAAGATCCATTTGGATTATAATTGTAGTCAGTTGTAGTAGATGGTAATATATGTGCAGATGCATAAATTTCTTTGGAGCAAACTGCAAAAAAAAAATAATTGTGCATGTAATTACTTAGATGAATTGACATCACACTTCGCACATGTCTAGCATGTTTTATTTCACTTTGCTTCCCTAGAATGTCACACAGTGGGCAGAAGAAGATTTCAAGCTACTTCACAAAATTTAAGCCCAAAGACGATGGGGAGTGTACTAATAAAGTAGCTAAAAAAGACCATGTACTTCCGGTGGATGAAGGGAACAACACAGAAGATGAAGTGCAAGAGAAGGCACTAGATGAGAGGGACACCCCTACTAGCAGCAGCGTTATCACACCTACAGAAGAAAAGACACAAGAAAGTCCTCTCCGAGATGACCAGTATCATGCTGTGGAGATTGCTACTGAGACAGAGGAAACTCCAAGCACTAGCAAACAATTTGACACATTATCGCTGAAACCACATTCAGACACAGTTTTTAGGAAAGGCATTCTTCCTAAAGGTTGGAAACATGATCAAAAGATATATTTCCAACGCAAGCATCCGTGGTTAATTGTTAAAGGCCCTAACCTTGGCTGTTCTGTGTGTCGCCAAGTCCGTGATCTTGGTGCTGAGAAATCCAGGGGAATGAAATTGTCCAAAGAATGGACTGACTCTACTGTGAAGGCATATGGCACAAATCTAAAACAACAGCAAAAATCATTGAGAAAAAAGATTGGAGAACATGCACAAAGCAAGGCTCATGTTGCAACTTTAAAAATCTTAGAAAATGCAAAAAAAGATTCTTTATTGCAAGTAACTGCAAAAGCTCAATCTTTACAAATGTCATCAACATCCAGAATATTCTGTGTAGCTTATAAGGAAGCAAAGCGGAACAGACCAGCGTATGGTTTTGAAACAGAGATAGACTGCCACCAGTTAAATGGACTGGATATGGGTCGAATTTTGCACTCCAATGTAGCTTGCTCAAACATACAACGCCACATATCCTCAGAAATGAAGAGGAAGATATTTGCTCAAATTATTGAACTTTCCCCAAAAATAAGTATTTTACTAGATGAAGGCACTGCGTTAAATAGGAAAAGTTCTTTAATTGTGTACATGCGAATGCAGCTACCTGGCATGGACTCCCCAGCTAATATTTTTATTGACCTCATTGAGCTGAGTGATTTGTCAGCTGACGGCATAGTAAGTAGTTTACTGTCTGCTCTAAAAAAAGATCCTATTAATATAAGTGAGGACTTTCTCTCCAAATGCCTGGTTTCAGTTGCCTGTGATGGAGCTTCAGTGATGTTTGGCCGTCACAGTGGTGTTGTAAAGAAATTGCAAGAAAAAATCTCTCCCAATATTGTAGCCTGGCACTGCTCAGCACATCGCCTGGAACTTGCCGTTCATGATGTCATGAAAGATATTGGCGCTACAAATCACTTCAAAAACTTACTCGACAAGCTATATTCTTTGTTTGCCACATCTGTTAAAAACCGTTTGGAGCTAAAGGAGTGGGCAGAAGTTCTTGACATTCAGCTCTGCAGAATAGGTAGAGTGTTAGATACTCGTTGGGTTGCATCAAGCTTTAGAACAGTAGAAGCTGTTTGGAATGCTTATCCTGCTCTCTACAAGCATTTTACTAGTGCAGCTGTTGATGCTTCCCGTGACAGTTCTAATCGAAATATGTACACCGGCCTAGGAAGGCGATTATCATCTATCCAATTTGTTGCTAATCTTGGCCTCATGTATGATGCTCTTCAGGAGTTATCAGAGTTATCACTCGAGTTACAGAAACGTGATTCTACAATCATTGATGCCCATCGAGCTATTTGTCGGCAAATAGCAGTGTTTGAGGCAATGGTAGACCGGCAAGGAAAGCATTTCTCACAGTGTAAAAAGGCAATGGAAGAAAATATATTCCAGGGTGTGATGCTGCACAAAGGAAAGACCACTGACAAAATCATTGAACAGGGACAGTTTTTTCGTAGCCTTGCAGAAAATCTGAGAAATCGTTTGTTGTCTATAGGCGGTACTAATTCTGCTGACAAAAAGGCTGACTATGAGACACTGATTAACGAAGTGAAAGTTTTATACAAACAGTACTGGCCTGATGAGCTACCTGTTCTTTATGGTGAAAGTGACATTGAGTCTCTGTGTAAAAGATTCAACATTGCCAGCCGAGAAACCATACGTGCGTACAGAGAGTATAAAGAATCTGGAGGAAAAGAAATTAAAAGGCAGTTCAAGGAGCTTTTGATGGCTTTGCACACTATTGCTATCAGTACTGCAGAATATGAGCGGGGCTTTTCTCAAATGAATCTTATTTGCACATCTACAAGAGCATCATTGCTGACTGAAACAATATCTTCTTTATTGTTTTTAAATCTTGTTGGTTCACCATTTAAGAGATTCAATCCAATCCCCTATGTTCAGTCATGGCTTGCAAAAGGACGGAGAGCAGCTGATGACACTAGGAGTAAAGCAAGGAAAGAGGAGGATTTGGAATGCACAAATGATTTAGACTGTGTGTGGGCTTTTCTAGAAAAATAGATGCTAGCCCAGTCTAACTGAAAAATGGGTCATTGCAATATTTTAAAAAAGTTAGGCTTTACTGGAATTTTGGGGAAATTTAATTGTTGTGTACTTTATATAGGTTATTTATTTGCATTGATTGACAGTGTCAATTTATTTAATATTTTCTTATAGCTGTCTCTTGGTTTGGATGTTATATTTATTATATTTTATATAATATATTTTGTTTTTATAAGACTTACCTTGCTTTTTCATTTTAGAACATATTTATTTGTATTTATATGCTTTATGTTACATTATTTTGTCTTTATAGGTTTAGATTTTGTATGGCACTGACTATGGCCATTTTGCACTAATAGCTATGAGTCTGACTTGCAATACTGTGAAATTCAAACTGCCTCGTCATTATCTATTCCTTTGGCCTAGGTAGCTCTAGGTCCTATTGGTGGAGATTACATTTTGCTAAGCTTTCTGGTAAGATACAATTCTTGAATTAAAAAGTCATATTTGGAATATATGCCTCTTTTCTAATCTGTTGTGTCTGTGTGATACAGAACTGCATAGTTCCATATTTTATTTAACTAATCTGTGTCTAATAAATGCACATATATCCCCCAGGGTCTAAGCTATAGTAACAAGCCCACTTGGTAATCCTCTTTTTTCAATTGTTTCTCTAACAAAATACTCTAGTGTACTGAATAACCACATACCCCTTCGGCCACTGGAAGTGCCATGATGACTGACTAATTCAAGTACATTGCATGATGTTATTCACTTTCTCCGTTTAGAGTGTTTTAACAACATTTTGGTTTATTTTGGCACATAAGCTATGTAAAAGTTGTACCTTAGAACTCATAGACTGTTAAAAATGGCATACCCTACCCCAGTATTGTCCTTTCTCACCAAATCAGCACATACAGCACTGAAATGGTCCCTTTTCAATGCATTAGTGATTTAGCTAATTTATTACAACATTGTGCTTTAAATGCACTTTTGAGTTAATCTTTTTCAAAATGTTCACAAGGCAAGGGACCCTCCTATCAAAACCTTACTATGAGGAAGGCTCCCTTGCTGAAATTTCGGATCAGCCAGATATATATATTACCTCTAACTTTTAGCAGAGCCAGTTGAAAATGTGGGTGGAGCCAATATAGTAAGTGGGTGGAACCAGTGGATGAAGTGGGTGGAGCCAGAGAAAAGTAGGTGTGGCCTCTGACAAACATTTGAGCACCTGCACTTCATATTTTACAAATTAAGCACTGGGTACACTCCTAAAATAACCCCTGCTCACCCCCTTGGTAGCTTGGCATGCTCACCCCCTTGGTAGCTTGGCATGAGCAGACAGGCTTATCTCAGCGGCAGTGTGTAAAGCATTTGTGAACACATACAGTAACCCGGTCACAACACTACAGATGGACACCACACAAGTTCTAGTATAAAAATACTCATTTTTATATAAACTTAACACAAGACCACAAACAACAAAAATCCACAATACTGTACTTTAAAAAGGTTAGAAATAGCTTAAATCTCTTCAGATGTAAAATGCAGCACTTTAAATTCAATGTGCCTTTGGATGCGTAAAGCTAAGTGTTGCAAGGAAGGTGATACGTCCGTTCCTCAAACGCAAGAACGGTGATGCATCGGGTCCCTACTGATGCGTAGAGGATGCATTGGTTCTTGTCGGCATGGGGAGGTGGTGCGTCGGTTTCTTTCTGCGCTTCCGTGGCGATGCGTCCCGCAGCGCGGTCATGCGATGAAGATCCGGTGCAATGAAACAAAAATGGCAGCTTCTCCTTGATGTGACACAATGAGTGTAAGCCCGATGGCCATACGGCGACTCAACAATTCTTCTGAGCCGTGACAGGCCCTGCGACACGCTTCCCGGTGATACGGCGGCATCTGATGCGATATTGATCACTTCTCCGGCGATGCGAGGCGCTTCGGCAAAGATGCGATAGCTGCAGCATTGGGACGCTTTCCCAGCGATGCGAGAACGGCGGCTGCAGCAGAGACACGCTTCTCCAATGATGCAGCAGCACCTGGTGCAACGTCGATCCTCTTCTCCAGCGATGCAAGGCACTTTCGCGTTGTGAAGCGACAAAGGCAGTGGCGGCGACACGCTTCTTCTTCGCGAGTCGCGCTTCCATCTCCTTCAGACACGCAGTCCCTCAGAAAGCCCAACACAACTGCAGGCACATCCAAAATACCTCTTGGGGAGCTGGTGGGTGAAGTCTGTTGTCCCTGAGACTTCAGCAGGAGGCAAGCTCCATCTCAAGCCTTTGTGCTACTTTCATTCAACTTGTGAAGTATCTCCAAAGTCCTTTCTTCTCTCTTTGGCAGTCAGGCAACCACTACAGGCCAATCTTTCATGCTTAGGGATAGTCCGTCCTCAGTCTCACTGGTTCCTCTCCTCAGCAAAAGGTTTCTTCTTGTTTCCCAAAAGTGATCTGAAGTTCTGGGGTCTGGGTCCCCCCTTTTATACTCATTTACTCTTTGTTCCTTGAAGGCAGAGAGGCCTTTGCCTAGTCCAAACCAGTTCTGGTCAGTCCTGGGGCACTTTGTTGACAAGACTCCTTCTCTCCTTTCACAGTGCAGGCCAGGGACATCAGACGCACCTCAGGAGGTGGAGCCAGCATTGTGGAGGGAAGGCACAGCCCTATTCAGGTCCCAGGTGCAACTCCTCCCTCCCATCAGCATGAAGATCTCTCTATTCATCCCTGCGCTGACTCACCCTGTCCCCTGGAACCCTCCAGCCATACTCCAGACAAGGAATACACAACCTAGCAGAGGCAGGCTTGGATGGTTAGACAAGAAAATGCCTACTTTCTAAAAGTGGTATTTTCAAACACAGAATGTTAAAATCAACTTCACCAAAAGATGTATTTTATCATTCTGAGTTTAGGCACACTAAACACAAATTTCTACCTAGTTCCCTGAGTCAATTAGGATTATAAGATGTAATAATCAAACTGCCCATTGTGGCCTATGGGGAATAGGTAGCCTTACCATAGTGAAAAATGAAAATGGCTGTCATTCACTATTAGGACATGCCACACAGATCAGAGCATGTCCTACCTTTTACCTACAATGCACCCTGCCCTTGGGCCTACCATAGGGGTGACTAATATGCAGAAAAGGGAAGGTTTAGTGACCGGCAAGTGGGTACACTTTCCCAGTGAGCATGGCAGTACCAGACTGCACACAGGCTCTGCAATGGCAGAACTGATACACACTTTTACAGGCTGCTTCTGTGGGTGGCACAACCAGTGCTGCAAGCCCACCAGCAGCATTTGGTTTACAAGCCCTGGGCACACTCAGTGCACTGTACTAGGGTCTGACAAGTAAACCAAACCAGCCAATCATGGAATCACTAATCCATACATCAATTTACCATAGGCAGCACTTGCATTGTGGCACTGGATAGCAGTAGCACAGTGCCCAAAGCATCTATAACCAGAAAAAACACATAAGCAAACAGCAAAAAATCGAAGGGAGACCCACACCAAGGTGCCAGGTCTAACACTGTTGAGTTGTGCTCCGATAGACACAGGGCAGACACAGTTGCTTTTGAGTTGTGCTCTGATAGATACAGGGTAGACTCATTTGCTTTTGACTTGTGCTCTGATAGACAGGTTAGACACAGTTGCTTTTAAGTTGTGCTGTGACAGATTGTAGTGACCGGACATTTTGTCCTATTTCTGAGAGATGGTGACTTTAGTCTACTACCATCTTAGTATAGTGGATAGATGCCTATTTTCGGCCTATTCTTAGGGTTAGCCTATTGACTTTGGCATAATAATATGTCCTTTTATCATTTTTGGGCCTGAAGGCCTATATTAGAGGGTAGATCCTTTATTCCAGATACTATATTACCTATTTGTAGGGCTTGCTTAAGTATTTAGATAGAGCTATGCGTCTCTTTCATCTTTTTCGGGCCTACAGGGCCCAAACGAGAGAGACTCCATTTTCTTTCCTGCCTCGGCTGCTCGAGGCGCTAGTAGGTCAAGAGTGATGTTTTAGTTATGAGCTGTTGTTCACTGGAGAGGAACCGGTAAGAGCTGGCCCATATCTGAGGAATGTAAGCAGAGCTCGGGTTTTCGACGAAACAACAGTTGGCCACTGTGGGAGTGTCGGAGGCCTGGAGACTAGTACAGGAATCTGGTGGGCAGCAGGTTACTGTCTGGAACTTTCCATGAACGAGGAGCTCTTTATATTATCGAGGTGTAGAGAGGAGAGGCAGGCTGATGACAGTTAGCAGATGCAGTCGAAAGTTGAAGTTTGGCGCGATCGAACGCTGATGATCTTTTGGAGAGACTGAAGCTACATCGTGAGTCAGTCCGTTAGAGCAGTTGGAGATGGTTAAACGTCGGAGTTAGAACAATCAGAGTGAAGAAGGTAGTAGAATAGATGGTTTCCAGAGCGGTTGAAACTATAACATTAGATTGAAGTCTGGAGGTGAAGACAGTTCGTGGGAGAGAGGAAGCCAGTGCAAAGTAATCGGTGCAGAGCTGAGAAACAGAGAAGAAGACGAGAGAAGGGTTCCAGTGCTTTGAAGGAGCATAGCGGTGCAGACGTGTATCCGTGGGTGCAGAGTAGAATTATAAGGTGAAGTCTGTCCTGCTATTGTAGCACACAAATATACTAACTCTTTCCTTTACTTTTCAGGCTATGCTTAGACTGTTAGATAGTATTGTAACTTTATAATGTTTTCTTTGTCTGTTATTGTGTAATAAAGGGACACCAGTTTGTAATGAACATATATATTTGAGTATTGTTTCTATGATAAAGCTAACCTTTCTTTACAGCCAGGTGCCAGAGTATGGAAGGATGGGCGATTCCCTTCCTACAGGTAACTGATGCGGGAGATTGATGTGAGTTTTATGTCAAGGAATAATTCTTAAGTGTAACAATTTGGCAGTTCTTGTGTGAGAGGATCGTATCGCCTATCTATCACATGAGGGATAATAATTCATATAAGGTAGAAGATACTCCCAGTAAATATTAGGTACTCAGAAACTTCCCCTATAGAGAGAGAGACCAGAAGGTATTAATAGGACAGTGAGATCGCTCAAGATAGGGCGTTAATGAGAACACCAATTGGGATTGGTGTGTAGTGAGATCGCTCAAGACAGGGCGTTAGTGAGAACACCAATTGTGGTTGGTGTGGTATAGTGAGCTGCTCTCCAATATGAAGGGGAGGGTAGAATAGTCCGGGCCAGATTGTTGCGGGCTATAAAGTGAGATCATAGGATGAGATATGGAATTCCATAGTTATTAGTGACTATTCTTAGTAATCCCTTAGATCTAGCAGTATTTTTGATGGCATAAGCTTGTATATTGCAAATTCCCTATTCCCGGGTAACCTCTTAGCAGCTATGGAACGTCCAGCTCCAGTGCTGAACGTTCCATTGCGCAGGTGAGGTTCGAACGTCCAACGGCCGACGGCAGCACTCCTGAGGTAGTGGTGCCGTCGGCCGTTGGAATAGGCGCAATACCTAAGAGGGTAAGTTTTCAGGGACTGTTGTAAATAGGGTTCGGGAAGGGATGGTGTTACGTTTTGGCCGGGTTGGTTGTATCTGAGTGAGTGGGTAATTCTTGGTCCGAGAATCCGGTCATTATATTTGGCGTCACGAACCGTTTACGAAAGCCTTGTAGTGCGTATTGTTATCTTGTTGGTTTGCGCTCGGCGTGTGCGGAGGTTCTTTTTGTATATTTTTGTTTATTTCTGTATATATATCTACTTTTGGTACCATGTTTTTGAGAAAGTCAAAATCTACTCTTAAATTGCCAATTGAAATTCCCAAATGGGAATGGACGCCTTATGAGGCGCTAGCTCATGAATGGGCTGATTGTACTGGTTTGAATGAGAGCTGGAATTCTTGTCTGGAAACAGCGGATCCGGCTCAGGTGATTGCTTGCTTACAGAAAGTGCAGACTGTGAAGGGCGAGGAGCTTCCTATATTAGGACGGAGAAGTTGGATTTTGTTGTATGAGTACAGGCTTGTACATGAGAAGTTTGTGAAGTTGCAGCGTCAATGCAAAGAATTTGAAGATCAGTTTGTTGAGACGCAGAATGCTTGCACTCTTTTAAGATGTCAGAATAAATTGCTTGCTGACAAATTTGATACATACCAGACTATTGCGGAAAGAGCTGCTGTTCGAATTACTAAATACAAATACAGACATCGACTTGGTCGAGTCAGTAAAAGGAAAGTGCGTTTGGTTGTGGCGAAAGCAGGGCTCGATTGGAACCCTTATGAGTGGGATGGTAATATCTGGGACTCGAATGAGTCTGGCTCCTCGGCTGATGAGAATGAGAGGCGTGCACCTTCTCGTACTGAACGTCACTGTAAATCTTGTGCTTCTTGTACATCTGACGATCGGTGTAAATGTGAAGATCGCGCGGAGGTTTCTGCACATCCTGTCTTTCGGAGAAATTACAACAGGCTCCTGGCAATCCCAATGGGATTCCTTTGGATAGTTTGGAAGATTTTACACAACAGGAAGTTAGTGACATTTTGGTACGATTTCGACAACGGCCTGGTGAGGCCTTACTTACATGGATGGTGCGTCTTTTTGAATTAGGTGCTGCTGGCATCATGTTGGATATGGGAGATGTGCTGAAGGTCTGTTCTTTGAGTTCCGATTCTACTGTGCAAGATTATTTTCGGAATTATAATATTAATGGTCAGATTAGTTTGCTTCAATTAGCGACGGAGGGTTGTAATCACAAATATCCTACTGAATCTGATTGGCCTTTGAATGATAAGCCGTGGTATACTTTAAGAGATGCCTCGCAGAGACTGAAAGAGGAGGTGATGAAGAATGCGATTTTTCTGAGTACGTCTGACAGATTGATGGATGGCTTGTTAACTTCTTCTGTGCGGAATAGAATTATTTGTTCCACCCCTGTTGCCTATAAGCAAGTTATGATGACATTGTTGATTAATCAAACTGGCAGTCCTTTGTCTATTATGCTTGAGGCTGTGCGTCAGCTTGGTGAATTGGGTAAGTGGCTTAAACCGGACAGACAATCCAGACCTGAGGATCGTTCTAATGGTAACTATCAATTTACTAGACGTGACATGTTTCTCGCCTTGTTGGATGATGGTGTGAAAAGATGATTGATGATGATTGATGGTGAGCCTAATAATCGATTGTGGGCTATGTTCTGCAAACGTGGCTTGAACAAAAAGGAAGGTGCTAGGCGAGTGCGTAAACAGGATTGTGATCGTAATTATTCTGATGACAGTGAGGATGACAAAAACCGTAGCAAATCTGACAGGAATGGCAGAAGATGGTCTGAGAGGGTGTGTCTCCCTATCGTGAACGAGAGAGAGAGGAAAAGGGGGAGAGAGAGAGGGGGAGAGATGAGCGTTTTGAAAGCAGACAGAGAGGAGAGGGATGAATCTCCTGAAGTGAGAATGAGAGAAAGACGACACAGATTTTCTGAGCGAAATTCACAATATTTTGCGGATGACAAGAATCCATTTCGTGAGGGGAATAAGTATGAACGAGAGGTGACACTACCTAAAAGATTTGAAAGTCTCTATCCTGATTGGATTTGGGCGTTGGAACGCAATAAAAAGGACTAGGAAATAGGTCAAGCTCCGGTACGCAATTGGGCTCACAGAGATAATAGACCCTATATAGATACTGAAATCTTTTGGAGACATCGTAACATACAGAGGGCCCGAGCATTGGTAGATACAGGAGCGGAGGCCACTTTAATTTATGGAAACCCAAAGAAATTTAAAGGACAATTTTTCACAATTACTGGCTTAGGTGGTAAAGAAACTCCCGCAGTACAAGCTAATGTTGAGATGAAAATAGGTAGAATTCACCGAAAAGAATATTCTGTACTAGTAGTACCCCTTCTTGAATATATAATCGGAATCAACATTTTAAAAGGTATGACATTATATTTAGATGATGGATGTTATCGATTTGGAGACAAGAACTACACATCATCAAAGCCCGTGAGAGTTGGTCGTTTGAGAATTCCTCCTGTAAAAATCCCTCAAGCTACAAAAGTAATTTCCCAGAAACAGTATCGCATTCCAGGTGGGCATGAAGAGATCAGTGCTACAATTCAGGATTTAGTAGATGCAGGAGTTATAACTCCGATTACTTCTGCCTGGAATAATCCCGTATGGCTGGTGCGCAAGAGTGATAATTCTTGACGCATGACAGTTGATTATCGCGAATTAAACAAACATACACCCCCTTTGACTGTTGCAGTACCTGACATTATTACTTTAATTGAGAGAATTCAAAAACATTCAGGAACTTGGTATGCTTCTATTGATATTGCTAATGCTTTCTTTTCCATCCCAATTGCCCCTGAGTGCCAGAAACTGTTCAGTTTTACATGGAATGGACGTCAAATGACGTTCAGAAGTCTTCCCCAGGGCTATGTGCATAGTCCTACGATTTGTCACCGGCTGGTGGCAGAACATTTAACTGAAATACCGATAAGTCCACAAATACAGGTGTGTCATTACATTGACGACAGTTTGATTCAAGGTGAAACAAAGGAACAAGTTCAGACCCAATTAGATCTAATCGTAGCTCATTTGCAAAATAGAGGTTGGGAAATTAATCCAGACAAATTGCAAAGTCCAGCACAAAGTGTGACATTTTTAGGCATTAAATGGCATGAAGAGATTTGAGAAGTAATTCCGCAGGTAAAACAGAAAATTGCAGAATTTGCAGTTCCGCGAAACAGAAAGGAAGCACAGAGATTTATTGGTTTATTTGGCTTTTGGCGTCAACATATCCCACATTTGAGTCAGATATTAGCTCCTTTGTACAAAGTTACCCATAAAAAGAATGGTTTGAATGGAATAAACCGCAGCAAGATGCGTTTGATTTGGCGAAAGAAGCGATTCAGCATGCTTTGGATTTGTGGCCTGTACGTGATGGTGATGTGGATTTGAATGTGTCTGTGCAAGGCCCTTATGCGAATTGGAGTCTGTGGCAAAAACAAGGTAGAAGAACAATAGTTACTTACCTGTAATCTGTGGTTCTTCAGTATTGGTGTCTTTCATAGATTCACATGCCTGAATCATTCCCCGTCGTCGAAGTGGGAGTCCCACGGTACATAAAAAAGCAGTATTATGCCATAATTACATTGGAAAAAACACTAATTCCCAACCAGGAAGTAAAGAAGCCCAAGCTACCATAGAGAAAAATTCCACCTTCGTGACTATCCTAGTCATTATGCATAGTCCAAAGTCCAGCCAATCAGGCGCCAGAACCTTCTCCCCAGAGGCTCAGGCTCTCAGATTTTCTCGCAGGAGTGTAGGTAAAACCCTTATAGCCTAAAAGCCTCTGAGGGGAGGTGGGCGGGTTGCATGTGAATCTATGAAAGACACCAATACTGGAGAACCACAGATTACAGGTAAGTAACTATTGTTCTTCTCCAGTATTAGGGGTGTCTTTCATAGATTCACATGCCTGAATCAGAGTAGCTAGCAGTACATATCCTTGCTGGGCAAACGCTAATAAAGCCAAGCTTGTCAGCAAGTAACGCATATCACAATGCAAAGTGAAAATACACATATCGTATTAAGCATTACATAATGCAATCATGGAAATATGTGTGAACAGAACATAAGAAGCGTCTGACAGCAGAAACAAGGAGGTGGGAAACAGAGGCTCACCTTAGTGAAACAGATTCCGTAGAACAGCTCGGTATCAGCCTCGCTGATCGATTCTAGACAGTAATGTCTGGTAAAGGTATGACGACTAGCCCAAGTAGCCGCTTTGCAGATCTGCTGAAGAGGAACTCCAGCAAATAAGGCCGTAGATGAAGAGACCGCTCTTGTAGAGTGTGCTCTGGGCGCTGACAGTAAAGGTCTCCCAGCCTGTGCATGGCAAAAGGCAATGGCAGCAGAGATCCATCTTGAAATAGTCTGTTTTGAAACTGCCAGCCCCTTACGAATCGCACCGTAGGTAATGAACAACTGGTCAGAAGTGCGTAGAGTAGATGTTCTTTGTAGGTAGAATTTAAGACATCTTTTAATGTCAAGCGAGTGTAACGCTCTTTCCGCAGGTGTTTGCGGGTCTGGAAAGAACGACTTAAGAACAATAGGTTCGTTGAGATGGAAATCCGAAGGTACTTTCGGAATGTATTTTGGATTTGTGCGAAGTATCACAGAGTCACTTGTGAATTGCAGGAAAGGATGGTGCACAGTGAAAGCTTGGATATCACTAACCCTCCTGGAGGATGTTAAAGCCAAGAGCAGTGATACTTTCCACAAAAGGTACTTCAAGTCGGCCTTGTGGATGGGTTCGAATGGGTGACGCATGAGTTGAGCTAGGACCACATTTAGATGCCACGAAGGAGGCGGACGGCGTACAGGAGGGAACATTCTAAAGAGGCATCTGAAGAATTGTTGGATAATCCTTGCTGAGTACAGAGAATTGGTCCCATCCTGTCTATATCTGGATATTGCAGCAAGAAACACCTTTAAGGTATGAGACAGACCTGTTCGTGCTAACTGCAGGAAAAAAGTAAGAATTTCCTCAGGTTTTGCTGAAAAAGGGTGAACCCCTGCTGAACGGCACCAGATGCAGAAACGCTTCCATTTCAGACTGTACGTCTTGATGGTAGCAGGCGCTCTAGCCTTGGCCAACACCTCTTTACAGTCCTCCGGGATGTTTAGGTGTGCGAACTCATGGTGTTCAGGAGCCAGGCCGCTAATCTCAGAGATGCTGGGTCCGGATGGAAGACTTGTCCTTCTTGAATGCTGAGCAAGTTCGGGATTGGATGTAACTGAATTGGCTTGCACTCTGACAGTAGGAGGAGCTCTGTAAACCAATATTGGCGCGGCCATCTGGGCGCAATCAGGATGAGTCGCCAAGGTTCCTTCTTCATCTTCCGCAGAACCTTGGGGACTAGTGGAATCGGTGGGAAAGCGTACGCAAACGTCACAGACCAATTGATGGAGAACGCATTCCCCAGAGAGTTCTTGTGGGGATGCCAGCTTGCGAAGCTTTGGCATTTGCTGTTGGTCCTTGTCGCAAATAGATCTAGATCTGGCCAACCCCACTGATGAAATATGTGTTCCACTGTCTCCTGGTGAAGCTCCCATTCGTGGGTGGTGACCGTTGTTCTGCTGAGCGCGTCCGCGAGGACGTTTTCTGTCCCCGGAACGTGCACTGCTTGCAGATTTACATTGTGGTGAAGAGCCCATGTCCATAAATCCTGCGCCTCTTGAGACAGGAGAAGAGATCGTGTTCCTCCCTGCTTGTTGACGTAGTGCATGCTTGTTGTGTTGTCTGTTCGTATCAACACATTGGCATCCTGAATGATGGCACAAAACGCCTTGAGTGCAAGAAAAATGGCTCTCAGTTCTAAACGGTTGATGTGCCACCGTTTTTGCTGCGCAGTCCATTTGCCGCTGATCGTGAGGCCTTGTAGATGAGCCCCCCAGCCCTCGAGGGACGCATCTGTAGTGATGGTTAGACTCGGTGCTTCTTGAAGGAACGCGCATCCCTGCCTCAGATGACTCATCTGTGTCCACCAGAGAAGAGACCTCTTCATGAGTGGTGTGATTTGAATGAGGTCCTCGAAAGTGCCCCAAACCTGTTGCCACTGTAAGGTCAGTTCCTCCTGAAGCGGCCTCATTCGGAGCCGGCAATTTGGAAGTAATGGAATACAAGCCGATGCCATCCCTAGAAAAGACTTGTACAGTCGGACTGAAGCTGACTTTCTTTGCATCAGATCTTGTGCTAGCCAACTTTTTTTTATCAGTCTCTCTTTTGAGACGAAAGCTCTGTGTTTTTGAGTTTCTAGAGTCGCTCCTAAGAAGGCCCTTCTTTGGGACGATTGCATTTGGGATTTGCTGAAGTTGATTGTCAGGCCTAGAGACTGAAATAGGTGCAGACACTGTTGTAGGTGTTGATGAACGGTTTCGTGAGAACTGGCCTTTATAAGGCAATCGTCTAGGTATGGGAAAATTTGTATTCCATCCAGCCGGAGGTGCACAGACACTGGAGCTAAAACTTTCGTAAATACTCTTGGAGCTGTCCGTAAACCAAAGGGAAGGACCTTGAATTAGTAGTCCCTGCCAGCCACCCTGAAGCGAAGGAATTTCCTGTGGCGAGGAAGAGTGGGGATGTTGAAATATGCATCCCGGAGATCTAAGGTGACCATGCAATCTCCTGCTGCTAGAAGATGTAATATTTCCTGAAGCGAAAACATCCGGAATGTCAATTTCCTTAGATACTTGTTTAGAGCGAGAAGATCGAGGATCGGGCGCCACTCCCCGTTCTTCTTCTTTACCAGGAAGAACCTGGAGTAAAACCCCATTCCTATCATCTTCTGTGGAACGCTCTCAATCGCTCCTTTTCGTATCATCACCTTGATTTGGGCAAACAGCTCCTTCAGGTGAGCTGGAGGCGGTCCTTTTGGCGGAACATTTGGAGGGAATTTTTCGAATTCTAGGGCATGGCCCCTGGCCACAATATCCAGGACCCATTTGTCTGTTGTTATTGACTGCCAGTTGGAGTGAAATTTCGATATTCTTCCGCCAAGTTTTTTGTGAGGGTGGAGAATTGGTGGTGGCAGGTGAAAAGACTCATTGGTGCTGGTCTTTGCCGCAGTTGTTTGTCTTACCCCTGTTCTGGGCGTAGGTTGATCTTTTCTGCCCATAAGACTGGTAGCGCTGTGTCTGATAGCGCTGGTTACCTTGTCTGTATGTGGATTGTTGTTGGTATCCACCTCTATTGGAGGACGTCCCTCGTCCTCTTGCTCCTCGAAAGGGCGGCTTGCGGAATTGCAGGGTGCCCAAGGATTTTGCTATTTCAGTATCCTTTTTAATTGTTTGTATAATGCTTTCTCTACTTTGGGACCAAATAAATATTCGCCATCGAATGGCATGTCTAAAACTCTGTTTTGGACTTCTTGCCTGAAAGGAGTTGAATGAAACCACCCCCGTCTGAGCAGGACAGCAGCTCCTGCTAACTGTCAAAATCCAGTAGATGCGACATCTATAGCTGAATCGATAATCTCTTCAGAGATTCTTTGGCCTTCTTGAAGAATTTGAAGTGCTTCAGCTTTGGATTGCTCAGGGAGGAGATCGATAAATGGTGCGATGTCAGACCACATTTGGCGGTCGTACCGCCCCAACATGGCCAATGCATTGGCAGCACGAACAGTTGTTGCAGCCATGGTGGAAACGTGCTTTCCGATTGAGTCTAGGCGTCTGCCATCCCTGTCCGGCGGTGCCGTAACCGCAGAGGAAGGATTTCTGGCCCTCTTCTGGGCAGCCTGGACAATTACTGAGTCAAGTTTTGGATGTCCGATCAGACATGCAGGCGATTTTTCAGGAGCTTTATACTTTTTATCTATGCGTGGCAAGACCGGAGGAATGGAGGCCGGCGTTGACATTACCTTAATCCCTTCCTTCCAGATGAAATCAATGATGGGTATTGTTTTTATCTGTCGTCTGGGCTGATCCTTGAAATCGTACAAGAAGCAGTCTTGCTCTGTCTGTTCCATCTGTATATGAAAGCGTTTGGTTGCACGCTCCATTAGTAAGTGAAAACTAGCCACATCCACTGGAGGGGAGGCCGACGTAGTCTGAGGAGATGTTGAAGGAGATTGTACTTGATAGTCATCCCACTCCGACAAATCGTCCACGTCTCCTTCTTACCTTTGGTCTTCATCCTCCGAAGACTGCGGAGCTCCTTCTTGAGTAGGTTGTGATTGTGAAGACTGGCGCATCGGTGGAAGCACAGGTGGAGGTGCTTCAGAAGTTGGAGTTGTTGGCCCAGACCCTGCTGACTCTGATGGTGGGAACCTCCTATAGTAATCGTCCAACATATATTGTAAGTTGGATAGCAAAGCCATAGGCACTTGAGCAACAGGGTTATCTTCCACTGGTGTCGATATATGAACCGGAGATTGAGAAGCATCATATTCTTCTTCTTGAAGTTTGATATGCAACTCCGATGGGCTAGTTGCTTGTCCAAATGTATTGTGGACCATCTCATCCTCACTTTCAGTGTCCAAAAGTTGGTCTGGCACTTCTGAAGACACCTTTTGAGGCGAAATACGAAGGGGTGAAAACTACATTGCTGTTTTACGTATTTCCCCAGATGCTTGTCGTGGTTTTAGAAACAACGTCGACGGAGACCAAACCTGTGCATGATGATAATTGCGGGGTCGACGGAGGATTCCCTTCCGATGGTTTTGACGTCGACGAGGCATCCTTCCGGTTTCGTCAATGGGACACTCTTCGTCGACGGGACACTCTTCGTCGATGGGTCACTCTTCGTCGACGGGTCACTCTTCGTCGACGGTGTTACCTTCGTCGACGGATCAATCTTCGTCGACGGTGTTACCTTCGTAGACGGTGTGGAGCCCGTCGACGATTTCTTTTTCGTCAGCGGTAGAGCCTTAAGAGGAGTCGACAAAGAGGCGTCAACAACGGACGGCGACGGTACAGGCTTCACAGAGACAAATACCATAGTTGGAGACGACGTCGACGATGACATAATCATACAAGGTTTAGGTGAGGAAAAGGTTACCGTCGATGTCACTGTAGTCGTCGCTCTCGTCGACGAGGAGGTAGAAGTGGACATCGCCGTTTGAGGAGATGAGGTCTGTGGTAAATTCCTCTCAGATGCCTGAGGAATCTTGATGGTGATTCCCTTTTTAAGGTCAGAAGTGCTCTCCATGCCCTTGCTTGTGGGGACAGCCTTGGATGTTGAAGGCTTATCCAGTCCCTTAGTAGGTGGTTGTTTTTTAGTCACCTTTGCCTTGGGTGATGACATTCCTTTAGGCGCAGGCCTCTTCCTAGAGGCTGCAGTTGAACCAGAGGCAATGCTGCCCACCTCAGATGCAGGATTAGAAGAATCATTTAGTCTTTTCAACCACAGAAGTAAACAACCCTCTCTATCCCTGAGAGTCTTTTGAGGCATGGTTCTGCAGATTTTACAGTCAGAGGCCTGATGATCTGGGTATAGGCAATAGATACACTTTTTGTGTGGATCTTTCTCAAAAAGCCGAAGCTTACCACAACAATCACAGGCTCTGAAGAGAGACTTCTTAGAAGACATCCTTGAAAGTAGTTCAAATTGAAGTTAGAGTTGAGAAAACTGAGCAGAGCTCAGGGAGACTCCCTTTCACACGACGTGCGGAAGAAAATCTGAGAGCCTGAGCCTCTGGGGAGAAGGTTCTAACATATAGCGTAAAAGCATATAGCAATCTCAAGGAAAAAAGGAAGAGGGAACAGAGGCTCACCTTATTTAAAAAGATGACGAAGCACTGCTTGCCCCACTGCGGTATCCGCTTCGTTGATAGCTTCCAAACAATAATGTCTGGTAAAGGTGTGCCTGCTGGACCATGTCGCTGCCCGACAAATCTGGTGTAGAGGCACCCCAGCAAACAAAGCGGTGGATGACGCCATCGCCCTCGTTGAATGTGCCTTCACTGGACGCTGTAAAGGCCTACCAGCCTGCTGGTGACAAAAGGATATGGCTGTTGAGAGCCATCTTGCAACTGTCTGTTTAGTTACTGAATGCCCCTTCCGCATCTGTCCATATGCTACAAACAGTTGACCGGATTTACGGAAAGGGGTGGTCCTTGAAATGTAGAATTTCAGACAACGCTTGATGTCTAAAGAATGTAGTCGTTGTTCTGCCGGAGATTTTGGATCCGGGAATAAAAGTTTTTAAGAAGACAGGTTCGTTCAAATGGAAGTCAGTAGGTACTTTAGGCAAAAAAAGATTGGTACGAAGTGACACTCCATCGGGCTTAAACTGTAAATACGAAGGCTTGATCGTGAAAGCGTGAAGGTCACTTACACGACGAGACGATGTTAAAGCCAAAAGTAAAGCAACCTTCCAGGTAAGATACTTAATGTGTGCTCGGTGAATCGGTTCAAATGGAGGCTTCATAAGCTGTGACAATACCACGTTGAGGTGCCATGCCGGAGGAGGGCGCCTTATCGGAGGAAACTTCCTGAAAAGTCCTTTAAAGAACTATCGGATGATTCTGGATGAACAGAGAGACGTTGAGCCGGTAGCGTGAGATAGCCGCCAGAAAAAACTCTCAAGGTGGCATGAGAGTGACCAGACTGAGCGAGGCTCAGAAAGAAAGGCAAAAGCTGTTCCGGAGTGGAGTCAATTGGGTGAATATTGGATGCAGCGCACCAATGACAGAAACGCTTCCACTTTAGCTTATATGTCTTGATGGTTGATGGAGCTCTAGCAGACGCTAGAATGTCTCTGCATTCTTGGGGCATACTTAAGGTGGCAAATTCAACGTACTCAGGTTCCATGCCGACAATTGAAGCGTTGATGGGTCTGGATGGCAAATTTGACCGTCGTCCATCGTCAGGAGGTCTGGACGTGGATGCAGATGAATGGGTGTGCATTGTGACAGTAGAAGTAGTTCCGAAAACCAAGCTTGTCTGGGCCAACGCAGGCGATCAGTATCAAGCGGCAGGGTTGCCTGCGCATCTTCCACAACGTTCTTGGCACCAACGGGATCGGTGGAAATGCATAAGCAAACAGTCCGCTCCAATCCATGAGTAGGGCATTTCCGCTGGACTCTGGATGAGGATGCCAACTTGCGAAAGATTGGCACTTCCGATTCACTGGGGTTGCAAAGAGGTCTATCCTGGGATGACCCCATCGGCAGAACACTGGGTCTAGAGTCGGTTGATGCAACTCCCATTCGTGAGTGGATGACGCGGACCTGCTCAGGGAATCTGCCAGAATGTTGGATACCCCCGGCAGATGGACTGCCGTCAAAGAAATTTGGTGACAAAGTGCCCATTCCCAAATTCTTTGAGCTAGACGAGACAGTGGCTGAGATCTTGTGCCGCCCTGTTTGTTCATGTAGTGCATGCTGGTGGTGTTGTCTGTTTGAACCAGCACCGACTCCCCCTGCACTACGGGCAAGAATGCTTTGAGCGCTAGGAAGATTGCCATCAACTCGACCCAATTGATATGCCAGGTTCGTTGTGTCGCCGTCCATTTGCCCTTAATGGAAAGGTCCAGGAGATGAGCGCCCCAACCTTCCATGGACGCATCCGTGGTCAATGTCAGATCCGGAGACTGGGCAAGGAAAGAAATCCCTTTGTCTAGATTGGCTGGTTGTTCCCACCAGAGCAGACTGGCCTTCATGCGGGGTGTGACCGTCACCTGATCGTTGAACGACCCCGACACTTGACGCCATTGCAGGTCCAATTCCTCCTGTACAGGACGGGTATGTAACCTGCAATTTGGGATCAGTGCGATACAAGATGATGCCATCCCCAGAAACGACTTTAACATTCGCACAGAAACTGACTGCTTTGACCTGATGATTGAGACCAGATGAACTATCTTCTGATGTCGTTCGATGGAGACGAAGGCTTTTGACAAGTTTGTGTCTAGGATTGCTCCGAGGAAGTTCCTTTTCCGCAGAGGTGTGAAGTGTGACTTTTCCACATTGATGGTCAACCCTAGAGCCTTGAACAGGTGTTGGCATAAACGAGTGTCGTGAGCCAGCTGTTGCGAGGATTGGGATTTTAGAAGACAATCGTCCAGGTAAGGAAAGATCTGAGCTCCCTGAAGACGCAGATGAGCCATGACCGGAGCCAGAACCTTCGTGAAGACACGAGGTGCTGATCGTAGGCCAAAAGGTAGGACTCTGAACTGATAGTGAACGTGACCCACCTTGAACCTCAAGTATTGCCGATGTTGATGGATAATTGGCACATGAAAATAGGCGTCTTGCAGGTCTATTGTCGTTAAGAAATCTCCGCTGCAGAGAAGTCGTAAGACTTCCGATAACGTCAGCATGCGGAAAGATTGTTGTTTGAGGAATAGATTGAGAGCTCTCAAGTCCATAATGGGTCGCCACTCCCCCGTCTTTTTTAGAATGAGGAAAAACCTTGAGTAGAAACCTTTCCCTCGCTGAGATACAGGAACCACTTCGACTGCACCCTTTGTTAATAAAAGAAGAACTTGATGTTGCAGTTCCTCTAGATGGGGAGGTGGCGGGCCCGAAGGCGGAGAATGTGGAGGAATCTCTGTGAACTCCAAGGCATGACCCTTGCGCACAATGTCCAAAACCCATTGGTCTGATGTTATCAAAGACCACTGGGAGTAAAACTGCGAGATTTGCTCTCCAACTCACTGCTGAACTGGAAAGTCATTGACGTTTGTTGTTGTTGTTGGAGCCTCTATAGGTAGACTTTCCTCTATAGGGCTTGGAGTGCTGCTGACGAGAAGATTGTTGGTTTGAGTAACTCTGGTTCCCCTGATTGTACTGGCGGTACTGGGACTGTCCTCCTCGGGAAAAATTGGACGAGGTGCCTCGTCCACGCGCTCCACGAAAAGGCTGTTTCTTGAACTGTAAGGACCCAAGCAACTTTGCTGTGTCGGTATCTTTCTTTATGGATTCCAACGACTTATCGATGTGAGAACCGAACAACGACTCTCCGTCATACGGCATGTCAAGTATCTTTGACTGGATCTCTTGTCGGAACGACGTGGATTTCAGCCAACCCTGGCGCCGGAGCGCCGCAGCACTGGCAAGGATACGGAAGGCAGTACCCGCAACGTCCACAGCACAGTCAATTATTTCTTCTGAAGCCCTTTGCCCATCTTGAAGGATCTGGTGCACTTCCGCTCTGGATGTTTCCGGAATTAACGCAATCAGCGCAGAAATGTCTGACCACATTTGTCGGTCGAAACGACCTAAAATGGCCAAAGCATTAGCGACACGGGCTGAAGTAGATGCCATGGACGAAAACTTTTTCCCAATTGCATCCAAACGTCGACCCTCTCTATCAGGAGAGGAAGTGATAGGAGCTGCCGGGTTACGCGCCCGATGCTGCGCTGCCTGAGTCACCACGGAATCTGGCTTAGGATGCGAGAGCAAACAAGCAGGCGAGCCCGCTGGGGCCTTATATTTCTTTTCCAATCGAGGTATTTGAGCAGGCAAGGAGTTAGGAGCCTGCATGATCTTCATTCCCTCCTTCCAAACAAACTCGATAATTGGTATGGTATGGACCTGCTTATAAGGCTGGTTTTTAAAGTCATAAAGAAAGCAGTCTTCCTCTCGCTGCACTCTTGGTAATTTGAAGCGGTCTGCCGCTTTATCCATCAATTTATGGAAGCTAGCGATGTCAACCGGAGGTGAATCACTGGAATCGCCCCATTGTGGTGAAGGCGTCTGTATTCGATAGTCATCGAATTCTGCCATATCCGGATCCTGTTCATCATCTGTATCTTGATTAACTTCCCCTTCCTCTCTTTCCGGGTCTGACTCATCATCACCATCTCGTTGTGAAGTAGTGGGGATAGCTGGACGTGGCTCTTCTGATGGAGCAGCCTGCCTCGGAGGAGTTTGCTGAGGTTGAAAAGGCTTTGTGGTCTCAGAGGTAGCATGTCCCGGGGTACCCTGGGGCGTAGGAGGAAATCTCTTATTGTAATCATCCAACATATGTTGGAGGTTGGAAATTAGCGATACCGGAAAAGTCGCCATAGGAACCTGCACATATTGTTCCTCCTGTTGGTCTACAACCTCTTCCTCGTCCTCTTCAGAACTAGTGTCCTGACACTTGATAATCAAATCCGATGGACTTTGAGCATCACCACAAACATTGTCGTCCGCAACGGATTCCGTTTCATGGTCTGTTACGAACAATGGAGAAGGTGGCTGAAGAGTAGGAGTTGGCAATTGGAGAGCAGAGTCCTCAATATTGCTGACAGAAGACTCCGTAATGACTGTAGGGGCTGAAATGTCCAAAGGCACTAAGGGCATATTGGCGAAGAACAGTGATCCTGAAGTGGATGCTGCGTCCTCTTGCTGTGGACCTGAAGGTAAAGGCAAAGCTGTCGTCGACGCAGCCGTTGACGTAGATATTTGAACTGGAGCAGTCGTCGACGGCGACGATTTAGAAACAGTCGTCGGAGACGGGGATGTCTTGGATGTATTCGTCGACGACGAATGTTTTGATACAGCTGTCGACGGTGTTTTCGTCGACGGAACCGTCGTCGAATCCTTGGATGGTATCTTCGCCTTCGACGAAGCCGTCGTCGACGAGCTGGTCGACGGGGTCTTCGACGTCGATGGGATCTTCACCGTTGACGGAGTCTTCGACGTCGACGGGAACTTTGCAGTCGACGGAATCGTCGACGATGACTTCATCGTCGACGATGACTTCTTCATCGACGGTGGCTTCTTCGTCGACGATATAATAGGAATCGTCGACGAAACTGAAGAGGTAGAGGCTTTCGATGTCGTGAAAGCCGTCGACGAAAACCTCGTCAACGACGACGACGCCGGCGTCGTTGTGACAGTAGTCGTCGACGAAGCCACAGCAGCCAATCTCGTCGATGGAATGGTCGTCGACGAGCCCGTCGACGACCGTGCTGTCATAAGTGTAACAACACTTATAGAGGCTGGAAAAGACGCCTGAGAGCCAGGTCTCCTGGGCGTAGATCAGAAGTCATAGTAGCAGTAGGTTTTACTGGAGCTACAGTTAAGGCCAGCTTTTTCTTCTTCAGAAAAGGAGATGGTAACTCCTGAACACTGCCACGCTTGGAAGCAACAGTAGAAGGACCTGACTGGAAACTTTCTGCGTCTGACAAAACTGCGTCCTTGTCCTGAAGGCGCTTCAACCATAACAGAAGACGACCCTCCCTGTCTCTGAGGGTTTTAGCAGGGAAAGTTCTACAGAACTTGCAGTCAGCCACCTTGTGTTCTGGATATAAGCAGTATGTACACTTTTGGTGGGGGTCCTTCTCAAACAAACGCAGTTTCCCACAGGAAGAGCAAGGTCTAAACAAAGACTTCTTACTTGACATCTTGAGAAAACACTGAGTAGAAGAGTAGATATGAAGAAAAAACTGAGCAGAGCTCAGGGAGACTCCCTTCACACGACGTGCGGTAGAAAATCTGAGGGCTTGAGCTTCTGAGGAGAAGGTTCTAGAGGGTGCTTGAGCCTGATTGGCTGCAGTTTGGACTAACATAATGACACTGATATGTTGCAAATGAGTTTTCTCTCTCTAATGCATTCCTATGTAGGAACCATTGTTGAGGTTTTTCAGTGTATATTATATCTGTTTTATTATGTATTATGATATTACATATATATATATATTAGCATTATTTGCTATTTTATGTACCGTGGGACTCCCACTTCGACGACGGGGAATATTCAAGCATGTGAATCTATGAAAGACACCCCTAATACTGGAGAATCACTAGCAGGTGGGCTGCTGACCTAGGAATTCATATTCCTCTCAATTTGATTAAAGACGTTATACTTCATTGCCCCATATGTCAGCACTCTAGACAGCGAGAAGTGCCCCAAATTGTAAGAGGTCAATTGCATCGAGGAAAATCACCTGCACAGATTTGGCAAATAGATTATATAGGTCCTCTTCCCATGAGTAAAAATTGTCAATATGTTTGTACAGTCGTAGATACTTTCAGTGGTCTTTTAGTGGCCTTTCCCCATAAGAGAGCTACTCAGATAAATACCATTAAAACGTTAGAGTTAATCATGTTGTACTATGGTGTTCCACTTCAAATACAATCTGACAACGCATCTCATTTTAAAGGCAGACTAGTGCAGGAATTTTGTGTGGAGAACAACATCGAATGGGCGTTTCATATACCTTATTATCCACAGGAAGCAGGCCTTGTGGAGAGAATGAATGGTTTGCTGAAAGATCAATTACGTAGGTTATCAAATGACAACTATAAGAAATGGAGAGATCATTTGTTTGATGCATTGTTAATTTTGAATAATCGTCCTTATTTGAATTCTGAATCCCCATTAATGCGTTTATTTTCTCCAGCTATTGATGCTAAACCTAACACAGTGGAGAGTACAGTGATGTATTGGGAAATTTCCCCTGGAGCCTTGGCTCCATGTAGAGCAACCCCAGGTTCTGCAGGCCTGGACCTGCATTCTATAAACACCATTACTTTAAAGAAAGAAGACATTACTATTGTGGAGACCGGCATTGGTGTCCAAATACCTGCTGGAAGTTTTGGAATAATTGCCCCGAGATCTGGCTTGGCTCTAAAAGGTATCCAGGAGCTCGGAGGTGTGATTGACAGTGATTATCAAGGAGAGATTAAAGTGATCCTATTAAACAGTGGTGATTCTGATTTACTGATACACAAAGCAGACCGAGTTGCTCAATTGCTAATTATGCCTGTTTTCAGTGATGAGATTCAAAAAGGCACTGCCCCAACTCTGTTATCTGTTCGAGGAAAAAAGGGTTTTGGCTCCGCTGATAATCCCGGAGCAAGAGTGTGGGTTCAGTTGCCCAAAAATCCCCCTGAACAAGTCGAAATAATTGCAACCGGTGAGGACAATACCGTCCTAGTGATGAGGCCAGGGCAAGATAGCTGGAAAGCTGTCCCAGCTGATAAATGTTATTTGCGAGAAAGAATAATACCCGTATTTGATCCCGTTCTCCTAGACCATCGTTTGGACTGCTGCTGTCGGAAGTGTCGTCGCTGGACTCCTTTTGGCTTGCTGCGCCGAGAGACGGGAGAGCCCCCAGGACTTGAATAATTCCTTGGACGGAAGACGTCGTTCTTCTGTGTCGTGGGATTCGTCATCCAATTTTTGGACGTCTCTAGCCAAGAGACTAACTAACTCTAATCATTTCTGTTTGACCCCTATGCATTCAGTGACTGATATTTTAGCGACCTGCTCGGTTGCTGTCCCAGCTTCCATGAAGACACTTGCCCATATTTTCAATTTATCGAATGCTCATCCCAATGTAATTTTTAGTGATTGTGCGGCCTATGATTACTGTGCTCTAAGCACGGTTTTGCCTGATTTACTGCCCCCTTTGAATTCCCAAATAACAACCTACAATATTACCGAGGGTGATCTTTGCTTTTTCATGACCTGTGATCCTAAAATCATAGGCAAGTGCGTTCAATTGAGACAGAAAAATTTCACTTCATTTACTGCCCATGAAAGAACCCTATGTTTTAAATGACAATCTAAATCATGTACTTCTGTTAGAAATAATATGACTTGTAGGCGTCTTGTAGTTACCCCTAGTCTCTATCGTATGGTACTATTACCTTCTGGATGGCTATTTTCATGTGGCAATTCATCTTGGCCCTATATTCGTGCTAATATTACTGGAGGTCCTTGTGCTATTACTAGATTGAGTTTATTAATGTTTTCTTCACATCCTAATGTTATTTCCCGAACTACACGTGATGCCCCGTCTTCGAAAGCCAATTGTGATTCCTCATTACATTTATTCTCTCCATCTGAGTATCTTAGTTTAGCATTTTCTATTTTAGGTGTTCCTGCATTATCTGTATACAATGCTAAATCAATCGGAAAATTGGCTTGCTGGATGGTCAAATCTATTAACCATACTTCTGTTGTTTTATCTGACCTATTATTAGATGCTCAAGGTGAGCGTAGAGCCATTTTACAAAATAGAGCTGCAATAGATTATCTTTTGCTTAAACGTGGGCATGGCTGCTCAGATTTTGAGGGCCTTTGTTGTTTTAAATTGTGCGACCATTCCAAATCCATCCAGTCCCATATTGATAAACTTCCTGAATTAACTGAAGAAGTTAGGCAACACATAGATCAAGGGTGGTTTGATTGGCTTTTCAGTTGGTTGCCTGATTTGCACTCCCTGCTTCAAGTGTTGGGGGGTGTCTTGATTGCTATTTGTATTTTAGTTGCAATTTGTTGTTGCATTCAATGTGTCCCTTCCTTAATTCAAATTTTTAGACCACACACTATGTCTAGGTCTGCTAGTTTTGTTTCTTATTATTCTTCATCAGATGTTCGCTCAGTTTGACAGATGTTAGTTGACAAAAGTCAAGGGGGAAGTGTAGTGACCGGATATTTTGTCCTATTTCTGAGTGATGGTGACTTTAGTCTACTACCATCTTAGTATAGTGGATAGATCCCTATTTTCAACCTATTCTTAGGTTAGCCTTTTGACTTTGGCATAATAATATGTCCTTTTATCATTTTCGGCCTGAAGGCCTATATTAGAGGGTAGATCCTTTATTCCTGATACTATATTACCTATTGGTAGGGCTTGCTTATGTATTTAGATAGAGCTATGCGTCTCTTTCGGGCCTACAGGGCCCAAACGAGAGAGACTCCATTTTCTTTCCTGACTCGGCTGCTCGAGGCACTTGTAGGTCAAGAGTGATGTTTTAGTTATGAGCTGTTTTTCATTGGAGAGGTACCGGTCAGAGCTGGCCCTTATCGGAGGAATGTAAGCAGAGCTCGGGTTTTAGACGAAACAACAGTTGGCCACTGTGGGAGCGTCGGAGGCCCGGAGCCTAGTACAGGAATATGGTGGGTGGCAGGTTACTGTCTGGAAATTTCCATGAACGAGGAGCTCTTTATATTATCGAGGTGTAGAGAGGAGAGGCAGGCAGATGACAGTTAGCAGATGCAGGCGACAGTTGGAGTTTGGAGCGAAGGCCGATGATCTTTTGGAGAGACTGAAGCTACATCGTGAGTCAGTCTGTTAGAGCAGTTGGAGATAGTTAAAGGTCGGAGTTAGAACAATCAGAGTTAAGAAGTTAGTTGAATAGATGGTTTCCAGAGCGGTTGAAACTATATCATTAGGTTGAAGTCTGGAGGTGAAGACGGTTCGTGGGAGAGAGGAAGCCAGTGCAAAGTAATCGGTGCAGAGCTGAGAAACAGAGAAGAAGACGAGAGAAGGGTTCCAGTGCTTTGAAGGAGCATAGCGGTGCAGACGGGTATCCGTGGGTGCAGAGGGAATCTGAGATGAGCCAAGGCACAGACGAGAGAGGGGCCCAGATGACAGCTAGAACCGGACTCCGTAATTATAAGGTGAAGTCTGTCCTGCTATTGTAGCACACACATATACTAACTCTTTCCTTTACTTTTCAGGCTATGCTTAGACTGTTAGATAGTATTGTAACTTTATAATGTTTTCTTTGTCTGTTATTGTGTAATAAAGGGACCCCAGCTTGTAATGCACATATATATTTGAGTATTGTTTCTATGATAAAGCTAACCTTTCTTTACAGCCAGGTGCCAGCGTATGGAAGGATGGGCGATTCCATTCCTACAGGTAACTGATGCGGGAGATTCATTATGAGTTTTATGTCAAGGAATAATTCTTAAGTGTAACAATTTGGCAGTTCTTGTGTGAGAGGATCGGATCTCCTATCTATCACATGAGGGATAATAATTCATATAAGGTAGAAGATACTACCAGTAAATATTAGGTATTCAGAAACTTCCCCAATAGAGAGAGAGAGCAGAAGGTATTAATCGGACAGTGAGATCGCTCAAGATAGGGCGTTAATGAGAACACTAATTGGGATTGGTGTGTAATGAGATTGCTCAAGATAGGGCATTAGTAAGAACACCGATTGGGGATGGTGTGTAGTGAGATCGCTCAAGACAGGGCGTTAGTGAGAACACCAATTGTGGTTGGTGTGGTATAGTGAGCTGCTCTCCAATACGAAAGGGAGGGTAGAATAGTCCGGGCCAGATTGTCGCGGGGCTATAAGGTGAGATCATAGGATGAGATGTGGAATTCCGTAGTTATTAGTGACTATTCTTAGTAATCCCTTAGATCTAGCAGTATTTTTGATGGTACAAGCTTGTATATTGCAAATTCCCTATTCCCGGGTAAGTATTCAGGGACTGTTGTAATAGGGTCCGGGAAGGGATGGTGTTACGTTTTGGCCGGGTAGGTTGTATCTGAGTGAGTGGGTAATTCTTGGTCCGAGAATCCGGTCATTACACAGGCACAGGGCAGATACGGTTGCTTTTGTGTTTTTGCATGTTGACAGACACTGGGCAGTTGACAATAAGACATAATGCGATTTTGAGGTTTGAAAGGTTTCTAATGTAATGGCTGATGACTTTCCTTAAATCACACAGAACAGGTAATGCACACGAAGCAAATGTGATCAAATGGTATATACAAAGCGATACAAATGGGGATGATGGACGGAGCGTTTGAGCAAATCAAACACTCACCCCCAGTCAACTGATCTGGGTTTAATCCATCACCATTTCAGACATGTGCCATATGCAAATCAGTCTGACCCTGTGCCTCATGGGAACAGTCCAGCCCGAACTGCCAAGCCATGTCTTCCCTCGACCGGAAACAAGCATCCTGGGAACTGTTTTGGATTCGTAATCCTCATCAGCCAGGCTATCTTGAATCCAGTGGCAAGGGAGCAAGGGACTCACGTCTGAGCATACCCTGCCAACTTAGGGCGAACAAAGCGATACAAAAGGGTATGATGGACGGAGCGTTTGAGCAAATCAAACACTCACCCCCAGTCAACTCATCTGGGTTTAATCCATCACCATTCTTTAGCTCACTCCGCCACCCCAGTTCAGACATGGCCATATGCAAATCAGTCTGACCCTGTGCTTCATGGGAACAGTCCAGCCCGAGCTGCCAAGCTATGTCTTCCCTGGAGCGGAAAAAAGCATCCTGGGACCGGTTTCGGATTCATAATCCTCATCAGCCAGGCTATCTTGAATCCAGTGGCAAAGTGAGCAAGGTACTCACGTCTGAGCATACCCTGCCAACTTAGGGCGAACAAAGCGATACAAAAGGGGATGATGGACGGAGCGTTTGAGCATGAGGCACAGGGTCAGACTGATTTGCATGTGGCCATGTCTGAACTGGGGTGGCTGAGTGAGCTAAACAATGGTGATGGATTAAACCCAGATCAGTTGACTGGGGGTGAGTGTTTGATTTGTTCAAACGCTCCGTCCATCATCCCCTTTTGTATCGCTTTGTTCGCCCTAAGTTGGCAGGGTATGCTCAGACGTGAGTCCCTTGCTCACTTTGCCACTGGATTCAAGATAGCCTGGCTGATGAGGATTATGAATCCGAAACCGGTCCCAAGATGCTTGTTTCCGGTCCAGGGAAGACATGGCTTGGCAGTTCGGGCTGGACTGTTCCCATGAGGCACAGAGTCAGACTGATTTGCATATGGCCATGTCTGAACAGGGGTGGCTGAGTGAGCTAAAGAATGGTGATGGATTAAACCCAGATCAGTTGACTGGGGGTGAGTTTTTCATTTGTTCAAACGCTCCGTCCATCATCCCCTTTTGTATCGCAAATGGTACATACAGACACAAACTGCAGTTTTGCATGAACAGTGGGTGCAGACCCCAGTAGAAAGTCCAGGGTGGTGTTTGAGGTGCCTGAGATACAGGATTGCCCAGTGAAATGGAACAATGAGTTGTGGCAAGAAATATTACTGAAAAGCGCAGCTACTGCTTATCATGTAGAAGCTCATTGTCCCAACATTTACTGGACAGAACCTTTAACTCCCTTACAGATGAAAAGGGTAAAATCTTGGAGACAGAGGGGGTGACACAAGATTCTTAGTTGGTGTACGTGACTCAGTTTGAGCACCTAGGAGAGAAAGACACTACTATCCAGTGGGCGGAGAATGAAGGGATGCATATTCTCCTAGACTCACTTAGAATTGTGATTCCTATTTGTCAGTATGCACAGCACAGAGCAGTCCTACAGAAGGTGAGGGGTCAGTTGGAGAAAGGAAAATTACCAGAGCAGATAGGGCAGATGGATTGCCTTGAGCTCGTGCAAAATGATCAAGGGTATACTTATTCAGCAGTATATGGAGAGATAGTCCGGAAGGGGACTGTTGCAGCCCTTCTTACTGAGCAAGGGAAAGGAGATTCTCAGATAATTCACCAGAGCCAGCAGTGAACCATGCAAACGGACCCAAACAGAAAAAGGAGAACGAGTGCTTTTTGAAAAAAAATGTTTGCAAGAAGAGTGATGCTTGTGTATTTTTCACTGACGGCCGTACTCCTATCCTTCATAAGTAAGTGACAACCCAACTTCGGGTGTTTCCTTCACAACACGTGCAATTTACCACTGTGCAAGGTTTACATGATTCTCTTCTCTGTCCATAGGGTCTCAGCTGAGCCCCACATCATTTCTTTTACCTTCTCTACGAACACAACGGATGTTCAACTAGGTAACTTTCAACTAGGTAACTTTCCTACCCTTCTTTTTAGCAACGTATTCATTTTTCCTAAGCTCTTAATCTCCTTTTAAAACGTGGTGTTCATTCACCCTTAGGTGCTCCATACTCCTCGAGTACTGAGGAAGACCCCATTCTAAGTTCGAATCCACCTAGCACACCAAAGGTGTGGAACCGTCGACTACAGCCTGTACGAAAGCCAGAACCACTGAAATCAAGACAGCAGTGTTCATATAGGGCTATGTGTTGTCCATGGAACAATTGACCTTTCTAAGAAAGGCCGGATCAGCTCATATATAGGATGATGATGTATATATGTGACACTACCCTGTCCTTGTCCACCTCCACTTTTGCACCATAATCACTTTAACACTCCATTCCCTTCTCCCCCTACCCGAGAACCAAATTTTGCAAGTCTTTTTGTTTTCAGATGCAACCAAAAAAGCAACTTTGTTACCACATTTTATGGATCATTATGGTAATTCAAATAAATTGCATTTACTTGGGAATGTGAAAACTGAAGAATTTGGTCTTGTGAATGCGTTTGATTGGATCTGTATAACTTTTTGTCTTGAACAATTTGTGCTACCTGACCATTGCATACTGTACTGTATTTGTAACCCAGGTCTAGTTGCCAAGTGGGTATCCCCATTGATTTATAACATGTTCGTGTTTCAGATCATACTGCGACGTGTTGGTGTACCTGTACTGCATATGGGTGCCTTTGTCTGAGTGGGCCCGTGAGGGTGTTGGACCCCCTAACCCTAGAGCGATCACCAGACAGTGCCGACTGACATCACTGCTGACATCCTTTGGCTGAATCAACCAGATGAACTTACCTAGCAATGACTGTTTTTGCATACATTGAAAATGAAGAGAAAAATGTTAAAAGATACCATTTCAAAGCAAGAAGTCTGTATAAATACAGAGAGTTTTTTTAAGCAAAATATATAAGTTCGGCTGTTACAATAGTAGAAGTTCCAGAATTAGTAATTTATAATATTAGGAGCATCAATGAGTTAACATGTTTGATTCTATTTATACATTAATTTTGTGTATTCATCGTACATTTTATTCCAGAAGCTGAGTTATTATCAGATATGCATGAGCTATTTTAGATGAAGTATTATCTTACATTTATTCCTAAAGCCAAGTTATCAGATATGCATGAGCTATTTTAAATGAAGTATTATGTTACATGCTTTAATATTGTCAGTTTTAATGTGTGCCTCATTTTGTATTCATGCTTTTTCCTAAAATGTTGATCTTTTGATATATGTGTGTTATGATAGTCAAAGGTCATGGGGCGGAATGGAGTGCTCGAGGCACTCCTAGGGTTTGAAACCACATGATGACCTTTGACTATCAGTACATTAGAACAAAGGTCCCAGTATACGGATGTATGGAAAAACTACAAAGTTATGATGAGTTAAACAAAAATGAAACATAACATATTATTCTTGATGTACAGTGTTGTTTAATCACACTGAACAACCATTTCAATAGCTGATACTTTAAAATCAGTGCCCCAGGGAGAAAGGGTGGGTGGTATGGTGAATGAAGTGAGGATAAGGAAGTGAGTGAAACAGTGTATAATTCACGTAATCAATTATATTTAGGGCTCCGTTTTTCTGTTTTTACGGATTTCTACATATAAATACAGACGGAATTCTATATTTCCTTTGTCTGCATTTATATTTAAAAACGGTCAAATACTAGAAAACGTTGCTGCGCTCGAATCCAGAGTTCTCGCCATGCCCCCTTCCTGCTGCTGGAAATTCATTCCAGAGTAGCCTCACCCAAGTACTTCACAGGTCTTTTCAAAGACCATTTATTGTTAACCAGCCTTTATTGGTCTTTCAACGCCCCTGACTCCCTGTCCCAGGCCCCATTCTGTCAGGATTCAGGACAGCTTGTCAGTTTCTAAACTAACTTCAAAACAAAAATAGAAAAATAATGCTCCTCGAGTTAAGCCGAGACAACGTTTATGAGTACTAAAGAAACAGCACTACATCACGCTCATTGGGGGTTGTGTAACAAAGTCCATGCAGCTGTAGGCTGGTGGGAACAAACGTGGTGAAAGCACGACCTTGAACTGATCAAAAACAAAACTCCAGCTGGGAGAAAAAGACACTCAGCAGCGCAAAATGAGACTGCTTTCATTGCAGGCGGCTTTCATTGCAGGGTCAAATGTCGAGTGGCTGCACCTGGGAGCAGGGGCGGTCTTCTTTTAAAGGCAGTGATGTCATCTGATATGTCCTGGATGCAGCTTGGGATAGCACACAACCTAATCCCCCCCACCCAATGAATTGTGGGAGATGTAGTGTAATACAAGCAGTTAAGGACCCCATACAGGAAGTCTAAGGTGTAACACATACAGGGCACATTTTAAGCACTTGAATTCACAGTGCTGCAGCAGCGCATCCTGGCACATGGCTTTTTTTAACCTAAAAGATGACTTTTCCTCTTAAAAGGAGGTATTGTATCATTTTCGACACACAAAAGTGCTGGCGGGCGGGTATTTTTGCATTCCTTGACAGATCAACCCTATGTAGCCTGCTTCGGTTCCTGAGAGGACAGGAGAGTCTCTTCCCTTGCTGAGCTTTCCACGACCACTGCACATTTCCTACACAGCTCTGTCCGGCATCAAATCAACAACCCTACGCTACACCTCCCCCCACTAGAATGTCTGCATGTGGAGCCCACACAGGAATATGCAGTGAGTGGCTTAGCACATTTGCCATAAGCAAGAAGGAAATTGGAACCCTTTCGTCCACAGTTTGGGCGGTAAAGTGCAGCTATAGTGGAGTACAGTGCGGCCCCAAGGCTCCGTTGCCCCTGCACCTGCTGCACCACCGATAGCTGTTCCTCTGGTTAATATTTTGTACCACCCCCATGATTTTCTTAACTTTGTTCGCAGTACATATATAAATATTAACTTTACATTTCTATGGCATGAAAGTCTCATAGTACCCTTTGCAATGTAAATGGTCTAGCCCATTGGCAATCACTCAGTGGTTTAATTCATAGTTAATGATGGAACACATCATGACTAGTCTGTGGTACACGGACGTGCCTGTGAGGGAAAGGAGGGAAAATGAGGGGCAGATTGCTGGTGGCAGGGCGGCGAACGAGGGGAGGTGGAAGGAATGTTCGACTGCCCAAGACAGAGGTATTGAGGGAAAGGTAAAATGTGAAATGCATGGAATAATAGAAAAATATTGCATTTATGTAATGACCGCATCTGTTCTGTCAACCAGCATTAGGTAATTTTTCACCAGAGGAATTCTGTCTATATTTTATATTTGAAAGGAAAGCTTGATGTGAGGAAGCATTTCATGAGGCAGATCAAATGCAGTTCTGCAATTTACAAATTTGTCAAAAAATGTCATCTGCTGTGGAATGCCAATTTCACACAGCATTCTGTCTGTGGTTGATCATTTTTCGGCACGGCTTCATATGTTCATGCCCTTCGAACTTTGCTGTGGGTGTGAGAAAACATGGATGGAGTAGAATAAGAAATTATTTAATCTGCTCGCTGGGATCACCCTAGAGTGGTTTAGCATCTATTTTCAGGTGGTTAACCTTAGACTGAGATAGTAACTTTCAGGGCACGTGGCGTGTAGCTTGGGATCTACACATAAAAACACCACCACCAATATAGGGAACCTTACGTACTTTCCATGTGAAAACTATAGACATTTGAATGCAGATTTCTAGCTGGCTTTAGATGGAAATACAGAAGCGCTGGCACATGTTTGCTCCTGATAAGTGCTTGTACTCTAGCCTAAAGTGTTTTTATAGCAGAACTGAGAAGCACATGTACTCTCCTTTTCAAATTACTCGGTACTGGACCATTTAAAGCACTGCTAAAGCCACAACATATAGCTAGTTTAAGTGAGTGCATGTGTGCATTGTCAATTTAAATAAATGTGGAAAAATACTAGCTATAGCATTGCCTTTTACTTGTGGCAAAATTAAATGTGGATAAATATAGAAAAAATGCCCAAAAAATAAATATGGATATGGCAAAAAAAATAAATACTATAAAACCGGGAGCCCTAATTATATTACAGCACAAAAGTGGGCTCATACAAGAGCCAGGTTATTCACATACAACTGTTAGATAGACATGGTTCCAAACAAAAGTCACAGTGATGAATCACTGTTGATCTAGCTGGCTAGTGTAGGAGATGTCGACGTTTCGACCCCTGGTAGTAGTAGCTAAGAAAACAAGTTACTTACCTGTAACTTTGGTTCCCCAGTATTGGTAACTTTCATAGATTCCCATGCTTTGTATCATTCCCCGTCGTCGGAATGGGAGCCTCGGTAGTATCACAACCATAGAAACAAAAGAGAAAAATAGGCCTAGGCCTCATCTCATTTTGTATCCTATCACTCTCTTTGGGTAAAAGAGACCAAAATGTTGCCAGGACCAATCAGAGCAGCCTCACCCCATAGAACCTTCCTGAGAGAGCTCAGAGCCTCAGATTTTCGTAGCCGTTGTGCAAACCGCCACTAACTCTGTAAAAAGACCGAGCTTTCCCAGGGGAGGAGGGTGGGCGCATGGGAATCTATGAAAGTTACCAATACTGGGGAACCAAAGTTACAGGTAAGTAACTTGTTTTCTTGCCCCAGTATTGGAACTTTCATAGATTCCCATGCTTTGTATCAGAGTAGCTAGCAGTAAATTACCAAGACACATTTTGTAGATACATGGTATCACATAACCACATAGCAATACTGATAGCATAGCAAAAACAAGAAACAAAATGTGCTCACCAGGAAGGAGGGACTGTAGGGAAAGCTCACCTCTCAATGAAAAAGATTCCGCAGAACTGCTTGACCAACAGCCGCGTCGTCTCGTCCTGCAGATTCCAGGCAGTAGTGTTTCGTGAAGGTATGAGTACTGCTCCACGTTGCTGCCCTGCATATGTCCTTAATGGCGACTCCATAGAAGATAGCCACAGACGATGCCACAGACCTTGTGGAATGTGCACGGACCTTTCTGTCCAGTGGCTTGCCCGCCTCCTGATCGCAGAATTGAATCGCATTTGAGATCCAGCGGGAAATGCCACTCTTTGCCAAAGGAAACCCCTTCCGTGGTGCGCTGTAGGACACAAACAATTGGGATGATTTTCGAAAGGGTCGTGTGCGTTCTAAGTAGAATTTCAAGCATCTTTGAACGTCCAAAGAATGTAATAAGCATTCCGCAGGCGTAGAAGGGCGCGGAAAGAAAGACTTTAAAATCAAAGGTTCATTCAAGTGGAACTCAGACGGCACCTTCGGAATACATTTCGGACTGGTGCGAAGAATAAGCACATCCTTTTTGAATTGAAGGAATGGATGCACTATGGATAGGGCTTGAAGCTCACTAACTCTTCTCGCTGAATTTTAGAGCTAAGAGGAGGGCAAGCTTCCAAGACAGGAATTTCAAGTCCACCTTGTGCACCGGCTCAAACGGAGCTTTCATGAGTTGAGCCAGGACAAGATTGAGCTGCCAAACTGGCGGAGGAGGGCGAACAGGAGGATACATCCGAAACAAGCCTTTCAAGAATTGTTTAACAATCCTAGAGGACCATAAGGACGGGCCTGAAGAACTGCGCCGAAACCTCGATATGGCTGCAAGATGTACCTTCACAGACGAATGCGCCAACCCAGACTTAGCCAATGATAGTATATATGGCAAAAGTTGATGAGGCAGAGATTTGTAAGGATGGAGACCCTGTCTTTGACACCACAGGCAGAACCTCTTCCATTTCGCCTTGTAAGTTTTATTAGTGCTTGGTGCCCGAGCCTGGGATAACACTTCTCTACACTCCTTGGGGAGATTCAGATGACGGAACTCTCTGTGTTCAGGAGCCACGCTGTCAAGTGCAGCGATTTCGGATCCGGATGGAACACTTGCCCCTGATCCCAAGATAATAGGGATGGAATTGGTCTCAAGCGAATTGGATGATCCTGGGAGAGTAGAAGGAGTTCTTTGTACCAGAATTGCCGGGGCCACGCCGGTGCAATGAGAATCATCTTGCAAACTTCCGCCTTCATCTTTCCGAGTACTCGTGGGATGAGGGGAATTGGCGGAAAAGCGTAAAAGAACGCGCCGTACCAGGCAATCGAAAGAGCGTTCCCCAGAGATCCCTGATGGTGAACTTTGCTTGCATAGAACCTGCATTTGGCGTTCACCGGAGAGGCAAAGAGGTCGATGGTCGGTGTCCCCCAGACCGAGAACACACTCTCCAGAATGGACTGATTCAATTCCCATTCGTGATTCACCTCTGTCTGGCGACTCAGGGCATCCGCCGTGACATTGAGAGAACCTGCCAGGTGTTCGGCCTTCAAATGGATCCTGTGCAGAATCGCATAATCCCAGATTCGCTGAGCCTCTTTGGACAGAGTTTGTGACTTCGTTCCTCCTTGCTTGTTGATGTAGTGCATGGCCGTCGTATTGTCCGTCCGGACAAGCACTGTTTGATTTTGAACTCTGGGAAGGAAAGCCTGCAAAGCCAACCGAATGGCCTTTAGCTCCAGAAAATGTATATGGCACTGGCACTGGCGCTGGTCTGGACTCCAGTGTCCGCTGACTTGAAGCTCTCGGAGCACTGCTCCCCAGCCTTCCAAAGAGGCATCTGTAGTCATAATCGGGGGGGATGGTGAAATCCTGAATGTCAGACCTTCCGCGATATTGTCTTTTACTAGCCACCACTCGCATGCTGTTCTCATTTGTAGCGTCACAAACACCTTGTCTTAGAATGATCCCTCTGCCTGGCACCATTGCTTGTCTAGCTCTTCTTGCAGAGGACGCATTCGCAACCTGCAATGCGGTATTAATGGTATGCAGGATGACATCGACCCGAGCAGGGACTTGTATTTTAGGACTGAAAGGCATTTCTTGTTGAGCACCTGGCGAGCCGAGACAGTTAACTTTTGTTGATGTTCCTCCGAAGGACGAGCTATGCATTGCGTCGTGTCCAAAATGGCCCCAAGGAACCTTGTGGATCTTGAGGGCTGCAGAACTGACTTGTGTTTGTTTAGTTGAAGGCCCAGGTGATTGAACAACTGGATGCAAGTTGAAACGGCATGAGAAGTTTCCTTGAAAGATGAAGCCTTGACGAGCCAGTCGTCCAAGTAAGGGAAAACTTCCAGGGATTGTTTTCGTAGAAATGCTGCTACTGGTGCTAACACTTTGGCCTTCGGTCTGCACCACGGGTCTTCACCAAACGGAAGCACCTTGAATTGGAAATGGCTCTTGCCCACTGTAAAGCGTAGATATTGTCTGTGAGCTGGGTGTATCGGTATGTGGAAATACGCATCTTCTAAATCCAGAGATGCCAAAAAATCGCCTGGGTTCAAAAGAGGAAGAATAACTTGGAAAGTGACAAAAAACACTACGGTGAGGTAGGACTCAGGGGAATATTTAGAGACCTGGCTCTGGACACAACCCCCACGAATACGGAACAACTAAGAGGTGTCAGAGGGTCTAAAAAAGAAGTAAGGATTTACAGTGTATAAAGTACAGACAGAAAACAAGGGACCTCTAGAACTGACCTGTGAAACGTGGTGTACAATGACAACCTAGATAGATGGTCAGAGACACCCATCAGTCACCACTCGGAACCGCCCTTCATCATTTGGGATTTTTTCAAAACCATCCATGCAGGTATGTATTACTCAGTCAGAAAGAGACCAGAGTGTAAAAAGGTCTCATTCACTGAGCAAACAGTGGTATGGTAGACCCCTCCTCCGGGCTGGTGAATGGTCAAAATGTGGTGTGACTGGGGAAGTGCAGTGCTAAAAGGTGTGAAAAATAATGAAAATATGTGTATTAAAATTGGATGAGGGAGCACAGAACAAACTTTATTCGGATGGTGCTCAATCCGCCAATATTAAAAAATAGTTAAAGACAGTTTGAAAAATATACTGTCTAGAGGTGGAACTGGGTCGACATGTTTCAGCAACCAGGGGACACAATTGTCCTTGCTTTCATCAGGACCTTAACAACAATTACATGCTACTGCATACATAAAATAAATGATAAGTGACAACTAAAAGACAGGTGTAACAGACAAGTACAGAGATCACCTGCGGTATCCAAGTGAAGCGTCTTGTCTTTAAATCACAGCTTATGTCGTTCACTAAAAGGTCAGAACACAAGAGGGTTACATGTCAAACAGAGTGGCCTCATACAACCAACCTCACATTTAAGCCAAGTCTAATAAGTATAGACCTTAGACTAAGTCTGGCTAAGGATGCTGACTCTAAACACTCATAAAAGTAGTGTATTAAGTATATCATCTTTGGATATATAATTTATATGCCAAAACGAACAGAAGCACATCTTACCATAGCTTGTAAGTAGTGAAGGCCTCACCCCACCTGGCAGTGGCTCAGGGAATAGAGTGAAGCACCGCTCTATAAAACATGAAAGAAAGGAACGTTTTTCTAAAGTGTGCAGAAACCGCCATATCCACGAGTCCTTCAATAAGTTTAAAAACAAAATGTGCGAAGTTGTGCTAATTCGCATCAAATTACACGAGTCTCTCACGAATAGGGGATAATTACAGCATGTTATAGATTATCCCCGAATAAGAGACTCATATCAGAGCTTACGCTAGATGTCATATGCGTAAATGCAGAGACCTATATCTCAGAGAAACCTTCAGTGGACTGCGCGTAAACAAACAGTATGCGCAGGATCGTTTAGCAATAATTCATATCAGTTACACGAGTCTCTCAAGGGTAGTTAGCAGTCTAACCATAGAACAGAGACTAGCGTATCGATAAGCGTGATGGTAGTTAGACTGAAGGCTCGCGCTAAAATAACTTAATCTTGAACGCAAAGAAAAGGTAGCAGCCCTACCTATCCGTCGGTACTTCCTCGTTGGCGTCTGAACCAACTGGGGAGGCATCGAGCCGTCAATGAAGGTCTCAATAAGAGCTCGTTCCTGATTGGCCGTCGTAACCACGTGACTCACTCATCGCGCCATATGATTGGCTGTACGGCGCGAAAGGTGTTAGTGCAATCGGCATTGGATGTTGGCCGTCACCATGGGTACCCTGTGTATATATAACATTAGATAGCCGATTATTCAAAACAGTAATTAGTTTATAAATAAAGCACCCACATTAATGTCCATAGGGAATGCGGCAGATGGTCGCAAGATTCATACCCCTCAGGATCGAAGTCGGAAGAAATTCCTGGCCACAACCCAATTGCAGGATGAAAGCCAAAATCGATGGAACTACATATTTGCCATAACAACTGTGACAGAGAGTCATCAAGCTCGACTGTCTCAAAAGTGAAGTATACGTATTTAATCATAGCGATTATAAGGATATGTTAAGACCTATTGGCAAACCGCTATAAGTAGAATAACATGTCACACATTAGAAAAGGGGGCTCTAAGATTGTATCTAGATGAAAGGCTCAGCCATGACTGGTATTAGGAATGCAGCTATAGATGTGGGTGAGTTCACAAGGTGGAACAGGGAATTTCATCATTTAGCCCATTACGGTGGGTGTCCAGCTTGAGGACCCATCTCTGTTCCTTCAAAAGAAGGAATTTTGCTACATCTGCAATATGAGAAGGAATGAAGGGCTGCTCTAACACAGTCCATTGAAATGAGGTAGAAGGTTCATTGGCTTCTAGAAAGTGTGTAGTGAGCTTGGTGGCCTGCCTTTTGCACCGGATAGTGCTCTTGTGTTCTGATATCCTGATGCGTATTTTGCGAGTGGTCATTCCCACGTATCTGTATCCACAAGGACATGTGATAAGATAGATTAGTCGTTCACTGTTACAGTTGGTGAATCTCCGTTTAAGAATCTCTGGTGGTCTCGAAGTTCCTATATCGATCTCCGTCACCAACTGTAACAGTGAACGACTAACTTATTGAAGGGCTCGTGGATATGGCGGTTTCTGCACACTTTAGAAAAACGTTCCTTTCTTTCATGTTTTATAGAGCGGTGCTTCACTCTATTACCTGAGCCCCTGCCAGGTGGGGTGAGGCCTTCACTACTTACAAGCTATGGTAAGATGTGCTTCTGTTCGTTTTGGCATATAAATTATATATCCAAAGATGGTATACTTATTACACTACTTTTATGAGTGTTTAGAGTCAGCATCCTTAGCCAGACTTAGTCTAAGGTCTATACTTATTAGACTTGGCTTAAATGTGAGGTTGGTTGTATGAGGCCAGTTTCTTTTGACATGTAACCCTCTTGTGTTCTGACCTTTTAGTGAACGACATAAGCTGTGAGTTAAAGACAAGACGCTTCACTTGGATACCGCAGGTGATCTCTGTACTTGTCTGTTACACCTGTCTTTTAGTTGTCACTTATCATTTATTTTATGTATGCAGTAGCATGTAATTGTTGTTAAGGTCCTGATGAAAGCAAGGACAATTGTGTCCCCTGGTTGCTGAAACATGTCGACCCAGTTCCACCTCTCGACAGTATATTTTTCAAACTGTCTTTAACAATTTTTTAATATTGGCGGATTGAGCACCATCCGAATAAAGTTTGTTCTGTGCTCCCTCATCCAATTTTAATACACTTATTTTCATTATTTTTCACACCTTTTAGCACTGCACTTCCCCAGTCACACCACATTTTGACCATTCACCAGCCCGGAGGAGTGGTCTACCATACCACTGTTTGCTCAGTGAATGAGACCTTTTTACACTCTGGTCTCTTTCTGACTGAGTAATACATACCTGCATGGACGAAAAAATCCCAAATGATGAAGGGCGGTTCCGAGTGGTGACTGATGGGTGACTCTGACCATCTATCTTGGTTGTCATTGTACACCACGTTTCACAGGTCAGTTCTAGAGGTCCCTTGTTTTCTGTCTGTACTTTATACACTGTAAATCCTTACTTCTTTTTTAGACCCTCTGACACCTCTTAGTTGTTCCGTAACTTGGAAAGTGACCATCCTGAAAGAGAGTTTGATGAGATAAGTGTTGAGCTCTCGTAGGTCTAGTATGGGACGCCAAGTTTCTGCTGTCTTCCGAACCAGGAAGAACCTGGAATAAAAACCTCTGCCCCTCTGAGAGAGAGGCACCGGTTCTATTGCCCCCTTGATGAACAATTGGTGGGCTTCGAGGTGGAGCAGACTCAGATGTTTTGTGCGGTTGGCGCCCGGAACTCTTGTTGGAGGAAGATCTTGGAATTCCAACGTATGGCCACTCTGAACAATATTCAGGACCCACTGGTCCGATATTATACACTTCTAGCTGTTCAGACAAAAGGATATCCTGCCCCCCACTGATGTTACTGGGAGGGGAGGAACAGTAGGTAGAGCCAGGAGGCCGCTATTGCCTCTTGGCATGGTTGCGTCCTTGGTGGTTCTGACACCCTCGCTGAGGCTGGCGAGAGAAAGACGCCAATTGTCCCTGCCGTTGATTTGAATATTGAGTCTTGTAAGACTGCGAAGACTGTGAGGAATATCTCTGCTAGGTGTTTCCCCTATAAGAAGAGAAGCCTCTGCCTCGTGCATCTCTAAATGGGACCTTACGATAGTTCAGTGATCCCAATGACTTCGCTGTGTCCGTATCTTTCTTTATACTTTGCAGGGCATCATCAACATGTTTACCAAAAAGCATCTCCCCTTCAAATGGGAGGTCCAGGATTTTATTTTGGACCTCCTGACGAAACCAGGTGGCTCTCAGCCAGCCCTGACGACGTAGTACTGCTGACCCTGCTGAGGCACGAAAAGCCGTGGAAGCAATATTTATAGCACAGTCAATTACTTCGGAGGAAGACTTTTCTCCCTCCATAAGGACTCTACTGGCCTCTTCCTTCGCGGAGTCTGGCAGTTGTTCCACAAATGGCTCCATGTCACACCACATCGTATCTGCCTAGAATGGCGAGAGCATTTGCTGCTCGAACAAGCAAGCTGGCCATGGAAGAAAACCTCTTTCCCACATTATCCAGGCGCCTACCGTCCTTGTCCGGAGGCGTAGTCAAAGGCGTTGATGGGTTTTTGGATTTGCTTTGAGCAGCCTGGGAGATAACAGAATCAGGCTTCGGCTGACCAAGAAGACAAGCTGGACTGCCCTCTGGAGCCTTATATTTCTTTTCCAGCCTAGGAAGAACCGGGATAACAGTGGCAGGATTCTGCATGATTTTTATCCCTTCATCCCACACATGCTCAATTATGGGAATGGATTTGACTGATTTTTTGTATTGTTCTTTGAAGTCAAACAGGAAACATTCAGACTCTTCCCTTGTAATTGGTAGTCCAAACCTCTTTGACACTCTCTCCATGAGGTTATGGAATCCCCCTTTATCGACTGGAGGGGAAACAGATGTATCTCGACCAGTGGCGTCTGGGTCTTGTAGTCCACTGTCACCGGGATCCAAGTCTGGGTCCTGCAATGGATCAGTCAAAGGATCCACCTGTACTTCATCATCAGAAGAGGAATGCTGCTGAACGGTATTGGCGGGCTCGGGATCCGATGTCCGGGAAAGGACCGTTGGTATGACCACTAGCGTGAGAGGTACCACTTGCGAAGGAGGCTGCACGACCACTGGTTGCGCTTGCGGCAACACCTGAGGCGGAGTTTGCGCAGGCTGCAATAAAGGTTCCGAAGGAAACCTGGTTCTATAGTCCTGCAGCATCATCTGTAGATCAGAGATTAGAGAGACCGGCATGGCCACCATGTCCTGTCCTAAACCAGGTAGACGTTGCTCCGGAGGAACATAGCGATGCACCTCTTGATCATATGCATGCTCATAATATTCCTCCGTGTCAGTCTCTTGCAATTTGACATGTAAATCTGAGGGACTGTAGGCATCCCCATATTGGCCTCCATCATCCTCTTTCTCATCCGACTCGTCATCCAGAAGCAGTGTAGGTGGAAGCGTCAAAACCCGTCTTGGAGACGTCATTTCAGGTGTAATCTTCAGCTTTTGAATAGGAAATTGCAGTTTATGACACGTCGACGACCTCGTCGACGGAGCCGCCGTCGACGGTGATGGAATCGTCGACGGTACAATGGCCCTCGTCGACGGAGCCTTGGACGTCGTCGACGGTATTATTGTCGACGGTTTCGTCTACGAACTCGTCGTCATCACCATAAGCGTCGTCGTCGAAGTCGTTGTTGTCGTCGACGTAGTCTTCGTCGACGACAAGGCAGTTGACAGCACCTTCCCGGAGATCTTCATCGTTGACGAGGAAGAAGTCATCGTCGACGAACCTGGTACTTTAAACGACGATGAAGTCGTCGACGTCGAAATCGCCACCGACGACGATCCCGTCGATGGGGCCAAGGAAAAAGCGGGAATTTTCACAGAAGCACTCGTCGTCGACGTTCCTGATGTTTTTGTCGTCGATGGACGCTGTTTTTTCTCAGGAACGGCCCTGGATTGACTGTAAAGTATTTTTCACCAGTCTTTTCCTTTTTGGACGGAGGAGAAGTGATAGAAACCTCCTTTTTGTCCTTGGTGGCTGTAACCAATCCAGCAGCCTGTCCCTGCCTCTCCTTTTCACTTCCGTGAGGAGATTTAATGGGACTAGCCCTCTCAGACCTGTCAGAGATCTTATGAGGGGCCTTGATAGGGGGCTCGGCTGAAGAAGGAGGAGACCTACCCCTCTTCTTGGATCTGTGAGAGGAAGCCATAGATGTTGAGTCCTCTTCATCTGATGAAAGCACCTCCTTCTGAGTCGTCATTTTCTGAAGCCAGGTCAATAGCCAGCCCTCTCTGTCCCGAAGCGTTTTCGTAGAGAAAGTTCTACAAATCTTGCAGTCAGTGGCCTTGTGGTCCGGGTATAAGCAATATATACAGTTTTCATGCTTATCTTCCACAAAAAGTCGTTTTTTCCCACAAGAGGCACAGGACCTGAATAAGGCCTTCTTCTCCTTGTCAGACATGTCTTGATTGTAGTAGAAAAGCTGAAGAAATAACAAGTAAGAATGAGAAAATTGAGCAGAGCTCAGTGGAGACTCCCTAGCACAACGTGCAGTAGAAAAATCTGAGGCTCTGAGCTCTCTCAGGAAGGTTCTATGGGGTGAGGCTGCTCTGATTGGTCCTGGCAAAATGTTGGTCTCTTTTACACAAAGAGAGTGATAGGATACAAAATGAGATGAGGCCTAGGCCTATTTTTCTCTTTTGTTTCTATGGTTGTGATACTACCGAGGCTCCCATTCCTACGACGGGGAATGATACAAAGCATGGGAATCTATGAAAGTTCCAATACTGGGGCAAGTGTGTCCCTTACGTCAGGGTCATCCTCAGGACAGAAGTGTGGGAGGGGGAGTGGGGGCAGGGTTCCTAGAGATAATAAAGAAACTTTAAAACCTGGAATTCCCATGTAGGGAGTGAGATAAAAATGCAATTGAGAACCTAGAAATCCAGGATTACCATCAGTGGCCCAAACGTTGGGCTTGAGGATCAGGAGGGCGCCTGGGATCTAAACTGTAGTAAGAGAGAGCAGTCACCTGCAAAGGTAATAAGCAGGTTCAGAATACACAGAGGGTTCACCTTTGTAGATAAGAAAAGGTTGGGGCTCCCTAATACACTTACTTGTGGGTGTACTCATCAATGTCTGAATGAAAGTGTGACCAGTCAGGGTTAGTCTGCTGGTTCCAGAAAGATCAGGATCCTTGGAAAGCAATGGCGTTGAGCAAGATTGCTCCGTACTCAGTCTTTCTCTGGGAAGAGAATGGCAAGAGATTGCACCGACTCCAAACAGTGAAATATTGACAAAGCATAAATAAAAAGGGCTTGGAGCATGACCTCTTCTGGCTCAAATGGGAGAAAGGGTTTCCAGCTCCGTGAAGGGGCCAGACAACCGACATAGAAATTTGGGCTGCAAAACCCATGCTGTTTAAAAACTTTTATCGCGCTCAGTGAATTGGCCAAATACCCGGAGTGTCGTGTGATATTAACCTTATTATTTAGCTGTGACCTGCGTGTCTCACCAAGGCTCAGGAATTATATAAAAACATTTAGCGCGAGGTGCAGGAATGCCTAATATAAGATAAAAGACAGCTGTGGCAGGTATCACAAGTCTACAAACAATGTCAACTGCGCGTGGAGCGATTAGTTTATGAGAAAGTGCTCAGGGCAGAGGTTGGTTCAGTCGAGCAATGGTAATTACTGAAGGAACACGCTTTTGTATTAAAGGTCGACTCCGTGTTGGGAGGGGTAGAGAAATATCTGAAGCGCGAAGGCAGGGAAGAAAGATGCATTCCAGGGCTTACCGTATTTGCTGGGAACGTGTTGATCCGGGAAAGGGAGCCTGAGACCGGAACCTGTCAGTTAAATAGGCCTGTTAGAGGCAGGCAATTACGCAGTTGTGCATGACAAATTGCAGATGCTCCTAGTCATGTGAATGGCAGGGAAAACAGACTAAGAAAGGGCTGCGCCTCGTGTAAAGCTACTGTATTTCATCCTCGTTGGCAACAGTAGTTGGCCAATGTGTCCGTTTCAGGACATGGCTTGGCAGTTCGGGTTGGACTGTTCCCATGAGGCACAGAGTCAAGACTGATTTGCATATGGCTATGTCTGAACTGGGGTGGCTTGGTGAGCAAAATAACGATGGATTAAACCCATATCTGTGACTGGGGGTGAATATTTTGCCATTGTGCAACATTCCGTCCATCATCTTGTGTGTTTTGCTGTTCACCCTATGTGGGAAGGGTATGCCCAGACGTGAGTCCCATGCTCACTAAGCCACTGGAGACAAGCTATCCTGGCTGAAGACGGCTGATAGCCAGAAACCGGTCTTAGGATGCTTGATTCCGGTCCAGGGAAGACATGGCTTGGCAGTTCGGGCTGGACTGTTCCCATGAGGCACAGGGTCAAGACTGATTTGCATATGGCCATGTCTGAACTGGGGTGATTTGGTGAGCAAAATAACAATGGCTTAAACCCAGATCTGTGACTGGGAATGAATGTTTTGCCATTGTGCAACATTCAGTCCATCATCTTGGGTGTTTTTCCATTTAAGAATAAACAGGCAGATGAAAACTTGAGCTCACTCGTAATTATTAAACACCCTTTAAACGTGTGTTATTGTCAAACAGCAGCACATATTAATTCAAGTCAAATACATTTTACAAGTGCTCGTAATGGGGCATTGCTACAAGCAAGAGTTAAATCACCTGCATGAGGAGACAAAAAGACAGGCAAAAATTTGAAATAGAACATTATTCATGGTATATCACGGGTCACTTGAAGGACTTTAAATATGTTATGATGTAATGTTCTGTTTTTGAGTCATGGATCCAATATTACTGTAAAGAGTCTAGGCATAGTTGTATATTGTTAAATAGTCAAACATTTCAGAAAGCTCATATTCGGTCTAGGGTACCAGTGCGCTTGGTCTAAAGCCATCTTGTAGCTGTAAATCGTACATTGTCATGTTCATATCTGTTCCTTGAGTGTGGAAGAGTATTCAGTGGTGTATGGGTTCCCCCTTAAACGAGACATGCTAGTTGTGGGTGGCTGACCTCTGATTCTTTGCAACCATTCAGTATGGAGTCCAGGAGGGCCATCCATTTGCATTCCCTTACATCCATGATCGCAGCAATGTTCCCTCCCCTGGGACCCAGGGAGGCCTTCTCAAGAACCACCCAATGGAGATCATCTGGGCTGTTGTCTGCAGTTCTAAAATGTTCAACCAAGGGTGCTCTTTGTACCCCGCACCTGATGCGGCTGCAATGTTGCAGGATTCAGGATTTGACTTTCTGCTGCGTTTGGCCGACATATATCTGGTTGCATGGACATATGATACCATAGATCACGTTTGTCGAGTTGCAATTCATAAATGACTTTAGAGGGATCATATGCTGTGTGTACATGAATTTGTTTGGATTGTGGTTTTGCACGCTTTACATTGTCCACATTTGAAGTGTCCCAGTGTTGGTGGTAGATTCCACATTGATTGGATGGATGGTTGCTCTGGCGTTTCTAGAAAACAGTGTACTATGTGGTCTTTCACACATTTGGCTTTCTTGTAGGAGTGCATGGGGGATTGGTTTGGTGTAGGTCCTCTGATATTATGCCCCATTACCCATTGACCACTTTTTTGATGGCATGGCTTCGTGTCAAAAATGTGGTGACACTTATTATCCTTTGTGGGGACCTTTGACTACCATCATTTTAATCGACTTTTAGTATTTTTACTTTACCCTAGCCTGAATGTACATTCTGCATATGCCTATTTCCCTTGAAAATTTCTACCTTGTGATCTTGCAGTTTTGAAGAGTAGATTAGCTTGCCAAGTACAGAACGTGTGGGATGTGCATTTAAATGCATGAGAGAGAGAGAGCGAGAGAGAGAGAGGTATGAAATGTACTTCTTTGTCTCAAAGTGCAGTGTTATGCGCAGTGGTGCTCAAATGTGCATTATGTTGTGTGTTGTGGTGGAGAAGTGTGGCTCAATGATTAGAGCGGCAGACCCTGATGCAGAGGTCTGGCCCGGGACCAGGGTTCAATTCCCCGCCTCGCGGGTCTTGGGTTCAAAATTCCACGGACCTGATAATTCTCGCCTCGGTGCCTATTCAAATCATGGAGTCCCACTCTGCAACTCTGGGCAATGAATGTCTGACATAATATCGACAGGCAGAATATCTACATACAAAAATATCAACACAAAAATATTGAAATCAAAAATATCGGAGTCATATCTTCAAAAAGGTAAGTACAAAAATATCGAAAAATTAATATTGTAGTACAAAAATATCGAAATTAAAAATATCGTTTTTTTAAATGTATTAATAATAATGTAAAAATAATTTTAAAATACATATAATTTTACAAATATTAAATAAAAATATTTAAACAATTAAAAAATTAAAACTAATACATATACATTTAAAATAAATAAAAAACGTAATAATTTAATGTAATTTTTTTTTATTTATTTTTACCCTGTACGACTGTACTCCAAAAACCCAAAACTGACCCTGAACCCTAAAAATACCCCTTTACCCAAAAACCCAAAACTGACCCTGAACCCTAAAAATACCCCTTTACCCAAAAACTGAAAACTGACCCTGAACCCTAAAAATACCCCTTTACCCAAAAACTGAAAACTGACCCTGAACCCAAAAAATACCCCTTTACCCAAAAACTGAAAACTGACCCTGAACCCTAAAAATACCCCTTTACCCAAAAACCCAAAACTGACCCTGAACCCTAAAAATACCCCTTTACCCAAAAACCCCAAACTGACCCTGAACCCTAAAAATACTCCTTTACCCAAAATTAATTAATATTATTTAATTACCAATTAATTATTAATTAACAATAACAATAATGTAAATATATTAGCACATTAGCTGTAATTAATTAAATTTAATAATTAATATTTTTTCCCAATTCATTAATTAACAATAACAAAAAATTATATATATAAAAAAAATTTCTCTAATTAATGTAATTAACTAATTAATATTAATTAATTACCAATTAATTATTAATTAAAAATATGTACAAAATTATATTAATTAATTAACTAATTAATATTAATTAATTACCAATTAATTATTAATTAAAAATACTTACAAACATATATTAATTAATTCATTATTATTAAATTACTTCCCACCCTATTCCCCTATAAACCCACAACCCGCTCCGATACTAAAACGCAAAATGTAAACAAATTTACAAATTTTCAAACATACATTACAAAATATGTTTAACAAACATATAAACAACATAATAAAATACATAACACTAAAAAAAAATTCGATATTAGTAAAATTCGATATTAGTAACATACATACCTTAAAAAAACGATATTCTGTCTGTCGATATTTTGGACATCGATATTCTATACTGTCGAAATTAAAACATCGATATTATTGTATATCGATATTTTAATTTCGATATTTTGTCTGCCTACCCTGGGCAATAGCTTGCTTAATCTCCACAATGGCCCCCACAACGCTAAGGATGCCTGGCCTCCACCTTGGGGGTGCCCAGGAGTGGACGCCTCACAGGGAAAGCCAGGATGGGTTCCACAGCGGTATTCGTACAAGCGCCTTGAGACCCTTGCGGGTGAGTAGTGCGCTATACAAGTATCAATTTTTTACATTTTTGTACATGGAGAGATGAAGTATGTGATGCTATAGGCAGTGGTGCACACATGTGCACTGTGTTGTACATAGGGAAGTATTATGAAGTTCTTACTATTGGTTTTGACATGCCCTCCTGTCATCTTGAAATCTGGCTCTGTTTTGCGCGCACAGGCAGGCCCCCAGAGTACTCAAGTTGTTTAGGTTAATCATGTTCAAGGTTGCTTTGTTTTTGGAGAGGTGTTTGTTGAATGCACCGTCGGAGACTTTTGTAAGCTTCGTTAAGATAAAGGTTGGAACATGTGGGAATGCAGAGGGAACTTGGGGTCTCCTTTTGCCTTTGTAATACTTGCATGGAAGGTGGCCAATTGCAGTAAGTTTCCTTGACGCAGAGGGAAGGTGTCTCAGAATCTTCTAGTGTGTTTTGAGATTATAAAGCAGAGGCTTGTTGACTTAGAGACCAGGATTGTTTGAGCCTGACAGTGGACGCCTCTTGAGTGCAGCAGTTCCCAGTTCTGCTGAGTCTCTTGTCCCCGACTTTGAATCCCCCAGTCTGGAGTGGGCCAAGATGAAGTTTGCAGCCGATGATGTATCTTGTTTTTGATTAGTGCCATTGTGATGCATGGCTGTTTCCATGCATAATCCGTTTCCAGTGGCATTCACTTGCTTGTATTCTTGTGTTTTATTTCCTATTATTATCCATGCATTTAACAGTTGTTTTTTTTCAAATGATTAATGCTTGCATATATATATATATACATATCTATATACATTTGAATGTTGTTTATTTGACATCTGAGAAAGCCTTTCTGTTAGAGAGCATTGCATAAATAAAACTCCAAGCCTTTTTCTGAAAAGAGTCTTGAATGTGCTTCATTTTATAAAGTGAAATCCATCTCCAAGTGATGTGGTGTTGTGTCCATTGCTTTGTCGTGTTTGAGCCACCATGTGGTATTCTGTATTATCTAAATAAGTGAGAAGCACAACAGTAACCTGTTATTGAATGGCAAAATGGGTTTGCTATTCGGTATTTGGAAGGGGTGTGTTTAGGGCGTCCCTTCCAAATAGCGAATCCTAATGGTATGTATGAATGTTTTTTGACTGTGAATGCAGTCGCAAAACATTCACATTTTACCACCTGCTTCAAGTGGGTGGTAACCCATTCGCAAATGGGAAGGGGTCCCCAAGGGACCCCTTCCCCTTTGGGCACAGTTGTAAAAACGTTTTTTAAGAGAAGGCAGTGGTCCCAATGGGTTTCCAAACAGTCTTTAGCTCCCTTTATTTAGCAAATTGTGGTCCACTGATGTCGGATGCTGTATTCCAATATATTTTGGTTGCAGTGGATTCTTGCTCTAAATTCCTCTAGGATTGGCCACCGCGCTTGGTTGACACTCGAACTAATATCAAAGACTTGCAGGTCTTTATCGGGACATATGCCTCTTGTGCATTCCACTTGGACCAAGGTCCAGCATTCGCTTCTTTTTTTTTAAACGCAACCAGTTTTCCTTTAAGGAAAATGTTGCTGCATTTAAAAAAAAAGATTGCTTTATTTAAAAACAACCACGGCCATGGTAGTCTGCTGACCCCAGCAGGCCACCATCCCTGTGATTTTAGAGATTCCTAGAGAGTTGTAAATTGCAATCTACCTCGTTAATATTAATGAGGTCATTTTTGATTTGCAACTCACTAGGAAATGGTATAGGAGGTTCATACATTGGAAATTGTGATTACCTAACTGCGATTCTCTGAAAATCGCAATAAGGTAATCACAATTTCCAAATTTGATACATGTGTCTCCAAGTTAGGTTACAAAGTGTTACATATGCCATGAATTTTAACGAGTTCACAACAAATTGAATGACCAACAGTAGTGTTGTAGAACTAATTTTGCAGCATACAGTAGTTTACGCTGAAATTAAAAATCCCTTTCTAAATTGACAGCAAAAAAGTTTCAGATTTTTAATTGGCTTCTGTTTTTTATTGGGATTTTAAATTTCAGATTAAGTTACTGTATGCTGCAAAATGGGTGTCATATCCCGTGAAATATGTATACTTATCTTTTTGCTTTTTGGAACTCTCTAGAGGGGGAGTTGGACAATGTTTCCATTGTGTAAAATTAAAATTGGAAAGCTGTCTACCTGTTCTATGTAGAAAATGGTGCCCACAATGATGGTACCAGAACGTTCTTGGCATAATAGACAGCGTTAAGGTATAGATTTTCTGATTCAAAACCAGTATAATACTGTGATTCAGAAAGCATACAATTTACAGTACAAACATCCCAATCATCTGAATGCAACCCTTGTACTATTACATCACCCAGGATAACTCTGAACACATATGGTATCTGCAGGATCTCCGTCAGACCAAATATGTCAAAAGGAGCTTTATTACAAACAATTCCATCAGTCACTGGAACAACTGACTCGTTAACAAGGAATAAGTGTATTTTCATATTATGAATGGGGGGCTAACACCCAGTCAACCAGTTCTGTAGCAAAACGTTCTGGGAGGTAATGGCAGTTGATTAGTAGGTAAAAAAAACAGTCACAAATCCAATCCACAGGAAGAGAAAAAACAAGGAAAGTATGATCCAGACATATATCCAGGCAGAGATGAGATAAGTGTGTTCTAATAAAGAAATGGAAACACAAATCCATACTGGAGGTAGATTCAAAACAGAAGAACTGTCAGAAGAAAAACCCATCTTGAGCCATATAGTACATGGAGGTTCTTAGCTGAAAGATAGGAGGTTGGGACTAAGCAGTAGGACTTGAAAAATTAAACTCGGATGTACTCACCAACAGTGGATCATTATAAACAACATGGGTTGTAGTAGACATGATAGTAGAAACAAGTATTATGTCAGGTAAGTTGTCGGCAGAGGACTCAGCCCACCCCTCCCTCAGCCAGGCAGTATGAGCATCAGTGTTGTCTACAGGCTGTTAAGAAAATTCTTGCAGGAAAGAACTGTGATTACGTGGCATACTATGAAGAATTAGCCACATGGTGTAGTTTGTTATGTTCAATGGAGACAAAGTGCTTGTCTTTATAACCCTGGAGAGGTGGCAAAATCACTGTTCATGTACTTTGAAGACCCAGGATGGGAACAGGAGCACAGTACCTTGGGCTGAATTCCTTTTTGATGGTGACCTTTTCTCGAACCACATCTCCAATTTTTGGATGCCTGACAGAAACTGGAGCACTGGAAAAGTCAGATTCAGGCAAGTGTTTGTGAGATTGAGCATCACTGAGCTTTTGTAGGTCCTGTGAGATAGCACAATATTTATCTGCGCTAAAGGTTGTGGCAACTGTCACAACATATGGACCATCAAAGTCTGGAACAAAACGCACTTTGTATGGGTCCGCCGACCGAGAGATCCTTGAGGGAGGTTATTTAAGGCTTGTTGAACGACATAAATATTGCTTAACCAACCACGCCCAGTACCTAATACTCTAGTCCAGGGTCTCCAAACCGGTCCTGGAGGGCCGGATCCATGCCAGATTTTTGGGATATCCCCATTGAGATACATGTAGTAATTTTAAAAATCTGGCATAGATCCGGCCCTCCAGGAACGGTTTGGCGACCCCTGCTCTAGTCGTTAAGGACTGCTTTAAGACACGGTTCATTCTCTCCACAATAAAATTACCCTTAGGTCTATATAGAGAAGAAACATGTACTTGCACACCCATGGATGTCATCGAATCACGGTACGCTTTAGCAGCGAATACGGGCCTTAGTCGCAGAGGATTGAGCAACAGGCATATGTCCCAATAAAGACCTGCATGTCTTTGATAATAGTTTGAGGGTCAGCCGAGCGTGTGGCCAAACCCAGAAGAATCTATAGCAAGATTCAAAATAAATTTGAATGCAGTATCGGAAATCAGTGGACCACAATGTGCTAAATAAATGTAGCCATAAGACCGGTTGGAAATGAAAGATGTGTCTGTGGTGGATAAGACCCAGTGGAACTCTTGATTTGTTGACAGATTTCACAAGTTGAAACTAGTTTTCTGGTTTGTTGGTATAAACCTTGCTACCAACAGCGTTACTGTAAGAGAGAAATAGTGACAGCCACTTTGGCTTAAGTGGAAGCCACACCTACATGTGTGGCCACAATAAATCCTGTCTGCACTCTATGTTGGGAATCATGTGATCACCAACTCCAGGAAAAGTTTAAAAAGGAACAATTTGATTATTTAATTAATATTTAAGTGATTTGGCCAATTTTAAACGTATTCACGGCAGCCAAGATATCATTATCAATACAGGTTTTAGAGCGTATTACTGCTACTATTCTAGCTGTGGCTACTACAGATTTGGCTGCTTCATCAGCCAAAGAATTCTCTTGAGCTTGTGCTCCCAAACGTTGTAAGACTAAATGTATGTATAACATGAGCATGTGGCAAACTTTCCTTAAGATCTGCAATCTTAAACCAAAGCAGTGTGTGCTTTATTGTGCTAACCTTGGAATCCTTAAAATCATTTTGTGACCATAAATGTAAGCTATAATTAAAGGACTGTACACAGTAATACAAATCACACACAATAAGGGTGGGGAAATCACTATCTGTATTTTTAAGTGCAAGAAGTAAAGCTTTTAATTCAGCCAACTGTGCAGTATAGATCCCAAGAGACTGTGTAAGAGTTTGTGGGAGAAAAATAAATCTGGTGTAGTCCCATTAACTATGGGACATGCAGCAGAATACTGCAGCTTAGAATGTATTACAGGTTGAGCAAACCCATCAGTTTAAAGGATGGACTTATATTGACCAAGAGGCTGAATCAAAGAAGGAAAAGGATAAACATGTTCATATTGCATAAATTCTTGCATTTGCAATGAAGGGTCAAGGACGAAGTCTACTTCTACGGTTGTTATGGATGTTGCCCACTGTATCCATCAGGGATGGAGGGCTTTCACGTTAGGGATCCTGGCTTTTGTAACTGCCTCTAGGGCAGGCAGAGGAGAGAAGACAATGATGCATTTTACCTTGAGCAAGTGGCCTTTTTTTAAGGATGGCCATCTGTACAGAAGTCAGAATGTTTTCAACGGAAGCAAAACACATTTCCACGTGGGAATACAGATGTGATGTATATGCAGTGGGTACCGTGTCACTCTCATTAGAGGTTGCATATGTAAATCCAATTCCACCAGACAATACACGGACAACAGAGTTAGTGGTAGTAACATGCGAATGCAGGCTATGTGTTTCAGGTAAATCAGATTGTAAAGATGTGAGTGTTGCAGTGTGTTCCGACATTCAGCAGGAAGGGGAAAATCAGGGTGTATTAAGGCAAAAAGTAGTTTAATACATTGGGCATAATTAGGTATATATGTCCTGGAAAGATGTTTACATTCCAGCAGAGACTGCAATTTCTAAAGTGTACTTTGAGGCTGCAATTGAGCATACTTTTCCATAAGGTGAGGAGCAAGACTATTACCCTCATTTGTAAGTACATATCCTAAATAAAAGACACTTCGAAAAGCTGTGTAAGACTTTTTATGTAAAATTTGTAACTCAAGACTGCAAACCGCAATATTATGCACTCGACTTGCGCTAGATGGGGGTTTAATTTGTCGTCCGTCAAGTAATTAGCATCCACAATGGACAGAGCTGTAAATAATAAAGTCTTTGTCCTGTGCATATCCAATCAAGTTTGAGAGTCCGTAAGTATATAGTTGTTGAAACTTCTTGTTTTAATTCCAAGTGTCCAATTTCTTATTTCAGCAAAGTTACATCCAGTAATACATCGTTGCACTTCAGAGGGTACAATCACAGCCGGATGAACAAGGTAGCAACACATGTTTCGTCTTGGGGTCATCGCCCACCAACTTCCTCAGGGCTACAACAAGAACAAATGGAACTCATAACTATCCATGACATTGGAGTTTTCCATAGTTAGTCCAATATTAAGAGTTCAAGGAACCTGGAAAAAAGACCCCCTTGATCTTAAGTGCTCAGGAAGAGAAAGGGAGGGGAAAGCGTCAGGGACGATGTCATGGAGAATTGATACAAACCGTGCCACAAAAACTCCTGTGCTGTTCTTATATCCCATAGGGAGACGTACATAGCGCATCTCAAAACAGAGGACGCTAAAGGCTGACCAGTCGCAGCTCTCTGCAGCCAAATGATGGCTGAAAAAGTATTGGAAATATCCAAAGTTGTTTTACATTTTTTATGGACCACATTATTATTGAGTGTCATACTATATGTATTTTGTACCGCAACGGTACATGTATTATTAATGTTTAAACATTGGTGATCTAATAGAATACGATCTGAATGATCTTTTTCAATGGAGGAAAAGGAGGACTATTCATTTGAGATACACCGGGTCAATTGCTCCCTGGTACTCTAGGTGGATAAAATATCTTTAATGGGTGCTTTAGCATCCCGTTTAATAGGAAACTGAGGGTGTAACTGAGGTGTGGAGCACACAGAAATTACATGGTAAGGAGATTCCTTATACCAACCAGTATGATTATGGTAAAGTGCGTGGGCCAGCGCATGTGCCTATTTAGAGGCATAAGCTTGATTAACCTTCTCAGGGCCAAGGTGCGATAAAGAAGGTAGAAGGACATCCTGACCCTGGGGGCATGCATGAATAAAAGGTGGGTGGCAGTTGTTCTCCGACCAAGACAATGTCATAAAATCGAGTCAAATTGTCCCAGAATATTGCTTTAATTGTGCATTGAACATCACCTTGAATTTGAATATCCAAGTGATATAATCTGTCTGGAGGGGCTACGCGTTTATCCATGGTTTTCAACTGTAATAAATGTATCAGTTGCTTTTGTTACCTGAAATTGGCAGAATTTCTGGCGTACTATGGTGACTTCTGCTGTGCTGTTGAGGAGAGCCACCGTCCAAATCCTTTTGAAGGAAGAGGGTTCTCACTGTCTGTGGCATATTTTGTGGTTAATGCAGCAATTTTGTTTTTCTGAAAAGGAGTTTATATGGAGGAGGTATATCCTACTTCTTTATCTTCAAGTCATGTTTGTTGTGTCTCCCATTTTGGCTTCACATACTTTCTCTTGTCTGCGATCAGATCGCCCTCCTTTGTTGTACTGCTGGGAAGATTCCTGGAAGGAATGAGGAGAACGTGTATCAGTAGACTGATGCCTGTCAGGAGTTCTACTCTTAGTGCGGTCACAAAGGTCATAACATCTTTCAGAGGTCTCCAGGGGTGGAGAACCTCCACGTTGTGTAGTATTTTGCAGTTGTTCAGATTTATCCCATGGTTTCTTAGGAAACTCACAGGCAGGTACAAAAGGTCTGGTACCCAAACTATAAAGTCCTAGAGACATGTATACATTAGCAACAAGCATTTGCAATGCAATAGGTCTCGCATTATTAAAGTTAGAGCTATTGGCATTGTAAATGGCAATGCCTTTTATTTATGTTTTTGCCTTAAGCATTACAGTGCATATACTAGAGGTCTGCAAATGTCACATGCCCGAGCCAGAAATGTCCACTTGTGCAGGCTTCTGTTTGGTTGGTATATTATATGCGGCAAGTTGTGAAAGCCTATGCACATCATATGGGCAGCTGATATTTGCAGACTACCACATGCCTTTGGCTAATTCATATTAAATAGCCAGCTGATATTAGCCCAGTGCTTCAAACCTTTGGCAAATGCATTTTTTGTGGACAATGAATTCCCAGTAGTGCAGGCCTCAGGGATAGGCAAGTGATGTGATCAGGGAACATTCGTCCAAATTTTAAATGTGTTTACATCTAATATTGAAGGATTATGACTCGTGTTTCCAACATTTAACACAGCAGCAGCATAGCAATATTGATGCAAATAATCTCTGTGATGTTTGAGAGGTACTGTTTTGTCACCCACATTAAAAAGGAAAAACAGTATTTAAAACAATGTTTAAAAAACGAATTAGTCAAGTTAATCAGGGCAATACTCAGCTGCAGAACAGAGCTAGCTTGATAAGGAGGCCTCCTGAACGGCTCTTTGCCCATGCCTTAACATGTCTCCACTGCTGGGTAGGCCAACGTTTTCTGACTCTCTAGGTGTAGTGCAGCTAAAAGATCTTCAGCAACATGTGCATCAGAAAGGGTACCTGAAAGTACAACTAATGTAAGAGGATACACAGATGTGTACTGCATCATTTTTGACCCTTTCCAAATCAGACACAAAGGCGATCTATAACAAGCAGTGCATGCGTGCTGCTGCTAGGCTCAACCTAAAAGGGTAAGTTACTGCAAAAGTGTAGTTTGTGAATACTGAAAAGTAGTAAACTTAATAAAAAAATGTTAACTCCCTCAAAATGTAGCTTGTGAATCCGGCAGCTAATACCTTGTTCAGTGCACCTAAGTATGTGTCTTGCATGTGTTATATTATAGAAGTGAAAAACTTATAATCAAGTGTGAATGTGAGAGGTTCCAAAGCTTTTGACCCAAAAGTGGACAACACTACACAAAAGTTGTTGTTTAATGTTTGCACAGATTGATGCTGTGGTGGCGCTAACTGATATTGTGGTGGCGACGAGTGATGCTGTGGCGGCGCATAGTGATGTTCTGGTGCCCCTGAGTGATGCTGTGGTGGAGCTGAGTGATGCTATGGTGATGCGATAGATAGATAGAGTGAGGGCTATAGATAGAGGGAGGGCGACAGATATATAGAGTGTTATGTGGCATTGAGTGGTATTTGGAGTGTATGTTCCATTGCAGAGTGTGTGAGGGTGCAGAGTGTGTGAGGGTGCAGAGTGTGAGGGAGCAGAGTGTGAGGGTGCAGAGTGTGAGGGTGCGCAGGGTGTGAGGGTGCGCAGGGTGCGCAGGGTGTGAGGGTGCGCAGGGTGTGAGGGTGCGCAGGGTGTGAGGGTGCGCAGGGTGTGAGGGTGCGCAGTGTGTGTGAGGGTGCGCAGTGTGTGTGAGGGTGCGCAGTGTGTGTGAGGGTACGCAGTGTGTGTGGGTAGGGTGTTAAAATATCGATTACAAAAATATAGCTGACATAAATATAGTTGTAAAAATATCGTTTACAAAAATATCGACACCCTATACTTAAACAGGTAAGTACATAAATATCGACTCCAAAATATCGTTGTAATTAATATAGATGTAAAAAAATATCGACTTTTTTAAATAATTAAAATTACATTAAATAATAAATAAATATAAGTACTATTAACAAAATACATTACATTACTTTTATTTTTTTAACTATTTAAAACAAATTCACTACACTTTTTAATTATAAACTTAATAAATGTGGACATTTACATTTATTTAACACATTACTTTATATAACAACAATAATACATACATATAATTAAAATATACAATATATTACTAATTAAAACATTTGATAGCGTAGGTGTAAAAATTACTATTCCCACTCCAGAGGGTGCAACAGTAGGGAAAGCGTTGGATAGCGTAGGGGTAAAAATTACTATTCCCACTCGAGAGGGTGCAACAGTAGGGAAAGCGTTGGATAGCGTAGGGGTAAAAATTACTATTCCCACTCCAGAGGGTGCAACAGTAAGGAAAGCGTTGGATAGCGTAGGGGTAAAAATTACTATTCCCACTCCAGGGGGTGCAACAGTAGGGAAAGCGTTGGATAGCGTAGGGGTACAAATTACTATTCCCACTCCAGAGGGTGCAACAGTAGGGAAAGCGTTGGATAGCGTAGGGGTAAAAATTACTATTCCCACTCCAGGGGGTGCAACAGTAGGGAAAGCATTGGATAGCATAGGGGTAAAAATTACTATTCCCACTCCAGGGGGTGCAACAGTAGGGAAAGCGTTGGATAGCGTAGGGGTAAAAATTACTATTCCCACTCCAGGGGGTGCAACAGTAGGGAAAGCGTTGGATAGCGTAGGGGTAAAAATTATTATTCCCACTCCAGGGGGTGCAACAGTAGGGAAAGCGTTGGATACCGTAGGGGTAAAAATAACTATTCCCACTCCAGGGGGTGCAACAGTAGGGAAAGCGTTGGATAGCGTAGGGGTAAAAATTACTATTCCCACTCCAGGGGGTGCAACAGTAGGGAAAGCGTTGGATAGCGTAGGGGTGGAAAATTACTATTCCCACTCCAGGGGGTGCAACAGTAGGGAAAGCGTTGGATAGCGTACGGGTAAAAATTACTATTCCCACTCCAGGGGGTGCAACTGTAGGGAAAGCGTTGGATAGCGTAGGGATAAATATTACTATTCCCACTCCAGGGGGTGCAACAGTAGGGAAAGCGTTGGATAGCGTAGGGGTAAAAATTACTATTCCCACTCCAGGGGGTGCAACAGATTTACTACACTTTTTAATTATAAACTTAATAAATGTGGACATATACATTTATTTAACACATTACTTTATATAACAACAATAATACATACATATAATTAAAATATACAATATATTACTAATTAAAACATTTGATAGCGTAGGTGTAAAAATTACTATTCCCACTCCAGAGGGTGCAACAGTAGGGAAAGCGTTGGATAGCATAGGGGTAAAAATTACTATTCCCACTCCAGAGGGTGCAACAGTAGGGAAAGCGTTGGATAGCGTAGGGGTAAAAATTACTATTCCCACTCCAGAGGGTGCAACAGTAAGGAAAGCGTTGGATAGCGTAGGGGTAAAAATTACTATTCCCACTCCAGGGGGTGCAACAGTAGGGAAAGCATTGGATAGCGTAGGGGTAAAAATTACTATTCCCACTCCAGAGGGTGCAACAGTAGGGAAAGCGTTGGATAGCGTAGGGGTAAAAATTACTATTCCCACTCCAGGGGGTGCAACAGTAGGGAAAGCGTTGGATAGCGTAGGGGTAAAAATTACTATTCCCACTCCAGGGGGTGCAACAGTAGGGAAAGCGTTGGATAGCGTAGGGGTAAAAATTACTATTCCCACTCCAGGGGGTGCAACAGTAGGGAAAGCGTTGGATAGCGTAGGGGTAAAAATTATTATTCCCACTCCAGTGGGTGCAACAGTAGGGAAAGCGTTGGATAGCGTAGGGATAAATATTACTATTCCCACTCCAGGGGGTGCAACAGTAGGGAAAGCGTTGGATAGCGTAGGGGTAAAAATTACTATTCCCACTCCAGGGGGTGCAACAGTAGGGAAAGCGTTGGATAGCGTAGGGGTAAAAATTACTAAATGTATGTAATCATTTATAAAATAACTATTATTATTATTATTTTTTTAATCATTAATTAAATAATTAATCAATTAAATTGTAATTAATTTACTACATATTCACTAAAAAATTCCTGTACACACACCTAAAATTAATTAAAAAATTAACATAATTAATTACATAATTATTAATCAATTAACTAATTGAAATTAATTAACTATTATTTATTACACTATTTACATTCATTTAAAACATTAATTAATCTATTATTTCATTATATTTAAATTACTTCCCACCCTACTCCCCTATAAACCCACAACCCGCTACGGAACTATTAATACTAAATTCAACTTAAAATACATTATTAACTAATAATATACTACTAAAAATACTACTTTGACTACAAATACTCATTAAAAACACTACATTACTTATAATTATTTAAAAAACGATATTATTGTAAACTATGTTTTTGTAAACGATATTTATTACAACTATATTAATGTTAACGATATTACTTACCTGTCTGTCGATATTCTGGTCAGACTATATTTTTGTCATCGATATTTCTTCCTGTAGATATTTTTGGAGCGATATTTAGGTAAATCGATATTTTTGCGACGATATTCCCGTTCTGTACCGTGTGTGTGAGGGTGCGCAGTGTGTGTGAGGGTGCGCAGTGTGTGTGAGGGTGCAGTGTGTGCAGTGTGTGATGGTGCAGTGCAGTGTGTGAGGCCCAATATAGAAGTGGAATGTTTCCTGGAGCAATGCATGTGGGTATATTTAATGCAAATATTTCAACCATCACATTTTTATTTTGCTATGTGAGCTACTCCTAGGTGACACCCTGGGAAATACAGGTATTCCAGAAGGGGCTTTGGGGGCATAACTCACTCTACAATAGGGACTTAAGGTGCACTACATTGATTGGTCCAAATAATGTTGAAACTGGTCCGATGCTGCTTATGTTCCCATTTACAGGTGATCTGGACTGGATAGCCTCTTCTGAGGTGAGATCTAGAATGACTTGCATACCACTGGTAACGCTCATTAATCAAACTCTGAGCATACATGCTGGAGTAACATACAATCCTGAGGGATGCAGTGGGTAAGATAAATTCAAGCATTCCATCCATCACATTTTGATTTTGCTCTCCATTCTTAGCCTGGCATTTTCCAGACCATTGCCCTCAGTTGTCCAATTGGTTGAAATGGCAAAAACCTACGTTAAAACTATCAGTAGAGATTGGTTGCCAAGTAAAAGCCAAGGACCTCCACTTAGAACATCCCAGTTACACTTAACCCCAACCAAGATTCCCCAGCATCTGTTTGTAGGAAGTCGGGGTTCTGGGACTAAGGCATGGTGTGTCAGGTTGAACATACATTGGCTAAACCAAGAGGTCTGGCTTTGATGTGCTAATACAAGCGATCTTCATTTTTGCATTTTTGCGTTTCCATGCATTACCCCATTAACGCCAGACCTGGCGGCTTTGCCATTGCTTGTAATTTTTAGGCAGCTGGGTTCTGTATCGTGAAGGGCAAGTGTGTGCCTGAATGTGTGTGGGAATACATCGCTAAGTATGTGTGGGGTTGTATGTGTGTGACTAACACACAATGAATGATGAAATTATGTAAAAATTGCCTGCTGAAGTGAAAATACAAAAATAAAACAACTGTTTTTTTTCTGTGGACAAGGCACGTGTGAGATAATGAAAAGAACGCATGTTTATTCAGTGTACCTTTGACATGTAAAATAGCCCCCCATTTCCATGTGAAAACTCTTTAGGAGGTGGAAGGATACAACCATCCACCAATGGCATGAGATAAGAGAGCCTCAGCCCTGTATATGTATTTTTTTAAAGCATTAGTACACTGTCACATATTGAAAACGATGATTGCAAGCCTTGTTTCAGCCACTCCGACCTCTCTGCGATCTCCTATAAAAACACATTCTTCTCCTGCCTTAGTTACTTACAACTAGTTAAATAAATTCCCAGCCACATGACCACTGATCTCGCTGCTGTAAAGGATTCTGACACACTTTCTCCGCCTGCAGGAGAGAGCTGTAAAACAGGCACACCGAGCCATTAAGCCGAAAATAATTATTTTTGCCTTCTCGCCCCGGCCCCTGCCGCTGCAGACGTCTCTCTGTATCACAGGCGAGCGCGGAACCCGGCCGCGGAAGGCCTCGGGCCTGGGAACACAAGGGTAGCGCGCGGGTCACCTCTGCGCGCGCGCCGACGGGCTCGAGACCTAAAATGGCGGGAGTGAAAAAAAAAACAGACATGGAAGTGTACTGGTATTTATGGGCACAATATTCTCAGTTTTATCTCACGATCCATAACCTCCTGCACATTTCCCTCAAGTTAAAAGCCTTGCTCGTAGTACAGAACCAACACCGAGCGCTGGGAATAGAGGGCCCTGTGCCAGGGCTGCGTGAAGGATCACTCGAGGCAAGGATAAGTGACGTTTTTAATATCCGTCATTTTACATTGAAATCCATTTCTGCCAGCCTTCCGCATAGCTGGGAAGAATTTTCTAACCTTACATTTGTGTTTGGAACTGGGAGGAAAAAAAACGCATTAAGTAACGGTACTGTCTGGAAGGAAGACGATCAGTGCGCATTAAAAAAGCACTTTTATCTTTTTATGATACCGCTGTGGATTTGCATTTCGAGTTAGAGGGCAGAACAGATGTGAAAGCTCGGGAAAACAAGGAAGACGCCGGCCTGCGACCAGGAAGTCAGGCAGGCCGGGCGGGACAACCGGAAACAGGAAGTAGGAGGGCGGGAGCCTACCCCGCCTCCCATGGAAGAGCCGCGGCTAGTTAGAGCACCGGAGCAGGCAGGAGCCTACCCTGCGCCCCGGTGCGGAAGGAGGGAGGAAGAGTCCTGCTGCCGGGCCCTGCAGCTGCCGATGAGGAGAGCCGCCACACCAAGGAAGCCGGTGAGTGGGGCTTCGCCTTGTTGCTGAGCTACGAGGGCGGGGGGCATATGTGTGTGCGCGCGTGCGGCGGCGGCGGGGGGCTGTGTATGTGTGTGAGCATGCGTGTGTGTATGTGTCTTGAAGTCTGTGTGTATGCGTGTGTGTGACTGTGGGGGGGGAGGGGGTGTGTGTGTAGGTGCGGCGGCGACGGAGCGGGGGGGTATGCGCCTGTGTATGCGTGCTTGTGTGCCTGTGTATGCGTGCCTGTGTATGCGTGCGGCTGTGTATGCGTGTATGTGGGTGCGCGTGCATGCAGTTAAATCCAGCCGCAGAGAAGCGCGTGGCACTTTCTTGTCCTCATTCCCCCGAGTCAGCTAGCTATAATTCTCCAACCTGGACGCATCCTTCAGATGCGAATTCCAGGCGAGACCTAAAAATGACAGGCAACTACAGTTCCCAGTCGGCTACTACCTCTGCAGCAAGCCTCTGGCATATAGCAGATGCTGCTTCACCTTTAACATTATGACAAAATAATTTCAGAGACGACGTGGACACAAGTTTCATCCCCAACTTGAAGGCAGGACCTACCCCATGCTTATTCTGTATCTGTTTTAGGGCATTCAGTAAACGGCCATTGAGGGAGTGCCAAGACAAACAAAATAAACAGTGGCAAAAGTAGTCCCTCAGGGGTTGCAGTCAGGTAGGCTGGGGACCAGTCCAGTGGGTAGGCACATAATCAAAATTCTGTGCTTGGCTTCTTGCCTCGTGAAGGGAAACACAGCCTCAAGTTGGTCGTTTTTGGGGCGATCCAAAATGGTATTTCTTCACGATTCATGGGCCTTTTGTCCATAACTGAATGAACAATTACAGGACTAATCACAAGCCCCATCGGCTGCTGGGCCTGTCCTTCTCTGCCAAGTCTATCTGGACCAGCTAGCAAAGCATGAAAATATATTGTGTAAGGCGTGGATATAGGTCGACTAGAATACTGACGACTAGAATATTGTACAAAGCGATACAAAAGGGGATGATGGATGGAGCGTTTGAGCAAATCAAACACTCACCCCCAGTCAACTGATCTGGGTTTAATACATCACCATTCTTTAGCTCACTCCGCCACCCCAGTTCAGACATGGCCATATGCAAATCAGTCTGACCCTGTGCCTCATGGGAACAGTCCAGCCCGAACTGCCAAGCCATGTCTTCCCTGGACCGGAAACAAGCATCCTGGGACCAGTTTTGGATTCATAATCCTCATCAGCCAGGCTATCTTGAATCCAGTGGCAAAGTGAGCAAGGGACTCACGTCTGAGCATACCCTGCCACTCTTAGGGCGAACAAAGCGATACAAAAGGGGATGATGGACGGAGCATTTGAGTAAATCAAACACTCACCCCCAGTCAACCCACCCCCTTTTGTACCGCTTTTGGCCGCCATAAGGGTATGCTCAGACGTAAGTCCCTTGCTAACTTTGCCACTGGATTCAAGCAAGCTGGGCTGAAGACGGCTGGAATGCCAGAAACCGGTCCTCGGAAGCTTGTTTCCGGTCCAGGAAAGACATGGCTTGGCAGTTCGGGCTGGACTGTTCCCATGAGGCACAGGGTCAGACTGATTTGCATATAGCCATGTCTGAACTGGGGTGGCAGAGTGGGCTAAAGAACGGTGATGGATTAAACCCAGATCTTTTGACTGGGTGTGAATGTTTGATTGATTCAGATGCTACGTCCATCACCACCCCCTTTTGTACCACGTAGAATATTGTACAAAGCACGTGTTTCTACTAAATTAATAGTCATCATATTAGGATATGGAGTTTCGCCCGCTAACGCTGGTCATGAGGCCCCTTCAATACTCAAGGGATTTATTCTAACAGTCCCAAGGACATGGGGGAGGATAGCTGTTGGAAATGGGACTTTTTGCAGGGTTATCCCTAAACTTTTTGATTTTTCCTCTTTTTTTTCCTGACCTGTGTGTGTTGGTTTTAGGACTCTGGGCAATTTGTCACTGCTAATCAGTGCTAAAGTGCATATGCTCTCTGTGTAAACTGTGTTATGGATTGGTATTTCCATGATTGGCTTATTTGATTAATGTGTCAGTCTCTAGTAAAGTGCACTGCGAGTGCCAGGGCCTATAAATCAAATGCTGTAGGTGGGCTGCAGCACTGGATTGTGCTACCCACGGATACAACCTGTAAAGAGTAACTCTGGCCTGCCATTGCAGAGCCGGTGCGTAGCCTGGGGCTGCCAGGTCGACTTGGCAAGTACACACACTTGCAAGTCCCTAAACCTTCCCTTTCCTACATGTGAGTCACCCCTAAGGTAGGCCTAAGGTACCCCCATGGGCAGGGTGCATTATATGTGAAAGGTAGGACATGCCCTGGTGTGTGTGGCATGTCTTGATAGTTCATTTCATCCTACTTCCTTTTTCACTATTGCAAGGCTACTCGTTCCCCATAGGCCAGAATCGGCAGTTTGATTATAACAGCCTATAATCCTAACTGACCCAGGGAACATGGTAGAAATTCGAGTTTAGTATGCCTGAACTCAGAATGATAAAATACATCTTTTAGTGAGGTTGGTTTTAACATTCTGTGTTTGAAAGTACCACTTTTAGAAAGTAGATATTTTCTTAACTAAACTATCCCGTCTGCATCGGCTAGCTTGTGAATTGTCGGTCTGGTTTGTGAGTGACAGGGGCAGGGGGATACTGCAGGAGACATGGTGAGTCAGCACAGGGCTAAATAGACCTATCTGCACATAGATGGGTGGACGGAGTCACACTTGGGTCTGAATAGGGCTGTGCATGCCTTCCACAATGCTCGCTCCACCTCCTGTGGATGATGACCCTGGCCTACACTGACAAAAGAAAAAGGTGCACACTGGCAGAATGCACTCAGACTGGTTTGAACTAGGTACAGAACCATCTGCCTGCAGAGGACAAAGGATTTGGTGGTACAAATATTGGGGCCGAGGCCCCAGAGTTTTAGATTACTTCTGAACTAAGGAACCTGCCAGGAAGAAGGACCGGGAAAGCTGGAGGAGAAGTACTGCCCCTATGACCCTGCACTCAGGCTAGGTCGCCCCCACGCCACTGCTGCGTGCTGCTGCCCACTGCCTGCTTCAGAGCTGATCCAGCGCTCGCTCTCTCCCCCTGCCGCACCTCCTGCCCTGCCGCATTTTCCCGCCGCTGCCTCCCTGCGGCCCGTCCCCTCCAAGCCTATTCTCCGCCCCGCTCCCGCCACCCAGCTGCTCCTCCCTCCCGGTTTCCCTCTTAAGGGGACCGCGCAGCGACGCAGGGAGCAACCTCTGACCCTGCACTCATGCTAGGTCGCCCCCACGCCGCGGCTGCCTGCTACTGCTGCCCACTGCCTGCCTCAGCGCTGATCCAGCGCTCGCTCTCTCCCCCTGCCGCACCTCCCGCCCTTTCCCGCCGCTGCCTCCCTGCGGCCCGCCCCCTCCAAGCCCATTCGCCACCCCGCTCCTGCCCCCCAGCTGCTCCTCCCTCCCAGTTTCCCTCTTATGGAGACCGCAAAGTGGCCGCGCGCAGTGGACGCGCGCAGCTGGCGCACCGAAGGCGCGCCAAAGGCAAGCCCGTCTGCGCCCGTCCGTGCCTGGACAGCGCCCAGCGCCAGGACCACTGGCCCCCGAGGACGCCAGCCCAACCGACAAACTTACGACGCCTCAACCCTCCACTCACTCAACGCAGGCCGGAGCCCCACCTGCCACCGAGCCACCCCGAAACGCACCCACGGACCCTTCACCTGCCAAGCCTGCAAATTTACCTGCCTCCGAACCTGCACCGCACCCGCCAAGCCAAGCGCCAGCAACAATCACCTCAAGTGCATCCTGCTCAACACCTGCTCCATCCACAGGCACGCCGTCAAACTCTGGAACCTCCTCGACACAACATCACCAGACGTCGCCTTCCTCACAGAAACCTGGTTAAACGCCTCCTCAGCCCATGACATCTCCATAGTCATCCCGCATGGCTACAAGATCACCCGGAGGGACCGCGTCAACCAAACCTGAGGAGGCATCGCCATCGTCCAAAGAAACACCATCCGCATCATGACCAACTCCAACGACACCTTCACCGCCGCCGAGCACCTTCACTTCCAGATACACACCGACCCTAAGACCTCCCTCAGAGGCACTCTCATCTACAGAACCTGGGACCACGCACACAATTCAGCGAAGCCATCGCAGACTTCGTCAGCCCGCACGCCCTCACCTCCCCTGACTACACCCTCCTGGGGGACCTCAACTTCCACCTGGAGAACAACAATGACAGAAATACCGCCGCCCTGCTGGACTACCTCGCCAACCTCTGACTCAAGCAACCGGTGAACACCCCCACCCACTACGCCGGCCACACGCTTGACCCCATCTTCTCCTCCAGCAAGCACATCTCCTTCAGCCACTCCACCGGACTACACTGGACAGATCACAGCTGCGTCCACTTCAACTTCAGGAGAACCACGACCCTCCACCACCCACAACAGGTTCCCCGCAGAAGCTGGAGCAAGATCACCGCCGACCTGCTCACCACCTCCCTCAGCCAGAACCCTCACACCAACACGACGGACCCCAACGAAGCAGCCCGCAACCTCACACAGTGGCTCACCAACTGAGCCAATGACCTTGCACCACTGAAGAACCCTCCCAGCAGACCCGACAACAAGAAAACTTCGTGGTTCACCAATGACCTCAAAAACTCCAAGAAAACCAGCCGCACCCTCGAGAAAGCCTGGCGCCGCGACCAGACAGCAGAAAACATGACAGCCCTCAAGTACGCCACCCGCCAACACCACCAGCTGATCCGCACCACCAAAAGGACAACATTCAAAGAACGACTGGACAACAACACCCACAACAGCAAGGAACTCTTCAGCATCGTTAAAGAGCTCTCCAACCCCAGCGCCCGCAACAACGACATCACATCCTCGCAAGACCTCTGCGACTCACTCGCCTCGTTCTTTCACCGCAAGATCGGCGACATACACAACAGCTTCGGCGAACAGACCACGCACCCTACCACCGAACCAGCACCCCCCACCACCACCCTCTGCACCTGGACCCCAGTCAGCACCGAAGACACCACCCGCATGATGAACACCATCCACTCGGGCTCCCCAACCGACCCCTGTCCACACCACATCTTCAACAAAGCCGACTCCATCATCGCACCCCAACTCCGGGACATCATCAACAGCTCCTTTGCAACCGCCACCTTCCTGGAGAGCTGGAAACATGCCGAGCTCAGCGCCCTCCTGAAGAAACCCACGCAGACCCCACGGACCTCAAGAACTTCCGCCCCATCTCGCTCCTCCCTTTTCCTGCCAAAGTCATCGAGAAGACCGTCAACAAACAACTCTCCGCCTTCCTCGAGACTAACGGATCCCTCGACTCCTCGCAGTCCGGCTTCCGAGCAAACCACAGCACCGAAACCGCCCTCATCACAGCTATCGACGACATCAGGTCCCTGCTCGACAACGGGGATACAGCTGCCCACATCCTCCTGGACCTCTCAGCAGCCTTCGACACCGTTTGCCACCACACCCTGATATGGCGCCTCATCAACACCGGAATCCAAGGAACGGCCTTGGGTGATCGGTAGCCTAATGGGGATTGGTTGGGCCCTCAGCTCAACTATCCTTTATTCCCCTGTTTTAATCGTTACAGTGGTTTGGAAGGGGTAGACTGACTCCCAACACAGTCCCCTGGACAATCCGGAGAGAGAGTGGTGCCAGCTTCCTTGGGGGTACGAGTTAATATTAGTAGGGATGTTCCAACTAATATGGCTACCATCAGCCCAGGCAGAGTAGAAAGGGAATCTAGTAAACTGATGTCACCAAAGGAACCATCTACAGCCCATACCTCTATTAATATCTTGTCCTGGAACATAGCAGGTTTAAAAAAAAAACCTTGATAATCCTGATTGGAATGATTTCATAAATACCTTCCACATATGCATGTTCCAAGAAACTTGGTGTCCCCTGCCACAATATAAAAATGGGTACTCAACATTCTATATCCCTGCAGTTACGACTGGGAAAGGACGTCCCTCTGGAGGTTTACACATCTGGGTAAAGTTAAATTTGAACTGCGTCGTCATTACCCATAATACAAACTCAAATGACATTCTACATATCTCTATAAAAAGCCCATCCGGAAACATTATACTAGAACTCTTCTGTGTATACGCAAGAGGCCTACCGGGTGGCCAAATTTCACCTATATTAGAGCTGCTAGACAGAAAGTTATCCTCCCTCCCTTTGAGATCTAAAATACTAGTGGGGGGGACTTTAACTGTACTTTTGAGCCCCTGGACGATGAAGATTCATTGGGTTTAAATAACGAGGATAGGAGACAGATTATTCCACCACTAGCCCTCACCCCATTAAGAAATGGACTGCGAGAGCAATTCAGTTAAATGCTCTGGTTTTGGAACACAACCTACGGGCTTTAAATGGGCGAACTGTCTCCGACGGAGATGGAGCAATGACCTTTAATAGGTTAGGTTGCCCATCTCGGATCGATTATATCCTTCTGGACATTCAGTCATGGGTTATCCTAGTGGATATGAAGTTCAGACAAAGAACAGATAGTGACCACAACCCACTATGTATAGTAATCCATTGGGAAAACGGGATCAGTAAAAGGGGAATTCCAGAGATGACCAATAAAGAAGTTTTTCCCTCAAACTGCAATCGTAGGCTTAAGTGGAACGCAGTTAGGTGTGAAGAAGGGAAACTTGATAGTATTAAAGAGCTAGTTATGGCCGAATCTCGTGGCTTGGCATCTCTTGCTTTAGTGGCCCCTCATCCTTCGGGGTCAGATCTACCAGCTGTGTATAAGACCTTAACAGAGAAAATAGGAAAGTTCTTCACTAAAAAATCTAGGGGGACGTCATCGACACACCACAAATGAAACAAGGGCAACCTCTGGTACACAGCTAACTGTAGGAGGAAGAGGAAAGCCATTACTTTGGCCATAAAAAGCAAGGACCCCTTAGCAGTAAGAATTGCTAGACAAAACTATCATAAAAGCATAGCAACAGCCAAAAACGGCTGGGAGGAGGAGCATTGGCAGGAGCTCAAGGATGCTGCCTATGGGAAAAACTCCACTCTTTTTTGGAAATTGATTAACACTCTTGATAGAATTGGGGCAGAGCAGATTTTAAATCACATAACTGAGCACCAATGGTATTCCCACTTTTTAAAACTGTACTGTGAGGACAGTGTGGAGGGCCAGCCAAAATCTCCAGCCATGGTTACTGTGAGTGAGATTAGCATAGAGCATGGTATTAATGAAGAGTTTTTCTCACCTCGTGAAGTTCAAGACGCCATCCTTAAAATAATCCCGGGAAAGGCGCCAGGCCCTGATTGCCTCCCGGGGGACCTACTGTTTTATGACCCCAAATTATGGGCAGATCTCATAGCTATGATAATTAATTTAATCCAGTCTGGCCACCCAGTACCCGAATCCTGGAAGGGTGCAGAGGTCATTACCATATTTAAAAAAGGTGATAGAGAGGACCCTGCCAACTACAGACCAATTAGTTTATTTGATACCATCCAAAAAGTAGTCGGCAGGGTCATCATAAACCGGACAGAGATATGGTTAATGGAAAACAACATCCTGACCCACTTCCAGGCTGGGTTTCGGCGCAATGTAGGCGCCATGGACCAGGTATTTCGGTTCTGTGCGGTCTACTGGAAGTCAGTGTCCATTGCCAGGGGTAGTTTATACCTGGCTTTCATAGATCTGAAAACGGCTTTTGACGTTATCCCACGTGCTAAACTCTGGGACGTCCTCTTGGACATGGGGCTCCCTAGTTATTTGTTACAGTTCATAATTAAACTTCATGAAGGAAATTACGCAAGAATTCGATGGGGGGACCAGGGGCAATTAACCAGGAGGATCCCTGTCAGCAGAGGGGTGCGGCAGGGTTGTGTGATGGCCCGACCTTGTTCTCCCTCTTTATAAATGGGGTGGTGGATCACCTGAGAGAGGACCCAGCGGATGGCCCTGTCCTTGCCGGGGAGAAAACACCCACACTCCTCTTTGCTGACGACACCCTCCTGTTGTCCAAAACCCAAAAGGCCTGCAAAAACTCCTTGATCATGTTAATGTTTTTTGTAAAGACCGTGGGTTAACGGTAAACACTGCAAAAACGAAGTTGATGGTCATGTCTGTAAAAAGAAATCCTAGGAAGGTTTATCTCTCTCTGAATGGGTCCCCTCTAGAGGTAGTGGATGAATTTGATTATCTTGGGGTTAGAATCGGCAATAAAATGAACTGGGAATCCCATTTGTGCAAAATGGTTTTAAATCTTAAAAGGGTCTCCGGTGCTATCCTAAAGAATCAACGTATTTCAATCAGTAGACCAATAGCCCCTGCCCTAGCAGTCTATGAGGGGAAGGCGTTAGCTTCTGCGGTCTATGGATCCGAATTATGGGGCACTGAGAACATTAAAGCACTGGTGGTGGCAGAGAATAAGTTTATGAGAGACTTAGTCTCGTTCCCTCTCTCGACCCCTTTGAAACCATTATTTGCTGATATGGGCAAAAGATCAATTTCTGAAATAGTCCAACTCCGACCACTACTATTCTGGGTGCGCCTTAGAAGGACCCCGGAATTAGCAAAATATGCTTTAGTGCTGGACGAGCTAAATAGCCTGAATGCTTCAAATAAAATAAAGTGGCTAAATAATTTAAAGAAGCTTGTGGTATCTTTAGGATTGAGCGACTCATGGGCCTCCCAATCCCCCACCAAAACAAACAGTTAAAAAACGATATTGGGAGTGGGTAGAGGCCAAGGTTTTGCTCAACCCAAATTGGGGTCCCTTAACGGAGAAATTTTTTGAACACAAGTTTCTTGTAAAGTTAGAACCATTCCTGGATTTTATACAGATCCCTCGAGACAGAACCTTATTTTTGAAACTTAGATACGGCATTCTCCCTCTTAAAAATTTCATGGCAGGGTGGAAAGACAGGAATAGAATAGAATAGAAGCCATTTGTAAAGCGCCTGGTTACTCAGAAACAGTGTGTCCCCACGCTGAAAACTGCAAAGAAGCTCAGAGGAATGAACACAGGTAGGTCAAACATGGCCAAGGGAAGGGATAGGAATTAAGTGCGAGGGAAAAGAAATCTTTTAAGTTTTCCCCGAAATCTAATTTCGGAGGGTTCCATACGAATCTCGAGTGGGAGTTCATTCCAGCCCTTGGCAGCCAGGTATCAGAACGAGGAGCCACCCATCCTGGCTCTGGTGATTTTAGGGATTTTGAACAACATCGTTCCAGAAGATCTCAGGTTCCTGGTGGGCCGATGTATTGTGAGTAAGCAATGTAGATATCCTGGACCGATGCCATGGGCTATACGGTGGGCAAAGCATAAAGACTTAAATTTAATTTGCTCCTTGATGGGGAGCCAGTGGAGTTTGGACAAGGCAGATCTCCCTGAGGCTCTTCGAGGAAGTTTGAGCACAAGGTGCACAGCGGCATTCTGAGCACACTGGAGTTGGTGAATTCCCTTTTTGCTCAAACCCAGTAGCAGGGCGTTCCCATAGTCCAGATGGGGGGTTACTAGGGCATGGACAATGGTCTTTCTAGAATCCATGGGAAGGAGGTCTAATACCTTCCGAAGAACCTTCAGTACGCTGAAGCATCTGGCTGTGACTTTGCTGACATGAGGTTTGTATGAAAGGTTAGAGTCCAATATTATGCCCAAGTTACGCACCGAAGCCACAGGACAAGGTGGACTGCCTAATTCCGCAGGCCACCACATGTGAGACCATGCGGAAGATGATTTTCCTACCACCAGCAGCTCGGTTTTGTCGCCATTAAGGCGAAGGCAGTTGTTGTTCATCCAAGCTGCCACGGAAGAGAGACAGTTGGAGAATTGGTGGCATCTTCACTGTGGTCGGGCGTAAGCTTGAACATCAATTGGGTGTCATCAGCGTAGCTGACAATGCCCACCCCATAAGTCTCAACTATGCGAGACAGGGGTTCCATATAGATATTAAACAAGGTGGGGCTCAAACTCGAGCCCTGAGGAACCCCGTGGCTCGCCTTTCTGAGAGAGGACTTAAAGGGGGGGCAGTGCATCTGAAAGTTCCTGTTAACCAAGAAGGACCCCATCCACGCAAGGGCTGACCCCTTTACTCCCATACCAGATAGCCGAGACAGCAGCGTTGAGTGCAGCACGGTGTCAAAGGCTGCACTTAGGTCTAAAAGTACCAACGCTGCTGTCTCTCCCTCGTCCACTATGTGCCTAAGACTCTCGGTGGAAAAGAGTAGGGCTGACTCTGTAGAGTATCCGGCTCTGAAACCTGATTGTGTGGGATGCAGGAGAGAATGTTCTTTCAGATAACTCATGAGCTGCCTATTCACTACTTTCTCCACAATCTTAGCACAAGAAGGGAGGAGGGAGATGGGGCGGAGATTCTGGAATTGGGAGATGTGGATGTTGGCCTTCTTTTTAAGGGGGATTACTGGGGCAGTTTTCCAAGCATCTAATACCTTGCATTCCTTAAAGGAGAGCGATACAATAAGACTGATATGGTCAATTATTGTGGACTCCATGACTCCTCTACAGCGAGTCGGCGGGCATACATCGCTCGGAGAGCCAGATTGTATACTGTTTACGATGCTAAGTAGCTCTCGTTTCTCAGGAGTAATAAAACACGAGAGACCTGAGGTCCCCGTGTTGCTGTTATTGGCTTCTGCAAGTTTGCTAGAACTGGCCTCATCTTTTGTGAAGATGGCATGGATTTTGTCAATCTTGTTTACAAAAAAATCAGCAATGGAGTGACACAGTTCTTTCGAGTGAGTATCTTGAGCTTCCAATCTGGTTGGAATCGTGAGTTCTTTATAAATAGAAAACAGTTCTTTAGTAGGGTTGTCCGCTGAATCAATTCTATTTTTAAGGTGGCAGCTTTTTTCCGATCTAACTAATTTATGGTATTTATTTAGTTCAGTCTTATATAGTAGTTTATCCTCGAGATTGTAGTGTTTTCTCCAGCTGCGCTCTAGGATTTTACATCTGGCTTTGGCAAGTTTTAATTTTTCCGAAAACCAAGGAGCGGTTTTGGATTGCCTGGCCGGGGGCTTGGATGTCCAAGGGGCTATCTCATCCAGGGCATTGGACAACCAATTTTCATAATTTTTCCAAGCCTCTTGAAGAGAGCTACTTTGCGAAGGGGTTTTTTTTTTAAGAGCATGTCTGAAGGCCTCTTGGTTAAACTTTTTCCAATTTCTTCGTTTCAGGGAAGGGGGTTTAAAAAATCTGTTTTCTGTGGGTGTGTTATCAACCAAGAACGGGATGACGAAATTGTCTGACCAGATTATTTTAACCGGAGGGAAGGCAGTGATGCCCTCCCAGTTGGCAAATATGGGATCCAGGAGATGGCCGTGTTGGTGTGATGGGGCAGTAGATTGTAGATTCAGCCCTAATGACGCCAGAGCTGTTGCCACCTCCTGTGCCTCCTTACATTCCCGGTCATTAAAATGGAGGTTTAAATCACCTAAAATGATGAACTTTTTGTAACGGAGAGCTGGCTGCGTGACAAAGTCTAAAAGCTGATTATCAAATTGTCCAGCTGCTCCAGGCGGGCGATATATCAACAAACCGTTGATGATGTTTCTCTGTCCTAATTTGATGGTGAATAAGCCGCTTTCGCTGTGCAGTATAGTGGCTTTTACTAGGGTACATTCTAACTCAGCCTTATGAATGAGGGCTATCCCACCCCCTCTTTGTTTATGTCTGTCTAAACGAAGTAGACAGTAGCCAGGGTAGGTAGCTTCAAGCGCTTCCGGGGAAGATTCCTCATCCAACCACGTCTCGGTTAGAAAAAGCACGTCTGGCTTATTTGTGGTAATTAAATCATATATTTCCAGTTTGTGTTTTTTCATCGATCTGCAATTTAGTAATACCATGTTAGGTTTAGCAGTTGCCTGTATGTTAATCTTAGGTGATTGAAAAGTCTGGTCACAAAAGTCGCAAGCAGTTGGTAATCGATCGGCTTGATAGCTGTGATCACAGCAATTAGCCACTTTAGAACGTAGGAGGAGAAGCTCCTGTTTCGTGTATTGCATGTGGTACCTTGCCGGTTCCGAGATGTCAGGTGGTATCAGAGGACTAAGAGGAATCGCCCGCGCCCCGGTCTGTCGCGGACGGGCGCAGACGGGCTGGACTCTGGCTTGACTCCGGCGCGAATACGGCGCGCCCGCTGAACGCGTCCGCTGCGCGGAGCCATGGCCGTTTGTTTTTATACTGGTGCCTCTCGCCCGAAGGGAGGATAGCCCTACCCAAGATGGCGGCCGCAATAACTCTGCCCGTGCCCCAGGTCGAATAGCCCTGAAATCGGCCGGACCCTCTGGGGGAGGCAGCGCTAGATGGGGTGAGTACAGACCAATACGAATTTAAAATAAAAATAAAATGAAGTCTTCACCCGAAAATCGGTGTAGACAGCAAGCGTCGCGCTAAATCCGCGCGCTTAGTGCAGAGGGGAGAGGACACAAAGGGCAAGTGCACACAAGAGAGAATTATTAAAACAGGACTAGAGAAAAGAGTAACCGCCCGGCTCAAGCCTCAGGCGTCAATTGCAAGATTCTCGAGGCTTAGTCCTTCTATTGTTTTTATACTGGTGCCTCTCGCCCCAAGGGAGGATAGCCCTACCCAAGATGGCGGCCGCAATAACTCTGCCCGTGCCCCAGGTCGAACAGCCCTGAAATCGGCCGGACCCTCTGGGGGAGCCAGCGCTAGATGGGGTGAGTGCAGACCAATACGAAATAAAAATAAAAATAAAATGAAGTCGGGAAGAGGACTTGAAATGCCCAGGTTGTCCATGTCCGGGAGAATCCCTAGGCCATTTCTTTTTTGCATGTAAAGCATATAAACAGGCCAGAGACAAATGGTTGAAGCCAGTCTGTAGAAAGCTAGGAGTTAGGGACCATAGATCAGCCCTTCGTATTATTCTTACCAACAATACTTGCATGTTCATTGTTTGCGGGGTTGCTAAGTTTTTGGCCAGTGCCTGGATTATCCGGTCAAGGTTGTTGTCCCACTCGTGCACAGATCATGATTCAGTATGAATTTTAATTATGATATTTCCCCTTTAGTTTTAATCATTTGTAATGATGCAATGCTTTTAGGAGGAATTGTAATACTCGAAATTTTTGTATGTATTTTTATGTTTGTACTTTTATGATACATGTATCGAATAAAGTATTACAACAAAGGATCATCTCGTTCCTCGCCGGAAGAACCCAGAGAGTCCGCCTACCCCCCTTCCGATCCGCGGCCACCGAAGTCATCTGCGGCGTTCCTCAAGGATCCTCGCTCAGCCCCACCCTCTTCAACGTCTACATGAGCCCTCTCGCAGCCATCGCACGCCAACACAACCTTAACATCATCTCCTACGCTGACGACACCCAGCTGATCCTCTCCCTCACCAACGACCCCCCCACCGCCAGAGCCAGCCTCCAGGAAGGGATGAAAGACATTGCGGAATGGATAAAGCTCAGCCGTCTGAAACTGAACTCAGACAAGATGAAGTCCTCATCCTGGGACCACCCCCCTCTGCCTGGGACGACTCCTGGTGGCCCTCTGCGCTGGGCACCGCCCCCAAGTCCACGGCCTATGTACGCAACCTGGGCTTCATCCTGGACTCATCCCTCTCGATGATCAAGCAAGTCAACGCCGTCTCGTCATCCTGTTTCAACACCCTGCGCATGCTCCGAAAGATCTTCCGGTGGATCCCCACCGACACCAGGAAGACGGTCACCGAGGCCCTCGTCACCAGCCGACTGGACTACCGGAACACCCTCTACGCTGGAACCACAGCCAAACTCCAGAAAAGACTCCAGCGCATACAGAACGCCTCTGCACGACTCATCCTGGACATCCCCCGTCACAGCCACATCTCTGCCCATCTGAAAGACCTGCACTGGCTCCCCGTCAGCAAGAGGATCACGTTCAGACTCCTCACCCACGCACACAAGTCTCTCCATGACATGGGCCCCAAATACCTCAACAGCCGCCTCACATTCTACACACCCAACCACCAGCTCCGATCCGCCAGCCTCGCTCTCTCCGCCGTCTCACGAATTCGCAAAGCCACTGCTGGAGGAAGATCCTTCTCCTACCTTGCTGCCAAGACATCGAACTCCCTCCCCACCCCCCTATGGCAGGAAACAACTCAAGACCTGGCTGTTCAAGCAGTAGCGACTCCCCTCCCTCCCAGCGCCTTGAGAACCTAACGGGTGAGTAGTGCGCTCTACAAATTACTTGATTGATTGATTGATTGATTTGCTGCGTGTTGTGGGGTTGGCCTGCAGTGGTGGCTTGGGTAGGGAAAGGGCTGGACTGTGCTTTCATCATCCTCCTGTTAGAGTTTTCTCCAAGGGCTTGAAGTAGATCTTGCCTCCTGTTGGAAGTCTCAGGGATAGAAAAGACTCCAAAGATTTCTTTTGGGATCAAGAAGACTGCCAAGAAGATGAGCTGGAGAAGCTGTGAGGAGGAACTAACACTTTGCTGTGTGCTTTGCTGTGTTGGCCTGCAGTGGCTGCTTCTGTCTTGGGCAGTGAAAGAACTGGACTGAACTTTCTGCAATCTACTTTTGTGAGTTTCTCCAAGGGCTTGAGGTAGGGCTTGTCCCCTGTTCAAGAAGTCACAGGAACAGCAAAGACTTCAAGCTCGACGCCGTCTACAACCCCACTGCAGACTCTGTGTCCTGAAGGCAACGCAGAGGACACCACCGCAACGATGCACCGCGACCCTGGTCTCACCGACGACTCCTGCTGATGCCGCCACTGAGCCGCTGCTCGCACCGCAAACTGTGGGCACCACACTCCTCACGCCTCGCTTCACGACAACACAGTGGTATCCCAGACGATGCCGCTCCATGCCAGAATCAACGCCGCTCCATGCACCGTGGTTCGAGGGCACAGCTCGTAAGGTTACATGACGCATCGCCCTCATCCCGCACCGCAGCCTTGGCCTACCGATGCTGGTGCAATCGTCTCCAGTTCGTCAGCCGACAACAGCGCTTCAGCGACAATGACGCCGCTGCTTGCACCGCGACCTGCCAGCACCGTGACGAGCACCGCCTTCATCTCACACCGTGACCCTGGTCTCACGACAAAGCCATCTGATGCCACCACCGAGCCGCTGCTCGCAGCGCGACCTGAGGGCACGCATGCCACACCGCAGCACCCAACGCCTTTCCGACGCCCGCGCTCCTGACTTCAACAGAGAGGAGTTCGGTCTGCAACGCGTGTGACTTCAAGGGCCCCGATGACTCCTGCACCGACTTCCGGAACCAAAGCCTGCGGACGCCGTGTTTTCGGAAGCTCAACGAGAGGTCATCGACGCCCTGCAATTCTGAAAGGTACTGTTTGCTGGTCTTCCCGACACCGAAGCTGGCCCGCTACGCCACGGTCAGCTAGAACTGTTTGGAATTGTTTGCTCACGACGCCGTGATAGCCCCAGACGGAGCTATCAACATCAAGGAACTGTTTTTCAATGTTATTTTGACAACTGAAAATATTTAAGTACTGTATTGTGGATTTTTATCGTTTTGGGTCGTCTGAAGTATATAAAAATATTGGATAGTTTTCTAACCTGGTGTGGTGTCCTTTTGTAGTGCTTACACTGTATTACTGTTGGTTATGGGCAAATGCTTTACACACTGCCTCTGAGATAAGCCTGACTGCTCGTGCCAAGCTACCAAGGGGGTGAGCAGGGGTTATTTTAGGAGTGTAACTCCTTTATCCTGACTAGGAAGACGGGTCCCTATTTGGACAAAGGTGCAAACCTTTGCCAACTAGAGACTCCCATTTCTAACAGTACCATTAAACGATGTCTGGTGTTCCCAAAGGGTTAGAGGAATTTCAAGAAGCGCATATGAACGATATGCATTAGGAGCCTGCAGCGTTGTGTATTCATGAAAAATATTATCATTAGCATCCACAGCCAGAAATGTGACTCAGGAATAAAAAAACGTCAAAGCTGTACACTGCGTCCACGTCTACAAAAAAAATCACAGGAGCAACAGCATTAGAGACTTCATGTTGCAACAAGTGCTGAGTAACAGCGAGACTACTGTTAACAGGATTGACCATGGGTTGTGGCATTATTGAGGAAGGATTCAAACCATAGCACATTGAGGGGCAAAAACCTTTGTATTGTGGATTTTTATCGTTTTGGGTCGTCTGAAGTATATAAAAATATTGGATAGTTTTCTAACCTGGTGTGGTGTCCATTTGTAGTGCTTACACTGTATTACTGTTGGTTATGGGCAAATGCTTTACACACTGCCTCTGAGATAAGCCTGACTGCTCGTGCCAAGCTACCAAGGGGGTGAGCAGGGGTTATTTTAGGAGTGTAACTCCTTCATCCTGACTAGGAAGACGGGTCCCTATTTGGACAAAGGTGCAAACCTTTGCCAACTAGAGACTCCCATTTCTAACAGTACCATTAAACGATGTCTGGTGTTCCCAAAGGGTAAGAGGAATTTCAAGAAGCGCATATGAACGATATGCATTAGGAGCCTGCAGCGTTGTGTATTCATGAAAAATATTATCATTAGCATCCACAGCCAGAAATGTGACCCAGGAATAAAAAAACGTCAAAGCTGTACACTGCGTCCACGTCTACAAAAAAAATCACAGGAGCAACAGCATTAAAGACTTCATGTTGCAACAAGTGCTGAGTAACAGCGGGACTAGTTAACAGGATTGACCATGGGTTGTGGCATTATTGAGGAAGGATTCAAACCATAGCACATTGAGGGGCAAAAACCTTTTTGGTATTCGACCAAACAGACTTGGCAGCTGAACGCCTGGTTCCTGCAGGACTCCCCCCCCCCCGATGCCCCCCCCCCTACACCCCCCCTAGTGGAATCACTCGGGCAGGAACTGCGTCATTACTATTCCATTAATGCGGACTCCGTTCCCTCACCGGGGATGCTGTGGGAGGCCGGCAAGGCTGTTGTCCGGGGGAGGGGTGGCCAGGGGACTGGTCCACGCAAAACGGGTGGAGCAAACAGCCCAACTTGTGCAGCTGGAATCTCAAGCAGCGCAGCTGGAAAGCACCCAGCTCACTAACAGTCCCGGAGTCTCCTTGCGGCAATTGGCAGTGGCCCGCGAGGAAATTCGCCAGATCTCATTGGAATCCGCTAAAATGCTCTGGCGTTCATCGGTGGCACGTATTTATGGGTGGGGTGATAAAAATGGCAAGCTCCTCCACAACCTAGTGTCCTATCCCAAGGTCAACCACATTATTCCCGAAATCCGTTCGGATACTGGGGCCCACCAGGTGACGACCTCAGCCATAGCACAAACTTTTGCTGATTACTACGAGACCTATTATGCCGCTCTCCCTCCTGGTGCTCTGCTGGCAGACCTGCTGGAGAGGTCCGGTACCCAGTTGCCGTGTCTGCCCCGGGAGACCGCTGAGGCTCTGGACCACGCCTTCACCCCGGAGTAAATTCCCGAAGCGATTTCATTATTGCACCCCGGTAAAACGCCTGTTCCGGATGGCTACCCCCAGGAGTATTGCGCGACCTTCCGCGAGCTTCTGGTTCCCTACTTAGTGGAGCTATTCAACCATGTGGCGGAGGCAGGATCCTTCCCAACTGAATCTGATATGGCCACTATAGTGGTCATTCCAAAAACGCACCCGCCCCCTCCTGGACTGTGCGGACTACCGCCCGATCTCGCTGATTCACACGGAGCTCAAGATCTTCGCTACCGTGATAGCCCAGAGACTCCGGCCCCTTCTGCAGGACTTGGTCCATCCCGAACAATGCGGGTTCATGCCTGCCAGGGGCACTCGTCACTGCATTTGCCGCCTCTACCTAGCTATGGCCCACCGTAGTCGCCTAACTCCGTATCTAGCGTTGCTTTTCATCAACTCCGAAAAGGCCTTCAATACGGTGGACTGGGGGTACCTCGAGGATGTGCTGGACAGGATGGCTTTGGCCTCCCCTTCTGCCACCTGATCAGAGTCCTTTATACTAACCCCAGAGCCTGTGTTCTCATTAACGGCGAGCTGTCCGAGACATTACCAATCCGGAGGGGCACGCATCATGGGTGGCCGCTCTCACCACTCTTGTTCGCGCTGGTGAGTGTCCCGCATATACCGGTCATTGGTGAAAAATGGTCCCGCATCCCTGGACCGGCTCCCGGCTCGATGGTTGGGCCCCCTAGAGGAGGCGGACTGGCGCAATGCCCTTATGGCACCCAAAACCTTGACCACATCCTCCAAGCTGCGCCTGTAGTAGTGTGGCTCACTGGTTAGAGGCGGCAGACCCGAGAGCAGAGGACGGCCTGGGACCAGGGTTCGATTCCCGGCACGGCAGGTTTCTGGACCAGGGTCAGCGGACTCGATAATTCTCTCGCCTCGGTGCCCACTCTGATCAGCGATCACACTCGGCAACTCTGGGCATTAGCTTGCCTCATCTTCACTAACGGCCCCACCAGACCGCCGGGGATGCCTGGTCTCACCCTGGAGATACCCATTAAGGGACCATCTCTCAGGGAAGCCAGGAAGGGTTTCGCAGCGGTCGAAGCGCCTTGGGACCCTACGGGTAAGTAGTGCGCTATATAAATGCCAATACATTTACATTTACCACCTTCATGCAGCCTACCTTACTCCGGCGCGCCTATTCCGGCCCACATGAGACCTTCCCCAGCATGCATGTGCTGCGACTCTGCTCTAGCTGATTTCTATCACATGTTATGGCAATGTCAGGCTTTAGCGCCGTTCTGGAGAGGGGTTGAGCTCGAACTCACGCGGGCCCTTGGATGGGAGGTTCCCCATGATCCGAGACGCTTGCTGCTGGGGGTGTTCGACTGTCTGGATGGCTCTAGGGCAGACAAGCGCTTTCTGGGGACGGGCGTGGCGGTGGCCAAAAGAGATATAGCTGCACTTTAGTTCCAGGCGAAGACGCCCACTGTACAGAAATGAAAGGGAGGAGTGGATTGGTGAGGAATGCAGGAGGAGTCTCTCTTCGAAGCCTGAGGCTGCCCTGACTTATTTGGTAAAGTGTGGGGTAAATAGTTTAATCTACTACAAATGTGATGATCTCTCTAATTCTATGTATTCGCAATGATTATCTGATCTGCCTTACCAAGCCCAGCTGGGCCGTCCATGCCTTGTTGACTGTGTATAATGACATGTTTCTTTCAATGATGAATGCTCTGCTGCCAATGAATTTTTGTGCTTTTGAAAAATCCAATAAAGTTGATTATCCCAAAAAATATTCAACCAAACAGAACCAAGTAACCTCTACTAACTGCAGAGGATAAATTCCTAGCACCACAGACGTCTCCAAGAAAAGGTGCAAGGATATTGTGGAAAAACACAGTCACTACTCAGGGTAGGCACCTGACCAACATGTGATGCTGCCATGTTCCGGGGATTCTGCTTTAGAACAGAACTATGTTTGGAACCATAGAACATCAGTATGTAGGGACAGAGTCATCATATCATCTCAGTATCTAGGAGTACGATTCAGACTAGCTTTAGTACCTCACTTGTCCTCCTAACCTTTTCAGAGAAACAAGTGAATTTGCACCCCAGAACACAACCCTCTCAACCCTCTCAGGGATCATGGTAAGAGCACACACCCTTTCGCTCTCTCACTCGTACTTGTCAACAATAAGATAACCAGGAGACACAAAGGAAGTTTAGAATATGTATTTAAACTACTGTGCTCTGAAATAAGGCATATATGTTGCAGTTAGAAAACTGCTTATTTCTTCCTCTTGTGTTTGTCCGAGTTCAAAATGTTAACCCTCTATCTCTTGTATTTTAGAGAATTTGCAATATAAAATTCCTTCATGCTGTATGTGTCATAGGGTTACTTCATGCAAAACATCTTAGGGGGATATTCTCATGAACATGCGATAATCATCGCCCAAATATGTTAACGCAATGTTTCATATTGCCGCTTATTGCAGGAAAATAACTCTGTGTTAACGTCCTATTCACAACACGGCCGTAACATGCGATAGTTTTCCGATAACGCGTCAAATGTTGGCGATAAAATTACTGGGACAGCCATAAAAATCTAAATCCAAATCTGAAAAAAGTTGCAATGAGCCCAACCGCGATAAAAAATCTGCGATAATCTGCACCAGGCCTGCAATTCACACACGTCAGGTGGAAAAAATCACTATAAAAGCAGAAAAAAAACACAAAGACAAAACAACTGTGAAGCACAGTGGAAGTAGCTGGAGCAGGAACAGAGGACGACCAGAACCCCACAAGCCCCCCCGGAGGACTAGGCCAGGACCTTGGGGAAGGGCAAGAAGAAGAGGAGGAAGACGTGGTTCAGTCCGCAGGAAAACAGGATCCTGATAACGGAGGTGATAAAATACCATCAACAACTGTTTGTCACCTCCAATGTGTCAATGGCGACAAAAAATGGAATTTGGCAGTCCATTGTGGACAAGGTGAATGCAATCAGCGTTCTGAGGAGGACAATGGAAGAGGTCAAGAGGCACTGGAATGATGTGTAGCACATAGCCAAGCAGAAACTCGGCAACAACCAGAAGGCAGCAATGCAGACTGGAGGTGGAAGTCCAGCACCACAGGAGGAGATAGACTAGATGGAGAAAACAGTCCTCAGTGTGGAGACGGTGGCAGGAGTTGGGAGACCAGACACTGCTCAACATGACCTGACACAACAACAACAGGGTGAGTAACGACCAGGGACTGGGGGACGGGGGGAGATGGGCACAATGGCACACATGCACAATTAAGCATAGCACAGTGCACACCCACAATGACTCAGGAGCATGTCCCTGATCCCCTTGGCACACTGCAGCACACCTAGAAACTGCAAGTAGGACCCCGTCGACTATGTGCCCAGAGGGGGCCCGACCCACACTTCACTAATCTCACAACAAATCAATGAACATGTGCTGAACCCAGCAAAGCTACGGGTCCTGTTGTGTGGCGTTTTAAGCTCTGAGTGAATTTTCCAGATTCATGCCCTTATATAGGTACAATTCACATTGCCCTTATATAGGCATATAAATCAAGCCCTTATTTAGGCATAGCCCATGCTACCCAAATACAGGCATGGCTACTTCCACCAGTACCAAACGTCACAACGACTTCTTGGAAAACCAGCTTAAGCAGTCAGGGACTTCCCCTTGCTTGAATATTAATTTGTCCAAGAACTCAGTTACTTTACAAAGAACAACTATTCGTTAGGGGTTCTTTCCTGACATTCATATGCCTGACTTTACAAACTATGGCACTCCTAAACACGTTCAAGGTATAAATATACCTTCACTTGCCCATGCAAGATACGGTGGTTTGGAGCAGTTCGAAGACCTACTTGCCCGACGCAGCTCGCTACAGCAAGTGCAGAAGGTAGCGACTCTCCAGCTGACGCACTGATCAGGACGCTACCCTTCTCCTGCCAAGAATCCAGCTCCAGTGTTTCCGGCTCCCCTTGTGGGGTGTTAGGAAACCGAGCCCCGAGACAGAGATACAAGACCTCCTTCATTCTAACAAGGTATGGAGCTGATTAGAACCTAGAGAAACCTTTGGTAGATTCTTGGTAAAAACTAAACCTATGCTACACAATCATATTAGACTTTGGTTAGGTACATTGGGGTAGGCGTATTTTAGAAGCACCAGTTGAGTATTTTAGTCAATGTTATTTATGTATGTATTTTTATATGGCTTAGAAACCATACAATGCTCTTACATATTACTGTTTACGCTGTACGCAATATACTTTACAGTATATTGATTGTAGCAGTTCACCTCTCTTGCATGAGAAAGAAGACTGTTCAATAAACCCTTTTTATTGAAAATGCCCGTCTCACTATTTCTATGCAACTCTGTAGAAATGAAGCATGCACGATTGACTGAGTGAAATACTTATCTATTGTTTCCGCAACTCTGAGAGATATATTCCTATTCTTGGGAAACAAAGTTGTCATGTTTATGCGGTTGTCAGAAACTAATCCCTTCTTGTGTATTCGAGAAAGTTTCTAGTGCCCTCTGAGTTAGCTGGCACACACACAATTAAGTTTAGTATATTCGATAGAGACCTAGTTGACCTCAGTCCTACGTCAAATCTATAGGATATATTATTCCAATGCTCAGAGCCTTTTGGGAATATGGGAACTACGCTACAGTCCGTGACCAACACTGACAATGCAAGTGACACTGCATGAAGATTAGCATGTCTGCAGTCCAATTATCATGACATGTTGCACGCCACAACACTGAGATGGCTGAGTGTGGACCACATCTGTATAGGAGCAGGTCACACTCTGACACATCCACGTGCACAAACGACCCCCGACGTCAACAAAACATCTGCGGAAAAACCATGCCCAAGAGTCCGAAGTCCCACCAAGAGCCCAATTTACCCAAGTCCGCATTATCTCAGCACTGTATAGGCATAGAATTTGAAAGGCACACCTCCTGAAAGGGATAAGGGCCAGCAAAATCAGAGCTGCAGGCGCAACTCTCCCACAATGCAGCCCACACACATAAGAAGCAGAGCACATCAACATTGACAACAATGTGGTACAAACTGCAACACGTTCACAGCAGAACAGAGGACACAAATGGTGCCGCTTGTGTGTAGAAACTGGTCAATTACATTTGGCATAGCAGCGAAATGTGAGATGATGATGTACAAGTACAAACACACAACCGTGATGTTGTCGAAATGTTCACTGTCCCACATCAAATAGGCAGCTTCTCCCAAACAGTCACAATGTACATTGTCATGCAGTCTGTATGTAAACTTGTACAATGCGTCAACATACATGTGAACACAATGTTAAACTGCATCTCCCTTTCACATTGCAGAGGGAGAATCAACACCTCCTGCAGAGTAGACCCAACAACTCTTCACTGATGATGAAGAGGACCTCCCCACCTCCGACACAGACACCCTCCAAAAGCTCATGGACAGATTCGGCACCTCACCTCCAGGAGCAGGGCAGCCCAGCTGCTTTCAGGAGACCTCACCCCCTGCACAGACCACACAGCAGGAAGCACCAACCACCACGGCTGTCTCCCAGGACTCCCACGAACAACACATGGCCTTCCAACGCCGTGTGTTAGGGTGCCAGGAGAAGATGGCTGATCAGGTGTGGGTGGGGTTCGACTTCAAGGCATCCAAACTAGATGCCACACGTGGGTGTCTAAGTCCCATCAGGGACCACTTACAGTACCTAACGGACACCCACAGTCTGCTCCATGCTCTCCAACGATCCATGGATGACCTCGCTGGAGTCCTGACTCTGAGACAAGGATAACTGTCTTGTCAGAGTGGCTCCAGTGGTGTCATACGCGAGTTGGGACACGTGCACAGGACCATGGAGAACATGGAGCGGTGCAGGCGGAAAGAATGGCTGCCACGGCTGCACACCAGCGTGATGTAACTTGGATCTACCATACCCTGCAGATCCTTGTCATGGCATTGCTGCCACAAGGCATAGCACAGATGAATGCTGCTGCTGCTTCAACATCCACATTTCCGCCCCTGATGTGTCAGTGCCACACAGTTCTGGAGACAGAACACCACCACCCACATGTGAGGCACATGAAACATCAGAGGACAAAGATGTGGATGATTCTGCCTTACTGGTAAGAAGGAAACAGTAGCATTCATCTCAGCCATATGGCCTGTGTCTGCTTGGTTCTGCCCTCTGCATCATCACCTTCCACTGTCCCCCGATGTACTCTGCAACACTCACCTTGGACCTCGACATGGACTGCCATATTCTGTTTGGTCACCAATGACACAGCTATCAGACTGCAGACTGAACTCTTCTGATGTACTTGTCATTCCCTGAAGGACTCCGGCTGGCCCTCCAAGGGCCAACAATGAAAAGTGGGGTTTGCATGACACTGTACTGCTCCAGCTACAACACTCCACTGCATGTGCATTCAAAATTCAAATTCACACAGATGTGTCATGTCTATGATCATTCAAGTGTGAAAGTATGGATGAATGTAGGGTCAGTGATTCCCCCCTACGTCCATGTCGCTCATGTCGTGGGACTAGAGTCACAGGCTACAACATTAACGATTGCGGTCCAGGTGGTGCCAACACTACAACAGAGACACACTCATTTGTTACTTTCTTGTCCAGCCCAGAAAGGAACCACGCTCAGAGCCCCGAGGTCATTGTTCACACCCCTACGCTGGACTTGCATACGCCAGGCCAACTCACTCCGCTTACAGGGGGGTGGACAATGTTACATGTCCCAGGTTCTCCCTGTAGTGATCTGATCACAGGTCTAGTTCTCAGCATGCCACAGCCACTCCCTGAGGGCTGGTTTACACCCACACCATGCCCATTCAGCACACGCGTCACAGGACATGTGACCCCCGCCAATAAAATGGGGCGGGCGCACATGCTCGAAGCTATTTCCACGATCTATCTGGAAGTGTCCGTGTGGTCATTATTTATGCATCATGAGACCGTAACAGAAGTTTCTGTGACCATAACCTTCCTTTTCTATCCTAAGGAGGTTACGACCACACATACTTCTGTTATGGTCTTTTTGAGCAGGATTTGTCTTTCCTTTAAGCCTTCCGTTTTGACCAAGTGCTATACAATGTACCAGATTGGGTTTGTGACTATAAGGACGCTTGACCATTTTCACCATTTGTCCAACAGGATTCTGAATACTGACTTCCGGAGTCTGGAATTGTATTGGGGAGTTCCCGCAGCATATGCAGTTACTTGAATCCACACATTGCCCTGATGAAGTTCCCCGTTGGGCGTTGGCTATGCTTTTCGTATTGTTTACTTGTGTATTTGTAATAAAGGACTGTTTTTGCACTACTGTTGACTACTGGACTTCATGATTGTGCGCACCCCCATTTCATTTACTACAATCTTGGATCTGGGGTACAGAGGTGTTGCAGAGGAGCACTACGAATTGCAACTGTTGTGTGGTGCGCATACAGGGGCCCGCCGTTGCTATTGTGGACTTGCATCCAAGACATGTGTGAGGAAGTTTGATAGGGCTGGCCGTGAGACTCCTATGAGTATGGCAGTTGTTGGTTGGGAGATACCAGGGGCCAACAGGTGCAGCACAGCCAGCAGCTTTGTCTGCGGAGGGATGTTGTTTGTCCGCTGTGTTGGTACTGTCAGCCTGTGGGCAATGTGGGTCGGGATGCGGAGGATGTTTGTACTTTTGTGCCTGTAGTGGCCGATGACTTCCTCTGGCGTTAAGTCTGTGAGGCTGGTGCGTGTTAGGAACATACGAGGTCCTGTTCTGCGCTGCCTCAGTGTAGTCCGGGGGGTGTGGTCCGGGGGGGGGGCATGAGAGTAGTGGCGGTGGGTGTTGTGGACCTCTGGGGTCTCCTAGCTGCATGATCAGTAGCTCTGTGACATGTGTTGGACTTCAGATGTGACTCTAAGCTGGGCTTCCTTTCATACTGCAGGTAGCCGTCCTGCTTTACACCAGTAAAAGGCAGGTGTTCCCTGCTGCTATCGCGCCTTATCGCCGGTTTTTGGATCACGTCGCAGATCTGGCTGGTCATTGAGAATATCGCGAAGAGGTGTTTTCGTATGTTTTTGCACTGGAACGCCTACTCTGCATTTCATTAGCGTTAGTTGTCACTCTCACTCGTGGTGATGTTTTTTGCGGAAGCAATTGCTGGAAAACTGCCAATACCGGCAGTTTGCACCAGCTTGAGAATGGGGCGGTGATTCTTTCACCCTTTTTGCAGCGCTAAAGTGCATTGAGAATATGCCCCTTGGTTCTTTGGGTTCCGCGATTACCAATGTCTGTATGAGTCATCAGCAATAAGTAGTTTAGGTGTTGTGATCTGTTTGACAAATGCATAGGAGGATTTACATTTGTTTAATACTTAAAGATTGTCTTACACAGATCTCTCATTACGGATGGGCTACAAAGGTCTGGTATTCATTATGTATATTTGTAAATTCATGTTTGAGACACTTTGCAGCACATGCATACTGTGTGTATGAATCCAGGGAAGCAGATGTGGCTTCAGGGATGACACAATAAGACAAGTATCTGCCAGTGCAGAGCAGTTGCAAACAACTATTTCAGAGGGATTCATGAAAGGCCACAGGGAGCGGCACACAGCAGAATGTGAATGCCCACAATCAAGGCTGTAGACTCTAGGAAGCCTCTTGTAAGTCATTGTAGGGAGCCTCTTGTGAGTCACTGCCCATTCCCACACTGATTACAAGTATGCAAGACTTAGGGGTGCCAGGAGTAGCAGTCGCCGCACCGCCCTATTACAAAATAGTGTAACAAGGGGAAGAACCTGGGATCAAATTTATTTATTTGAAAAAAGAAACACACTATATTACTTTTGTGATTAGTGTTATTTATTTACGGTCTTTTGTTTCATTATTTTTATGACTTCATAAAAGAGGCTCTCTTATTTCCAGAAAACCATAAAAGTTGTGCCACAATCAACAATAATTACAAAAACATATGTGGACTACATTAGACAAAACTCAATAATAATTATGTGACAAACATAAACTCAATGTTACACATTATGTTAAGAATTCCACAAATTATTCATGTGTATGTATGAAACCCTTTCTCATCCAAAGAAAAAGCTACTGTATGAAACCAAATAAAGTAGCAATTTCCGAGTGCTTTTCAACTGATTCAATGCACTCAGCATGATTGACTGTTCGACTAATAAATATCATCAATGAATATGCCGACGCGTTTCTAGCCACGTTTTCATTCCAATACGGGCTTTCATCAGGGCTTCTTATTAAGAACATATTGGAACCATCTATAAGACAAAAGAATAAATGTACATAACTAATGTTGTCTCCGCCTACCAAAGGCAATCTGAAACTCTTTTGCTTTTCCCATACTTCATACCTTATGTATGACTCTTCTGTCCTAAAACTTTGAGACTCCAAACTTTTTCTACTCCAGGTGGCGCCAAGAACTGTGGTTTCCCTATGAAAAACACACACATTATCTCGGTTGGTCTAAATCACATCTTATTAAAATTGTAGGACATTCAAGATGTTGTCGCGTCGTGGCACATACCTTACTCTTGAAAGTTTTACTTTCTTTCTCCTATGCGTATAACTTCACTGAAAGTTGGCTCTGTTAGGAGGAATCACTCGTGTGTTAAACGCTGCCTCCTTGGTCGTTATTTAATCTTTATGTAACTTTATTTTATCCTTTCATACCTGTATGAGCCTTGAGTGGTTTTAGTGATGCACCATTCTCTACATGTCGTCCGCTTCCATTATGGGAGATCAATGAGTAAGGACAGCCTCATTACTACAACGCTGCCTACATGTACGTGCGAAAACTGAATTCCGACCATTAGCCACGGGTCTCACCTATTTTGTTGTTGCTTCTTCGTTGTACAGTGTGCACAGGATCATTTCACCTGCCGTTCGCCTCACAAACGCCAAACGCCACACTCGGGTTCATGCGCTCAGAACTGGCAACCCGGATGGGTTTCACATATTTTCCTGTTTCCCGCCAAGCATATTAGGAGTTTCCTCTCTGCCTGGCAGAGGAAACAAAGGAGGCCCTGTAGGGCCCCCTTGTGCCTCATGCCCTGTGGATGCACATAGAGGTGCACAACATGTGCCCCCTTGTGTGCATGCACACCATTTCCTGCATGGAACTGCTTTTTGCATTCCCTTTACCATGCCCATGTTTAGCGCACCGCCGTGGAAACACCAAAAATAAAGCCCACCAAACAGGAGGAAACTCCTAATCTGGCGAGCGGTCTGACCACGGCTTGGCAGTGCGGCAACGGGGCGGACCAGGTGCCACACAGCCAAAGTCATAATCAGGCCCTAAGTGGTAATAAATGGATGTATGATGGAACAATGCATGCCTTTATCATGCATGCCTTTACGACACAGTTTTTACAATGAACATACCAGTGCAATGTTTGTCTTTAACACTCATGTTACTACTGCAAACATATATTGGGTTACATCATAGGTACCTTTAGCACGCATCCAATTAACACACACACCAATATATCACTTCTTTAAAATATATGTAAATGTTCACTTTTACGATAAAACTATTATAAAATGTAGTTAAACTCTGAAAAATATGGTAAATAATCAGCTCAGTAATATTTTACATAAAACATTAATGAGAAAATGTTGTTGCAATACACCTAATACCTAAATGAATGCATTACCTTTAGTCCGTGTGAACAGTAGTCCTTCCTTTATTTCAACCCTTTCTGTGTAGCTTCTCCCCAACCAAGATGGCTGTTATATGTAAGATTGGTCAAATAAATTAATTTTTTTACCAAACAAAATAAATATACATTAGTCAGATTTCTAACCCATGTTAAATATTACACTCCAAAACATATTTTATTTTGAATTGTAGAATACCACAAAAATGTATAAACTCAGCAGTCCATTATTTTGTGCTCAGTGGTACACTGACTTCGCTCGGGACCACACGGTTGACAGAGAAGAGAAACTCAGTGATAGTTAGCTGCTACACAGTGCTATCTATCTGCTCCAGTAGATACAATGGTTACAATAAGCACATTTCGTAAAAACAAGATAAATTGTAATATCATACATTAATTACATTATTTTATAAAAACTTTCAGCTTACAGTCTTCACTTTTAGTATATTGTTTCAAAAGCATTTTTTAGTGTGGACCTTTTATTATTATATTTTTTTAATTACTTTTCGGGCCATGGTTAGGGATACATTACTGACCTCAGGGCAGGTACTGGACAGTCACTGGGGACAAAATTACTATTCTAACTCCGCCAGATGCTTAGTTCAGGGCAGGTGCTGGACAGTGACTGGGGATAGAACTACTATTCCAACTCCGCCGGGTACTTACCTCAGTAATAACACATAACAGTGGTCCCTCAAGGGGAAGTGAGAACCTCTACTTTCTACTTGCTCAATGTATAGGATGAATGCAGAGATATTGCAAAGAGCTACTATCACACTGGATGCTTCAGATGGGGTTTGGTTTGCACAGGAGTGGCGGGAAGTTGAGACAAATCTATGTTGTTTGGTCCCCTGTTAGAACATGTCTGCAACAAAGAGGGTTTCACTGGTCAGAACTGTGCAGTATGTAGTAGATAACCCTCCGCGGAAAGGTTTCTCAACAAGAGAAAATGGGAAAAAGTCAACCTGTAGCAATGGTTGCCTCAAAGCGCTGTGCTGGGTCGTCCCGGACTATAAAACCTCAAATGAGGGCAAGCACAAATCAAACCATCTAGGGGCATTGTGGCCACTCAAAATGAATTAATTAAAGATTCCTACAACAACAGGTACTTACCTCAAGGCAGATGCTGGACAGTGACTTGGGGCAAAATTACTATTCTTACTCCCCTGGGAACTTACCTCCAGGAAAATGCTAGACACTGACTGGAGGGCAAAATTACTATTCTTAGTTCGCCGGCTACTTACCTCATGGTAGGTGCTGGACACTGACTGGGGTTGAAATTACTTTTGTGACACTGCCTGGTACTTATCTCAGGAAGGGAGCTGGACAGTGACTGGGGGACAAAACTACTATTCTAAATCTGCTGGGTACTTACCTCAGGAAAGGTCCTGGACACTGACTGGAGGCAAAATTACTATTATAACTACACAGGGTACTTACCTCAGGGAAGGTGCTGGAGAATAACTGGGGGGCACAATATCTAATAAAAACTGAAATATTCACTTTTTTCTTTCCATTTTCACTGGCACAACTGCCAACAGCGTTACAGCAGTGTGGAATTTAAATATGTTTCTCAAAAAACAGATTATAATTCATACATAAATCTCAAGAATTTTTTTTTCAATTGAGATAAAAGCAAAATGAAAGAATAGTATAACCATAAATAGTTAACTAGAAAACCTATGGAAAAAATTTCTTCAAACTTTTTCTCTCTGTCTTTGTCCAGATTTCAAGCCAAAACAACTCTTTAGCAACTGTCAAAACAATATCAAGGTAGAAGTACTAAAGAGATCTCCTTACATCCAAAAGACTGAACCAACCAATCTCCAGGTACAAAAGAATGACAATGTATTTTTCTTTAGATAACTAACATTTGTTTACAGGCTAAAAAGCTAACATGCAATGTAACTTTTCATTTCAACAGGGCATCTAAACATTTTTTTCCACAGAGTGCCAAATATTACAACACATTTTTTTTTTCTCTTAGCAGGCAAAATTTCAAAGGACAAAAGTAACACAGTACAGTGAAAATAAATTAATATGTTCTTTTCTGTTTCTTTTTACTTGAGTAACCTACAACTATGGATTCAGCTCGAAAACCAAGATACATTCAGCCAAGCGGGGGAAAAGGCTCCTAAATTAAAGTATGGTGCCTAAATTTACTTTAAGGAAAGATTAACTGAGCCTGGGAGTAATTGGAGGTGTGCAGAGTATTTATCATCCCATTGCAAAGGCAGAGCAGTTACTCTGTGACACTGTGGAAAGGACCACTGAGCATAACCACTCTGCCTCTGCAAGGGAGATTGAAGTAAGATAAAATGTCCAACAGATAAAATGACTAGCAGCCACTTCCAATAAACTCTGTGGCTCAGTTTTGAAGGAGGGAGGTAGCACAAATTAACCCCATGCTGGTTGCTTTTCAATGCTCAATTTAAGGAGAATGGTCCAGAGAACAAAACAGGCGACAAATCTACAAAGTCTAACTTCACAAACCTACTCAGCTATTAACTCATCTGATCTCACTGTAACCTTTACTAATGGACATTTCCTTCTACATGACAATGAAAATCGCATCAAACTCGTGCTAATATTCAGTACACTGCATAATGTGGTAACTTTTAAATCATCAATTCACCGAAATTTACACTATTCATGGCAACATCAACAATACCACTATCCCATTAATATACAGCTTTGACCCTGATGAGCAATTCTCAAGTTTATTAGATTTTCCAGAGAACAAAAATACATTGGTAGCAAATCAGACACATTATTCAGATACAGTACAATCGAAAGAAGACAACTGACTCAGAAGGCACTTGTGGAATGAGTACAACATTTGCTTGTAAATCGTCAAGTACACAACATACTTGAACCCCTCAGACAGGCAGTAAGTTAAACCATTTGACCCCTATTTTGCCGAAAAGTTTGGGGAATCCCCGGGCCTCGAAGAGGGGCTCCTCCTGAGTTCCACACCAATCCACTCCCCGTCTCCATTTCCGCATAGTAGGTGACATGGCCTGGGACCAGAGCGCCGCTATATCCCGCTTCGCCACGACCACTGCAGTTCCCAGGAAGCGCTTATCGACCAGGATCCATCAAGGCAGTCCAACACCCCCAGGATCAGGGGTAGCGGATCGTGGGGAACCTCCCACCCTAGGGTTTGTGTAAGCTAAAGTTCCACCCCGCCCAGAACGGCACATGGGCGGGACATTGCCACACCATGTGGTAAAAGTCTGCTGAAGCATGGCTGCAGTGCGTGCAGGATGGGGAGGGCCGTATGCGGGCACTGTACAAGTGTGCTGGGGTAATTATTGCCGTGTGGAGATAAGAGCTGGACTAGACACAACTTGGAGGAGGTTGTCAAGGTCTTGGGGGCCATAAGGGCGTCCCGGCAATCGGCGTCCTCCAGGGGACCCAGCCATCCCTCCCAGCAGGCACAAAGCAGGTCTAGGGATGCGGGCCATTGTCTACTAAGGAGCGATAAATCCCGATATCTGCCCCCTGCCCAGGTTCCCCATCATCACTTGGGCCTCCAGGGGGCTAATTTCCGGGAAGGAGGTGGGGGACGGAATGTGGGCTAGGAGGGCGTGGCTAAACTGTAAGTACTTGTAAAATTGGGAGGAGTGGAGAGAGTAATGGTGTTGTAAGTCTGTAAATGATCTGACATGATCCCCCACCCAGACGTCTCCTAATAGCGAGATCCCGACGTGGTCCCATTTACTGAAGTCCTGGAGGGACGAGACCTCGTCCAGCCAAGCCCAACTCCACGGAGGCATCTGTCTGGTGAGTTTCCGGTCCCACTTTACGTGGTGTAGGGCAGCTCGCCAGGCCATGAGCACCGCTCTGGTGACGGGGGAGAGCCTGTGGTACAGGGCTCCCACACAGGTAGGCTTGGATCTGTTCAAAGTCCATTGGCCTGAGTTCCACCCAATATGCCGGGTTGTACCAGCAACCCGTGAACCAGTCGTGGATCACAATGAGCCGCGTGGCCAGGTAGTAGAGGTGAAAACTGGTCACCCCCATACCCCTGTCGTTGGGGCATGGGCATGGTATGCATCAATGTGCTAGGGACATTCGCTGCCTCCCTCCTCCACACAAAAATCGGGAGAGGCCACCATCCAATTCCCGAAACCAGCTGCCTGGTAGATGGGTGGTAACATTTTGTAAGATGTACAGGAAGCGGGAGAGGACCATCATTTTGAAAAGGACACTCCTACCAAGGGGATTGAGAGGGAGGGCTTGCCATTTCCTGAGGTCCGCCTTGGCCCTGGTGACCAGGGGTGTGATGTTCAGGGCCCTCGAGTTCCGGGAGGAGGGCAATCCACACCCCCAGGTACTTCAATGATTGCCTACGCAGGGGGGTGGTCGTTTGCCAGTCGAAGCACGCCTGGGACGGGTGTAGGTGAACTAGCGTGGATTTGGCAGGTTGAGCCTGAGGCGGGAAACCCTTTAAAAGACACAAAGAGCTCTCCGGGTTGGCAAGGAAAAGGAGGACGTCATCAGCGTACAGGGCAATCTTGTCGACCTGGCTCGAATCCAGGCTCAACCGCGGATGAGGGGATCTTGGTGGATGAGGGAAGCCAGGGGTTCCATTGCTAATGCAAATAGAAGCGGCGAGAGCAGGCAGCCCTGGCGAGTGCCCCTCTGGATAGGAAATGTCTCTGAAAACACGCTGTTAATGAGGACCCTTGCCTTGGGAGTAGAGGACCCAGATGAGGCGTTGGAAAGGGGGGCCGAAACCCATCCTCTCTAACACGTCCTGAAGGTAGCCCCAATCTAATGTATCAAATGCTTTTTCAAAATCTATGAAGAGCAAGTCCAGATACGGGGTGAGGTGGTGGCGGTGTGCAAGGGCAAGATGGAGACGGCGTACGCAATGCCGGGTACCCCGGACAGGCATGAAGCCACATTGATTTGGGGGCACCAGCTCTTGCAAGTGGGGTCGGAGCCGTTGGGCCACCACAGTGGCGAAGATTTTGACCTCCATATTGATAAGGGAGATTGGGCGGTAATCCGTACCAGCAAGGGAGGGCAGGGCGGCTGTGTCTTCGGGAGGACTACAATAGTGGCCACATCAGTCTCTGGCAGGAAGGACCCTTCGTCCACTACGTGTTTAAACAGATCCACTATGTGTGGGACCAACATGTCCCAGTAGGCCGCATAATACTCATCGGGCCCGGGCGTTTTGCCGGAGTGCAACAGTGAAATAGCCCAGTGTATCTCTTCCGGGGTGAAAGGGAGACCCAGAATCTCCCAGTCCGTCTGAGAAAGGCAGGGAAGCGAGTCCGGGTCTAGGCCAATTAAGCCGCCAAAGAAGTCTGGTGAGGGGTTTGATCCTTATAGAGGGCCGCGTAATAACTTGTGAACGTTTGGGCAATGGACTGGGAAGTAGTGTGGTGATCGCCGGTCTTGTCCTGAATCTCCGGAATGATGCGATTGGCCTTGGGATAGGACACCAGATTATGGAGAAGTTTGCAATTTTAAATCGCCCCATCCATGCACGCGCGCAACAGAGGAGCGCCAAACCATTTTAGCAGACTACAGCAAGATCTGGCAGATCCCTTCTCGGATCAGTGTAAGCTGTGGAGCGGAGTCATCGCTATCATTGGTAGCCTGGGCATCCTGTTGTGTCGCATGACGGTTGCAAGATGGTGTTGAAGTTGCCCCCTACCACCGTCAGACCATGTGGAAAGGAGGAGAGCACAAGCGTGAGGCGGCGGAGGGCAGAGGCCATGGTGGGTGAGGAATGTATGTACACCGGAGATTAAGAGGGTCCTTCGATCGTACCCGTCAGGGCCACATATCGGCCTTGTGCGTCCGTTTCGGCCTGTGCCAGGGTGAAGTAGTATGGCCACTTCCCCCGGGAGCCCCGTGTAAAACCGGAGTTCCAGACCCTGTCAAACCCATACCGAGAGAGGAGAAGGTGCATTTCTTGCAGGAACAGGATATCGGGCGCGTGTCGGTGGGCGCTACGAAGGACAGCAGTACGTTTTATACGGTCCAGTAGGCCGTTAACATTCCAGGAGAGGATGTGGAGGGCCCTATGTAAGGTGGACGCCATCGTGGTGGGTAGTGTGTGGAGGAGAGGACGCAAGCGCAAGCAGGCCCGAGTCCCAAGAGAGACAAAGTTCCGTAGCCGGGGCTTCTGGGCAAAAGGTGCGCGATCTGGTGAATCTTGGGTCATCAAAGGCAAACATGCATGTGTAGCTACCAATAAAAACAGAGAACAGCGGCACGTAGTCAGCTAAAAACAACAAACTATCAGGAGACAACGGTCCCCCCTCCCTCGCCCCCCAACTCCCCCACCCTACAATTCTGAAGATGAAGCATCTGTCGCCCTGAGGAGGAAAACTATTTAAAACAACAACCCCGCAATGAGGCTGAGTGCTAAGCTAAAACGGTTAGCGGAACATGAACAAGGCAGAAATGGACCCTACTCCATGTGGTCGGATAAGAGATTCGTCAACAGCTGCATTAACATGTAGGACACTTAGGCAACTAGGACTGCAAGAAAGTCCAGGGAGTGAAGGAGGAAGTAGTTCATGGAGCTTAAAGGTTGCAATGAAGTCGGATCGCCCCAATCATGGGGAATATCGAGAACAGCCACACTGTAGGAGCTTCTGATGATTGAGATGAAGAGATCCCGCTGCGTGTCACTGTGCAAGTACCCTAGGCTTCTCCCAATCCACAGAGAGCAGGGCTCCTAGACAGTCAGAGTCGGATATGGCGTGACGCAAGGTGTCAGGGGCCCTTGAATATCACTCAAGTCAATCAATGAGGTGGTCGGGCTGGGAGTGGCAGACCTCCAGGTTGAAACCTGGGAGGGAGGGCGCTGGGATGTTGCGCCTGGCGATGGAGATGCCTCGTCCCTCCCCCCCCGTGACAGTCATTTTTCTTGCGGGACCTAGTCCAGAACTCTGGGGTTTATAGAAGGCTGGGTGTGGCTGTGGGGGGACCCGCCGAGTGGGGGAAGGAACTGGCAGATTCAAGAGAGGCCGTTCCTCTGTGAGCCAGGTCCATGCTGCCTGGGGGTTGTCAAAGAAGAAAGTCTTGTCTTGAAAGATGACTTTGAGCTGGGCTGAGAAGAGGAGACCGTAGCGGAGACCCAAGCTTCTGTTTGAGCTCATCGTAGGTTCGGCGCTGGGCCTGCACCTTCCTGGTGTAATCTGGGAAGACCATGATCCTGTTGTTCTGAAACGGCAATGGACCCTGTGCCCTGGCTGCCCTGAGGATGGCATCTCTGTCCCGAAAGTTAAGGATCCTCAGGATTATGGGTCAGGCTGGGGCCCCGGGCGGAGGTTGGGAGCCAAGGAGCCTGCTTAACAGCGAACCAGGGTGACGGGGCATCTTGAGGCATCCAGGAACGCACCTAAGTTTCCACAAATGTGTTGGCATGACCTTGCTACACTTTCTCGGGAAATCCTAGGTGACGTAAGTTGTTTCTCCTCGACCTGTTTTCGGCATCCTCAGCCCTTCGGTGGAGCTCAGAGGTCTGGAGGCCGGCCACTTGGGTCTTAAGTTGGCCGATGTCATCTTATGCCGTGGGGATATGGGATTCCGCTTCCGTGATGCGTGCTGTGGCGTTTCGCAGGTCCTGGCGAATGAGAGCCACATCCACGCTCACCTCGCCTATCTTGTTTTCTACAGAGGCCTGTGATGTGCTTATCGCCTGAAGGATGGTGGAGAGATCGCCCCCAGCGGCGCCAGGTGCGCTAGGTGGCCCACCTCAAGGGTCCCAGTCTGACGTGGTAAATTGGTCCATTTTGGTTTGGTTTGGGGGGCAGAGTTCTGTAGGGTGCGATTTCTGCCCATCGCCACCAGGAGTATAGTCCGGCCCAGCACAGGTAGGGGCGAACAGCGGAGGGAAGGGGGGTCCCCTGACACCCAGACCATCAATGCCTGGGTCCGGGCGCCCGAGTCCACCCCCTCAAGTCCCAGAAGAGGCAAGATGTGGCCTGTGCCCTTTTTTTACCCTCAGGGCGGTGGAGCGCCCCAGCGAAGGGCGGTTGGCCTGCCAGGTGCCCACCACAGCGACAGTCCTCCAGCCCAGCCCCAAAGTCCGATGGAGATGGTCTCACATTTAAGATAGTAGTTTGGAGTAAACGGGGGCCCAGGGAGGAAACAAGGTCAGCGATGGATTCCGCTTCCGACACGAGCTGTCTGGAGTGGATAGGGAGCAAAGTGAGGCCGGGTCAAAGAAGGGTGAAGCGCCCCCCCCAACACATCAGCCCTAGCCGGACCTGAGGTCTCACCGGCTCGAGCAGTAGCAATCAGGGGGCAGGCCCGAGGCCACCAAGGAAGTCAGACAACCCAGGGGCCTGCGGGCCCAGCAGCAAAGAGGAGGCCGCCGCACCCACGCTTGTCCAGTGCAACAAAGGCAGATGGAGGGAGTCAGCCAAGTTAGGGAGAGGTCAGACAAGGCCAGTGCACCCCACAGGCGGGCAGACACAGGGAGGCACCTCCAGAGGAGAAGTGTAGCGTGGGAAGGGGGAGTCGGGAGCGCCGATGTCACCACTCCGCCCACCACCCAACACGGTGGCCGATCCCCCGCCCCCCGGTAGTCCAAGGCCCGAGGCCACCACCGAGGACAAGACGCCCCCAGAAGTCCCAGCAGCAGGGAGGAGGTCGCCACCCCCACGCTGGTCCAATGCGGCCGGGGGAACGGAGCGAGACAGTTGAGGCAGGAAAAGTCCGGCGGGACCAGCACACCCTTCCGGCCAGCAAACACAGGAGGAAGCTTCAAAAAGAAGCGCGTTGTTGGGGGGAACACTGATCTCACCACACCATCCGCCATCCGACACATTGGACAATCCTCAGCCCCACTCACCGGCAGTCCAAGGCCTGACGTCTCCCACAAAGTTCTGACGCATCCACAGGCCGCCGCACTCGCGCTGATCCGGCGCGGCAGGAGGAGACCAGAGCAGGCCCAAAGGAGAAGAGTCGCAGTACCGGCAGGCATCAGGGGGGGCTCAAGAGCCGTATTCTTGCACAAAATGCAGCGGTTGGCGGAGCCTGGGGCTGCGGACGGCAGCCTGGGAAGGCCCCACCTCCACCGGCCCACCAGACAACTCAGTCGGTGGCAGGCCAGAGAGGGAGCATCGGAGGCAGCCAGAGGAAAGCACCGCTCCCCGCACCGCTGCAAGACAGCGGCAGCAGAGGTTCGGCGATTTTCACACGGTCATGGGCACACTCCCCGGGAACTCAGATGATGGCCTCCAGGAGCAGCGGGCCTGGACTCCTGCCACCTCGAAGTCGGGCTGCCCCCCGCGGCCGCCCCACACCACACTCAGCACCCGCGGGTCTACAGAGGGATCCCCGCACAAGGAGGTGTCCGCAGCGCAGACCCAGCAGAGGAAGCAAACAGGCACTACCACACGTGCGGTCAAGGGAGCCGGACCAACCAGAAACGCGCCAAGCCTAGGAGTGTAATGTTCCCGGCCGCCATTTTGAGGATCCAGAGCCGGCAGCAGAGAGAAGGTGGCTCTCTACGGCAAGAACTCTGATTCGCCAGCAAAAGGGATCGGAATGGAGCCAATGTTGCAAGGGAGCCCAGCAGGTAGTCTGAGGAGGTGAGCGGCAGCTGATAATGGGCGGATGATGGAGGAGATCCGGAGCAATCTTAGAGTGCGTCCGCCATCTTGATGCCTCAGACCACGCCCCAAAGCAATCCTTAACTTACACAGAATTTTTATCAGTCACAAAAAAATATATAATTTACTTTACAAATGAATAATACTGTTACTAAATTTTACCCTGACAGATAAATTGAGGGATTTGTTTTCACTTTCCCGGAGCAAATTGGCAAACAATTAAAAAAAACATCCTTAGCAAAGGATTACACGTCAAACAGTGATTTGCAGTATGAGTTTAAAAAAAAGAATAACAGTGTTGTGCTTTGTACCTCCTGAGTGTGTGGATGAGTTCTACACATCAATTACTGAATCAGATTACTTTACCCAAAATTAGGAAAAATTGGTCCAGTTCCTAAATTATTTTGAAGACACATGGAGTAGCCATCTAAGCAGGTCAGTTCACAGGAGGAACCATTGACTGAATGAAACTGGTACTCCACCTCCTTTGAGGGAGGTTCAAAAACAACAATGCCGGGGGCGTGGCTTGCAGCCGAGAGGAATGGCCGCGTTCTAAGCCGGCTCCACGGCCCCCGCACGCAAAACCAGGGAATTGATCCGCTCAACGCCAGGCTGACCCCCTACAAAACCCTCGGGGATCGGCCCATCTCCAACCTGTGCCCGAGCGTCCTTCCTTTGCTGCCCTGCCTAGCTGCGGCGGTGAACCTCGGAGGTTCGCGGAGCGAGACCGCGCTCCATAAGATGGCGGCCGCGGCTGGCGGCGACGAACGGTGCGGCTGTGGACACCGCTGACGGCATCTGTGACTCCCGATGCGGCGCACTTTCTCAATCGGAGCTGCGGAAGAGCTGGCCTGTGAGTTCCGCTCCCCCTCAAGTTGACACCGGAGGCCCCAGACATACAAACGCGGACTGCCTCCGTCGCCGACCTGAACTACTACGCGAGTCCCCGGCCTCGGGCCCAGTGCCGGGACTAGCGCGAATACTGCGGCGGAGACTCTGGGCCGCTTATATACGGCATAGCTGCCCCCCGTCACCATCAGGGGGCCCCACGACCTCGACGGTTGCCGAGACTGCGGGGTCTGTACTCAAGGCCCCCAGCCCATCACACACACTCTGCTGGCGGGTTCGATTGGTGTGATTCTCCGGGGCAGGGGCTACCCAGCACCCACTGCCTCAGAACTCGGAGGGGCCTGGAATACCTGGCCGAACACCCCGTAGATCTGCAGCAGGCCTCTCTGCTTTTCCCAAGGACAGTGAACAGGGGAAAAGTGGCTTGACTCCCGGGTGTTGAACATCACCCGTCTAGGCTTGACCCACGCGGCCGCATTCACCCTGGACCCTCATACTGGCCACACAACACCCCTTCCGGCACAGCGGATGCTCCTTGGCCCCAGTGCTGGCCGCGAGGACTGAGATGGTTGCTGACCCCCTTGCCCCAGGTGGGGTTCTGGGGGGAAAAAAGGGAGGTGGAATAAAGAGCGAATAACCAGCGGGAGCGGTGCCTAGGGTAGCGACGGTGTCGCCGACGCCCCTCCCTGGATGATATGCTGGGACCTGGTCCTCCAACTCTAACGGACAAAAGGATTAGGGAAAAACACGCAACTGCCGCCGCAGTGTACAGCTACCTGTACCTCCCTCACTGGCCTCACCTCCCGCCGTATGGAATACCGGAGGTGCCACATCTGTAGACGGGCCCACTTGGCCGGCCTGTTTGGAGTGCTCGGGAGATAGTAACCGGTCTCTGCTTCGGTCACGGCTGAAATTCGAGACCTGCCTGCCTGGTGACCAGGCTCTAACGTCGGGATCCTCCAAATGGCAGGCAACAGGGGGAATAGACCAACCACCCAGAAACAAATAACTAAATTCACTTGGGTGCCTAAAGGGGACGGCAAGGACCCGACATCTGAGGGAGACCAGAGGGTGGTGCCCTCCTCACCTACGGCGAAGGCACCAACGCCGGAAGACGTGATGGAGGCGATTGCGGGGGTAAGGTCCTCTCTGGAAACTTGTATTGACTCCGTAAATATAGAGGTCACCCTCCTGCGGGCAGACCTCCGCAAGATGGATACAAAAGTCAAGGACGTCGAAATCAAGACGGCCGCCCTAATTGATGACACCTCAGCTCCCCAACAACAAGTGGCGCACCTGCAAAAACAACAGCTCCTCATGGGTGAACTACTGGATGATTACGAAGGTAGATCTAGACGCAACAACCTCCGCATTCTGGGGGTTCCAGAGCGAATGGAGGGGCAGGCGACAGACCTTTTCGTGGAAGATGTCATCCAAAAACAACTCAAACCCAAACGCCTCTCTGCCTTTTTTTCATCGAGCGAGCGTACAGAGTCCCCGGGGGCCGCCCGAAACCAGGGGCTCCCCCACGTCCTATCATAGCAAGAGTCTTCAACTTCCGAGACTGGGACTCCATCCTCCAAACGGCCCGCACCGGAGGACCTCTGCGGCTGGATGAGTCTCACATCACATTCTTCCCAGACTTTACAGTTAAGGTGCAGGCCCTCCGGCGCAGCTTCCTTGAGGTAAACAAGGCCCTGCGTGACAAGGACATTAAATATTCCATGCTCTTCCCTGCAAAGCTACGGGTGGAGGCAGAGGGCAAAGCCTGGATTTTCGACTCATCAGACGTGGCGTGGGAATGGCTAGAAGGCTGACGCTGGGTTGAGAAACCTCGAAACAACCGCGGAGGCCCAGAAGCGGGCGAACGTCGAGATTGTCCTCCGGAGCGACGTGACAACGGAACAGAGGAAGACTCGACCGAACAATGACATCTCCATCTAGGATTGGAGGACTTTCAATAGGACTGACACCCCGGGGTGATGCTATGGCCAAATGTGGCACCCTACCGGTGGCAGGAAATGAGGATTTCGTTGTTGCATAGCATTGCCTCGCCTATTTGGCTCGGGGGAGGGACGTCCATCCAAACCGTATGTTATGCTCTTTTACTGATATATCTGTGCATGCAGGTTGGTTGATATTTGATTCTGATTATTTATTATACTATGATGCTCTACGGCGAGGGCCTTTCCGGCTCACCAAGCACCCCATCCATGAGTGGGAGGGAGACAGGCACTCTGCCTAGTTGGGGAGTGGATAGTTTTAAATTCGCGGGCAGGGGCAGGGTGGGAAGATGAGAGGAGGGTGGGAGGGGGGGGATGTTCCTGTTTTTAGTTACCGCCTTTTTTCTTTGTATCAGAGTCTTTCCTTGTTGCATTCTACTTCATACTTCGGATCTAGCTACTTTGGTAACACGTGAGCCACAAGGTTTGAGTTTTTGCATTGTACTGCCTGTATTGGTTTTGTTGATTATCACATTTCTTGTTTGCAGCAGAGTCTTTTCTTGTCACATTCCACATCTTTCGCAGGGTCCAACCATGGCGTATTGCATCCATCTGGTGTTATTGACTCCTCAAGAGGTCCCGAGGCCCCCTGATCCCACGCTCCTTCTTGCCACGCCCACTCAGTTGCGCAGGTTGTTTCTCCTCTTGTCACTCCTCCATAGATCTCACCATTATGTCACAGTCCCTTCCTAGAACCATCACGATTATGTCATGGAATGTCAACGGATTGGGGCACAAAATCAAACGCGGTATAGTCCTCCAATACCTACGGCGCCACTCCTACGACATAGTACTGTTGCAGGAGACACATTTGGTGGGCAACACTTGTCAGGCACTTCAAAGAGGCGGCTATAAACTGTTGGTACACGCGGGGTTCACCTCTGGGTCCCGAGGTACAGGGATCTTGGTTAAAAAGAGTCTACCACTCACTTACACGAAGACGTGGGCTGACCCCCTGGGCCGTTTTGCACTCGTTGAGGCCGCCTGGGAGGGACGTCCCTTGAACATCATATCTGCATATCTCCCACCTACTCTGGGTCGTGATTCCCTCAAATACTTGGGCACCCGACTGACAGGCCTCCCAACCGGTACACTTCTCATTGGGGGTGATTTTAACATGATGGTGAATGACGACCTCGACCGACATCCTAGACGCGCTTCACACAGACAGGGCTCTGATCTATCAGAGTTTGTACAAGCCGTGGGACTTGAAGATGTCTGGAGAACCCATTACCCAGATACGCCTTATTTTACTCACTATTCTAACGCACACAACAGTATATCCCAAATTGACTATTTTTTCTGCCCCACAACAGACGTGGGATACTTTGTGCGTCCGAAGGGCCTCCCCCGGGGCATTTCTGACCACTCTCCTCTTACTGTGGACTTAACTTACCACCGCCAGTACACTAGAGGCCCCATAATTATCAATCCTTGGCTTCTGCAGATCCCAGACATCAAGGACTGCCTGATAGAACACACCGACTTCTATTTCTCTGAAAACGTCGGCTCTGTGCTTTCAGCGGTCACGATCTGGGAGGCATACCTGGCGGTCATTTAAGGCAAGGCACTGGCGCTCAAACGTGGTTATATACGGAAACATACCGACCAGATCCATCAGGCCGAATCTAACTTGTTACGTCTAGAATTGTCCCACAACGCTGCCCCCTTGGACGATACGGCCCGTCGTCTCCGAGCCCAACAACTTGACTATAAAGCTCTGGTGAGGGAACAGACACAAGCTCGATTACTCCACACGCGCCATGGCGTCTATGAATTGGGTGACCACGCAGGGAGGATGCTTGCATGGTTGGAACGGGGAGAACAGGGAGCTAGATGGGTGTCGTCCATTGTGAGACCGGAGGGGTCGTCAACCATAGACCCGCAGGAAATAGCGGGCGCTTTCGCCGACAACCTGGCACATGTTTATACAGCTGGGGCGCATTACACCTCGGAGGAGTCCAGGCAACTCCTAGAGGAGATGTGTCTACCTACCCTTTCGGAGACTGACAAAGAAATGCTAGACGCCGACATCACGGAGGACGAGCTTACGACGGCGCTCTTTGCTGTCAATTCTGGCAAAGCAATGGGCCCAAACGGAGTCCCCATTGAATTCCTGAAGGGCATGTCTCCCAGCATCGTTCACATCTCAAGAATATGTTTGAGAACAGCTTGGACGAAGGCATCCTGCCACTTGATCAAAGATTGGCCTCCATAGCGGTCATCCTCAAACCGAATAAACCACCCACTGATTGCAATTCCTATAGACTGATCTCTCTGATTAGCGCGGAGGCCAAGATCCTTGCCAAGCTTCTAGCCAACCGACTCCTCGTAGTGCTTCCCTCCCTCATCCAGGACGACCAGTCGGGCTTCCTTCCGGGACGAAATACGGCCCTAAATTTGAGAAGAGTCAATAATGCACTGAGTCGGCAACCTATTTTACAGCAAGACGCCGCCATTCTGTCCCTCGACGCCACAATGGCGTTCGACTTGATTGAGTGGTCCTACCTTTTTGAGGTCCTGCTCAGATTTGGCTTTGGACCCAAATTCATCCAATGGGTACGGCTCCTCTATACAAGGCCTATTGGGCCAAGTGCGGGTAAATATTCACACGTCTTGCCGGTTCAGACTTCACAGGGGGACCCGACAAGGCTGTCCCCTGTCGCCGTTACTCTTTGCTCTCACCCTGGAACCCCTGGCCCACTGGATCCGCACTGATGTTTCCATCAGAGGCCTCCAATGGAATGCCGAGACAACCGACAAAATCTCCCTCTATGCCAACGACATCCTGGTATACGTCACCTCCCCTCGCTCCTCAATTAATAGTCTATTCCATGTCCTCACCAACTTCGGGAAATATTCGGGCTATTCGATCAACTGGTCTAAATCAACACTATATATGCTACACGGCCCCCCACCCCGACTACCCCGAGGATTTACTATTACGATAGCTCAGGATGGCTTTAAATACCTTGGTATCTTTGTTACCCCAGATTCCACATTATTCCATGACCGGAATTTACTGGGCCCCCTGCGTCGGCTACATAGTGACGTAGACCACTGGCGATCCCTACCACTCTCCCTCCCTGGCAGGGCGGCCTTATTTAAGATGTTGGAGCTCCCGCGCTTCTTGTATGCCCTGCAGAACTGTCCTTTCCCGATTCCTGACTCCTATTTCAACGCTGTGGAAAGTGATATACAACTTCTGCTATGGGACGGCGGGCGGCCAGCATTGCCCTCCAAAAGCTCACCCAGAGTTGGTATGATGGGGGCATCGCCTTGCCTAACCTGCGCCTTTACTATTGGTCATCACAGCTGGTGGCCACCAACCACTGGATCCATGGGTCACCCCTGAATCCAGCCTTCCACCTAGACAGATGCCAGACGGGGCGTGAGGGTTACCTAGGGGCCCTCTACAGTAAACCAGTCAGGAACAGGGTCGTGGGGCCAATGGCACAAACAGTCACAATCTGGCATAGGGCCAACAGGTGTCTGGGCTGGTCGAATAAAATCACCAAAGCGACGCCATTGTGATCATCGCAAAAGTTAGGCTCCCTTTGCTTCCACTTGGGATTCGACCGGTGGGACACGTTAGGAATATCGACAGTGGGAGACCTAATACACAAAGGCAAACTACTGACATTTGAGGATTTACGAACCAAGCACTCCCTCGCACGGACAGAACTGTTCCGCTACCTCCAAATCAGGCATGCTATCCTCACTGCTATCCCCGATCTCTCCTCCATACCGGAGACCTCCCCCTTAGAGGACAGACTGCTTTCGGAACCTCTCCCCTCAAAGGTCATCTCCTACACCTACCGAAAACTGTGTAACAATCTCCCTGATACTTTTCAGTCCCTGCGAGACAAATGGCAGGCAGACTTAGGTCCCCTGGAAGAAGAGGACTGGCGGACACCCTAATGTCCCTTAGAGAGACAGCAATCAACCATAGGTTCCGACTGATTCAATTGAAGGTATTACATAGGGCCTACATGTCTGCTACATTACTGGCCAGAATCGGCAGGCCCCCTGACGACCTATGTTTAAGGGGCTGCGGCTTGTCTGGCACCTTCTATCATGTCTTGTGGGACTGTCCGGTAATACAACAATTCTGGGGGGGGACTGTTCAAAAGATGAAAAACTCCCTGGGGAAGCCAGTTCCGCTTTCACCGAAGGAATGTGTCCTTCATATATGGGGGGCCACAGACCTGAACAAACTTGAGTTACAGTGGGCGGAGATGGACCGCTGTATGCTCGCTGAAAAAAACCTGTATATAAACTTAGAGGCTGCCCTGCAAAGTGGGATAAGAAGTGGGGACACTGGAATAAATACCGTGGAGAATTATGTGACTCTCCGATGTTGGAATTAGCCATGGACAGAGATGGACCCTTATCTCTGCGCCAGTCCGCGCTGGACCCGCGCCTAGTGCCTTAATTCCTGGCCGGGTACTACACCATCCCAGTAAGTTATTGAAATACACATCATCTGACCTGTTAGATATAAAAAACACGATGGCCTTGGAAAAATGCACACACTTCAATTTAGAAGAGTGCTCTAACATGTCTCATGTAGCTTGCTCAAACTGTAATTATAAATTCACTCGTTCCCTCACTCAGATACCACCAGCCCTAGGGGCTTCTTTTAATGAGGCCAAACGCATTAAATGCGCACTGGTGAATGCTAGATCTATGTGCAAACATAGAGAAGATGTGGCCGAATTAATCTCGGCACACAAACTAGATATCCTGTTTATAACAGAGACATGGGCCGATTTGGCTTCCGACCCTGACCTTGTGGCAGCCATTCCTGAGGGCTACTACTTTATCATACAAGATAGACCGACAGAAAAAAAAGGGGGCGGCCTCGCCATAATTTTACAGTTAGAACTAGTATTAAAACAGGAACACCAGATAGCATTCCCGCAGAAACACTAGCCTTCTCTATTACTTTGTCTCCCATCCAAATGTTTAATGGTGTTCTGCTTTATCGTCCCCCAGCGGCTCGAGCGCCTTTTCTCCAATCCATTAGTACCTTACTAGAACCAGTGGCAGAAGCCTCCGATTTTACAATACTTGGAGATTTTAATTTTCATTTAGAAAAAATAACAGACAAAGATACATTGAGCCTTATTGAGGATCTTAAGGCAGCTGGGCTAAACCAGTTAGTTACTACAGCCACGCACAAAGCAGGTCATGTTCTTGACGGCCTATTCACGAATAACCCGGCCATTACTCCCCCTACTGTTGTTCCAATTGTTTGGTCAGATCACGCAGTGGTGGTCTTTTATATCTGGGTTAAAAAACACAAAAATCAACACTCGGCTAAAAGGCAACTTAGGATGTGCAGGGACTGGAAAAATATAGATATAAAAACACTATCTGAGAAACTAGAAAATAACAAACCATTTAAAGCGTTAGATTCTCAATTAGCAGCAAATAACTACAACCAATGGCTCACAGACACTTTTAATCAGGTAGCGCCTTTAAAGAAAATGCGTCCAAATCGCGCAACACCATCAGCCCCTTGGTTCTCTGAACCTTTAAGATTGGAGAGACAGAAATGCCGCAATCTAGAAAGATGTTGGCGAGTTAATTATGATAATAACGATAAAGAAAGGTACAAACAAGCACTATCAGCCTACAGGAAGCTGTTAAGACTGGAAAAGAGTAAATACTTTTGTGAACAGATAGAGAAGACTCAGAACTCCAGTAAGCAATTATACCAGGTAGTGGCAACATTAACAAATATACCAACAGCTAATACTACAGATACCACCCAAGATTTCTGCAATCAAATGGCTGATTTTTTCAGGACCAAGGTCACAGAAATCTTTGATAAATTTAACAACAACATGACAGGGGAATCATCAGAAAGCCTCAAGAACACACAATTCACATCCTCCTCTTTGAATGAATTCCTCCCCCCCATCACTGTCAGAAATAAAAGATTTCATTAAATCTACAATGTCGGGTTCCCCCCTGGATCCCTGCCCACCGACCATCATAAAATCAACAACTGATGTGGTAGCTCCAATCTTGGAAAACATCTGCAGTACCATCTGCGAATCAGGAAACTATCCTCAAAGATGGAAAACAGCTATAATAAAGCCACTTCTAAAGAAACCCACCCTTAACACCTTGGAATTAAAAAGTTATCGCCCTATAGCAGCGCTCCCATTTCCTTCTAAAATACTTGAAAAAGTTATAAATAAACAGCTGGCCAACTACATTGACTATAATAACCTGCTAGACAACACTCAGTTTGGGTTTAGGAGAGGCCATGGAACAGAGACGGCGCTCATAAAGGCTTCTGAGGAGATCAGACAGATCATGGACCAGGGTGGCACGGCAGTCCTGATCCTGCTGGATCTCTCAGCGGCCTTTGACACGGTCGATCATAACATCCTGATCGATCGTGTCACTGCTATGGGCATACAGGGTAAAGCTGCGGAGCTCCTGGCTTCTTTCCTGTCTAACAGAGAACAGTCGGTAAAGATGGGGAGCTTCTACTCACCAACGTTTGTGATGCCCTGCGGAGTCCCCCAGGGATCCTCGCTAAGTCCAACACTCTTTAACATCTATGTGTCGGACTTGGCGAGGGTCATTAAAACCCATGGAATAGGAGTGACTTCGTATGCCGACGACACTCAGTTGGTGCTAGCAGTGCATAAAAATGGGAGTGAGGTGGCAGCCAACTTTCAGTCAGGTATGAGAGCCATTAGTCACTGGATGGACAGTAATTGTCTAAAATTAAACACCGATAAGACCGAGGTAATAGTGTTTGGAGACCTAAAACCATCTTGGTCCCCGATCTGGTGGCCACCAGAAATGGGTAACCCACCCACCCCAGTTTCAAAGGTTAGAAACCTGGGAGTGTTGTTTGACAACAAACTAAGTTTCACCAGTCATGCTAATGCGGTAGTCTCCTCTTCCTTTTTCACGTTACGAAAAGTGAAAAAGTTGTTACCTTTCCTTCCCCTGTCTGCGGGAAAAACCCTTATGTCCTCCTTGGTGTTATCCAAGGTGGATTATTGTAATGGGCTTCTGTTGAATGCCCAGGAGCAGGTTTTTAAAAAACTAAAAATGGTGCAGAACGCTGCTGCACGAATTCTGACCAAAACTCCCAAGTTCGCATCCATCTCTCCTATTGTCCACCAACTTCACTGGCTCCCAGTAAAAAAGAGAACCAAATTTAAGGCTTTATGTATCATCTATAGAGCATTGAACAGCCTAGGACCTGACTTTTGTAGGGAATCACTGTTGGTATATGTCCCTAATAGAGCTTTAAGATCTACCTCATCCGCGTCTCTATGCATTCAACGGGTGAGAACGGTTACATGGGGAGACAGACGCTTCCTGGTAGACGCCTCGAAGCTCTGGAATACCTTGCCCCACCATATAAAAAGCAGTTCCTCACTTATGATTTTCAGAAAGCAAGTGAAGACATGGCTATTCATCCAATAATGCACAGGAGGTGCCTCTCTGTCTGCCCAGCGCCGAGACACCATTCGTGGTATTTGTTGCGCTTTATAAGTTTAAAAAATAAAAATAAATAAATATCTCGAATTGTGCGCTGATGTACCAGTATATTCGTTTTGTATCTTGTTTCATGAGTGATGTAATATGTGACATCATCAGCAGTGCATTGCGGGTGCGCAAGTTATAGTTAGCTGAGCTAACTATAACGGAGGAATTTCAAAGGTTTTGTATGAAAGAAATGTTCAGCTAACTATAACATGTGAAACCTATGGTTTTTTCAATGAATTTGCAAAGTTTTTTAAAAGCTAATTCCTAACTATAACGTGTGTGAAACCTATGGTTTTTTTAGTGAATTTCATAGGTTTTGTAAATGATAATTTATAAATGTATTAATTATTATGTCTTTCTTTTCATACTAATTTCTTATATTTTTAATATAAATATTTACATTTATTTTATTTTTTAGATTATATTTCATATTATTATTATAAAATATTAACAAAACTAAATAGCAAAGTAATTTTTTAATGAATTATTGCTTGACGTCGGTTGCAAGTATAACACAGCTCCAGCAATTCTCTTGCGGCCCTATGCTCACAATGCTGTATCAATCCTTACACCTGCTTCAAGCACGTGCAAGGTTTTGACGCAGCCTAACCTCAAAAGTCACTGAATAAAATGTTATACATTTCACTCAGTCACATTTAGGAGGCCTTGCTGCACCCGCTTCTGCACAAGAAAGCCTCTTCTGGCGCAGAGCTTTACAATGTAATGCAGCTTCCAGATGGGTCACATTGTTAATAGCACACACCATGGTACATCTTTTGCACCACCGCTGTGTCACAAACGTGACGCAACGGCTGTGTAAAAGAGGCATAAGGGGATTGTAAATCCGCCCCTAACACATACAACTTCACCCAGGCACTTTTACCAGCAGCGCAAATTGAAACATAGACTAGTAACATATTTATGTACATATGATACATCCAAGTGCTTCGGACATACTACAGTATTCTATAGATAAACACCTTATAGATTTATGCTGTAGCAGTTCCTTATAGTTCTGCACTTTCACATTCTCCATACACTAGTAACATATTCATTCATTCCTTTATGAACGACACGTTCATTCTGACAAACTTTTACACACTAACATAGAAATATAGTTCTTTCTTTGACCAGCGAAAGTAGTTCTAAAAATAACTGGGTTTTTTTGTTTTGTATTTTTTTTGAGTTTTCTCAACAAATTCCAAGCAGAACAAAATAATGAAAAAAAGAACAACTAATGTTGAAGACAGCAATGATCCTGCATCCTGCGTTTCATCAAGTCTATAGACTGTTCCCCATAACACAAAAGTTAATTGCAATAAATGCATAGAATTTTAACACTAGCAAAGTCAGAATCAGTATGTGGGTGTGGACTGCTTGCTGAAAATCCTGCTGCCGCTGTTGATATGCTTGGTGTAGCAGCAGGTGGGTTCTCGTGCAACCTCCGTCTTGCAGCTTGAGCAAAGTTCTTGGGGTGCAAATTCTTCACGTGTCGCACCATATTTGCTGTGCCAAATTAGTATTTTTTACATGGATCACCCCTTGAAAGAGTTGTTTCGCAAATTTTACAGGTTACTTTTGGAGCATTAACCTTTTTTTCACCTTCTGGAAAAGTGAAACATTTCCAAATTAGAGCTTCTTTCCTCTTATTTGGAGGTTCTTCAGGAATGAAATCTCCCTCTGAAGAACTGCTGGAAGATGACTCCATTTCTCTTATTATTGTGATCTTCCTTCTATTTGAGAAGATTCTCAGAACAAATGCTTCTTCTTAGAAAGTCAAAGTTGAATAATTATAATGGGACTGAACTTTCAACAGAAGCAATAGGAAAAGTTATGAACCAATCAAATCTCTACTTTTTAAATCACAGGGCTTTGCGTACGCTTATGATGCGCTTGCGCAACTCTTTCAATACGAGTACGCATGATGAAAACACCCCAGACTCAGCGAAACCACAACCTTTCAAGACACGACAAAAGACGACAAAAACAAAGGTAAGAGAAGACGTCACAACATCAGCCTCCACTGTAAATTGTATATGCATTATACTATTTTTTTATCCTTCATATGGCTTTCCTACCCCTCAATGGTTTTAAATTGTACTTACATAATTGAAATATTTCTTTATAAGTCATGAGGTCTTATACACCTCTAATCTTAAAAATTGTGCGTGCATAAATTTCTGTGTCGTATTTCTGTTCTACGCCACGTGCTTAGGCCTCTTTTATTATTAACTGGGCGTCCATGATAGTATTTTTTTTTCTGCGTCACAAGGCCATCCCAGGCCTCTATTAACTTATTGATCTTCCTTTGTTTGCTGGAGCTGCAGCAGTCTTAACTACGGAATATTAGGAACCCACATTAAAATTCACTTTTGATAGTAGTTACGCAACTCAGTTTACGATGACTAATCAAAATGTCCTTTTGTTTCCTTCAGCAAACATCGTTCACAAGCAACCACGAACTATCGAGCAACAGCAATGGAATTCTCTGCAACTTATTGAATATACATTGACGTATGGAAGCGGAGTTCAAGTGGAGTGGTGAACTCCGGTGGCCGCACTCTTTATACTAGGTAAGCACAGCAGCCTAGATCTCCGAAGCCTTCATAGGAATGCATTAGAAATAAGTCGGCATAACAGGCATCAGTAACGCACTCGGCACTTCCATATAGACACCACTTGAACGCGGCACTATAACAACTGAAATATATCAGGTACACTGCACTCATAAAACTGTAGTGTTAGCTTTATTTGTGAAACGAGAGAGGGCCATATTATCAAGCCTGGACGAAAAAATTATCGCCACTTTATCGGCAGGAAAGTGGCGATAATGGGTTTGATAATATGCTCTATGGAATTCCAATCGAAGCTCATGTTAGATGTGAAGGACATCAGACATGAGCTTTGATTCGAATTCGAATTCTATTGAGCATATTATCAAACCCATTATCGCCACTTTAACGACACTTTCCTGCCGATAAAGTGGCGATCATTTTGTCGCCCAGGCTTGATATTATGGCCCAGAGTGCGTACTGTACAGCAGCTTCTTTTTAAATTCTATAATTACCTCCGAGCAGTGACAACAGATAGGTTACAACAGAATGACAAACTGATCTACAACCTTATTACGCCACTTTTGAGTTACTTTTAACATGGTTAAAGTGATGCAAGGAGCTTGTAAATCTACATCTCACTTTAAAAAATCTCAACTCCTGACTCTGCATCACAGTTTTAATGTTGTTTTCTCTCTCTCTCTCACTCTCTGTGACATCATTTCTCTTTCTCTCTTAAATTTAGACACTGCTGTCTGCTTAAGCATGTAGAAGAATTGTTGAAATCAAGTTGTCAATCCAGCTGCCTGAAGTGTTTGGCTCATGTTAGATGTGAAGGACATCTAACATGAGCTTCGATTGGAATTCCATAGAGCATATTATCAAACCCATTATCGCCAGTTTAGCGACACTTTCCTGCCGATAAAGTGGCGATAATTTTGTCGCCCAGGCTTGATATTATGGCCCAGAGTTTTAATGTTTTCTCTCTCTCTCACTCTCTGTGACATAATTTCTCTTTCTCTCTTAAACTTATACACTGCTGTCTTCTTGGACGTGTAGATGAATTGTTGATGTGTTTGGCCGCAAGGTTTATACAACGGTAAGCACAGAGGCCTAGACCTACAAATCCTTTATAGGAATGCATTAGAAATAATTCGGCATAACGGGCGTTAGTAACGCAGTAGGCACTTCCATATAGACACCACTTGAACGCGGCACGATAACAAATAAAATGTACCAGTTACACTGCACTCGTAAAACTGTAGTGTTGGCTTTATTTGTAAAACGAGAGAGGGCCATATTAGCACGCCTTGGCACAAAATTATTGCCACTTTATCTGCAGCAAACTGCCGCTGAAGTGGCTATAATGGGTTTGATCTATAATTACCTCCGAGCAATGACAACAGATAGGTTACAACAGTCTGACAAACAGATCCACAACGTTATTACGCCCCTTTTGAGTCACTTTTAACATGAGTAAAGTGACGCAAGGAAAAAATCTCAACTCCAGACTCTGCGACACAGTTTTAATGTTGTTTTCTCTCTCACTCTCTGTGACATCATTTCTCTTTCTCTCTTAAACTTAGACACTGCTGTCTTAGACGTGAAGACGTGTAGAAGAATTGTTCAGAATAAGTTGTGACACCCGACTGCCTGAAATGTTTACCCGCCAGGTTTATACAACGGTAAGCACAGAGGCCTAGATCTACAAAGCCTTCACAGGAATGCCTTAGAAATAAGTCACCATAACGGGCGTCAGTAACGCACTAGGCACTTCCATATAGATACCACATAGCAGCCCAGGTTCTGGTATTAACCTGGGCTCCTATGGTTATTCACAAGGCCATATTATCAAGCCCAATATCGCCGCTTTATCGGCAGTTTCCTGCCGATAAAAACGACGATAATGTATCGCCTTTTGTGGATAATATGACTCATTGCTCTTTTTTTTGACCAGTCAACTTAGGTGCATATTACCAAAGACCGGTTTTACAACTATCGCCGCTTTATTGGCAAGAAACGGCCGATAAAACGGCGATAATGAGCTTCATAATACGGCCTTGTTATTTCCCATAGAAGCCCATGTTAACACCAGAACATAGGCTTCTATGGGAATTTGCAAGGACGTATTATCAAGCCCACCCTCCCAACATTAATAAAAAACTCCAGACAATGCAGGTACCCGGAGCTGGAAGGTCATTTTACATATCATTGCCCCAGAAATGTGGCGTTCCCCGCGACGTGTACGGGGCGAGGGAGAGAGAGAGCTCAAAAAGACCGGTGTTACAATTATCGCCGTTTTATTTGCAAGAAACTGCCCGTAAAACGGCGATAATGACCATGATAATACGGCCTTGTTATTTCCCATAGAGGCCCATGTTAACACCAGAACATAGGCTTCTATGGCAATTAACAAGGACATAATATCAAGCCCACCCTCCCAACATTAATAAAAAACCATAGGCCCCTTGTAAATTCCCATAGCAGCCCAAGTTCTGATGTTAACCTAGGCTGCTATGGTTATTCACAAAGGCATATTATCGAGCCCATTATCGCCGCTTTATCGGCAGTTTCCTGCCAATAAAAGCGACAATAATGTATCGCCTTTTGTTGATAATATGGCCCATTGCTTTTTTTTTACCAGTAAACTTAGGTGCATATTATCAAGGACCGGTGTTAAAATTATCACTGTTTTATTGGCAGGAAAATGCAGATAAAACGGCGATAATGAGCGTCATAATACGGCCTTGTTATTTACCATAGAAACCCATGTTAACAAAAGAACATAGACTTCTGTGGAAATTTACAAGGACGTATTATCAAGCCCACCCTCCCAACATTAATAAAAAACTCCAGACAATGCAGGTACCCGGAGCTGGAAGGTCATTTTACATATCACTGCCACAGAAATTTGGCGTTCCCCGCAATGTGTATGGGGAGAGAAAGAGAGAGAGAGAGAGAGAGAGAGCTCAAACATATATATATTTTTTTTTTAAAAGACCCAAGGGGTGCCGCTCACGGAGACTGCGGGGAGTAGGACCGTAACCCCCTCGCATACTTCAAAATAAAACCAGAGGAGTGCCGTTCCCCAGTGCTCGGGGCACCTTACAAGCCCCCATTATGCAAAAAAATTGCCCTCGTAATTTGCCCCCCCGGGACCTAATGAATAAAACTGACTTCTACTTTTTTTTCACCTTTTCCATCGCGTACAAGTACTGCACAAGTACCCCGGCATTTTTTATAAAAAAAAAAAAATTGAGCCTAAAGATCCATGTACCACCACCTGACCAAGACTATAGCCTCAGAATCTTTCCACCCTGCTCCGTTTCCTTATTTCTCAACTTTGCTTTACTGTTTTCTTATGACTCTCCTCTCCTGACAAACAACATGGCGGCCAACACTTCCTGGTTTGGAGTATTGACAGCCAATCAGGATGCAGCTCTTGCTCGTAATTGTACGTATTTCCATACACGTACGCCGCGATTTTTCTTTAAAAAATAAAATTAAAAAATAGAGCCTAAACATCCATGTACGACCCCCTGAGCAAGCCTAGAGGGTCAGAATGTCTCTAGCCTACCCCCTTCCCTTATTCCTCAACTTTGTTTTACTATTTTCTTGTGACTTGGTTCTAGCGAGGCACAAGATGGCCGCCAACACTTCCTGGTTTCAAGTGTTGACAGACAGTTCACAGCCAATCAGCATGCAGCTTGCGCTCGTAATTGAACAGATTTCAGTACGCGTGCTGAACTCCGTCTCTAGATATCGCTATGATTTTACTTGCAATTTTCGCAGAAAATACTGAACGGATTTACACAATTTAACAAAAAGCACAATCTGCGACCAGAACTCTACCTCTCTGCCAAATTTCGTGTAATTCCATTCAGCCGTTGGGGGTGTAGCCCTGGCTAAAGGTTCCTATGGAAAAATGCATGGGGAAAACAAGTTTTGGGACCCCCCCTTTTTTCTCGGCCCCCACTTGACGAATCACCCCCAAACTTTCAGGGAAGGAGTGGAACCGAGCAGGCCATTTTCTTGGAGAAATTTGCGTAGATTCGTCCACCGGCGCCAAAGTTATTCCAAATAGAATGTTGTGGCTTTCCTAAGGAAACTAGGTCCTAACTAGAACTACCTACTGGCGACCGCCAGTAGGTAATATATATATATACATATGCACACATATATGCGTACACAAACACACATATATATTATATCCAGTAAAACTATATTTCTCGTACTTTTATGCACTTACTTAGGAATTTGTGTGTTTTGGTAATCAAATGAATTCACCTGTATGGAGAAGATGGTTGTGGAATATCTTTGAGCACTTAGTGCTGCCGTATCACGGAGTGCGGGAGTGACGACATGTGACTACACACACATATATATACATACTTTTTTCCGAAGACTGGATTGGTGTGGCTTGTACTTCTTCAAAGGAGTTTCTTCTTTGATATATATATATATATATATATATATATATATGCTTTTCTTGTGGAAATTAGGTTCTAACTATAACTACCTATTGGCGACCGCCATTAGGTAGTATATATATTTTGCTTCCACGATTCACCCCTGGCAGCGGAATACTCAGTGGGTGCCTCCAAAGTGGGAGGTGTTTCTACTTATTACACAACAACTTCAAATACGGGAGCACTCACAGGGTAATTCTCAATTTGTAAGTGCAGAATACATTTTCAGCATCAGCCTTCCTCAGTGCACCAAATTGAACAAACGTGCACAGGGTTACGTGATTTCTTTCTTTAATGTTTATTGGCGGGCCGTGGACCAATCCCTAAGCGGCATCTACGTCTTCCGGGAAATAAAGGGCAAACATAAAAGCCTCAAAGTTCCACAATGCCTTGGGGTACTAATTTGAAGGTAAAATTTGAATCCTTATTTATTCATGTTCTGTCACTTTCTTTATGCACTTGTCCACGGATACCGTTTATGTCCATGCCTGTGCACGTCGCCTTCGCCTGCTGCAAAGATGCCTTTTCCCAGAAGTCCCGTAGATGTCCCTTATATGGTCAGGCATCTCTGACTTGCATAGTCTACATCCTTCGAGTTGTCGGGTCCCTGGCAGCAGTGGTTCACACACGCCAACACAACATATATATAGGAGGAGCGAACACATCAGAGAATGATGGAGAAAAAGTGTCTATTGATCAAGTCAATTCATCGGCTTCCAAGAAGGAATTGACATTGATGGAAGTGAATCAACTGCTTTTAGACCTAGTTCTCGTTTTATTCCGACATCATCGAGGGATGCGTTTGATGTATACAATGACTTGGTGATTAATGACTTAAAAAACGCACGCGTGTGGTAAATAAAAGATTAACTAAGCAAGAAAAAAAGCATTCTGCTTTAATAACAAAATTGAAGAAAGATGATAATAGTCTAATACGTAATAAAGACAAAGGCGGAAACGTGGTGTTATGGGACAAAAAACAATACTTCTGTGAAGCTTACAAACAGTTAAACAACAAACACTGTTATACTAGAATAACATCAGAAACCATAACACAGAGCCACCAATTGTTTAACTCAGAGTTGTGTGATTGGTATGGGCAAGGGATTCTCACGTTGGATGAGTACAAGTTTCTGAAAATTAATAGCCCAGTTACGCCTGTTTTTTATCTATTACCAAAAGTGCATAAGGGCATTGTTACCCCCCTGGCCGTCCTATTATCTCTGCCATTGGTAGTGGTCTGGAGAATACATCTAAGTTTGTCGATTCCTTCCTCAATCCTCTAGTTAAACTGCTTCCTTCTTTTATACAGGATACCGTGGGAGAAAGATTTACAGCTAGTAACAGTTGACGTCACAACTTCATACACGAGCATTAAACATGAAGACGGACTTAATGCCAATAGACATTTTTTGGGCAGTAGAACTATTAAGCTCTAGTCCCATTCGCAGATGCTCCTGTCTATGGTCTCTACCTGCTTAAGAATTTTTTTTATCTATAATGATGAATTATTTAATCAAACTTGTGGTACTGCGATGGGCACCTGCTTCGCCAACAGCTATACGAATTTGTATATGGGCTGGTGGGAGGAGCAGGTGGTCCGGAAGCAGTACCAAGAAGAATGGAGGAATAACATTTTACACTGGAGTCGCTATATAGACAACCTTTTTATTGTATGCAAAGGTACTACATCATCTCTTAACCCCTTCCATGCTCATGACGAGCTCAGCTCGTCATGAGGCACAGTGGAGCTGTGCTCATGACGAGCTGAGCTCGTCATGAACCATGTGAATCAATAACTCTCAGCACAGGAGAAAAAAGACTCAAGCAGCCAAGGTGTTAATGCTTTTATCTCCAAACTTCAGGTTAATAGCCTCAATCTTAGATTTACTAGTACAATGAGCGAGACATCCGTAAATTTTCTAGATTTAAGTATCTATGTTAAGTATTGTAAATTACATACTAAGCTGTACAGAAAAGAGACAGCTGGGAACACACTGCTTCGTGCAGAGAGTTTTCACCCGACTAATCTGGTGAATAATATACCATATGGAGAATGCTTAAGGGTGTTAGGCAACTGTAGTGAACCAGAAGTGGAAGATAGTGAAAAGATAAAATTGAAACATGCAGAGAGGATATACGGATAAGTGCCTTAATGCATCAATAGAAAAAGTGAAGAAGCAAACAAGGAAAGAAGTCCTTTTTAAGGTGAAAGAAAAACAAAAAAACTAAAAATGAGTGTAGGCTGATTACGGATTACAATAAGCTCCACGGCCCAGTCAGAAAAATCATGGCAAAACATTGGCATGTGATTAAGAATGATCCTATACTTGGAACTCTAGTGCCTAAAAGACCTTTGATAACCTTTCGCAGGGCAAAATCTTTTAAACAGATGTTGGCAAGCAACACAATAACCAAAAAGAAAATCATACCTAGTAGTTCATGGTTAACATGTAACGATGGCTTTGTGCGATGTACAAAATGTAAAGCGCGCGAACATGGTAAAAATGTCTTGACAATCCAGGTCTGTCCAAGAGTAAAGAAAATCAAGGGACAGTATAATTGCAAAACAGAGCATGATGTTTATGTTTTAAGGTGTGCATGTAATTTGCAATACGTTAGTAGCATTATTCTACTTGTGCAAAAACGCATTCTATGAACACCTAAGAGCAATTAAGAATGGAGACAGAACGTACCCGTGGCACGCCACTTCGAAAGATTTCATAACAAGGATGTTCGAAGCTTGGTATACTTCGTAATTGATGCTATTCCACCAAATATCAGGTGTGGGGATAGAACGAAAAAACTACGGAAACTAGAATCATTGTATATTGTGGAATTGAATTCTAAAAGCCCTGCTGGTCTGAATATAGAAGAAGATTTATATACTCACCTATAAAAATAGAGTGGAGCGATGTATTGTATTAATTGATTATAACATGTCCAGGAATCAGTTTAGACCTGTAAATAGAATGCACCTTCACTGTTATTTTCTTTTTGTATTTCATTTTATTAAACTGCATTAAGTGACGAGCTATTGGGGGATGGCCCACTTGGGCTTTATGTTTAAGTACAGGATGAATAGTACCATTGCGTTGTATTACTTTTTTGATCGTTTGCCCACTAGGGCTGGATGACATGTCTTTTTGGGTAATTATTAACTGAAATGAGGAACAAACGATACAAGTAACTTTGTTGTTCTAGGCAATGAGCACAGTGCATTATGGGGCGCATTATCTATCGCTCGGGCACTTTTGGAATTGCTCACCAAGCATATAGTAATGTTTTACTTGGTCAAACAGAATTGTCTGATGAATTTACGGTCAAAAGGTTTGGCAATAAGGTTGTTTTAGATTTTGCCAATGTATAGAGAAAATACGGACTGGTGTAAAACTACAAGCCTGTTGTTTAGCTCTATCACTTTGTAGTTTCACGTGACCTGGGTCACATGTGTGGAGTTAAAAAATGGTGCTTTGAAATGCAAAACTTTATTCATGAACAAGCCTGCTGGTACAGGCGAAACGCATTGAAGATCGACATTAAAAGCTAAATTGTATCACCACATGGCGTCGTCTTTCCTCATGTGAATGGGGCTGATGTTGGAGCTATATATATATATATATATATCAAAGCAATACCCTTCCAGGCTTTCAATGCTGCATAATTAATGCAAAAAAAGGAAGTAGGGAACCCTGGGTTGCTATATGTATATATATTTCAGAAAGCTGTCTCTATAACATATATTAATATACACAGTAATATACGAGCTGGCTCTCTAGAGTACTAAAAAGACATACACTGTGCAAAAAGTCCAGTTGGTGACTAATTGGTTTAAAGAGGCTAAAGTAGATAATACTAACGCTCTCTTTTGTGGTAGTGTGACGAGCAGTTAGGCTTATCAGAAGGTAGTGCTCAACATTTGTTGTACTCACCGAGGCAGTAAAGGAGACACACACTCAATGAACAAATCCAAGACCAAATTAGAAAAATAACACTTTTTTTATATGTTGTCATTTATTTGTATATAACTTTGTTCTAAGATAAGTACTTTTTGCATTGTCAAATTTTATAGGCAACACCTTTAAAGCTGTGCGCCTTTACGCACAATGCAATCCTATGAAAGGAAAAGTCATAAATGCATTAAATGTAAAGTACAGTTGTTTTCAAGGGTTCACATTTTGGTTTTAGAGTATTACAGGGCCAAGTTCCAAAGTACTACCAGCAGTTCCTCTGGAACTGCCCTGATTACACCAAGAGCAGATGCTGGGCAGGTTGGTAGCTGGGCGCACTACGAAGAAGGGTAGTCCACCTAAAAATAGGTTGCACAGGGGGACTTGTAGACACGTCTGAAGGCTCCCTAACAGGGACTAATGTTGCAAGGGGTACTGAAGCAAGAAAGCACAGCCGGTTCTTCAGTACAGGGGCTACATGGGCTGGGTGGGCAAGATGCTCCTGGTGTTAAGGTGCGCACAGCTGGCAGGGGCAATATCCGAACAGCTTGGCCACTCATGCAGTAGGTTTCAGTGATGCTGACGTTCCTCGATGGCTGGTTGGTTATGGTGCAGTAGGAATCCAGACTGGACTCACTGTTAGAGTTTGGTACAGGATGTCTGGTACCCCGGGTATTGGGGCTGCATGGCTCCAGTTGGCCCTAGTGTCTTCACACTGGGTGGGAAGACAGATCTGACCTTCCAGAGCACGAGCACCTTCTCCTGGTCATCTACGATGTTGGTGGGGCCAAGGAGCTGCAAGACGGTGGACCGGCCTCTGCTTATCGGTGCTTGCAAGAGAGACTGTAGGCGATTTTCTAAGTGCTGGAAGGGTACCCAAGGCTTTGATAGTTCTTCAGCTTGTAGGATGCACGTGCTGAGAGAGGTTGCGAGCAGGCAGAGTTTAGCGCTAAAAGTTTGCAGCTCTTCTGCAAGACATGCTCAGCAGTGACTCTTCTTCGTTCTCTTTCTCTTAATCCGTTGAAACAGTTCTTGAGTTCAGAGGTGCCATCTAAGTACTCAATTAATGGGCATTATGGAGAGTGACAGGTAGTAGCCAATGGGCTACCTACCTGTAGGGTGTCTACACCTTCTATATTACCACTTCCTGTGGTAAGTGGGTATAAACCTGATCTTAGAATGCTAATCCCGTCTGAATCAAGATGGGGAAATCAGAAAAGTGGGGTCCACATCAGATGGTCCACCTTCGGGGTGGTATCTGATCAATGTGGGTCCATTTCCTAATCTTACTAATTTTGCCACCTGTCTTGCCACCAGAAAATGGGCTCAGTACAAAGTGGTTTGGCATCTTCACTATCTGGAGTGGCCTGGGTCGCATAACAAAAGCAGCATGTCCTTTAAACTTTGCAGCCTGGGAAGGCTCATATTGCAGGGAGGAGTTGTAAACACCTACGCTCAGAGTAGGCTTTGTTCCTCACCTTCGAGAGCAAAGGCTCTTACCTCAGGGTGTCAAACTTGTCTAGGGTAGCTAGATGGCCGAGACCAATCAGTAAACACGCCAGTAGTCGGTATGTTTGCCGGGGACCCCACTATTATGCCCTCTGGGTGCATTTCTTAAATCAGACACTGGCATCCGTGTGAGTTTATTAAGATGAGATGTTTGGTACCAAAGATGTGGGGGTACAGTGAAGCTAGCATTTAGCTGGGGAACTCATAATCCCCATTTTCTGTCCCATTTACTCAGTATGGTTCCCTGTGCACATGTGGAGTCGAATGGTGAACTTAGGCATCACACGGACACATCCACTAACAGAGATATGCCCACACATGGGTATAGTGCACCCTGCCTTAGGACAGTTTCGCATGCTGTAGGGGTGACCTACCTATACCACATGTAGTGCTGAGTAGGCATGGAACACAGGGATGTGTGTAATATCAACTCATCATTTTTCTCTGCACCAAGACACCCATGCTGCAATGGTAGTTTGTATGAGCTTCATGAGGGGGCCCATAGAGTGGCAAAATTCATGCTGCAGCCCTTAAAGACCCTCTTTGGTCCCAATGTCCTAGGTGCCAGGGGTACCATTTACTAGGGGCTTACTTTGACTCTAAAGTGGTGCCAATTGTGGAACAATAGTACATGTTAAGGAAAGAACATTGGTGCTGGTGACCTAGTTAGCAGAAACTTAGCAAACTTTCAGCCAAAGTTGCATCAGATACCAGGCAAAAAGTGTGATCGATAGATAGATAGATAGATAGATAGATAGATAGATAGATAGATAGATAGATAGATAGATAGATAGATAGATAGATAGATAGATAGATAGATACACACACTCCTCTCACATAAAGACTCCCTAAAAAGAATTTTCAAGCTTTTCTGAAGAAAGCAGAATTCTTAACTTCCTAATTATTAGGTCAACTGAACTCAATCTTTCAAAGTACTTCTGAAGTACATTTTACCTCAGAATAAATAAACTGTTAAAAAGTAGGTTTAAGTAAAACATGTAACAATGAAAATATAATGCATAGCTGTCAACTCACCCAATTTGACGGGTATTATTCATCGAAGGTTTGGCTTTAGCCAGAATGCTTTGTTTTTAGAAAACAAATCTTAGAAAAAGCATACATATTGATACACGTAAAGAAGGCTTGGCCATTGCTTTTCGACTCCTTTCTGTTAAATAGTCATTCACATTTTGCCTCAATCAACCACAGTATACAGCATGGAACACTGAGACAACCCACTTCTGCCTCTATCTCTCCTCAATGTGAGTGACTGCATTTTACTTGTGCACATGTGCAAACCTATCTTAATACTAGTCCTTTTAGAACCAGGGCTAGCAGTCCAATCTTTGTTTTTATGTCTGGTGTTAGCCAAGAACATTTTGACTGTACTGAAAGTATATGTATAATATAATTACTTGAAGGGACTTTCAGCTCCCTCACTTCATCCACAGTTCTATTGTAGGTAATTCACCTATAGCTTCCACCCATTACAGCATATAGCTTGGGGTATTAGGCCAGCCTACTTCGACCACTGGTTAACTTCACTTTGACTAATACCATCCTGCTCTTTCACAAAGAGCACATCTGATCACAAGCTAGTTCACTTCAGTGCCAGTGTTTTGTGCTTACGTTGTACTTACTTTGGAGGTGCCTTTATGTTTAGAGCATGAGGTGGAAGCAGGACTTTTCTACCAGATGTGAGCACAGGCCACATCCCACGCTGTATCAGTTCCTGTCTCCTGCCAATGCTGTTGTAAATTTCTTTTGAAGTGTCATTTGTTTATCTGACCGCTGGTATTTCACAGCACAACAGACTGTGTCCATAAAGTTATTCCCCTTCTTATTAGGCATGCAGTCCACAAATGAAAGTTTCAAGCAGACTTGTTTATTCTATACTCAATTTCACCTATGGTTCTTTAATTAACCATGTCCAGGTAGAAAATCAGCCTTTATTGTGTTTAATTTGCAGCTCTTGCAACACTTCTTTTTAATGCATTTCCTTCTTTCCTTCATTCTTACTTTCTTTTTTTCTTTATTCCTTCTGGGTTTGTTTTTCCTTGCTTTCTTTCTCTCTTTCTTCTTTCTTTCTTCCCTTGTTTTATTTTTTCGTTCTTTCATTCTTTCTTTCCTTCTTTTTTGCTTGTCTATCTCTTTCTTTTCCTTTTCTTTCTTTACTTCACTCTTTTAGGTTTTTCTTTCTTTCTCCCTTTCTTTTTCATTCTTTCCATCTTCCTACCTTTTTAGGTCTCGGCTAGAAGCGAGCGAAGCTCGCTCTCGCCAGAGACCTTATTGTTAGCGACTCGGCTTCCCAGGAGGACAGTCCTGGCCGCGCGCAAGGCGATTTGCGCCGGCCACGCGCACGCGAACGCGCTGTCCTCCTCGGAAGCTGAGACGCTAGCTATACCTCTCTAGGTTCATGCTTCGCTGGATTGATTGAAAAGGCAGCCTTTGTCCTAATACACTGCACACCCTCGCTTGTTGCGTGGGTGTCTAGATTCGGGATGTATTTCTTTTTTTCTTGTCTGTCTGGCTCGAGCTCAGCATCATGGTGAAGATTTCACGATCATGTCTAATATATTACATGTGCATGGCGAACGTCTGGTTAACGTTTACATTTACTTTTTTTTCCGTGACCTTCGTGATTTAGTTAAGCAGAAAAAAAGACGTGTCATGTTTTTAACTGGAAAAAAAATATTCCTTTGGCGGGTGAACGTTTTGTGGGCTGTGATGGAAAAGTGATCAGATAAACTCGGGGAAACCCAGCAATGCGCGAGAAGTACGATGACAGCTGCGCCGTTTGCACGTAGCTGAGATGAGTGGAATTGTTTAGCCTGTGTGTCACATCCGTTTTATATAGTGATTAGGCTAATCTCATTTATAGGTTTTTCATGTCAGTAATGTTGTACTTGTATTGTACTTCATATCAGCAGGCCATTTCCTTATCGATTAGTTCAACCTTAAAGCACTTGTGGTTTTCCCATCGTTAATTTAAGGCGTGTGATGTAAATGAATGCCAAATTCTAAATGACAGGACATTTTCCCCATTAGTCATCATGTGCAGCTCAATGTAGGCTTCGGTCTTAACTTCTTACATTTGTATACCCATCAGTTGTCTAAATTACTGATTTATGGCCAATTCCAATTAACCCTGCAAACTAGATCGGCCTGGGAGTACATCGAGTTAGTCTGTTGACAACATATTTATTAGTAGTGAGTAGTGAGTGCAGAGTAGTGAGTGCAGAGTGCAGAGTAGTGAGTGCAGAGTGCAGAGTAGTGAGTAGTGAGTGCAGAGTAGTGAGTAGTGAGTGCAGAGTAGTGAGTAGTGAGTGCAGAGTAGTGAGTGCAGAGTAGTGAGTGCAGAGTAGTGAGTAGTGAGTGCAGAGTAGTGAGTAGTGAGTGCAGAGTAGTGTAGTGAGTGCAGAGTAGTGAGTGCAGAGTAGTGAGTGCAGAGTAGTGAGTGCAGAGTAGTGAGTGCAGAGTAGTGAGTAGTGAGTGCAGAGTAGTGAGTAGTGAGTGCAGAGTAGTGAGTGCAGAGTAGTGAGTGCAGAGTAGTGAGTGCAGAGTAGTGAGTGCAGAGTAGTGAGTAGTGAGTGCAGAGTAGTGAGTAGTGAGTGCAGAGTAGTGAGTGCAGAGTAGTGAGTGCAGAGTAGTGAGTGCAGAGTAGTGAGTGCAGAGTAGTGAGTGCAGAGTAGTGAGTGCAGAGTAGTGAGTGCGAGTAGTGAGTGCAGAGTAGTGAGTGCAGAGTAGTGAGTAGTGAGTGCAGAGTAGTGAGTGCAGAGTAGTGAGTAGTGAGTGCAGAGTAGTGAGTAGTGAGTGCAGAGTAGTGAGTGCAGAGTAGTGAGTGCAGAGTAGTGAGTGCAGAGTAGTGAGTGCAGAGTAGTGAGTGCAGAGTAGTGAGTGCAGAGTAGTGAGTGCAGAGTGCAGAGTAGTGAGTGCAGAGTGCAGAGTAGTGAGTGCAGAGTGCAGAGTAGTGAGTGCAGAGTAGTGAGTGCAGAGTAGTGAGTGTAGAGTAGTGAGTGCAGAGTAGTGAGTAGTGAGTGCAGAGTGCAGAGTAGTGAGTACAGAGTGCAGAGTAGTGAGTACAGAGTGCAGAGTAGTGAGCACAGAGTGCAGAGTAGTGAGTACAGAGTGCAGAGTAGTGAGTAGTGAGTGCAGAGTAGTGAGTACAGAGTGCAGAGTAGTGAGTACAGAGTGCAGAGTAGTGAGCACAGAGTGCAGAGTAGTGAGTACAGAGTGCAGAGTAGTGAGTGCAGAGTAGTGAGTGCAGAGTGCAGAGTAGTGAGTGCAGAGTGCAGAGTAGTGAGTGCAGAGTGCAGAGTAGTGAGTGCAGAGTAGGGAGTGCAGAGTAGGGAGTGCAGAGTAGGGAGTGCAGAGTGGTGAGTGCAGAGTGGTGAGTGCAGAGTGGTGAGTGCAGAGTGCAGAGTAGTGAGTGCAGAGTGCAGAGTAGTGAGTGCAGAGTAGTGAGTGCAGAGTAGTGAGTAGTGAGTGCAGAGTAGTGAGTGCAGAGTGCAGAGTAGTGAGTAGTGAGTGCAGAGTAGTGAGTAGTGAGTGCAGAGTAGTGAGTAGTGAGTGCAGAGTAGTGAGTAGTGAGTGCAGAGTAGTGAGTAGTGAGTGCAGAGTAGTGAGTGCAGAGTAGTGAGTGCAGAGTAGTGAGTGCAGAGTAGTGAGTGCAGAGTAGTGAGTGCAGAGTGCAGAGTAGTGAGTGCAGAGTAGTGAGTGCAGAGTGCAGAGTAGTGAGTGCAGAGTAGTGAGTGCAGAGTGCAGAGTAGTGAGTGCAGAGTGCAGAGTAGTGAGTGCAGAGTAGTGAGTGCAGAGTAGTGAGTGCAGAGTGCAGAGTAGTGAGTGCAGAGTGCAGAGTAGTGAGTGCAGAGTGCAGAGTAGTGAGTGCAGAGTGCAGAGTAGTGAGTGCAGAGTGCAGAGTAGCGAGTGCAGAGTGCAGAGTAGCGAGTGCAGAGTGCAGAGTAGTGAGTGCAGAGTGCAGAGTAGTGAGTGCAGAGTGCAGAGTAGCGAGTGCAGAGTGCAGAGTAGTGAGTGCAGAGTAGTGAGTGCAGAGTAGTGAGTGCAGAGTAGTGAGTAGTGAGTGCAGAGTAGTGAGTAGTGAGTGCAGAGTAGTGAGTAGTGAGTGCAGAGTAGTGAGTGCAGAGTAGTGAGTAGTGAGTGCAGAGTAGTGAGTAGTGAGTGCAGAGTAGTGAGTAGTGAGTGCAGAGTAGTGAGTGCAGAGTGCAGAGTAGTGAGTGCAGAGTGCAGAGTAGTGAGTGCAGAGTGCAGAGTAGTGAGTGCAGAGTGCAGAGTAGTGAGTGCTGAGTGCAGAGTAGTGAGTGCAGAGTAGTGAGTGCAGAGTGCAGAGTAGTGAGTGCAGAGTGCAGAGTAGTGAGTGCAGAGTAGTGAGTAGTGAGTGCAGAGTAGTGAGTAGTGAGTGCAGAGTAGTGAGTAGTGAGTGCAGAGTAGTGAGTAGTGAGTGCAGAGTAGTGAGTAGTGAGTGCAGAGTAGTGAGTAGTGAGTGCAGAGTAGTGAGTGCAGAGTAGTGAGTGCAGAGTAGTGAGTGCAGAGTAGTGAGTGCAGAGTGCAGAGTAGTGAGTGCAGAGTGCAGAGTAGTGAGTGCAGAGTGCAGAGTAGCGAGTGCAGAGTGCAGAGTAGTGAGTGCAGAGTGCAGAGTAGTGAGTGCAGAGTGCAGAGTAGTGAGTGCAGAGTAGTGAGTGCAGAGTAGTGAGTGCAGAGTAGTGAGTGCAGAGTGCAGAGTAGTGAGTAGTGAGTGCAGAGTAGTGAGTAGTGAGTGCAGAGTAGTGAGTAGTGAGTGCAGAGTAGTGAGTAGTGAGTGCAGAGTAGTGAGTAGTGAGTGCAGAGTAGTGAGTGCAGAGTAGTGAGTGCAGAGTAGTGAGTGCAGAGTGCAGAGTAGTGAGTGCAGAGTGCAGAGTAGTGAGTGCAGAGTGCAGAGTAGTGAGTGCAGAGTGCAGAGTAGTGAGTGCAGAGTGCAGAGTAGTGAGTAGTGAGTAGTGAGTGCAGAGTAGTGAGTAGTGAGTGCAGAGTAGTGAGTAGTGAGTGCAGAGTAGTGAGTAGTGAGTGCAGAGTAGTGAGTAGTGAGTGCAGAGTAGTGAGTGCAGAGTAGTGAGTGCAGAGTAGTGAGTGCAGAGTGGTGAGTGCAGAGTGGTGAGTGCAGAGTGGTGAGTGCAGAGTGGTGAGTGCAGAGTGGTGAGTGCAGAGTGGTGAGTGCAGAGTGGTGAGTGCAGAGTAGTGAGTAGTGAGTGCAGAGTAGTGAGTAGTGAGTGCAGAGTAGTGAGTAGTGAGTGCAGAGTAGTGAGTAGTGAGTGCAGAGTAGTGAGTGCAGAGTAGTGAGTAGTGAGTGCAGAGTAGTGAGTGCAGAGTAGTGAGTGCAGAGTAGTGAGTGCAGAGTAGTGAGTGCAGAGTAGTGAGTAGTGAGTGCAGAGTAGTGAGTGCAGAGTAGTGAGTGCAGAGTAGTGAGTGCAGAGTAGTGAGTAGTGAGTGCAGAGTAGTGAGTAGTGAGTGCAGAGTAGTGAGTAGTGAGTGCAGAGTAGTGACTGCAGAGTAGTGAGTAGTGAGTGCAGAGTAGTGACTGCAGAGTAGTGAGTGCAGAGTAGTGAGTAGTGAGTGCAGAGTAGTGAGTAGTGAGTGCAGAGTAGTGAGTAGTGAGTGCAGAGTAGTGAGTAGTGAGTGCAGAGTAGTGAGTGCAGAGTAGTGAGTGCAGAGTAGTGAGTGCAGAGTAGTGAGTGCAGAGTAGTGAGTGCAGAGTAGTGAGTGCAGAGTAGTGAGTGCAGAGTAGTGAGTGTGCAGAGTAGTGAGTGTGCAGAGTAGTGAGTGTGCAGAGTAGTGAGTGTGCAGAGTAGTGAGTGTGCAGAGTAGTGAGTGTGCAGAGTAGTGAGTGTGCAGAGTAGTGAGTGTGCAGAGTAGTGAGTGTGCAGAGTAGTGAGTGTGCAGAGTAATGAGTGTGCAGAGTAGTGAGTGTGCAGAGTAGTGAGTGTACAGAGTAGTGAGTGTACAGAGTAGTGAGTGTACAGAGTAGTGAGTGTACAGAGTAGTGAGTGTACAGAGCAGCAAGTGTGCAGAGCAGTGAGTGTACAGAGTAGTGAGTGTACAGAGTAGTGAGTGTACAGAGCAGCAAGTGTGCAGAGCAGTGAGTGCAGGTGCAGAGTGGTGTGTGCTGTTGAGTGCAGAGTGCTGTGTATTGGCAATGTAAATGACAATGCCATTTATTTATGATTTAAAGAAAAAAAAAGAAATGTCATGAGCAATGCCAATTGCTCTACCTTTAATGATGCCGAGACCATTGCATTGCAAATGCTTGTTTTCCCTTTGTTCTTGCTTCATTGTAGCAGTTATTCCTTCTCTTTTTTTCTTTCTTTCTAGCCTTCTTAAATGTTTTCTTGTTTTATTTTCAGCTTTATTTTCTTTTTGTTTTCTTTCTTTCTTTCTTCCCATCCTTCTTTCTTTCTGCCTTTGCAAGTCTCCTTCCTTTCTCTGTTTCTTCCTTCTTGCTTGCCTTCCCTTCCTTAATTATTTCAGTTTCTTCGATTCTTTCATGCATTCTTTCCTTTTCTTACTTCTTTCTTACATTCTTTCTTTCCTTCTTACCATCTTCCTCTCTTTCTTTTTTCTTTTTTTATTGCTGCCTTTCAAAACGTATTTCTTTAATTCCCTTTTCTTTCTTCGTTTCATTCTTTCCTGCATTCCTTCATTCTTTTTTTCCTTCTTTTTTCTATCCTTATTTATTATGTCTTTCTTTGTTTCCTTCTTTTCTTTGTTTCCTTCTTCCCTTCCTTCTATCCTTCTTTCTTTCCCTTTTCCCTTTCAGCTTTCTTGTTTCCCTTCTTTCTTTCTTTTCTTTCACTCTTTGTTTCTCTTTTTTCTTTGTTTCCTCCTTTCTTTTTTAAATTCAAGGGACAATAAATCAATCAATCAATCAATCAATCAGGGGTTTGTAAAGCGTGCTACTCACCTGTGAGGGTCTCAAGGCACTAAGGTTGGGGGTGGCTCCAGATGAGTCGAAGAGCTAGGTCTTGAGGTCCTTCCTGAACCTGTGCAGGGTCGGGGAGCGTCTGATGTTCACAGGGAGTTTGTTCCAGGTTTTGGGCTAGATGTAGGTGAAGGCTCTCCTGCCAGTTCTGTTTCTGCGGATGCAGGGGACCTCTGCCAGGACAAGGTCGGCTGAGCGGAGGTTCCTCTTCAGGACGTGGAAGGACACTCTCTCGCTGAGGTATTTGGGTCCGATGTTGTGGAGGGATTTGTAGGCGTGGGTGAGAAGTTTGAAAGTGGCCCTCTTCTCGACGGGGAGCCAGTGGAGGCCTTCATGGAGCGGTGTCCCAAAGAGGAGTCTGGAAGCGGCGTTCTGGATGGTCTGGAGCCTGTGCAGGAGAATCTTGTTGATACTGGCGTAGAGGGCGTTGCCGTAGTCCAGTTAGCTAGTGATGAGAGCGTGGGTGACGGTCCTTCTGCAGTCTGGGGGATCCACTTGAAGGTTTTACAGAGGATGCAGAAGCAGTTGGAGCTAGAGGAGGCGACGGCGTTGATCTGGTGGTTCATGGGAGGGAGGAGTCGAGGATGATGCTGAGTTTCCGAGAGTGGTCTGTACTCCCTAGTGTGGAGGACCACCATGTGTTGTCCCAAGCAGAGGTGCAGGGGCCGAGTATGAGGACCTCGGTATTCTCTGAGTTTAGCTTCAGGCAGCGGCCCTTTATCCAGGCTGCCATGTTCTTCATACCTTCCTGGAAACAGAGTCTGGTGTCATTGGGGTTGTCTGTGAGCGAGAGGATGAGTTGGGTGTCGTCGCCGTAGGATACAATGCTGAGCCCATGCAGTCTGACGATGGCGGCGAGGGGGATCATGTAGACATTGAAAAGCATGAGGCTGAGTGATGATCTCTGGGGCACTCTGAAGTTGTTTTCCGTGTATTTGGAGAGGAAGGGCGGGAGTCTGATCCTTTAGGTTCTGCCGGAGAGGAAGAAGCGGAGCCAGTCGAGGCTGGCTCCTTGTATTCCTGTGTCGTGCAGTGTGGCTGCGAGAGTGCGATGAGAGACGGTGTCGAAGGCTGCAAAGAGGTCTAGAAGGATGAGGGCTGCGGTGTGTCCCTGGTCCAGTAGCATGCGGATATTGTCAGTGGCGGTGCGGAGGGCCGTCTCGATGCTGTGGTTTCTGCAGAATCCAGACTGGGAGGCGTCCTGGATGGAGTTTTCTTCTATGAAGGAGGTAATCTGGGCGTTTACAAGTCTTTCGGTGACTTGGGAAGGGGAGGAGAGAGATGGGTCGTAGTTTTTTAGGTCCGTTGGGTTGGCTGCTGGTTTTTTGAGGAGGGGTTTTACTTCCGCCAGTTTCCAGTAATCTGGGCAGATACCTGATCTGAGGGAGGCGTTGATGGTGCATCCTAGTTAGGGTGCAATGACGGTGGCGGCTCTGTGGAAGATGTGCAGTGGGCAGGTGTCTGTTGGGGCTCCTTCATGGTCCCTGTAATGAGTTCAATGGTAGGAGGCTCCCAGGACGTGATGGTCTGCTTATCGCCAGTGGTGGGTGGGGGGGTGGTGCTTGTTGTTGGCTCGCTAAAGTTGTCGTAGAGGGCCTAGATCTTAAGATGGAAGTAGGAGCTGAGCTTATCGCAGAGTTCTTGGGAGGGTGTGACGTCTGTGGCTTCGCAGGTGGGTTTTGCAAACTGTTGAATGATGTTAAACAGTATCTTGGCGTTGGTCATGTTGGTCTGGACTTTGTCTCTTATGAAGGTCCATTTGGAGTCTCTTATGCACTGGTGGTATTCGTTCAGGGAGTTCTTGTGGACGTTCGTGCTTTCGTGGTTTTCAAGTTTCTCCACATTTTCTCTAGGCATTTGAAGGTGCGTCTGGCTTCTTGAAGTTCTTTTGTGAACCATGCAGCTTTAAGAGGGCGTTGTTTGGCGGGAGCGGGGGTGCGAGCTTGTCGGCGCACCAGGAGATCCAGCGCTGAAATTCCCTGGCAGCAGAGTTGCACCCAATGGCAGATTGATTAGCTTTTTTAGGTCTGTGTTATCCAAGACCTTTTGATTTTACTAAAATGATGTGAATGACATAGTTATTTATAGGGTTTTAGAGCCACACTTCATTTATGTGTCTGTTTTTTGTATCGTTCACATTTTTATCCAATCCACTCAAGCATGCATCAAGGGGTAATGCGTCAGTCCAGTTTAGTCACTGGCGGACTTCACTATGAGTTACGACATGCTGCCCTTTCACAATGAGCACATTACCACACAAAGTACTTCCCTTCAGTGAGCACTATAGTAATGTGTTCTTTTATAGGCCAAAAACATTTCTGCCATTAGTCCTTTGTTTTGCAGATTGACGAACACCCAGTAGCTTCTTGAACAATAACGTTTTGCAAAAATCATGACAAAAAAAGCAAGATTTGCAAAAGGCTGGTGGACTAAGCCAGAACTATTGGACTTGCCGATGCTTATTCTTTTTCTTAGTTGCCTCTTTGGTGTCTCTGAACTCTGATGAAGCAGAGTAACTACTGAATCCTTCCAGCTTCCATACAAAAATGATTGTGACACCTTTGGAAGAAAAATTACTACAGTGCACAAATTGTGCTAAAGTAAAGTTACTGCATCATGAAAGCAAGCAGAAGAGAGTAGGTTAGATAAAATCATTCATTTAACCCCTTCCATGCGTCAGACGAGCTGGATCCGTCCGATACATAAGTGCTCATGTGCGCCTGATTGATCCCATGAGTCTGACTGCTCCTGTGCGTCCAACGCCATGGCACAGGGACCCCCTCTGCTGTGGGCACCAGAGGGATTCCCTCCCCCCTCCCTCAACAGCCTCAGGAGCTGGGGAAGAGCTTCCCCAGCTCCCAAAGGCTGTATTTTAGGTTTCCCTTAAATGACAATCAGAACGTATGTCGTGCTGATGTCATTTCAGTAATACAGAAACTGAAATGAGCCAAGAGGCCCATTTCAATTTCACTTTCTAGGTGATCAGGGGGCTATCTCATTCCCCTGAGCACGTAGAAAGTCAGGAGGGGTATCGTTGGAAAGGGGAGAATATCCCCTTTCCAATGGAACCCCTCGCTAGTGGATCCCTTCTTGGGGATCGCCCCAGGAGAGCAATCTGCCAGCAGGGATTCACCCACTAGGCACCAGAGAGGGGGAGCAGCCCACGGGGCAAGGGCCTTTTCTCACCCCATTTTACATTGGGAAAAATCAGTCTATCTGCCACCCCTGGGGGCCATATGGGGGCAGTAGTCCCCAATCTGTCCCCTGGGGGGGCAGAAAGCCCACTAGATACCAGGAATTTTGTCCCTATTTTAATTAGGGGTGGGGGCTGCCCAATATGGGCATACTAATGCCTCCACCCCCACAAAATTACAGTATTTCTGCCTCCTGGGAGGCAGATGGGGCAGAAGCCCACTAGACACCAGAGTTCTTTTCTGCCAATTAATTTAGTGGATGGGGCTGCCCAAGATAGGCATGCCAATGCTTCCACCCCTCCCCCACACACAATTCCAGTCTTTCTGCCTCCAGGGGACAGAAAGCACCCTAGACGCCAGGTATCATTTTTTTGTATGGCCCCTGAGGGGGGCTGCCCAAAATGGGCATGCAAATGCCCCAAGCCTACCACCCCCAAAGGAAACAAAAGCCTTTCTGCACCCTAGGAAGCAGATGGGGCAATAGCCCTTGATCTGCCCCGGGGGAGGGGGGGGGGGGGGCAGAAAGCCCACTAAGCACCAGGGATTGTTTTTTTATATATGTTGGGTGCCTTGAATAGGCATGTCAATGCCCCCACCTCAATATAAAGGCTACAGTCTATCTACCACCCCCGGGAGGCAGATGGGGCAATAGCCACTTATATATCCCTCCGGGGGGGAAGAAAGCCCACAGGCACCAGGGATATTTTTTTCCAAATTTCAGGGTGGACTGCCCAGAATGGGCATGCAAATGCCCCGACCCCCAGTGGCCCCTGAATCTTCCCCCTGGGCGACAGAGCCCAGTAGGCACCAGTGATTATGCTGGCTTTTTTATACATAAGGGTGGGGCTGCCCAGAATGAGCATCCAAATGCCCCTACCCCTCCAAAAGAATAGCTACAGTCCTTATTGCCCCCATTGGGGGCAAACCTGTATATTTTTCAGGCTATCTGAACAACACTGGTGCCTTGGACCGCTCCCAGAATGGTTTCCGTCCAGGTCATAGTACAGAGACCGCGCTTTTAGCAGTGAGTGAACATCAAGGGACCATCCTGGATAATGGACAAACTGCGGCTCTCATACTGCTCGACCTCAGCGCTGCATTTGACACGGTCTTCCATCAGATCCTCCTGCGTCGCCTAGAAGAGGCGGAGTGGTAGGTCCGGGCCTGGAGTGGGTTTGTTCTTTTCTATCTGACAGATCATTCCAGGTCTTGGCCCCCCCTTCCTCTCACACGCTCATGTCATCAAGCAGGGGGTTCCTGAGGGCTCTGCTTTAAGCCCTGTCCTGTTCAATCTTTATGTTCAACCCCTGGCGGCGGTGGTGGGGGATCATGGCTTGACCATGGTCTTGTACGCCGATGATACGCAGCTGGTGGTGGCCCTCTCTGATGACCATACTCGGGGCGCCAGGCATTTTCAGGGCGGCTTAGCGGAGGTCGCGCACTGGATGACCCCCAACTGCCTTCAACTTAATGCCAACAAGTCAGAAATGCTGCTGGTGGGGAGAGATAAGGGGCTTTGAAGCAAGCACTGGTGGCCGGCGTCTTTGGGCAGTGCCCCACTCCTAAGCCAGCAGTAAAAAATCTAGGGGTGTGGTTCAACCCTAATCTTGGGTTTCAGGAGCATACCAAGAAGATTGCTTTGGTCTCCTCCGGGGCCTGAGACCTATACTGGGCTTCTTTGATCCACCTACCTGTCAGTTGATAGTCCAGGCGACTATTTTGTCTCAACTAGACTATGCTAATTCACTTATGTTGTGCGCCATTAAGGCGGAAGTCACTCGCCTTCTGAGTGTCCAGAAAGCAGCTGTCCGAGTCCTCTTGAGGCTCCCCAGAACTTGTTCTGCAATGGGTGCCTTGCGGCGCCTGCACTGGCTACCCATGCCTCAAAGGATTCAATTTAAAGCATTATGCCTGACCTTCAAAACCTTAAAGCTGTCTTCACCCGAGATTTTGTCTAATTTGTTGATCCCCTATGTACCCACATGCCAGCTACGCTCGGCCAAGCAATTCCTGGCAACAGGCCCCCGGGTGAAGCGCCTCAGAGCAGGGGGTCGGTCGTTTCGGTCACCTTGCTGCTAAACTATGGAACTCCTTCCCTGTCCAGATTCGTCGGCTATATTGCCTGTTGTCCTTCCGTAAAGTTATCAAAACCTTCCTATTTCCAACAGTCTAGCTCTTGGTATCTACTGACACTGCTGCAAGAGCTGGGACGCCTCTTCTCTGAGGCAGCTGTACGCTATACAAAATTACCTAACATAACAATTTCTTAACCACTTGGCTGCTAAGGCAATATTTTACTCTTCATTGTTTTTCCATTGAAATCAATGGAAAGTCCATGACGAGTTACCCTTGTCATTAGCGGCGAAGAGGTTAAGACAAGACACCAAGGGGAATCCAGGATGGGGTGATTTGTGTGGCTCGCCCTAGATTCTGTTACCCAGACTCTCTTGCAAACCTCAAGCCATGTAAAAACCACCTTTTCGCAATATTTCAGTGATGGAAAGTTCTGGAATCTGCCCAGATCCACAAACTTCCACCCACCCGGAATTTCCTAAACTCTCCCGATAAAAATGGTACCTCACTTGTTTGGGCAGGCTTACTACCTGCGACAGGAAATGACCCAAAACGCAACGTGGACACACATTTTTACTGTGAAAAATTACCCTTTATTTGCAAAGTGCCTAGCTGTTGCGTTTGAACCCTAGCTCTGCCGCCACCTAGGGAAACCTAGATAACCTATACATTTTTTAAAACAAGACACCCAGGGTAACCCAGGGCGAGGTGACATGTCTGGCTCCCATCAGGTTCTGTTACCCAGAATCCCTTGCAAACCTCTACCTTAGTAAAAAATAAAAACACATTCTCCTCACATTTCTATGATGGAACGTTCTTGAATCTGCATGGATCCACAAAATTCCACCCACTCCACATTTTTCAAAGTCTTCTGATGAAAATAGCACCTCACTTGTGTGGGTAGACTTAGTGCCCAAGACAGGAAACGGCGCAAAAAGCAACGTGAACACACCATATTTTTACAGTGAAAACTGACCATTTTTTTGCACATTGCCTAGCTGTAGATTTTGAACCCTAGCTCTGCTGGCACCAAGAGAAACCTAGCAAACCTATACATTTCTGAAAACTAGACACTCAGGGAAATCCAGGATAGGGTGACGAGTGTGGCTCTCACTAGGTTCTGTTACTCAGAATTAAAGTTCAAACTTTGTAAAAACAAAAACACACATTTTTCCCACATTTCAGTAATGGAAAGTTCTGGAATCTGCGCAGATTCACGAACTCCCACCCACCCAGCATTCCCCAAAGTCTCCCTATAAAAATGACACCTCAATTGCTTGGGTAGGCTTACTACCTGTGACACGGAACGGCCTAAAACGCAACATGGACACGCCACATTTCAGCAATTCGGAGGCACTGGAAGGGGGGACAGGTGGAACCAGTGACTACCATGGCTTGTCAATACGTTGCAATGGCGGCAGGAACATTTAAGGCGATCACTTGTCTTCACTCTCGGCTGTTGCATGAGGGACTGCGACAGCTGGAAGGCTTGAAATTAAAATGGGAGGCTAAAATAGGCAGATCAATACCAGACACGACCTGGGCCCGCATTCTTGCGAGAACATGGAAGGGGAGTAGGAATGCACGTTTCCAGCAGGTGCAATTTTTTATATTGCACTGAGCTTACTTGACCCCAGGGAAGATTCGGAAATACTTCCGGATCCAGGATGCGGCTTGCCCTAGATGCTTGGAACCGGGTGTGGAACTGGAGCACATGGTCTGGAACTGCCCATTGTTGGGGCAATACTGGACTGAGGTTGGGGAACTCCTCAACGACGTAACTGACAGACAATTAGATTATGATATGGCAGTTTGCCTGCTACAGTGGTTCCCACACACAACCCAAAACCAAATTGACTGGCAAATTCATTGACCTGGGGTTATTATTAGCTAAGCGGGAAATCACCTGGCACTGGAAAACAAGAGAGGGGCCGTCGAGCAAGAGGTGGAGAACTGAACTATGTAAATGGGCAAGCAGTGAAAGCTCCATTAGATTGCGCCAGGCCAAACAAACTAATAATGAGAAAGATTTGGAAATGGCTAGGGCATGGGAGGCGTTAGTGCAGGCCTTGCGGGATTCGCAGGTGACTGATGAGGATCAATATATGTGAACAGTACATGTGATGCTTAATATGTATATTGTATTTTGAATGTTACCTGTATGACTACTATAATGCAGTAGTATATACATCTGGAATGTGCCCACACCAACAGCCAGGGGGGGAGGGTTCCGGGATTAGTTGGGAGATAACACAGAGACATATTTGATGAATACAAGTTGTGGATTGTACTTTGGAATGTATGATGATAAAAAACCTAATAAAATGTTTTTTTTTAAATGGACACGCCACATTTTTACAGTGAAAACTAACCCTTTTCTTGAAAAGCACCTAGCTGTAGATTTTGCACCCTAGCTCTGCTGGCACCTAGGGAAACCTAGCAAAATTATACATTTGTCAAAACTAGACACCCAGGGGAACTCAGGGTGGGTTGATTTGTCTGGCTCCCACCAGGTTCTGTTACCCAGAATCCCTTGCAAACCTCAAACGTTGTGAAAAAACACATCTTTCTCACATTTCTGTGATGAAAAGTTCTTGAGCCTCTGCAGATCCAAAAACTTCTACCCACCCAGCATTCCCCAAACTCTCTCCATACAAATTGTACCTACCTTGTCTGGGCAGGCTTACTACCTGCAGCAGGAAATGGCGCAAAATGCAACATGGGCACACCACATTTTTACAGTGAAAACTGACCCTTTTTTTTGCAAAGTGCCAAGCTGTAGATTTTGAACCCTAGCTCTGCCGGCACCTAGTGAAACCTACAAAAACTATACATTTTTTTAAACTAGCTGACCAGGGGAATCCAGGATGGGGAGACTTGTGTGGCTCTCACCAGGTTCTCCTACCCAGAATCCTTTGCAAACCTCAAACGTTGTAAAAAAATTAAAAACACATTTTCCTCACATTTCTGCAATAGAAATGTCTGGAATCTGTGTGAATCCACGAAATTTCACCCTCCCTGTATTCCCCAATGTCTACTGATAAAAATGATACCGCACTTGTGTGGGTATGCCTAGTGCCTGCGACAAGAAACTGTGCAAAACGCAACATGTACACATCACATTTTTTATGTGAAAACTGACCCTTTATTTGCAAAGTGCCTTGCTGTAGATTTTGAACCCTTGCTCTACTAGCAGCTAGGGAAACCTAGCAAACCTATACATTTTTAAACACTAGATATCCAGGATGGGGGACTTGTGTGGCTCTCACTAGGTTATGCTAGACAGAATCCCTTGCACACCTTAAAACTTTGTAAAAATAAAAACACATTTTCTTCACAATTCTATAATGGAAAGTTCTGGAATCTGCATGGATCCACAAAATTCCATCCAACTCGCGTTTTCCGAAGTCTTCTGATAAAAATTATACCTCACTTGTGTGAGTAGGCCTAGTGCATGTGACATGAAACGACCCAAAACGCAACATGGACACACCACATTTTTACAGTGAAAACGGACCCCTTTTTTTGCAAAGTGCCTAGCTGTAGATTTTTAACACTAGCTGTGCTTGCACCTAGGCAAACCTATACATTTTTTTAAACTAGACACCCAGGGGAATCCAGGAAGGGGTGACTTGTGTGGCTCTCAGCAGGTTTTATTACCCAGAATCCCTTGCAAACCTCAAACTTTGTAAAATAAAACACATTTTCAACTGTTTGTTTCTTTTTAAAAAAACCTTGACGGATCTACACAAATTACCCCTTGCTGAATTTAAAATTGTGTCTACTTCTTTTTAATGTATAGCTTTCAAGGATCCATTATTGCTTCCACACCCATTTCTACCATTAACTGGAAGGTTGTTGAAAGCACAAAACATAGCAGAAATAGTCTATGTCCCAGTAAAATGCCAAAACTGTGTAAAACTTTTTAGTTTTCTGACAAAAGTCAGTCTGTCCCTGAAAGCTGGGAAGATGGTGATTTCAGCACCACAAACCCTTTGTTGATACCATTTGCAGAGGAAAAAAACCCAACGCTTTCATCTTAAGCACTTTTTTCCACTTTTCCCCCAAAAACTAAATTTGGCTGTATTTTGGCTAATTTCTGGATTCCCTCCAAGGGAATCAACAAACCCTGGGTACCTTTAAAATCCCCATGATGCTGGAAGAAAAGGACACAAATTTGGCGTGGATAACTTATGTGGTCGAAAAATTACAGGGGCCTAAGCGCGAACTATCCCAATTAGCCGCAAAAAAGCTTAGCACAGGAGGGAAAAATGCCTAGCAGCGAAAGGGCTAAATTAGTTAGGTTAATGATTTACTAAGTTTTATTTGTATATTCAATGTGTGGTAGAAAAGTGAATGTGATGTCAGTTTCAATGAAATTAAATAGCTTTATGATTGAAAATGAGTTTAAAGACTCTAGAATGAAATGTTTAGTTCCACTATTTTATAGTTTATATTTCATGAACAGTATTCAATTTAGGCCTGCATTTTCCTCACTTGTAACTTTTTTGTTACTTTGGGAACCTCTGCCGTGAGAAACTGTCTTCTTGAACTCACTCGTGTTTCAGCAAAAAGACCGTTGTTGAAAATAATATACACTAGATAGTTCGATGGCTTACGCGATTATCACACCTATTTGCTGTAATATGTGTCCTTTTTATGCTGCACGAAAATCACCCTATACGAACTGACCAATGGATGAGGTGACCCAAGAGGTGTCACCCTGGAACTTGTGGATTGATATACCCTGTGTGACAGAACGAAGGTGGTGGAACTTTTGGAGAGAGACCCTTTCCTTTTCTTTTGGAGATCTTGCTCTTTTACGGACACTGTTGGCTGTGTGAGCTATTCCTGGACTTCTTTCTCTCATGGGAGAGAACCTTTGAGCTTGGAATGGTTCATGCACTTTCCTGAACTTTCCTGGGATTTTGGTAATTGATGGTCCAAAAAAGAATACATTTGATTATTCTGAACTCCTAAATGTAATTCCTTGATATATTTACTCTTCATAAAAATGACTGATAAAACTAAACCAACCTTAAATCCTTGTTCTGTCTCTCTGGGTCTTATCTTCAATTATTGATTGTGAATTCCAAATGAGTATTAATGAGGGACGGGTATCTAAAGAGAGAGAGATCTCTGGACAGCAGTCAAACGTTACTATTCTGCATAACTTTAACTGAAATATTGGTTTGTATGACTTTAATCCAACTGAATTTCTTCAGATTTGGTCTAGGTGGGATAATTCTGTCCTTGCATAGCGTAGTGTTGAGGGTTATATATATGACCCTAAGGACTAGTTTGTAGGTCAGTCATCCAATTCCTGGTCCTCATTGGATAACTGGATTGGATCCCCTATATATCTAACCCCTCTCTGCACGATTCAAGATCCATCGGAGGACCAAGTAAATGAAACCTGAAGTGAGTATTGGAAGACAAAGTAGAAAATGAAATGGCCCAGTGTCGCTACAACACCTCCCTGCCTATCTTTGCTTAAAATACTTACTTGAAGGTAGTATTTTGTAAAACATTCCTGAAAATTGTGGATACTTTCATTCACAGGGATGAAAAGGTTGCATCGATAAACATTGCCCCACAACTTCTATGTAATCTGATGTATCAACATGTCGCTGTTACTGAATTATTTCAAGTTCGTACACAGCAACTAATGTAATTCGTTGCTCCTAACTAAAATAGTAATAAAACAGGTTGCTTTACTTTTCTCTGTCGAATAAGCTGTTAGCATGGAAAAGTATTAACAAAATAAGATTCCTGTTTGATCCAACAACAATGTTCATAAATTTGTGTTTTAAAAACATTGTGCATTTTCTGCCATTTGTCTAAGCAAGCGAAAGACAGTAAGTAGCCGGTCATTCTTTCCTAAAATGATCGTAAAACGGCCGTACAAATGAAAGGTCACTTGAAAACGACGTAGCAGACTTTTTTTTTAAAACGCTCACAGCCGCGAAATAAACATTTTTCTTATAATCATTCCTACCAGGTAGCGGCGGCCAGTACTGTGCACTTGTCTTGCTGCTAACTCTCGATATTAGATTTGACATTGCCCCGGTTAATAGAGTCCACTGTTCAGGGTCACTGTCCCATGTCGTACGGTCTTTAGCCTTCGCCATATCTAAAACACGGTACGGCGTACCGGAGCAGCAGGCCGCTCTTTCGATGAGAAGTGTAGAGAGGACGACTTCTAAGGCCGACTGGATGAAGCTTTTAACTGTAGATGGCGGCGCGCGCTGGCGTAATAGCTGAAGACCTCATCACGATCACGTTCACGTTCAGTCTTTGCCGGCTGCGCGCCGCTGGGCAATATCTCGCGCACAGAGAGCAGGAAGGCCCTCAAGTTCTGTCGCTGGAGTAAGCAATGTAGACCTTGGCGCCAGTCATCGACTACGACTGTTGCATATACACAGGATACACTAGGATTTTATGTATTGCGAGCGGGCAGAATTAACAAATCTGCCTAATGCCAGCGTAAGAGGTTAGATTAACGCGTTTTCATACATGTCAACATTTTAGAAAGGTAAGTGTGAGATTTTGAAAAAAAGACGTCTAGGGTGTGTTTATATTTGACGATTGACTTCTGTTAAAGCGGAGGCAATTTGAGGCAAGAGACAGGTAAATAAGGACATTTTGGGCTTAAAATATGTGAGTCTCCCCCTTGAATCGTGTCTATTGGCATATATGCACTTTGGGCCTATCCACCGTATCACCTCTCGTACATGAGTGTAGCGTCCCCAGCCTTGTAGCACGTAAATAGATTATGCCACAAACGAAGCACAGCATGACACGTCTTAACCGATTACTGAAAAGTACTGCATCATGAATTTTATTTACCACACCCAGGGCAAGATGTACGACCCTTTTTTGCGGCCGCAAATGGGAAAACCTCTCATTTGCGGCTGCAAAAAAGGGCAATAGCATGTACAAATGTGTAGCGTACAACACAACAAGATAGCTGATGGTGTTGCAAGTAGTAGATTTATTATAACAACAAGGGCCCGCAGTAGCGGGACAAACAACTAGCGTGAAAGAAGTCAGCTGTCATCTGACAACCAGAACAGGTGACGTCACTTAAATACATTCCTAACATTCTATGGTGATGCGTTATGACGCTAACAATAGGAATGGAAAACATACTGTATGACAATGTTCCATAACAGCATAACACACAACATCTCCCTTCCTCCATGAAAACATAACCTGAATTTATTCCATAACATAGTCCTTAAATCTGGTAGGCAATTTTGTAACTCTGCCCGATCTTGAAGGTTGCCCCCCATTAAGATGGTTACTAACAACACTCATACCAGTTACAGTATTTTCCTCCCTCTCTGCTTCATTGTCTATCATGGAATCTTCCTGAACTAAAGCAGTGCCCTCAAAACTGGAAGAACGTCTGGCTGAGTTTCCATCAGAACCCAATGACGGTCCTCGACCAGCATTGGAATGTAACATTTCGGGGCCACTAGACACATCATCCCATTCTAGGACACTATCATCTAGACTTCGTTCTCCCTCTTCTGCTTTTCTCATTATGATTTGTTCTTGTCCTGGTTTCAGTTTTATTATATCATCTTTACTACGCCATCCTTCTCCTTCGACAAACACAGCTCCTCCTGACGCCATACCAACTCTCATTGGTTCGCTGAGCTTAGACTCTCCCTTGCTCACCAAACCAGGCTTTTTCACTAGCACCCAATCACCAGGTGCGATGATCTTATCCTTAGCTCTGTTCACCTTGTCAGAATATGTCTTGTTCTGCATTTGTTTACACATTATGTTCTCCCTCACATTGAGTTCCTTTTCACATACTTGTTCCGCTACAACATCTGTTTTTTCCCATCCACCTATTTTCGGTGTCAAAGCGTTGTTGCATATTCTTCCTCTCATCAAGAAAAACGGAGTAAACCCCGTAGCTTCCTTCGGCGTATTGTTGTACGCATTGATCTTTGTCTTAATAAATACTTTGACATCCATATCATTTGCAACAGCCATTTGGATTCCTTCTTTAAAGAATCTGTTTATCCTCTCTACCTGACCATTGCTCTTGGGACTGTAAAGGGGAGTTTTCTCCTGTTTTATTCCACGTTTTTCTAGAAATTCCACCATTGCTCGTGATACCAGTTGTGATCCATTATCAGACACCATAACCTTTGGTTGCCCTTCTCTTTCAAAGGTTTTTTCTAAAAACTTTATTACCACTTCCGTTGTGACCATTTTCACGAATTTGTAACACACCCATTTAGTGTAGTAGTCCGTCAAAACTATCAAATGTTTGCACTCATCAGGCAAAATACTGAAGGGTCCTGCAAAGTCTATTGCTATTTTAGCCCAGGGACCATCAGGGATTTGCACCATTTGCAATTCATTTTTTTCTATTCTCCAATGTTTGTCAGATCTCAAGCACTGCTCACATTTGTCAACAAGATTCCTGACTTCACTGTCCACACCCGGCCACCAATAGTGCATTCTTAGAACGTTCCTTGTGGCCGTGGTGCCAGGGTGCCCTCTGTGAGCCATCTGGATTATTTTATTTCTGAGTCCCAATGGCGGCACAAAGACCTCACCTCTTTTCAAGAATCCATTCTCAAGAGTTAATTCGTCACTCACTTGCTGATAATTCTTTAGTTCCTTTGGTATATTTCTCACATGTGGCCATTTGGTTTGTACATATTCTTTCACCTTGGCCAAAACGGCATCTTCCTTCGTACTCTCTTCCCATTCCTTTTCACATATTGATCCTTCACACATCACCGTTGCGTCAATATGCGCAACTATGCATTCGTTGTCATCCAGTTCCTCATCTTTTTCCTCTCTCACTGGCAATCTGGATAAGCAATCCGCTCTACTGTTCTTACCCCCTTTTATGTGTTCTATTTTGAAGTTAAATTCCTGAAGCTTTGACATCAATCTGATCAGCCTGGAGCTTGCGTTGCCATTGCCCCGACCCTTGCCGTCCATCATATACACAAGCGGTTTATGGTCGGTTACAAGTTTGAAACTCTTACCCCACAGATAGTCTTTAAGCTTGTGCACAGCCCATACACAAGCTAAGGTCTCCCGTTCAATTGTACTGTAATGAATCTCCATGTCGTTTAGCTTCCTCGAAATAAAAGCTATTGTGTTCTCTTCGTTTCCTTTCCTTTGGCAGAACACAGCACCTATCCCTTCATTGCTTGCATCTACTGTCACTATGTTGTCAAGTTGTGGATCGTAGGGTTTCAGTGCTGGCGCTTTGGCTATTTCCTCTTTGACTGATCTGAATGCCTCAGCTTGTTCGTCCTCCCACTCATATTTTACATTTTTCTTTAGTAGTTTCCTGAGTGGACCCACCATTTCTGCATATTTTTGGACAAACTTCGCATAATACTCACTGAGGCCAAGGAATGACTTGAGTGTTTCCTTATTCCTAGGTTCAGGGGCCTCCCTTATAGCACGAACTAAATCGTCCTTTGGTAATATACCTTCAGCAGTTAGGACGTGCCCTAAATATTCAACCTCTTTTGTCATGAATTTGCATTTGTCTCTTGCAACAGTCATCCCTTTGTTTTTCAAGACCCCAAGAACTGCTCCAATCAACTTTACATGCTCACTTTCAGTCTTTGAATGTAACAGAATGTCGTCTTGAAAGGCTTCCACCCCTTTCATTTTTCCAAACAAGACATCCATGAGTTTCTGAAAAACTCCTGAAGATGACGCTAGGCCAAAAGGAAGTCTCACATACCTGAATGCACCAAATGGCGTGATGAAGGTTGTTAATGGTTTAGACTTTTCGGACAGGCACACCTGATGATAAGCTGCCCTTAGGTCTATGAGCGAAAAATACTTTGACCCTGATGTAGACTGAAGGATATCTTGTATCTTTGGCAGCGGATGGCAGTTTACTATAATGTTTTTATTGAGTGACCTCAGGTCTACACACAACCTAATGTACCCTGTCTTTTTCTTCTTTGATACTACTATAGCAGAAACCCATTCAGATTCCTCTGCTTCTTCGATCACACCTTCTTCCTTCAATTTTTCAAGCACTTCCCTTAACTCATTTTTTACAGATAAAGGCACTGATCTTACCTTGTGCTTACATGGAATTGCACCTTCTTTTAATTTGATGTCATGACTGAACCCCTTTACGCATCCAATTACATTTTTGAACACATCTTCATGTTTTTTAAAAACAGTATTCAAATCGCTGTCTTCACTCTCCACACAAATACTATTCATCCACTCTTCCCTTAATATCACTGGGTCTTTTGCCCCCGGCACTAAAACCACCCCCAGCTGGGCTAAATCTCTCCATCCTGCAAGTATTCTTCCCTTCTCAGCTACATAGACCTTTGTCTCGATCACTCTCCCCTTAAAGGTCACCGTGTCGACAAAATACCCCAACATATTTATATCCTTCTCTCCAAAAGCCTTCGGGTTCATATCAGATTCTGTTAATTGCACATCTTTCCACTTTTCCTCGAAAAGAGTATCAGATATAGTCGTTATTGGGGCACCTGAATCAGCAGTAAATTTCAGTTCAACTTCCCCAATCTTGACATCACTAATTGGACCTTTTATCTTTCCATCTTCCATTTCTATGTACAAAACAATATTCGCACACATTTCCTCATCAAAATTTCCTACTGTGTTTATACTTGCGTTACTACTAATTCTTTTGGTCTTACATAGGGTTGAATAATGACCATACCTCTTGCATTTAATACATTTCTTCCCTGCCGCTGGGCAAGTTTTAAAATCAGCTAGGTGGTCACTTGATCCACATCTAAAACAGCATAACTGCTTACCTCCCACCTTTCTTTCATTCATATTTCTTTCATGTGTCTTACCATCACCCTTCTTCTTTTCCTGTAAATAAAATACATTAGTATTATTTCCTGTTGAAGACAGTTCTTTAGTGGAAGTCAGAGATCTCTCAATACCTCTAGCAATATCTATGACCTCCTGCAATGTTGGTCTTTTGCATGCCAACAGTCTTTCCTGTACCTTCTTAGTATAACAGTAAAACACAATCTGATCCCTGATGTATACATCCGTCATCTCCTCATACTCGCATTCTACTGCTAAAACTCTTAAACATGCTACATAGTCTTCTACAGACTCTCCTTCCTGCTGTCTCCTTTGAGCAAACTTATGCCTGACAACCATGATATTGTTCTCCTCATCAAATTGCCTTTCCAATCTTTTCAATGCTTCCTGATACTCATTCATAGGGATAAATGTTCCAGGTGGGCTTTCATATTCGGGCAGGCTGTCAAAGATGTCCTGTCCTGCTTTGCCTAATAACCCAAACAACAAAGAACATTTCCTTTCTGCATCGAAAGCTTTTCCATCTATTGAAATGATGTAATTTTCGAAAGCCCTCACCCACTTTTTCCACTTCATGGTGGGTTTACCGGGCTCATCCACGAAACGAGGAGGAGCACATATATTATTGCATTCTGCCATGTTGAATCTTATAGTTTCCTTTACCAGCTGGTTACTTCCACAGATATATTCACCTTAATTTACTATTCTTTACCTTCGATTTATTTTCTGAGGCTTACTTGTTTTATTCCTTTCACACTTCGTCTCCTCTTTGTTATTTACTTCTGCGTGCGTGTATTTCTTCAATTGCCTTAGCAGCTTTGCACTCGTTTTGCCGATGTACTGAACTACACTGAAAATGGCCGCACGCTGTTTACGTTGGTGACGCGCCCTGTATGCGCCAATCGATTTAGAAAAGGGGGTGGTGATGAACAGAGTGTCTGAGTTAAACAGACCACTCTTACCCAGTCCAAAGATCAGGGCTTGATCCATCACCGTTATTTATCTCACTGCCCCATCCCAGCTCAGAACCTGGCTATATGCAAATCAGTCTGTCCCTGGCCCAGTGCATCATGGGAACAGGGCAGACTAAACTACCAAGCCAATTCTTCACCAGAAAGGAGACAAGCTACCGGGGACCGGTTTCTGGCATTTCAGCCTTCTTCGGCCCGGCTTGCTTGAATCCTGATGGAGCAGTGAGAAAGGGACTCATGTCTGAGTATACCCTGCCACACCTATAGTGGCCAAAAACGATTTAGAAAAGGGGGTGGTGATGAACAGAGTGTCTGAGTTAAACAGACCACTCTTACCCAGTCCAAAGATCAGGGCATGATCCATCACCGTTATTTATCTCACTGCCCCATCCCAGCTCAGAACCTGGCTATATGCAAATCAGTCTGTCCCTGGCCCAGTGCATCATGGGAACAGGGCAGACTAAACTACCAAGCCAATTCTTCACCAGAAAGGAGACAAGCTACCGGGGACCGGTTTCTGGCATTTCAGCCTTCTTCGGCCCGGCTTGCTTGAATCCTGATGGAGCAGTGAGAAAGGGACTCATGTCTGAGTATACCCTGCCACACCTATAGTGGCCAAAAACGATTTAGAAAAGGGGGTGGTGATGAACAGAGTGTCTGAGTTAAACAGACCACTCTTACCCAGTCCAAAGATCAGGGCTTGATCCATCACCGTTATTTATCTCACTGCCCCATCCCAGCTCAGAACCTGGCTATATGCAAATCAGTCTGTCCCTGGCCCAGTGCATCATGGGAACAGGGCAGACTAAACTACCAAGCCAATTCTTCACCAGAAAGGAGACAAGCTACCGGGGACCGGTTTCTGGCATTTCAGCCTTCTTCGGCCCGGCTTGCTTGAATCCTGATGGAGCAGTGAGAAAGGGACTCATGTCTGAGTATACCCTGCCACACCTATAGTGGCCAAAAACGATTTAGAAAAGGGGGTGGTGATGAACAGAGTGTCTGAGTTAAACAGACCACTCTTACCCAGTCCAAAGATCAGGGCTTGATCCATCACCGTTATTTATCTCACTGCCCCATCCCAGCTCAGAACCTGTATGCGCCAATCAGCGCGCTCCCGGCATGCCTCACGCGTCTCAACTGAGGTAACTGACTGACGCCTCACCGAAGCGCGCAAAACACCTTCCTCGTCAGCTTTCACACAGCGCTACTGCCTTGCAGGTATTCCTATTTTTATTTGAAACGCTGCCTTTCTTCCTCTCAAGTCAGGTTTCACACAGCGTGGCAGCCCGGCAAGGTTCCTGCTGTATATTACACGCTGCACTTCCCTTCTTCGCACGTCATGAGTCTCTCAAGCTTTACTTTACGCGCTGCTGCTTCTTAAATCCATTAAATTTTCCTCAGTCAGCGCTCTCATTTCAACGCACTGTACTCACTCGTGCTGCTTAATTTTCCGTTCCTCTCCGCTATTATTTTCGTGGATCGTTCACGATCTTCAATCATCTGCCGATCCTTCATTTACCTCCGCCGACCCTTGTTGTGGAAAGACCCTCGTCGCCAATTGTAGCGTACAACACAACAAGATAGCTGATGGTGTTGCAAGTAGTAGATTTATTATAACAACAAGGGCCCGCAGTAGCGGGACAAACAACTAACGTGAAAGAAGTCAGCTGTCATCTGACAACCAGAACAGGTGACGTCACTTAAATACATTCCTAACATTCTATGGTGATGCGTTATGACGCTAACAATAGGAATGGAAAACATACTGTATGACAATGTTCCATAACAGCATAACACACAACAAAATGCTATGTTGCTAGTCCCTGACTCGCAAAATAGCATTTGCGACTCTCGCTATTAGGAAGGGGCGTCCCTTTCTAATAGCAAGTCAACATGCTATGTACTAGTGTTGTGCGACCGCATTTGCGGCAGCAAAACACTCAGTTTACCACCTACTTCAAGTAGGTGGTAAACCACTCGCAAAGGGGAAGTGGTCCCCCAAAAACCCGAATATGGGTTTTTGGGGGCTGGACTGTCCCTAACAGCAAATCGTGCCTGCTGCACCAACTGTCTTTCCTAGTCTTATTTTATTTATTTATTTATTTAGCTTAGTTAATTAAAACCATTGCTATAAAAAAACCATATTAGCACATTTATCACATCAAGAAACAAAGCTGGAGGAATACACTGTCATTTAAAAAAAAAAAAAAAATCTGTACACTTAAAAACGGTCTTATTACTACCGATGTTGAGTTACTAATAATGTCCAAAAATGAAACAATTAGGACAAGAGGTGCTAAACCAGGGGACAAAAAAAGTCAGTGATAAGTTTTTGGGTGGGAGGGGCAGGTAGCGCAGGAGCCAAGGAGGGTGTTAAGAAATTAGCCAAGAGTCTCACAAACTTTCCAACTCTGGCGAGTGCTTGAATGTCTGTGGAGGTAAAACACAGAGACGTAGCCTCCCAGCATGACCTAGTGCCCCATTTTAAGAATAGAGGTTTTAATAATAAAAGCCTTCTGGGAGCGTCCATGGCAGGGCAGCAACACAGAAGGTGCGGCCATGATTCTTTATAGTATGAACATAGTCTGCAGGCCCCCCCCCCCTCTTTTGAAGGAGCCCATCTGTGGGAGGCCGTAGAGCACAGGCCTAATAGGCGCATAAAGATTATATTTTTCCGTGCAGCTGCGTTCAAATTTTCCAATAGGTAAAATTGCGATACCCCAGGCTGGTATGAAGCATTCAAGGGAAGCAAGACAGTTGGTGTATTTAAAGCCTTTAGGTCAATCCGACAGGAGATTAGTTTCACCTGCTTGTTGATGACTTTTTTTCCACACTGAGTATGGAATTGTGTCTGAAGTTAGCAGGGATCTGTCAATCTCTAATGATTTGATGGCCTTTGTAATCTGACGATTCCACGGATTTCCAGGGATGGTAAAGATCTCTTTTAGGCGGAATTTTAGAGTGGTATCTGCTGCTTTTAATGACCTTATAAAATATTTCAAAGTGTCTGCCTCGCAGGAGATGGACTGCCTTTGTAGGCCCAGCTCCAGGCGTAATCTTGCCCTCTGAATGAATTTCGGGAGATGAAAGATTTTTTTGTAGATGGAATCTTGGGCGTGGTCAAGACTGACAGAACATGCACCAGGAAAGGCCTGATGCCCATAGTTTAAGGCGGGGAGTAATGTGGCTTTGGTCACTTTCAAGATCGGTTCTGCGGAAGGGCTGCTCAGAGACTGATTCAGTGGAATCAGGGAGTATGTTATTGCACCTGCTCTCTTTTTTATAGCTGCTAAATGAGCTGTTGATCTTGAAGTCTCGCAGAACCATACTCCCAAATAATTATACTTTGCTGTTGAGTTGATCATTGCAGGCCCAATGTGCCACCTTAAACTTCTCTTGTTATTGCATCTTCCGAATATCATCACCTTGGTCTTTTCTTGGTTGATTTTTAGTGCGTGGCCATATTATATGTGTGAAGCTTACTTAATGCTCGTTGAAGCCCCGTTTTTGTCTGGTCCATTATAACAATATCGTCCACGTACTGTAAAATATGTAATGTAAAAAATGTAATGATGATACTTGTAAAGCGCACTGTTACCCCATCTGGGGTGTCCTGGCGCTGAAGACCGCTGGGGAACCCGTCCTTGCTTTCCCTGTGAGATGGTCCCTTCTGGGTATCTCCAAGGTGAAACCAGGCATCCCCTGCGTCTGTGGGGGGCCGTTGTAGAGATGAGGCAAGCTTAATGCCCAGAGTTGCCGAGTGTGATTCCTGGTTAGATTAGGCACCGAGGTGAGAATTATCGAGTCCGTTGACCCTGGTCCACAACCCTGCCGCGTCGGGAATTGAACCCTGGTCCCGGGCCATTCTCTGCTTCTGGGTCTGCCGCCTCTAACCAGTGAGCCACACCACTCCACATTGACCTAAAGGCTTTAAATACTGTAAAATATGCACATCCCATTTTGCGGGACCCAGCTTTGGCGGGAGTAAATTGCATTTCTTCAGATATGTTCCCAAGTCAGCAGTGTAAAGATTGAACAAAAGCGGGGCGAGAACACAGCCCTGCTTCAAGCCGTCTCCGGTGGCAATTTTTCTGGAGACTGTCTTGGGGCCAGTTTTAATTCGCACCCAGGTGTTCTTGTGCAAAGAGATAAGAGCTCCTAGCAGGTTCTGTGGAATCCCCCATTTATCCAGTTTCCTCCATAGGATGTCGCGAGAGACTTTATCGAAGGCTGCGCTGTAGTCAATGAAGCAGCAATATAGTGGAAGATGATTTTTTGGAGCTGCCTGTTGACTCAGAAAAGCCAAAGTTGTGATGTTATCTATGGTGGAGGCTGAGGAGCGAAACCCTGTCTGAAAGTAAGGTAAAATATTGTTTTCTGCTACCCAATCTTCTAAGAGCTTAAGAAGACACCTGGCGTATGCCTTCGCCTCCAGATCTAGTAGGGCAATAAGGCGGTAGTTTGCTGTGAGCAAGGGGTTTCCTTTCTTGAAGATGGGGCATAAGATCGAGCCAAGCCAAGAGTCTGGTAGCTGGCGGGTCAAAAACACGTTGTTAAATAATGAGGCAAGAAGTTCGGCCCACTCCTCCAAGGCACATTTAAATACCCCTGCAGGAAGGACGTTGGGCCCGGGAGCCCCGTCGTTTTTCATTACCTTCAGAAATTTGGAGACTTCGGCTGCAGAGGTCAGCTTGTGGCGTTCTGTCATCGTTAGGTCGACTGTGTCTCTTAAATCATGGAGTCGGACGTGATACTGCCATATAGTTGAGTTATGTGCTGGGCCCAGACTTCTTCGCAAACTGCGTTCCCTCTGTTGTTATTCGACGAGCGGAGCTTGTTCATATAGTTCCAGAACTGGGATAAATTCTTGCCCTTTAATAGGGCGAATATTTTTATCCACTCTTTTTGTTCTTTTGATCTCTTTGCGGCCCATACTGATTTTCTAAAGGACTTGCGTAGTAATGCCATGTTGTGGGCCAAGTGCGCCGTGCCGTTCAATTTGTGGTGACGCACAGCCCCCCTTAGGCCTTTTCTTTTGATGATTAACTCTGGGTCATAGATCCACTTTGGGCGTTGATCGTAAGATTTTTGTTGGGCCTCGGGTCCCATTAAAAGATTTTGCAATTTTCTGATAGCGCTGTCCCAACTATGGTGTAGGTCCGTGGAAGAGCTTTGCCTGAAAATAGGAGTCTCTCCTGAAAGCCAAGTGCTCACCTTGGCAGAACCTGATGAATCCCATTTGATTTTCCTGACTAAAGTATGGAATTCATCCAGCATTGAGTGCCCCACAACTGTTATTTCCGTGGCGGCTGGCACTAGCAATTCCATTGTTACCGTTAAGGGTTTATGGTCACTCTCGTGGCGGTTGGGGATTTCCATCATAGTTAACTTATTTCCTAAAGACGGTGAGAGGAAAATATAGTCAATTTTGGAGATGTTTTTAAAGGTTGGTGGGAAATAAGTCCCGGGATTCTGATTTAATCTAATTTGTTTTGCGGAGCATAGCTTGTGATTGATTAAGAATGTAATCATGGCTTCTTGTTCTTTACTTCTGAAGGCCGGACCCACATTGGTAACCAGGCCTTTGATGTTAAATTACCCAATTAGCAGAACTTCTGCTGATGCAAATTCCAATAACAGATCTGCCAGCTGCTTAATCAATCGGTCTGTAGCAGTTGTTTTTGAGGTTTTCATTGAGTTGTGGTAACAATTGATTAGAAGCGTGGGTAAAGCCCTGCCTGAAGATAATAAGCCGTTAATTAATACTGTCTGCCATGTCATTGAGTTCCGAAGAATAGGGGTCACCGTTATCTTGCATCTATGTTTGATGTAAATAGAGAGGCCCCCTGAGGGTCTTCCATGTGATTTGGCCTGAGTAGCTGGTTGGAAAAGTTCATAATAGCCGAAAAGTGGTGTTGGAGCTAGGGACCAAGTCTCCTGTAAGCAGATGATATCGCTTTTGTTCAGGTACTCCACGGCAGATTTAGAGGCAAATGTTGACTTTAGACCAGCCACGTTCCAAGACGTAATAGTCAGATTATTATTCAACCGGTTGACTTCCCCGTTAGGAGGAGCACTGCCGGGCAGAGGTGCTTGAAAGGTAGAAGGGTGTACCGTTGGTTTTGTTTGGCAGGGATCCGAACGTTGCCGTTGTAGTTTGAAGTTCAGTCACCTCCAGAGCCGGAGGTATTCCCACAGGTGGATCCAGTGTCGATGGTCCTGTTTTTCTGATGTATCCTTGATGCACACCTGGGTCGTGCTTGTCTCGGTGGTTTTCGTCTTGGGTTTTGAGGCCAGATTGAAAATTGGAAAATAAGGAAGGCCTTTAGATTTAATATCTGAGATGCTAGGAGCTGCTGGCCCGTCAAAACCCACTCTTCTTTTGGCTAAACGTTGTTTCTTGGATTGTTTTTTCAATTTCTTTCTCTCCCTCCTTGACAAGGGAGGTTTCGTTGGGAGATTCGATGCGGTGTGAGCCAATTTTTCCGGGGTTGTGTTAGTAGGATTGGGCCGCTGCGTCGCTGATTTCGTCAGTGCTGGGCTGCTCAGATCGGGGCGTTCCGAGCCCACTTGGAGGATGCCTGAGCTGGACCCCTGAGGTAAGCGGACCAAGCTATTAGGGTCAGATTCGAGAGACGGGGAGGTCGGCTTTCTCCCAGATGGAGAGCCAACCAATAATTCAGCATCTAAAGACTCCTCGAGAGAGGGTGGAGTTTGGAGCTCTTATGGAAAATTCACTAATCCATTTCCGTTGGTGTTATTCTTCACGCTGTCCAATAATGCTCCCAAGATTTCTGGGAGGGCGGAAAGTTTATTTATTATTGGAGAGCAGGGACAGATGTTCGTTTTGTCCTGTTGCCCTGCAGACCATTCAAGAGAGCTTAATCTGGAGCCCAGGTCAGACAGTGTTGAGGCCAGAGTTTGAATTAGGTCAACCTGTAGTTCCATTTTCTGAGATTGCCAAAGCATAGCTGTAGCAATTGCATCTTGCTTTACGTGGAGTGATGTCAGCGAGACCGAAATAGAGTTTATAGATCCCTGGGAGACGAACATGGGTAGTTCTTGATCATTTTGCGTAATACTGGAAGAGTTGGGATGCGAGCTGAGGCCCGGTGTATGGGCAAAGGAGTCCTCAATTCGGGCTAAAGAGGCCAGAAACCGCTTAGATGACAAGGGGCTTTCAAACTTTAAGCTATTTTTTAGCGATGGGAAGTCCTTCGGAGTAATTTGGAGGGGATCCGAACCAGCGGTGCAATGTGATTTGGACTCATCAGGAGTCATATCTACCTTATTGTGGTTGTCATCATTTTTGATAGTTTGTGACGTTATTACAACATCCTGGGAGAGCTGACTTAACTGGAGGTGCTCAGATGAAACCAGAGCGTTAGGCGATGATAGATGAGAATTTTCCGAAAGTAAGCTTTTAAGGTGAACAAGTCTGGAATCGAGGTATTTATCCTGGCCCATGGTGTCCGCGTTTGTTTCCGTATCCTGCTGGGATGGTGCGGTGGGGGAAGAGCCTGTTTGAGAGGTTGTTTGTGGAGCGGTGCCAAAAAAGTCACTAATCCGGAGTTGCGACAATAAACCACCAGTTTGAGGGGATTTGACCTGGTGAGCGGGCAACTGCTGCTGGATGGCCTCCGGGGAGACGACGCGTAAGACTGTGCCCTTTCTCTTGGGCAGTCTCCTAAGCGGTTTAGAAGTCTCCATTGCCATCGGGTGACAGGCCTGCGACCGCCCAGGAATGGCACGTCAGGGTTACCAGCAACGGTGCAGATAAATCCTCCAGTAGCCTCACCGCTCCGACACTTAGGGCCTGCGGCTGATCCTGTTCAGGGCTTGGACGGGCTAGGATATGACTGTGCACACACTCTGGCTTAAAACCCTCCACCTGCGGACTACAGCCCACGGCCAGCGATCCACAGCTGAATCGCCTGGTCTGGTGAACAGCTCTCTGCTACCCTCTGCTGCTGCTCCAAAGTGTTTATGGCCACTACCATCAGTTAATCGGTCAATCCATTGCTGACAATATGTAGAAGATCCTGTTTCTGTAGTTATTAAACTGTGATTGTTAAACTAAAACCAAAGACTTGTTATGCGCTGCAGTATTCAGCTCTGAGAGCAGGTAAAGTCCTTCACCGGGTCACTTCCGGACCGTTCCAGGGCCCCCACCAACAGCCAGACCGAGCCACGGATGATAGCGGCGCAAAAGGGCCGCCCGATATTGCAGCCGGGCTATGGCAATCCACTGGGCACTACTGTCGGACCTCCGCGACCCTTCGCGGCTTTTCGCGACTCACCGGGGCTCCCAGGGGCTCACTGGCTTGTCCGCCGCCGCTCGACGCACTCCCCGGTCTCTTCCACCACCAGTGGGGGAGGTTTTCGGCGCTTCGCGCTTTGTCGTGGCGTGGATGTGGTGAAGCACGGTGCTTGCGGCGCTTGCTGCCGCTCCCCGCTTCGTGAGTTGGTGATCTGGCTCTCTGACTTACGGCTCTCTACTGCCCTCTGGTGCTCTCTGGTGCTATAGTTGTATGGAAGCTTTACCCAAATAAATTGGTACCAGCTTTCCTCTTGCCATGCTACTCCTGCTCCGCTCCAGCTCCAGTTTCCAACCCAAAAGAGCTTTTCCCTGCTCTTCCCCCGCTCCAACTCAGCCCGCACTCACTGTTTTTTTCAAGTTTGCAAATTTTACAGGCGGGGTCAATCTGGAGCAATCAGGAAGCAATCAGGAGCAAGTCTCTGTTTCAGCAGTCCGAACCTCACTCGGCAACCACCGCCTTCACCCGCAGAAGTTCTGGTGCTCAAGGGCGTCCCGGCATGAAACGCAATCCGAGACTGACACAGGTTCGCCTAGGACTGGAATCAGCCGTTCAGCCTTTTTTTGAAAGGCGTTTCCGCTGTGCTTCCGTGGCTCTGTCGCCGCCGCTGTCGAGTTCTCACATATCCCCGCGACGCTGCTGCTGCCCTGCTGTACCCCTGCTGTACCCCTGCAGTCCCTGGCAGTCTCGGGCAGCCCCTCGCAACCCCACGCGGCTGTGAGGAGAGCTAAAAAGCTGCACTCAGGAGCAGCACCGGCAGCCTCTCGCACCAGGGAGCAGCTGAGATCAGGTGAGTCCTCTACGTCGTGCACAGATCGCGCCCTCTACTGGTCTACAGGAATGCTCTGCCAACCATAATTCCTTTCCTAGTCTCGGGTCTCGGCTGGCTCTGGAACATATGATGCTGGTGCGTATCTTTGATTTTAAAGTCATTCTAGACTGGTAGGTCGGACACCAGATTTCAGGAACAACGGGCCCGATTCACAGAACTAACTTAAGACAAAATCCTAAACTTACTACTTTTGGTATTCACAGAAGTTAGGATTTTGTCTTAAGTTTGTCTTAAGACAGACTTTGAAACAGATTTAAGACAAAATCCTAACTTAAGTCTGTGTTAAGTCTGTCTTAAGACAAACTTAAGACAAAATCCTAACTTCTGTGAATACCAAAAGTAGTAAGTTTAGGATTTTGTCTTAAGTTAGTTCTGTGAATCGGGCCCATTGTGTCTACAAAACTGTGTGCTCTGTAGAAACAGGGTAGTTTCTTTAAGGGGCTGGTTATGCTATCAACGTGAGCGACAGATTAGTGAATTAAAGACTTTGCTAGGTTGTGACTCTTACCTGTCTTTCCCAGATCGGGTGGGTTTTCCGGCGAGATTGCTTTCCAACTTAATGTTGGGAAGAAAATGTGAACGTGTACCAGTATAATGTAATTGGTGCTCATGCAAAGCGCTTAAATACGTTCAGGTCGATTTTGCGCTGTAATGCAATTGTAAAAACCATATGTTAACCTAGAAATTGTTTTGCCCCGATTCTACTGCACTGAGTGCTGTTAAGATTGAAGGCCGGCCACTAAAATAAAATCAGAGAGCTGAGAGCTGTTTCTAACGGTAAACAATTTGATAAGAGTAAAAGAGATTTTTTTTTTATTTGCCGACCTGCAGACCATGTTTTCCCAACAATTCTAATCAGTATTTGAGCAATGAAAACATGCTTTATGTGAGTACTCACCTGACGTGCCCAGAATGTAAGTCTGGTGCCTCTGGGCTCTGATTTCCCACAAATAAGCAAGGAGGCCGAGGGCGATGACTGTAACGATCCAAAGCGGGATGCATATCAGTGAGTGAAAATAAATTTCACTCTGGGGACTGCGAGGGCAGGTGAGTGTGGCCGTGTTCTTCACAGCTGCGGCCTAATTGCTGGTGAAGTGATGCAGATGCCCTACAGGCCTGGGGCGGCGCGGGATAAGGGGTGTCTCGAAACCTAGATTTGGAAGGGGCGTGCTCCTGCCACGTGCTCTTCCAGCCAAGTGTCAATAAACAGCACAGCTTAAGTTCAGCAGCAGGGCTCCAATATGCGCAGTGTGATAATACTTGCTGTACAATAGCTTTTGTCCTCCCGATCTCAGCCTGCACTCTCTAATCCCCGCCGCTTTTCTGCACTTCCTAGTTCAGGACGTGACGGCACTACCGCGGCCGGCACCTCCGGATTTAATCCCGGTCCCCTGGTGCGCCAAACAGTGATTGACAGCTCTGAGCTGCTGCCTCCTGATCGAGAGAGCAGCCGCCCTCCCCTGCAGACACTGTGAGGAGTCTGAGAATAGCCGTGCGCTGCTCTCAGCTACTCAGAGCTGAGAGCTACAGTCTAAGTTAACTGTTAGGCACTCGGGCTCTCTCAGAACAGCAGAGAGAGCCCGCTGCTGACGCACCTGGCACAGGTCGAAAATGTGTGACAATGCATTTCAGTGCGGTGATGCGGATCACCGCACTGAAATGCGTGAGCGTCACACCTGTTGCGTGACGCTTGGCAGGACTGCTGGTTCCAGAGACAACTGCCTGCCCTTAAAAAAATGAAACTGAAAGGATTAATTTTTCTTTTTTAAATGCATGCCGTTTTCCTTTAAGGAAAACGAGCTGCATTTAAAAAAAACAAGCTGCTTTATTAAAAAGCAGTCCCAGACATGGTGGTCTGCTGAGCCAAGCAGGCCACCATCCCTGGGAAAGCTGTCATTCCCAATGGACTCACAAATTGCGAGAGGCTCATTAATATTAATGAGCCTTGTACTTTGTGACCCCATTGGGAATTGTAAACAGTGTGAAATACACTGATGTGTATTGGAAATTGCGCCTCGCAAATTGCTACTTGCAAAAGAGTTGCAATTTGCAATGCACATTTTTCATGGTCGTAAATCTAATGTAAATTGATATTTGTATAGCGCACTACTCACCCGCAAGGGTCTCAAGGCGCTTGTACGAATACCGCTGTGGAACCCATCCTGGCTTTCCCTGTGAGGCGTCCACTCCTGGGCACCCCCAGGGTGGAGGCCAGGCATCCTTAGCGTTGTGGGGGCCGTTGTGGAGATTAAGCAAGCTATTGCCCAGAGTTGCAGAGTGGGACTCTATGATTAGTATAGGCACCGAGGAGAGAATTATCAGGTCCATGGAATTTTTGAGCCCAAGACCCGCCGAGGCGGGGAATTGAACCCTGGTCCCAGGCCAGACCTCTGCATCAGGGTCCACCGCTCTAATCATTGAGCCACACAAAATCTGGCCCTTAATCACTTGCATCACTAGACTACAGAGTCTGTTAGGGACCATATGGGTCCCGCAACTTTAATACACAAGACAACTACGGGCCAGATGGACGGGGTTAGCGACTCGTTGTTAGGAAGGGGCGTGCCAAATTTTAAGTGCAACAAGTAAAAAAAACTGCTTTATTGACAAAGCAGTCCCAGACATGGTGGTCTGCTGACCCCAGCAGGTAGGCCACCATCCCTGGGAGTGCCAGCCATTCCCAATGGGGTTGCAAATTGCGACAGCCTCATTAATATTAATGAGGCATGCAATTTGCTACCCCATTGGGAATCGCAAGCAGTGTCTGAGACACTGTTGTACATTGGATTTTGTTACTCGCAAATTGCGACTCGCAATTTGTTGCAAATTGCGAGTCGCAAAATCCAATGGTCGTACATCTGGCCCTACACCTTCCCTTTTGTTAAATAAAACATAAAGACAAAAAATAAATACATCATTATCCCTCAATGAGTCATCAGGCACTCAAACCACTCTTACAGATCTCTTAGTGGAAGGCTGAGGAGACACAGGAGAAAAAACTAAAGCAGGCACTGGTAAGCTAGCCACTAAGCCAGTCCTGGGGCTCTCCAGGCCCCCTTATGACAAGTCTCACCCCGGATATCTGGAACAGACAGACTCTGAGGCAGGTGCCTGAAATGTGACAAATCCCTTGTAATGGACTTTCCAGGACGATGAGCAGGCACCATGTGTCTCTTACAAATCATAAAGTACAAAGGATTGGTATCAGATTTGCAGCAGAACAATGGATTTGACCCAAATCTCTTAACTGGGGGTGAATGTTTGGATTTGTTCAGCCTAAATACCTCAGATTTCATGTTATTACACTTCAAGAGCTTAACACTTCACGCCAAAGGATTATCCACGGGTGTGCTCTACATGTGTGAATATAATGCACCCCTACAAATAAAATGCAGTTTCTGTTACATAAATTTTACTTATCAATCTTTTTCCGACTTTTAATCTTCCTTGCAAGAAACTAAACCTATGCTGACTACTGAAAGTAGTTAGCATCGACCTTGCACACCCATCTTATTCACTGTTCCTCAACAGTGACGTTGAGTCTCTATCAATGAGGAATTAGATTACAATCGTCCTCTTTCAGTTTCTACTTACCTCAACTGATGTTGCTAATCACTTCGGTGTGCGTGACTGGAACACTTCTGGAACTTTCTGGCAGCAATTTTGTCTTCCGATGTGATACACTGGCAACCATTTTGTCTTCACATTGTGATACACTCACTTTTTTCTCTCGCTTTTCAAACTCTTACACAATTGTTCTCTTTCATGCAGTCTTTGCATATCCGTCCAATGTGGGGCATTTACCTTCAGGTGGAAAGGAAAATCCACATCAATAACAAAACATATTTTTCCTTGTAGACATACTTTGTGTCCTTATTTGTGCCTTTTCTTACTCTTCACATTCAATGCTGATTCACTCTGGACTCCTCCAGCCTCCATGTCAGCTAATTGTTTGCCGATATGTTCTTGTACTTTGGCCACCATGAGCATAGGCTCCAGATTGAGAGTTTCTTTCTTTTTTTTTTTCCTTTCTGATTCCTTCTGCGTCTGAAGGAATCAGAAAGGCACCATCTATGACTCTCAGACGATTGGCTTCTTAGTCATTCAATTAGTTGAACTTACAGTATTAGAGGAACATTTCAAGTTTTTCAACAAATTCATCCATCATTTCATCATCTCTCTGTCTCTCCTAATTGAAGATGCGACTTTCATAGTCAACCTTCTGCATTGAAATGAATTCAATGTACAGCACCTCTTAAATTTGACAGTATGACATTTCTTCACCTCTTCGTATTTTCTTTATCACTTCCTTCACTCCATTCCCTGCTAAATTATTTAGATATTTGAGCATCTTTTTATCATCAGTTTCTTCCGGTGCATCAATTAAATCATTGAAAGCTTTAATTCAGACAGTCTATCTATCACCAATATTCTGCTTCTTGGCAACGTTGAAAATGGACTGTGGATTTAGAAAGGCAGTAGAGCTCTATTGCACGTTCTCATAGCAGCCATGGAAGAGCTGTCCCGACCACCGTTCATTGCTTCTTTTGTTGGATTGGCAGGATTTGGCCGCCTAAGAAAAACAGCCCCTGTGATTGTTTCTGGGTTTCTGTGCCTAACGCTGAGGTCAGATGACTTTCTTTACTCTAAATTTTGGTAAGTACATGATTGTTTTGTATTTCTTAGTTGCGCCAGCTTTGGCATTCCTTCACACTTTCTTATACCTAGTTCACCTCTGCCTCTGACATTTCTGCACTCTATAAATGGCGGCTCTGTGTTAGGTTGTGTTGTTGCTCAACATATCTCTGTTGTGTTAGCAACTTTATGACCAACAATAAATTAAACCTTCCTTGGGGCCTTCCCTTTCTTCGAAGTTCTTATACTGGCTGGAGTTGTGCTTTGACTCCACATACACCAACCAGAGATTCTTCACTTTGACTGAGGTGCACGTGGCACACACCAGCAGCATGCTAGACCTTGGCAAACTCTTGGGGGAGCACTCTCGACTCTTCAGGTTGCGGGGGTTTTGCATCACCTGTGTTTTAGCCAGTTGTACCGTCTTCCCCAGCCTGGTTGCATGTAAATGAATTAAATCACACACAGAGCTCGGTATTGCACATCTTTATTTCTTTGAGTGTAACCGGTAACTGAAGCGTACTGCTTCATTCATTTTATCAACCACACCCAAGCACTTGTGCCACTAGGCTAAGGAGTGAATTAGGGACCATAGTGGGTCCCCCGCTCCATAATACACAAGACACTACAATTAGATTGTCACACAATTATGGCTGAGCACCTAAGCTGATTGTTTTCGTGGTTGTGCATGGGCCAATTTATTTTTCCTCATTCAGTTTGTAGGCAGTGGCAAGCACAAAACAGGCATGATATGCGGAGACAACAATGACATGTGATCAGCACTTGCCTTCACAGGGTGGTTCTATCTGTTCTATCCACTAAAGTATTTGCTTATTTTTGCATGCACTGCTCAGCGTGGCTACACCTATCGCGCCATTGGTTGTGCTTTTTGCATCCATTCAAAGTTTATTCCATTTGGAGGCCCTATACAACTAGTTGTATAGGGCCTCCAAATGGAATAAATATCTTTAATAGATACCAAAGGTAGGATATGAGGAATGGTGGGAGAAGTAAAGACAATTCTGAAGACTGAAATGGACTGAAGTAGAAGCAGAAAACACAAGTTTATGTTTAAGATCACAGAGAGTGCGGGTCACAGCAATGCATGCGCCTCCAGTGATCCCATGCCAAACTCAGCCCTACTGGTCTCATGGCACGGCAATACACTTTTTAATCTTTCTTTGTGTCCTAAACTTCCATGAGCCCTCTCTATGTCTGATAAGCGTGGCCGGGAGGAACATTTCACTGCTTTTTGTATGCCAGATTCTATCTGGCATTATCTTACATTTTCTTTCCTGCTGCTTGTTTCAGAAAGTTGCTGACTTCTCCATTTATTATAGAGCCCCCTCCTCACCATATTCTGCCTACTGTCTGGCCTTGCCAGGCGGACCTGGGAGAGGTCTGCTGTTTGGAAAGGTCCCTGTTTCCAAAACACTATTTTCATCCAGGTGTTTCTCACTGCCACAATTTCCTTACACACACACTTGTGAAGATTAGGCACGGGCAGGAAACTCTGTTCCACTTGCTGAGGATGCAGAATAAGGGGCACTCTGAGCTCCGTTGAAGAGTGTGGAGTTTCTGATTTCTGCCTTAAGGGCGCAAAGTGATTTTTTCAGTTAGTGAGCTCGAAATCTGTTTTGGCACTCAGTTGCAAACTCCGCGATACCCTCAGGATGCTAGCGAGTCTGCATATATTCCATTGGATTTAAGGGATTTGTATTTGAGATTTCACAAGTAAGTTAAAAATGAGGGTGTTGTTTGTTTGATAGAGGTCACGCACCAACATTTATTTGTACTTTACTCAATTTTTCAAAGTCGTTCTGGTGGGTGGCGTGCATTTTTAGAAGGGGTCTATTTACATTTTTGCATTTCATTTTTCTTCTTTAGCACAGTATATATTGTTTTAAGACATGATTTAGGAATGGGATAGCATTGGATTAAATTACAAATGTGATTGTTTTGTAATTTACTTTTTTGTGTACTAAAGTGCATATGAGGGGTAATATTTTATGCTTTTTGAGGATGTGTGTTGTTGTAAAAATGTTATATCTCAATTCAATTTCATTTTTGGCATTGCTGAATTAATGGAAGTGTTTTCTTCATTGTTACCCTTCCTCTCTTGCCTGTCCAGTATGTATATGTATTTGCCTCAGGCCACCACTGATTTGTCTTTTTTCTCCATGCCTTTTTGTGGAGCCTGTGTCTATAGGCCTGAACGTGTTGCCTTTGATCCCCATGCCTCCTTGCTTGCTGTTGTTGTTTGTCCATGTGACTGACAGCCATTTTGTGCATCTAGCCAATGTGCCTTTACCATAGGCTTACATCGATTTTTTGTTCCCCATGCTTACTTGCTTGCTGTTGTTGTTTGGCCATGAGGCTGGCAGCCATTTTGTGCATTTGCCATAGGCTTCCATGTGTTCTTTGTTCCCATTCTCCATATCGCCTTGATCACTATTGTTGTTTTGCCATGTGGCTGGCAGACATTTTGTGCATCCAGCCAGCGTGCATTTGCCATAGGCTTGCATGTGTTCTGTGTTCCTGTTCCCCATACCTTCATGTTCACTGTTGTTATTTGGCCATGTGGCTGGTTGCCATTTTGTGCATCCAGCCATTGTGCCTTTGCCTTAAGCGTGCATGGGTTTTTCGTTCCCCAAGTCTCCTAGCTTGCTTTTGTTGTTTTGCCACGTGGCACTGGTTGGCAGCCATTTTGTGGATCCAACCAGTGTGCCTTTGCAATAGGCTTCCATGTGTTCTATCTTCTCCATGCCTCCTTGCTTGCGACTGTTGTTTGGCCATGTGACTGGCAGACATTTTGTGCATCCAGGCAGTGTCCCTTTGTCATAGGCTTGCATGGGTTCTTTGTTTTCCATGCCTTCTTACTCGCTGTTGCTGTTTGGCCATGTGGGTGGCAGCTATTTTGTGCATCCAGCCAGTGTGCCTTTTAACATAGGCCTGATTGTGTTCTTTCTTTCCCATGCCTCTGAGCTTGCTGTTGTTGTTTAGCCATATGGCTGGGAGCCATTTTGTTCATTTGGTCAGTGTGCCTTTGCCATAGGTTTGCATGTGTTCTTTGTTCCCCATACCTCGAGGCTTTCTGCTGTTGTTTAGCCACGTGGCTGAGGCCATTTTGTGCATCCAGCCAGTATGCCTTTGCCATAGGCTTGCATGTGTTCTTTGTTCCTCATACCTCCTTGTTTGCTGCTGTTGTTTGATCATGTGGCACTGGCTGCTGTCATTTTGTGCATCCAGCCAATGGGCCTTTGCCTTAGGCTTGCATGGATGGATGTGATATCAGTTTAATAATATGCTTGAGGGTCATAGTAGTAGATATAGCAAGAATACATTTTGAACAGTGCTTATATATTACATGTATTTTTTGCATTTTTTTAATTTAGAACCTCCTTGATACACAACAGGTTTCTTCTCATCTTCCCTTACAAACATCAGCCATTATTGATTTTTTTATTTGGATATTTAATTTAAAAAAAAGTAAAAACTTTTTCATTAAAAATGTTGGTTAATTTTATCTTTTTTTATTGTAATTCCTTTGCCAAAGTTGATCCATTCATCCACCATTGGTGCAGAGCCACACAATAACATTCTGTTTTTTTAGGTATAATTCCATTTCCTCCTGGACACACTTGCTTCGGTGCACTGCAGACACATCAGCATCATGAATTTTTTTATGATTAATCCATTTTCCCCTGGACAACATTGCCTGCCACAGGCGCTCACTAACCACACTTTTTAAAAAGATTTGAATTCCATTTACCCATGCAGTTCCCTGAGTGCCACATGTGTCTGCTTTAGAATAAATGGACATAAATAAAAGAGCTTTATCTGCACATTGTGTGTTATACTCATGGGGAATTAACTTGTATGGTATGGTAGTGTAGTTTAATATCAAAGTGATTATATTACCTAAGTAACCAACCACACTAATATTGCCTTTGTCTGTACTAAAACTGCAACAATGCCATGTTTCACTGAATGTTTTTTTGCTTGTTTGCTTTTAGGCTCACAAATAAATATTAGACATCACCTGCAGTACTGCCAAACAAAAGGCCTGTACTCTGGCATTACACGATAGTCCTCCAATCTTTTCAGCTTGTGCATCTTAATTCGACTGTCAACTGAGAGCTTTAAGATGGCCCCAAAGAAAGTTGCTAACAAGAAAGTGGTCAGTGAGAAGAAGCTGCTTTCCACAAGTGGCGTGTCAACACAAACATTTTTCAGACAACGTTGTGTGCCTGCCAGACTAGCCTCCGGTTAGAAAGCTGGGAGCTAGACTCCAGCAATCAATCAATCAATCAGTTAATTTGTAAAGCGCACTACTCACCCGCAAGGGTTTCAAGGCGCTGAAGGGGGGTGCTGCTGCTACTGGTCGAACAGCCAGGTCTTGAGTCATCACCTGAAGGTCAGCAGGTCTTCGGTTTGTCGTAGGTTGAGGGGGAGGGTGTTCCAGGTCCTGGCGGCGTGGTGGGAGAAGGACCTGCCTCCGAAAGTGGTTCTACGGATGCGCGTGACCGTGGTCAGCGGAGCGGAGTTTCCTGTTGGGTACGTAGAAGGAGAGTCGACTGTTGAGGTAGGCTGGGCCGGGTTTGTAGAGAGCCTTGTGTGCCAGGATCTGGAGTTTGAAGGAGATTCTTCTGTCGACGGGGAGTCAGAGCAGGTTCTTCAGGTGGGGGGTGATGTGGTCGCGGCACGGGACGTCGAGGATCTGGCGTGCAGAGGGGTTCTGGATTCTTTGCAGTCTGTTGATGAGCTTGGTTGGGGCTCCGGCGTAGAGGGCGTTTCCGTAGTTGAGTCTGCTGCTGACTAGGGCCTGGGTGACTGTTTTCCTCGTGTCTGTCGGGATCCATCTGTAGATCTTGCGGAGCATGGGGAGGGTGTTGAAGCAGGTAGAGGAGGCTGCGTTGACTTGTTTGATCATGGTGAGTTTCTTGTTGAGGATGACTCCCAGGTTGCGTGCGTGGTTGGTAGGGGACGGCGGTGTCCCCAGTGATGCGGGCCACCAGGAGTCATCCCATGCTGAGGGGTTGGGCCCGAGGATGAGGATCTCCGTCTTGTCTGAGTTCAGCTTAAGTCGGCTTTCCTCCATCCAGTAGGCAACAGCCTTCATTCCCTGGTGGAGGTTAGATTTGGCAGTGAGGGGGTCCTTGGTGAGGGAGAGGATCAGCTGCGTGTTGTCGGCGTAGGAGATTATGTTGAGGTCGTGCTGTTGGGTGATGCGTGCGAGTGGTGCCATGTAGACGTTGAACAGCGTCAGGCTGAGGGAGGATCCCTGTGGGACGCTGCAGATGATCTCGGAGGCCTCGGACCGGAACAGGGAAGCAGAATTTCTGAGTTCTGCCAAAAGGAAAGAGGTGGTCCAGTTCAGGGCCTTGTCACGGATCCCTGCATCGTGGAGGCGCGTGCGTAGTGTGCAGTGGCAGACGGTGTTCAAGGTGGCGCAGAGGTCCAGGAGGATGAGGGCCGCCGTCTCGCCGTTGTCTAGCATGATCCTGATGTTGTCTGTGGCGGCGATGAGGGTGGTCTCGGTGCTGTGGTTGCTGCGGAATCCTGATTGGGAGGGGTCCAGGATGCTGTTGTCTTAAAGGTGACGGGTGAGCTGGATGTTAATTATCTTCTCGATGACCTTTGCTGGGAACAGAAGCAGGGAGATGGGCCGAAAGTTCTTGACGTCGCTCGGATACGCCTTGGGTTTCTTCAGTAGGGCGTTGATCTCAGTGTGCTTCCAGCTCTCAGGGAAGGTAGCGGTCTCGAAGGAGAGGTTGATGACGTTGTGCAGGTGGGGTGCGATGGAGCTGCCGGCTTTGTTTTTTTTTTTGTTTAAAAAAAAAATATATATTTTATTTCATCAGTTAACATAACAATCAAGTACAGTCATATCTAGTGACAGTTTCCGCATGAGCGGTATCTCATGTCTGTATTTCTAACATTAGGACACTACATCTACAGTAGAGCGTTCTCCCGATCCTCCCCCCTCCCTCTCTCTCCACCCGCACCTCAAGTCCACGTCCGGTACATAAATCCCAACACTTATGGACTGTTCTCAGGTGTGAGCTCTGCATGTGGAGGCTCACATAGATTCCCTCTGGCTTCATTCCACTTTCCCCATACCCGTGTCCACTTCTTGGGGCAACCTCTGTGTATGTAAACCGCCTTTTCGGCTACCATTGCCATGTCCATATCTTCTTCCCACTGTGATTGTGAGGGCGTCATTCTGGAACCCCAATTCTTTGCTATATTCAGTTTTGCCAGGCCCATCCCCATTGTAGCCCACGTTTTCTGTGCCATATTAAGATCTGTAGGTTGCCATATGTTTAGAATACAACATCGGGGATCTGCCCTAACTTCTACCCCACTCACTTCTGAGATTTGTTCTAACACCCCTTCCCAATATGCTTGAATTTTGGGGCAAGCCCATAGCGTGTGATAGTATGTACCCGTTTCTCCACATCTCCTGAGACAGAGTGGGTCAGGCGCGCGCCCTATTTTGTGAATCAAGGTACGGGAGTAATACACTCGGTGCAGGGTTTTAAGTTGCACCAGTTTCAATCGGGAGGGGATCGCCGCTTCTCTAGCCGATGCAAGCGCCTCCATCCAATCTGAGTCGTCTATATCCCCAAGTTCTATCTCCCATTTGCTACGCAGTACCACAGTGGGGTCAGGGAGGTTGTTAACCAGTTTTTGATATGTTAGTGAGATGGCTTTCTTACTCAGATGGTCAGTGAGGACCCTGTCCTCTAGTGGTGAGGCATCGACCAATGTGGTGTCGGGGGTGATAGCACCTTGAAGTGCGTACCGGATCTGGGAGTAGCAGTATAACTCCGAGTCTGCCATACCATATTTGTCTTTGGGCGCAGCAAAGGAAAGGATTTCTCCCCTGACCACAAGTCTCCAATGTTCTTAATGCCTATGAGGTCCCAGTGTCTGAATCCCTAGGTGTTCCCCAATGTGCCTAATCGCCTTGTTTCCCAGAGTGGTGTGGCCAGTGTCAGCACCCCTTCCCACCCCAATGCTTTTTGAGCTGTGTGCCATATTTTGATAGTGTGTGCAGTGGGGCCAGTCAGTGCTTGACGTTTCTTGGTGTTGTATAAAGCCCTCATCAGCCGGTCAGCCGGCACCATCTCTCTGTCCAGTCGATAAGCTGGGTCGTCGTGGGGTGCGTGGAGCCACTGGTTGATAACCACTAGTTGCGCCGCCCAGTAATATAGCTTGACGCTTGGTAGCGCTATACCGCCATCATACCAACTGCGAGTCAGCTTGGGGTGTGCTATCCGCGCCGGACGGCCATCCTACAGCAAGTTCGACACTTCGGCATTGATGGACTGGAGATAGGAGCGCGGAACCGGGAACGGAGTGTTCTGGAGCGCATAGAGGAATCTAGGGAGTGCCAGCATTTTAAAAAGCGCTGCTCTGCCCAGCAAAGTGAGCGGGAGAGACCGCCAGTGTGCTACGTCAGATTTTAGTCTATTCAGTGGTTTCAGCAGGTTTTCTGTCATAAAGGTGTTGGCCCGAGGTGTTACTTAGATTCCCAAATACGTAAACCCCCTGGTCGTTATTTGCACAGGACATTCCAGAGGCAGGGGCGGGGCCGTTCCGCGCAGTAGGTAGAGCGTAGATTTGGACCAGTTAATAGTGTAGCCTGACTGCTTTCCGAACCTTGTAAAAATATCCAGGAGGGCCTGCAGGGAGTCTGCCGGGGATGTCATGTAAATCAGTACGTCATCGGCATATAGGGAAATTCGGTCTTCCCAGCCCGTCTCCCAGGTTATCCCCTGAAATAGCGGTGTTGTGCGTGTCCAGACCGCCAGTGGCTCTAAGACCACGGCAAAGCGGAGCGGCGATAGCGAGCACCCCTGCCTCGTCCCTCTACCAAGCGTAATCTCTCTGGAGGTATGACCATTTACGATCACATGTGCCAGTGGCGCCGTGTAAAGAAGCCGGACCCAGCTGCAAAACCTGGGACCAAAACCCATCCGACCCAGAACGGCAAACATGAATGACCACTCTACCTGATCAAAAGCCATTGTCGCGTCTAGGGAAAGGATTGCCGCGTTCTGGCGAAGAAGGTGGGTCCGCGCCAGCACGCTGTGCAGGCGCCGCAGATTGAGGGAGGTGTTGCGGCCGGGCATGAAGCCCAATTGGTCTGGGTGGGTCTGGGTGGACCAGTGTCGCCAGATGCGACTGCAGTCGTATCGCCAGTGTCTTGGCTAGGAGTTTCGCCTCCATATTAATCAGGGATATCGGGCGGTATGATGATGAGCGTTCTTTGCTTGACACCTTTTTATAAAATTCCACCGGTAGTCCATTGGGCCCCATCGCTTTGCCCGTGTTTAGCGCCCCCAATGCTCTCCCAAGCTCTTCCGCCGACAGGTCGGCTTCCAATGCTTCCATATCCTCTTCCTGTAGTATTGGTAGCGGTATGTCTGCCAGCCAGTGCCCGCATTCCTCCTCTGTTGCCTGTGCAAGTGGAGTGTAAACCTTTTCGTAATGTGTTGCTACCTCCTCGACAATGAGCCGGGGTTCAGTGACTGTCGTGCCATCTCCTATTGTAACTTGCGCTACCAAACTACTCGCTCTCTCTTTCTGTTCCAGCCATGCCAGCATTCTCCCTGTTTTGTCCCCCAGCTTGTAAATTCTGTGCATTGTGCTCATGTGCCTTGCCTTGGCGTCAACCTCCGCAGCAGCCCGAAACTCCTGTCCCGCCAACGCCGCTGCCCGTGCTGTAAGTTCATTGGGGTCTAGTGCGTGCGCTTTCTCCACCTGCAGCGCTGTGGCTTCAAGTGAGTCCATGACTTGCCGTCGTTCCCGCTTTTGGTGGGTGATAACGGAGATTGCATGCCCCCTAATTACCGATTTGTAAGCTTCCCAGAGTACACTTGGGGAATCCACTGATCCCATGTTCTCAGCAAAATAAAGGTCTGTAGCTGTCACCAGGGTCTTAGCTATTTTGGAATTCTGGAGAAAGCCGGGGTATAGTGGATACACCCGTTGCAGTCGTGGGCGGTGGGCAGTGTAGGTGAGCTGTATTGGAGAGTGGTCTGAGATTCCCCGGGCTAGGTGGTTAATCGCTGTGACATTCTCAGGGGGGGACCGCCAATGTAAGGATATAGTCGATACGGGCGAGGCTATTGTGTGCTGCTGAGTAAAACGTGTACTGTTGGTCCGTGGGATGTTGGAGTCTCCACATGTCAGTCAAACCCATGGCTTCAAGAAAGTCTCTTATGAGTTGGCTCGGTCTATTGCTGTCTCTGGGTGGGCAGCGGTCGAGAGCTGTGTCGCAAGCTGCATTCAGATCCCCCCTAGGATTAATTCACCTTCCGGCAATTCTAGTATCAGTTTGCTCAGATCCTGCAGTGTTGTTTGGTGAAGTGTCGGGGGGATGTACACGGAGACCATGTTGTAGCTGCGCCCCTCCCATTGGCAAGTGAATGCTGCGAACCTTCCATAATCGTCTCTCTATGTCTTGGTGATCACTAAGGGGGAGCTTTTATGTACCAAGACGCCTACTCCTCTAGATCCAGAAGAGAACTCCGCATGTGCTGCCATTTTAAACCCCCAGAGGTTGAGCGCCTTGCATGCGGGTCCCATTAAGTGGGTCTCTTGGAGGAAAACTACGGTTGGCGCTTTGCGCTTGAGATATTGCAAGACTAAACCCTGTTTAATTCTATGGCCCAAACCATTAACGTTCCATGATATTACTGTCAATGAGGGGGTGACCATTTGTGATATTCGGGGATCATCCCCGGTGTGACTGGTGCTCTGCATGGTATCTGCGGAGTGCAATGTCAGGAGTTAAGCCGCAGTGAATGCACCCGTGCCCTACGTGTGTGTCCTGGGTGTCAGACCTGCGTGTTACTGTCCCTAGGCTGGACTGCATAACTATAACTTGAGAACAAATGCATACAACCATTGCATAACTACAAACCCCGTCCCCCCTCCCTGCCCGGGGGATCTAAAACTATCCACCTCCCCAACTGAGCAGAGTGCTTACAGTCCCTTGTAACCTGCATAACGCTGGAGGGTGAGATCTCGCCATCCCCGGTGAGTCCCTTTTCGGAATCAGTCTCATTATGGCCGTGAAGGTGTAAGATCTCCTACCTTTTGCCGCCGTCCCAGCATGATCTGTAATGTCTGTTCACATCTGTTACGGATGATCATGATCAAGCGGACCCCCCCGCCCCTATAAGCGCTCCCCCAGCATCCTCAGTCCGCAAACTGCTTGGTCTAGTCTTCAGTCAAAGCTCCACCCCGCAGGTGTGTTCCAGTCCCACCTCTGCAGTGTCTCCAGCGGCAGTCCGACCCATATTAGCTACCTTCCTCTTGTACGTCGCGGGCCGGTCCTCGGTTTTTGGGGCTCCTTGCCGGTCGCCAGCCTTCCAGCCAGTCTCTAGCTTCTCCCGGGGTTTCAAAAAACCACGCCTTCCCCTCGGATTTCACACGGAGCCTTGCTGGGAATAGCATGGAGTATTTGAGTTCTCTACTACGCAGCTCCTTTTTTACTTCGATAAAGCTTCTCCGTTGTTGCGCCACTGCCGCTGTATAGTCCGGGTAGAAGGTGACCTCTGCGTTGTCGATCTTGATTGGAGGGGTAACACGCGCCGCTTGCAAGATGGCGTCACGGTCTCGGAAGTTAACCAGGCGCACATTGTTGCGTCTTGATCTCCCTTCCTGCTCGTCCAGTTTAGCTTTGAGCGTCATATTATCTTGCTCCAGCTGGGTCATTCTGGCCTGGAGGTCCGCCGTGTCGCCGACAGTTCATTTGTAGTTTTCTCAACTTCTCCCAGTCGGTCTGTTACCTTGGCGAGGTCTGCTAGCATGAAAGAGATGTCGGTTGATATTGTGCCCATAGAGGATTGCATACTCTGCAGTGTTGCCATGACGTCTTTTAGCATGATTTCCCCAGTGACCCCCGAGCTGGGAGATGGTTGCGTGGAGGGCTGCGACGTCGTACCCTTCGTCAGCTCAGCGCCATCTTTAGTATAGGCAAATTTGTCCAGTTTTGGGGCTTGCACCTGCCCCCTTGTCCCTCTGCCACTCAATATGACTTCTGGGTCCACAGCCTGGTATCCTTGTGTCTTGCGTTCGTCCGCCGAGCACTGGGTCACTTGAGCCTCTCTTGCCCACTTAGTTCCCGATGAAGGAGAAGGGGGAAAGCACTTCCTACCTCCTTGTACTGTAATAGCTTTTCCAGGCCCCTGTAGGTTGGTGCAGGGTGGAGCAGTTATGGATCCGTGCTTCTGGCTGCTTGTGTGGCACCGGCTCTGGCCTTCCTATTCTGCTCGGATCCCGATTCCCCATGCGCTCGGAGGGGGGGGAGGAGGAGGGGAGGGCCGACGATTCAGGAGGCCCAGGAGATCTCCGGTGGCCCACCACGTGTCTCTTCTGTTTCTCCTGCGGCCTCTCCGGCCGCCCACACTGCGTGTCCCCAGAGCAGCCGGCAGGAGCCCCAGCAGCAAGGAGAGTTTGCCCACGTTGGTAGACGGGCACCGCCGGGAGATTGCTTCGTGTGCAGGCTCCGGTATTGCCTGGGCACCCAAGGCGCTCCCTCCTCGAGTTGTGCTTTTCCGGGTCTCGCCTCTACGCGAGTCCCCAGCCTCAGCTGGGCGTGTAGGCCTCCCGAAGCACTGGGCCGGATCTCCGCTTGTGGTGAGGTCCTGACGGCGAGAGTGGGCTGCGTTGGGAGCGGATATGCTCCGATTCTGGAATTAGCACTTCTGAGGCCAATTAGAGGCAGGATTCATAGACGGATTAATGCGGGAAGCTCCACGGGTCTCGGAGCTCTCTCAAGCTGCGGCCATCTTCCCTGGTCGCTAGCCACGCCCCTCGCTGCCGGCTTTGTTGAAGATGTGGTGTGGAAGAGGGTCGGACGGGGAGCCGGAGTGGATTGTGCCCATGGTTTTGATTGTGTCCTTGATGCTCACGTTGGCCCAGGTTGTCAGGGAGTCGCGGTCGGTGGGGTGCGGTGGGTCTGGCGTGACGAGGCCTGTAGGGGTTGTCCGGGGGTTGAAGCTGTCATGGATGTCGGTGATCTTGCGGTGAAAGAAGGTAGCGAGTGAGTCGCACAGGGCTTGCGATGGTGAAATGTCGTTGGCGCTGAAGCAGGGGTTGGAGAGATCCTTCACGATGTTGAAGAGTTCTTTCCTGTTGTGTGTGTTGTCGAGGCAGTCTTTGAAGCATTAACATCACCACCCCAACCTAAGCCGAAGACCATGTCTTTTAGTGAGGCAGCCACTGCAATGATGGCAAAGCAAACAAGAAGTAACATTGAATTGGATTTGTCCCTTTTGCAAAGTAGTACCCAACAGAACAAAGTGGACAGCAGTCACAGCCAGCGATAGTACATCTTACTGATGTTGGAGCAGAACTGAAGTTTGACCATCCTCCTGAGAAGAACCTCTTCTATTTAACTTACTTGCTCCCAGACTCTAGCAAGGAAAAGAAAAGGTACAACTCCACTGTCTTCTTCAAGCACCACTTCTGATGATGATGATAGGGATGCGGAGTGGACGCTGCCAGATTCTGGGAGATGCCAGGAGAGACAAGGGAAAAAAAAGTTCCTGAAGGCCTTAGAACTATGCAAGGGGATGATGATGATGATGAGGATGATGATGATGACGAGCTAATCATTGTGGAAGGTGATACAGAGGAGTCGACATTGCTATTCAACCTGCTCCGATGGATGTGGCACAGGCAGCACCGTCAGCTACCATATTTACAAAGCCCCAGCTGAGACCTTCACTAGCCACTACCTCAGTAGAAGTATCCACTGCAGAGAGGCTAGCGCAGACACACTACCCTACCTTCAGTTCTTCAGGCTTTGGCAGTGGCCCAGTAAAAAGTACTCCTCTACAGTTTGGGACTTTTTTATGATTAGGAAAGATGTGGAGAACATTGCTATATGCACCATATGCAAAACAAGTGTTCTTCGAGGTAAGCGTGGTTTACAATATACTACTAGAGGCCAAATGACCCATATGAAAAAATATCATGTAACCCGATGGGAGTAGTACCTTAAAGAAAGTGCTAAATGGGGTTGTGGAGATGAAAAGGAGGTGCGCCAGCGGCTACAAATCCAATCACGATCGGAGGTGATGATAAGAAAGAAGAGGGTGACAGCCTTGCACAAAGCAGCCCTCTCTGAGGCAGTGCACCAGCAGAGTCACCTGCCTCAGCGACTACATAATAGCACAAGACTCAGAGTCAGATGGAGACACTATGGTATATATCTCAAAAGTCGCTTGCGTCAGTGGCCCAGAAAAGAAGAAAAATATACAGGCTCCTATTACTGGCATATTTAGGCAGGAGAGGCCCTATGACTGCAACTACCCAACAGCATGTTTGCACACTGGAAGACTGTCAAAAATGTTAACGCTGGACCTCCTCCCTTTTTCTTTTGTGGAAGGAGTGGGATTCTTAGAATTTGTAGCAGTCATCAGCCCGAAATGGAGGGTTCCAAGTCGGACCTATTTTGCCTGAATTGCTGTTCCAACGCTACATCATGATGTGCTGCAATTGGTTGGACAAGCTTTGCAGTAAAATGTTGTTCACACTATCCACCTGACAACAGACATGTGGACCAGTGGTGAGGCGACTAATTACATGAACATCACTTCACACTGGATCTCTTTTGCATTGTTTTTTTTTTTTTTAAACCTTTATTCGACAAAGTAATACAAATACAGACCTACAACCACAGGGGCCGGCCAGTAACAGTGGATATCGAAAGCAAAAAATAGTACACAGCTCATCAGCCGACAACCCGGGGGTTCAGCAGCGATATAATATGCCCATACAATGTTCTTGTGACGATAGGAGGATAAATGAAAGGTTTCACATTTCATATATTTTTTTAAAACAAACATAACAACATAATTCCGAGATGACATTTGGAATGTATGTGACTGTCTCAGATAGCAGGGGGAGCGACCCAGTTAAAGGCAGATGTAAAAAAGGATATGGAAACACGAGGAGGGAATGAAGGGGGCAGGAGCGGACAAGCAAGTAAAGTACAATAGGATATAGACGCATGGGATGTCCGGTCACAGGGACAGAGGAATATCATTGGTTTCTACAAAGGGGGGGGGTACAAATCTCTCCACGATATGAGTTCCATTGACCCCATATCCTCCCCCATTTCTTAGGTCTTCCACGGGCGATGTACACAGTTTTTTCTCTGAACATGCACCAATCCATGTTTTCCTCCCAGGTGGAAACCAGGGGTGCCCGTTGAGACCCCCACAGCTGGGCAATGTCTCTTTTCGCAATCATGTTGCCGAGGGTGGCCCATTGAGTCTGCGCTATGCTTTAATCATTCGGCTCCCACACGTTCAACAGGCACCTTCTGGCCTCAGGCAATAATGAAACACCCGTAACCTCTTCCATAACCTCATGCACTCGTCTCCAATACACCACCACGTCCCACAAAATATGAAGAAAAGTAGCAAGCATACCACAGCTGCGCCTACACAACCCATCCATAGAGTAACCCATTTGCATCAGGCGTGGACCCGTGACATACACGCGGTGTAAAACCTTCAATTGCACCAGCCGGAGACGCGCCAGAATCGCGACTTCCTTAGGGGATGATGTCGCGGCCAGCCAATCTTCGTCATCCAGCTCCAACCCGTCACCGGTCCAGGCCCCACGAAGCTTTAGAAGAAGATCCGAGCGGTCATTGATTAGCTTTTTATAAATGAGGGAGATGGTACTATCCGGGACATACCCGTCAAGCACCCTGTCTTCCAAGGGAGAGGACTCTGGGATAGCGGTACCGGTCGGGAAGACGGATTCAAGGGCATGACGAACCTGCATATACCGGAAGTGCTCTCTATCGCCCAGTTTATACTCTTGTTGAAGTTTCATGAAGGATTTGATCCTATCCTTGACCCAGAGGTCTCCTACCCTACTAATGCCAATAAGATCCCATTTGTTAAATCCCTTCGTCGTCCAGGGACATCCCAGTCTCTCCGCCGCATAAAGCGGAGTGGCTCTCGTCAGCCTGTCTGTCCATCCCGTGGCAGCAGTTGCAGCGCCCCACACACGTACCGCAACCCTAGTGGGACCGGTGAGATTCTTCCCCGCCGACCTAGAGTAGAGCGCCCTATTGTAGTCTCCTCCCGGCAGCTGCCATTTATTCATCTTGAATGCCGGATTCGGGACCGGACCATACATTGCGTGGTTGATAGCACTCAATTGTGATGCCCAATAGTACCGTTTTATATCGGGCAACGCTATACCACCGTCGTACCAGGGCAAAGTCAATTTTGCCAGCGCAATGCGAGGTCGCCCGCCCCACACCAGCTTTCTCTGGAGGCCCTCGATCTCCCGAAAATAACTAGCAGGCACCAAGTCAAGCGTGTTTTGGAGGGCATACAGAAATCGAGGGAGGGACATCATCTTAAACAAGGCCGCTCTCCCGACCGGGGACAGCGGCAAACCGCACCACACTGCGACGTCGGACCGAAGCCGGCGGAGCGGCGGAAGCAGATTCCTCTCATACCTTACGGCTGAGTCCAAGGAAATATAAATCCCTAAGTATTTAAAGCCGTCACGCGATACCGGTATCGGACAGACACGGGGCAACAGTGGCATTTCTGCAGTGAGCGGCTACATGCAGGACTTAGACCAATTGATGGCCAAACCCGAGTTCCTTCCAAAGGAACGTAACACGTCAAACAACACTCCTAGTGACTTACGAGGGGAAGTAAGGTATAACAGAATATCATCGCCGTACAATGATATATGGTCCTCGAAGTCAGAGGACCAACTAATGCCCTTAAGCAACGGCTCCCACCTAAGCCACGCGGCAAGGGGCTCAAGAGCAAGCGCAAAAAGGAGCGGTGATAACGGACAGCTCTGTCGCGTTACCGTTGACAACAACTTGGGCCATTGGATGTTCATAAAGGAGTCTGACCCAGCCAATAAAATGAGGACCAAAACCAAATTTTGCGAGGGCCGCCCACAAATACGGCCATTCAATCGTGTCGAAGGCCATCGAGGCATCCAATGAGACCAAAATGGCCGACTCACGAAGTGACCCCGCCCTTGCCAGTACACCATGAAGGCGGCTTAAATTGAGAGCCGTATTCCGATGAGGAATGAACCCGGACTGATCAGGGTGTATCAAATCACCGATAACCGTGATCAAACGGTTCGCCAAAAGTTTCGCCAAAATTTTGGGCTTGACGTTCAAAAGCGAGATCGGCCTATATGAAGAGCATTGATCACGAGGCTTCCCATCCTTGTGAATGGCTACAATGGACGCCAATCTCTGATCCCGGGGAAGAACCCCGAGGTCTCGCGATTCCAAAAACATTTGGCGAAGGTGTGGCGCCATCTTGTCTGGACACAATTTGTACAGCTCTATCGGGAGACCATTCGGGCCGGAGGCCTTCCCTGAGAGAATGGAGCGGATAGCAAGCGCTATTTCATCAGTAGAAAAATCCACCTCCATAAGCTCCCTATCTGACTCCGAAAGGCTAGGCAGCGCGATATCCCTAAGTAGCAAATGTGAATCCTCCTCCGGCCTGTCCGAGACCGGCGCGTAGACCTTCTGAAAGTGCTGAGCAAACACCGCAACTATCCCATCCGGGTCCACAACCCGCTCACCGTCCTTTCTTACCACAACAGGCACCACACGATTCAGCCTTTCTCTCTTACCCAACCACGCAATCAACTTCCCGGCCTTATCATCATCATCATACAAACGCCCCTGCTGCTCACGGCTCATCATCCTCGCCGCATCCGTAACCAGCGCTCTGTAATCGGCCTGCTTAAGGGCCAAAACATGCAAACCCTCGGGTGTGACCCCAGATTCCAACTCTTCTTCCAGAGACGTAATTTCAGTCTCCAATCTCACCACTTCCTCATTCTTGCTTTTCCTCGCGCTAGCGATCAGGGAAAGGGCTTGACCCCGAACAACTGTCTTAAAGGCCTCCCACAGGGAAACCGAAGAGGGCACAGACCCATCATTCTCCTCAAAATAATGGTCTATACATTTAACCACCTCAGCCCTGGTTTTTGGATTGCGTAGGTGCCAGGGGTTAATTGGGGCAACCCGGCCCCCGGCTTCCAGTTGTACATCAATCGTAAGCCATAGAGGAGAGTGATCTGAAATCCCCCGAGCAAGATGTCGAATTTCCCTCACAAAGACCATCTGCACCGCTGTCACCAGGATATAATCGAGCCTCGGGAGACTACCATGCACTTCCGAATAGAAGGTATATTGCGCCTGCCCAGGGTGTAGGTGCCTCCAGCAATCCACTAAACCCAGCGTATTCAGGAAGTTGCTCATCCATAACTGTGACCTCACAAGAGTCCTGGGGGGGTGACGATCCTCGCTACCACAAACAACTGAGATAAAATCCCCACCAACCACCAACATGCCCAGAGGGAAGTTCAGCACCACTCTACCCAGATCAGAAAATGTGATGGACTGTAAACCCGGTGGGACATACACAGAAAGAACAGAGATCGTCTTCCCCTCCCAGCGACCCGTAATGGCCGCGTACCGGCCTCTATCATCTAACACAGTATCATCTATCTCCAAGGGGAGGGAACTCCTGACCAGGACACCCGCCCCCCTCGACCCAGTAGTGAATCCTGAATGTGCCACCAAACGGTATCCCCTTCTGTTCAGTGCCTGGCAAGCATTTCCTATCAGATGTGTCTCCTGCAGTAACACTATATCAGGTGAAAGACGTTTCAGATACTGTAAAACAATTCCCCGCTTGATCCTATCACCCAGACCGTTAACATTCCAGCTCAGCACCCGCAGCCCCCTACCCCCCATTCCAAGAACATGAACTCTGCTCCCCCCATAGAGAAACAGACACAGTGGTCAAGGTGTGCAGCGAAATAGAACCTCGGGATAAACAAAGAAACAAAAAGTCCCCCCTCCACCCCCCGGAAACCCCGTAGAACACACCCCCCCACCCTGCACCCCTGCGTTAGACCCGAAAGCCACCCCAACTTGCAGTGTGCCTGTCGCCCCATTAAACTAATCTACGAAAAGAGAGAGAAAGACCCCTTACAGGAGGAAGAATCCCGAGCACTCCCACCCCCGGGCAATCAACAGGTCATGTACATAGTAATAGTCAAACCCCCGCTGCAAGTCCGTATAGGTGACACGCCGGTGGGGACTCACTCCACCCGTTCCTCCAGGCCACCTTCAGCTCCCATTGATTGGTCCTGTCGATCACGGTGTGCCGGCAAAGTATCGAGCCAGTCACTGGCAACCTCAGGGCGATCAAAGAAGAGCTCACGCTCCTCGTGTTCGATCTGCAAGCGAGCCGGGAACAGCATGGCGTACTTTCCATGTCTCTGAGGCGTCTTTTCACACCGGTGAAGCTCATGCGTTGTTTTTGCACCGCTTGCGTAAAGACCGGATAAAAGCTGACCGACGCATTGTCAAATTTAGTGGGTCCATTGGTGCGTGATGCTTGCAGGATAACATCTCTATCTCGAAAATTAAAAATCCTGGCAATAATAGGTCTTGGTGCGGCGCCCAGTTTAGGCCTACCACCTGGGACTCTGTGGGCACGCTCCACGGTAAAAAAGTTGCTGAGTCCCTTGGGCGCGAGATGATGCAGCACAAGATCCTCCACCAAAAGATCCGTGGAGAGCTCCGAGGAACTTTCCGGAACGCCGATAATACGGACGTTGTTGCGCCTGGCCCAGCTTTCGAAGTCGTCCAGCCGACGGGCAAACAAGTCATTTGATGATCGAAGAGTACGAACCTCTGCCTGTAGATCAGAGACATCTGTCGTGAGGCTTGCAGTCTTAATGTCCAGCGACTTGACCCGCTCATTGGTCTTTGCGAGGTCTGTTCTGATAAGGTTGACTTCAATCGCAACCGTGTCTATCTTTGAAGCCAGGGTCTCATACTGCTGGCCCATCAAGGTCTTCACACCGGCAATGGTGCCCATGACATCCCGCAATGTCAAGTCTTCCATCAAAGGAGAGCCATCTCCAGTCTCATCCGAGACTTTACCCGCTCCACCAGGGGATCCCTTCGGGCGGGCGAAGCGATCAATAGTATTGGATTGGGCGAATCCCCCTCGGAATGCACCCCTGGTGGCTCTCTTCTCACTATCCGACCTGCCCGCCATGTTGGGTAGCGAGCCCAGTCGGGCCGTTCGAGATCTGGTGAGGATGGCTCCCCGCAGCACCGACCAGCAAAGGCAGGGATGAGGGCGAGAAAAGAAGAGGTGCAGGGCCAGCAGCAGGGCGAGGCCAACAGTCGCAACAGACAGCGAGTCACAGTAGATGATGACCAAAAACGAAACTGAAAGTACCTCAGGGGCGACAGATGGATTTCAGTGGCCGTTGTTGTTCAATTGCCACCTGGGTACTTCAGAGACTCGAGGCCGCGGAGATTCGGCCATAAAGTTCCAAGATGCAGAGAGTCCGGTTCCAAATCAATTTCTGAAAAGAGATATTATGTCAGCAGGGCGTCAGCTAATACTACCCGTCGTCAAAATCAGGATATGTGGCAGGATAGATGCGGGAGGTGGAAAGGGTCTCGGGAGCCCTGTGCTCACGCGTCCATCTTGGATCCACACGTAGCTCCTCCCCCTCTTTGGCATTGTTAAAGCTAAAGCTATCTTCATGTCTTGGTCCTGAAGAAAGTTTTAAGACCTTTTGGCAGCATGCAACAGTGGCCATGTTCGCCATAGAGAAATCACATACAGCAGTAAACATCTTGTACAAATTTAACAGCAAAAGGCCTGAACTGCTGTGACCCAGAGGTCTCAGAATTGAATTTGTTGCCACGGACAATAGCAGTAACATAGTCAAGGCCATGGCAGATGGTGGCTATTTCAGGGTTCTATGTTTGGCCCATGGCATCAACCTAGTGGTGCAAGACTTTCTGACAAAAGAAGTCCTAGTCAGCAACATACTGACCACCTGCAGAAGAATCTGCATTAATTTCAGTCATTATTTTAAAGCCTGGAAACAGTTGCAGATTATTCAGCGTGCTAATAGAATACCAGTTAAAACCCTGATAAAGGAGGTGACAACACATTGGAATTTGACCTATTACATGTTGCAAATTATGGTTATGGATGCGAAGAAATAGAGCCTAGTCAAGAGCTTGACACAGATGCTACTGCCTTTTGAGGTTTTCACATGGGAAGTTAGCAAGGAGGACAATAGGATGAGCCAAGTTATCCTACTGTTGAATCTGCTACAGGACCAGCTAAAGAAGGTGTCTGAAAGGTTCACCCTCGAGTGGCTTCAAGACAATATCATCTTGTCCAAACAGTACTTCTGTGCCACACTACTTGATCCACAATACAAATTTGTTTTACCCACTTTAATTTCTTTTTCTGAAGGCGATGTTTCAAACCACAAGAGGTGGATTGGTGAGGAATCCGGACATTAGAAGAACAACGGCTGGAACTTAGAGTCCCACCTGCAGATCTTGGGTACCACCTTCAACTTCTAGAGGGGGTAGTTTCGTCTCACGGCAGCCAACAACACCATCAACCTGACCACTGGCAACAACAGCAATAGAAGGACAGGACTTAACCTCTGCATAGTATTAGTATCACCAATACCAATGACCATCCAGACGATGTTCCAGGAGTATCCGGAGGATCCAAAAGAGGTCTATGTGGATCAAAACCCATTGATGTATTGGTTTGGAAAGATGTACCAATCGCCAGAGCTCAGCAGGCCGGTAATATAGCATCTGGCTTAGCCTGTAGCCAGTGTGTCTGCTAATCGTGCGTTCAGTGCAACTGGTGCAGTTGTTACAGTGAGAAGGACTAGTCTCTTGCCTCAAAACATAGATAAATTGACTATGATCAAAGTGAATCAACATTTCATTCCACACAATTCATCATTTCTGAAACCACACATGAGGAGGAGGATTGGTCTGAATGTCCAATCCTCCAATATCTGGGTATACCACCTGAGTTTGAGGACAGACTCCACTTCCCGGACTGAGTATGCCAGTGCCACCATATCACTTTGTAATGATTTCTCATTGAACTTCTTTCTTTGTAAAAAAAGATTTTTTAGCTAGTGGAACATTATGTTTGTGTCAGATTTATGCTGCAGAAGAAAAACATTAGGATGGGGTCCTTGGGCTTGTTTAACGACCCACCGGGTACATGCCCTACTGACACTAAACAACTAGAAATAGTATCCGGGAGTCAAATGGACAAATTTCGAATCTAATTCTTAAGAAGAATTATATCAGGAACTATTAGATTTTATTGTGTAAACATATCATGTATACAGGATTATATGCATTTATTCATTTTTATTAATATAATTAAAAATTATTTTTGATATCATTACAGTTCATTGCGCTATTTTTATGTTTTGTTTTTGTATAATGTGTTCTTAAAAAAGCCAGCTCTTGTTTTTTAAGACTGCCTGGGCGTATACCTTTGCACAAAAAATTGTTTTCCCTGACCCAGGAGCCATATCCGAACCAGGGGGTCCTTGATACACTACTTAGTCTTAATTCATTTATTGCATATATTTCAAACTTTAGGGACCGAGACATATTGCATATTAAAAACATAGGAGTGACCTTCAAATTAAAATCACACTGAAGGTGAGATTATAGAAAACAAATCGCCTATATAATTTATACTGATACCCTATATTTATAAACTACTGTGAATACATTTTACACAGAAAAATGGTGTGGTTAATATACCTTGTAATCTCATTTACCATATAGCGACGAGAGAGACTGAATCCTCATTGAACCCTGGAAAGATATACTAAAAATTTACCTCTAAGTCTACCAACTTTTTTTAAAGGTATTAACTATTGGCCTTACTCACAATGATCTAGTGAGTAATAGACACTATATGATAGGGTAGGCCTCTAAATGATGGGTCTTCTTTATTATTGTAGCAATCTTTGAAGTACCATCGATTTACTCCCCTTGATCTGGAGAAATATATTCACCTGAGTGCGGCTACACTGGTGAGTTAAAACAGCGAGTATAGAGATGATGAATGTCTGATGCAGAGGGATGTTGAACAAATAGTATATGAGAGAATTGTACCTGGTTGTTACAAACGGACTCTAAGTATGGGATGCTTGGAGCACTTATAGGCTAAAATTCATAAAGGCAATTTGTCCACATTGTTATGTTTTATAAAATGTCTAGTTTATTTTAAATACCAGGATTGAAAGAATTGCTGTTTGTCTATGGTAATTTATTTCATTGAAGTGATGTGTATATTCTTTTTATTTTTATCTTATAATAGGTGTGATTAATGATTGAAATGAGATCAATTCACTAAGGAGAAAATTGTTTTGTCCTAAAGCAGGTGGTCCCACTGTGATTATATCACCGAAATGCGTTGACGCTTGCTTTTTGTTAAATTGGGCAAAGTCAGCAGCTAAGCAGCTAATCCTAGACAGGGAATTTACATCCATGCTTTATGCTGTCTATATTGTGTCCAAAGTAACATATGTAAGACAAATTTGACTGTCTTGATCCAAGGAAAAACTTAAACTAGGAACCAATGTTTAAAAAAAAATTATGATATTGTCCATGTGGATTTAAAATGTGTACATTTTTATTTATTACAATGATTTCTTATATATATCTACCTGTGTGAATATACATGCTTTAAATATCCTGAGAGGAGAGCCAATTGTGTTAAGTATGAATGTGGTTCCAGATCTAGTATAAATCATCTCTTGCAGTTCTTAGGGAACATTTATTTTTAACCCCTAAGTTACTTGGAGCTCCATCCCTTTGGATTCCAGGGTCCCTCTCCTTGGTTTCAAGGAACATATTTGTTACATTTTCAATTGTTATGAATACTTGTATTGCGGAAAGGACAAGGATATATGTCCACATATAAATTAGTCTTATTTGACATAAAACCACATTTTGAGTGCTGAACCACTAATAATGTATGTTGCTTGAAGTTCTTTCCTTCAGAAGTATGGCGGGCTGTAGTTTGGGTTCATTGCACCACCGGTAATATATTACACTATGCTCAATATCTTTTTTGAGCAAGTATGGTACTCTATTGCCTTGATCCCTCTTTGTTTGTATGTGAAATCATGAAGGAATTGTGGAGGTTTCTTCATTGCACACTGGTCCAACTGCAATCCAGCAATTTATGTGACTAAAAAATGTTGGGGCAGCATAAATCTAAACAACTAGAAATAGTATCCGGGAGTCAAATGGACACATTTTTAATTTACTTTGAAAGCAACAAAAAACAATATCGTGTAGTGATTAAAGTGACGTGACTATGTGTCATCCTGCACACTGATTTCCCTTCTTGGAAAAAAGTGCCCATCAGTTCTCGCCTAATTCCGCCCTACATCATCTGGGCTCTCCTTACCCAGGAGAAAATGCAGTATTACTATCAGTGTAGTAGTGATAGTATAGCTTCAGAAAATTTCCAAAGTGTGCTGGTAGGACTGCAAAACTGTTTTACTGTGGGTAACTGTATTACAGTGCCAAAGTAAATGTGAAAAAATAGTGGTGTTAAAATTAGGTAGCTATTGAGTGGATGCAAACATTTTAATCAGTTCCCTCAAAGCTCCCAATATTAAAATGTGAAAAAGCAAACAGATTTAACATAATATCTGTTGTTCAGTATGGTCAACATGTTTCAGCAAATGTGACTTAAGGTATCACTGCTTTCATCAGGACCTTGATTTTATTGGCTACTGTGTAAAAAGTAAAGGAAAAATATCACCTGTATATTTTTCAACTTCGTTCAGTCTTCTCCACTATTATTGGTGAACAAGAAAAACAATTATACATGCAAATGTGAAACAAAGTAGAAACGTGAAGAGGCAATAATCTATAATTTTTGCCACATGTTAGCTGCTTAGTCTAATCTACTAAACCAACATTTCTTTGCAAAATTGGTTACTTTATCACCATATACTCTTCAACAGAATTCCTGATTTCCTTACCTCAATTTGATAGGAGGAATAGCTTCACCCCACCTGGCCGCTGCTCAGCTATGAGGAGCACCGCTCTAGTAAAAACACAGAACATAACACTTGAACTCGCTCAGATAGGCCACGTGTCTTACACAGACTCAATTCTTCTTAAGTATGTGTTTCTATCTTGTATTCAAAAGAATACTGATTTAACGAATATTGTGCTCTTATGCATAGTTGTAGGCTGTTGTAAAAGAGTATTAACAAACAAATATGCACACCCTTGGTTATGCGTATTCGGGTGTGCCAAGATGTTTAGGGCAACTACCTTTAGTGGGACGTTCAGGTTTAGAGGTATTGTTACCTGTTATTCTGTTTTATCCAGTGACACAGTTAGCTGGTAGTAATTAGAATCTGATGTATCGCGTTCCCAGCCGGAAAACGTCGATTTTTTGTTGATATTACGCACCAAAAAGGCCTTACCACTTAGTGTTTCATCAAATTTTGTGTGTCTAGCAAGGAACATGTCTGCGCTCTTACTTCAGACAGCACGACTAGTATGCAATGCTTAGCGCGCCAAACAACAATTGTCACTTGCCATTTCCAATGAACCCAATCCATTTAGCAAAAATCACGACATTAGGAGCAACGTGCCTCTCGCGGAACGTAATAGATTTGTAGAGGGCACTAAACTGCAATCTTTCAATGTCCGTGACACAACTAGCTACCAGTAGACAGAGTCTCATACATTGCGTCCCCAGCCGGGAACGCCAAACTGTCACTGGGATTCCGCCCACGTTACGAGGATTTACAATGCGTCTACAAAGGAGCATGTCTGCGTTTTTCAATGCGTCTACAAAGGAGCATGTCTCCCGTGTACATTTCCAGGCCACCATGGACCAATCTTTTAGAAAGTCTTTATCCTCTAGAAAAAGCCTAGGGGCATTAGTGACTATGCGGGTGGCCTGCCGCGTTGTTGCACACTCTTACTATTCTCCTTTAACCATGGCCACTAATTTGGGCCTAGCTTTTGAGGAGGAGGAAATTCAATCCATCCTAAATGAGAATCCCAGCCTCCTAGACACCTACCGGTGGCAGTTAGCACCAAGGTTGGGCTAAAGTTCTAATGTTAAAGAAAAGCCATTCAAGGACCATAGTCCATGGAATAACTATGGCTGAATACCTTTGTGGCAATTGCGCACCAACTGGCCTGATAGTCACTAATGCCCCTAGGCTTTTTCTAGAGGATAAAGACTTTCTAAAAGATTGGTCCATGGTGGCCTGGAAATGTACATGTGACTGGCTAGTCCTAATAATTAAAACTGCTAAACGAGTAGCCGACAAGATATTGATTGAAATTTAGATCTTAGAGGGTTAAATAAGAACTACCCTCAAAGGCACCTTTATATATTTTAAATGTTACACCTTAAATGTTACGCCGGTATCTAGATGAAAGCATTCTATATATGTTTTACGGTTTAAATTGTTCTTATATGTTTTAGAATTATCATGAATTACCCAAAGAATCTTGTACTATAGGCAAGATGAAAAATAAATGTTTCCAACTCTTTATCGTTAACAGCCCTTCCAAAAAAAAAACTGTACAAGTCTGGCTATAAAGGTTTTTTATATAAAAAAATGGTATTTGACCAGAATCATTAAATGTATGAATTTAACAAAGATGCAATGCACTGTACTTTCGATGTCAACTAAAACAATGTTTTATTTTATTTAGAAAAGTGGCTGAATATTCATTGTCCTGATGAAGACAAAAAATATTGTCGAAACGCGTTGACAGATACAGCCCAGTCCGCCAGAATCAGGGATAATTTTTATTGCTGATTGTTGATTAAATCTTGTGATTTTCTTAAGAGGAATTATATCAGGAACTATTAGATTTTATTGTGTAAACATATCATGTATACAGGATTATATGTATTTATTCATTTTTATTAATATAATTAAAAATTATTTTTGATATCATTACAGTTCATTGCGCTATTTTTATGTTTTGTTTTTGTATAATGTGTTCTTAAAAAAGCCAGCTCTTGTTTTTTAAGACTGCCTGGGCGTATACCTTTGCACAAAAAAAAAAAAAAAGAATGAATTAAAATGCATACATATATAATCCATTTGTCTTTATTAATCATGATTCGATCTAAACCTTAAAAGTAATAATCTTAGAGGACCTCACCTCGTGTGTTATAAATTGTGGATCTTAATGTCCCTCGTATTATTGGCACCAGGATCATGTATCCATAGCTAAATATGTCAAAATATAGACCAATGTATTGGAATATATCAATGGACCTATTTTTGGTATTTCTACAAGTGCTCTCATCATTGTCTCTCACTCTGCAACCCAGTTCGGCAATGCTATTTTTAAAGCTTATTTAGCACTGCAATTGTAAATGCCTTGGGCACCCTTCCCGGTCATAATTAATAACCAACCATTAGTACCATGCCAGTTACCCCTGCCAGTTCTCGTTTGTGACAATACTACATATCCCCTAAAGGACAAAAACAATTTCAGTAATAACTGATATTTCTATCAGTGAGACCCACTCCACCTGCAACAGGCCCACCACTCTCCCTAAACAAATGGACCCATCCCCATTCCACAACCAATATCCAATAAATAATAAAAACCCATTCCCTCCCACCAAAACCCAAAAAATTATAAATGAGCTAAAAGAGGGCATTGTTCATTTGGTTGCAGAGCTCGTCCGGGCTCCACTCTATCCTGTATAGCTGGCTCTCCATACACCACTCTACGCATCCAGCCATTGCAGGATGGGCAGAAGCAATGTTTTATCAGAGCAGGAGGGGGTTGCAGCAGTTCCAGTCAGGCCCACTTAGAGCTGGCAGCAGTGCCATCAGTGGAATGGCCAGGAAGCTGAACACTGTGGTTGACTGGCTGCACCAGAGTCCTGCATAGAGGCACCTATTTCACCTTCTTCTTCTTCATTTGCCTGGGCCACCAGCCATCACTATTCCAGCTGCATAGTGTCCAGCCTGCCCCCAAAGCTGGGCTGCTATCTCTTGCTTGTTGGGTGCTGCAGGTTGAGCAGAAGGAGTAGCTATATCAAGAAAAACAAAAAGAAAAAAGACAAATTTTAAGTAATGCTCTGTGTAGACGATTGTTTAATATTAGTGGATGGCACAATAGCAGTACATTTCTGGCCCATAGCACCATTGGAATTTGATGTGATTATGATTAGGAGAGTCACAAGGCCAATTTGATATTTTACCCATACATGCCTCGCATAATAAGCACTGACTGATTTGATTCTTTTCTTTTAAAGGCTTTTCTCCGGACTAACCAGATACTTTGAATTAAAAAATAATATATTACCACTCATTAATGAGTAAGGCATGTCTGCAGCTGGAGCAGCTGTAGTTGACAATTATCCAGCTTTAATTTGTGTGGCCCTTCTCTTCTACTAATGCCTTTTACTTTCTACCCTGATTCCAAAGAGGCGGATGAATAATAAATAAGATACTCCATCACGTGCCTCATGTATAAAATGCAGATATTATCCTGTCTGCAAGTAGATGGGGGAAATTATGCACTACACTACAGGGAAAGGAACGGGCCGTATAGATTGTATTTGGCACATTCATCATGGAGTAGCCCACATGCCAAACTTGAAACCAAATCAGGAACTTAGTCCCCCTTTACTCACCACCCAAACATTTTTCCAACAAATTTATTAACTGGGCAGCAAAGGAACGGAAACTTGACTTACTCTATAGCAAGGTTAACTAATGGGATTAGGCGGGTAGATATATAGAAAAGAGGGGTGTCACTGATCATCGATTTATCATGTGACTGTTAAGGTTTGGCTTATTCAGTCACTGCAGTTGATTAAAGTCAAAGGGGAAAAATCTGAACAGGGATAAATAAATTGATTATGAGAAGAATGCATTTTTAAATTTTTTGGTAGGTTGGGACCGAAGAACTTAGGAAAGAATAAAGGAGTGAAGTACTAAGAGGTGACTGAATGAGTAAATGGAAGCACACCTTGTGTGTTCAGTTTGCAATGCATTAGAATCTTTAAAAATGCTGCATTAACTGAAGCAGACACACATTGCATAGCCAACACTGCAGTCTTTAAATTGAACCATGCTGCACTTCGGTCATGGGTATTGAAATGTGATGGTCAGAGAGGGGACTGATAAATGATGATGGGTGGGATAAATATCTGCTTCACTTAACAGATACAGTGAGCCAAGGGAGTAGAACAAAATTTAATAGAATACCCCCACTTTGAACCATAGCTTTGATAGCCATAAAAAAGTAAGTGAAGTAGGTGGGCAGCATGCCACACTCCGGCAGAGCTTCCTTGTTCATTCATCCAAGTAATCCAATTATTCACTCATCCTTTCATTCTTCTATATTCACTAGTAGTCACTGTGATTTAAGTTTTACTTTCTCTGAACCAAAATTTCCAATACTTTATCCATCCATTCAGTATCCACCCTTTTAGTCAACCATCCTTTCAATCACGGTTTCACCCCTCCATCCCTTTACCCAATGCCCACCCATGCACCCTTTCACCCACCCACGCATCCTTCTACTCATATACCATTTCACCCATCCATTCTTTTAATTTTCCATTCTTTCCAGTATCCCTCAAGCCAATAATTTTAGCGTTTATTATGTGAGATTTAGCTGATTTGCAGATAGAAGAGGACATAACTCAACCACCGCTGCAGCTGGTAAAGCGAGGGTTCATGATCATGAGTTACAACGATGCCCTTGTAGCTAGTGAGTACAGTAGTAATTGTCTATAAGCAAGCAGTGTGGTCCTCCTACCCCTTCTCCCCCTCCAGCTGACTCTCCTCCTCCTGAAGCGACACTTGAGCCACCTACACTGGTGGTCGATGTGGCTAGAAAACAAATTATGCATTTTTTAGATGTCAGATACGCTTCCCCCTAATATTTTTCATCCAAAAAATACAACCTCAATACATCACTCCAATTCCGTCAGCACACTCTAATATCTTCTAACAAAAATATCACTCTGGGTAAAGCAAGGTAGTGAAGTCAATTAAAAAGGTTTCATAATAGAGGGGCAGGGCTATAGCATATGTTCATGATTTGGCCTGGGCGGAAAATGTCTTTCCGCTCGCGGAATTTGCGGAATCTGGGTAATTTTGCGATCCACGGAGAATGCGGAATTGCCCAAAATTCCGTTGCTTTGTGGAATTTTTTCTTGTTTGCGCTTTCAAAATGCGCGTTCGCAAGATATTTCTCCCCGATCAGGCAAACAGCATTCGCGAACAGGAAAAAAGCATCGGGGACAGGCGGAACAAGCAATTCTGCGTGTTTGCGGAACTTTTGCGTGCTCGCAGAGATTTTTTACCATTTAGCTTAGCTTTACGTAGTTCGACTACTCAAATTCCGCCCACCCCTAATCCTGATGACTCTGAGTCATTGAAGCACAATGAAGGGGTGGACTAATGGTCCATGAAAGACGTATGGTGTTGGTTGGCAATTGCAATAGGACCTCATACTTTCCAGCCATGCTGCACTGTCATGGAAACTGGGGATATCTTGAATAAATGAATTTACACAGCACAATATTGGTGGTGGGGGGTCCATGACAATTGCCACTCTCTCGTTAACTCACTTAACTGTTAAAGCATGAGCAAGAAAAAGAAAGTCTTCTCAACAAACAAACATGCTGAATATTATTTGTAATACTAGCTTTATTGGACCTACAATCTTCGCAGTAGAAAACTGAGTACCAAAAATCTGTTCTTAGTCATACAGTACATATATATATATATATATATATATATATATATATATATATATATATATATATATATATATATATATATATATATATATATGTGAGATGACAAAGTGGTGGGAGATTAAATCATTAGAAAAGTACTGCGTAGCTGGGCGGGTGCCAAGAGGCTTACGAATAATGCTAGCGCCCAGTTTCGACAACCCCAGCCCACAACTCCTTGAAGAATGGGCGGAAAGCAATCTGGACGCGTCTATGCGTCTTGTCTGCCTATTGATAAAATATGCCAAAGTGGACCGGGAGGTTGACCTACAAGAAATTACCAGGTTGACACAAGAGTTGGAGTCGCTAACTACCCCAGACAATAAAAACACAGTGGAAAAACTGATGAAAGACATGATGGACAGAAAGAATAAACAAGAGGAAACTATCTAAACCAGAAAGGTCTGGAAGTTTGCCAGAGACAAGAATGACTACGAGCGGGGCCAAGTGTTCACATTTGCTCGCAAATACGATTTTGTGAAAAAACACAGGGCTCTCATGCGGTCAAACCCACCAGTCTCACGTACAGATAAGACGGATCAATCAGGATCTTTGAGTGGACAAGGAGCAGGCTCAAATACAAGTCTAGCATTAAGTGACCAGCATTCAGACACTGGAAGCAGCTCTGAGGGTTCCAGTTCATCTTTACCACTGTTAGGGCCAATAACATATGCAGACGAGCTGGATTTTATGAGGGAACAAAGACTGCAGTCCCTTCGGTCGAGAGCAACGCAACCCCAACGAGGCAAGCAAGGAACAGACGGCGGAAACAAAGGCGGAAATGCTCAAAACGCAACCGGCAGGGAACGCCAGAAAAAGAAAAATTGGCGCATGTAGATACAGGTAACACTAATAAAACCATTGTAAATCTTACTGACATTGAACTAAACTCTGCCGAAAAACAACTGTTGGCCTTAGGCCTTAGTTTCTGCCCAGAGAGCAATTTTGGTTTTGTTCAAACACAGGTAGACGTGTATAATTTTATACGTAAGTTGAAATTACGCAAGTTCTTCATGATCAAAAATCAGGGATGTACTACAATTAAGGATACCACTCCGGCAACCAGAGTACTGACAGGCTTGTCAGCAGGCGCTATCCCTACACTAATAACATTGCATACGCTAAGGGAGGATAGCACAGAAACTCTGGGCTCACAGGCAGTAGCACAAGAGGAAGAGATAAATATCTCTCTACCGGGGAACAGTCCCTTCAAACCACGTCAACATTTGTGCCTATTATGCCGCAAGACGCATTGGACATCTTCCACGAAAGGGTCACTGACGAATTGAAATCTTTATACAGAAACATATGCAGGTCTAGAACAAAAGCCAGCGGCAACAAAAATGCTGCATTAACTGAAGCAGACACACATTGCATAGCCAACACTGCAGTCTTTAAATTGAACCATGCTGCACTTCGGTCATGGGTATTGAAATGTGATGGTCAGAGAGGGGACTGATGAATGATGATGGGTGGGATAAATATCTGCTTCACTTAACAGATACAGTGAGCCAAGGCAGTAGAACAAAATTTAATAGAATACCCCCCACTTTGAACCATAGCTTTGATAGCCATAAAAAAGTAAGTGAAGTAGGTGAGCAGCATGCCACACTCTGGCAGAGCTTCCTTGTTCATTCATCCAAGTAATCCAATTATTCACTCATCCTTTCATTCTTCTATATTCACTAATAGTCACTGTGATTTAAGTTTTACTTTCTCTGAACCAAAATTTCCAATCCTTTATCCATCCATTCAGTATCCACCGTTTTAGTCAACCATCCTTTCAATCACGGTTTCACCCATCCATCCCTTTACCCAATGCCCACCCATGCACCCTTTCACCCACCCACGCATCCTTCTACTCATATACCATTTCACCCATCCATTCTTTTAATCTTGCATTCTTTCCAGTATCCCTCAAGCCAATAATGTTAGTGTTTATTATGTGAGATTTAGCTGAGTTGCAGATAGAAGAGGACATAACTCAACCACCGCTGCAGCTGGTAAAGCGAGGGTTCATGATCATGAGTTACAACGATGCCCTTGTAGCTAGTGAGTACAGTAGTAATTGTCTATAAGCAAGCAGTGTGGTCCTCCTACCCCTTCTCCCCCTCCAGCTGACTCTCCTCCTCCTGCAGCGACACTTGAGCCACCTACACTGGTGGTCGATGTGGCTAGAAAACAAATTAAGCATTTTTTAGATGTCAGATACGCTTCCCCCTAATATTTTTCATCCAAAAAATACAACCTCAATACATCACTCCAATTCCGTTAGCACTCTAATATCTTCTAACAAAAATATCACTCTGGGTAAAGCAAGGTAGTGAAGTCAATTAAAAAGGTTTCATAATAGAGGGGCAGGGCTATTGAATATGTTAATGATTAGGCCTGGGCGGAAATTTCTTTCCGCTCGCGGAATTTGCGGAATCTGGGTAATTTTGCGATCCACGGAGAATGCGGAATTGCCCAAAATTCCGTTGCTTCGTGGAATTTTTTCTTGTTTGCTCTTTCAAAATGCGCGTTCGCAAGATATTTCTCCCCGATCACGCAAACAACATTCGCGAACAGGAAAAAAGCATCGGGGACAGGCGGAACAAGCAATTCTGCGTGTTTGCGGAACTTTTGCGTGCTCGCAGAGATATTTTACCGTTTAGCTTAGCTTTGCGTAGTTCGACTACTCAAATTCCGCCCACCCCTAATCCTGATGACTCTGAGTCATTGAAGCACAATGAAGGGGTGGACTAATGGTCCATGAAAGACGTATGGTGTTGGTTGGCAATTGCAATAGGACCTCATACTTTCCAGCCATGCTGCACTGTCATGGAAACTGGGGATATCTTGAATAAATGAATTTACACAGCACAATATTGGTGGTGGGGGGTCCATGACCATTGCCACTCTCTCGTTAACTCACTTAACTGTTAAAGCATGAGCAAGAAAAAGAAAGTCTTCTCAACAAACAAACATGCTGAATATTATTTGTAATACTAGCTTTATTGGACCTACAATCTTCGCAGTAGAAAACTGAGTACCAAAAATCTGTTCTTAGTCATACAATACATATATATATATATATATATATATATATATATATATATATATATATATATATATATATATATATATATATATATATATATATATATATATATATATATATATGTGAGATGACAAAGTGGTGGGAGATTAAATCATTAGAAAAGTACCGCGAAGCTGGGCGGGTGCCAAGAGGCTTACGAATAATGCTAGCGCCTAGTTTCAGTTTCGACAACCCCAACCCACAACTCCTTAAAGAATAGGCGGAAAGCAATCTGGACGCGTCTATGCGTCTTGTCTGCCTATTGATAAAATATGCCAAAGTGGACCGGGAGGTTGACCTACAAGAAATTACCAGGTTGACACAAGAGTTGGAGTCGCTAACTACCCCAGACAATAAAAACACAGTGGAAAAACTGATGAAAGACATGATGGACAGAAAGAATAAACAAGAGGAAACTATCTAATCCAGAAAGGTCTGGAAGTTTGCCAGAGACAAGAATGACTACGAGCGGGGCCAAGTGTTCACATTTGCTCGCAAATACGATTTTGTGAAAAAACACAGGGCTCTCATGCGGTCAAACCCACCAGTCTCACGTACAGCTAAGACGGACCAATCAGGATCTTTGAGTGGACAAGGAGCAGGCTCAAATACAAGTCTATTTACAACAAGGGGTGGTGAGGGACAGAGTCTCTGAATTAAGCAGAAAGCTCTCACCCAGTCAAGAGATCAGGGCTAGATCCAACACCGTTTTTTAGCTCACTGCACCATCCCAGTTTCAGAACCTGGCTGTATGCAAATTAGTCTGTTCCTGTCCCAGTGCATGATGGGAACAGGGCAAACCAAACTACAAAAGCCAATTCTTACACTGGGAAGGAAACAAGCTCCCGGGGACCGGTTTCTGGCATTACAGCCGTCTTTGGCCCGGTTTGCTTGAATCCTGATGGTGCAATGAGCAAGGGTCTCACATCTGAGAATACCCTTCCACGCTTAGGGTGGACAAAAATATTTACAACAAGGGGTGGTGAGGGACAGAGTCTCTGAATTAAGCAGAAAGCTCTCACCCAGTCAAGAGATCAGGGCTAGATCCAACACCGTTTTTTAGCTCACTGCACCATCCCAGTTTCAGAACCTGGCTGTATGCAAATTAGTCTGTTCCTGTCCCAGTGCATGATGGGAACAGGGCAAACCAAACTACAAAAGCCAATTCTTACACTGGGAAGGAAACAAGCTCCCGGGGACCGGTTTCTGGCATTACAGCCGTCTTCGGCCCGGTTTGCTTGAATCCTGATGGTGCAATGAGCAAGGGTCTCACATCTGAGAATACCCTTCCACGCTTAGGGTGGACAAAAATATTTACAACAAGGGGTGGTGAGGGACAGAGTCTCTGAATTAAGCAGAAAGCTCTCACCCAGTCAAGAGATCAGGGCTAGATCCAACACCGTTTTTTAGCTCACTGCACCATCCCAGTTTCAGAACCTGGCTGTATGCAAATTAGTCTGTTCCTGTCCCAGTGCATGATGGGAACAGGGCAAACCAAACTACAAAAGCCAATTCTTACACTGGGAAGGAAACAAGCTCCCGGGGACCGGTTTCTGGCATTACAGCCGTCTTCGGCCCGGTTTGCTTGAATCCTGATGGTGCAATGAGCAAGGGTCTCACATCTGAGAATACCCTTCCACGCTTAGGGTGGACAAAAATATTTACAACAAGGGGTGGTGAGGGACAGAGTCTCTGAATTAAGCAGAAAGCTCTCACCCAGTCAAGAGATCAGGGCTAGATCCAACACCGTTTTTTAGCTCACTGCACCATCCCAGTTTCAGAACCTGGCTGTATGCAAATTAGTCTGTTCCTGTCCCAGTGCATGATGGGAACAGGGCAAACCAAACTACAAAAGCCAATTCTTACACTGGGAAGGAAACAAGCTCCCGGGGACCGGTTTCTGGCATTACAGCCGTCTTCGGCCCGGTTTGCTTGAATCCTGATGGTGCAATGAGCAAGGGTCTCACATCTGAGAATACCCTTCCACACTTAGGGTGGACAAAAATATTTACAACAAGGGGTGGTGAGGGACAGAGTCTCTGAATTAAGCAGGAAGCTCTCACCCAGTCAAGAGATCAGGGCTAGATCCAACACCGTTTTTTAGCTCACTGCACCATCCCAGTTTCAGAACCTGGCTGTATGCAAATTAGTCTGTTCCTGTCCCAGTGCATGATGGGAACAGGGCAAACCAAACTACAAAAGCCAATTCTTACACTGGGAAGGAAACAAGCTCCCGGGGACCGGTTTCTGGCATTACAGCCGTCTTCGGCCCGGTTTGCTTGAATCCTGATGGTGCAATGAGCAAGGGTCTCACATCTGAGAATACCCTTCCACGCTTAGGGTGGACAAAAATATTTACAACAAGGGGTGGTGAGGGACAGAGTCTCTGAATTAAGCAGAAAGCTCTCACCCAGTCAAGAGATCAGGGCTAGATCCAACACCGTTTTTTAGCTCACTGCACCATCCCAGTTTCAGAACCTGGCTGTATGCAAATTAGTCTGTTCCTGTCCCAGTGCGTGATGGGAACAGGGCAAACCAAACTACAAAAGCCAATTCTTACACTGGGAAGGAAACAAGCTCCCGGGGACCGGTTTCTGGCATTACAGCCGTCTTCGGCCCGGTTTGCTTGAATCCTGATGGTGCAATGAGCAAGGGTCTCACATCTGAGAATACCCTTCCACGCTTAGGGTGGACAAAAATATTTACAACAAGGGGTGGTGAGGGACAGAGTCTCTGAATTAAGCAGAAAGCTCTCACCCAGTCAAGAGATCAGGGCTAGATCCAACACCGTTTTTTAGCTCACTGCACCATCCCAGTTTCAGAACCTGGCTGTATGCAAATTAGTCTGTTCCTGTCCCAGATACAAATACAAGTCTAGCATTAAGTGGCCAGGATTCAGACACTGGAAGCAGCTCTGAGGGTTCCAGTTCATCTTTACCACTGTTAGGGCCAATAACATATGCAGACGAGCTGGATTTTATGAGGGAACAAAGACTGCAGTCCCTTCGGTCGAGAGCAACGCAACCCCAACGAGGCAAGCAAGGAACAGACGGCGGAAACAAAGGCGGAAATGCTCAAAACGCAACCGGCAGGGAATGCCAGAAAAAGAAAAATTGGCGCATGTAGATACAGGTAACACTAATAAAACCATTGTAAATCTTACTGACATTGAACTAAACTCTGCCGAAAAACAACTGTTGGCCTTAGGCCTTAGTTTCTGCCCAGAGAGCAATTTTGGTTTTGTTCAAACACAGGTAGACGTGTATAATTTTATACGTAAATTGAAATTACGCAAGTTCTTCATGATCAAAAATCAGGGATGTACTACAATTAAGGATACCACTCCGGCAACCAGAGTACTGACAGGCGTGTCAGCAGGAGCTATCCCTACACTAATAACATTGCATACGCTAAGGGAGGATAGCACAGAAACTCTGGGCTCACAGGCAGTAGCACAAGAGGAAGAGATAAATATCTCTCTACCGGGAAACAGTCCCTTCAAACCACCGTCAACATTTGTGCCTATTATGCCGCGAGACGCATTGGACATCTTCCACGAAAGGGTCACTGACGAATTGAAATCTTTATACAGAAACATATGCAGGTCTAGAACAAAAGCCAGCGGCAACAAAAGGGAATATTTTCAACTCATGAAAAAATTTAAAGAAAACAAGAAGGTTGTAATTAACAGTGCAGATAGAGGGGGCAATATTGTCCTGTGGGACAAACATCTATACAGGACAGAGGCTTTCAGACAACTAGAGGATACAGACTGCTATGAACGCAGTGATGGAGTTTCAGTGCGCAAAATTAACAATGAGTATAAAAACGAACTATCAAAGTGGCTAAGGGAAGGGTTAATCACTAAAGATGAAGATACATTCTTATTCAAGGAGTATCCAGTTTTACCCTTGTTTTACCTTATCCCCAAAGTGCACAAAGGCCTGAACCCACTTCAAGGCAGACCAATTATTTCTGCCATAAACAGTTGTTTTGAAAACACTTCCAAGTATGTTGATTATTATTTGCAGGGGTTTGTGACAGCCTTACCAACATATTTACAGGACTCTAGAGACTTTTTGGTGCAATTGACCACTGTGCAGTGGACTGAAGATATGGTATTTTTGACGTTGGATATCACAGCATTATATACATGCATCAAACACGAAGATGGGCTGCGAGCAGTTAAATACTATCTCGATCAAAGAGAGGTCGGGATTTATCAGCACAACAAAATGCTCATAGAAATGATCCGTAGATGTTTGATGAATAATGTATTTTTGTTTGATGCCAAGATATACAGACAGAAGCGAGGCGTGGCTATGGGGGCATGCTTCTCCCCCAGCTACGCATGTTTACATGTAGGCTGGTGGGAGGAGCATGTCCTCAGAAGACACCATAAGGCACTTTATGATGCCCATGTAGCCCACATGTGGCGGTATATTGATGATGTTTTTATCATGTGGAAAGGCAGTATTGAGCAGGCAAATAAGTTTGTGGAATGTATAAACAACAATGATCTTAATCTGGCTTTCACTAGCAACATCAATAACAAACATACTCATTTTTAAGACATTCAGGTTTCAATCCAAGAAGGGGCACTTGAAACCAGTTTATACCAAAAACCCACTGCAGGGAATACGTTACTGCACGCGTCTAGCTTTCATCCACGCCATACCATAGACAGTCTCCCATATGGAGAATTTTTGAGGATCAGAAGGGCATGTAGTACGGATAAAGCATGGAAAGAATCACAAGGAATTGCAAAGCTAGACTGTTAGCTCGAGGATATGGGGCGCATAAATTAAATTTGGCATTAAAGAAAGCCAATGAACATGATAGATCTAATTTATTGCAAGTAGTACCCACAGTCCCAAACACTGATTCAGAGCAGGTCTCAGCCACTCGCATTGGATCAGCTAGAGATAGCGCCGGTTCGCAGTGTAGGTTCATTACCACGTACAGTAAACAATAACATGCCATAAGAAAAATCATCAATGCACAGTGGCCGATAGCCCTAACTGATGGGGTCCTTAAGGGAGTTCTACCTGTGAAGCCCAGTTTTACCTACAGAAAAGCACATTCCATGCAGTCAGATTTGGTAAAAAATAGTCCAGAACTCCTCAATAAAGATTTGTGGTTTTCCACAAAAAATGGTTTCTTTAAATGCAGCAGTTGCAGAGCCTGCAAATTTGGGGCAAATACTAGCTTTTATAGAAATGCATTTTCTGAGGAACAGATCAAGATAAAAGTTAACTTCAACTGCAAAACAGAATACGCAGTATATGTTTTGACATGTATTTGCGGACTCCGCTATGTAGGGAGTACCAAACTTCCAGTTCAGGCACGAATTCTGCAACATTTGCGAGCAACAGTTAATTCAGACCCAACATACCCTGTTGCAAGACACGTAAAATCGGAACACAATAACAATTTGAATGTATTGTCTTATTTTGTTATTGACAGTGTCCCAGCAAACAAAAGAGAAGGCAACAGGGATGAGGCTCTTAGGCAATTAGAAACAAAGTATATCTTAGAATTGGATACTATGAGCCCTCGAGGTCTCAATATATGTGAGGACCTGTACCATTATCTTTGAGATCACATGCAGTGTAAATATATTGGGTTTTATGGATGTTTTTGAATTATCATGTTGATGAGTTGAATTTGTACATAGTGTTGGTAGCTTTTTTATTGTGTAGGTAATATTAGTATTTTATGTCTTCAACTGGTGGCCGGTGGGTGTGTGTTTTATCATGAATTTATTTATGAATTTATGATTTTATACTATTTATTGGCGCCATTTGTACAGATGTAATTTCCAAAACTGAATTTGCACACTATTAGCTGCTATGCACTAGTCACTTTAGCCCTGACCGAAAATCCAGGCCGATAAGCAAGGTTACATAAGAACTGTATATATACAACATTGGTTCGTTCTCCGATTAGGGTTCCCGGCTGGGATCCCCTATTTTACCATTTAAGCACTTTATTCATTCACTTATAGCACTTTTTTGCACAATAGCACTTTACATTAGTATGATAATCATATGGTCAATTTTCATGATATACATGTATGTGACTTGACAGCAAAGTCTTTTTGTACCAAATAATGTAGGTCAAACAGAGGTACATTTGGGATAGAGAAAATACTGCATTAAGCGGTTATAAGATAATTTACTATTGCCATGTATTGTTATGCTTTTAATAATGATCATAATCATAATATTTATTGTTTTAGACATGAATTGAGAAATGGCAACAAATGGTATTAGTACGGTTATTTTATCCCAAGGAATCATTAGCAATATAAATGTATTTGTACTGGTATTAATCAATATTGCGATTACGATTACATAGAAATCGACTGGCTTTAAGTCTATTTTCTATGTTGTTTGCTGCCATCAGTAGTCACATGATACTCTGTAAAAAGGGCTTTCATTGGTGGTTTGTTATTTAAATTGTGTGTAATTACAAACACTTCCATCTGGTGAGCAAGGCGACTGGGATCGCCGAAACGTGTCAGATCGTGGCAACCCTGATTCACTAAAACGAAAATAAAGAAACACTGCTGCATTCATTACCGGATTTCAAGTGTCCGTTCTTCTCTCGGAGAGTGCTGTTGTGCGCGGTGCGCTTTGAGAGCGTTAGCGTATATATATATATATATATATATGTATATATATATATATATACATATATATATTGCGTTAGTCATCACCAAATCGACAGAGATTCTCTGCGGGATCCCAAATGACGAAGAGTCGACCCAAAAAGTGCTGGTGCAACAAGTTTATTCAATTAAAGCCAGCGCTGCCGCCATGACGCGTTTCGCCTTGGAGAAGGCTTGATCACATAATATATTTATATTTACACTGAAAACACCATAGGTTTCAGGGACGTTATAGTTAGGTGGACATCAGCCGTGCACTGCAGGCGCACAAGTTATAGTTAGCTCAACTAACTATAACTGGAAAATGTCTCTGGTTTTATATGAGTCAAATGTCCAACTAACGTTAACGCCCCTGAAACCTATGGTATTTTCAGTGAATTTCTAAGGTTTTTTTAAATGTTCATTCCTAACTATAACATCTGTAAAAAAAATATGGTTTTTGGAGTGAATTTTAAAGATTTTTTAAATGTCAATTTCATATTTTAATATGTAGAAAACCTATATTTTTTCTAATTGTTTTTTAATATTTTGCAACTCTATTATCCTTTTTTTACTTTAAAAATTATGTAATGTTTTATATCTTCCCCCAAAAATATGTGTATCATTTATTTTTTCTGAGAAAACTACAGACCAAGCTCGATCAGCACGCAAATCCTATCCACCACATTTAAATGATGCGCATTTTGTATCCGATGGGTTTGTGGCACCGCGTCCCGCCTAACAACATATACATATGAGGTCGCGCCAGCTGCTACTTTGGTATGCGACGGGTACACACTACCAAGCCGCGCATTACGTCATATATGTATGGGGTCGCACCCGCTGCACGTTACGTATGCGACGAGAACACGCTGCCACGTCCTGTTTTACGTCATAGACGTATGTTGTCGCGCCTCGTACGCCATTCTCATCTTACACTACACACAACATGCAACCATCATCTTCAAATATATTCATACTTTGAAAAGTAGCCATACACCTATAAGTTACATTACCAAAGTGTTCTCCACTACTAGAGGTAACATGGTTGCATACGCTGTCCACAGCACAGCACAGTATGGCCCAGAGGCAGTATCATGCATAGATAATGAACACGCGGACACAGATAGATAGTGGAAGTGGGTACGGGCACGTGCGCTCGACTCCTTTTTATTACCAGCGTCACATATCCAGCGACGTCTGTGCTGGATGCATGTGGGATAAGTGTAAAGCAGTCCTCAGGGAATGGTTGCTGCTAGCATCAACCACAACAGTAATCATTGGATCACACACAGAGATTCAATATTAAAAGAATCAATAATTTGTGCAGCAGTAAGGTAGGGACAGTAGATGTGAAATAATACAGGCACAATTCTATTGTAAAAGAACAACAACTTGTGGTATACTGAGACCCAATCAATAGATCTGAAATAATACACAAAAAAGATTATATCATAAACGCTCCATCAGTTCTAGTGCACTCACATACCTACATCAAAAGCATTCAGCATGTGCACAGCCAGCGATGATGCGTGCTGCGGGTGGGCCGTACTAGAAGCAATATCTGTTGCCATCAACACTGCATCATCTGACTCGATCTGAATTGTGAACACTGCTATCTGCAGTGTAAGCCAGACAGAGCGGTCAGCAAAGGCCCATAGCCACGTGGCATTGACTTGAGCTCCACAGTAGTTTGCAATACGCGAAGCAACAAAAAAGCATGTGAGGTGCCTGCAATGATGCGTATGAGTGTTGCAGACAGAGCGTACTGCAGCAATGTCTTTTCCTGTAGGACTACGTCATCTACAATGCCCACTCAATCTCAAAGGTGAACACTGCTGTCTGCAGTGTAGGCTAGAGAGAGCGTTCAGCAAGGGCCCACAGCCACATGGCATTGACTTGAGCTGCCCAGTTTGTCATACCCGAAGCAAAAAAAGCGTGTGCGGAGCCTGCAATGATGCGTATGCGTGAAGCGGACAGAGCGCAGTGGAGCAATGTCTTTTCCTACGGGACTGCCTCATCTACAATAGCAAGTCAATCTGAATTGTGAACATTGCTGTCTCCAGTGTAGGCCAGAGAGAACAGTCAGCAAGGGCCTACAGCTACGTAAGGTGAAGTTGAGCTACAGTTTGTCATACGAGAAGCAACAAAAAGCGTGTGCGGAGCCTGCGATGATGCGTATGCGTGGTGCGGACAGAGCGCACAGCAGCAATGTCTTTTCCTACAGGACTACCTCATCTACAGTACCGACTCAATCTGAGTTGTGAACACTGCTGTCTGCAGTGTTAATTGAAGGCAGTACTGACACAGACATCCATGAATACTTTTTCTCACTTCCTCTACACAAAATACAACAACATAAATCACAGAAAACTCTGCAATAAATAAAACAAAAAAATTCAAATTACGATTTCTGCTGTCCACAGTGTAGACTATTCAGTGTTCCTTTGCACTTGCAAGATAAATTTGGTCATTGTAGTAAACCTATAAGTCATCTAAAAAAATGTCTTCAAGCAAGTATACTTAAAGGATGTGTATATTTCAATAGATGTTGTAATTACTTGACTACAGGATTCTGTAATTAAACAGTCAGCACACGATCTGAATTGTGAACACTTCTGTCTGCAGTGTAGGCCAGAGATAGCGGTCAGCAAGGGCCCACAGCTACGTAACGTGGACTTGACCTGCCCAATTTGTCATAAGCGAAGCAAAAAAAGTGTGTGCGGAGCCTGTAATAATACGTATGCATGGTGCAGACTGGGGGCACTGGAGCTATGTCTTTTCCTACAGGTCTGCGCCATCTACAATAGCGACTCAATCTGAATTGTGAACACTGCTGTCTGCAGTGTTAATTGAAAGCAGTACTCACACAGACAACCATGAATATTTTTTCTCACTTCCTCTTCACAAAATACAACAACATAAATTACAGAAAACTCTGCAATAAATAAATCAAAACAATTTGAATCGCGATTTCTGCTGTCCACAGTGTAGACTATTCAGTGTTCCTTTCGACTTGCAAGATAAATTTGGTCATTTTAGTAAACCTTTAAGTCATCTAAAAAAAAATCTTCAAGCAAGTATACTAAAAGGATATTGTGTATGTTGGAAATGGCCCTTTTTGCAGGGTTATCCCCAAACTTTTTGCTTCTTCCTCCCTTATTTTTCCTGACCCGGGGTTGTTGGCAATAGGACTCCGGGCACTTTACCACTGCTGATCAGCCGCGGCTGGCAGTGGGAGTAGCTGCAGGGCGGTGACGTGGGGAGGGGGATGGATAGGGTGGGGGTAGTAATGTATGGATTACGGAGTTTTACAGGTAAGTAAACATTTAAATAAATAAAACGAATTTTGTTGCGCGCACTGCATCGCATTTGGTGATGCAGTGCACTCAACGAAATTTGTTTTATTTATTTAAATGTTTACTTACCTGTAAAACTCTGTTATCAATACATTACTACCCCCCACCCTGCCCCTCCCCCTCCCCACGTTACCGCCCTGCAGGTACTCCCACTGCCGGCCGCTGCTGCTGTTGATCAGTGCTGAAGTGCATATGCTCTCTGTGTAAATTGTTATTGTAATTGTTTATCCAGGATTGGCATATTATTTTTACCAGGAAGTCCCTAGTAAACTGCACTGAGTGTTCCAGGGCTGGTGATTCAAATGCTACTAGTGGGCCTGCAGCACTGATTTTGCCACCTACATGGTGTCTCAGGCCTGCCACCGCAGTGCCTCTGTGCAGTCTGTGACCTGCCATGTCAACCTTGCCAGTGTCCCCACTGACCAGGCCTAACCCTTCCCTTTCTGAACACATTGGTCACCCCTATGGAAGGCCCAAGGCACCCCCTTGGGCAGGGTGCAGTGTATGTGAAAGGTAGAGCATGTACTAGTGCAGGTGACGTGCTCTGGTAGTGAACTATAGCCATTTTCGTTTTTCACTATTGTAAGGCTATCTTGCCCATAGGCTATCATGGGGAGTGCTGGTTACAGTGGTTACCTGCATATCTTCCCATAGGAACAAGATAGGACATAAAGGTCTGGTATCCCTGAACTTAGAATTTAGTAACACATCTTTTAGGAAAGGTGTTTTTTAAATCCTGTGTTTGAGAACAGCACTTTTAGAAAGTGGCTGTTCTCTTGTCTGACCTTTCTGTGTGCCTTGGCCTGTTTGTGAATTGACTGTCTGGTTTGTGAGTGACAGGGCTGGGGGATTCCAGGAGACAGAATGAGTCCGCCCAGTAGTGAATAGAGAGATCTGCATCTAGATGGGAGGGAGGAGTTGCACCTGGGACCCGAATAGGACTGTGCCTGTCCCCCACAGTGCTGGCTCCACCCTCTGTGGTGCGTCTGATGTCTGCCCTGCACTGTGAAAGGAGAGAAGGAATCATGTCACCAAAGTGCTTCAGAGCTGTGCTTTCCCTCCACAATACTGGCTCCACCTCCTGTGGGGTGTCTGATGTCTCTGCGCAGCACTCTGAAAGGAAAGGTTAAGCCAGGAAAACAAAGTGCTCAAGAAACACCCAGAACTGGTTCAGACCGGGCTCAGAGCCCTCCTGCAAAAAGGGAACAAAGACTTTTTGGGGTATAAGTACAGGACCCCAGACTACAGAAAATTAGATCATCCTGAAATCAAGAAGGAACCTCTGCCAAGGAGAAGGCTGGAAGACTGAAGAAGGAAGACTGTCCTGCTGTTGCTTTGCTGGACTGACCTGCAGTTGCTTTGCTGCCAAGGAGAGGGGAAGGACTTTGCTTTGTGCTGTGTCCCCTTGCTTGAAGGAATCTTCATGGGCCTGAAGAAGAGCTGGCTCCCTGTTAAGAAGTCCCAGGAACAAAAGGACTTCACCCCCTGCTGAGAGAGTTCTGTCCTTCCTAGAGTGCTTGGGTCAGTTGTGGTGCCTCTGGAAGTTGTACCCCTGCTTGGGAAGCTGGAAATCAAGATACTAAAAACTTTCTGCAAAGTTTCACGCATTGCTCGCTTGCGGAGCGCATCCCGATCAGTGCTAGGAAATTCCCACCGCCACGAAGATCGAGATCGTCGCAGTGCCTGTTGCCGCTGCAAGAACCAACGTATCCTTCGCTTGCGGAATGCATCGCTCCGGTGCGGGAAAAGTACCATCACTGCGGGTATCGTCACAGAGCCTGTCGTCACTGGGTGAGATCATCGCACCGCCGGCTTGCGGACCGCATCACGTCACTGCGAGAATCATTGCAGAGCCATCACATCGAGGGGCCGCGAGAGGAGAAGATCGCCACTGCGCCGCGCATCGGCTCCGCACCTGAGATCGTCGCCGTCTCGAAGATCGTCACATCGTACCTTTTCCGAGCCGCTTCCACCGAAAAATGTGCACCGGAATCCACGCAAGGTATCGCATCCCTCCCCATACAGACCGGAGTCACCGCAACACGCCCGCTACGTCCAGCGTGGTTGTCGCATCACCTCCCCAGGGTCTAAGGAGTGACACATCGCTTGCTTTTCAAAGCTACAGCTTTCACTTGGAACTTTTGTCTCATCTAAAGGTACTGTTGGCTAAAACGTGACGCAACTGTGGATTTTTTTTTTGTGCAACCTTAAGAACTCATTTGAAACCATATTCATGAATTGTGTATGTTGGATTTTTGTTGTTTTGGCCTTGTGTAGTTTAGATTAAATATTTTTATTTTTCTAAACTGTTGTGGAGTCAGTTTGTGGTGTTTTCACTGTGTTACTGTGAGTGTTGGTACAAATATTTTGCACATTGCCTTCAATAAGCCTGACTGCTCGTGCCAAGCTCCCAAGGGGGTGAGCAGGGGTTATCTGAAGAGTGTTTCCTCCTTACCCTGACTAGAAGCAAGGGTCCCTATTTGGAGAGTGGTACCTACATCTGCCAACTAGAGACCCCCAGTTCTAACAGTGTATATTTCAATAGACGTTCTAGTTACTTGACTACTGGATTCTGTAATTAAACAATCACCACTCGATCTAAATTGTGAGCCCTGCTGACCGCATTGTAGGCCAGAGGCACTATTCAGCCTCACAGTCACTTAACGTTGAATTCTAAAGCATGGATTTGGTTGCACCAGATCGGAGGGGGTGCACAAAAATAATCACATCCTCAATCATAGAATCAAGACGCCGTTTCACTGTTCGGACCTGCTGTACCGCTGTGTACTCCACCGACTGGTGTCAACCAAGCACAATAATCATGTGCAACAGTTAGCTACGCAAGCACAGAGTCTGATGCACCTCAACGGAGGGAGTTCTATGAAAACCAAGCATCAGGTAATATCGGACATCGTCCTTTGTGGGATCAAGACACCTTTCCACTGTTGGGACCTAGAGTAGGTTGCACCTGGTCGTAGGGAGTACCTTCATCTCCACTCTCAGATGCAGTTCTAACATCGTCCATTGTGCGATCAATACACCGTTCCACTGTTGGGACCTACAGTTGGGTGCACCTGGTCAGAGGGGGTAAACAGAAATTGTCACAGACTTTAACTTCTGACATCCTCAATCATAGAATCAAGACCCCCGTTTCACTGTTTTGACCTGCTGTACCGCGGTGTATCCAGCAACTACAGTCAATCAAGCCCAATAATCATGTGCAGCAGTTAGCTACGGAAGTACAGAGTCTGATCCACCTCAACGGAGGGAGCTCTATGAAAACTAAACATCAGCTAATATCGGATATTGTCCAATGTGAAATCAAGACACCATTCCACTGTTGGGACCTAGAGTTGGTTGCACCTGGTCGAAGGGAGTACCTTCATCTCCACTCTCAGATGCAGTTCTAACATCGTCCATTGTGGGATCAAGACACCGTTTCACTATTGGGACCCAGAGTTGGTTGCACCTGGTAAAAGGAAGTACCTTCATCTCCACTCTCAGATGCAGTTCTAGCATCGTCCATTGTGGGATCAAGACACCGTTCCACTGTTGGGACCTAGAGTTGGTTGCACCTGGTCGAAGGGAGTACCTTCATCTCCACTCTCAGATGCAGTTCTAACATCGTCCATTGTGGGATCAAGACACCGTTCCACTGTTGGTACCTGTTGGACTACTGTGTAAGTAGTATACAGAGCACTCCACGGTGCAGGGCCTCAGGCTGGGCGCTGTGCGCCTGTTTCTCGGTAGCCAGCGTTGATCTCAGTAACCTTCCGACCTAGCAAACCTCTGCCCAGGAGCTACGCTGGCACGTGGTGGGCCATCTTTCACAAAATGCGGTAACGAAAGGTGAACTGTGGAGCATATGTGCGTCGCAGCGGCCATGACAGTTTCTGAGTACCAGCAGGCTGAAGCATCATTCACCCAGCCACCTTCGCTTACGGGGTCAACCTCATGGTATACGGGCCTGAACCGTGAAGGGCTCTATGGCCAGGGCGAACAATAATGGCGAGAGAGGACACCCCTGGTGTGTACCCCTTCCCAATTGCCACTCTTCTGTCCTCGCGCCCCCTAGTTTTACTCTAGCGCGGAGAGCCGTATATAGGATGCAAATCCATCGACAAAAGTTGGGATCCAACCCCACAGCGCGTAGGACCTCAAAAAGGTATCCCCAGTCCACTGTGTTGAACGCCTTGGTGAGGTCTTGGCGAGATCAGCGGTGAAACATGCAACAGACCTTGCCGATCTCATCGTAGCCCAAGACCTGGACCTCCTTATCCTCACAGAAAGATGGCTCCACGACTCCTCTGGCCCCATCCTTGACATATTAGTCCCTCCTAGTCACAACATTATCAGACTCGACTGAGTTAAGAAATTAGGAGGTGGCATTGCCTGTATCTTCCTCTACTCTCTAACAGCAAAACAGTCCCGCTCATCTAATCTCTCCTCCTGTGAATACCTTTCCATAGACATCAACAGCACTCACAAACCCTTATGCAGTCTTCAGATCTTCTACCACCCCCCAGGTGATAACCTCCTCGTAATCGAACAAGTTATGGAAACCATCTCCTCCAACCTGGGGCGTCACTCCCCCCAGATCTTCCTTGGTGATTTCAATCTCCACTGGAACAACCCTCACGATCAGGCTGCTACTACTCTCAAAAACTTTATTACCGACCTATCTCTCACTCAATTCTGTGACAGCCCCACTCACAACTTAGGTTCAACACTAGATCTCATCATCTCCAACCCCAACTCCATTCATCTTGAATCCATTATCCCCTGTGATTGGTCTGACCATCATTTTATCAACTTCCTGATACCTGAAAGCTGGAACCACAATTCTGCTCAACCACTCAAACTTAAACACAGGAACAGACCCCTCCATAACACGAGCGTGAATGAGCTCATAGAACGCTGCAATCTCTCCCTTCCGCCGACTTCTAACATGACTGACGTCAATGACCTCACCGACCATTATAACAACACCATGCTATCTTCCCTGAATGATACTGCCCCTCTTCAACTAAAAAGAATTCCCATAAAAGACTCCAAACCGTGGTTCAAAGACAGACTAAATGAGGACAGACGTAGTCTTAGACTAGCTGAACGCAAGTGGAGAGCCTCTCCCTCCATGGATCTTCTTAACACTCTAAGATCCCAAAGAAGCAAATACAACAAACTCATTAAAATGTTGAAAGCCAATTTCTTCAAGCACGAACTAGACCTAGCCAAAAACCGCCCAAAACGACTTTGTGAGCTTATTAAATCACAATCCAACTACACCTCTACCCAATCCCAGCACACCACTCGTCCGCAACCAAACTGCGATGCAGTGGCTGAATTCTTCCTTGAAAAGATGAATAGAATCGATTCAGACCTAAGGTCTGCTGCACTCACCCTCTCGCCCTCTCCTGAAGCATCTGTCGCCACACCCCTACCTTCGCCCTTAGGTCTCTCACTCAAAAACAATGCCTCTTGGAGCCATTTCACTCCCCTCAATGACATTACTAACCTCAACATTCTCTCTACCCTTAAACCCTCAAATCACTTCAATAACCCACTCCCCACTAACTTCTTTAAAGAAATGATAGCTTCACTAGCACCACTCTGGTCAAAAATCATCAACGCCTCACTTCTTCAAGGTGAGATCCTGGTCTGCCTGAAGGCAGGCCTAGTGCTCCCTATTCTAAAAAACGCTCAAAGCCTCTTGACCTGAACAATTACCGCCCAATCACAAACATACCTACCCTGGCTAAACTTCTGGAGAAATGCGTTCACGAACAACTTCGCAAACACATTGAGCACTTCCAGCTTCTCAACCAATTCCAACCAGGTTTCCGTACTGGACACAGCACTGAAACAGACATCACATTGTCGATGACGCTCTCACTTTACTTGACCAAAATGAAACCTGCCTTTTAATCCTTCTCGATCTCTCTTCGGCTTTTGACACTGTTAAACATGACTATCTACTGAAGAATGGTGCTCTCTGGCACGGTCCTTAAATGGTTTGCCTCTTTCCTCAACAACCGAACACAAAGAGTCAAATCCAACCAGTCTCTCTCTAACCCTAGTCCCTGCACACTGGGTGTTCCCCAAGGCTCCTCACTCTCCCCTACTCTCTTCAACCTCTTCCTTAAACCACTGACTGTAATTCTTGAAGACTAGGTAATAGAATTGACAACACTGTCTTTCCAGTTTTTGTTAACATCATAGTGTATCAATCTACCCTGTGATTTTAATGAAGGTGTTATAAGGTCCCTATTTTGCGATTAGGACTAATTATTGAGAAATGTATAAATTTGTGAATATCCACCCCTAGACATTATGCAAAAATAGTACTAAATTCCATGATATTTAGATCAAACGCATTAGATATAATATAGGTTAGGTGCTTAAATTATGCACTTCATATTTGATGAAATTATAACTTTATATAAAAGTCCTTTGTATATTTTTCTGATAGAAATAAGAAGGAGGTCCACATTGGGGTCATTAAGGTGTACTACTTAACAATATGTATTTTGTAATCCCATTATCAGCTACAAGGGATTTTTAGTAAGTAAATAAATAAATAAACTTCTACTATGAGACATTATATTAGTTACAGCACATCCAACTATATCATGTAGCCTTTTAATTATATTTTTTCAGAAGTATCCGTATCAAAACAGAGTATAACATTATTCATCAAGCAGTTATGTGTTATTCTACGAGCTTTTAAGTAAGTGTTTTTTTAAAGCTTTATATGGTTTAAGTATAGGCATCAGTTTATAGGTTACAATCTCCTTTTTTACATTTCTGATTTGCATATACACACATATAGTCCTTAGTGATGTTTTGAGTACTCAAATACTTGATAATGTTTAGGCTGCAACTACTTTGTTGGGCTTGTGAATGTACAGAGTTAAAGTCAGAAACAATAATTGTAAATGATGATAATTCCGATGGTTTGTGCTTGAAAATGTCCGAAAAAATAATATAATCTCATGTACTGCTAGAATATCACTCTGTATTGAAATTGTGGATTATCATGGACTAAGATAATCATAGGTTCCTTAGCCAGCGGTAAGATAAATGAATAGGAGATGTATATGGAATACAAAATAGTGGTTTTTGAAACTTTGTTTTTGCAAAACCTATTTTTTGTAGGTTGTGGTAATTTCCTGAAGAAGGCGTGTGATAAGCCGAAACGCACGTCAAAATTATTAATTACTACAAGAAGATTTAATTCTATATGTGTAATACTTGTATGAATTGTTTTTTGTTTTTTCCTCTAACACTGTATGAATAATTTTATATATTGGACAAAGTAGAAATAGAATACTTATGTCTTTTTAACTTCTAAGGATGCTTTGAATTTATTGTTGTTTTTTAACATCAGTGAGACATTTGTAGTCACAATTGAATAAAATCTAAAGAATTTATTATACATTTTTTTCTGTTAATTTCTGACTTACTCTTCTTATATTGATACATGAATGATCTCGTAGTTGCCTAGGAATTGTTTTCCACAATTCTTAAAGACTCCAACATCCAATATCACATGTATGCGGACGACACCCAACTTTACATGAAAATCTCCTCCCCTGAAGACATCAAATCTCTTAACGGAACCCTTCTCAAAACCATTAACTGGGTTACCTCCAACCATCTCAAATTAAACGCCCTCAAGACTGAATTCCTCCTCATTGCACCCACTAAGCACACCCCCACTGTTTTGAAATTTCTCTGTAACCTCACAGCCCTCAACTGCACACTGCACATCGTTGACTCTCACTGGGAGTTGTGCTAGAAAAAAACTTAAACATGCAAGATCACATCAGATCAGCATCCAAAGGAGCGAACTTTCAACTCTGCATCCTCAGAAAACTCAAACCCTACCTTCCCCAAGATGACTTTAAATCGGCGGTGCAAGCTCTTGTCATTTCCAGACTAGAATACAGCAGTGCAACTGTTTGCGGTCTGCATAAGCTCAGTTTAGCAACTATCAGAGCATCTCCAAATACTGCCACTAGACTCATCACGAGCTCCAAGAAGTCTAATCACATTTCACCGGACCGTAAATTGCTCAACTGGCTTCCCGTTGAAGCTAGAATACAATTTAAGATCGCATGTATGACCCATAGAGCACTACACTTCAACACCCCAAACTACCTGTCAAACAAACTTTAACTTTCGGGTGGCTACTGGACAACAAGAAGCTCTGGCACACTGCTGCTCAAGCCCCAGAAAAATGAAGAAGCTTAAAACGTACAATCATACATTCTCTGGAATCGCCCGAGAATCTGGAACACCCTTCCAGTGGATACAAGACTTATTCCTTCTACTCTTGCCTTCAAAACGGAAGTCAAAACTCTACTTTTGAACAAACTGTTCTAATGATCTATGCCCTGAACATGATGCTTTGCTCCTAGTGCCTCTAAGTTACTGATTGTGTATGGTTTGTTCTTGATGTATACGGTTTGTTCTTGATATATATTGCCCTTGTTTTCGCCAGCTCCCTTCCACCTTCCTTTCCCCACCCCAATCTCTGCCCTACCCTGCCTGTTGTCTACTGCCTCACTGTTTCTATGTATCCTCTCACCTACATTTTTTTCCCTTTGTCTACTTATATCTATGTAAAGCGCTCTGATACCCTCCGGGGTCATGTTCGCGCTATACAAAACTTTTCAAATAAATAAATAAACTGTTCCTCCTGGTCTCTCACCTCATGTAGAATGTGGTTCAGCCATCGCAAATTCATTGCTGTGTTTTATCATGGTATGAAGCCACACTGGTTCTCATGGACCAAGTGAGTCATGTATGACGCTAATCGAGAGGCCGAGAGTTTGCAAAGGATTTTAACATCTGTGTTTATCATCGTGATCGGACGATACGATGAGGGCTCATGGGCATCCCCATCTGGCTTTAGAATCATACATATTTCCCCCTGTGTCATACTCGGAGGGAGATCTCCACATTCAAATGCCTCAAGATAAATCTGCAACAAAATTCCTTTGAGTCAATTGTTGCTGTGATGTAGACAGTGATATGTTGTGTAATTTTTGTAATATGTCATTAGGTGTACTGTTTTCGAAGCTTTATGTAGCGGATAACCATGCTATTTTTTTTTATACTTCTAGTATATTGTACGAATGTGACCAAATTATCATTTATTTATTGTCTGTGTAGTTATTTTGTTTTGTTGCAAAATAACAATAAAAAAATTAAAATAAAAAAAAGATAAACCTGCTACAAGAGTCAGGGAAATGTACCCACAAACGCCTAATAAAATTCAGGGGGGACCCATCACTTTCCGGAGATTTGGCTTGTGGTAGGTGTTGCAGGGCGGACTGTACCTCGCCCAGTGTTAGGGGCTCATCGAGTTCCTTCTGTGCCTGCTCAGGTATGGATCGTACGGTCAGGTCAAGGAGGCAAGGGAGATAGGAGGCCTCGCTAATTGCGGGGTCTGCAGTATAAACCAACTCAAGATGAGACTTGAGGACCAGTAGTAGTCCTACCTCGGAGTGCACTAAGTTTCCTGTGGGCTCCCAAAGAGCCACGATCGTGGCAGGGGTGTAGTCCCGGTGGGAAATCCAGGCCAAAAGACGGCCCGATTCATCTCCTTCCTTATGAAGGTGTAATCTATACTGTGTGAGGGTGTATTTGTCAAGCCTGTCCCAAATGTCATGAATGCGTTCCCAGATGCCATGTTCCCCCTCCCTCTCAGTTGTGTCAGATGCCTCAGATGTCTGTACCTCCAAGAGGTGGCGTTCCTCCTCTTGCAGCTCTCATTGGAGCTGCTTTCGAATCCCACAGCTGAGGCTTATGCAAGCCCCTCTGACCACCCCTTTCAGGATTTCCCACTTCGTGGCCTTTGATAACTCTGACCCGCCCCAGTTTAAGTCCACATAATCAGTTATGACAGTTTCTTGGTGATGTTTCCCTACCTGGTCCTCGTGGATCTCCGCCGGCAACCTTCAAGTTCGCAGGCGACGCATCGTCCCCCACCCCCAGCTAACCACACATGCTACAGGGGAGTGATCAGATAGGAATCGCGCTTGGTGGGTCACCTCAAGGGACATAGCTGGATCCGGATTTGCGAGTAGGACCCTACCTAAGCAACTGTACGTATTATGGGTGGATGAAAATCAGGTATACACTTTCTGGTTTGAGTGTGTGTGGCGCCACACATTGTTGGCTCCTACATTCCCCATGACCTCTCAGAGTTTCATTGTCATCCTCGGTTTCGTGCCAGTGAGTGGTGGGAACCTATCCAGGACGGGTCTAGGACACAATTACAATCCACCAACCAAAGTAGTGGCACCTCCAGGTCCGATACCAGGACCTCCTGCAGGGAGTGAAAGAAGTCTGGGTCGTCGGTGTTTGGGGCATAAGTGTTAATTATGGCCACATACCTCCCCTCTAGTTTAGCTCTAAGGAGCAGGTATCTTCCATGGATGTCGGACTCCATATACTGTATGGCAAATGGAACCCCAGGGACCACCCACACCAGGACCCCTCTGGCATTAGAAGAAAAGGAAGAGTGGAAAACCTGTCCCCGCCATTTCTTCGCCAATTTCTGTCCATCCGTGAGGTGAGTTTTTTGGAGGCATGCTATTGAAACCTGATGCCTTCGGAGAAAGGATAGGACCCTGTCTCTCTTGGTGCATGTTCCCAGCCACCTCACATTCCATCTTAAAAACTTAAACCCCATGTACGGTATGGTATTCAATCCCTGTGCGCTACGTGTCCCGTGTAGCCACCCAAGCTCTGTACCCTAAATGCGATACATACAATGCCAGAACAAAACCAACAACACTACCCCTGAAACACCCTCCCACAAGCAATTTACTGACAACAAACCATGCAGAAATGTCCTTCCCTAGCTAGTACCAGGACATGCACAGCTGTCCCATTAGCCGAACTAGGCCAGAACTGTCCTACAAAATAAGAAGAAAACCCCCCACCCCCAGGTCAGCTCCCGACTCAACGAAAGGCCCCATGGCATAATTTAAAGTCCCGAACTGCCCATATATGTATTCGTGGCCAGTCATGGCCGAATGATAGATAAACCCCGCCAAATGGTTACATCAACATTCTATTTCAACAAGCAATTCTCCCAAGTCCCCACATGGTGACAGTCACTAGTCCACTCGAGTCGGTTCCCTTCCACCCCTACAATGGGAGAAGACACAAAGAGAGAAAAGAACTAAAAAGGCTTTCATCTTCAGGACAGTGCTGTATTGGGTGGCAGTGGGTCCAAGACTGTTTCCGGGACCACAGGAGTGGTCGACATAAGTGTCTCAGGTACTAGGTTCTCTTCAGCAGTCTCTATCACAGTCGGTGGGGGAGGGTCATCGGAGTCGATTACACTCGTAGGGCACCTTCATCCCCCAATGTCTCTCCGCTTGAGCTGCGCCCTCAACCTGACTCCTACGTCTGCCCCTGTGGCTCCCAGCTATTCCAAGATCCCCTTTGCTTGCGTTGAGGGAGTGCCTCTCCCCTGATCTCAAGCCATTCCCATACCTCTTCCAAAGAGTCAAAGAAATGGGCCCTCCCATTTGTTATTACCTTGAGTTTAACAGGGTAAAGTAACATGTACTGTAGGCGGAGTTCACGCAGCTTCTGCTTGATGGCGAGAAAAGATTCTCTTTGTTCCTGCACCTGGCGGGAATAGTCTGGATAAATGGACACTTTGGCATTATCGAAAGTAAGGTCCACTGCTTCTCATGCTGCTTTCAGTATACAATCTCTGTCCCGATAGTTCAGCATTTTGGCAATGAGGGCCCTGGGGGAAGCGTCTGGCGGCGGTCGAGGGACCAGTGCACTGTGGGCTCTTTCCACCACAAAGACCTCCGACATACCTGTAGGGCATAGTCTAGTACGTATCCAGTTCTCCAGAAATTGCTCTGCATTACCTTGTTCCGAGCACTCCGGGATGCCCAGGACCCTGATGTCACTTTAATGGGCCTGCCCTTCCGCCTCCTCTGCCCGTCGCTCAAGTGCTCCGGTGGTGTTGATGAGCTGAGAGACCTGTTGCTTCAGAGAGGCCACATCGCCTTGTAGCTGAACGATGTCCCCCTCCGCTGTGGAGACCTTATCCACCACCTTCCGCAAGTCTGCACGCAGGAGATTTACATCAATGGAGACTGTCTCAATTTGTTTTTTCAGGGCGGTACGGGACCCCTGTATCGCCTCCTGGAGCTCAGATCGTGATGGCTCATTGGAGACATCTCCCTCCCCATCCTGTCCCATCTGACGAGTGATTCGCTGCATGGCTAGACGTTGCGTAGTATATTGTGTGAGGGTGTTGGAGCTGCGAGGTAGCCTGTCCTTACCCATGATGTAGCCAGACAAGTGCTAGAGGGCTGTACTCATGCCCCGCAAATCCAGGAAGCCCAGGTCCGCCGCATCCAAAGGGAGGGTCCAGCAGGCAGTCTAGCAATGGTCTTAGATCAGCTCACCTCAAAGTTGTCACCTGTGCGATGCGTTTTGGTCACTTATCTGCTGGTTAGGGCCCCCGCTGCGCACCTGGACAACAATATCGTCTCCACAGTTGTGTCCAGCCAGGCAGTCTGTGTGTATGTTCCTAGGGGGAGCTCAACACCCACTCGACCCCGGAGGGGTGGGCAGAAAAGGGATGGCCCAGATGGGTGTCTCCTCACGCATGGCAGGGGGAAATATTCTGCATCCAGGCAGCCTCCACACTACAGAGCCACCGCCAGTCTGCAATTGCGCGATCCCCAGTATCTCCTAAAGCCAGTGGGCCCTCAGGCACCAACAGGGAAGTCCAGTATGTCCCCACCTGAAGGGCGGAGCAGACAATGCGCCGTGTCCCAAGAGTCCAAGGCCACAAGTCCAGCCGGACCGACCGCAACCCCGGTTCCAGGAACTCCACTGCAGATCAGAAGGGGAAATCACGGCTCCCCGGGCGGCCGCCGCCAAACACAGCTCCTTGAAGACCCCCGTCTGGGATCGTTCCACGGCCCAGCCCAGAGCCACAGCACTCTCCAGAGCCAGCGGGAGAGGGCTGCCTGCCCACAAATCAGTGAAGGGGTCCCAACAACGGTGGGCACCCCCGTCGTGGACTCCAGGGCCTCCTGGTCGGGCGATGGAGGGTTCGAACCCCAGGTACACCTCAGGGCGATCCTCGGTGCTCCGCGAGGCCCCTTGGGGGCTGCCCAACTCCTCAAGTCCCACAGCGATGGTCAGCTGATGAAAAGTCCAGGAGGCCCCCGATTGCAGAGGGCGCCTCCTTGGCAGTCTCCGATGGCGCTGCAGGCACCTCCAGCCAACAGACCTTAGGTGGGCAAGTGCAACGGGTTCCGCCGCCCTGCAGTTCCCCAGCCGGCGCATGTCTCGTCAGCAAGCTCCCCTGCCGTGGGCGCAGGCGTCCGACGAGGCCTCCCCAGGAGCGACCAGCTCCTCATTGCCCAGCAGCCGGGGTCAGCCGTGTCCAGGAGGTCCCCGGTGGCAGAGGGTACTTCCCCGGCAGCTATGGATATTGCCGGGCACAGAATAAGAATCCGCCGCCCCCGAGGCAAGCGGGGACCCTCGGTCGGCGCAGGTCTCGCCCCCGGCCTCGCGTAGCTGCAGGTGACCAGGTCGGCGGGCAGGAAGACGATGCGGCCGCCTCCACACACCTCCTTCGTCCCACTCTCCCCCAAAGCTGAACCAACAACACTAGGATGCCTCGCTTCACCTTGGGGGTGCCCAGGAGTTGGCCCTTCACAGGGAAAGGCCAAGAAGGGTTCCTCAGCGGTATTCGTACAAGCGCCGAGATGCCTCCGGGTAGTCGTGATCTATACAAGTACCTCTACATTTACATCTACATTTACATAATGTTCCAACCGCACAAGGGGGACTACCGTCGGCGTTATCAGACAGGATAATGCAGGATTCGGTGGTATGGTCTGTGACCTTCCATAGAACTAGTTGCAGGTGGTTTTTTTCAATAGCCATTGAGTCCATTTTCCACTCCAGTGCGACTCAGGTGCCCTGATTTGCTGCCAGGAGTTCGGCAGCTGTGGGCACTGTGGTAAGGACCTCTGACCTTGAGACCATGCACTGGTCTGTGTTATTTGCTTGTGCCAGTTTTGCCCCTTGTCATTCCCCATATCAACGTCTATTAGGGATTTCCAGCACCAGCAGGCATCCCTAATCCACTGCAGCACAGGCGGTCATCATATTCCCTCCTGCGATGACATCAACAGGCCCAGGGGTCTCAGACTCTCCACCCTCTGACTCCAGCAGTGATTTCACAGCCATCCTAGGTCACAGCCAGCCAGCCAGACCAGGTACCCTGCTCCTCACCTCAGCTCCCAACTCCTCTTCACCTCACCTTGTCACACTCAAGAAGTGTCAGTACCCTTGTGATCAGGGTAGCCCCTCACAGCACAGCATCCTTTCATGCAGGACAATTTGTCAATGGTTTATCTGTGGCTCACTCCCCCTCTGTCTGGGGCTCAGCCTGGGCCTTGGTCAATATTGGTGCTATTTTGAACCTATTGTGTTCATCTCTTGTGCAGCGGGGAGTGCCCGGGGCCATGGGGGCCCTGTGCTATGAAGCAGGGCACCGCCACCTGCCCCATCAAATTCAGCAGCTGCTGAGACAGGGCCGGACTGGGAACCAAAACCGGCTCTGGCAAAGTGCTCGGCCCTGGCAAAGTGCTCGGCTGTGCCCCCTCCCGGGGGTTGGAGGTGCGGCCAAGCTGTTTGTCAGGGCTGGTTTCAGCCGATTTTGTTACAGGGGCCGATATTGCAGCTATGCTGCAAAAACGGCCCAGTAACAAAAACGGCCCACCAGGGGCCCAAAACCGCCCCCCACCCTGGCATCCCAACGGGGAAATGCCCGGTGCCCACTACGGCCAGTCCGGCCCTGTGCCAAGATATTGCCTCTGGCCCTGCAACCGGCACCCATATAGTCCCTGGGGTACTGGCAGACCCCACAATGCCTGTCTGCTTCACGGGCACCAACCATTGTGCTGCCCTAGGGCTGTCAGCTGCCTAGTTCCCTAGGCTTGCTGTCCAGGCACCTCTTCACTGGGTCAGGGCTGCCACAGGGTCTCGCTCTGTGACACTGTGCGAGTATGGATTAAAATCATCCGCGGCTGACTGCCCTAGCTTCTGCGTGCTGCACCATGGCGCAGCTCCTCCTTACATTTTGAAACAGGGCCACTGCCATGAGGCAGGCCTCAGTATCGGCCTTGATCTTCTAGGCCTGCCAACTCATCCCCTCTGCCAGCTGAGTAACAGGCCAGCTACTCAGCCATGGGCCCCAGAGGTCGGGGAGCACCTCCGATGCCAGCACCTGCCTGTTAGGCCTTCGCCTGGCTTTTTTTCATCCTCAGCCAGCAGGGCTTGGTCGACCCCTCCGACACTCCAGCCTCCACGGCAGGGATTCAGCTCTCTCGGGGTATCCACAGTTGGGCAGCCATCAGGGGGTGTCCCCACTCAGTTGGGTAACATTAGGCAATTCTGGGCACATGATATCAAATAATTAGGGGCTCCACAGTGGGAGTGTCCAGGAGATGGGTCTAGGCTGCCATCTTAACAGGCTATGCTCCCCCTTGATGTGCACCTAATTACTATCTTGTATAATTTGCTTGCTTGTTTCGTCTCTCATCCATGCCGCAGCTGTTCATCTTTGTCTCGCATAATCCTGCTTGATCCTCCATGACCCAAATATTTCAGTTTTGTGTAGAAGTATCTGAATTCGTCATACCAGAACAAAACATTTAAACTGATGTACTTTATTTACAAGTTCCAGTCATTAAATGTTGAAAAGCGGTTTTCACTAAAAGGAAAACAAGTTGCTTTTTAGAGCCTTGAAAATTTGGGAGTGCTGGATATGGCTGTGTTAAAGTTTATCAAGATGTTACCCTTCCAGGGTATGGATGATCTTGTTCCTTGCCCTTCCCACCCCTACCTACTGCATCGATGTTGCAGTGTTTGCGATGTGCTGTATCATGACTGTAGGAAGCTGACTTTTTATGTAGTGTACCAAAATGAGGTACACTATGTAGAAGATCCAGATGACCCTTATTGGCTTACGGAGTTTAAATGGATAATTCCAAAAGCACTCATTTAGGCATATTAGATGGTACTGTTAAGTATTTAATAAAGGAGACACACTCAAGAAGAAACTTGAGACCAATTTAGAAGAATTACAAATATTTTATTGTAATTTGAGACACAAAAATCATTGGAATTGGGGAAGTACTGTAGACGTTATTAAATTTGACACTAAAAACAGTAGAAAATGACAGCTGTCAGATTTAAGGCATGAGCCTCGAACGAGGTAATGTTATCCTGTGGGAGACACATTTACTGCATAGGTACACCTACAGACAACTTAATGGACTGTTATTTTGGACTTAAGGTAAGGAGGTGCCAAGGTCCTAGAAAGCATAAACAATTCAAGTTTACATGCGCTGGAGTGCCCTGGTGCAGAGGTGTTTGAGGCGGTGGTAGTCTCGAACCCTACAAGCTGCAGTCAATGAGGAAAATTACCTGTAAGAAAATGCTGCAAGGGTGTCTGGGGGGCAAGTTCAGCAGTACCCAAGGGAGAGCTCACCTCTTGAGGGTCTCAGGGCCAAAGAGATAGCATCGGTTTACATGACTCCGGGATTGGGAGCTCAGTTGCAAATGTGTTTTTCCCAGCCGGTCGGTGTGTTAGAGGATCTCATTGTTCTTGGTAAACCTGCAGAAAAGGAATAAAGAAACACAGCCAGGCCACTCTAAGTGTTGCACTGGCCTCTCTCAGAATCCCTCGACATGCAGGTAAGCTTTGGAAGCAATGGTGTTCCGACAATGGAAACAAGCCTTTGTGCTGGCAATTAGCTCAATTTTCTCGGGTATTGAAGCTGGGCGGCTCCTAGAGCAAGATGACCTCTTGTTCGGGTACAGAAAACAGTACCTTGCAGCTGCAGTTGGTGCTTGCTGGTGCATGGAAATGGCTACTCCACTCCAAGGGAGATGCTGCGGGGTCGAGAAAGTGGTGGGCAGTCCTACAAGGGTTCAGTGAGGCTGTTCCACTTCTTGATGAGTCAGTGAAGGTGATTGTCAGGAGCACAGGAGTCAGGCAGGGTTTTGAGCCAAAGTAGAAGCTGGTCCACAGTTCTCACGTCTTTAGCTCTTCTTTGCCCTTCTTCAGGCAGAGTTCTTGGTGTCAGGGGGCTACCTAAATACTAAATGAATGTGTGTTAAGATAAGTGAAGGGTAGTAGCCAATGGGGTATTTCCCACAGTGGTCACTACACCCCCTAAATGACCACTTCCTGTGGGGAGTGGGTATAACCCTGTCCCAGAGTTCCTGACTCCACCAGAAACAAAATGGTGGAACCCTTTTTTTCGTGGAGCACATCAGGCAGCCTACCTTAGGGGTGTAACTAGCCTGGTGGTGCAACACGCCCACTTGAATTGCTAATTTCCTGACTGTCTTGTTGCCAAATGGGCTTCAGGACAAGGGGTGCCATCTTCAAGGTCTGGGGGAAGTTGGAGTTGCATATCAAAGGCACCAGGGGCTTCTAGCCCCTGGCCTTGACATGCGAAAACACTAGCCATCCTGATGGAGGAGGTTTGAACACCTTCCGCCAAAGCAAGCATTATTTCTGGCCTCAGAGAGCAGGGGCCGGGTAATGGATGTTACCAGTCAGTCAGCACACAGGATAGTGGTAGGTTTTTCAGGGGGTACCGCTACGGTGTCCTCTCTGTGCATTTCATTATAAATCTAGCACTTGCAACAGAACAGATTATTAAGACAAGGTGTTTGATGCTAAACACCATAGGTTACAGTAAAGCCATCATGTAGCTGCAGAACTCATAATGACCAATGCCCAGTACATGTGCTTAAAAAGGCTTCCCTGTTCACTTGTACCATCTAGTAATTGAACTAGACAGCAGAGAGCCATTTCTGCTCATGCAGATATGTCCTCACATGTGATATAATACACCCTGCCTTAGGGCTATAAGGCCAGCTCTAGGGGTGGATTAGATATATTTTATGCAGTGACTTTGGCATGGCACACAGTAAGTGTGTCTAGTCATGTTTTCACACATGGCTTACATACAACGGGTGCTAAAGTGTGTGCTAATTATAACTCAATTAGACTATTTTGCCTTGTTTTAGGGAAAGAGCACTGGCACTGGAGCCTGGTTAGCAGGCTTCTGTACCCTGTCAGGGTAAAAACCAACACCTAGTAGCTCTATTGAGGGCAAAATGTGTGTGTGTGGGGGGGGGGCAACTGCATCAAAGGTTCAATTTCCTACAGTAATACAATAACACAGGTAGTTTTGCTATTACGATGCTCTTTGGTTTGACAAGCTGATGTGATTCAATGTTATGCCATACATGAGCTGAAAGAACGTGTGTGCTTAAATAGGGCTGGGTCTTTCAAGATGAGGTTAGAGTGAACAAGTGATCCCACAAGTCGCTGTTACTCTAAACAAGTAGGACTTCTCCAGTACAATATGTTGGCAGTGTAACATGTCTAAGGTGTGCAAAGTTATTATTAGACTAATGTAGATTATGATTTCTGGCCATAATTCACTGAGTCTCTTACGGGTCCGACATCGCCACACTTGTGTGATTTTTCTATGCAAACTCGCAGTATTTCCTTGTGAAGGCTGAAATATTTTTAAAAGTGCTAATTGGGACTGCAGTTGCTTTTGTCCTTTTTGTGTGAGTCCCTTTTATCACAATGTTCTTCTCATCCTTGGACACTGGGGGCTCACATTTATTTTGATATGGAGCTGGTACTTCTTACTGTGAAATATATGGTCTATTCTTTGTGTGGGTATACTGAAGATATTGATTATAGGATGAGCTGTCTTTCGGAATGTGGATGCTACAGCCTTATGGTGAGCAGTGTGTAATTTGTAAATTTGGAAACATTTGCCTTTACCTTTTTCTTTTCCTCCCCGCAATTTCTTTGACTTTATCTTATTCTTGCAAGCTCTCTTTTTATCCTATTCTCTGCCTTCATCATTGTTTTCCTCTCTCTTTCTCCTTTTTTCCTTTTCTATTTTTCTCTCTTGCTCTGGTTCGTTAAGTGGTGTGTAGAGCTGGGTAAGCATACTTTGATAGGAGAGCGGCCTCACCACCAATTGTATCTACATGCAAAAGTGCTGCGCATGTACAGTACTCATTGGGGAGGAGGCTGATGGTGGAGTTCGTTTGTTCAATTCTTGGATAAAGGAAGTTTTACACTGACAAAAGGCAATATTGTTTCATGTGTAGCTTTCAAATGGGTAAGACGTCTACCTAAATCAGGACTGTTGGCGTATATACTTATTGTCCCTTGGCTTCATAATTCACTTCACAACCATTGCAAGCAAGCTGGAAGGGTTCCAAACACATCAAGGATGGGACACACTTTGAATCACATGCCTGGGCCACTGATCTGTCTGACAAGAAATGTTTGCACAGCGCATATCATGAACGACCAAATTTGAAGGAGCTCTCATTAGCAATAATGAAGAAAAATAAGGCTCTGTTCAAAGTGTGATGAAATGGAGAAGCTGGGATTATCCCAGGTTTTCTGGGTTCACTCACTAGATGGGTGTCTTTTTGACCTCCTGTTTTACATCAGACATTAATGATTTATCTTTAATTCATAGTGCATATGGTTAGTGTATGATTGGTAGACAGAAGCCACATGACAGTTTGGCAATTTTGGAATCAATAATCCAAGCAAACCTCTAGCTGAGCCAGATCCCAGCATCTGACTCAAGTCTGACTCAAGCTTTCAGTAGCTTGCTCACCTGTACCTAATTTTTTCAGGGGGTTCTGGGTAGGAAAATGTTGATAGATCCACGCAAGCCACACCTCCCAGGGTGTTTAGCTTTGAGACATTTCTGGGTTTGGTAGATTTCCCTACATGGCCGCTGAGCCCTGGACCAAAGACGCAGGTGACTCCCTCGCAAAACCAAGTAGTTTTGCAATCGATAATTTTGTAGTCTCTTCAGTAAGTTTTGGGCCACTTCCTTTCACGGGAACTAGTCCTACCCACACAAATGAAGTACCATTTTTATACGGAGACCTGGGGAATGCTGGGTGGTAGGAAATTTGTGGCGGCCCTGTGATCTCACAACTTTCCCGCAAAGAAAAGTGAGGAAAATGTGATTTTTCTTAGCTAAATTTGTGGTTTGAAGGGGATTCTGGATATGAAAATGTTGGGAGTTCCAGGCAAGCCACACCTCCCTGGACTCCCCGTGGTGTCTAATTTTCAGAAATGTCTGGGTTTGGTAGGTTTCCCTAGATGACCACTGAGCCCAGGACCAAAAACGCAAGTGACTCCCCTGCAAAACCAGGTAGTTATGCAATAGATAATTTTGAAGTCTCCACAGTACGTTTTGGACCATTTCCTGTCACGGGCACTAGGCCTACCCACACAAGTGAGGTACCAATTTTATCAGAAGACCTAGGGAAATGCTGATTGGTAGGAAATTTGTGGTGGCCCGGTGATCCCACAACTTTCACACAAAGGAAAGTGAGGAAAATGTGATTTTATTAGTTAAATTTGAGGTTTGTAAGGGATTTTGGGTTGGAAAATGTCGGACCAACGTAGGCTGCACTTTCCTGGACTCTGATAGGTGTCTATTTTTCAGAGATGTCTGGGTTTGGTAGGTTTCCCGAGATGGCAGCTGAACCCGTGACCAAAAAGGCAGGTGACTCCCTCGCAAACCAGGTAGTTTTGCAATCGATAATTGACTCCACAGTAAGTTTTGGGGTGTTTCCGGTCACGGGCACCAGGCCTACCCACACAAGTGAGGTACCATTTTTATTGAGAGACTTGGAGAAATGCTGGGTGGGTGAAAGTTTGTGGCTCCCTGCAGATTCCATAACTATCCATCACAGAAAAGTGAGGAAATTGTTTTTATTTTTGCAGAGTTTGAGGTTTGCAAGGGATTCTGGGTAACAGAACTTGGCGAGAGCCACTCAAGTCACCCCATCCAAGATTCCCCTGGGTGTCTAGGTTACAAAAATATACATGTTTGGTAGGTTTCCCTAGGTGCCAGCTGAGCGAGTGTCCAAAATCCACAGCTAGTCACATTGCGAAAAAGGGTCTGTTTTCCCTGGAAAAAAAGTTATGTGCCCATGTTGCGTTTTAGATAATTTCCTGTCATATGAGTGAGGTACCCTTTTTATTGGGAGACTTGGGGGAATGCTGGGTGGGTGGAAGTTAGTGGCTTCCTGCAGATTCCAGAACTTTCCATCATAGAAAAGTGAGCAAAATGTGTTTTTTTTACAATGTTTCAGGTTTGCCAGGGATTCTAGGTAACAGAACCTGGTGAGAGCCACACAAGTCACCCCATAATGGATTTTCCTGGGTGTCTAGTTTTTAAAAATTTACAGGTTTGCTAGGTTTCCCTAGATGCCAGCTGAGTGAGGGTCCAAAATCCATAGCTAGGCACAGTGGGGAAACAGTTTCAGTTTTCACTGGAACTAGGCCTACTCACACAAGTGAGGTACCATTTTTATTGTGAGACTTGGGAGAATGCTCGATGGGTGCCTCCCCACAGATTCCAGAACTTTCCATCACAGGAATTCGAGGAAAGTATGGTTTTGTTTAAAATGTTTGAGGTTTCCAAGGGATTCTAGGTAACAGAACCTGGTGAGAGCCACACAAGTCACCCCACCCTGGATTCCCCCGAGTGCCTAGCTTACAGAAATGTACAGGTTTGCTAGGGTTCTCTAGTTGCTGGCTGAGCTAGGGCCCAAAATCCGCAGCTAGACACTCATTGCAAAAAAGGGTCAGTTTTCACTTGTAAAATGTGATGTGCCCACTTTGCGTTTTGTTACATAACAATAGAGTATACCCAGTACCCAGCTGGACACGAGATAAAAATAATACAAATGGTCTAACTTAACAGTGAACTTCTAAAAGAGAGAAACACAATTATAAAACACTACACGATGATTGAATTGGACACTGAACAGGTAAACTTGGTAATAAAAGAGATTTATATAATGCAATAAGCACAAGTTCACAATTTCAATGGTTGCTCCAAAGTGAAAAGGTGAATGAAGTGCTTGAGGTAGTGCTTGTGAAAGGGTGGGGATGTGATAGTAAGGGTAAAATTATTAATATTTACAATATGTACAATGATGAAAGGAACCTGTCTAACAATGTGTTAAAAGACCGGCCAAACAACCCAAGAAATGCGATGCCACTAATGCATAATAGATTCTCCGCTTCTGGGCTCTGTGGTTAAGTACAGGTCAGAATATAAGTAAAGGCAACGTTTTGACCCGAGATACTAAGAGAAGGTGATTCGTCTCTTACAAAGTGGTCCAAAATCTAGTTAGTCACATTCTGAAAAAAAAGGTTGGTTTTCACTGTAAAAATATGATAGGTCAACGTTGATAGGCCAACATTTTTATCAGGAGACTTGGGGGAACACAGAACAGTAGAACAAGTGTTATTACCAATTGACATTCTATGCATTTCTGCCTTTCAAATGTAGAACAATGTGTACAAAATAAGTAATTTTAAAAAATGTCCTCTAATTCACATGCTAGTACAGGTACCCACATTTTCGGAGTTGTGCAAATAACCACTGCTTCTAATCTCTATATTTTATACCATTTAGGAAATACATACCAATTTATCACTATTTATATTTTACCAAATGAATTGCTGTATACCCGGAACACAATAAAAAACCATTGCAAGGTGCAGCTAAGTTTTTGGATCTGGTTAACTCAGGTTCTTGTTGAACCTACAAGTCCTATATTTCCCTGCAACCAGAGTGGTCCAGCAGACGTAATGGTATGTTGCTTTTAAAAATCTACTATACTTACCAGAAGTTACAGGTGAAAATGTTGGCACAATTGCCTGTTTTTTCAACTCAATATCAATATATTTATTTTATTTCAACTGTTACTTTCTATTGCAAAACCTTGAAGGATCAACATAAATCACCCCATGCTGAATTCAAACTTTTGTCTGCTTTTCGGAAATGGATAGCTTTCCGAGATCCATTATTGCTTTCACACCGGTTTCCACCACTAAGCACAAAAAATAGGAAAAATAGACTATGTCCCAGTAAAATGCCAAAACTGTGTAGACAATTTCAGTTTTCTGACCAAAGTCTGCCTGTTCTTGAAAGCTGATAAAATTGTGATTTTAGCACCACACACCATTTGCAGGGAGAAAACAGACGCTTTCTTCTGCAGCACTTTTCCCCCATTTTTATCCAAAAAGTAGCTGTATTTTGGCTTAAATCTCGGTCTCCCACAGGGTAATCCATGCATCTTGGATACCTTTAGAATCCTCAGGATGTTAGGAAAAAAGGATGCAAGTTTGGTGTGAATGTCTTATGTGGACAAAAGGTTACAGGGGAATAAGTGCAAATTACCCCAAGTAGTCATAAAAAGGCTTAGCACGAGGGGAAGCCTACCTGTGAATGGGTTATCAATGTCAGTGATCATCCCAGTCAAAACACTCATGAACAACTCCTTAACCACAGGAGTTTTACGGGAAGCTTTAAAATAGGCAGTCATACAACCATTATTAAAGAAACTAACCTACACAATCAAGACTCTGACAACTACAGACCTATAGCAAACAGACCATTCCTAGGCAAACTTATAGAAAGAGTAGCCTTTGCACAGATGTCACAATTCATTCAAGGCAATACCAAACTTTTTGACTTCCAAACTGGGTTTTGTCCCGTAAGAGGCACTGGATCTGATCTAATCTAAATCTAGGATGACCTTAAAAACAGAGCAGACCAGAATGGGGTTGCTGCCTTTCTTGTCTTGGACCTTTCAGTGGCCTTCACACAGTCAATCATGACACATTACATTAATCCTAAGATGCAAGAAAGCCAGAATAGAAGGCACAGCTCTTGCTTGGATCGCTTCACACCTATACAATAGAACAAATATCATCCATACTCCTCCATTCACTTCAAAACCATACAACATTAAAGCAGTAGTCCCTCAATGCTCAATCTTCTCACCCATGTGGGGGACGTGGCCAGCAGCATGGCCGAGTAAGACGTACTTTTGCCGAGCTCCGGCTGAAAGCCTGATCCGACATAGATTCCGGCGACCTGCAGACCCGGAGAATACTAGCTCTTTGAATCTGGGGACTTAGACGAACTCTGGAGCCGGTAGACATGGAGTTGGATACCCTCAATGTTATACACAGGTTAAATATCAGGACGACTCTCCGACCAAGATCGCAACCCAAGATGGCGCCGTGGAGGAATTGAGTCGGCTGCTGGGGGACCCAGCAGAACGGTACTGTGTCGTGGAAGTCGCAGGGGACAGGAGTCAGCGAGGTGTGCTGCCCTCTCATCCTTACCTGGGGACTGCTTGAGTGGTGTGGGTTCCCCAAGGACGGTTCCTGAAGGCGCAGGGTGCAACGGACGAGCGGGCAGCCCTCCCTCTCTGGGAGTATGTTGGCAAGCGACTGGGCTCTGGCCCATACCGCTGAGGCTGCGGAGGACGAAGGACGGCGGAGAATTCTGAAGTCCTGGTGAGCCCGCATCCATTAGAGGTGGTGTGGCTCCGAAGGGGACTGCTTTGGAGAGGAGGTGCCTTGTGCGTCGGACCAGCACGGCTGCCTCATGTGGTCGTGGTGAAGATCCCAGAGGCCGTCGGAGAGGGGCCACCTGAGAGAGCGACCTTCGAGGGAGCGTTTACCCCGCGGAATGCCAAGCAGCAAACGCCGGTGAGGAGCGGCAGTTGGTGAACGAATGACCTGGGCGGTGCGGTGAGGCCTGGAGGGAGACACCGGAGCAGTGGGTCTCGCCCTCCCCATTCCCCGCCTACTCTCCCACCCTCCGACCAGCAGCAAGGCGGGACAGCGAGAAAGGACCGGCAGCCCCCAGCCTGCGTGATCCAGCTGCCTGGTGGTGAGTGCCTCCAGAAGGGCTGGCAGCTCCTTCATGTGTGGGGTGACTGGAGAGGCCGCTATTTATGTGTGAGTGGATGGACACTCGCTGAGGAGAGCTAGGCCGGAGGAGACCCCTGCTTGGAGCATGGGCGGCCCACAGGAGGCATCGCTTGACGCGGCGTGCTTTGGGGGTGCTGACTGCATATATGCAGGCTTGTTCTGAAAGTGAAAGGTACCTGTGGTGGTGGCTCCTACAGGGCAGGGTGTGTCCAGCGATAGAAGCAGGGTATTCTCTACAGGGTGTGATTGCCGGACAGAGCTGCGTACTTTTCTGGAGCGATAACTTTAAGTAAGAGAAACCCTTGCATACCTCGGCCCAACATTGAACATTATGGGCAGAGATAGAGAACCGAAACCGCCGCGACAGGGCAAGATGGACCGCTACGCGAAGGTCATCACCCCCCCCTCCTGAGGAACGTTCGATCACCAGCTCAGACACGGACATCCTCCTTCAGACGATTCACGGATCCAGAGCGGCACTAGAGGGGAAGTTAGGTGCAGTGGGCACGAATGTGACGCTCCTGCGACAGGACCTGAGGAATTTGTTGGATAGGGTCACAGAGTCAGAGACTTGGCTGGGTGAAGCAGAAGATTCACTACAAGACCTGCGTTAAGGAATGACGGAACTGCAATCCTCCCATAAAGACCTACTAGGGCGGGTGGACGATGCGGAAAATAGAGCACGCCGCAATAACCTCTGCTTTGTGAGCTTTAGAGAGGGACTTGAGGGAACAAACATGCCCAAGTTTCTGCATTAATGGCTCCTGCGCACCTTCCCGAAAGACAAATTCTCCACCTGCTTCATTATAGAAAAGGCCCACAGGGCGTTGATGGCACAACCAACTGCAGGAGCGCAGCCATGACCCGTAATAGCTAATTTTTTATGATCCTCAGGGAAGCCAGAAATTTTGCGAGATCATAAGATTCAATATATGCTACTCTTTCCCGCAAAGCTGAAGGTGCTATTCATGGGCAAATCCCCTTCTTTCAGATGCCAGAGGAGGCGTGGCACTGGCTGGAAGAACGACCCACAGTGGAACGACCGGAGGTACCAACATGCAGTGATGTGTCCTCAGGGGGGACGCCAGCTGGTCCCCGGGCCCACAAAGATCGCTAAGACCCTGACAGGCCCGCAGTGGTCGACTTCTGGCAGGGACTCCATAAGCTCCAAAAGACACTGGCAGACTCAGAAGGCGCAGCGGATGTTCCTTGGACTCTCGAATCTCGGCGGACTCCTGCACACTCCACCTCCCCGATTACCCTCGACCAGACACGGAGAATGAAACTAGAGACTCTTCCTCCGGGGAGGAGGAGGCTGAGGACCCCTCTAGGCACCCCTTGGCAGCTGACATACTGGCGATGGAACAGGACGCATCGGCGGATGCTACGACTACCCAAGGAGATCCGCCAGATTCCCACTCGTGAACAGGGGCCTGCAAGGTTGGCTGTGGACATGGACTGAAATTTCGGAGCATGCAAGATGGACACCCACCCCTTCTCTTTCTACCTTTTCTCTCTTTCTTCCTTTGCTCCATCTGCCAAAGCCTGTGGAGAACTAGAAGACACCCACGGACCCGTAGGCAAGTTCTTTCTCTTTGGCACTTGCGCTTTCCTTGGCTCTGGCTCCTCCTTTGTTTCTCTTCCCATTTCTTTTTCTTTCCAAAGGGCTTTGGGACTGCTGCAAGAGTTGGAACTTGTGGTGTGATTTGAGACTTGGAGGGCGATAGACCTCCACCACCCTAGGGCTCATTCCCCAGCGACTGGCAGGGATGTGACATTGGGAGGGGGTAGGTGGGGTGGGGGTTGGAGGGGTTATAACAGTTCTATTGTTGGGTTTCTTATGTTTGTTTTGCACAGCGGTCACTACGATGCACGCATTCACCTGCTGCCCCCACTCAGGACATACTTTGACCACTCATGTCTATAGCCCCACTGACTGAACGTAGACTCCCTGCGGATGGGATGGAGACTGATCCCTACAGGATACTCACATGGAACGTGAATGGCCTGGGGGAAATAATTTAAGAGAGGGTTGGTGTCCTCATATATAAAACAGATCCACCCTGATGTGATCCTATTGCAGGAGACCCACCTTAAGGATACAAAGTGCGGGTTTCAGGCGAAGAGAGCTTACACAGTCCTAGCACATGCGGGATACACAGGAGGCTCCCAGGGGTGGCTATCCTGCTTAAAAAATCCACCCCTTTCAAGGTAATTTGGACATGGACAGATCCCTAAGGTATGTACGTGGGAGTGACAGGGCCTGGGGTAGATGGAGGGTCACTATAGTTTCGGTCTATGCCTCCCCGAGGTTACAGGCCAGGACTCTTCATGGGGTGACTGATATTCTATTGGCTACCCCGGGTGCACTACACATTATAGGGGGTGACTTCAATGACGTCGTGTCCATCCCTATGGACCGCTCAGGGATCCGTATTGACCAGTCCTCTATTACGCAACTGCCAGGTTGATGGACACCCTGGGTCTGATGGATGTGTGGCAGCAACTCCATCCAGACATCAGAAGGTATTCATACTATTCTGGCGCACACAAGGAGCACTCTCGATTGGATTATGTCTTTCTTCCACGGAAGGCCGCGGGTACTGTTTGTGAGGAGGAGTATCTGGCATGTGGGATCTCTGATCACTCCCCCCTGCTGGTTAGGTCAGGGGGGGACCCCTGAGCGGGACGTGGAAACTGGAAGTTGACGGCTTGGGACCTGCAGAACACAGAGGTGCTGCGGGGTGTCCGGGCTGATACAACAGAGTATTTTGTGGAAAATGTAGGCTCGGTGAAATTGGGAGATATCGTGTGGGAAGCCTATAAGACAGTGCTCCGCGATAGGACCCAAAACCGAATAGCTTGGGAGAAGCGGAAGGCACAAGAGGAGCTCACGACTTTGGAAACCCAAATTTTGGCCCTAGAACAACACTATCTTGTGAGACGGGACTCACAGGTCCTCCGGCTTCTGACTGACGTGCTTCAGCGCTACAGAGCTCTAGTAATGGAAGAGGCTAAAATGCAGGCGCAGGCGACCCTTCATAGGTTATACGACGTTGGGGAAAAATCTGGTAAGCTCCTGCCCTGGCTCAGCCGTAAGGAATTGGACGCCCGATGGATAGAAAGCGTAGTGGACCAACAGGGTCAGACGCAAAAGGGAGACGCACAAATAGTACAGACATTTTCCTCCTATTTTAAGGATTTCTATGAGGCCAGGGAACTGGGTGCCCCGGAGGAGATCCTAGCATATCTAGCCACTATTCAAACCCCAAGCTTAGCGGATGAGGATAGGGAGGGACTTGAAGCAGGTATATCGGTGACTGAACTTAAAGAGGCAATAACTAAACTGCACCCTGTGAAATCCCCAGGCCCGAATGAACTCCCAGCTGAATTTTATAAAAAAGGGGTGGACCTACAGGTGGTGCACTTATTAGCACTGTTTAGTGACGCGGCCCAAGATGGTATTCTCCCGCTAGATCTTAGATTGGCCACGATCATCCCCATCCATAAACCGGGAAAGCCCCCTGAAGATTGCGCATCTTATCGCCCAATCTCCCTCCTCAACATAGAGGTTAAGCTCCTTGCAACGGTATTGGCCCTCCGTCTACGCCAAGTAATCTCAGGCCTGGTACATTGAAATCAGACGGGCTTCTTACCAGACCAGGCAACCAGACAGAACCTACGGCAAACCCACAATTGGCTCATGGGGGTGCAAGGCCGGGATGATCTCCACATGTTCCTCTCCCTGGGCATGGAAAAAGCGTTCAACGCTGTCCACTGGCCCTTTTTAGAGGCGGTTTTGGTCAAGTTTAGCATTGGTCCCAAATTATGATGTTGAATGGGACTCCTATATGCGGACCCCAGAGCGCGGGTTAAAGTAAATGGACTATTACCTGAGGACTTCCACATTGGAAGGGGAACCTGACAGGGATGCCCTTTGTCCCCCCTACTGTTTGCCTTCACAATCAAAATATTGGCCTGTGAGGTCAGACAGACAAGGGAGATCCAGGGGTTTCAAATTACGCCAACTGATTTAGAGGAAGAAAAGATTTTGCTCTATGCGGGCGACATCCTATTATATGTTACCCAACCAGCTGTCACGGTCTTTGCATTGTTCAGGCTCCTGGGCAAGTATGGCTCCTTCTCGGACTATGTGATAAACTGTTATAAATCGGTCCTGTGTAGCTCGCGGGTTGAGGAGACGTGGCCTCCTCTCCCTGGAGCTCTCCAGGTTACGTAGACAGGATTCACGCATTTGGGGATCTACCTCACCACAGGTAGAAATCTCTCCTACCAAAGAAATATCCAGCAAATCATAATAAATTTTGCAGCTCATGCTCTTTTTATTATTTTCATTGCAGATGCTCAGATGGAAGTAGATCCACATTAATATACATGTTTCAAAATAAACATCAGTACACTTCTGATTGAAACCATGGAGCCCTCCGATCCTCTCTAGGACGTACAAGAAAAATCAATCTGACAACATCAGTGGTATTCTCTCCACATATCTACAACTTAATAGAGGAGGCACTCATGTGAACCATCTAGGCAACTGCATTTTCTGTTATTCCCTCCCCCCCCCCCTAGAACAAACATCATAGTATGCATGAAAAATCATCTTAACAACTCTTGTTCAGAACTTAACTGCGCAGTCGTAGCAGTGGCACCATATAGTTCCTTCAGTCCCCAACCCCCACCCCGCCCGGTAGACATTTAGTATAAAAATGCTCGTCCATCAATGCGTTTCTGTTACATCAGGTTCAACTCATGACGTTCACCTCGGCCCCCTCTCGACCCCCCCTACAGCAGCAGTCATGATCATGGGCCTCCTACTCCCAGCCCTCCATCCAACCCGTGATAGTGTCTCCATTTCGACCAGACCTTTTTAAACTTATTCGGACAACCTCTCGCTTTATGTCACCCGCTCCGCTGCCATGTATAGGTCCAGCCCTCTCCTCCACTCTTCCACATTAGGGACATTCTCTGCCCCCCAATACTTTGCAATATCACGCTTTGCCACTACCAGCGCCATGGTCAAGAACACCAGCACCAGGTCGTGGGAGATCAACATCATTAGTCATTCCCAGGACGGCCAGCTTGGGCTCCTGTTCAAGCGGGACAGACAAGACATCTTTAAGTTCAGTAAATATGAGGGTCCAGTAGGATTGTATTCTACCACACGTCCACAGTACATGAAAGAAATCCCCTCCCTCACACTGACATCTTAGGCATTTGGCATCCAAGGTTCTCCCCATTTTAAACAATCTCACCCTATCTAGATATGTTCTGTGTAGCACATTGTATTGAATTAGACGGAGCCGGGATTTAATAGCCACCTCCCTGGGGTGCATTAAAACTGTGTCCCAATCGATATCCTCAAGTGTGCCTACATCTTTCTCCCAGGTGTTTCTAAGATTCGCCAAGTCCCCCAGCATGTTGTTGGTAAGTGTTTTGTATGTGAGCGATACGGCCTTATTCGTTATCCGTTCCTGTAGTAGTCTACCTTCCAGCGGGGCATACTCGGGAAGGCCTTCTAAAGTCAAGGCCTGTGCCCTCCACGCATGCCGCAATTGGGTGTATTTATAAAACTGTGTTCGATGTAGACCATATTCTGCCTGTAAGGTCGCGAAGGGTTTCAATTCTCCTCTAGCGATTACATCTCCTATCGTGGATATCCCGATATCATCCCATCTCTTAAATCCGGTAAGTTTATACAGCTCAGGGAGCCACTTGCAGTGCCAGAGCGGAGTCTGCCTGGTAGGCGGTTTATACCATCCTGTGCGTCTTGTGGCCATTCTCCAGGCGCGGAGTGTGATGTTCGCGGCCGGGAGCAGCGACTTCGTCGCTGATCTGCCGTATAAGTATGTTAGCAGAGCATGCGGGGATAGTTTGGCCCGTTCCAGTGCATACGTGGGGTGGTCCGCCGGGGCATGGAGCCAGTCGTTAATGGGGGCTACATGTTCCGCCGAGTAGTAAGCTTCAAGATTGGGGAGCGAGATTCCACCACTATACTGATGGCGCTGAAGGGTAGTCAACGCTACTCTCGGCTGTTTGTCCAACCATATAAAAGCTCGAAGGTCTGCATGGATTTTACGTAGTACGCTGTCTGGGAGCAGATAATATTCATTGTGTAAGGCGTAAAGGTATTTGGGTAGCACTATCATTTTATACATCGCTGCTCTGCCCAGAAGTGTCAAGGGGAGTTGTCGCCAGCGATCCATATCCGATGCGGAGTTCACGAGTATTCTCTCTACATTTTTGCGGCGCAACAGTTGCCTGTCTAGCGTGATGTATACTCCTAGGTATTAAAAGCCTTCCTCAGATACTACCAGCCTATCCGGAAGCGCCTCCCCGCGTGCAACTCCTCTGGGGTCAAAGAGGACAGATTTGTGCCAGTTGATGGCATAACCGGAGTAGCTGCCATAGCGCTCCAGCTCTCTGAACAGTTCGGGCACTGTGGTCTCCGGGTCAGCGATGTATAAAAGGACATTGTCCGCGTATAGGGATAGTTTTTCCTGCGTGTCGTCGGTGTCAGCGACCCGGAAGCCAGAGATCCAGTGGTTTTGCCTAATCCTGGCCGCCAGCACTTCAATTGTTAATGTGAAATGAAGCGGCGATAGAGGGCAACCCTGTCGGGTGCCTCTTTAGATATTAATTTCGCGAGAGAGCCTACCATTGACCCTCACCCTGGCACGAGGGCTGGTATATAGAAGTTGTATCCACGTACGGAATTTTGGACTGAGGCTGAATTTTTCCAGCACGGCCTCTAGGAACGGCCAATGCACCGAGTCAAAGGCCTTCTCGGCATCTAAGGAAAGGAACCAGTGTGGCGGTTCCCTACCTCTCACCTCCTACAGCCAGTTATGCGTGCGCCTGAGGTTGAATTTCCTGGCCCGGTCCGGCAAGAAGCCAGTTTGGTCTATGTGTATTAGGTCAGGTATTACCGTCCTTAGCCGTCACGCCAAGACCTCCGTATTTAACAGGGAAATGGGTCGGTATGAGGCGCAATCCTCGCGTGGTTTGCCCTCCTTATGTATAGGGATAATGATCGCCATGGCGAGGTCAGCCGGCAGGCCTCCTTCCCGGCAGGCCTCAGTAAAGAGGTTTTTCAGTTGGGGTGCTAGTATATCATCCGTACCCTTAAAGAATTCCGGGGGAAAGCCATTCGGTCCTGGAACCTTGCCCGGCTTCAGTCCCGAGATGGCGGCTTTCACCTCCTCCAGGGAGATGTCGGCCTCCAGTGCCGGAAGGGCTGCAGCGTCCACCACAGGCAGAGCAACCTGTGACAGGTAGAGAAGGGCGTCTTCGCACGTGCCCAATGGTCTGGCTTCATAGAAGCGTTCATAGTTAGTCGCGTACGTGTCTGCAATATGAGGGTCTGAGCATACCATCCTTCCCCTGTCGTCCATGACTCCATCCACCCACCTCGCCGCTCTCTCTTTACGACTAAGCCACGCCAAAAGTTTGCCCGACTTATCCCCTACGTCGTACAGTCGATGAAGTGTTGCCAGGTTTTGCGTTCTTGCCTCCTCTGAGACTAATTCCCTATATCGCCTCTGGGTGTCTAGAAGTTTACGCAGTGCTGTGGTGCTTCTAGTACGAAGGTGTTCTCTCTCTAGCTCCACTATATCTCGCTCAACATTCCCCACCTCCTCCTGCTGTTTCCTCTTCTCCTCCCCTAATCTTCCGTTTATTCTGTCCCTCATTACTGGCTTCAGTGCTTCCCATAGGGTCACGGCTGTATCTACCGATCCGTCATTGTCGGCCAAGTAAACCCGGGCGTCAGCTCTAATGCCTTTAAGTACTGTTTTATTTGTGAGGTCCCAGGCGGTAAGGCGCCACGAGGTCTCTCCTCTATACCCAGAGCAGCCCACCGATACTAGGAGTGGCGAGTGATCAGAGAGACCCCTTGCCAGGTATTCTGCTGTGTCATCCATGGTTAGTTCCTGCCTGTGTATGAATACATAATCCAGCCTAGAGAACACCTTGTGTGCAGCTGAGTAAAAGGAGTATGCAATAGCGTCTGGGTGTAGCAGTCGCCAGACATCAGTCTAGCCTATTTCAGACATTGTTTAAGCGAGGGGGGTCCGCAGGCCACGAGTGTTGGGCGTCCCTTATCTATCCAAACCCTTATCCATCACATCATTAAAATCTCCACCCACTAACTGAATAGAGTCTGAGGTGTCTAGGAGTATGGTCGCTAGTTTCTTCAACGTCGCTGCCTGCAACTTCGGAGGCGAATACACTGAGACAAGAGTGTAGGTGCGTCTACGCCAGGTCCCCTGTACCCCTACACATGTTCCCAGTGGGTCACCCCATGTACGGGTGATACGAAATGGGGAGGTATTCTCAACAATGATCGCTTCCCCCCTGGAGCCAGTCGTGTACCCCGCATGTCCCAGCACTTTATATCTACCCCTCGCTATGAATGCACAGGCCGTGCCTTTAAGGTGAGTCTCTTGTAAGTAAACGATGTCTGGGCCTATTCTCTTTAGATAGTTACTCACCAGTCCCTGTTTTATTTTGTTACCCAGACCATTCACGTTCCATGTTAGGACCTGTATTCTTCCAGTATCCATAGCTGATGCCAACAGTGTATTTCCATCCGGGCATTGAGGTCAGGAGACCTCCGGTGTGAAAGTACTGCACATAATACCAGGCCGCTTGACTGCAGATAACCAACTCATCCCCCCTACCCCCCAACCAAGACCCCTCCCCGCAAAAAACGGTATCAACTGTTCCCCCCCTTCCAACCCCCTCCCCACCTTTTCCCCCCATCCAGCCCATCCATTAAACCATGTACAACTAGGACTTTCAGGCAGTAAAGGTCTGTCGCCCACCCACTAGATCTTATATCAAACTAGCCCCAGGGTTCAAACGTGAGCTCCACAGGGGCTGCCAACTCCGTGAGTGTGTTGTGCTCCGAGTCCTGTCGTATCTGGAGCAAACCAGACCACATGTCCCACAGCAGCACCCCTCAAGTACCTAACTGAGTCTATGGAAAGAAAAGAAGAAAAGTAAGTACGACTTTCATGGTATCAGCAGCGGCATGCTGCCGACACGGATGTTAGTCCCAAACCTCTTCACGAGTGCGAGTCTTGTGTATCAATGTCCTGTTCCTCTGTTCCACCAGTCGCCCCCTGCTCCATCTCCCGGATCAGCACCTCCAGCGGGTGTGTTGAGCGGTCCGTTGCCTCATCCACCTCCGATAGTGTCTCATTGTCCAGTTCTCCCTCGTCAGTTGAGCGCAGAGGAGCTTGACCTCCGGTTCTTGTCTCTTGATTTCCCGTGGTAGCGGAGGAGGCATCGCAGTCTACTATTCCTCTGCCATTCAAACGGGGGTTCAAATAGGGTGACGGTTGTGAGCCGCGCCGCATTCGCGGGATCTGGGATCTCGGAGGTTTCGGTGAGTTCCTCTGAAAGTTAGCTGCTGCGAGCTCCGTTCGGATCCTGCGGCCCTCCTCCTCAGCTTCTCGAAGTAGGGGTCTCTCTTCCAGCCATTGCCAGGCCTCTTCCAGGCGGCAGAAGAAATGCGACTTTCCTTTGAACATCACCTTTAGCTTAGCCGGGAAGAGCAGCATATATGAGATATGGAGGTCTCTGAGTTTCGCCTTGACCGAATCATACGATCTTCTCAGCTTCTGGACATCCTGACTATAGTCCGGGAAAATCATGATGTGCGAGTTTTCAAAGTTCAGCTCACCCGCCTTCCTGGCTTCACGGAGAATGAGGTCTCTGTCTGCGTAATTCAGAAAGCGCTCAATGATCGGCCGCGGCCTCGCCCCCTCCGGCGGCCTCGCCAACAGTGCCCTGTGTGCTCTTTCGATAACAAAACAGTTAGAGAACTGGGCATGCGGGAAGGTGGTACGCAGCCAGTCTTGAAGAAAGGCTGCCGTGTCAGTCCGTTCAATGCCCTCCCTAAAGCCCATGAAGCGGAGGTTATTCCGTCTTGCCCTATTTTCGGCGTCATCCACCCTCCACAGCAATTGCCGGTGTGACGCCTGTAGTTCCGCCATTTCTTTGCGGAGGGTGGTGACGGAGTCTTCCGTTTCACTGATTCTGGATTCCGCTGTAGTTACCCTCTCAGTGAGGTTGCGAAAGTCCTGGCGCAATAGCAACACTTCGGATCCCACTTCGCCAATTTTAGTTTCCAGCGCTGCTCTGAAGTCTTTGATATCAATTCTAGAGGCCTGAATCGCCTCTAGGAGTGCGGCCACATCAGCGGGTTTTTCCGGGGGATTCTGGGGTGGCTCTTTCTGCGATTTCGCCATGGTATAGTTCTCAATGGATTCTTGCCGGGCAGCTCGTGCAGGCGGATCCCTTTTACCCGTGACTTCCCATGTGCCAAATACAAATGTTCAGGAGGGTGTAGTACACAGCAGGTGGGGGGGCCAGTCCCAGAGACTCCCTCACAGCGCGCCCGTCCCGCACACAGTGTTCAAAAATCGGGCACCACCGGGTAGTACACAGGGGAAAACAGGGGTCAGATCCTCACGCAGTATGAGCTTAGCTGGTAGTCCCTACACCGTAGCGTGGGGGCCCCCGGTCGGTCAAGCCCGCTCCGGTATCCAGAAGCTGTCCGTGGCATCCCAGGGTCCAAGGCAGTTCCGCTCCGGCAGGGGCCGCTGCATAAGCAGGCTCTCCTCACCCCACCGCGACGGGTCCTCTGTCGCACTCCGGGCCGCCCCACCGACTGTAATCACCGGGTGCGGAAGCGCCGAGCGGGCATCCGTCTCTCTTCTCTCCGGGTCTCTCCGCCTCTCGACTCCACCCGCCGGCGAGCTCTCGGGCCGACGCGCCGCAGCTCGAATCAGGGCTGGGCTGGCCGTTTCCCCACAGGCGCCATCTTGCCTCCACAGCGCCGCTCCAGCCTCCGCTCCGTCTTAGACAGTTTTCGGGCTCCGATCGGCAGAATAACCAGCTAAGTCGCGTTCAGTACATCCACAATGCTTCCGGTTAACGTTTTGCAAGGTTTTATGCGGTTTGGGATAGAAATGATCGCCGGATTTAAGCAGCGGGCCGGGAGCCGAGCCGAGGCACGTCTCACTCCTCCATGCCGCTGGCCACGCCCCAGATTATTACATTCTTATAATCCTAACTGACTCAGGGAACATGGTAGAAATTCGAATGTAGTATGCCTGAACTCAGAATAATAAAATACATCTTTTAGTAAAGGTTATTTTAATATTCTGTGTTTACAAATACCACTTTTAGAAATCAGGTATTTGCTTGCCTAACCATTTGAGCCTGCCTCTGCTGGGTGTGTATTCCTTGTCTGGGTTTGTGTGTGACAGGGCTGGGGAATTCCAGTAGACAGGCTGGGGCAGCCCGGTGGTGAATAGAGAGATCTGCATCTACATGGGAGGGAGGAGTCACACCTGGGACCTGAATAGGGCTGGGCCTTCCCTCTACAATGCTGGCTCCACCCCCTGTGGCTTGTCTGATGTCTCTGCCCTGCGAAAGGAGAGAAGGAATCATGTCAACAGAGTGCTCCAGAGCTGTATCTTCCCTCCCCTGTGCTGGCTCCACCTCCTGTGGGGCGGCTGATTTCTCTGCCCTGCACAGTGAAAGGAAGAGGAGAGTCATGTAAACAAAGTGCTCAGGAACTGGTTTGGACTAGGCAGAGTCCTCTCTGCCTTCAGAGAACAAAGGATTTTGGGGTCCCTGATCCCAAGAAATTAGATCACTTCTGGAACAAGAAACCTTTCTGCCAAGGAGAAGAACCAAGGAAGCTGCAAGAGTTTGGACTGCCCCTCTGCCAGTGTGCTGTTTGCTGGGTTGGCCTGCAGTGGTTGCTTCATTGCCAAGGGAAAGGAGAAGGAACTTTGTAAGGACTTTCTTCTACAGAATATTCTCCAAGGGTTTGAACTGTGCTTGCCTCCTGCTGAAGTCTCAGGGACAAAAGACTTCACCTCCAGCTCTCTGTTGAATTTCCTTGCTGGGAATTCTGACTCCAGTCACTTGCGTGCCGCTGGGAGCTGACGCATCGAGAAGTGTGTCACCGCCGCAGCTGAAATCGTCGAACGCTGGAAAAGCGAGCCTTCGCCGCATCTCCCTGGAAGCGTGTGTTCATCGAAGCTGTCTGCTGTCGCATCGCCACATCAAGGGAGCCATCTTCTCGCATCGCAACTGGATCATCGCATCACCTCCGCCGGTAAGGCTCATGACGAGTCCCCTACTCTGCGCAAGCATTGAGGCAAGACGCAACCATTCCCCGGATCACGGAACCAACGCATCTCCCGTTTGCAAGCTATTTGTTCACTTTGCATTACGCATCCTGGTACTTTGTTGAGAACTTTGTCGCACTGAACAGCAACTTGATCTAAGAGACATCTTTTAAGTAATCTTAAGTGTAGTATTGTGGATTGTTGTCGTTTGTGGTCTTGTGTTTAATTGTATATAAAGAATACTTACTTTTTTATAAAACCTGTGTTGTGTTCATTTGTAGTGTTATCACTGTATTACTGTGTATATTCACAAATGCTTAACACACTGCCTCTGGGATAAGCCTGTCTGCTCGTGCCAAGCTAACAAGGGGGTCAGCAGGGGTTATTAAGGAGTGTAATCCCCTTATCCTGACTTAGAAGTAAGGGTCCCTATTTGGACAAAGGTGAATACCATTGCCAACTAGAGACCCCCAGATCTAACATTTGTGTTCAGCGGTGAGAATTTGGACCTTGCATTTGTGTTTCATATACAGTGATTGGTGTACACTACTAGTGAGCGCAGACCAAGCGCCACCACATACTTTTTTTTAGAATCCTTTTTCCTTGGACTGTTAGTTTTTCCTGAAAACTCCCAATTCCTACTACCATGAGTAAACCAGCATCTGTTGCATCTATGGATCTCGATTTTGAGGAAGAGAGGTTGGAAACCTACACTGTGAAACAGCTCAAGTATCTCTGCAGGAAATGTAAAGTTGCTACACCAGGCATTTCTAAAAAGGAAGACTACCAAATGGCGCTGACGGCCTAGGTAGAAGCCAGAAATGTCCCTGATCTTGTGGTGGAGCCTGTTGGGGATGCAGATGGGCAAATTGATAGGCCAGTGTTTCCAGCCAGGGGAGGGGTGCCGTCCCCACCTGGCAGCAGCATCTCTTCCAAAGACCTGTCCCCCAGAGAGTTGGAAGACAGGGAAAGAAATAGGGCGCACAAGCTGGAGTTGGTTAAGCTTAAGATGGAGAGTCAGAGGGAAACAGAATATCAGGTTGTCTTTGGAAAGGGAGAGAATGAGAATGGAGCATGAGAGAATGTTTGAGGGAGTTAGAGACCAAGGCCAAGGTCTTAGAAATCAATCCCACTGGTAGCAGCGCACCATCAGTGCCTTCACAAGGCAGGGTACATATTCCCAAGGATGTCATCAAAGATTTTCACAAAGGTGAAGATATTGGTCAGTGGTTTGCAGCCTATGAGATAGCCATGTTGGCCCACCGGGTCCCTGAGAAGGAGTGGGGTTGTGGGGACGCTTTCTGACTGAGGGGGAAGGATACTTTGTTAGACCTACCCAGTGAGCATAGGATGTCTTATCACCACATGAAGGAAGCACTGATGACACGGTATGGGTTAACTCCAGAACTCTATAGACAGAGGTTCAGGAATTGTAAGAAACTGGAGGGAACCACTTGGGTAGAATATGTGTCTTACTTTTGCAGAGCTACGGATGGTTGGGTGAGGAGTAGCAATGTTGATAATTTTCAAGCGCTCTATGATTTGATTGCTAGGTTCACTTATCTGTTAACTGTTTTCCAGAGCTACGCCAGCACCTTATTGATAGCAAGTTGACTAATCCTAAAAAGCTTGCTGAAGAGGCGGACCACTGGGTCAGTACCAGGGTCCACAAGGGTCTTGTGGGAGACTCCGCCAAAGGTGGGCAGGGTCCCCAGCAGAAGAGTGGGGGGACAAGGGTAAACAGAGGGAGTTCCAAAAAGGTCCCCAAAGTAATTCCCAAGGGAACCAAGGTAAGGGCTCCAAGCCTACCCCTGAAAAGAAGTCATGACCCCCAACAGGTAAACTTGTTCATAGGGGGCCTGTTACCTGCTTTCAGTGTAAGCAGGTGGGACACCGTTGGTATGATCCCCAGTGTCCTCAGAAAGGACAGTATGTGCCACCCCGTGCACCACCCCGTCAGATGGCCAGTGTTGCCTTGGGTAGGGAGCAGATGGGTGCCCAAGGTGGGTGGAGTCCCGCAGAAATGTCCCTTGTCTCATTAGGAGACTTTGAGATGGTCCCTAAAACTCAGCTGCCTGAGAACACTAAAAAATACAGGCAGTGGACGCCAAGCTGTCATCGAATGCCAATATGGCCAGACTCATCCTCGACATCCCCCGACGCAGCCACATCTCCGGACATCTGAGAGACCTGCACTGGCTCCCCGTCAACAAGAGAATCACCTTCCGTCTCCTCACCCACGCACACAAAGCCCTACACGACCAAGGCCCGAGTTACCTCAATAACCGCCTCAACTTCTACGCTCCCAAACGCCACCTCCGATCGACCAACCACGCCCTCGCCGCCGTCCCCCGCATCCGAAGAGCGACAACAGGAGGAAGCTCCTTCTCCTACCTGGCCGCCAAGACCTGGAACACCCTCCTGACCGACCTTCGCCTGACCCAAGACCACCTCTCCTTCAGGAAGAAACTCAAGACCTGGCTGTTCGAGCAGCAGCGGCACAGTAACCCCCCTCACCCCCCCCCCCCAAGCGCCTTGAGATCCTCCGGGTGAGTAGTGCGCTCTATAAATGCCTTGATTGATTGATTGATTGTAGTCAAATCCATCTTTCATACAATGAAAACATTTTCCCACACCTAGAATTCCTCAACAAGGTACAAGTGATGCTTTCTCATGTGCTATCTAAGCTGGATTAAGCTAATGGTCTATATCATAGATAACTATGACAAGATTGCAGGGAATTCCGAAATCTGAAGCTTAAGTATTTATATATATAAAGCCATAAGCACACTTTTCACCTCCCTTGAGGTCCCTACACTGATTACCAGTTGCCAGAAGATCCATCTTTAAGCTGCTTTTTATCACCCACAATACAAACAATACATGGTAAAGAGCCACTTTTCATCAGAAAGAAAATCATCAAATACATACAACAAAGGAACACATGCTCTAGAATGGCTACTCTCTATGTGTTACTATTCTTGTGGAGACTCAGGTGTGATAATACACTCACGCTGTGAGGACTTGGTTGCACTGTACGTACCTGAACCCAAGTCTTCACAAGGTAATCCCTTCCTCAATGATTGAAAATTACTTCAGAAAAATATTTGTATGTATGTATGTATGTATAAAATATTTTATTACGCGCTCTGCTACTACAGAGTATCCTGGCACGATATGTGAGCTTAAACAGGGCCAAACCAGAAGGAGAAAGAAAAAAGCAACTAGATACTGAGATTAAAAAGGTGGGTTTTTATTTGCACATTTTTGCATTTTTTTTAATTTACCTTGTGGGGATATGTGTTTAAGCATGTGTGTTTATTCACTAGACAAAAGGTGGTACTTCAGTGTTAAACACATTAAGGAATTTAAACACACTTCACTAATCTGATCTACAGGTTAGCCATGGATAGGAGAGTAATTTGAAGTGGAAGGCGCATCTGCATTAGAGGCTTGGATTTTTTCCAGATTAAAGTCTGCTGCATGTTATGTAACCATTTCATTTTATGTACAAAAAAAGATCATATCAAGTGATTTTCTATTTTTTTAAGATGTACATTCTCAATTATTTTAAAGTATGACTATTATGAGAGGCTGGTTTAGTAAATGGGGCTCATTTTTGTAAGTGTAGCATCCTGCACTAATTCAGACAACCGTTATGGGGATTTTAGTCGTCTTAGACAACCTTAGAAAGCTCTGTAAGTGGAAACTGTGGAGAGCAGAAGTAGTGTAAAGCAGCTTGTTTTACCAGTACTTAATCTTATGGTATAGGTTTAGTGAAAAAAAATCACATAGTGTAGTTATAAAAATAGGTATTTTATTACAAACACTCACTAACACAATGTATCATCTCCTACCCAGAGATATAAACACAATATGCACAATACTTAGGAAATAGAGCACGTAAGTAGCACAAATACACTCCAGGCACAGACCAAACCATATACTAAAATAGTGGAATGCGAACTACGACTCAAGGCAAGAGTGTACCCAGAAGACGTAGAAGTGCTGGGGACCAACCGAGGTAAGTACCCAGGAACTCCACTGAAGTCGTGTGCAGAGTGGAAACACGACTGTTTGCTCAATTTAAGTCAATGGGTAAGTCTCTGTTGCAATTTGTACAAAGAAGGACCCTTTCAAGTGGACCGTGAAGAAACCCTGTGGAAGAAAGAAAGTTGAAGAGCCAGCCCACCCATGAAAAGCCTAGGAAACAGGATACCTACACCAGGGAAGTCTGGAGCATAGTTGCGAAGTGGCATCAGAAACCGTTGTCAAACTCAATGGAGGACTTCAGGAAGATGCTGCTGACAAGGAGGGTGAAAGTGTTCGGTGGGCCCCAAAGGGGGATTCAAAATGAGAAGTACCTGCAAGCAGAGGGGACAGAGTCTATGCCACTCAGGGGTGACCAGGAGACACAGAAGATGAATGTCCACCGATGTCGGGTGATGCAGGAGAGTTGACAATGACCTTGCAGCTGCAGCTGTGTAGACCAGACAATGCTGTTGGCACCCATGAGTACTGTCCCACATCGTATGTCGAGAGTTGGGGCGGTGTCCTTCGGGAGGACCAATAAGCTTTGGCAACTGGCAACTGCAACTGCAAACAACGTGGCAAGCAAAAAAGGTGTGGTGTCGGGATCAGTAAGGTCCTACTCACCGCAAGGAGGGGAGTCGGAGTAGGCCTGAATAATCAGGGGAGCCCACTGGAGTCAAAGCCGATCTTCGAGAGGACCCACAAGTCAGAGGCACAGGAGTAGCAAGAGGACATTGAGCAGCTCACCCAAGATGCAGGCCCACGGTACAATGGATGTGGTGAGGGCAACGATCTTGGCTGCAGGAGATGCTTGGAGTTGGGGCTTCTTGGAACCCGAAGATCTCTGAGTAAGAGAGTCAACAAGCCTTGGTAACATCAAGTCGATGCGGTGCACAGGGGTTCAGTTCCAATGGTTCCTATGACAGTGCAGGCCTAGAGGGAGTTGTAGAACCACCACCTGTATTGCTGAGACTTTAGAAGTCCATGGGACTCCAGGACCAGCAGACCAGTCAGCTGTGTTATGGTGCCTGCAGATGCAGGGAAGTGACTCCCTCACTTTAAGGGATATTCCTTCAGCTGTCATGAATGTCCACAGGCCTTATAAGGATCCTGTGTGGACCACAGGCACTGACATTGCAGCAGACTAGCAAGACAAGACCAGGAGCAGCAGGAGTCTTCCCAATTGCAGTCTTGGTGCCCATAGCAAAGTCCAAATTGCTCAAATGGTCAAAGATGAAGTGGTGTCTGATCTGAATCTTGTGCCACAATGAATCTATGGACCCACCCACAGGTAAATCCTTAAGTACCCTTAGGAAAGGGTTGGGATGATTCAGGGGTCCCTCCCAGAGGAGGGGCTCGACAGTGGGAAGGATACTCCTATGTACTTTTTCCAGTTTAATGCCAGAGCGGAAGCCATCGGCTCCCTGAACTGGTTTGAGCAGGAGTATGCAAGTAAGGCACCAAATATGCCCTTCAAGCAGTCTCAGTGGCTCTGGCAAGCGCCCCCACCCTGCCTCAATACACTGAACCCCATCTGGGAGGTGGTCACACCTCCCTGTGACAGGATATCTATTGTTCTGCCTTCCCCTGCTCAAGCTTGTCTCAGCAGCAGGAGGGCCAAAACATGTCTCTGGTCGGGAGCAGCTCTGGCTTGTTGTCCGGTTCTGTAAGACTGGTACCAGGAGCACTGAGGGCCTCCCGGAGGTGCTTTACCATGCATGGAATCATACCGCCCACACCGTTTACAGTGTGATGGTATGATTCCAACATGTTTAATACCAAACATGGCAGGGTTCGTTACAGCCAGTTTAGAGGTGGTCATTGTGTAAAGATGCATAGCCACTCTATATGTTATGGTGGCCGCAGCACTTACAACCCAAGAGAATGGACTCTGAAGGTGGTAGGGGTGCCCCTCATGCAGGGACACCTTCACACTTAGAACTGGCCACCCTGCCTTCAGGATTGAAAGGCCTGCCTTAGGGGTGACTTGTAGGTTTTAAGTGTAGTGACCTCAGATATACGAAAGCGTATATCTGTTATAAGTGGTGCTAGCACCAGCTTAGTCTGGCTGCATTGGCATGCTTGTAGTCACAATTTGAGTGGTTTCTCAAGGGTGGCATAGTTTATGCTTTATCCCATGGGAGACCCCTGGTGTACCAATGCCCTGGGTACCTTAATACCATATACTAGGGACTTACAAGGGTACAGAAGTAGCCAATCTGGAGTCTACCTAGGTACTCACCATGTCAGATTTAGGGAAGAAGCACAGAGACTGGAGTCTTGATTAGCAGGATCCCAGTCAGAAAACATAATGACACCAGCAAAACGTTAGGGTGGCAATGAAAGCAGATCCTACTTTACTACAACTTTAAACTGTCTATTCCAGTTTTCTTTTTTGCCAATTAGTAGATGTAGCTGCTTACTTTAACATTTATATGTGACTATGCAATATGGGTGTTGCAGATACTGCTACTATATGTGGGCTGGACGAATGAGGGAATACTCTTATATAGCACTAACGGCTCTGTAAAACATCAATCAATCAATCATGTCCTTGTAAAGCATGACTACTCACCCATGAGGGTCTCAAGGTGCTGGGGAGGAGGGGAGGTGCAGGTTTGAGTCCATCAAGGAGTAGGTCTATCGAAGAGCCATGTTTTGAGGTTTCTCGTGAACTAGTGTTGCGGAAGCCTTCTGGATGTTTTGTTGCTTGCAGGTTAGGTTTATATTTATTCTGGCGTAGAGTGCGTTGCCCTAGTCAAGTCTGCCGGTGATGAGGGCATGAGTGATGATCTTTCTGTGCTAGAGTGGGATTCATTTGAAGGTCTTATGTAGGTGGCGGAGGGTGTGGAAGCAGGAGGATGCAACAGAGTTGATCTGGCGATCCATTTTGAGTTTGAGTCTAGGATAACTCCAAAGTTGCATGCGTGGTCCATGGGCGTGGGTGGGCTTCGGAGGGCGGTGGGCCTTCAGGTGTTGTTCCAGGCATCGGGGTGTGGGCCCATGATGAGTACTTCCATTTTGTCAGTGTTGAGTTGTATGCAGCTGCTTTTCATCCATTTGTCGACTGCTTCCATGTCTTTTTTAAAGTTGTGTTTGGCTGCGTTGGGTTAGTTGGATAGGGAGAGGATGAATTGGGTGTCGTCTACGTTTGAAACAATGTTGAGCCCATGGGTTCTGACAATGGGGGCGAACGGAGCCATGTAGACATTGAATAGCTAGGGGCTGAAGGAGGATCCCTAGGGGATTCCGCAGGTGGTTGGTGTAGGGTTCGAGAGGAAAGGAGGGAGTCTGAGGCGCTGCATTCTGCCTGAGAGGAAAGAGTGGATCCAGTCGAGGGCCTTGTCCCGGAACACTGCGTCGTGAAATCTGCGTGTTTAGGCTCAGTGAGAGACTGTGTCGAAGGCCGCTGAGAGATTGAAGAAGATGAGGGCTACTGTTTCTCCTCTGTCCAGGAGGGAGCGGATATCATCTATTGCAGCAAGGAGGGCAGTTTCTGTACTGTGGTTTTTTCTGAAGCCAGATTGGAAGGAATAGAGGATGTTGTGCTCTTCGATGAAGGTGGCGAGTTGGCTGTTGATGGCTTTCTCGATGACTTTCGCTGGGAATGGGAGCAGGAAGATGAGTCTGTAGTTTTTTAGGTCAGTGGGGTCTGCTGAGAGCTTCTTCAGGAGGGGGTTAATCTCGGCATGCTTCCAGTTGTCGAGGAAGGCGACGTTCACTACAGAGCAGTTGATGGTGTGGTGAAGCATGAGTGCGATGGTGTCTGCAGCTCTGTTGAAGATGTAGCGGGGGCAGGGGTCTGTGGGGACCCCGGAGTGGATTGACTTCATCGTCTTCAGTGTGTCTTCGGTGGTGAGGGCTGTCCAGCTGTCAATCATTGGCTTGAGGGTGTCGGGGTGGCTGGTGAGGGTTCAGTGTGTTGGCTGTTTTCTGTGAAGTTGTCGTAAATGTTCTTGATTTTGTGGTGGAAGAAGGTGCTGAGTGGGTTGGACAAACTCCTTGATGATGCTGAAGAGCTCTTTGCTGTTGTGCTTGTGTGGAGATTCTGATTTTAATCCCTGTTTTTCTCGTATTTACTGATGAGTTGGTGGTGGGTGTTGGTGGAGGCTCTGAAGTTGTTGTGGGCTTCTGTAAATTTGGAGTTCCTCCAGGCCTTTTCGAGGTGGCGCCATGTGCATCTAGATTCTCGAAGTTTGGTGGTAAAACATCTGGCTTTCTAGGCGTGCGTTTGGTTTTTCTTCTTGGGGGGGGCTATTGTGTTGGTGCTGTCGGAGATCCATCTGTGCAGAGTTCTGGCTGCGGTGTTGGGGTCGTCATCTTCTGCAATGGTTGGGGTGAAGTTGCTGAGCGAGGAGGTGAGCTGGTCTTTGGTGATTTGCTTCCAGTTTCTTCATGGGAGCAGGTGCTGGAGTCTGTGAATGGTGAATGTTCTGAAGGTGAAGTGGATGCATCGATGGTCTGTCCACAGGAGTTTGGTGGTGTGGCTGAAAGTGATGGAGTTTCCTGTTGTGAAAAGGGGGTCGAGGGTGTGTCCTGCTGAGTGCGTTGGTTCAGTCACGATCTGGCGGAGTGCAATGTTGTGGAGATTGTCCTGGAGGGATGTGGTGTTGGGGTCTAGTTGGTTGTCGAGGTGAAAGTTGATGTCTCCCAGCAAGGTGTAGTTGGTGGACGCGATGGCTTGCGGGGAGATGATGTCCGTGAAGTAGTTGGTGAATAGTCTGCCGGATCCGGGGGCCGGTAGATGAGGGTTCCTCGTAGGGTGGTGGTAGGGCTGGCCTCTATCTTCAAGTGTAGGTGTTCCATCAGGTCTGTGGGCTCGTCGGGAAGTGTGCTCAGCCAGAGGGTGGATTTGTGGACGATGGAGATTCCTCCTCACGGGCGCGTGGGGTGGTCCTTCCAGGAGTTCTTGTATCCTTGGGGAATAGTGATGGCGATGTCCGGTCCTGAGGTGGTGTTGGTCCAGGTTTCAGTGAGGAATGTGACGTCTGGGGTGGTGCTGAGGAGTCCCAGATTTCTGTGGTGTGTTTGTGGAGGGATCAGACATTGAGGAGGATGCATTGCAGGGTCTTCAGTGCGGTTGTGTTCTTGCGGGCGGGTTGTGCTGGATCCGTGGTCCTGGCGGTGCTGCAGGTGTGCCGGCAGCAGTGACAGCTGAAGGGTCTGTGGGTTTTAGCTAGTGAAGCTAACTTGCAGTTGTTGCTGGGACCGGGGTTGAGTGTGTGGAGTGCCACTGGGTTTTAGCATTCGTGGTGCCGAGGTCCATGGTTCCTGGTGCAGGTCGCGTTTGGGTTGCGGTTGGGTTGCGGTCGGGTGCAGATGGGCTTGCCTTTGGCATGCCGCCCGTTGCGCTGGGAGGCGGGGAGGGGAACTGGCTTGGCCTAGTCATGCTGACGGGGAGGGGCCGCGGGGGCAGCAGCGGTGGGAAAAAGTGAAGAAAGTGATAGAAAGAGTAAAAGGGTGAAAAAGATAAAGGGTGAAAAATGAGGAAACAGAGCAGAAAGGAGAGGATGAAGGGGGCATAAGGCGGAGCGAGAGAAGGAGTCAGAGGTCCACTGGACCACCAGGGATGAGACGCAGGTATAACCTGCGTGTGGAGGAAGGCTTCGAACACCAACACTACGGGAGTGCAGGGGCTCAGGAGTGCCTCACTTAATGGTGGAGCTGAAAGGGTGGCAGAGCAGTTTCACTGACAATGAGTCAGTGTTCTTGCTCGCCTGTCCCTGCAGCGGCCGCCATTAAGTAGGGGTCAAGGAGGGCTGGACAGCTGGGAGGCAGGAGTGGGGAGGGGAACTGGCTCAGGCTGGTCGTGCTGGGGGAGGGGCCACGGAGGCAGCAGCGGCGGGGAAAATGGGGAAAAGTAAGATGATGGCAAAGAAAGAGTAAAAGGTTGAAAAAGAAAAAGGGTCAAAAACGAGGAACGGAGCAGAGAGGAGAGGATGAAGGGGGCAGAACGCGGAGAGAGAAAAGGAGTCAGAGGTCCACTGGACCACCAGGGATGAGACGCAGGTATAACCTGAGGGTGGAGAAGGGCCATGAACCCCAACACTACAGTAGTGCAGGGCTCAGGAGGGCCTCACTTAATGGTGGAGCTGCGAGGGTGGGAGAGCAGTTTTATTAACAACAACATACATTTTCTTGACCATTTTCTTGGGCATAGAGAATTAGACATGCAACATTTTCCAGCTCTCACAATAGTTTCTGATGTAATGCATTAAACAAATGCACTTTTGCTTCTGAACTTAACCTCAGACCAACTAGAATTTACAAAATGAAATTAAAAGCAGCAAAACAATATAATAATTAAATCATTTTTATGCATTGTTCAACTTGGCCCTTTTGGCAGGTTTACCCCTAAACTTTTTGCATTTTAATGTGACCTGATACTAGTAGTTTTTGGCTTCTGCGCACTTAAGCACTGTGTCCCAGTGTAAAGTGCGTGCACAATCTGAGTGCGTGTGGTGAGATTGGACTGCCCTCCCAAAGGAATGCATGGGGATATGTGTGTCCATGGTAATTCCTGGTGTGAGAGGAGTGCAGGGGCGAGTAGGTATGTGCGAACTTGTGAGAATAAATGCTGCTCAATGCTGTGTGTAGATTTATTGTGACTGGTAGAGAAGTGCCACTTTCAGAAGTTGGCACTTCTGTGTGCTGTGTGTCTGCCTGCCTGATGTGGAGTGCGAGTCTGGCGTGTGATTGCGGCAGACCCTGATGCAGAAGTCTAGCCTGGGACCAGGGTTCAATTCCCCACCTCGGCGGGTCTTGGGCTCAAAATTCCACGGACCTGATAATTCTCGCCTTGGTGCCTATTCCAATCATGGAGTCCCACTCTGCAACTCTGGGCAATAGCTTGCTTAATCTCCACAACGGCCCCCACAACACTAAGGATGCCTGGCCTCTACCTTGGGGGTGCCCAGGAGTGGACGCCTCACAGGGAAAGCCAGGATGGGTTCCACAGCGGTATTCGCACAAGCGCCTTGAGACCCTTGCGGGTGAGTGGTGCGCTATACAAGTATCAATTTACATTTACTGTTGTTGGACATAGGGCATATGAGCCCTGTGAGAGGCCAGTTGGCCTGGGGCCAGTTTTCAGGTGTTGTGCCTCCACTTGGGGCACACTGTGTTTATCCTTAAATGTGATGTTTACTGCGCAATGCCTTTATACCCTGTTTTATAACTCTACCAGTGTTTTATGATTTGGAGGTTGTTTTGCATAGTATGGTTTATGCTAGTGAATTGATGTTTCACTGCGTGATGTATGCCTAATGTGATTAGTATTGCGTAATGTGTTCCTAACCTTTACCAGTGGTTACTGGTTGTGCTCTATAATTATTATTTTGTGCTTCAGTTACTCTATGTTCTACATCTACTATTTCTACTTTGTGATAATTCTGATAGTGTTCCATGTGGCCCTGTCATGTGTATATAATCCCCTGTAGATACTGCCCAGTGCCAGTTGGCACAGTGTATATGTGTGATTATGATCTAATGTGTTTATGGTAATACAGAGGCTATTTTCTATATATAACCTTGTGTGGAGTTCCTTTGTGGTGTGCCTGGTGTGTTGCTGCTGTTTGTGGGGGTGAATGGGGGATGTGTTCCCCAGTGGAAGAACCAGTGGGTCAGGGACCAGCCAGTTGGACTGAGTCCCCTTGGAGTGACCATGGTGACACCACTTTTGACTGGTTCATCTTCCAGGGGTACCACTCCAGTTGGGAGGATGCAGATCTCTGGAAGGGGGTGCAGAGGGAGGGAGTCCTCGTCTCTGATCCTGGTGCAACCTGAGTGGTCTGGTTCTCCCCTGGCCCTACAGTTGTAGACAAAGGAAATATGTGCATAAGAAGGGGCTGTGACCCCATGAAAAATGTTCTCTTTTGTTCCTGTGTTGTGGGGGAGTCCTGCTGCTGCTGCAGGGTGCCAGGAGGAACCGCCACTGGGGACTGCCTCCCTGCTGGAGGGCCCTGTGAGCTGGCCTGCCTGGAGCCAGCCTTTGCCCCACTTTCTTCCACAAGACTTTCCCTGGACTGTGTACTACAGCGTCTGGGGAGCGCTATATCCTTAGTGCTTGGAGAACGCTTTATTTTTCACCTTCTGAAACTGCGCTTGACCTTGGTGCTGGAAGTGCTGAGTTTATGTCCCCAGGAGGACGGCTGATGGCCTGCAGCGCGAAGCTGCACCGTGTGGGATTCCCCCGGCAATTGCTGCTCCTCAAGCAGGTGCCCACCCTTCATCTCTATGCTGAAAAAATCCAAGCGGGAGCCCCCCTTGAGGCACCGCTGACTGGTGCTAAAAACCGAGCGAGAGCCCACCACGCATCGGTACCTCCATAGCAGGTGCCTAACCCGCATTGTGTGCCGTTGTTATACCGCTAGCGGGTGACCACCCCACCAGGGGCTTTTGTGCTTCACAAATACCCCTAGCGGGTGCCCACTCCACAAGGGACTTTGTACTTTTAAGCCGGAGCCTACCCCGCATTACCCAGATCAAAAACCCAAATCACCGCCACGAACCGGAAAACACAGGAAGCCAGGCAACCTGTGTTGTGACGTGTACGGGGCCTGGCCAAGAGAAGAGGAAGTCAGGAAGAGGACGGGAGCCTACCTCGTGCTCCTGCACCGCCGGGAGAAAGCCAGAGTCTCTCCCCGGGGCTCCCGAGAGCGAGGCAGAGCCCCGGACTGCCTGCTTGTCAAGGCGAAGTGACCCAGAGCCTCGCGGGCTCCATAGCAAAGTCCTAGTCCCGAGGAGAGGGACCGGGTGAAGTGAGCCTTGCAGCAGCGCGGGCCTCCCCTAAGGATTAAGAGCCCCGTGCGCCGTCTATTACCTGGAGCCTCTGAGGCTCCACAGGAGAAGTACCGCCACCCAAAGAGAAAGCGGAAACCATGTGATGTTTATTTAAATGTTTTAAACATTCAAACTCTCACTCGTGAACAAGAAGGCAAGTCCTTCGAAACGCGTTGAGTTGAAGCGTCATTGAATACACACGCTTGATGGAATTAAGAGGCCTGGACATTGGTTTTGTTCGTCTGACAGAGACACCGAGCCGGTGGATATTTTGGGAGTCTTAGCCCGTTGCTGTCAGTGGCAGAGGCTTCATTACGAACTGTGAGAGTGGACTTTATATATATATTATTAAACAGAGAAGGGTCCTTCTTGAATCACTCCCAATGTCAGGTGGCGCATAAGCCGGCAGAGCCCCAACGCCGGTAAAGGTTTCGACAAAGTTAAAAAATAATTGTCAATGCGCACTCAGAGAGATGAAAAGTAATCACCAATGTATTCCAGATTACCTCTACGCGTTTCGTGGTCGTGGTGTCTTGGTCACATGATAATTTTCGTTTGACGCAAAAGTGCATAAATAAAGTTTTGACATTACAAGTGTGAAAGTGTAAACATAAACGAGGTTCAGCAAGACATACTGTTGTAACTGTGAACAAAAGCGCCATCTTGTAACGGAGAACTGAGCTTAAGTATTGCTGGCATACTTGATGTTAAGCAAATCCCTATTATGATTGTTATAGAAAATGTGCATTAACATGATCTACATATCTTACATTATGTTGAGTGAGCATCATCGGCCAGATTCATCAAGCTTAATTCCTCTCGCAAAGGGCCAGATTCTGAGAATCTGGCCCTTTGCGAGTGCAATTTTTGCATTTGGGATTCATCATCCCAAATGCAAAATTCGCTATTAAAGAATTTGCACATTTGCGAGGAATTGCATTTAAGGAATCTCTGTTTGAGATTCCTTAAATGCAATTCAGTAATCCATTTTAAAATTGCGAAATCGCAATTTTGGGCTGCTATTTACCACGAGGTCAAACCTCGTGGTAAATAGCGAAAACTTAGAAAAATGCATTCTTTGGACATGTGTGTGCGCAACACCAATGTAGATTACATTTCAGGGGTGCTACAGGGTGTCCTTTGGACACCCCTGGCACCCTTGAAATCGCTTTCTTATTTGCGATTAGGTAATTGCTAATCGCAAATAAGGAATAACTCCCAATTCATTCCTATGGGCCTATGGGAATTTGCTGAATACAATGAAATCATGGAAATAGATGTTTTTAATGACAAGGTAGTGACATTAAGTGTAAAAATGTCGGTACTATATTTTAATGGGTATACTCTCTCATTTTCCAGGTCATGCAAGAATTTTTCGCATTCCAGAATGTATGAACACGTTTGAAAGCCACAAGAGTGAAGAGTGAACATGGGTGCAATAAGCACAATGAAAGTTGAACACTAATGATTAGAGTGAGAAACTTGTGACACAGATTGAAGGTTACCAGCCCACTTGGGCTCAATTGGTATGTTCAATATTGGTTGTTGATGGCTATGTCAATGAATTGTGCGATGACGTCCTCATAAATTGTGTAAAGATGCAAGCAAAATGCACAACCAGCCCACAGGGGCGAGACACCACAAACATGAACATTCGCCAAATTGACAGGAGCCAGTTAATGGACACAGTAAAACTCTAATCCACGAAAGTTTTATGAGACAATCCACTGAATGAGGTAATTCAGTAAAAAACTGAGTCAAAATTACACTAAACAGCGAGGAATGCTTTCTGGCCCACGAAGATGCATTATGGGACAAGCAGTCCCGAAAATGTTAAGACTGTTCTGAATCTCGCAAATGGCTGAAACCAATTTTGAAAAACTAAACACTGGAATGCAACTGTGATGCAATGAATACTAACAATTGTATAAATGTATTATCTGACATGAAGTAATGTTAAATGTTGAGAGTCTGATTTCGCTTTTTATTGTAAGTCACGTGACTAAGTTTCCGTTTTGTTTGTATATATCTTTATTGGTTAAACACAACCTGTCACTCGTGAGCAAGCGGCGAAGGCTGCGAAACGCGTTGGGTGTTGTTGCCTGAATAAATTCACTTGAAATGCAAACTGGGCCTCGACTTGTTGTCTGGTGAGAGGTTTTTGAGACAGCGTGTTCTTGGATATATATATATATATATATATATATATATATATATATATATATATATATATATATATATATATATATATATATATATATATTCATATATTCACTGAAAAAACCATAGGTTATAGACCATATATAGTTAGGAATTAGCATTTACAAAACCTTATTTTACTCACACAAAACCATTGAAATTTGCATATATAGTTAGTTGCACTAACTATATATCGCGCACCCGCAATCCACTGCTGATCATGTCACATATTACATCATTCATGACATGGTCAGTGACATCAAAGCACTCTAAAATATTATTTTACTATTTCCCTTGGTTTTCCCCTTGTTTCTTTTTTTACATATATGGGCCTCCTCAGCCACCCTCAGAAAAGCTAGGGGGTCAGGATATGTCTCCCGTGCCCCCTTATACCCATTCCCAACATTGTTTATCCTCCATCTTGTGACTAAATTCCTCCGAAACACAAGATGGCGGACTCCCGTTACGCTACCGGTGAGCTACCCGGTTCGCGTACCGGGTAGCGCTTCCACGGCGCAAAATCGAAAAAAAATGTATTTTATTTTATTTTTTTGCCCTGCGGGGCCCTTTAATAGCCCCCACATCAATCCTAGGGGGTCAGGAGGGGTCTACCTTGCCCTTTCATTCATTTCCCCCTTTGTTTATTTCCACCTCTTGTCTCTCGATCCTACCGAGAGACAAGATGGCGGCCGCTCCGGACTGTTTAGAATGTTGAGAGTCACCGGAGAGCCAATCCGCTTCTCCTCGCGAAGTTCCGTTATGCGTCTGGTACGCGAACCGGGGCGCTAACCAGGACGCTGTCACAGATATATATATTTTTTTGAAAGTTAATTTCTCAAAATCCACTGGAGCACATATCTTGAGACCTAGCAAAGGCACATCGGGCAAACAGTCTCTACAATTTTGCCAAGTTTCATAGAAATCCATTCAGCCGTTCGAGCTAAAAGGGAGTCCAACCGCCTTACGGAAAACTCAATGTTAAAAACACGTTTTGGGACCCCCCTTTTTTCTCGGCCCCCGCTTGACTAAACCCCCCCAAACTTTCAGGGGACGCTCAGAAACAAAATGTGCCATTTTCCTGAAAATTTCAGCCAATTCCGTCCATTAACGCCAAAGTTATTCAACATAGAATTTTCAGAAATCCCTATTCAAAAAAAATCCTAACTATATATACCTACTGGCGACCGCCAGTAGGTAATATATATATATATATATATATATATATATATATATATATATATATATATATATATATATATATATATATATATATATATATATATATATATATATATATATATACATATATATATATATATATATATATAACATTTCGATGGCAAAATTAAACCCCTCATTTTGTTCCTTTGCAAATTAAATGTTTTAAGTGTTAACACTTTATTCCAATCAAGATGACTTCAGGTGTGCCATACTTTTGTCATAAGTAAGACTGTTAGCGCTCTAGTTGTTCTTTAGAACACTCTGGGACATTCTGTCACTGGGCTATAGTTGGGCTACATCTGGCTGATATTTGGGCTACATTGGTTTTTTTTTGTCTCTGGTGGCCATCTTTGGGGTACATTGGGCTACATTTGGGCTCTAACATATATATAGCCCAATGTAGCCCAATATATATTTTTCAAAGTTAATTTTCGTAAAAACCACTGGAGCATAAATCTTGAGACATAGCAAAGGCACATCGGGCTACCAGTCCCTACAATTTTGCCAAGTTTTGTGGAAATCCATTCAGCCGTTCGAGCTAAAAGTGAGTCCAACCGCCCTATGGAAAACTCAATGTTAAAAACACGTTTTGGGACCCCCCCTTTTTTCTCGGGCCCGCTTGACGAACCCCCCCCCCCAAACTTTCAGGGGACGCTCAGAAGCAAAATGTGCCATTTTCCTGAAAATTTCAGCCAATTCCGTCCATCAACGCCAAAGTTATTCAACATAGAATTTTCAGAAATCCCTATTCAAAAAAAATCCTAACTATATATACCTACTGGCGACCGCCAGTAGGTAATATATATATATATATATATACATATATATATCTATATATATATATATATATATATATATATATATATATATATATATATATATATATATATATATATATATATATATATATATATATATATATATATATATATAACATTTCGATGGCAAAATTAAACCCCTCATTTTGTTCCTTTGCAAATTAAATGTTTTAAGTGTTAACACTTTATTCCAATCAAGATGACTTCAGGTGTGCCATACTTTTGTCATAAGTAAGACTGTTAGCGCTCTAGTTGTTCTTTAGAACACTCTGGGACATTCTGTCACTGGGCTATAGTTGGGCTACATCTGGCTGATATTTGGGCTACATTGGGTTTTTTTTGTCTCTGGTGGCCATCTTTGGGGTACATTGGGCTACATTTGGGCTCTAACATATATATAGCCCAATGTAGCCCAATATATATTTTTCAAAGTTAATTTTCGTAAAAACCACTGGAGCATATATCTTGAGACATAGCAAAGGCACATCGGGCTACCAGTCCCTACAATTTTGCCAAGTTTTGTGGAAATCCATTCAGCCGTTCGAGCTAAAAGTGAGTCCAACCGCCCTATGGAAAACTCAATGTTAAAAACACGTTTTGGGACCCCCCCTTTTTTCTCGGGCCCGCTTGACGAACCCCCCCCCCCCCAAACTTTCAGGGGACGCTCAGAAGCAAAATGTGCCATTTTCCTGAAAATTTCAGCCAATTCCGTCCATCAACGCCAAAGTTATTCAACATAGAATTTTCAGAAATCCCTATTCAAAAAAATCCTAACTATATATACCTACTGGCGACCGCCAGTAGGTAATATATATATATATATATATATATATATATATATATAACATTTCGATGGCAAAATGAAACCCCTCATTTTGTTCCTTTGCAAATTAAATGTTTTAAGTGTTAACACTTTATTCCAATCAAGATGACTTCAGGTGTGCCATACTTTTGTCATAAGTAAGACTGTTAGCGCTCTAGTTGTTCTTTAGAACACTCTGGGACATTTTGTCACTGGGCTATAGTTGGGCTACATCTGGCTGATATTTGGGCTACATTGGTTTTTTTTTTGTCTCTGGTGGCCATCTTTGGGCTACATTGGGCTACATTGGGCTACATTTGGGTTCTAACATATATATAGCCCAATGTAGCCCAATATATATTTTTCAAAGTTAATTTTCGTAAAAACCACTGGAGCATATATCTTGAGACATAGCAAAGGCACATCGGGCTACCAGTCCCTACAATTTTGCCAAGTTTTGTGGAAATCCATTCAGCCGTTCGAGCTAAAAGTGAGTCCAATCGCCCTATGGAAAACTCAATGTTAAAAACACGTTTTGGGACCCCCCCTTTTTTCTCGGGCCCGCTTGACGAAACCCCCCCCAAACTTTCAGGGGACGCTCAGAAGCAAAATGTGCCATTTTCCTGAAAATTTCAGCCAATTCCGTCCATCAACGCCAAAGTTATTCAACATAGAATTTTCAGAAATCCCTATTCAAAAAAATCCTAACTATATATACCTACTGGCGACCGCCAGTAGGTAATATATATATATATATATATATATATATATATATATATATATATATATATATATATATATATATATATATATATATATATTACCTACTGCCGGTCGCCAGTAGGTAGTTATAGTTAGGATTTTTTTCAATGTTAAATCTCAAAATTCTATTTGGAATAACTTTAGCGCCGGTTGACGAATCTGCCTGAAAATTTCCTCAAAATGGCCTCGTCGAGCTCCGGTCCTTCCCTGAAAGTTTGGGGGGGATGCGTCAAGCGGGGGCCGAGATAAAAGGGGGTCCCAAAACGCGTTTTCCCCATGTTAATTTCCATAGGGCGGTCGACCTCACTTTTAGCCCGAACGGCTGAATGGATTTACACCAAACTTGGCAAAATTGTAGGGACTGGTAGCCCGATGTGCCTTTGCTATGTCTCAAGATATGTGCTCCAGTGGATTTTGAGTAATTTAGGTTCAAAAAAATATATATATCTATAAGCGTGCCCCGGTACGCGCTCCGGGGAGCGCACCGGGCGCGACACCCGACTTGCGCGCAGAAAGCTGATTGGTTCTTGGGTGTCTGTAAATATTCGAAACAGTCCGGAGCGGCCGCCATCTTGTGTCTCGGTAGGATCGAGACACAAGAGGTGGCCAAAACAAAGGGGGAATTGACCATAAGGGGTCAGGGTAGACCCCCCTGACCCCCTGGGTTTGATGTGGGGGCTATAAAAGGGTCCCGCTGGGCAAAAAAAAAAAAAAATTCAATTTGCGCGGGGGGAGCGCCCGGTACGCGCACCGGGGAGAAAAGAGCATAGCAGAGTTTAAAAATGTAAGTCATTTTTTCTTTTTGTTGTTTTATATATTTTTTTTGTTTTTTGGAACATTTTTTTTTTTGGGATTTTCAGAACAATTTTATATTTTTTTGTAGTTTTTCTGGGGTGAAACAAAAGACAGAGAATTGCAAACAGCTCAATTGGAGCAAAAAAATAGAAAAAAATTAAGGTTGCTTGCTGCAGTGATGGTTGTCTGCAGCTCGATTAAGTAAAGTGATGCTCTGCTCACCATAAGATATAGTTTTGTTGCAATATATGCAAACAAATTTAAATTTGGAAAACTTGGTTTGAACATTAGGGACCATCTCCCTAGCCTCGTCACCGGATGAAGTGGGTTGGTTGGAGGTGCTGGAAGTAGACGGTTGGGGAGGGTTCAAGGTCAGTTGCCTGACTTCTGCTCTTGAATAATTGTTTGGGTGCTTCCTCTGCATGTGCCTTATCATCGTGTGGTTCCCAAACGAATATTTTTTATTTGGGTTCCCTCTTGACAGTTCTTGGTCACAGATGAGGCAAGTCACCTTTGCTGCATTTACTTTCTTGGCACCCCTTGGCATTTTGAAAAACTCCCAAATAAAATGTTCTTTGGGTTTGTATGGGGGAGTGTCCTCTCCTCCTGCTCCTCTTCGTCCTCCTCTTCTTCATGACCACCAATGTGGTCTTGTGGTGGTTGTTGTGGTGGTGGTGGAGGTGGTGGTGGTCCAGATGCACCTGCAGCTGCTACTACTGAAGCCATTTCTCACAGAATACAGGTCTTCTTCACTCAAACAACAAAGTGAAAATGAGGAAAAAAGGTGGGGTCTTTCATCATTTGGAAAACAAAACTGTTGTGAACCAATCAAAAGTGTTATTTTCAGGTCACATGACCCGACGCGCTTACGCTACGCGCCCCGGGGCGCCCCCAGGGGCGCGTCGAGTAAGCGCGTCGAATGCTTCCGGGTGCGTTTACGCCGTGCGTATGACGCGGACGCGGCTACGCGATACGTCACAATCATGTTTTCGTTCGTGACATTGGCGCTAACGGGACGCTTCCCGGTTCGCGCACCGGGGCACTTCAAACAAGTACGCTCTCCGGGGCGCTCACCGGGGCGCGCACCGGGAGCGCTCCAAGGCAAATTTTTTTTTTTTTTTTAAAAAGGGGAAAAATTGTATTGCTATACTCAAGTGGTTTTTACGTAAATTAACTTTCAAATAAATATATATTGTGCTACATTGGGCTATATATATGTTAGAGCCCAAATGTAGCCCAAATGTAGCCCAATGTAGCCCAAAGATGGCCACCAGAGACAAAAAAAAACAAATGTAGCCCAAATATCAGCCATATGTAGCGCAACTATAGCCCAATGATAGAATGTACTAGAGCGTTAACAGTCTTACTTATAAAGTGAGACTTATAGTTAGGAATTAGCATTTAAAAAACCTATGAAATTCACTGAAAAAACCATAGGTTTCACACCAGTTATGGTTAGGAATTAGCATTTAAAAAACCTATTAAATTCACTGAAAAAACCATAGGTTTCACACCAGTTATAGTTACCTGGAAATTTTACTGACATAAAACCATTGAAATTCCATGTTATAGTTAGTTGGACTCACTATAACTTGCGCGTGTAATGCACTGCTGATGACGTCATATATTACATCACTCATGACATGGTCAGGCCCGGTTCTAGAGGATGGGCCCACCACCCTGGGCCGTCTTTCCTGCTGGGGAACACCTGAAAGGCTGCTTACAGCCCGAATGTGACTCTCAGCAGGTCACAGAGTCAGCCGTTCCCGTTGTCATGGGCAGAATGACAATGGGCCGGCAGAGGAGGCACAGCATGGTGTATCTCCCCCCATCCCAGGCCTCAGAAGATGATGTTGAGTCCTTGGGGAGCTGCTGATGCTTTCCAGCAGCACAATCAGCAAGTCTTAGGCAGGAGACGTGAGCTTTAGTCCCCCACAGCAGGCCACAACGATCAGATAAAAAGCTACGGGCGCAGGTGGGGGCGTTTGGGGAGTGAGGCTATTGCCAACACTCTTAGTTTAAAAACTGTGAAGTGACAGACCGGATTGAAATTGAAAGTTTAATTCTTATGAAATTCCATGCGTTTGTGCAATGGGGAGAGTGCTGTATACAGCTAAGAGTGAAAAAACTCCAGAAAAAACACTAAGGACTGAAAAAACTACATTTAAAGAACAATATGACTAAAAATGGAAAAAAATGAAAAATCGATTTTGACAATGTTGTAGTGAAAAATGTAATTAACCCTCCATGTTGAGACAAAGGGAGGCGTAAGAGCAGAGGAGAGATAAAGAGAGAGACAGAGCCAAAAGGAAAAATAAGAGACGGAGTGGGGAGTAGAGACAAACAGAGAGGGGGAGAGGAAAGAGGGAGAAATGATTGACGAGAGAAGATAGGAAAAAAGGCGAGAGGGGAGGGAAATAATGATAGATAAGCACAATGAGAGAGTGGAAGAGGGGGAAATGAGAGAGGGAAACAGCTAAGTAAATGATGAAGTGAGAACAGACTAAGGGCCAGATGTAGGTAGCTAAATAATCGGTAACAGCCGAAAATCAGTGATTTTCCCGTTACCGACCGGTATGTAGCCCTTTCTAATGTAGGAGGCTGGAAATAAGGAATCGGTAAAATACTGATTCCTTATTGTAAGGAATCGGTAAATTACCGAATCCTTAAAGCCTATGTAGGTAGCACTCAAGTGAGTGCATTTTTGCTTTAAGGATTCGTTATTTACCACCAACTACAAGTTGGTGGTAAATACCGAATACCTTTCATAAAGCAATAATTTGCTTTTTTCAAGGTGCCATGTGGCAGACATACATATGTGCGCCACATGTGCACACATGCACGATTCAGGGGTGCAACAGGGTGTCAATGTGACACCCTGCCACCTTTTAATATGATCCAGCTATTACCGATTCGGTAAATACCGAATCGGTAATAGCGAATGGCTTCCTATTCATTCCTATGGGCCTCCAAGCCCATAGGAATGAATGGGAAGGTATTTATCAAATCGGTATTACCGAATTGGTAATAAAAAATATTACCGAATCGGTACATTTTACCGATTTATTACCTACATCATATTTACCAATTCCTAAATACCGAATCGGTAAAATCCGGTATTTAGGAATCAGTAAAATTATATTACCTACATCTAGCCCCAGTGGAGAGAAAGTTAGAGCAAGAGATTGGTAAAGATAGGGTAGGAAACTAAAGTGGAGAAGGGCGATGGCAAGGGTAGTAAAAATAATAGTGAATAACAACGTAAAGGATGGATGCAGAAGAGAATTATTAGAAGTTTCCTGGTCAGTAATAATAAGGAAAGGATGAATCACGGCCTCACACACACTTCTTAGTTTTAACTTTCAGCAGCCTACAGCTTGATTTAGAGGTTGGTGATACCTCGAGGAAGTGCCAAATCAGGAGTAGAACCCAGGAAATATGACACTATCACTTCAAGAAAAGGATAGTTTGGTAAAAGAAATGCCACATGTGGAGTCTCGACGGTATCTAACAACTCCTCAAGAAATAGGTGGATTTTCCTTTACCACTCAACAATAAACTTTCTTTTGATCTAATGCCTACTAAAGGTTGAACAAGGCCTTTCCACTTTCCTAACCTTTAGAAGCACGCAGAACTGAAAGCACTCACAGGGACAGGAATCTATTTAATGTCTACAGAGAAGGGTCTTCTGCAAATGACAAGGTGTATTAGAGCAGGTAGTTGGCATAAGAAGACAAGAATAGGAGAATTTTCAATACAGGAAAAAGAACTGACGTAAATCTCAAAGAAGCAATAGGAATTTAGAGCATGGGGACTAAGGACATGGGAGGTAGATATAGAACGGAGTATAGAGTGTGTATGGGAGACAAGTGAGAAAGAGGGGTCAATTATAGACTAAGAGTGAGGGAGGGAAATAGCCCTGGGGCAATTGAAATGGGAAAATCAGGGTAACAACGGGAAGAGAGAGAGAGGAAAAGAGGGATGGATAACGAAAGAGATGGATAATGGAATAGAGTATGATAAAGGAGGGGCTAGTAGAATGAGAGAAAGACAGAGGAAGGGAGACAGAATGAAAAGTTGGTATGATATATGGACAGACATACAGCCACTTTGAAAATCTAATAGATGTGGTGTTACGCCGTGGACTGGGTCATGACCTACGCACCTCCTGCCTCATAGCTGCAGACCATAACTTGGTCTGTGGCACCTATTTCTGGACACTGGGCATGCCGCAGCTCAGTGCGGCGCCCTGCAGTTTCTTTTCTGGGTGCAAAGACGCGCCATGAAGCACTTCTCTTTCCTCTTGGGGCACACTGCCTCTGTAGGCAACGGCCATACCACCACTGTAGGCCATACCACCATAAAAGCACCTGATCTCGTCTGAAGTTAAGCAGGGTCGGGCCTGGTTAGTACCTGGATGGGAGACTGCCTGGGAAAACCAAGTGCTGTAGACTTACCTGAATATTAGCGTGATCTTAATATGAGTTGCCAGCAGTCATGGTTAGGGGCTATTTTTGTAATGTTCCTTCCTTCCAAAATTCCTCTGTCTGGTTCCCAGAGTGCCTTGAGTACTGTTTTTTCTTCACCATTCCAAGATGGAGGTTTTCTAACTTTTTTCCTTTTTCTTCCTGAACCAAGATGGTGGTTCTCCTTTTCCTGTTGCGTCACTTCCTTGCTGTCCTTGTGTGTATATATAAGGGGCTTGAATTCTCATTTTTCTTGCGTTGCAACACTCTTCGCTCCTGTTGGTGTCTCTTTTCTCCTGTTGATATCTATTCGCTTCTGTTAGTGACACTTTTCTCCAGTTTGGTATTTCGGTCCTGTGGGTTCCTTCTTCTGCAATTCTCCTCTTCTTCCCAGGTCTGTCATCCCCTTGCTGACTATCCTCCTTTTCAGGTCCTGTCGCCTAGATTCTAGAGTCACCGCTTTCATCAGAGGTTTTTCCCTTGGGGATGTTTTTTTAGTCTCTGAGACTCCTTTGGGAAGGCACTGTCTGCCCTGACGTTGACTTGTTATCAGCACTTTGGCTACCAGAAAGGGTTGATCCTTCCTAAACAAGATAACAACTCACAACTAGCACTTCAAGTATGTTGTTGCTTCTTCCATTAAGGGGGAGATGTGAATGCTGGGAGCATCACCTCTACAGGGATGACAGCCAGAGGCTAGAAGGGAAAAAAGCAATATCTCATTAAAAACTTGGATGGCCTCAAAAGAGATGGGAGAAAGACCCAGGCCTAGTTAAAAAACGGTTTTGAACATGATGGGGAACATGAATTATCTGTGCGTTGGTTAGCATAACTGGTGAGTTGCATTGGTTTTGCACATTTGGCAAAACCATAGCTCAGTTTCTAACTGTGTTTTATTGCCTATGTACTTAGAAAGGGAGGATAAATAATTGCACAGTCTGAATTATTTTATTAGGCAGGGGTGTGTAAAGTTTTCAGAGGGCTTACTGCACCACACTTTTAAACTTCAATGCTTTGTAAACTGCAAAGTGAAATGAACATTTTTTTTTTAAAACATAAAAAGCTGCAAAGAGATGTGTGGCAACAGGAACATAAAGCCAGAAGCAAAGCAGGGAAAATAAAGTAGGTCCCTCGTTGTTTGATACTTATGGTGTTCAAAATGTCAAAAGTTGACAATGTAAGTACCTAAAATATCAGATCTTTGCAATACATTGTACCACTGTCCATTCCCCGTTCATGTTTCTGGCACACTCATCGATGTTTGTGGCCCACCCATCGATGCTCGTGGCCCTCCCTGAGCAAGAATCATAGAACCGGGCCGGCCTGTATCACCGGGCCTTCCGGTGCTGGGCCAGTGACAGTGTGGTATTATCACTCAGGCAGCGCACGTTGCTGTAGCGGATGCCCATGTGTTCTGAGCAGGGAGGCCTTCAACATTCCTTTTATGGACGCCTTTGGTCCCCTTAATTTTCACAATTACAGCAGGATGTGCCGTTCCCCTGTGAGAAACCCAAGGAGTTTAAACGTTCTCTCACTTGAGGCCTCTCTCACTTCTCTTTGAACTCTAGAAGCTGCAGCAGCTCCTTCCCGACCTCGAGCAGACTGTGGACAGGCCTACTGTCATTCTGTTTGCTGCTGATTATCACATAAAGAATGACAATGGGCCGTCTGCCTTTAACGTGCCTAGCAGATATCCTACCTGTGTTTTTCTTTTTAATTAAAGAGTGTCAGCAAACACCAATAACAAGAGAAGTGGGAGAGGGTCTAGGGGGCAATATTTAGAGACCAGTTGTACTCCATACCCCTAAGTACGAACCTAACTGACTAATGGAAGAACAACGGTCTGAAGAGTGTGACAGAAGGTACCTATGTTGGAGCACATGCAGTTCAACAGTTATACATAACTTGTCCCATCCCAGGCTAGAGTAAGGTTTCCATCAGCCCACCCATTTGGCGGAACTTCGTCATCTGGAGAACCAAGAGAGAAGGGTCACATATAGCCAAGATAGTACACAGGCTACATGTACAAAGGTACTGGACCTCTTACTCTCTGGATGACTCAGCCTCTATGTTTGTTCAAGGTATAAGGACCGGTGGAGTGCAGTGCAAGTGTGATAAAAATGACTAGAAGGACAAAAAATATGTTTATTGGGGATTGTCCTAATGCCATCTAATAAAAACCGCCTGATAGTTTGGGAATTTTTTTTACTATCATTTGGCTAGGAGTGAGGTCAACATGTTTCAGCCGAGAGGGTTAATGACCCGTCTTTCTTCAGGACCTAATAGATGATGTGTGCTACTGCAAATATATCAGTTCATGTGAGAACAAAAATAATATATTACAACAAAGGAAACGGATCAGTGGTTATTAACCACCCTACCAGACATATATCCCATATGTGTTTAGTTCCAAAGTTACTTCCTCATCCCTGTAAAAAAAGAAATATTATCAAGGATAATGCTACTCAGCTTGAGGAGGTGAACGGTAAACAGTGCTCGAAAACAGGGAGGTTCAAACTGTCACATAGTCGTACATACATTGTACACGACTGGTCTCATTAGCCATAACGTACTGATGGTGGAAATTGTAATTTTAATAAAAGGAAGGTACTCACCCAGCTTTTTTTTTGTAAAATTTTTATTTTGTAGTTTGCAAGTGAAACGGAAAAAGGGGACGGGTATAGAGCAAGAGGACCAAAGGGAGAAAGAAAAGGAGAACAGGCGACAGGTCGCCACAAATCCCCACACAGGGGGAGCAATGAGTGGGGAGGAAAAAGTCCGCAAAGGAAGGGGTAGCAGAACTCCAAAGTCCACACTCTAACGCCAGAGGTCGGCAAGGCAACAGAGGCGCGGGCAGGAAGGCCAGCCCAGCATAGCGTCCAAATTATGCCAGGCGGTCCAACAGTAGAGGCAGTGTCCCTGTGCAGGGGGAGCAGTTCCAGCCCCAATCATGATGCTATCGTCTATCCCCAAAAGCAAAGGCAGTCGCAAAGACGAAAACAAGAAGTAACTTCCCCAACTACCCCCCCCCCCTCGTCCCTCCCCAACATTCACCACCCCCACAGTGGTGGCGACATCAAGCACGCTATCCATCTCAGTCACTCTCGCAATCAAATCTGGAAAAGATGAAGGGTCCGCAGTGCAGATGGACACACTGCTGAAGGAAGGCCTCGGGACAGAAATCTCACAAGTGGGCCCCAATTATGCATGAAGTTCTTGAAATTACCCAAGAAAATGTCAGAGAGACGTTCCATGCTCAACAAGCGCCACAATCGGGCATGCCACAAGGAGACAGCAGGAGCAGACTGGGTCTTCCAGGCAGCTGCCAAGGTCATCTTAGCCGCACCGAAACACAGCCACATGATACGCTTATCCGCTCTAGTCTGATGTTCGAGCAGTGGGTCCCTAAGGCCTAGTAGAACGAAAGCCATGGAATCAGGGAGAGGGTAACCCAAAATATCCTTTATGTGGGAGAGAATCTCGGCCCAAAACGGCTTAATGGAGGGGCATTCCCACCATATATGGCTAAAGTCTCCCAGCATCCCACAGCCTCGCCAGCACCTATCTGAAGCCGTCGGGAATATGCGGCGCAATTTAGACGGATAGAGGTACCTATCAAAGATGAGTTTCATATGGGCCTCCCTAAGGTCATTGGAGTGGTTATGCGCTGTCACGTCCCGCCACAGGCCCCGCCACTCACAGTCAGAGATGTCCCTCCCTAACGTAGATTCCCAATGGTCCTGATATCGCGGTCTCGGAGACACAGTAGTATCTAGTAATAACTTATATAGGAAAGAGATCGCTCCTTTCATGGTGGAGGTGCGTAGGAGGAAGGATTCAAATGTCGTCAGGGGCCTGGTGGCGGCATCAACCACTGAGGGCGACGTCGCCCAGTGCAGGAGCTGGAGATGCCTGAATCGCTCCGTTGGCAGAACTCCGTAGTCCCTCATACAGTTGTGGAAAGTGAGGGGTTCGGTGCCATGGAACAGGTGGGTGAGGGCCCTACAGCCACCCTCCCTCCAAGCTTCAAAGGGACCCTCCGTCAAAGCCGGGGGGAAGGCCGGGTTAAAATGAATCGGAGTGAATGGGGACGGGAATGTGGTCCAGCGGTCGTCGCCACTCACCGTATCCCAGACCTTCAATACCGTGCTCGTGGGGGTGCTAATATATGCGTTTCTGGGCCGGTCCACCTTAGGCTTCCAGGCCAGATCCCAGATGGAGCGGCCCGCGACACTCCGATCCATGTGGAGCCAGTGCTTCTCCGAAAGTTGTTGGGACCACTCCACCAGAACTCTCAATTGGGCAGCTTTATAATACAATTGCATGTCCGGGAAACCCACCCCCCCTCCAAGCGCGGGCACCGAAGGACCGCAAATGGAAGTCGCGCACGGCCACCCTGCCAGACATACCTCAGCATCACGGTCTTCAGCCGGCGAAAGTAGTCCAGCCCCACCGGGATAGGCAGAGCCTGAAAAAGGTACAAAAGCCTGGGAAGAAGAACCATCTTGAGTGCATGGATCCTGCCGAGCCAGGAGATGAATTTAGGCTTCCACCGCTCCAGTTCAGCCCGAATCGATGTCAACATCGGGGGGAAGTTGGCCTGGAACAGGGCACCTATGGTGGAGGTCAGTCGCACCCCCAGGTAAAGCAAAGACGAGGATGCCCAAGCAAGCGAAGTGAGCATCTGGGTCTGATGCACCTCCCCTGGGGACAAGGTCATATTCAAAATATAGGACTTATCAAAGTTAACCTTGAAGCCCGCCACTGCCTCGTAAGTGGAGAGTACTGAGTGGACATGGGGTAGCGACTGCGCTGGGTCACGAATGGACAAGAGGACATCGTCGGCGAAGAGCGAGATCTTATGCTGTTCGCCCGTAAAGGGGAGCCCCAGAATGCGCTCATTCTCCCGTATCGCCAACGCCAATGGCTCTATGCTGAGGGCGAAGAGGAGGGGCGAGAGGGGACATCCCTGGCGCAACCCCCGGGAATGGCAAAAACTCCCGGATCTGTGGCCATTGACCAACACACGAGAGGTAGGGCTACGGTAATTTGCCTCAATCATGCGAATGAAGTGGGGCGAGAATCCGAAGGCCAACAGAGTTTGGTGCAAGAACCCCCAGTCCACGCGGTCGAAGGCCTTCTCCGCATCAAGCCCTACCAGCACCGCTGGGATGTGGAACCGTTCCGCCTTTTCAATGAGGTGTACCACGCGGCGCAGATTATCATGAGTCTGCCGACCCTTGATGAAACCAGATTGGTCGGGATGAATCAAGGCAGGCAGGAGATCCTGAAGTCTGCCCGCCAAGATGGAGGAGTACAATTTAGCGTCCAGATTGAGGAGCGCTATCGGGCGGTAAGACGTACAGGAAGTAGGGTCCTTCCCCGGCTTGGGGATTATAGTAATCAGCGCTTCGGCCATGGAATCCGTGGTCCTACCATCAGTCGCCATTGCATTGAAGAGGGAGACTAAGTAATCCCAAATGTCAGAGGCGAACGTCTTGTAGAAGAGGGCCGTGTAGCCGTCAGGCCCAGGGGCCTTGTGCAACTTCAGGGCCTTGATGGCGTCCAGGACTTCCTCCCGAGTGATGGGGGAGGACAGTAGGTCATTCCACTCACTAGAGACTTTTGGGAGAGGGAGCCCTTCCAGGAATGTGGATTGAGCCTCCGGGTCAAGAGCGTCACTCGAGTAAAGCGCTGCATACAAGCGACCAAAGATGGCCGCCTTGTCCGCGTCCCTGTGTTGAACAGAACCCGGGTGATCACGCACCCCTCCTATGTAATCCCATTCGCGCTTGTCCCGAAGTTGCCGGGCAAGATGGCGCCCAATCTTATTGCCCTGGGAGTAGGAGGTACGCCGGAGACGTAGAAGAGTAAATTCCGCCCTGTTGTTATAATGGGCCCTCAGTTTCCCGCGCACCGCCGTCAGGGGCCGTAAAGTCACCCTGGAGGGGTTCGCCTTGTGGGCCTGTTCTAAAGTGGCAAGTTCCGATTCAAGAGCCTCCCTCTCCTCGCGCCGCAGTTTGTTCAGGTGTGCGTTGAGAGCGAGGCAAGTGCCCCTTAATGAGGCCTTACACGCGTCCCACGTGGTGTATACCGAGGTGTCCGAAGGAGGATTGAGGTGAAAGAAATCACCGATAGCTTTGCGTAAGGCCTTACAGGACTGGTCGTCCCTCACTAGGGCCGCTGGGAAATACCACTTGCGCCAACTGTCCCCCCCGGGAGCCCAGTGCAAGCCCAGAACTACCAGGCTGTGATCGGATAGGGAGAGTGGAAAAATATTAGACAATTGTATATCCCCCCGGAGAGCCTGGCCAACCAAGACATAGTCAATGCGGGAGCTCACCCAGCTTTTTGTGGGGGTGCGCCTCACCTCGCCCGGCAATTGCTCGGCGTATGAGGCCCCGCTCTAGTGGGAAAAAGAAAAACCATGGGGGAACAACAAGTGATTACATAATCTGACTTATATACCCCTAGAAAACTCACTAAAAACCTCTATCCTGTGTGCCCACAAACCACGTTATTCCAAAAAGCGGACCCAACTGACCCCTACTGAAGGTGTTGCTTTTAATATGATCCGGATGTTATTGTGCCAAACTCTGTGGTTGCAACCCAGAGTAGGCATGAAGAGCTAGCTATTATCCTCACCAGAAGCGACTAGCTACAAATACGTTGTATTAATAAAAGATGTTAATCAAAATGTTTTGAAAATGGAAAAGCAATATTCTCTGTTGGCCATAGTTATGCTACATGTAGCTTTTATGCCCAAAGAAGCAAAGTAAAGAGTAGTCAAAACCAAAAGTAAGTTGGCACTTTACTAAACTGGCTAGAAAGAAGTAAAACAACACCCCAGGCTGTAGTTCCTTTAAAGCAGCAGAACTCTGGACTAACCTATCCGTCGGTACCTCGTCGCAGTCTGCGAGCAATGTGGGAGGTACCGAGGAAGGTCAGGAGTCCTCTCTTATATTAGCGCTGATTGGAAAATAGGATCTCATTAGTTAATTATCCAATGGAATAACGCCGCTGTCTGTAAATATCGCGGCTTGTACCGTTCTTGTAGGACACCCGATGCGCATGCGCGGTTCCGTAGCACTATTTTCTCCGCGCATGCCCGTTGTGTCTGTCCGTAATACGTATGCGCCGCTATCGCCCTGCGCTTTTGGTAAACTGAGGCGGAGAGGCATGCGCGCTTCTAGCACACTGATTTGATGCGCCTGTGCGCTAAGTATTCACTCGCCTGTGTGTGCCCGCTGCCTAAGGGCTTTCTAGCAGCGTCAGCACAAGTTCTATGAAAACGGCGATTGATACGCAGTGTGTGTATGCCGAGTGTATACAAAAAGTGAGCGGAAATCCATTGATATGCACTGAGAGTTACGTGGATGTCAACATGATCACAAATCGAGAATCGAACACCCAGAACCATCAGCCAAGTGTATATAAGGAACTGAATATGCAAAAAGGAGAATAAAGAAATTGTTCCAAATATGTTGTAAGTCTAGTTCATTATGAGATAGAACTACTTAGAATCTGTATATTACACGCCCAGTTGCTAAGCATATTCATGGACTAAGGGATGTACCCAGCCAAATAGGAAAAGGATAGCTGTATAAGATCGTTCTCTAGGTGCCGTATGGTCCGTGTGTATAAATCGAAGTCCAGATCTCAATCACTTCGAACAAGAATTATCTTGCAGCTCAACTAATTTACATAAGGGGATTGCTTCTGACAGTTAATCTTTCATGTCTAGAAAGGTCTCCCATAGGTTATATGACGGTAAGGTGATTCCAATGGATGGATTGCAACGGTATTAGAGTTAGTAAAGACGCGTTGCTGGGGCAGTTGTTAGTGCTACGTCTGGTTCACAATTACTCGGTGGTGGTATGACGCTTCAAATGTGGCAGGTGTCTAATATGATTGCGCTGCTGGGACTATTGTGATTAACAGTAACTTGGTAATGGTGTAGCACTTCGGATGTGACAAGTATGGAAATCAGATCTGCACCCAGGGAATACTGTCATTCAGACCTTCTGTATCAGTCCTGAGTCTGAAAATCCATCTTTGCTCCCTGATGAACAGAAATCTAGAGATATCAGTCACATGTTGCGGAATCGTGGGGTGTTCAAGTATCACCCATCTCATGTCGTCGGGCTGGTGTTTAGCACTTAGAAAGTGATTGGTTAGACATGTAGCTTGCTTACAGCAGCGTATAGCGCTTTTGTGCTCGCTGATACGCAACTTAATTTTACGGATGGTATGGCCCACGTATCTCAAGGAGCACGGGCAGGAAATCATGTAGATCACACGGTCAGTGTTGCAATTGGTGTGACTACGCAAAATCCACGGCCGGTCAGTCCCAATATCTACGGATTCAGTCTTCATCGTCTGGGGACAAACACTGCACGAGCCACAAGGATAGTGGCCACGTACCGGTGGGAGTCCCCAGAGAGTGTTAGACTCAGATGTCAACTGTCGCCTTGGCCGGGTATGTACAAGGCTGTCACGTAGGCTTGGGCCTCGTTTGAAAGCAAACAACGGTGGCGGAATCTTATCTGTGGCGATGTTAAGGATACACCAATGTTTGCGAACCGTCTTCTGTATTTTATTAGACAGTGTGCAGAAGGTGTTGACAAATGTAAGCCTTTCGGTTGCTGGTTTAGTCATGCTGTGGTCAAGCAGAGCATCCCGATTGACGTTAGAGGCTCTCTTCCACGCTCTTCGTACCAACCGTTTGGGGTACTCTCGGGCCTGGAGTTGTGATGATAGAACTTGGGCATGTTTATGAAAAAGTGCTGATGTAGAACAATTTCTGCGTACTCTTAGAAATTGACCCACAGGAAGATTTTCGCGTAGGGCTCTGGGGTGATGACGTAGGGAGACGGACAGACAGACAGAAACAGATGGAGGCAGAGACAGGGACAGAGGTAGGCAGACGGAGAGACAGGGACAGAGGACAGACAGATAGAGGCAGAGACTAAGACAGACAGAGAGACAGAGAGCGAGACTGAGAGGGAGACAGAGGGTGACAGAGGGAGGGAGACAGAGAGAGAGAGAGAGAGAGGGAGAGAGGGAGACTAGGGAGACAGAGAGAGGGACAGGGAGACAGAGGGAGGGAGAGGGAGGGAGGGAGGTAGAGAGAGAGAGACAGAGGGAGGGAGACAGACAGAGGGGGGGAGACAGAGGGAGAGGGAGGGAGGGAGACAGAGGGAGAGAGAGGGTGGGAAACAGAGAGAGGGAGACAGATAGAGAGAGGGAGGGAGACAGAGGGCGACCTGGATAGACTTTTCTTTGGGAGAATTTTGCAAAGATTCGTTAAACGACGCTAAAGTTATTAGCAAATCAAAAAATGCTTTTCCTATGGAAACTGGGTTGTAACTATAACTACCTAAGTAGGTAATATATATATATATATATATATATATATATATTCACTGAAAAAACCATAGGTTTTACACACGTTATAGTTAGGAAGTAGCATTTGAAAAACCTATGAAATTCACTGAAAAAACCATAGGTTTGACACCAGTTATAGTTAGCTGGAAATTTTACTGACATAAAACCAATGAAATTCCACGTTATAGTTAGTTGGACTCACTATAACTTGCGCGTGTAATGCACTGCTGATGACATTACATATTACATCACTCATGACATGGTCAGTGACATCACTTATGACATCACTGATGACAGACCTCCTTTAAGTGTAATGTAACCCTTAAAACACATATTGGAAAATAGAAATTAACATTTTCAAAAAAATGGAGATACCCATACCAGTTACAACAACCAATTCAGTAATTCCACCATCTATATACTCATTCTCTCATTCACCAACAGTTCTATATAGTCACTCATACATATACTCACTCATCATATGTAGTGATACACCTATACATCCTGTTACACACCGACAATCATCCAAAAGTTACTCACACACATACTCACACATGCAAATAAACTATTGAACATCCATTTATTTGCATATAAAACTATACACACACTACCACGTTACTTCTAAAGAAACTTATACATACTTACTCTCTTAAACAATCACTTATAGAAACACATACTTATTTAAACAGAAACTCTTTCTATCTCTTAGTCTCACATATACTGACTTATATATATCAATACTCACATATACTAAATTAAAACATATCTCGTTACTGATAAAGACACTAGTGAGGCAGGCATTCATTCACTAACATACACATATACACACTCAACCACCCATACAGTCCTGCACATATGGTGTCTTCTAAAAACATACAAAGAGAGAGTTAGTCATTCATGCATCTATGTGATTAGTAATACCCCCACAAAACCATACAAACACTCATACTGATACTAAAAAAACATCTAAGAACCCAAATACCTACACATGTAGGTACTCATCAACCCATGCAGCCACTTATTCACAAAGTGAAACACTGATACATATATTTAAATATTTAAACATTACTCGCTAATATATGTATTCACTAAGGTACACTTAATAAGCCAGTTATCCAATCATTTCTTTTTGAAAAAACATTCATTAAGACAATAATTTAAACATTTATTCTTCTCTCGACCTTTACATATACATATATAAAACATATTTATTTTTTAGAAAGACACACATTCACTGGATGGTGTCATAAGTAATGTCACTGACCATGTCATGAGTGATGTAATATGTAATGTCACCAGCAGTGCATTACACGCGCAAGTTATAGTGAGTCCAACTAACTATAACGTGGAATTTCATTGGTTTTATGTCAGTAAAATTTCCAGCTAACTATAACTGGTGTCAAACCTATGGTTTTTTCACTGAATTTCATAGGTTTTTCAAGTGCTACTTCCTAACTATAACGTGTGTAAAACCTATGGTTTTTTCAGTGAATTTCATAGTTTTTTTGAATGCTAGTTCCTAAGTATGTAATCACGTTCGTAACTAGATAGTGTCACCGCCTACACGTCCTGAGAAGAGCATGTAAAGTCATGTGACTTGAAAACAAGACTTCCAATTGGTTCTTAGTAGTTTCTGTTCTGGAATTTACACAAAGCACTCCACCCACTTTCCTCACAATCTTTTCTACTCTCAAGAGACAACAACATCGAGCATCTTCCGGAAAACTTTGCTGAAATGGCTGCCCTTTCGCATTCATCTTCCGAATCTGAAGGAAATGAGCGACCACCGTTAAGAAGAAAAAAGGAATCTTTCATTTGGCAATTTTTTACTTATCCTGAAGATCAAAAGAAAGTGAATGCGCCAAAAGTACCTGCAAGATATGCAATTCGGAGCTCTCAAGGGGAAATCCAAAAAGAAAATATTCCTTTTCTATACACACCATGCTGCGGCATGTTAAACAAAGGCACCCTGAGCATTATGCAAAAGCATCGACAAGAGCTCTGGCCACGCTATTACCATCAGAGGTGGCCAGCACATCTTCTGGTGGATGACCTGTATCTCCATCGAGTGCTGAGATGGACTTGAGACCATATCTTGCGAAGGTGCACATGAAATGCAACGAGTGTGGAGAAATTCTTTTGTACGGAGAGCAGAGCCTCGTTCTTATTCAACTCAAAATTGAAAGTCATAAATGCCCCAAGAAAAGAAAAATTTCTTTACTTCATTTTCATAGTATTACAGACTGAAAAATGTAGTAGCAACTTTAAGAAATCGAAAGCATCATACGACTTGTTTCCAAAAAAAAAAAAAAAAATACGTTCTTTTCAGAACTAACTATTTCTACCAAAACATGCTCCAAGAGCATCTCATGACATGTTTTTTCGCCGCTTCATTGTAGTGCGCGACCGGGTGCGCGCACCCTCCTATCGCGTACAGGACCTGACACTTGCATGTAAAGTCATGTGACTTCTAAACAACACTTCTAATTGGTTCTTGGTAGTTTCTATTCTGGAATTTACACGCAACACTCCACCCACTTCCATCACTTTCTTTTCTACTCTCAAGAGAGAACAACGTCGAACATCTTCCCGAAGACTTCGCTACAATGGCTACCGTTCCGCATTTATCTTCCGAATCTGAAGGAAATGAGCGACCACCTTTGACAAGAAAAACGGAGGCCACGCTATTACCATCAGAAGTAAACAGCACATCTTCCGGAGGACGACCTGTATCTCCATCGAGTGCTGAAATGGACTTCAGACCATATCTTGCGAACGTGCACATGAAATGCACGAACTGTGGAGAACTTCTTGTATACGGAGAGCAAAGCTTTACTCTAATTAAACACACAATTGAGAGTCATAAATGCTCCAAGAAAAGTTAAATTTCTTCACTTTACTTGGATAGTATGACATACTGAAAAATGTCGTAGCAACTTTAAGAAATCAAAAGCATCAAAACACTTGTTTTCAAAAAAAAAAAAAAAAAAAAAAAAGTTCTTTTCAGAACTAACTCTTTCCACCAAAACATGCTCCAAGAGCATATTAGCTGTTATTTTCTCGCCGCTTTCTTATACTGCGCGACCGGGTGCGCGCACCCACCTATCGCGTCGAGACACGCATGTGCAGTCATGTGACTTTAAAACAACACTTCCAATTGGTTCTTACTAGTTTCTATTCTGCAATTTACACGGAACACTCCACCCACTTCCCTAGAAAACCAGTTTATCGAAAAACTTTTAAAGCCTCCTCTTATGAAATATTCGACATCAATCACATAGCAGAGTACTAAATAGCACTATATACACTCCGTCCCTCAATTATAATAGACTTATTGCTATGTAAAAGCAACTTTTTTTTCACGCGATAATGTGAAATGCTGAGCCTATTACATAATTTTATTTCACATATATGTTACTATTCTCCTTCGAGTACTAACACCGTAGAAAATACCACCAATAGCGGTGATATTTTTTACACCGAGAACGGGCGCTTTCTATCCCTTACAGCCCTTACAATTATAAAGTTTTATTTCCTAAGTCTCTAATCTCCAACTGTGCAACGTAGCTCTCCTGTGTGTCGTAATAAGGTCCATAAACAAAAACTACAGGGCCAGCATTATAAACATACACAGAACCACAAAACGACAAGAGCCACCATACTGATATATATCCTTAATATAATAAACCTCTGAGAATAAATACATATTTCCGTGGCACCCCATAACACAAATGTGGCGTCCTCTGACTCTGCTCCATTACCAAACACCGTAACTCCCCGCCCCCCTCACTTTTCACTAAACTCCGCACTCCACCCCACCCGGACCCCCTATTACAAACCCCAAACCTACCCTCCCTGCCCAAACCCACCATGAACCTCATACCGCCCCTAGAAAACTTATAAGACACAGGATTACTAAAACTCAAAGAATACGCAACAGGCAGATAATGTAAATAGTACATAAAGGCACATATTTTTTCCAAAATACTATTTAAAAACATGTTCTATTTTTTATAAATCTATCATGCATCTGACCCTCTAGAACTGCTTTCAAAACGTGAACTATAAACCTCTACTTTTCATTTTCAAACCATACACTTTCATCTGACCCTCTAGAACTGCTTTCAAAACATGAACTATAAACCTCTACTTTTCATTTTCAAACCATACACTTTCAATTACATTATTTTTTTTTCCACAATTCATGTAATGTTACACACCTTTTCTAAAATACACCAGTCCCTATCATTTATAAGGATTTATTTTCAGTCTTCATCAGTAACACTTTCTTCACATATAATAGAAATCACTATAACTTTTTAAACGACAATGCTAACGCGGTAAAAATAACCCTTCATTTGCTTTCCTTTAAGAATGCACACTATGTACCCCACGCATGCGTTTCTTAATCTTTGTATTTGGCAGCGAATACCGACCTTGAATCGGAAGACATGAACAAGACCGCCATTGTCACATTTAAAACTGAACGTTGCATCTGCTCACACACATATCTTTCACTAAGCTAACATTCACAGAAAACAGCATTGATCTAAAAAAAAATTGACCTTGCTTTACAACTCCCTCAAATTACTCCCTTATTTTTTAACGCATCCTCCAGTTAAAAAAAAGCTACTTTTTTAATAACCACTAAGCAATATATAAGTGACTAGACTCCTACAAAATGTATCAAGTCATTCTGCTTCTCTCCACTGCATAGCCGGCGACCTAATTCTGTGGAGTTGCTATACAACCAGCGGTGCTGCGCCGTTTCCTTTACCATCTTGGGAAATTCAAAATGGATGTCCCTCCTGCCTTCGCAAACGAGCCGGGCCACTTAGAACTATTTCGACAGAGAATGCTTCTGTACTACGGCACCTTACCACTCTCAACTTTGAATACTTCATATCAATTATCATTTCGATATTCGTATTTCACCTGTGTGCAGCCTGTATTTCATTGCCTGAGCTGTGATTTCACGTGGGCCCTGGATTTATGTCTCTGCAATTTGGTACCTCCTGAACCGAATTACAATCACCTCATGAATCCGTTACTTGATCATGAACAGCTTTGTTACAACGGAGGGTTTATGGCCTTTGCAGCGATACAAGGAGTTCTGGGTCATTGGAATATATTCGCAGCGGCGCAAGATTTCCTAACAGAGAGCTACATCGAAAACCCACTGAGCTGCCCAATGATGGTAAAAGACGCTCCAATAAGGACAGATCATGAATGCTCCTTTGATCTTCTCAATTGGATGGCTGACATGTTTTCAGATGATAACAATGATTTCATGTTAGAGGCACTTGCTGCATACTTTGCCTACACAATGGACGGTTAACTCTTTCCTAACAGCGAGCTACATCGAAAACCCACCGACCTGCACTCTGATGGTAAAAGAGGCTCCGATTATAACAGATTATCAGTACTGCTTTACTCTTTTCCATTGGATAGCTGACATACTTTCAAATGATAAAACTGATTTCCTGTTACAAGCAGAAGCTACCTATTTTGCCTAAACAATGCTTCAATAACTCTCATACAAGCCATTGACGTCCTCATTTCCTATTGGTTTTCTATATTCTTCACGTTCTTTTCCATATTTTCTTTTGAAGAACAGACCTATTTGCTTTACTAACAATGGACATTATGATTTCGTGTTGTTTGACAGCTGATTCATAAAGTAATGATGTATAACCACTTGCATTTTCATATATCGTTCCTAAACTGAAAGGCCAGAGACCTTCTTCCATTTATTAAAATATAATATACTTCCTTATAAGAGTGTACAATGTTTTTTTCCAACTATATTCATTTTTCTTCAACTATAGCGTTTGTATTCCATGTACTACTGACAATACCAATTACTGTGTTTTTTGCAATTTCTGTACTCATATTACATAATGATTTGACTTTAAAACAGTACATTTCTAAATAAACATTTCAAATATTCACGGTTTTTCTTTTAATCCATAATCTCAACTGAAATGATTTCATTTTGAAAAACTATTCATGGGTTCCACATAACCTTAACTGTAGACACTGAAGACCTTATTTATGAAGACTTTCCGCCGCTGGGGCCTCATTTTTTAAAATGGGAAAAAGTAACGCACCGGTGGCGCAAGGCCTTCATAAATAAAGTCCTGAATGTTTTCTTTTCTTGAACTCACTTACTGATACTAGAACCTCCAAGCCAATTACGGCCCGTGAACTCTTTCTTAGTAGGTCGCGCACCGTAAAGACAGTTATACCACTGTTAACTTTTTTTTTTTACTGTTACTAAGCACCGACACAGTTCCGCTTCACTCAGAGTTAATCACTGCTCCCACGCTTCTACAGGCCAGACGCTATGTCGTATTTCTCTCCTTATCACCCTTTCATCTCCACAATAACAAACAGTTCTCCGCCTGCCACCAGAGAACAGACTCAGATGCAGAGGCACCAAAGAGTGAACCCATCACCAACTGCCATCTCCGGCTGTTTCCATGGTTACACCTCATTCTGCACTTTGCTGAAGGCACAGGCCAATAGTTCATGTCTTAACGTTCTACAACAAACTAAGAAGACTATTTTCCCTCCAGAAACTCCTGCCAATACACAGCTCTGTTACATATCTTGTTTTTTCACACCCAATAGTACTTTTCGTTTAACATAAACATTAACATGGAACGTACTGTTCAATCTCCACTTGTTACAATCAACCAATCATTTTTATTTTTTAAACCACACCCAGCCTCTTCCTTTTTCTTTATTTAGAATTTCAACTTCTAACTCCCATTCCACTTCCAGAACCGATCGGAGGACGACTACAAATCCCTTGAAAATGAAGGTCTGGCTAATAGGACGCAGTTATATTCACTGGAGTGAAAAATATGCAGTAAGCAGACGAATTTGCAACCTCAGCTTACCAAATGTACACATAACATGGATTTCCAAAAGAGGATTGAAATGTCACCAATTGATTCCATTGGTGAAAACTTTTATGCATCTCCCAGAACCAGACCTTATAATTGTGCACTGTGGTGGGAACGATCTAGGCACCATCACTGGGGTAGGTCTGGAAATGCTTCTAAAAGACACCTTTCGACAATTGATGACACTTTTTCCTCGATCTGCCTTGGTATATTCCAATATATGCCAAAGACAGAAATGGAATTGGTCCAATCAACATTGTGCACAATTTGAGAAAGCAAGGAGACATGTAAATAAATCTGTTTCTGCGTTCCTCAGAGATTATAGCATGGGTTCTATTTACCACAACAACTTGCGATACCACATGCAAGACGTCTATAGGAGAGACGGTGTTCATTTCACGAATGAGGGAAACAGAATCTTCCTCTGCAACATCAGGCTCTGCATCGGTACTTACTTATAAATGCAGAAAACACTCAATTAACACAAGGGCTCTTTTCAGAGCCACCTTATATCTAAGCACTTAAACTTGTGATTTATCTCCATTTTCACACTCTTGTGAATAGGTGTGCGCGACCGGGTGCGCGCACCCCGTATTTTTTTTCGGGGGAAAATTATATCTTTTCGCGTTTAAGGGCATTACTGCACACCCCGAGAAAAGCTACGCAGCAAAACAATCTCTAACTTCTCCCCTTTCCATGTTTCAACGCTTTCAAATGAACAATATATTTACTCGCAATGACAAAATGGCGGACAAAACTTCCTGATTTCCTTCGAATCGAACGTTAACAGACGTCACGCAGCCCAAAAAAATTCCGCTCACGCGCAGCTGCTAGGGTGCGCGCACGCGTGCGCGCCTATAGATATATAATTGACTTTAACTTTAATTTTCTCAACAACTACTGAACGGATTTACACCATTCCAAAAAAAGCGTAATCTGCGAACAAGACTCTACAGTTTTGGCAAATTTCTTATAAATCCATTCAGCCGTTCGACCTGTAGCCTAGTCTAAAGGTCCTATGGAAAATAACATGGAGAAAACACGTTTTGGGACCCCCCTTATATCTCAGCCCCCAATTGACCAATCCCCCCCACACTTTCAGGGAAGGAGCGAAGCGGACCGAGCCATCTTCTTTGAGAAATTCGCTAAGATTCTTCAACCAGGGCCAAAGTTATTCCAAATAGAAGGTTGAGGATTTCCTATGGAAACTAGGTCCTAACTATAACTACCTACTGGCGACCGCCAGTAGGTAATATATATATAAATATTATATTGAACCTGCTACTCACTTGAGTTGGATTATTGGAGAGCTTCACTTGCCTGTCTGCTGTGGCGCTGCGAGGTCTGCACCCTGCTGCTGCCTGTCATCCATTGACAGGCGGGGATTTCTTCTCATATATATATATATATATATATATATATATATACGTTCATAAACTTTATTTGACAGTTAAGTCATAAAAGTGTACATAAAGTCCACAGTTTCTGAGATAAAAAGCATTAAAAAAGTTTACAATAAATATTAAGAAAGGATTAAACTACTATAGACTAGTCCTGAATATCGTTTAACATAATTTCATAAAATCCTAAAAAACTCATCAATGTTCATACAGTCCAGGTTAAAATTGCACAAAGCTCATGTAAATGAAGCAATCCCCATATTTACGGCTAAATAAGAGTGATAGGAACTTAATATTCAGGTCTCTGCCGCAATTGTTTTATACGAATTACCCATGCCCATTTCAAGAATTTGGCCACTGCAATAGCAATTGGGGGCCTAGGATCTGCACATAGGATTCTTAAAGCCTCTGCATATCTGCGTGTGCCAAACAATTTACAAATAGGCTTGATCTAGGGGCAGTATACAAGGGACAGAAAAAGAGGAGATGACTTATTGTCTCTTGTTCCTCCCCACACTTAGGGCATTTCTCATTACCGTTTTCACCTGCCAATTTAGCTGTAAATGACCTTAATGGAAGGGAGCCTACTCTAAATTGAAAATAGAGTTTACGGTCCTGCTGTTTCTCTATGGCATCCCAATATATTTCCAGCTTTGGTGGGCCTTAAACTCCAGAAAACGTCCTGTTAAGTGCGAGGAGAAGCCCTTTGTACAAACTTGTGCATTCACCATCGCCCAATACTTTTCTTTCAAAATTTTCTTGGAGGGGAATGCAGCATTTGCCGGATCATCCCATTATTCCCTCATTCCCAATCTAGAAATTAGGGTCCGAATAGCCTTCAACCAGTGAATTTTTTGACAAGAATCCTAAGCCATTATCTCCCGCAGGCCCTGCGCGTAATGCTGTAACTCATCAGTGGTCCATAATCGGCGCCAATACAGTAAAGGCCGCAGAGAGGCAAGATCTTGGACCGCTTTTTCCCCAAGATTCCACATTAATGGTGTTAACGGGGTACTTATGGGAACCCTAGCTGCTTTTCACAGAAAATCATTTTCTTCTAGCGTCAGGTTTCTTAAACTCTCAAAACCCCAAAGTTCGGCTCCATAAAGGGCCGAACTCAAGACCTTCATCCCATATACCTCCAATAATGGGCTAATGGGCTTTGTTATTGAGGAGTTAAACCTTTTCAGAAGAATATCAGCCTGCTGGCGATGCTTTAACACTGTAATGTCTATTTGACTGATCCACCCCAGATATTTCTGGAGGGTAACCCGCAGGTAGGTAAAGGCATCAACCCGCTCCAGCGGGGAACCATTCATATATATCGACCCTCTGAAAGGTCTAGCAGACCCAATAAATTTACGGCCAGCAAGAACCATGAACTTTGTTTTTGCCGTGTTTATTTCAAGGCCCCTCTCCAGGCAAAAGTCTTCAAAGCGCTTTAAGGCACGCTGGAGCCCACTTGCCGTTTTCGAAATTATCAGAGTGTCGTCTGCGAACATGAGGATCGGGACCCGCTCACCAGACATCGCAGGGGCATCGGTCGGGACCAGGGAGAGGAACTCCGCCACCCCATTCACAAAGAGCGAGAACAAGGTAGGCGCCAGGACGCAACCCTGCCTCACTCCCCGCTCAACAGGGAAGGATTCTGTAGCCACTCCCTGGCAACCTCACCGAACCTGAGCGAACGTATCCTCATGTAGGCAGACGATTAGGCTCAACAGCTCAGGTGACATCCCTAGCCCCACCAGAACTTGCCACAATATATTACGTAGAACCAGGTCAAAAGCTGCCCTTAGATCGACCAAGGTGCCTTTCTCCAAGACCACAGTACGCCAGTATAAGATAATGAACCTGAAGACCTGATCTATGGTGCTTGTTTTTGGGTGAAAGCCAACGTGGAGGTGAATGTTATCATCATCCGTCCAGGATTGGATTTTACCCAAAACCAGCCGGCCCATAATTTTTTGGATAGAGTCGATCAGACTTATTGGCCTATAATTGCCTGCTGTCGACTTGTCCCCCTTTTTATACACCGGCACTATTTCTGCACCTTTCCATGATTTAGGGACTTCCATCCCTTGGGCTATGGCATTCGCCACACGCAGAATGTAAATCCGCCAACGACCTCTATTGTTTAAAAATAGGTCGGCGGGGACACAGTCCATGCCTGTGGCACGTCTCTCAGTGACTATGTCTAGCGCCCTATCCACTTCTCCTACAGTGAAGGCGGCCTCATTGTAAAAAGTATGGACAAACGCCCCCTCACTATTGCCAGCTACGTTGCTAGCATATTGGGGCTTGAAATAGTCAACCCATGAGTTTCCATCAACATTATTTTGAGGGCTCTCACGATGCCCTCCCCTGTCCCATTTAAAAATATTCCAAAAGAGTTTGGAGTTCTTAGCCTTGCACACCATTTTAAGGTCCTGCCACCTAATCTCTTCCCAATCCTTTTTTGCTATATGTTGTTTATGCCTATAGTTTGCACGGGCCAGCTTTATTTTGCTAAATTCTTTAGTCTTTAATGCTTGGCCCAACTCTCCCCTAGCTTGGCGGCAGGAGCCATGATACCAGGACTCCGCTTTTCTAGTTTGAATTCTATTACCTAAGCTAGGCTTACAAAAATATGTTTTCAGTTTTGCAAAAAACCTATCATGAGCCTCCATCAAGAGTTTGTGGGAAAGTCCAAACGAGGTGACCTCCTCCATAGTTGCTAATGCCCTTTCCAGATCTACCTCGATGTCAGAAATGATTTCCTGATGCCCCACAACTTGGCATCACTTAAGATGGCACTCGTCGTTTGAGATTACCAGATCAAGGAGAATAATTCCCCCAGAGGCCTCACCCACTTTATGTAGTCCCAGATTGAACACCGCGGTCAGGGGATTGTGGTCACTCTCAATGCGAGCTAATACCTCCATATCGAGAAGAGTAGACCACAACTTAAGGGGGACAAGTAAGTAATCAATATTACTTGCCCTTACACCACTGTCGAAAGTTTCCTTTGCCATCTTGTCTGACAATGTGCGCCCATTGGCAGCCCTCAACTGATTCACCATACAGAGGCCCTTCATCTGTATTGCGGCCTCTGTCCATTTTCTTATATGTTTAATACCAAGCGGAGGAACTCCCCACCTACCATCCTCATCCTCTGTTAGGTGCGTATCATCCAGACCAGGGGGTTCGAAAGTGGTGTTAAAATCCCCTGCGATCAATGGTAATATATTGGGGGGGTGGCCTGCAGTAATATCTCCAACTCTGTTACAACATCAGATTTCTTGTCACCTGGGAGCCCCCTTGCATAAACATTATAGATATCAATTTTTAAGTTTTCTGGGAAGCTAAGCTTGACGGCAAGAATTCACAGGGAGCAACTGGGTATGGCATTTAAAGCTCTGCCTAACCCATATCACCAGACCCCCCATAGGACGCCCCTTGTGTTTTCTAACAGCAGGGACAAAGAAGTTCAAATAACCCACTTTGAACACGGGTTCAACTGCCCAAGCCTCCTGAAACAGGCAAATATCAAAACGGTCAACGAATTCTAGCCAAACAGGCGAGTTAAGTTTAGTCCCCACTCCCGCCACATTCCATGAAATAAGAGATGTCTGGCATACTGGCCCATTAGAAATTAATACCGGATCGCCCCATACAGGAGAGACACTAGGGCCTTGATATACAGAGGTCTGACTTTCCAATGGCCATTCTTCTTTATCCACTTCTACACTTACGACACCTGTAACATTTTGGCCACCATCATCCTCCCCTACAAGCCTACTACCCTGAGCGGACACTTGCCCTAGCCTCCTTTCTGCTACTTCCCTTTTACCCCCAACTCTACTACACTAGGTAGACCTTTGGGGTGCATGCTGTCAATCGCAATCCCCCAACCCCGACAGGGCCTGAAATCTATTAAACAACCTTATGTTCCCAATGGGCAGGGATTCAGTGCAGCACCCTGTGCAAAGATATCCTTCTCGAAGGGGACTGGAGGGCCATACAAGTAAGCCAGGGGGAATACTTGAATCCCAAGGGACTGATCATTTTGTGGCCAGTTACAGATGTAGTTAACACACCTCTGGTCTCTAAAATTATTAATAATACAGTCCCCTGCCACCATCTTGCATCCCCTTCCTATCCAATTGACTCTCCTGGCACCCAGGATTTCTGCTCGCATATTGGTCAACAGTGGGCGATACTTATTAAGCCTAAAGATACATTTGTGCTTAAGATCTAAGTATGATTCCCGTTTCCCCTGAGCTACTGATGGAACCCCGACCAAGATTACCACAAAGGGGGCTGATTGGGGAGGGAGATCAATATAAGGTAAGGGGGTCTCACTATATGCCATAGGCAAAGGAGGCAGATTTTGCTCCCTATCTACCATACTGCCACCATCTCCCTGGTTTATCCTATTGCTCAATGCTGTCGTCTCAGCCCCTGTCTGATTATGAGCCGGGGGTAAAGCACTGGGTACCAAGATGGCCTGGGGAGTCCTATTAGTCTGTGCTATATTCCCAACCCCTGCCGAGGCAGGAGGCCGGGGGATAGCAGAAGGCACCCCATTAGCAGACTGGGTAGAGTTTCCCCCCCGATACTACAACACCAATACTAGAATCAGTTGTACTATGAGCTATAGGTGATTTCGGCCGACCAGTTGGGGCACTGTGTCTTAATCCTGCCTGTTTCTGGGCTGTTGCCAGAGAAAGTTCAAGACACACCAGTCTATTTTCAATAGAGTCCAGCCGCTCGTGTATTGGATGACATATCTTCTTAAAAGTGCCCTCCAGTCTTTTCCAAAACAGACAGTCCAGGGCCAGATATGCTTCCTCCCCCACAGATTCTGGGTAACTACCATGCCCATCTTTATCAGATAATCCAGGTTGCATGGGGCTAGTAGGTGGAATTAGCACTGGATCTTCAGCGGGAACGATGTTTTTTGCAAATTTTGCTTTTCTTCCTCCGGCATGAGTTTGGGCCCCAGGGCGCTTTCTTTTTGCTAGCGCCCCCCCATTCTGCTGGGCCAATCCTTGTTTTGCTTGGCATGCCTAGCGAGTTTTTATATTAGGGGATGGGGCTCTATCTGCATCACTGACAAGACCCCTACCCCTAGAAGAATTCACGCATGTATCCAGAATGATCACTGGCTGAGGTGTTAAGGTTCTCGCCTCCATTCCCGACGGAGGAAGCGTCCCTTGGGAATCAGCTGCTTGTGGATGTATCGGGGATCTAACCATTGCGAGAGAGCCCAGGGAAGATCTCTTATCAAATGCTGTGTCCAAGGATAGTCTTTTCTCTGTAAGTTCTATATCCTTTGCCAGGGCTGATGATACCCCAATAAGGAAATTATCTAAAGTGCCCATTAATGAACCTCCAGTAGATTTCCTGCCAATTGCTCCTGCTTCCGGCGAGGTAGCCATATTTGCTGAGAACAGAATATTAATGTAAACTACCGGCATACAGTATATATCCCACCCGGGCTCAATTGTAGAACACTGACCGTATGCAGATGCGTCAAGCATTAGGAGGGTGGCCTGTCCCGTCCTTATCCGGTCTAAAAGGGGCCCGCTCTTGGCCCGGGCTTCACCCGGCTCGTCCCGCGCATGTCCCGCGGTGCGCGGTGATGATGCAGATTTTGAAGCACCTGTGGAGGGCGTGGCGGAAAGGTGTCTCCTTGCCCAGATGGCTTATGGTCTTTGAAGTTCAGCCTCCCTTTCGGCCACTAATGCCCCCAACAGCGAGCGTTTCCCGTGGAGCGGGAAACGCAATAAGTAATTTCAAGGTACCGCAGCAGTGTCGGGGAGCGTGGTTCTCCACCTTGTGGTAGCCCCTGCAGCTTATGAAAGGTAATCCGCTTCTCACAACAACTATATACACATTCCTCAGTATTTCTCGCGTAGAAAAGCCCCTGCTCTCCTGACCAAAGGGCACGTCGTCTTACAGAACCACACGAGAGAGGGTCCGTTTTAAATCATCAATCTCTTTCCCAAAGGATGACAATGCCTCATGTAGATGCTTTTTAGAACTTTGTCGGCCACCATTGTATGCGTTTTGGCTGCGCAGCAGCCTTGCTTAACAAACGCAGCTGAAACGCGTACAATGGTGGCTTCAGGACATGAGACTAAGCCTCGTAATGGCTGCAAGCAACAATTTTCTCATGTTGCTGGCAGTCAATCAGAGCACTCGCTCTCGTGGGAGTCTAACTCCCACAGGAGCGAGATGGTTCAAGAGAAATAGAACTCCCTGGGCCAATCAGAACACTCTATTTTGAAATTGGCGGTCCAGGGAGAGTCTCTCAAGACTCTCTTGAACCCAACTGCCAAAATATCCAAACATTTTTTACCCTAAATTTCTCAAAAAATGCTGAACAGATTTGCACAAATCACAAAAGCCCAATCTGTTGACCACACTCTAGCTTCCTGCCAAATTTGGTATAATTCGGTTGAGCAGTGTTTGCAGTAGCCTTGTCTAAAGAAGTCTACTGAAAATGCATGGTGTTTTTGCGCCCGCTTTTTTTCTTGACCACAAAACTTTCCAGGACGAAGCTGAGGTGGATGTATTTTTTTTTTTAGAAAGTTTTGTGAAGATTCATTAAATGGGGCCAAAGTTATAAGCAAACTAAAAAAATGTCTTTCTACTGAAAAGCAGACCTAACTATAACTATCTAGTGGTGACCACCACTAGCTAAAATACAATATATCAACTCTATATTCAGTAAATTAAGTTGATTATTTTATGTTCGGTCTCTTCATTTTAGAAAATGTTCTCTCGATCACATGTATCTTAGCTGTAGTTTCATTCTAACATTTCCATGCTCTCGTTCATATCTCTGTCGAATGACAGTTGTTGACAAAAGTACTGTCTCAAAAATATGAACAGATTTGCCTATTTCTGCAGTATTAATTGCACATATTCAAGCACAACAAAGGCTGCTAAAATTATGCCTCATAAAAGACACACAATTGGTCACATTCCTGGAATGCTTGTTTCCAGTCCAGGGAAGTCTTGGCCCGGCAGTTTGGGCTGGACTGTTCCCATTGAGCACAGGGTCAAGAATGATTGCACATTGCTGGGTTCTAACTAGAAAGGCACTGGGAGCAAAAAACAATGGATTTAGGCCCAAATCTCTGTACTGGGGTGAATGTATGGCATTGTTCTGCATTCTGTCCGTCAATTATTCTTTTTGCATTTGTCACCCCGTGTGGGACGGGTATGCCCAGACATGGGTCCCGTGCTCTCCATGCCACTGGTGTCAAGCTATCCTTGCTGATGAGGGGTGAAACCCCGAAACCGGTCCTAGGATGCTTGTTTGCAGTCCAGGGAGGACCTGGCCTGGCAGTTCAGGCTGGACTGTTCCCATTGGGCGCAGGGTCAAGACTTATTTGCAAGTGGCCGGGTTCAAACTGCAATGGCATGGGGAGCAAAAAAACAATGGATTTTGGCCCAGATCGCTGTACTGGGGTGAATGTATAACATTGTTCTGCATTTTGTCCATCAATTGTTCTTTTTGAAACTATGCCTCGTGGCAGGAACTTATTAAGCAACAAGACTGGCTGAATTTGGTCACATGGAATAGGCCTTTTTTACAGTTTCTTATGAAAGCAAATTGAGTTAATTGTACACAATTCCGTTATTGATTCAAAACAGATCACATTGCTTTACAAAATAGTTTAAAAAAAGGAAACTGCATGCATTCATTCAGTGTCTGTTTAGGAAGAATGTTTTTTTTAAGTACAGAGTTTGTGTGATTATGCACCTTTTTAGGTCGAAGCCTCCACTTCACTGCAATCTACCCAAATAAATGTTCCTCGCTCCCCATCTCAAATCTATTCCACTCAAATCTAACTCACCCCATCCCAATCCATCCCACACCAATACAATTTACCCCACACCCCCAATGTACCTCATGCCACTGTACCCCAGACTCGCTCATGTTGTTGCAGAGTCTGTTCTACACAATTGAAGAGGAAAGAGCGTTGGTATTTTTTGTCCGCAGTGCCCATCTCAGCCAGGTCTATGTTTTTCAACTTGCTTTATGTTGTACCATACAAAAGTTAAATATTGGTAAATTGAATAGGATGTGGCTCCACTAGTATATACCTTTCTTGCAAAGCAAGCAAACTTTCAAATTGTTTCATCTGGTTGAGGAAATCTTGAACTTGCTTATGGCCTGTTTGACACCTTTTAACTGCCACCAGAATGTGGTAAATGTTTTGTTTGCCGTATGACAAGTGCATTGAAGTCATCTCACTGCCCATAATGATGGACACAACATAGGCCAGGTTATCATGGAGTACCCTGTGCGGCAAAACCTAAAGCCTTTAACTTTAAAAAAATGCTCCATAGGAAATTTAGGACTGTCTTCTCCAGCACTTTTATCTTGTTTCCAAAGGTAGATATACTCGCTCAGTTTGTAGAAATGTAGGCTAAGAGGCAGCCTTTGGCACCCGCCAACTTGCATTCAGAACCTGGAAGGAGTTGGATTTAGCACAGCAAATGCGCCAAAGGTGCATTAAAGACAAGTGTTCTGAAACTTTACATGACTGGCACTGAAGGTGTTACTAAATGTTCACTTTGCAAGTGTACAGGATTATTTATGACTTTGACGTAAACAGAGACATGGACTGCTAGGAAAAGCTTAGGCTAAGTATTCTTTCATAGGGTTAGTCAAGGTAGTAGAGATGCACATAACATCACTTCTTCTTCACCAAAGGACTCGAGCCAGTGTGCCCCACTCACATGGTCCTCAACAACTCACTCACTCAACTAACCAGATAACTCCAAACCAAAGAGATCACAGCAGCCAGGCTCACCCTCAATCCCCCACCCTGCAAACATATCACCCTGTACCTCAAAGAGCTTTATTGGCCCCCGATCCACAAGTGAGCCCACTTCAAAGTCCCCGCATACACATTCAAAGCCTTACATAACATTGGTCCAGCATACCTCAACAACAGCATCAGATTTCAGAAACCTTCCAGACACCTGTGCTCAGATGGACTCCTACTCCTACTCACATACATCCCACATATAGGCAACACCATAACCAGCCCCCTATCAGCATCCACTCCTATTACTGATCTCTACATTTAGCGTTTTAGGGCCTTTTGAGTTTCGCTTTCTAAGCCCACCCACACAAGTGGGATAGCATATTTATTGGGAGACATGTGGGAGTGCTGTGTGGTAGGAAATATGTGGATCCCCATAGATACTGGAACTTTCCCACACAGGAATTGGAGGAAAATGTATGTTATTAGCTAACATTTGAAAGTGCTTCTAGGTAAGAAAATCACATTAGGTCCACACAGCCACACCACCTTGGACTTGTGGATTTGGGAGGTTTCCCGGGGTGTCGTCTGACTTAGGGACACAATCCAAAGCTAACCAATTCGCCACAAAAGGTTGATTTTCATCAGAAACATATAATCTGTCTACGTTTTATTTTGGACTCCTTCCTGCCACAGGTGCTTGGCCCACCCACAGAAGTAAAGTACAGTTTTTATCAGAAGACTTGGAAAATAGGGTGGGTAGAACATTTGAAAGTCCTAGCAGATTCTAGACATTTCTCTCACAGAAATGTAAGGAAAAAATGTGATGTGTGTGTTATAACAAAGGTTTGAGATCTGTAAGGCATTGTTGGTAAGAAAACACTGTGGGATTGACACACGGCACACTACCCTGGATTTCGTCTAGTTTTAAACAATTTGCAGTTTGGTAGGTATCCCTGAGTGGCAGTTGACGTAGGGCCAAAAATACACAGCTAGTCACGTTGCCTAAAAAGGGTCGCCTTTGAGTGGAAAAATTTGATCTGCCCATGTTTTTGTTTTAGATCCTTTCCTGTCACAGGCATTAGGTGCACGCACACAAGTGTGGAATCATTTTTATTGAGAGGCTTGAGGGAATGCTGGGTGGTAGGACATTTTTGGCTCCCTTTGAGAAACTTAGTTGTTGGTTGAGGGGGTGAAACCCTACACAAAAAACATCCACAATCCTTGCCAGGGTGAACCACAAAAAGTCACTAAATTAACCTGTGATTAACCCTCTGGTAGCTTGACACAAAAACTTAGAGGCAATGTGTAAAGTATTTATGCAGCACACAAACAGTAACAAAGTGAAAACACACCAGGAAAATCCCACACCAATTTAGAAAAATCGGGAGTAAAATTTATTAATAAAATGACCCCAAAACAATCAAAATCCAATCAGCTGAACTGGAGATATGCAATTTTAAATATTTAGATAAATGTAGTGCCAAAAGGTGCAAAGCACCAACTGAGGGGCTCGTCCTGGACAGAGACAAAGTCACAGGTTCAGGCTTACGGTGATGGAGCAGAGGCTGGGCACAGAACCAAGTTTGACTCACTGAGAATTTTACCTCATGTCCTTGGTGTGCGGTCTGCACAGCGTTGCTTTGTGAGGGATCCTGATGTCGGTTCTGATGAAAATGAGCAGCAAGGCTTTGCATTGCTCTCCATCACTTCCGATGAGCTGTGTGGGGAAGCTTTGCTGGGCTTTGTGTCGTCGTTGATTCCGATAAAGTTGACAGCTGTGCAGAAAGTCTTAGCGTGGTTTTGCTTCGCTAAGCATCGATTCTGATGAGGCTGTTACCTGTGCAGTGAAGCCTTACAAGGATTTTTTGTCACTCAGCGTCTGTTCCGATGAAGCTTGCAGCTGTTCTGCAAGGCATTGTGGGGCTTCGCATCAAGTCAGATTTGATGGAACTTTCAGTAAATCCAGGAGGTAGCACTTTCTGATGGCAGACTAGGGCTCAGACCTGGAGAGGCACTAATTGGGGATCAGGAACTCACTCACGGTTGTGATATGCATTTCCGTACGGGCTGTGTGGTTTTGTCAATGCATGGTAGACCACATTGGCATACGCGCTGTAACACATAATGTTCTGTTTTTTTTAACCTTCCATGGCTGCCATGGTATGTGTTAGTAACGGTTCAATTGGCAAGTATACAGGATTATTTGCTACTTTGAAGGACACAGAGACATGAATAGGTAGGAGAATAGTAGGCTAAGTAGGCTTTCATGGGGTTATAGTGTAGGTAGAAGGCCGAGGTAGGGGAGATGCACATGCTGTCACTTCTTCTTCACCAAAGGACTCGAGTCTGTGTATGCCCACTCACCCCAGGATTCAATGACTCCCTCATTCATTACTGAATACAATATCTGATTCTGCCTTCTGATTGGATTTAATACATCTATTCCACTCAGTCATGGCGGGATTGTTATTTTTCTGACTGATGGTTGACAACGTTTATTTGATCAACTGGAAAACTTAGGATGTGATATTGATCATGTTTATTGTTAATTTATTGTACAGTTCTGATCATAATACATACCAGGCGCACAACGCCCTTAGGGCTCAATTAACTTGGAATTGCATACTGAATCTGTATACAGACAATGTAAATGTCTTTTTATCCCCGAATGTTAACTGTTTAAATCTTGACTGATATGCTGAGTAAGCACAAACTATTATCTATCTCTCATGACAACAATTGTTTGCTATCATGTGCTTACTTTTGTTAGATATGGCCGCCGTAGATGTTTCATTGTCATTAAATTGTGGTAATAATATGGGCAGTTATAACAACTGTTAGTGCATGCTAACAACACAATAATTATCCATTTCTTGGATTTCTATACTCCTTTCTTCCTATATATTTTATATAGCACTATTTATTATTTTTTAAAACGATAATGTGCTTTGAAAATATCCAAGATAGCCACCTTTTGGATTGTTATCCGGCGGTCCAGCGGTTATACTTCACTGTCTGGCGCTCTGACATGACAGGCGCCAGCTGCGAATAGCCCACGATTAGTTTATTTTCAAATAAATAGGAGAGGTTAACACAGAATTTCCTGGTCTTGCAAAACGTAGCCAGTTACTGATTAAAGTCTTCGGTCAAAGTTAGTTCTTCGTGACTGTGGACATGCAAATGTTGGGGCATCTTATCAAGAACGACGTTAAACCTTATCGCTGCTTTAGCGGCAGAAAACTGCTGCTAAAGCAGCGATAATGGGCTTAATAATATGTCCTTGAGAATTCCACTAGAAGTCCATGTCCTGGTGTGAACATGCGTTTCTATTGGAATTCTCCAGGGAATATTATCAAGCCCATTATCGCCGCTTTAGCGGCAGTTTTCTGCCACTAAACCGGCGATAATTTTAACGCCGTCCTTGATAATATGCCCCGTTGTTATCAGTGTTATCTATAACAATTCAGTAATATTGATAATGATATATTACGTTTTTTTCAAAACTATTCATTAGTAAAGTATCTTAAGTGATTAATTCAGGAGAGGTGAGTTCATTATTTATTTCATTAGGATACACTATCCTCTTAGCAGTGCATATTCTTTTTTTAGAACAATCAACACTTATTCGTTCCAATATATAGTGAGCTCTTTGATGGTCAGTTACTACTCAGTTTTCACACACTAGGGCTGCTTTATTGTATAATGATCACAGTTTTTTGCACCCTGTTTTTTGGTTTTTATTTTTCTTGATTTCAGTTCAACTTTGATGATTCGGTTTTACCTTTCTCTTGGCATTTTTCAGTTGATTATGCACCTTAGAGTTGGTGGTATTTATTATTAGCACAACAGGTATATCAAGTTTTAGACATGCATATTTCTTTTATAGTGTAACACTTTCATTTCTTGGATTTGGATTAGGTCTTTTGGGGTCCTTCTTGTATTTCTGCTTAAATCATATTGGTCCTGAAGATTGATGCCACTTGAGACCAAAACATCGACGATAAGCCCACCTCTATGTTCCATTTTTTGATTTCACTATCAACACTGAGTTTGTTCTTCGTGAAAGATGTACATATTTATTGATCCTCTGGAGAGTGAGTGTCCTATACTTTGACAAATGGAATCATGGAATGTGTAGTATATTTCATACAGTGCATTTTGAATGTATCTTTAGATACAGTCCAACCCAAACTGCCAAGTGACTGGATTTAAGATAGCCTGGCTGATGAGGGGTGTTACCCCGAAACCGGTCCCATGATGCATGTTTCTGGGTATGGCAGACCTGGAATGGCAGTTCGGGCTGGACTTTTCCCAAGAGACTGATATCTATATGGCTGGGTCTGAACTGGTGTGGCGAAGTGAGCTAAAGAACAATGATGGATTCTACCCTGACCTGTGACTGGGGCTGACTGTCTTAGCGCTCCGTCCATTATCTCCTTGTGTTTGCTTTGTTCACCCTAAGTCAGCAGGGTATGCCAAAACGTGGGTCTCTTGCTCACTTTGCCACTGAATTGCATATGGCTGGGCCTGAACTGGGGTGGTAAAATGGGCTAAAGAACGATGATGGATTCAACCCAGATCTGTGACTGGCGGTGAGTGTGTGAAAAGTTTCACCACTACGTCCATTATCCCCTTTTGTTTTCACTGTATATACTATACCAAAGTAAGTTATAGTGTGCTCAGAATACAATGGACCCCAGAGGCTTTACAGAGGTTAAAGTAGATAATGCCCTACTCTCTCTTGTGGTAGTGCCCTTGAGCAGTCATGCTTATCAGAGGGCTGTGTTAAGTATCTGTTGTACACACTCAGGCATAAAATGATTATATGCGCATATCAAGAGGGAGAGAGAGGACTAGGTAGCTAGTCTGTGTCCCAGGTGGTTATATGTAATAATCAAAGAAGACTAGCTTAAAATGACCATTAATTAAAGGACTCTTGCTTATTATGTAATGGGCGCCTTATTGGTGTGATCATGAAGCCCTCACCCACCAACCTAGTTGGTGGCATGCTTCATCATCGGGCCCACCCAGTGACACCTAGTATGTCCCGGGTGTGCTACGACGCCTGATTACAGCGGAGCTGGTATGTTACTGAAAATGCAGTGTGGGGTGTTTGGTGAAGTGTCGGTTAAAACGGCTTGGCGAGGGTCCCAGTACCCGAGGGTAAATTAGACTTTAATGACTGGGCCGCCGTCAGCGGTTAAAATTAAGGCTACAGGACGTTATAGGGTGGCGAGTTACTACCACCTACATCCTTCAGTTCGTCGACATGTTTCAGCCAGTGCTTTAAATTATTCTGGCTTTCCTCAGGACCTTACAAATGAGTGTGTTGGTAAATAAATAAAGTGTGGGGTGTGTAATGCAGACTATGTGTTACACTCCCTAAGGTGTTTATCTATGTGTGAGAGGGGCATTCCCTTCTCATGCATTCCTGTACATACAGACATTTAGGACATGGACAAGACATGTACATAAAGGAGAGTCAAAAAGGCGTTTTATGCACAAGGTCAAATACATAGGTGGCCGGATCTATAGTGCATGGTGGGCAGACTATAGTCGGCTAGAGTGTAATGGTAATGGTGGTACCATTATTCTGAAATCCGCATCTAGTTGAGACGTGGTGTGACTAAACACAGATATCACACTACTATAAAGATACAAAGTGTGGCAAGGTGTAAGGGTACTGATCTCACGCTTTGATTTAGCAGCTGGTGCTTCCTGGAGAGAAGCGGTAAGGGGATGACCCTATGGGAGAAAAAGAGAGGGTGGCCACTGTGGTTAGGAACCTGTAAGGAGGGAAAACGCTTACCCCGCTGGTTGCTTGGTGGTTGTCATACTCACAGCCTTTCTAGTCAGAGCCTGCCTTGTACCTGTTGCACCGCCGTCATTCTCCCGTAGACTGAGCTGCTGGGATCAAGCTCGTTTATATATGCTGGTTAATAAGGAAACGATCAGCACCTGGGGAGGGTGGTAAGCGTGGAAAGACTTCCCCGGTAGTTGCGGGAGGAAACTGCTCATGCCTCGAGGTAGAAACACTTTTCCTTGGGCATGCGCATGCTCTGTTATGCTGGACTTGCAGCGGCTTATAATGATTTCATTTCTAGTGAGTTTGGTTGCAATTAGGCGTTATGTGGACAGGCGTGTGCCGGATTGAGCGTTGTAGGAGGTCCCTAGTGTGTCAAGAGTCTCCGTTATGGGAGAGCAGTGGCGGGACGTAAGGAGGGCTTTCTGCGCATGCGCACAGTGATGTGTGCATGTGCGGACCATGGAAGTAGTGTGTATGGAGCATTTTCAAGCCATGGGCTAGCGTTCTAAATCGATGTACTGATTATGTGTGACCATAAACGCTGTGTTTGTGTGAAGGATTAAAAAACACACACTCGAGTTCATACTGATTCCCTAATTAAGTGTATATATGTTGAAACACATGATGAGCGAGTAGCTCCACAGTTTGGGGAAGGGCCAACATAGGGCTATGGTAGGCTATGTTAAGCAGTTACCATAGAGGTAGAGGTAGGTAACCCCATTCGAGATGAGATTGGTCGAGAGCCGAGCTGAGACGAGCCGAGCTGCGAGCAAGGAGCCCGTAAGTAGCACACCACGGGGCACCGTGGGACATACCACAGAGGCACACCACAAAGCATTACAGAGAGCCCCGGGACTCTGCGGATCAACTCATCCCCCGATTTGTGTAATGGGGGGCCGCAGCAACAGGAGGAGTGTAAGCGGGAGCATGGGACCCTGGGCAGCGGTGGCACGGCCGGTCTGCGATTTCCAGTATGCCCGGCTTTTGCTCTCTTCACTCTACACCTCTGCTCCTTTGCTCCGGAGTGAGTGAGTCAGCGCCGCACAGCTACTAGTGGCTACTAGTGGTCCTGGCTGGCTGCATTGCTGCGGAGAGTCTGTGACTCGAGGCTCGACTGGGTCTAGCCCCCCTCGCCCTCGCAATTTATCCAACCCTCCATGCCTCCCAACCTGCTTTGCAGCCAGTTTAGCTGTTCCCTAGCGCAAGCCCCGGATCCTTGAGGCAGTTCCTTGAGGTGGCTAGGAGGCAGAGGGGGGGGGTCTCGGGCTTGGGCCAGGGCCAGGGCTATAGGCTCACGAAGAAAATCACAAAATAAACCGACAACCCCATTAAATCCAACCAAAGCTGTACTATTTTACCAGACACGACCATACCGGCATCAGGCATTGGCTGCAGCAAATTTTAGTAGGCAGTCCCAATAGCTGTCTGTAAGCTTAATGCACACAACAACATCACACTCTATTTATTAGTGACCAACAGGGAGTCGGCAATAACAGAGAGCTACACCTAAAGCACCAAGGAGATCAACAACCGGTTCGAAATCACAATTTTAAAAACCAACAGAAAAGAGGAAAGAGAACAGAGATACTACAGGGAAAACTAGAGGCAAAAACAAAAATTACAAATACAGAACGAATAACAACTCATAAAAGAAAGGGGATGAACGAAAGAAAGGGACTCCAATCCATTTGGCAAGTAGCCACATACAACACAGAGTTCAATAAAGGGCTCAATATAGAGTTTGATAAAGAGTTTCAAGAATTTAAGCACTTAAGGCCACAAGAATCACAAGAATTACAAGATTTACAGAACCACAGGAGTAAAAAAGCTTGAGGAGATGAGATCAGGCAGGGAGAGACGTTCTGTCACATTCATAATTAACAAAAGGAAAGTAAAGAGCAAAAGCTTAACTGACACATCCAGCAAGGAGAACCCAATGACAGATTAAAAATGTTGTAGGACCCGAGCAGAATGCAAAAACGATAATAACCAGTTATCAACCAAAGATTTAAACAAAATTTGCATTATTAAGGGATGCAGGAGAAGTCCTCTGCACAAGCACAAGCAACGTAAGTCTCAACGGCCATTCCTCCCCTTTGTCCCCTTACATTGAGGAGGAGAATCAAATCGATCCTCTAGAACCACGGCCCCAAAAGCCCTCAGGGCAAAAAGACTCAACTTACTCCTCCCCAGAGACAGGTATGAAAATCCACCACTACAAGACCAGCCCTAGCAGGGCAGAGGTTCTAAGGGGTATAGACAATAGAATATCAAAGTGGGCTAACCTAACCAGAACTGATTGCCTCAACACGGTCTCTCCATCCTTCTCGTAGCTCATATCAAACAACTGGAGAAAAAGGATTGGGAACCGCAGACAGCCTAAAGGACGACTTAGCTAGCAATCTAGCTCAAATGACTTATAGTCAAGATCAGCAAGAGGTTTCCCATTTTTCCCATTTTTCAGACTTCTGGCAGTCAAAGGCCAATTCCGCTCCAAAAATCAACAACAAAGGTGCTAATCGATTAAACTCAGAAAAGCTCTGGAAGCCTTACTGGACACCATGCAGCTTTCCGTCAAGTCAATGCTGTACCACTCTGACAAGATGGACGTTCAACTTTCCATCCTCATCTCAGTGGCCATCCACATCTCAAACATAGATAGCAGACTAGCAGACATGAACAACTTGATTAAAAGGGCCCAAGCAGACATGCATTTGTCCCCAACGCACTGCACCTGCTTTACCATAGTTGCCAAACTCTCCACCTTTCCAGTGGTTATGGGGGGTATCACAGCAGACATCCGTAAAAATAGCAAAGCTCCCCCATAAACAATCTCAGGAGGCTCAAACAAAAGGCCCTTCAATGGGTTCATCCTACTGCGAGAAGGAAAAGGTCAACACAAGATGGGAAAAGGGACCCCCAAATAATTTTCAAAACACGACCAGCCAATCACTCAAATGTCAGGTAGACAACTGCTACCAAAAAAGCAGCAGATCAAAACGGTGAGGGTCCTGGAAGTCATAATATAACAGCGCATGCTCGTCTGTGGCCCGTGTGTATGGATGGGGTGACAAAAATGGCAAACCTCTCCACAATTTGGTGTCCTACCCTAAAGCCAACTGCATCATTTTCCGAGATTCGGGATGGAGCTAGAACTAACCCTGGGCAGAGCACTTCGCTCCGCCCACGGAGTGCACATAGTGTTGCCTACTACGCGATTCGCAAAGTAGGCGTAGTAGGCAACACTACGCACACCCGTGGACTGAGCGAAGTTGCCCACCGCCCGCCTCCCTCCCGCCCTCTTCTACACCCCTAATTTGTATTTTTAATAGGTTAAAAGGTAAAGAAAAGCACTTACCTTTTATGCTGCGTCCCGGGGCTTCATCTTCTTCTTTGCGCCGACTTCATCCAACCAAATGCGCATGCGCGGGCAGCCGCGCAAGCGCATTTCTTGTGAGAAATGCGCATGCGCGGGTGCCAGCACATGCACATTTGGTTTGGAAGAAGTCGGCGCAAAGAAGAAGATGGAGCCCCGGGACGCCGCATAAAAGTTAGGTGTTTTTCTTTACTTTTTAACCAATTAAAAATCCAAATTAGGGGTGTAAAAGAGGGTGGGAGGGAGGCAGGCGGCACGTAGTGGGGCTACGTGAAGCACGTGTGTGGGCGTAGATTCATGCCCACTTTACGAAGCTTCACGTCGCCCCACTACGCCCAGGGTTAGCTAGAACCCACCACACCATCTCCCAGGACATTGCCCAGACTTTCACGGGCTACTATGCAGCCCTCTAGGCGTCTCAGCCTCCCCAGACTTCACTGGCGACTTTGCTGACCGGGACCCAGCTGCCCTACTCTCCCAGATGGACTCAGAGTCCCTAGACCGGCCTTTCACCCCGGAGGAGATACACGGGGCTAGCTCACTTTTGCACTCCGGCAAAACGCCCAGGCCGGACGGTTACCCCCAAGAATATTACGCAGCCTACCGGGTTAGTCTCACACATAATGGATCTGTTTAAGCACGTAGTCGAAGTGGGGTCCTTCCCACTAGAGACTGATGTGGCTACCATCATAGTCCTCCCAAAGACGCAGCCGCCCTTCCTCGCGTGTACGGACTACCTCCCCATCTCCCTTATCAATACAGAAATAAAACTCTTCACCACTGTGGTGGCCCAACGGCTACGTCCCCACTTGCTAGAGCTGGTACACCCCGATCAATGCTGCTTTATGCCCGCCCTTGCACATCGCCACCTCCTCACCCCGTACCTAGCACTGCTCTTCATTGACTTCGAAAAAGCATTTGATACAGTGGATTGGGGCTACCTGGGTGACGTGTTGGAGAGGATGGGCTTTGACCTCCCCTTCCGGCACCTCATTCGGATTCTTTACTCAACTCCCAAGGCGAGAGTCTTCATTAACAGCGTGGTTTTGGAGGCGTTCCCTATCCGGAGGGGCACCTGCCAGGGCTGCCCGCTCTTGCCGCTTCTATTTGCACTAGCAATGGAACCCCTGGCTTGAATCAACCGTCAGGACCCCCTCATCTGCGGCTTGGCCTGGGATCCGCATCATGCTGACAAGATCGCCCTACATGCCTATGACGTCCTCCTTTTCCTGGCGGACCCGGAGGGCTCGGGCCCGCGCTGCCTGGACAGCCTTTCGGCTTTTGAGGCGGTCTCTGGTCTCAGGCTCAACCCGGCGAAGTCCACACTAGTTCCCTGCACTCTTCCTGGGCATGCTTCGAGTGGCAAACTACCATTCCCTTACAGAGGCAATCCTTCAAGTACCTGGAAGTATGGGTCGCCCTCCTCCCGAAGCTTGTGTGGGCCCTGAACATCATGCCCCTGGTCACCAAGGCCAAGGCGGACCTCAGAAGGTGGCAGACCCTTCCCCTCAGCCCCCTCGGTAATAGTGCCCTCTTCAAAATGATGGTCCTTCCCCGTTTCCTGTACATCTTACAAAACGTGACCACTCATCTCCCAGGCAGCTGGTTTCGGGAGTTGGACGGTATCCTCACCCATTTTTTATGGGGAGGAGGGACACCGTGCGTGTCTCTTGCGCATTGCCGCATCCCCCCCCCATGACGGGGGAATGGGGGTGACCAATCTCCACCTCTACAACCTGGCCACGAGGCTTATTGTGATCCACGACTGGTTCGCGGGCTGCTGGTCCAACCTGACGTACCGAGTGGAACTCCGGTTGATAGACTTTGCACAAATCCAAGCCTATCTCTATGGGAGCCCAGTTCCACAGGCTGTTTCCCCCATCGCCAGAACGGCACTTATGGCCTGGTGAACGCCCTACGCTACGTAAAGTGGGACCGGAAACTCACCAGGCAGATGCCTCGGTGGAGTGGGGCATTGTTGGGAGAGGTCTCGTCACTCCAGAACTTCTGTAAATGGGACCAAGTCGGGATCTCGCTATTGGGAGATGTTTGGGTGAGGGACCATGTCAGATCATTCGCAGAGCTGCAACACCGCCACACCCTCCACTCCTTCCAATCCTACAAATACGTACAGACGAGGCACGCCCTCCATGCCCATATTCCATCCCCCACCTCCTTCCCTGAATTTAGTCCACTGGAGGCCCAAGTGATGATGAGAAACCTGGGTAGAGGGGGGGTGTCGCAGATCTATCGCTCCTTGGTGAATAACGGGCCACATCCCTAGAACTGCTTCGTGCCTGGTGGGAGGGGTGGATGGGCCCCCTGGAAGATGCGGATTGGAGGTACGCCTTTATGGCGCCCAAGACCCTGATGACCTCCTCCAAGTTGTGTCTTGTCCAACTCTACTACCTCCACACGGCATACCTCACCCCTGCACGCCTGATCCGCGCCCACCTGCGGCCCTCTCCAGCCTGCCGGCGCTGCAACCAAGCCCCAGATGATTTTTCCCACACAGTGCGGCAATGTCCCACCCTAGCGTCGTGCTGGGCAGGGTTGGAGCGGGAACTTACACGAACTCTGGGGTGGGAGGTTCCCCATGACCCGCTATGCCTGATCCTGGGAGTGTTCGATGGCCTAGACGGATCCCGGGCTGATAAGCGCTTCCTGGAGACGGCGGTGGCAAAGTGTGACATTGCGGTGCTCTGGTCCCAGGGGCTAAGCTGCCCACCATGTGAGACTGAAGGCGGGGAGTGGATTGGTATGGCACCCAAGAAGAGCCCCTCTTCGAGGCACGGGGCTGCCCCGAACTCTTTCGCAAAATATGGGTCAAATGGTTCAACTTACTGCCTGTATGATGGGTCTAAGTGGATATGTAAATGGTGAACGATGGGGGGGGGGGGGTAATGTTCCGTCCACAAGGGCCATAAGAGTCTAAGTCGTCTTTCTTTAATGTACTGTATCCGAATAATGTGTCTGATTGCTACCAATGTATTATTTTTGATCTTTGCAAAAATGTAATAAAATTGATTATCAAAAAAAATATAACAGAGCATATCAGGGGTGCTGAGCACAGCTTTGACCATCCCCCGGAGGAATCCTCACCAACAAAACCTGAATCCAAGGTTTCTGAAAAACTAGATGCTGTGAGAAACAAGGACTCAAAACTTAGTCGCAAACAGAGGAGAAAGGGAAGAAAGAAAAAGACTATAACTGATTATTTCCGCACAGGTAGCATAAAACGAAGGGAGAAAAATCATGTTGCTAGCAATACAACGCTAGCAAAGTACCCAAAAGGAGATAACAAAGCAAGCCATCTGAAGACTCCAATAGTAGGGGATTCGGACACCAAATCGGAAAAGCTAGAGGATGAATTAATAGAGCCACCCATAAAAGTATCGGAAGAAACCACAAAAAACATAAGCAAACGAGCTCCAGCACCATCTACCAAGAATAGATCAGCAGAAACACCCATCCCTAGGAAAACAGCAGGAGAAAAGAAACCAAGCTCTTCAACTACTCCAACATCAGGGGATTCAGGTCCCAAACTGGAAAAGACAGTGGATAAATCAACAGCGCCACCTACAATAGCACAGTACAAAAGCAGAAAGCACGTAAGCTCCAGAGTACTAGTATACGCCATCAAGGAAAGGTCCAGAGAGGCAGCCATTCTAGGGAAAACATTCACCATAACCAGGGATGACCATAGAGACCGAGTGGATCTTTCCAACCTGCATGCTGAAGAGGAGACATCTATTCATACAAAACCTCCAACCGCCAACCGACCACAACTTAAAAACAACTCAATTCTGTTTATCTCTGAAAAAGTCCAGAGGCAGTGAGGATATCCTTAACAGAGGGAATATAATACAACTGAAATCTGGCAGATATAGACACATACAATCTCAAAAGAATTACATTCAAAAGCATCAAGGGAATTTCGGACAGAGAAATAACTAAGACAAACTGGTTCTCAGAGGAAGTAGCGAGGAGGATTTTGGAAAAAGAACCCAAACTAAAGGCATGGGGGATAAAAATACTACTCGATCAAAAGCCTGGCTATCCAGATCTATTGATTCCAATCAAAAGAGAGCAAGTAAATTCAGCTCCTGCTTTTGCGGGCACCCAATCACAATCTGTGCTGAAATGCGCCCATAGCACGGACACTCGACCAGCAGAAAGGAAATATCAACATCAAGTACTAAAGTCAGAAGATTAGTCCTGGCTAGCAAAGACTATTAATCGACAAGACGAGAGCTCTTGACTCAGGACAACACAATTACCATCATGCGACACCCACCTACAAATTTGCTCCTGGAATATAAATGGGCTTGGCAACAAAACTTTGGATAAAGAACTTCTGGATTATTTTTAAGGCTTTGACCTCAATCTGCTTCAAGAGACATGGTTAGAAGAACCCTTCCATTTACTTTGCTTTAAAACCCATCATACCCCAGCAGTTAAAGGCTCCAAATATGGACATTTAAAGGGCGGTCTACCAATTTATTCATCAATAAAAACTATAACATTGACCATAGATGTTGACACCTTTACATCACCACCAAATGCGATTAAAGTACTTAGAGTGGACATAAGGGATGGTATTATCAAACAACAACTTTTACTCCTAAACATCTACATACACCCTTTCGATAAAATCAAAGGAGCAAAAATAGTGGGGGCAGAGATAACTAGATTATTGACAGAAGAATCCACGACTAACCTACTACTGTCTGAGGACTTGAATATGAATCTGATGGGTCCACAGAAGAGGGACGAGCTGCTTGAGGAACAATATATCGCCTCGAACATTCCTTGTCAGGAGCCGAGTGCCATGAAGTGCCAATCAGTGCACCTTAAGAACTTTGTCAAGGATCTGGAACATCTAAGCTCTGTGGCACTAAACGGGCACTTTCCGGGAGACAAGCCCCCGGCGACAACATTTCACAGCACAACCTCAAGTACGCTGATAGATTACACTTTTGTATCTTCATCATTATTCAGCAGGATCACAGGCTTCCAGGTAGGGGCCCAAGATCAAAGTGATCATCTACCATAAGAAATCTCTACAAGAATATCCAGACTATCACCAGATATGCCAGTCGAGGACCCAGAGTCCATTCATACGGACAATTTCAGGAGGATAAAAATTAAACCCAGAGGAACTACTAGCATCAGCTAAGTCAATATGGGAGCAAGGGGAACAGACATAGGTAAACGTAAATGTGATAGCACATTGGGAACACCTAACCAAAAACATTAGGAGCAGTGAATATGATAAGTGCTCGCCCAGCTTCAACAACAACCAGCTCACTAGTCTGTCAGGACAACCATATTTCCAATTGTACAACTCCAAATCTCCGCAAGCTCAAGACGGCAATAAACAAATGCATACGCAATCTTCAACGTACAGCGCAGGATCCTATTTTACAAAGCGAGCTATCACAACTAAAAGCAAAAACGAAAAAAGTTATTTGACAGGCAAAAAGGGAAAAAGACGAAAACATGTGGGCGAGGCTATTGCACGACTCAAAGTAAAACAATAGCACATGATTTTGGCGAACAATAAACAGTTTAGCCAACCAGAATGTTCAAAGAATAAATTCTCACTTGTCAGAGGAAGCCTGGGTCTCTCATCTGCACAAACATGTTTATGCTCCATGGAGGCAGACCTCCAGAAATATACCAGAGGCAATTCCTCTACATTTAAATGTTCCACCTGGAAATGATCATCTTCCATTCACAAATCTCCAGATCAAGAACAGGATAGCAAAGGGCAAGAGGGAGGGTACCCAGGGCCTTAACGAAATTCAACCAATCCTATTCAAATTGGACCTGGAATACTGGGCTTCCATTCTACTACTGCTGTATGGTCAAATTTCAGGAGGAGTCATCATCCCGGACTCCTGGAGGGGGTCAACCATATCCCCAATATACAAGAAAGGGGACAAGAACTTAGCAAAAAGTTACAGGCTTTGGCTTTAATTGACATTGAGGCAAAATATTACGCTGGCCTCCATCTGGATGATCTCATTGCCTGGCTAAAGAACAATCAATTATATCGACCAACCAAACATGCTTCTGCAAGGGCATGAGGACAACTACTAATATACTTACATTGTCCCTACTGATAGATGAGTCCATAAGTGAAGCATCCTCTATTCATGTGTTTTAAACACTGTTCGTCAGCTTTTGATAAAATCGATGGAAGCAAACTCTGGCATAAACTCAAGGAAATGAAAATACCATCTGCTCTCCTAAACCAGTTAATATTGCTTCATACAAACACATGGGTCCAAGTCAAGCTAGGGGAAGGAAAGTACCTGTCCAGGAAAATCCCAACAACCAGGGGGCTTAAACAGGGGTGCGTCCTGGCACAGACGCTCTTTAACTTCTTTATGTCTGACCTTTCGTCAGAACTGGACATCTGCAATTCTCACGCGCCCCAGATGGGAGGGCTTTCCAACCTCCTGTACGCAGACGATCTTGTATTAGTTAGCCGTAGCCCCATGACAAAACAAAGGTTATGAGGATACATCCAAAGAAGGAAACCTCTAAAGAATGCAGGTACACAGCAGATTCATCATTCGAAGTAGTTGACCAATACAAGTACTTGGGAATGATGATGGATAATAAAGGGACTTTCAACTTACAAAAAGAGGCAATGAAAAGAATAGGCAACTCCATTGTGGTAGCTTAAAAATCGATCAAACAGAAAACTGCCGGCCCTAGCCTTATCCCACTGCTACAAGTCATGCAAGCAAACCTCATCCCGGCAATCACTTATGGGAGCGAGTGTCTGAGGGGAAGAGACACGGTTACTTTAGACACCACTGTCTCAAGAGCGGCCAGGATGATATTCAATTTACCAAAGTACATCTCGCCAGCCCAAATAAGGCTAGAATTTGGCACGCAAAGTCAAGAAATAGCCCGCAAAGGAGCCTATGCCAAGAGTTGGTACAGGGTAAAAAAAGCTGAAGCAGGTACACTGAACGGCTGATTTATGGAACGAAATACACCTAAAGAGGGAATGCGCAGCAAGGACCTATTTGACAGCATCAATAGATTGTCTGGGACTTGAGGAACTTTGGGCGGCCTCAGGGACCTACCATTGTTTTAAACAAATTGTAAACAAGACAGTGAAAAGGCTATCACTTGTAGAAGAGAAGGCTATACTCACAGAAAGAGCCCACGGATGGTTTGTTGTCCACAGCTACGGTAAGTCCTCTCCACAACCATACTTAGGCGTGGGTATTTTACCATTATTACCTCATCTTCCCCCTTGGAAACTACCCCCGGGTTGAACAATATGCCGCTTATGTGAGGATGCTAATGAAAGTGTATTACACCTATTGTGTATCTGCAGGGATCTACAGGCTGAACGGCAACAGTTACTGAAGCCGCTCTTTGTAAGTAAGGAGATAAGAACCTGCAGACAAGCTGTGAAGGCATGTTTCAGAGGTGGAGACGCTCAGCTAGCGTGTCGAAGCTCTGTCGTCAAGCGACCGGAACGCTTTATCTCTGCATCCCAATGCCTCTCTAAGTGTCACATTACAGTGAAAATGAAATTTTCTGGTTATTACTCGCCTGAACGATACACGCTCAAGCAGGACAGTCAACAGCAATTTACCATTGTTGCTGTTACAAATCAACCGATCATGGAACATACTCTCTACCATTAAGGACTGAGCCCTGTTTTTTAACTCACTGTCCGTGTTTTACTCATGTTAATACAATTCATCTAAGTTTTAAGATATGTTTTCTTTTTTTTTTTAAATCTGTTTTAGAATATGAACTCTGCTGCTATGACACTTTTTATATGGAAATTGTAAAGGTTTTAACTAACCAAACAATAAATTATTACTTACCTACTTACTGCCTGGTTCGGACCTCTTTGCCGAAAGTGCATGCTAGTGAGGGAAATGCATTTTTGCCAAAGCTGATTCCCAAGCAGGCTGCCATTTTGTTGCAGCCTGTTAGGTATTTTTCCATGTATTCATCAATAATAACTGTTAATCGAAGAAAGGCCTTCTTTCTAATGAAATAAGACAATTAACTACTGCAGTTGCCACCTTAAAACCACTGAAGCTGAAATCATACCAACTTCCAACAGAATTTATGATTCTGTGAGAGATTTGCTAAGAAGAACAAAAATAGTCATTCTTGTAAGTGGCCAAAGAAACATTCTTCAATAAGGGTCTGAAGAAAATTGTTAGGAGCGGGTTGAAAGAATAGCCTCCATCAATGATCCATGACCAACGATCCATGCTGTCCATTTGAAGAGAAAATGTATGAACTTTAGAGGCAACCAATGAAAGGTCACAGGGACAGGAGCAATACGCTGAGCTAGAAATGGAAAGCACAAGTAGAGAGAGTACAACATGTAGTAGCTGAGTTATGTGGCTCACATGGGGTTACTAGCTCAGTTAAGAGATTGTGTGGAGGGCCAAATGTGAGGTGTTTATGTTTGCACTAGTGGTAGGAATGAACAGTGAGGAGCAGTGAGTAATGTACCCCAGACCTAGACCCAGGTGTGGTACTCATAACTACTAACACTATTGCACATTCTTGTACAGGGGAAAACAGGACTGAACAATAAATAGCCTACAAGTGATATAAAGAGTTTTGATTTAGATAATTTAAATACAATTGACACCACTGGGTTCAGACAGATTTGGTTTAAAGTTGTGTCTTTATCCTGATGCTTTCGATGCTTTCAGAGCTTGAAGGATTAGGTTGAGTTCATAGCACCATGTCTCATAGCGATAAGCCATCCTTATCTGTGCCACATTAGTCTTCCTGATGTCATTGCCTTGCGGCCCCTCCTTATGATAATCCGCTCCCAGGAAACGTGCTTTTTCCTAAAACAAAATGTTAAATGTCTGAGTCAAAGTCTTCTTTTGCAAATTAAGGATTGGCTTACAAAAATGTTAAACTGAACAAGTCAAAAAGGTCAAATTCAGTAGAAGGAATTAAGAACATTTTGAGCAAACATATCTGTGAAAAATAACCACAGATAATTCATGAATGTGAGTCAGCAGACCGGAAACACTACACACAAAAGAAAGAAGACCCCTGGAGCCAAGTTAATGAGGCAGGAATCAGGGCGATGCAAGACACAGCAAACCTTTAACAAAGGAATACCTCTAAGAACATTTCAGGCACTAACAAGTCGCAGTTGAGCCTTGTGATTCAAAGAAACTAGAACAACTGGAATTTATATCAGGAAACAATGTCTATTAATTCAAATTTTCTTTACTTTCACAAATATGTTGAAGACATAATATGCAACAACTCAAGCAGATCACAAACCATTGTATAGTGAAAATAAAAAGAAAATGTAACATTCTATATTTATACATATGGATGCTCGCTCTGAAGAATACTGTGTCAAGGCCGGAGGCTCAGGTTATACTTAACTCTTTCCATTTATTCCGCTCAGCAGCCGTAACCCCTTAGCTGCTAGGCCTTTTCCCCTCTGTGCTAAGCTTTTTTTTGGGCTATTTGGGGTACTATGCGCTTAGGCCTCTGTAACTTTTTAACCACATAAGGTATCTACCCCAAATTCGCGTGCTTTTCTTCCAACATCACGAGGATTGCAAAGAAACCCAAGGTTTGTGGATTCCCCAGGAGGGGACCCAGACATTAGCCAAAATACAGCAAAATTATTTTTTTTTGTCGAAAAAGTGCTGCAAATGAAAGCATCTGTTTTTTTACCCTCCAAATGGAATCAACACAGGGTTTGTGGGGCTGAAATAACATTTTCCCCAGCTTTCAGAGACTGAGACTCTTGTCAGAAAACCAACATTTTTTTCACAATTTCGGCATCTTACAGAGACATAGCCTATTTTTGTTATTTGTTTTGCTTTCAACCTTCTTCCAGTTAATGGTAGAAATGGGTATCAAAGCAATAATGGATCCTTGACAGCTATACATTTAGGAAAAGTAGACAACATTCTGAATTTAGCAAAGGGTCATTTGAGTAGATCCTTCAAAGCTACTTTATAAAACCTAACAGTTGAAAATAGGAAAAATTGAAAATGAGTTGAAAAAAACAGCCATTCATGCCAATGTTTTCACCTGTAACTTCTTCTAATTAGGACAGATGTTTTAAAGCAATATGCCGTTACATTGGCTGGACCTTTCTGGTTGTGGGGATATATAGGAATTGTATGTTCACCAAGAACCCGACGAACCCAGAGGCAATAACTGAGCAGCATCTTGCAATGGTGTTTTATTATGTACCGGGTATACAGCAATTAATTTGGGAAAATATATATAGCGAAAAATCGGGATGAAAGACACCTGTATATTTCTGAAATTGAAACAGAGTGTAGAAACAGTGGCTATTTTCACATTTCGGAAATTGTGATTACCCATACTAGCATGGGTATTATAGGACATTTTTTAAAGTGACTTCATTTTTACACATTGTCTTTCATTTGGAAGTCAGAAATGCATTGAAAGTCAATAGGTATTAACGATTGCTCTACAATACTCTGTTACCCTACGTCTCCCAATAAAGATGGTACCTCACTTGTGTGGGTGGGCCTAGTACCCGAAATAGGAAATCGCTCACAACGCAAAGTGGGCTCACTTCATTTTTACAGTGAAAACTGGCCCTTTTTTTGCAAAGTACCTAGCTGTAGATTTTGCACCCTAGCTCTGCCGGGACTTAGGGAAGCCTAGCAAAGTTATATATTTTTGAAAACTAAACACCTAAGGAAATCTTGGATGGGTGACTTGTCTGGCTCTAACCAGGTTCTGTTACCCAGAATCCCTTTCAAACGTCAAACTTTGGAAAACAAATACATTTTCCTCACATTTCTGTGTTGGAAAGTTCTGGAATCTGCGTGGAGCCACAAAATTTCCCCCACACCACTTTTCCCAAAGTCTTTAGAGAAAAATGGTACCTCACTTGTGTGAGTAGGCCTAGTGCCCGTGACAAGAAAAAGCCCAAAACACAATGTGGACACACCAGATTTTCACTGTGAAAACTGACCCTTTTTTTGCAAAGTGCCTATCTGTAGATTTTAAACCCTAGCTCTGCCGGCACATAGGGAAACCTAGCAAACCTATACTTTTTTGATAACTAGACACTCAGGGGAATACAGCATGGGAAGACTTTTCTGGCTCTCACCAGGTTCTGTTACCCAGAATCCCTTGCAAACCTCAAACTTTGCACACAAAAAACACATTTCCTCAGATTTCTGTGGTGGAAAGTTCTGTAATCTGCGTGGATCCACAACATTTCACCCACCCTGCATTCCCCGAAGGCTCCTGAGAAAAATTATACCTCACTTGTGTGGGTAGGCCTAGTGCCCGTAACAGGAAATGGCCCAAAACGCAACATGGACACACCACATTTTCACAGTGAAAACTGACCCTTTTTTGCACAGTGCCTAGCTGTAGATTTTGACCCATAGTTCTGCTGGCACTTAGGGAAACCTAGCAAACCTATACATTTTTGAAAACTAGACACCCAGGGGAATCCAGGATCGGCTGACTTGTCTGGCTTTCACCAGCTACTGTTACCCAGAATCCCTTGCAAACCTCAAACGTTGTCATTCAAACACATTTTCCTCACATTTTTGTGGCGGAGAGTTCTGGAATCAGCGTGGATCCACAAAATTCCACTCGTCCCGCATTCCCCAAAGTCTTCTGAGAACAATGGTACCTCACTTGTGTGGGTAGGCCTAGTTCCTGTGACAGGAAACGGCCCACAACACAACGTGAACACACCACTGACGGAAACGCTGTGGGGTAGGATTTTTGTGCCGGGACGGTGATTTTACACAAACATATGTGGAAAATGTGGTTTTTTTTAGCTAACTGTGAGGTTTGCAGGGGGTTCTTGGTAGGAATATCCACACACGCCATACACCTCTCTGGACTCCCCCGGGTGTCTAGTTTTCAAAAATTTGTTGGTTTGGTAGTTTCCCAAGATGGTTGCTAAGCCCAGGGCCAAAACACAGGTGACCCCCTTGCAAAACCAGGTTGTTTTGTGATAGGTAATTTTGATGTCTCCTCAAAACGTTTTGGGCCCTTGCCTGTCGCAGATACTCGACCCACCCAAGCGAGTGAGGTACCATTTTTATCAGGAGACGTGAGGGAACGCTGGGTAGTAGGAGATTTGTGGATCCATGCAGATTCCGGAACTGTCCCATACAGAAATTTGAGAAAAATTAGATTTTATTCCATCTAAATATGAGGTTTGCAGGGGATTCTGGGTAGGAAAACGTTGGGGGGACCATGCAAGCCATACCTCGCTGGACTCCACTGAGTGTCTAGTTTTCTGAAAAGTGTGGGTTTGGTGGGTTTCCCAGGATGGCCGCAGAGCTCGGGGCCAAAAACCCAGGTGACTCCCCTTGCAAAACCAGGTTGGTTTGTGATAGGTCATTTTGATGTCTCCTCAACACATTTTGGGCTCTTGCCTATCGTGGGTACTTGACCCACCCACGCGAGTGAGGTATCTTTTTATTGAGAGACCTAGGGGAACTCTGGGTGGTAGGAAATTTATGGATCTATGCAGATTCCTGAAATTTCCCACACAGATATCTAAATCACTCAAAACAATAACTGTATAATATTCATCTGTGCGACGGAGTTTAGAAACATATTTCCATATATTAAATCTAATTACATTTGTCCTAGGAATATGTGGGACTCTAACGAAGGATCAGCTCACAATGCACTTTGAACCTAAGAAACCTCCTAGAACTATTTATAATTCTGAAATGTTTTCAGTACATTTATTTGACTGTTACTAAGCCTGTCTCTGCCATCAAACACTTCCATGTTAATTGTGTCATCACTTTTACTCACTCCTCAAGAATTTTTCACAAGCCTTTCATGTTCACACACAACCATTCTACTTTTCCTCCAGATGGTACCATCTTGGATTTCCACTTAGTTCTACCCAACTCTCTTTATCAACATGGCAGGGAAATATATACATTTTCATATTATGGTTATATCCTAGTTGCTTTATTCTAATCAACTGACTCACATGTACATTCACATTATTTGCATTCCATTTCTTATCAAAATTCAATTCATACTTATTTTTTCTTTCAATTTCTAACTTTATTTTCTTTGTATCCATAGTCACAAGATACCATACCAATCGCAAAAGATGTTCTTTGCTTGCGTCTTCTCAACAGTTCAAACGGGAGCAAACCCTGTTATTGAATGTGTGGTAGTTCTGTACGCCTGTATTGTCTGATTAACACTTTGCACAACATAATACTTATTCTGATCACTTCTTTCTACAACACCATTGGCCCTTGAATTATATAATGCAGTCCTACTGTGTCTAATGTTCCTTTTGGAGAAATATTCCTACATAACTGCTGAACAGAATTGGGACCCATTATCAGAGACTAACTCCTCACTCAGGATAGCTTTCACTCAAAAAGAAATCTTTCCAAAAACATGATCACTCTATGACCTGACACTCCATGAACAAATTATTTTTTTATTTGAAACTCTACTGGCTGTAATGGTTGCATAGATGTTTTGTATATTTTATAATTATAACTACACAACTGGCAGTCTTTGACTACATTCTCTGCATCCTTATCAAAACCTTTACCGAAATACACCTCTGTTTAGTTCTGCAGCTCCCCATAGACCATCATAAGGCAATTCTATTATCATACTTCTAATCAGGGCCGGACTGGTGAGTCCGGGCACCGGGCAATCCCCCGGGAGGCCGGATGTGGTGGGGGCCGGTTTTGTTCCAGGGGACGATTGTTGGTCCATGACGGAGTTGGAGTCAGACAGTCTCTCTGCATTAGTAGTCTGTCTGACCTCCTCTCCGTGTGGGTAAAAAGCAGTTCTGCTATTGGTGGGGTCAGGTGAACCCGGGGTAGGCAGCCTGTGTATTTCTGAAATTGAAACAGAGTGTAGAAACAGTGGCTATTTTCACATTTCGGAAATTGTGATTACCCATACTAGCATGGGTATTATAGGACATTTTTTAAAGTGACTTCATTTTTACACATTGTCTTTCATTTGGAAGTCAGAAATGCATTGAAAGTCAATAGGTATTAACGATTGCTCTACAATACTCTGTTACCCTACGTCTCCCAATAAAGATGGTACCTCACTTGTGTGGGTGGGCCTAGTACCCGAAATAGGAAATCGCTCACAACGCAAAGTGGGCTCACTTCATTTTTACAGTGAAAACTGGCCCTTTTTTTGCAAAGTACCTAGCTGTAGATTTTGCACCCTAGCTCTGCCGGGACTTAGGGAAGCCTAGCAAAGTTATATATTTTTGAAAACTAGACACCTAAGGAAATCTTGGATGGGTGACTTGTCTGGCTCTAACCAGGTTCTGTTACCCAGAATCCCTTTCAAACCTCAAACTTTGGAAAACAAATACATTTTCCTCACATTTCTGTGTTGGAAAGTTCTGGAATCTGCGTGGAGCCACAAAATTTCCCCCACACCACTTTTCCCAAAGTCTTTAGAGAAAAATGGTACCTCACTTGTGTGAGTAGGCCTAGTGCCCGTGACAAGAAAAAGCCCAAAACACAATGTGGACACACCAGATTTTCACTGTGAAAACTGACCCTTTTTTTGCAAAGTGCCTATCTGTAGATTTTAAACCCTAGCTCTGCCGGCACGTAGGGAAACCTAGCAAACCTATACTTTTTTGATAACTAGACACTCAGGGGAATACAGCATGGGAAGACTTTTCTGGCTCTCACCAGGTTCTGTTACCCAGAATCCCTTGCAAACCTCAAACTTTGCACACAAAAAACACATTTCCTCAGATTTCTGTGGTGGAAAGTTCTGTAATCTGCGTGGATCCACAACATTTCACCCACCCTGCATTCCCCGAAGGCTCCTGAGAAAAATTATACCTCACTTGTGTGGGTAGGCCTAGTGCCCGTAACAGGAAATGGCCCAAAACGCAACATGGACACACCACATTTTCACAGTGAAAACTGACCCTTTTTTGCACAGTGCCTAGCTGTAGATTTTGACCCATAGTTCTGCTGGCACTTAGGGAAACCTAGCAAACCTATACATTTGTGAAAACTAGACACCCAGAGGAATCCAGGATCGGCTGACTTGTCTGGCTTTCACCAGCTACTGTTACCCAGAATCCCTTGCAAACCTCAAACGTTGTCATTCAAACACATTTTCCTCACATTTTTGTGGCGGAGAGTTCTGGAATCAGCGTGGTTCCACAAAATTCCACTCGTCCCGCATTCCCCAAAGTCTTCTGAGAACAATGGTACCTCACTTGTGTGGGTAGGCCTAGTTCCTGTGACAGGAAACGGCCCACAACACAACGTGAACACACCACTGACGGAAACGCTGTGGGGTAGGATTTTTGTGCCGGGACGGTGATTTTACACAAACATATGTGGAAAATGTGGTTTTTTTTAGCTAACTGTGAGGTTTGCAGGGGGTTCTTGGTAGGAATATCCACACACGCCATACACCTCTCTGGACTCCCCCGGGTGTCTAGTTTTCAAAAATTTGTTGGTTTGGTAGTTTCCCAAGATGGTTGCTAAGCCCAGGGCCAAAACACAGGTGACCCCCTTGCAAAACCAGGTTGTTTTGTGATAGGTAATTTTGATGTCTCCTCAAAACGTTTTGGGCCCTTGCCTGTCGCAGATACTCGACCCACCCAAGCGAGTGAGGTACCATTTTTATCAGGAGACGTGAGGGAACGCTGGGTAGTAGGAGATTTGTGGATCCATGCAGATTCCGGAACTGTCCCATACAGAAATTTGAGAAAAATTAGATTTTATTCCATCTAAATATGAGGTTTGCAGGGGATTCTGGGTAGGAAAACGTTGGGGGGACCATGCAAGCCATACTTCGCTGGACTCCACTGAGTGTCTAGTTTTCTGAAAAGTGTGGGTTTGGTGGGTTTCCCAGGATGGCCGCAGAGCTCGGGGCCAAAAACCCAGGTGACTCCCCTTGCAAAACCAGGTTGGTTTGTGATAGGTCATTTTGATGTCTCCTCAACACATTTTGGGCTCTTGCCTATCGTGGGTACTTGACCCACCCACGCGAGTGAGGTATCTTTTTATTGAGAGACCTAGGGGAACTCTGGGTGGTAGGAAATTTATGGATCTATGCAGATTCCTGAAATTTCCCACACAGATATCTAAATCACTCAAAACAATAACTGTATAATATTCATCTGTGCGACGGAGTTTAGAAACATATTTCCATATATTAAATCTAATTACATTTGTCCTAGGAATATGTGGGACTCTAACGAAGGATCAGCTCACAATGCACTTTGAACCTAAGAAACCTCCTAGAACTATTTATAATTCTGAAATGTTTTCAGTACATTTATTTGACTGTTACTAAGCCTGTCTCTGCCATCAAACACTTCCATGTTAATTGTGTCATCACTTTTACTCACTCCTCAAGAATTTTTCACAAGCCTTTCATGTTCACACACAACCATTCTACTTTTCCTCCAGATGGTACCATCTTGGATTTCCACTTAGTTCTACCCAACTCTCTTTATCAACATGGCAGGGAAATATATACATTTTCATATTATGGTTATATCCTAGTTGCTTTATTCTAATCAACTGACTCACATGTACATTCACATTATTTGCATTCCATTTCTTATCAAAATTCAATTCATACTTATTTTTTCTTTCAATTTCTAACTTTATTTTCTTTGTATCCATAGTCACAAGATACCATACCAATCGCAAAAGATGTTCTTTGCTTGCGTCTTCTCAACAGTTCAAACGGGAGCAAACCCTGTTATTGAATGTGTGGTAGTTCTGTACGCCTGTATTGTCTGATTAACACTTTGCACAACATAATACTTATTCTGATCACTTCTTTCTACAACACCATTGGCCCTTGAATTATATAATGCAGTCCTACTGTGTCTAATGTTCCTTTTGGAGAAATATTCCTACATAACTGCTGAACAGAATTGGGACCCATTATCAGAGACTAACTCCTCACTCAGGATAGCTTTCACTCAAAAAGAAATCTTTCCAAAAACATGATCACTCTATGACCTGACACTCCATGAACAAATTATTTTTTTATTTGAAACTCTACTGGCTGTAATGGTTGCATAGATGTTTTGTATATTTTATAATTATAACTACACAACTGGCAGTCTTTGACTACATTCTCTGCATCCTTATCAAAACCTTTACCGAAATACACCTCTGTTTAGTTCTGCAGCTCCCCATAGACCATCATAAGGCAATTCTATTATCATACTTCTAATCAGGGCCGGACTGGTGAGTCTGGGCACCGGGCAATCCCCCGGGAGGCCGGATGTGGTGGGGGCCGGTTTTGTTCCAGGGGACGATTGTTGGTCCATGACGGAGTTGGAGTCAGACAGTCTCTCTGCATTAGTAGTCTGTCTGACCTCCTCTCCGTGTGGGTAAAAAGCAGTTCTGCTATTGGTGGGGTCAGGTGAACCCGGGGTAGGCAGCCTGTGAGGTGATGATCGTGATGCTTCCTGGCCTGACTATTTGCAGGTCTGACTGTGTGTATGGGTGAATTAATTTACTAGTGCGTGTGCAGGGTGTTGCGTGCGTGCACTTGTAAATTAATTCACTTGGCACCACAAGGCAGGCACTTTCACTTTCGGCCCCACAACAACTTGTGACCCTACCAGCCCCATCACAGGAGGGATGGATGACTGTTACGTCACCATAGAGACCGCTGATCATCCCCTCCCTAGGGCGCGGCCGCACAACGAGTCTGACCAATGATCTGCGCTCCGTCCCCAAGTTTGCTAGCCTGCTGCATTATGCATAGGTGCGCCCTGCGCATGTTACTTCTGCCTATAGCTTTTTACACGCACTTGCAGCCAGGGCACCGCAGACCGGCCGCAGACAGAGTAGAAGGGGAAGGCAGCTGCCAGCCATCCAGGCAGCAAGCAGTTGTAGAGTGCAGAGTCAATAGGCCGCCCGCCGCCTGAGCCTGCCTCCACTTCACAAATGCAAAGTAAGTGTGTCGCCATCTTTACTGGCTAAACCCTTGTTTTACCCTCTAGTACAGTGTTTCCGAAACTGTGGTCCGCGGACCCCCAGGGGTCCGTGACACATTCCCAGTGGGTCCTTAGGCAGCAATTTTAAAAGCACAACAAAGTTCCTTGTAGAATTAGCAGTTTACCAGCAACAATAAAAGTGTCAAGAGAACTTCAGTGATTAATATACCTGCTGCAGAGAGATGAGAGTTTTGTCCAGTGGCAGCCTTGACTTATCTAATGTAGCACAGAGGGTTAATATGCCTACTGCAAAGAACGTGTACCATTTTTTTTTTATATAAAACAGTGTTTTATGTGCATGGGTTAGTGGGTTACTGCTTTTGTCACAGAGATTCTTTTATTGCTGCACAGTTCATAAGTGACAATCGTAATCTAGTACAGTGACCTATTAATATTAACTGTCATCAAAGAGGTGCTTGCAAACTGCATGATACAAGTTAGAAACATATGTTTTTTCTAAGACTTTCATTATCCTGATGCTGCTAAAAAGGTTTATTTGGGTGGAAATACATTTTTATTGTTAAAGTCAATGCTAACCACTGTTATGTTCTGAATCCTGAGTTTGTGCTGCACCAGGCAAGGCACTCTTTAAAAATGCCTACCAGCATGAATGACTTGTGAATCCTACACCTTGTAGCCTCATTTACCTTATGTAACATTTTCTATACACTGATTTGCACGTATGAATCATTGTCTCTATGGGGCAGAATTACAAGGAAAGTGACTCAGTGTGTGCCGCAAGCCATTAGGCAGCGCCGCACTGAGTCACTTTCAAAGCACAGGGATATGACCTATTTACAACAATATGTTGCATCTCTGTGCTTCCCCCTGCGCTGGCGCACTAACTGCTGCCATGCGCCTGTACAGGCACCCTTGCACCATGGTGCAAGGATGCCTGCATCGTGGGGAGATTGTTTATATTCAGGAAGGCTGCCCTTCCTGCACATGAACAATTAGAAATGGCGTTTCCCAACTTCTAAGTGTGCTGCATTAGCACACATAGAACTTGCAAAACGTCATTATTTTACTGATGATTGTCTATGTACAGGAAGGTGTCCCGGGACTTAAACAATCACCAGAGGTGATTTCCTCTTTCTATGCGTGCTGCAGAATACAATACTCATAAAAAGAGGAAAAAAACGAGGATACATAAATACATTTCTACTTGTTGTGCCTCCCTATGTCGCCGCTGGTGTGGAGTAGCATTCAGACACATTTCCAGATTTACGATTTCTAGTAAATCAGGAAATGTGTCTGGTTTCATGGGGGTTGCATGGGAACACCCACAGCAACACCCATGGAACGCCCCTTTCACGCAAAGTGCTGTGTGCAAATGGGCCATATTTACAAGACCAGGAAAAGTCACACAGAGTGGCTTTTCCTGTCCTTGGAAATATGGGGAACTAAAATGCGCCACAGGTGCGCCACTTTTTATGACATACCTGTGGCGCAGGGGGCTTGTAAATCTGCACCTATATGTGTGCAATGTAAAGTGCTCTGACATCCTACAATGGTATGAGAGATGCTATAAAACAAATGAAATACATGTGATAGAGGGACTATGGAGAGATGAGCGGCACTGTTGGAGGGTGATAATAAGGGAATCATTGAAGAACCCCAACAAACATTGTCGTATCCTGGTGCATATTAAGGTCAGCATTTACTATTCTTTAAAAGCTGATACAATTCAATATATAATGATACATTTGTTGTAGAAAGCACATTTGTTTCTTAAATTTTCTTGGGGGGCGAGCCTGCCAAAGCCCCCTTTATAGTGGTCAGGCTCACTCACTGCACTTGGTGTGCACTGTATGGGGACTGGTCTGAAAACATTTGCCAGGGCTGCTTTGGATTTCTAGTCTTGCCCTGGCAGGAGCCTTGTACTGCAAAATAAAACAAATCATTTAAAAGTTAGTCACGGAAATGCAGCAATAACCTTCCTGTTTTTTTGCTAATTCTTTCAATAAAAAATACTAAAACTCTTAGTAATTTGATTATTTGTTTTGTGTGCACACGTGTTTATTGTTTTCGAATACTGTTTTAATGTTTGAAATTTAAATCATACAAATTGCTTGGGGGTACCCGGCTTCCAGTGGTGACTCAATGGGGGTCCTCAGGAGCTAAAGGTTTGGGAACCACTGCCCTAGTAGATTGACACCTACAACCCCAATGTAGGTGCCTTGTGTGCCTACAGAGTTCTCTGGCAGAGCACAAGGCTGGGTATACCCGTCCGGATGTATGATGTTAGGACGCATACATTGACAACGCGTACCTTTACAACGCGTTCGTAACAACGAAAGTTGTTACCACGCATTGCGTTGGGGGGCGCAAAATTGATTAATTTAATTTACTATTCCAACACCAGTCCCCGTGGATAGTAGGGAAGGTGTTGGGATAGTAAATTAAATCATTTACTATCCTTGAGCGCCCCCCAGTGCAATGCGTGGTAACAACTTTCGTTGTTACGCCCGCGTTGTAAAGGTATTCCGTGGTAATGCTTGCGTTCTAAACGCTGCATACCACCCGTCCCAAATTATACGTAGAGGGGATTGACAGCTACAGTGAAACTTGCAGGATGGCGGGGGTCCAAATAATGTTTGATCCATTTTTTGCACATACCATCAGATTGCCCTTACAGCACGCTTCACTATTGCTATAGCAACATCATGGTCTGGGAATATTTGAGCCACAATGTAGTTTGGGGGAAGACATGATAGTTGTTCAAGGAATCGTCTACATCACTTTCTAGTGAAAGGCTGAGTCTCTGGCCAGAAGAGATGAACCCGGTTACACGAGTTGCGCAAGGGTGTATGCAGGGAACAAAGGGTCTAAGGCTCAGCCGAAAGTTTGACTGAACCTGGGCCCAGTCAGTCTTTTGGATATGTGCAGATGCTCTTGTCCGTGGTGTGTGTACGGCTTTCCTGCGGTGCACATCAGTTGCATCGTTATGCCACAGTTAATATGCGACCTATGCTCATCACCCATGGGAGTGTAGTGGTCTCCCAAGACAGGTACTGCTCCCTCCCTTCAACAGGAATGAGGGGAAGAAATACATGGGAACGGAGCACAGACGTGCGTGCATCTGGCAAGCAGTGTGTGCATTGGAAGCATAAATAAACTAATAAGATGGAGTACCATAACACAGTGAACTTAAACTGACCAATATAGTTAAGCACACAAAAGCTGTGCAGACAGGATGGTATATATGCTGTGATATCTCACCTTGTTCTATAGACAGAACACAGTATTAATGTACATTCAATGCTAGTTGGCTCTCCCAGATGCAGGCACATCAATTCAAGGTTAAAAAAACGAATGTTGAACTCATTTAATTTGCGATCGTTGCTACCCAGATGTCAGCCATTTATTTTGGGCTGGTGCACCGGCAGGATGGGTCAGGCAGCACCCTTCTGTTTTTTTTATGCAGGCTATCAAATTAGTGACCGCTCTACGTTTCAATATAAATGTTCTTGCTGCATTTGTTGTTGGGCAATTTCACATGAAGTCATCACCAACCCCAGCTGGAAGTTCTCACTGCAGATTAAGGTTCTTTCTGTTCATTATCTCAGTTGGTCCTTCTAATTCCCTTCCATAGGCCCTGCGTCTTTGGTCCCCATTTATGATTGCTGTCCACATTCTGTTAAAGGTAAGTTTTATCCTCTCTGGTCCCTTACAGCAGTTAATCCTTGCATCTATTTATGGGGTAGTGCTTGTTGGGGTGGTCCCACGGCCTGGCCATCATACCTTAGAATAATCAGCAGGCATAAGCATGTTCATTCGGCGGTATCAACTGAATTTTTATTATACACCCACAGTGGTCATTCATTTGTTTGTACTGGTTAGGCCTGTAGTCACAACCTGAGACAGTTTGCACACCCAACCTTCTCACTTGCTTAGGAATGGTACAGTATTTGAGGTGGCCATGGCAGGCAACACAGTCACAAAATGCATGTGCTCTCAAAACGGGGGTAGATGTCTTCAATGGCCATAAGAAGTAGTTGCTGAGGGCCACACGCATGCCACCTCCAGACAGCCAAGGCGGTCTATTTTGGGGTTTACTGATTCATTACCTTGTCAACATCTGACCACTAACAGAACTCCACATGGGCTATTTGAAATGGACGGTCAACTTGTTGACCTTTTTTAATGTATTGGTGTTGCAGGCATCCCATGTCCCTATGGGAGATGGTCACAGATCAATCTGTCCGGATATTGGTCTGGGAAGCGATGCAACATGGGTTACGTCCCACCCCTGCTAGGGTGAGACTTGCAGGGTCAGAAAGGGATGAAGCGGGGAGCTACTAAGCATTACCAGAGGGCACATCTGGGCCGTTGAAGCCTTGTCAAAATCTAAACACAAGTTTTAGCAGAACACTTCTAGATGGAGTTACCATATGATATGACAGGCAATATTAAATCAGCCCAATAAGGTGTGGAGCAATGTGGCCTGTGCCAGCGGGACTAGCACTCTTAATCCCAGTGGAAATAGCTATGCTCAGAAAAGTGTGACAATGAATAGTGATACACTATCCATACACGTATAAAAATAGTTGCACTCGCAGGGCTTTAACGAATATGCATCCGTAAACTCTCTCTCTTATGTTAAACATTCAAAATGATACTAGGACTTCATGGGGGGGGTGCTCTCCAAGGATGGTGAGCTGTAGCACTAGTCTTGCACAGGCCTCCCTGGTGAAGTGTTTCTTTGACACATATTGTTCATACTGGCTGCTGAGACATGGTTAGCTAAGTCATTGTCGACCTCAGATTCCTCCAAAATATTTACTGGTTTGATCTGCTTTATTACATCAAAAGGCCATTTTTGTTGGCTCTTAGGGCTCAGTGCACTTTACCACCGCTAATTGGAAAATTGAATTTACGTGTATGTCCTTAGAAATGGGGTTCTACATGTACCCAGGGACTGTAAATTAAATGCTGTTAGTGGGCCTGCAACACTTATTGTGCCACCCACTTAAGTAGCCTATTTAAACATGTGTCAAGACCGGAGTCTGCCATTGCAGTCTGCCTGTGCAATTGTAAAACTGCCATTTTGACCTGGCAAAAGAAACTTTTGCCAGGCCTAAAAATATTCCCTTTTAATACACATGTCACCAGTATGTCACCACTAGTGCAAGCCCTGTCCCTAAGGCAGTGTGCAGTGTGCAGTATGCAGAGTGCAGTATATTTAAATGGTTTGGCATATACCTTTAAGTTTTATATGTCCCGGATTAGGCGAGAATCAATGGCTCAATTGCTACCCTTGTTCTTTGTGTGATTCTTGAATTTTTCACAATCCCTTGATTTCAGTGATGTAACTTTGATGGCAGCACCCACACTCTGAAAAATGTTCCTGTGCCACTGGCATGGGTGCCCTTGTGTGAATTTTTCATGCTTCCTGGCCAGGGTGCCATGTGTGACGTATCCATGCTTTTTGGCCAGGGTTACATGTGTGACGCCACCATGCTTTCTGGCTGCCTGGGTGCTCATATGTGACGTTTCCATGACTTCTAACCTGGGGGCTTATGTGTAATATTTCCACTGTTTCTGGCCTCAGTGACCTGGATGTTCATATGTGACATCTTCATGCTTTCTGGCCTGGTGTGACCAGGCCTGGGTGTGACTTGTCCATCGTTTCCAGCATCTTTGAACTAGGTGTTAGTTATCAGATGCTTATTTGTGACATTTCCACAGTTTCTGCCCTCAGTTGCCTAGGTGCTTATGTGTGACATTTCCACAGTTTCCGACCTCAGTGGCCTATGTGCTCATGTATGACAGCACATGTCAATGCTAAATGTGTGACAATGTGAGTGACAATTTATTGAAACTACAATGAAAGAATATTAGAATGTCGTTTTTATGCTGTAAAGTTATGATGTTAAATTAAATATGTGATGGAAAATGTGCTGTAAAATGCACCATTTTAATCTGTCATTTTCCCAAAAATTTCGTGGGGGGAGAACCCCCTGCCCCTCCTCCCAAACCCCCCTAATAGTGGACGGGCACACTCACTACGCTTGCCCGGTACACGCTGGGCGTGGACTGGTATGGCAAAATTTGCCAGGGCGGCTTTCAATTCCCAGTCCGGCCCTGCTTCTAATACCACCAGAGGGGAACAAGCTTCTCACCTCTCCTAATACTTCACATATCCTTGCTCAATTCATGCTTAACATGTCCATACCATTTAAAGCCTTTGCATTCAACAGGCCACCTGCTAATGACGTTCATATTAGTATTTGTCTCCAATTCTTGTATCCACAATTCTTCAGAGATGGCTTTTTACCCAAGTTACCCATCCATACTCATCATCATTTTATATCCTCCTTCAATTTATGCCTAGATAAACTATCGGCACAACTGTTGTCCTTGCCTAGAACATGATTCACAACAACATTGAATTCCTCTAGTCTAACTAAATAGCTCAATGTTCTGAGGATGTCAAATCTGAGCTCCTTGATGTCAACAAATGTGTCAAGTGTAATGTAATGTAATATTGTTTTTATAAAGCGCACTTACACTCCACGGAGCATCTTGGCGCTAATCATTCGTGTCACAAAGAGATAGCAACCAGGGCCAATAAGAAATCAGTAGGGAAGTGTCTAGTATGTCTGGAAAAGGGGAATTAAATTAAAGCAAAACAGAAAGTGTCAGTGATTTTAAAAATCCAAGTTTTAAGCGCCTTTCGAAAAAGATTCTCTGACGGAATCTGACGCAGTTGAAGTGGGAGTTTGTTCCAAGCTCTGGCTCCTAGTACTCCAAGGGATTTTCCTCCTTTTGTGGCGAGTCTAAATTTAGGAGTCATGAGTAGATTTAGGTTGGAGCATCTAAGTGTTCGAGAGGGTACGTATCTTCCAAACCTTTTGGACAGATAGGTAGGGCCCAACTGGTGGTAGGCCCTAAAGGTGATCACTAGGATTTTAAATAATACCCTCTTGTGAATGGGCAGCCAGTGCAAGATCTTGAGTGCAGCCGAGGCAGATGACCTCCTAGGCCATCTCAGCACAAGACGGGCAGTGGCGTTCTGGACCATCTGCAGTTTATGCAGTACAGCTTTGCTGGAACCTGCATAAAGACTATTGCAGTAGTCCAGACGAGATGTGATAAGGGCCACTGCTACCGTTTTCCTGGCTGTCAGAGGGAGAAGGTCAAAGAACCTTCTAAGGCCCTTGATTATATTAAAACAGGACCCCGCCACAGTGCCTGCTTGTTGTCTGAAAGATAAGGCATCATCAAACCGTATCCCAAGATTACGGGCCGTCATGATGGTATTCGGGGGACTTCTGCATCTTGAGGCCACCAGTGTTTGGGGGAAAAGAAGTTTTGTTGGCCAAATGGGAGGATTTCAGTCTTGCCTGAATTACATTTGAGATGGTGATTTCTCATCCATTCAAAGGTTGCGGCCAGACAGTCTCTCAGATTTTCCTCTGCCTTGGTGGTGTTATTGTCCAAGACGAGGATGAGCTGAGTATCATCAGCATAGGATATCGTGCTGATGTGGAAGGATGTAATCAGCTCTATTAAAGGGGTCATGTAAAGGTTAAAAAGTATTGGACTCAAACTGGAGCCTGTGGTACCCCAGTTTTTAACACTTTTTCATCTGAGCGATGGCTTCCTAGTATCGTTACTTGCTTCCTGTGGCTGAGAAAGTTTTTCAGCCATTCAAGAGCAGTTCCTGCTATTCCGGATTCTGCTAGGCGGCCAATTAATACGGGGGTGAGACCGTATCAAAGGCCGCCGATAGATCGAGCAGAACCAGGACGGCCTTTTTTCCTTGATCCATTGCTGTCTTGAGTGTCTCCACCGTGTGAAGCAATGCAGATTCCGTGGAGTGTTTAGATCTAAAACCCGCTTGATTGGGGTGTAGAATGTCGTTTTCCTCCAGATACCTAGTAAGTTGTTTGTTTACTGCTGCTTCCGTGAGTTTAAAAAGAAGTGGGAGCAGCGAAATAGGGCGGAGATTAGAGAGTGTAGTGGGATCGGCTAGGGTTTTTTTTTGTAGAGGTTTTACAGCGGCTAGTTTCCATTCAGATGGAATGGCGGTAGTGGCCAACGAAGAATTGATAATGGCATTAATGCTTGGATTTACAGTATCCACTAGAGCATGTAACAACAGAGGGGGGCAGGGATCAAAAGGGGAGCCCGACTTGCTGGAGAGGATAGCCTGACGGGTTTCATCGAGGCTAACAGGGGAAAAAGAATTTAACTGAGTTTTGCTATTCATTGAATTTGTGTTTTCAACAGATAAGGGCCCTAGGGGGTTTGGGAAGTCTTTGGTAAGGTTAAGTATTTTCTGTTCAAAATAGTTTGCTATGGAGTTGCATAGTGAAAGCGAGGGCGGGATCTCTTGTCGGAGGAATCTGGGATTCATAAAGTCATCAAATATTTTAAAAATATCTTTCTGTTTGTTGTTAGAAAGGTTGATGGCTTCTTGAAAATGATCTTTTTTAGCGTTTTTTATCATTATGTGATATTGTCTCCTAGAAGTTTTATAGGCAATGAGTTCGTCTGTTTCATAAGTACGGCGCCATTTCTTTTCCAGGGTTCTAACCTCTTTATGCTTTTCTTTTAGAGGGAGGGAGAACCATGGTGCGGATTTTTTATTCCACCTTTTACTCACTTTTTCCAGGTCTGCTGGTCCACAGAAATCTGTAACCCAATTGCAAAAGGTTTTGTAGTCGATTTCGGTATGACCAGTCAGGGATGGTTTAGTATCCTCGGCAATAAGGTGCAGATCTGTTCAAACTTCAAAAGGCACACCCCATTTTTTTATGTTATAAAGTGCTTGATACTCTAAAACACTGTCAATCCTTCTCTCTCAATGACGGAATATCACCTTTCTGTAGCATTTAACGTATATGAAGCATATGCAATGATGATTTTTTTCGATCTTGTATCTGATTTAAAACAGGTCTGAACCATAGGCACTGACATCTGTTCTAAATATTGTCTTGCAGTTAAAATCAAACATTCCAGTTGGTGGAGCTCCTGAAATTTACTCTTTTGTGTGATCAAATTCATCTTGACACTTTTCGTTAGTAACCATCTTATGTTTCATATCTTATCTAAAAAATTCTTGACAGACTTGGCATAAAATGCACTTACCCCCAAAAATGATCTAAGATCATCTTTACATGTTGTGACCAATGTGTACACAATAGAATTCACCAATACTTCTTTTAGGCCAAAGGCCCCTTTCATCAATAGCATGTCCCAAATATGTTTCACTATTCATCTTTAGTTTGCATTACTCTGCTTTTACAGTCAACCCATTTCCTTGGAAGTTGGTCAGTATCTTTCACATACCTTTCAGGTCTTAGTTGCTTTTTTTTAATCCACTGACCCATAAGTACATTCACATTTTCTGGATTCCATTTTTTATCAAAATTCCATTTATACTTATTTTTTTTTCTTTCACAGCATACATAGAGGACCATTAAAGAGCAGGTCACTAAGTGCGACCCCTCCATCAACCACAAAAGATTAAAGCATGTAATCGGGCATAAGTGGGAAGAAAAACTCACCATAAACCAGAAAGATGAGTTTGATGACGAACCAGTGTTTAAATCCAATGAGTTACAATACCCAAAATGGTTGACATAGTCACTAATTTCCATGGTGGCCAAGAAGATAGGAAAAAGGCTATACTTTAGATAGAGAGTCAAGCTGAAACCCCCAGGTCATCAGTGAAGGGTAATGTGATGTGACACCCAAAACCTCTTTGGGTATAGCTTGGGGACTTTTGAGTAACATTTTTTCTAATGTAAAACAGACAATCTTGAAACAGTCATCAGTTGCAGACGATTAAGTTCCTTGGTACACTACATTTATATCAAGATGGCAACATTCCATCCACTGTGGTACCTTCTAAGAGGCAGGAATTATATGGTGACCTGCAATCCGAAGGAGCAGAAACATATGAGGCCACATTCCATCCTGTAGGCAATATACTAATGAGCATCCGTGTCCTGAGTGAGTGTGATTATTGAAGGACAGCAATATTTTCGGATGTTAAGTGGGGAATCCAAACTAACACATACACATGCTGCCTCCATAGGATGTGAGCAGACAGTATCAGGCAAGCCTTCTATCTATCTATCTATCTATCTATCTATCTATCTATCTATCTATCTATCTATCTATCTATCTATCTATCTATCTATCTATCTATCTATCTATCTATCTATCTATCTTTCTATCTATCTATCTATCTATCTATCTATCTATCTATCTATCTATCTATCTTTCTATATCTATATATGTGTGTGTGTGTGTGTGTGCGTGTGTGTGTGTGTGTGTGTGTGCGTGTGTCTGTGTGTGTGTAAAGAGAGAGAGAGAGTTTTTTTAACCACCAAAAATAGCAAAGGTTAAAGTGATGTTATAGTTAGGTATGGCAATGATATCTTAGCGTATATTAAAAAAAAAATTAAAAATCCCTAGAACTTCACTGCAAAAACTAAAGGTTAAAATGGCATTATAGTTAGGTGTTGAAATAGAATATAAAATATGTATGAAGTAGCAAAGTATGAGGGGCGTGGCTAGCAAGTCATCATGGCAGACGGAGGCTGTTAGAGCTCCTGTGCCGCCTGGAGAAAACACATCCTGCAAGCCATAATGGGGGGCCGTCCTGCGCGGATTCTGCCACTGTGGTGCCCCGCTCGCCTCGACGGAAGTTTGGAGTCTCCAAGAGCCGCGGTTGCCTGGCGGACTGAAAGGAAGAATCTGCGGCCTAGCCCCACGCTGCGAGCTGGGGCCTCGAGTGCGGGCTGGGCCCGGGACAGTGAACGCTGCCCGCCGCGGTGTCGGGGGACTGCCCTGGTGAGATTGCCTGGCGCACTGCCCGACTGCTAGCGGAGCCAAGGGGGTGCGGGCTGAGACCCCCCAATACCCTTGGTGCAAGGTTTCGAGGGTCTGGGAGCGACCACCCGGAGAGAGGAGCTGGTGCCCGGAGGTGAGCTCTGCCTGCGGGTTACCCCGAAACCGCATCGCACTGGCGTCCCTGAACAGAGACCTGTAAGACTGCCGCCGAGTGGGGGGAGCACGGAGACACTGTGGAAGGCACCGAACTGACCACATCTGCCTCCCCCCTCCACCCTCCCTGCTGACATTGCCGCTGCTGGAGAGCCAAGACGGCGGGATTATACAAGTGCCGACGGCCTGGGTTGAGGCTGAGGACGCGGAGAGAACCACCGAAATTACCCTGTGTGAGGAAGGGGTATGGATGGAGGGGAACTGCCGACCTAGAACCGCGCTACACCGCAGGGGTGAGGACACGGACGGTCGGCGCCAAACCCAGCAGAGACGCGGGAACGGACCCAAGAGACGAGTAGGGGTGCAAAGAAGGCCGCCATTGTTGCCCTGGGCGGGGAGTGCAAAATCACCCACCCTGGGTCTAAGGAGACGGCGAAAGCTGGTTGCCCACCCTGTGAACTGGTCCCTGACACCCCACCGAGGTGGAAAGAGGTGAGTGCGGCCTGCGACTTCATGAGAAATAGTGACCTACCTGGAACCCTGTTGAAAGGCCGACCACCTATCGAAGACTCGAGAGACCGCAGGGCTGAGACGGGAACCCGAGTGGAAGGAACACGGGAGGTGATAGGTGCCTGCCCTGCGACGTAGCCCGAGCCACTGTGTGAGCCTCCGGACGACAACCATGGTACGAAAAGGTACAAAGGCCACGGATGGCAAGGAAGGAACATCTGCGGGGCCTACTCCAGATGCGGGCCTGGGAGGTTCCACACCTCTAACACTGAACTCTACCCTCTCGGAGGACCAACAGGGGGACAAACTGGATCTGATACTCAAGGAAATCAGAGACTCCAGGGCCGCAATGGAGACGCAAATGGGCACCCTTACCACTAATCTCTCACTGCTAAAAGCCGATCACGATAAACTGGCGGACAAAGTCAAAGACCAAGGGCTGACGCTGATGGACCTCACCCCGACGGTGGCGGAACACACCGACTCCATCCAACAAATTCAACACCAAGTAAAAACTCTTATGGAACGTGTGGGGGACGCAGAAGGTCGCAATCAACGCAATAACATCCGCGTCATTGGACTTCTGGAATGCAGTGAAGGGCCCCACGCAACGGAATTCATGGAGCAGTGGTTCCGAGATAACGTAGCTGCAGAGGGACTGTCACCGTTCTTCTGTGTGGAGAGAGCGCACAGGATCCCCACCGGTCGACCGAGACCGGGACAACCACCACGGCCACTGATTGTTAAGATTCTCAACTACCGAGATAGGGACGTGCTGCTTAAACAGGCCCAGATGAAATCCATCATAGAGTACGAGAACAAACGTATCTCACTATACCCAGACTATACCAACCTGGTGCAGAAGCAGAGGTCCTCCTACTACGAGGTAAAAAAGAGACTCCAGAGAGCCAAACTCCGCTACGCCCTATTGTTTCCTGCACGCCTCAAGGTGATCCACGACAACAAAACTCACTTCTTTGAAAGCCCCACGGACGTGGAAGAGTGGCTAGAAGTGATGGATATCGAGTAGAACCCGGACCCAACCCAAGGTTCATCGGCCAGCGGATCCAAGGACGGTTCAGATCACGCGGAGGACAGATCAGGTGCACGTAGTGCGGAACAGAAACGGCGTAAACCTACTGCTCACCAACAGAAACAAGGACAGGATGATGCTATCGCAATGGTGGGCTCCTTCAGGGAGGAACGAGGGACAATTAATACGGACACTGAAGACAGCACTGTACATTCGGACTCGGAAAACAGTATGGTGTTGTTCCCGACTGTAACACCTAGAGCGGCAGATGAACTTCTAGACAATGCCCAGGAATGACTCCTAACATGGATGAGACCTGGAAATTCAGGTCAAATTGGTATCTTTTTATTAT